>NC_092482.1:0-1293858 GCF_047495875.1 Pithys albifrons albifrons
CTATTGACCCTAGAAAAGGAGCAATGGCTTTCTGTCCTGGCCCTTTTTTCCTGGCAGCAATCTTCGTCCGTCCGGAATTCTGGGCTGAAAAATGGCACTTTCCCGGACCTGCACGTGGCCCGCGCCGTCGAGCTTTGCGCCCAGGGAAAAGGCGGCAGCCTTTGGCTCTCAGGTGCCAATGATGGGGCCCTATTGACCCTAGAAAAGGAGCAATGGCTTTCTGTCCTGGCCCTTTTTTCCTGGCAGCAATCTTCGTCCGTCCGGAATTCTGGGCTGAAAAATGGCACTTTCCCGGACCTGCACGTGGCCCGCGCCGTCGAGCTTTGCGCCCAGGGAAAAGGCGGCAGCCTTTGGCTCTCAGGTGCCAATGATGGGGCCCTATTGACCCTAGAAAAGGAGCAATGGCTTTCTGTCCTGGCCCTTTTTTCCTGGCAGCAATCTTCGTCCGTCCGGAATTCTGGGCTGAAAAATGGCACTTTCCCGGACCTGCACGTGGCCCGCGCCGTCGAGCTTTGCGCCCAGGGAAAAGGCGGCAGCCTTTGGCTCTCAGGTGCCAATGATGGGGCCCTATTGACCCTAGAAAAGGAGCAATGGCTTTCTGTCCTGGCCCTTTTTTCCTGGCAGCAATCTCTCGTCCGTCCGGAATTCTGGGCTGAAAAATGGCACTTTCCCGGACCTGCACGTGGCCCGCGCCGTCGAGCTTTGCGCCCAGGGAAAAGGCGGCAGCCTTTGGCTCTCAGGTGCCAATGATGGGGCCCTATTGACCCTAGAAAAGGAGCAATGGCTTTCTGTCCTGGCCCTTTTTTCCTGGCAGCAATCTTCGTCCGTCCGGAATTCTGGGCTGAAAAATGGCACTTTCCCGGACCTGCACGTGGCCCGCGCCGTCGAGCTTTGCGCCCAGGGAAAAGGCGGCAGCCTTTGGCTCTCAGGTGCCAATGATGGGGCCCTATTGACCCTAGAAAAGGAGCAATGGCTTTCTGTCCTGGCCCTTTTTTCCTGGCAGCAATCTTCGTCCGTCCGGAATTCTGGGCTGAAAAATGGCACTTTCCCGGACCTGCACGTGGCCCGCGCCGTCGAGCTTTGCGCCCAGGGAAAAGGCGGCAGCCTTTGGCTCTCAGGTGCCAATGATGGGGCCCTATTGACCCTAGAAAAGGAGCAATGGCTTTCTGTCCTGGCCCTTTTTTCCTGGCAGCAATCTTCGTCCGTCCGGAATTCTGGGCTGAAAAATGGCACTTTCCCGGACCTGCACGTGGCCCGCGCCGTCGAGCTTTGCGCCCAGGGAAAAGGCGGCAGCCTTTGGCTCTCAGGTGCCAATGATGGGGCCCTATTGACCCTAGAAAAGGAGCAATGGCTTTCTGTCCTGGCCCTTTTTTCCTGGCAGCAATCTTCGTCCGTCCGGAATTCTGGGCTGAAAAATGGCACTTTCCCGGACCTGCACGTGGCCCGCGCCGTCGAGCTTTGCGCCCAGGGAAAAGGCGGCAGCCTTTGGCTCTCAGGTGCCAATGATGGGGCCCTATTGACCCTAGAAAAGGAGCAATGGCTTTCTGTCCTGGCCCTTTTTTCCTGGCAGCAATCTTCGTCCGTCCGGAATTCTGGGCTGAAAAATGGCACTTTCCCGGACCTGCACGTGGCCCGCGCCGTCGAGCTTTGCGCCCAGGGAAAAGGCGGCAGCCTTTGGCTCTCAGGTGCCAATGATGGGGCCCTATTGACCCTAGAAAAGGAGCAATGGCTTTCTGTCCTGGCCCTTTTTTCCTGGCAGCAATCTTCGTCCGTCCGGAATTCTGGGCTGAAAAATGGCACTTTCCCGGACCTGCACGTGGCCCGCGCCGTCGAGCTTTGCGCCCAGGGAAAAGGCGGCAGCCTTTGGCTCTCAGGTGCCAATGATGGGGCCCTATTGACCCTAGAAAAGGAGCAATGGCTTTCTGTCCTGGCCCTTTTTTCCTGGCAGCAATCTTCGTCCGTCCGGAATTCTGGGCTGAAAAATGGCACTTTCCCGGACCTGCACGTGGCCCGCGCCGTCGAGCTTTGCGCCCAGGGAAAAGGCGGCAGCCTTTGGCTCTCAGGTGCCAATGATGGGGCCCTATTGACCCTAGAAAAGGAGCAATGGCTTTCTGTCCTGGCCCTTTTTTCCTGGCAGCAATCTTCGTCCGTCCGGAATTCTGGGCTGAAAAATGGCACTTTCCCGGACCTGCACGTGGCCCGCGCCGTCGAGCTTTGCGCCCAGGGAAAAGGCGGCAGCCTTTGGCTCTCAGGTGCCAATGATGGGGCCCTATTGACCCTAGAAAAGGAGCAATGGCTTTCTGTCCTGGCCCTTTTTTCCTGGCAGCAATCTTCGTCCGTCCGGAATTCTGGGCTGAAAAATGGCACTTTCCCGGACCTGCACGTGGCCCGCGCCGTCGAGCTTTGCGCCCAGGGAAAAGGCGGCAGCCTTTGGCTCTCAGGTGCCAATGATGGGGCCCTATTGACCCTAGAAAAGGAGCAATGGCTTTCTGTCCTGGCCCTTTTTTCCTGGCAGCAATCTTCGTCCGTCCGGAATTCTGGGCTGAAAAATGGCACTTTCCCGGACCTGCACGTGGCCCGCGCCGTCGAGCTTTGCGCCCAGGGAAAAGGCGGCAGCCTTTGGCTCTCAGGTGCCAATGATGGGGCCCTATTGACCCTAGAAAAGGAGCAATGGCTTTCTGTCCTGGCCCTTTTTTCCTGGCAGCAATCTTCGTCCGTCCGGAATTCTGGGCTGAAAAATGGCACTTTCCCGGACCTGCACGTGGCCCGCGCCGTCGAGCTTTGCGCCCAGGGAAAAGGCGGCAGCCTTTGGCTCTCAGGTGCCAATGATGGGGCCCTATTGACCCTAGAAAAGGAGCAATGGCTTTCTGTCCTGGCCCTTTTTTCCTGGCAGCAATCTTCGTCCGTCCGGAATTCTGGGCTGAAAAATGGCACTTTCCCGGACCTGCACGTGGCCCGCGCCGTCGAGCTTTGCGCCCAGGGAAAAGGCGGCAGCCTTTGGCTCTCAGGTGCCAATGATGGGGCCCTATTGACCCTAGAAAAGGAGCAATGGCTTTCTGTCCTGGCCCTTTTTTCCTGGCAGCAATCTTCGTCCGTCCGGAATTCTGGGCTGAAAAATGGCACTTTCCCGGACCTGCACGTGGCCCGCGCCGTCGAGCTTTGCGCCCAGGGAAAAGGCGGCAGCCTTTGGCTCTCAGGTGCCAATGATGGGGCCCTATTGACCCTAGAAAAGGAGCAATGGCTTTCTGTCCTGGCCCTTTTTTCCTGGCAGCAATCTTCGTCCGTCCGGAATTCTGGGCTGAAAAATGGCACTTTCCCGGACCTGCACGTGGCCCGCGCCGTCGAGCTTTGCGCCCAGGGAAAAGGCGGCAGCCTTTGGCTCTCAGGTGCCAATGATGGGGCCCTATTGACCCTAGAAAAGGAGCAATGGCTTTCTGTCCTGGCCCTTTTTTCCTGGCAGCAATCTTCGTCCGTCCGGAATTCTGGGCTGAAAAATGGCACTTTCCCGGACCTGCACGTGGCCCGCGCCGTCGAGCTTTGCGCCCAGGGAAAAGGCGGCAGCCTTTGGCTCTCAGGTGCCAATGATGGGGCCCTATTGACCCTAGAAAAGGAGCAATGGCTTTCTGTCCTGGCCCTTTTTTCCTGGCAGCAATCTTCGTCCGTCCGGAATTCTGGGCTGAAAAATGGCACTTTCCCGGACCTGCACGTGGCCCGCGCCGTCGAGCTTTGCGCCCAGGGAAAAGGCGGCAGCCTTTGGCTCTCAGGTGCCAATGATGGGGCCCTATTGACCCTAGAAAAGGAGCAATGGCTTTCTGTCCTGGCCCTTTTTTCCTGGCAGCAATCTTCGTCCGTCCGGAATTCTGGGCTGAAAAATGGCACTTTCCCGGACCTGCACGTGGCCCGCGCCGTCGAGCTTTGCGCCCAGGGAAAAGGCGGCAGCCTTTGGCTCTCAGGTGCCAATGATGGGGCCCTATTGACCCTAGAAAAGGAGCAATGGCTTTCTGTCCTGGCCCTTTTTTCCTGGCAGCAATCTTCGTCCGTCCGGAATTCTGGGCTGAAAAATGGCACTTTCCCGGACCTGCACGTGGCCCGCGCCGTCGAGCTTTGCGCCCAGGGAAAAGGCGGCAGCCTTTGGCTCTCAGGTGCCAATGATGGGGCCCTATTGACCCTAGAAAAGGAGCAATGGCTTTCTGTCCTGGCCCTTTTTTCCTGGCAGCAATCTTCGTCCGTCCGGAATTCTGGGCTGAAAAATGGCACTTTCCCGGACCTGCACGTGGCCCGCGCCGTCGAGCTTTGCGCCCAGGGAAAAGGCGGCAGCCTTTGGCTCTCAGGTGCCAATGATGGGGCCCTATTGACCCTAGAAAAGGAGCAATGGCTTTCTGTCCTGGCCCTTTTTTCCTGGCAGCAATCTTCGTCCGTCCGGAATTCTGGGCTGAAAAATGGCACTTTCCCGGACCTGCACGTGGCCCGCGCCGTCGAGCTTTGCGCCCAGGGAAAAGGCGGCAGCCTTTGGCTCTCAGGTGCCAATGATGGGGCCCTATTGACCCTAGAAAAGGAGCAATGGCTTTCTGTCCTGGCCCTTTTTTCCTGGCAGCAATCTTCGTCCGTCCGGAATTCTGGGCTGAAAAATGGCACTTTCCCGGACCTGCACGTGGCCCGCGCCGTCGAGCTTTGCGCCCAGGGAAAAGGCGGCAGCCTTTGGCTCTCAGGTGCCAATGATGGGGCCCTATTGACCCTAGAAAAGGAGCAATGGCTTTCTGTCCTGGCCCTTTTTTCCTGGCAGCAATCTCTGTCCGTCCGGAATTCTGGGCTGAAAAATGGCACTTTCCCGGACCTGCACGTGGCCCGCGCCGTCGAGCTTTGCGCCCAGGGAAAAGGCGGCAGCCTTTGGCTCTCAGGTGCCAATGATGGGGCCCTATTGACCCTAGAAAAGGAGCAATGGCTTTCTGTCCTGGCCCTTTTTTCCTGGCAGCAATCTTCGTCCGTCCGGAATTCTGGGCTGAAAAATGGCACTTTCCCGGACCTGCACGTGGCCCGCGCCGTCGAGCTTTGCGCCCAGGGAAAAGGCGGCAGCCTTTGGCTCTCAGGTGCCAATGATGGGGCCCTATTGACCCTAGAAAAGGAGCAATGGCTTTCTGTCCTGGCCCTTTTTTCCTGGCAGCAATCTTCGTCCGTCCGGAATTCTGGGCTGAAAAATGGCACTTTCCCGGACCTGCACGTGGCCCGCGCCGTCGAGCTTTGCGCCCAGGGAAAAGGCGGCAGCCTTTGGCTCTCAGGTGCCAATGATGGGGCCCTATTGACCCTAGAAAAGGAGCAATGGCTTTCTGTCCTGGCCCTTTTTTCCTGGCAGCAATCTTCGTCCGTCCGGAATTCTGGGCTGAAAAATGGCACTTTCCCGGACCTGCACGTGGCCCGCGCCGTCGAGCTTTGCGCCCAGGGAAAAGGCGGCAGCCTTTGGCTCTCAGGTGCCAATGATGGGGCCCTATTGACCCTAGAAAAGGAGCAATGGCTTTCTGTCCTGGCCCTTTTTTCCTGGCAGCAATCTTCGTCCGTCCGGAATTCTGGGCTGAAAAATGGCACTTTCCCGGACCTGCACGTGGCCCGCGCCGTCGAGCTTTGCGCCCAGGGAAAAGGCGGCAGCCTTTGGCTCTCAGGTGCCAATGATGGGGCCCTATTGACCCTAGAAAAGGAGCAATGGCTTTCTGTCCTGGCCCTTTTTTCCTGGCAGCAATCTTCGTCCGTCCGGAATTCTGGGCTGAAAAATGGCACTTTCCCGGACCTGCACGTGGCCCGCGCCGTCGAGCTTTGCGCCCAGGGAAAAGGCGGCAGCCTTTGGCTCTCAGGTGCCAATGATGGGGCCCTATTGACCCTAGAAAAGGAGCAATGGCTTTCTGTCCTGGCCCTTTTTTCCTGGCAGCAATCTTCGTCCGTCCGGAATTCTGGGCTGAAAAATGGCACTTTCCCGGACCTGCACGTGGCCCGCGCCGTCGAGCTTTGCGCCCAGGGAAAAGGCGGCAGCCTTTGGCTCTCAGGTGCCAATGATGGGGCCCTATTGACCCTAGAAAAGGAGCAATGGCTTTCTGTCCTGGCCCTTTTTTCCTGGCAGCAATCTTCGTCCGTCCGGAATTCTGGGCTGAAAAATGGCACTTTCCCGGACCTGCACGTGGCCCGCGCCGTCGAGCTTTGCGCCCAGGGAAAAGGCGGCAGCCTTTGGCTCTCAGGTGCCAATGATGGGGCCCTATTGACCCTAGAAAAGGAGCAATGGCTTTCTGTCCTGGCCCTTTTTTCCTGGCAGCAATCTTCGTCCGTCCGGAATTCTGGGCTGAAAAATGGCACTTTCCCGGACCTGCACGTGGCCCGCGCCGTCGAGCTTTGCGCCCAGGGAAAAGGCGGCAGCCTTTGGCTCTCAGGTGCCAATGATGGGGCCCTATTGACCCTAGAAAAGGAGCAATGGCTTTCTGTCCTGGCCCTTTTTTCCTGGCAGCAATCTTCGTCCGTCCGGAATTCTGGGCTGAAAAATGGCACTTTCCCGGACCTGCACGTGGCCCGCGCCGTCGAGCTTTGCGCCCAGGGAAAAGGCGGCAGCCTTTGGCTCTCAGGTGCCAATGATGGGGCCCTATTGACCCTAGAAAAGGAGCAATGGCTTTCTGTCCTGGCCCTTTTTTCCTGGCAGCAATCTTCGTCCGTCCGGAATTCTGGGCTGAAAAATGGCACTTTCCCGGACCTGCACGTGGCCCGCGCCGTCGAGCTTTGCGCCCAGGGAAAAGGCGGCAGCCTTTGGCTCTCAGGTGCCAATGATGGGGCCCTATTGACCCTAGAAAAGGAGCAATGGCTTTCTGTCCTGGCCCTTTTTTCCTGGCAGCAATCTTCGTCCGTCCGGAATTCTGGGCTGAAAAATGGCACTTTCCCGGACCTGCACGTGGCCCGCGCCGTCGAGCTTTGCGCCCAGGGAAAAGGCGGCAGCCTTTGGCTCTCAGGTGCCAATGATGGGGCCCTATTGACCCTAGAAAAGGAGCAATGGCTTTCTGTCCTGGCCCTTTTTTCCTGGCAGCAATCTTCGTCCGTCCGGAATTCTGGGCTGAAAAATGGCACTTTCCCGGACCTGCACGTGGCCCGCGCCGTCGAGCTTTGCGCCCAGGGAAAAGGCGGCAGCCTTTGGCTCTCAGGTGCCAATGATGGGGCCCTATTGACCCTAGAAAAGGAGCAATGGCTTTCTGTCCTGGCCCTTTTTTCCTGGCAGCAATCTTCGTCCGTCCGGAATTCTGGGCTGAAAAATGGCACTTTCCCGGACCTGCACGTGGCCCGCGCCGTCGAGCTTTGCGCCCAGGGAAAAGGCGGCAGCCTTTGGCTCTCAGGTGCCAATGATGGGGCCCTATTGACCCTAGAAAAGGAGCAATGGCTTTCTGTCCTGGCCCTTTTTTCCTGGCAGCAATCTTCGTCCGTCCGGAATTCTGGGCTGAAAAATGGCACTTTCCCGGACCTGCACGTGGCCCGCGCCGTCGAGCTTTGCGCCCAGGGAAAAGGCGGCAGCCTTTGGCTCTCAGGTGCCAATGATGGGGCCCTATTGACCCTAGAAAAGGAGCAATGGCTTTCTGTCCTGGCCCTTTTTTCCTGGCAGCAATCTTCGTCCGTCCGGAATTCTGGGCTGAAAAATGGCACTTTCCCGGACCTGCACGTGGCCCGCGCCGTCGAGCTTTGCGCCCAGGGAAAAGGCGGCAGCCTTTGGCTCTCAGGTGCCAATGATGGGGCCCTATTGACCCTAGAAAAGGAGCAATGGCTTTCTGTCCTGGCCCTTTTTTCCTGGCAGCAATCTTCGTCCGTCCGGAATTCTGGGCTGAAAAATGGCACTTTCCCGGACCTGCACGTGGCCCGCGCCGTCGAGCTTTGCGCCCAGGGAAAAGGCGGCAGCCTTTGGCTCTCAGGTGCCAATGATGGGGCCCTATTGACCCTAGAAAAGGAGCAATGGCTTTCTGTCCTGGCCCTTTTTTCCTGGCAGCAATCTTCGTCCGTCCGGAATTCTGGGCTGAAAAATGGCACTTTCCCGGACCTGCACGTGGCCCGCGCCGTCGAGCTTTGCGCCCAGGGAAAAGGCGGCAGCCTTTGGCTCTCAGGTGCCAATGATGGGGCCCTATTGACCCTAGAAAAGGAGCAATGGCTTTCTGTCCTGGCCCTTTTTTCCTGGCAGCAATCTTCGTCCGTCCGGAATTCTGGGCTGAAAAATGGCACTTTCCCGGACCTGCACGTGGCCCGCGCCGTCGAGCTTTGCGCCCAGGGAAAAGGCGGCAGCCTTTGGCTCTCAGGTGCCAATGATGGGGCCCTATTGACCCTAGAAAAGGAGCAATGGCTTTCTGTCCTGGCCCTTTTTTCCTGGCAGCAATCTTCGTCCGTCCGGAATTCTGGGCTGAAAAATGGCACTTTCCCGGACCTGCACGTGGCCCGCGCCGTCGAGCTTTGCGCCCAGGGAAAAGGCGGCAGCCTTTGGCTCTCAGGTGCCAATGATGGGGCCCTATTGACCCTAGAAAAGGAGCAATGGCTTTCTGTCCTGGCCCTTTTTTCCTGGCAGCAATCTTCGTCCGTCCGGAATTCTGGGCTGAAAAATGGCACTTTCCCGGACCTGCACGTGGCCCGCGCCGTCGAGCTTTGCGCCCAGGGAAAAGGCGGCAGCCTTTGGCTCTCAGGTGCCAATGATGGGGCCCTATTGACCCTAGAAAAGGAGCAATGGCTTTCTGTCCTGGCCCTTTTTTCCTGGCAGCAATCTTCGTCCGTCCGGAATTCTGGGCTGAAAAATGGCACTTTCCCGGACCTGCACGTGGCCCGCGCCGTCGAGCTTTGCGCCCAGGGAAAAGGCGGCAGCCTTTGGCTCTCAGGTGCCAATGATGGGGCCCTATTGACCCTAGAAAAGGAGCAATGGCTTTCTGTCCTGGCCCTTTTTTCCTGGCAGCAATCTTCGTCCGTCCGGAATTCTGGGCTGAAAAATGGCACTTTCCCGGACCTGCACGTGGCCCGCGCCGTCGAGCTTTGCGCCCAGGGAAAAGGCGGCAGCCTTTGGCTCTCAGGTGCCAATGATGGGGCCCTATTGACCCTAGAAAAGGAGCAATGGCTTTCTGTCCTGGCCCTTTTTTCCTGGCAGCAATCTTCGTCCGTCCGGAATTCTGGGCTGAAAAATGGCACTTTCCCGGACCTGCACGTGGCCCGCGCCGTCGAGCTTTGCGCCCAGGGAAAAGGCGGCAGCCTTTGGCTCTCAGGTGCCAATGATGGGGCCCTATTGACCCTAGAAAAGGAGCAATGGCTTTCTGTCCTGGCCCTTTTTTCCTGGCAGCAATCTTCGTCCGTCCGGAATTCTGGGCTGAAAAATGGCACTTTCCCGGACCTGCACGTGGCCCGCGCCGTCGAGCTTTGCGCCCAGGGAAAAGGCGGCAGCCTTTGGCTCTCAGGTGCCAATGATGGGGCCCTATTGACCCTAGAAAAGGAGCAATGGCTTTCTGTCCTGGCCCTTTTTTCCTGGCAGCAATCTTCGTCCGTCCGGAATTCTGGGCTGAAAAATGGCACTTTCCCGGACCTGCACGTGGCCCGCGCCGTCGAGCTTTGCGCCCAGGGAAAAGGCGGCAGCCTTTGGCTCTCAGGTGCCAATGATGGGGCCCTATTGACCCTAGAAAAGGAGCAATGGCTTTCTGTCCTGGCCCTTTTTTCCTGGCAGCAATCTTCGTCCGTCCGGAATTCTGGGCTGAAAAATGGCACTTTCCCGGACCTGCACGTGGCCCGCGCCGTCGAGCTTTGCGCCCAGGGAAAAGGCGGCAGCCTTTGGCTCTCAGGTGCCAATGATGGGGCCCTATTGACCCTAGAAAAGGAGCAATGGCTTTCTGTCCTGGCCCTTTTTTCCTGGCAGCAATCTTCGTCCGTCCGGAATTCTGGGCTGAAAAATGGCACTTTCCCGGACCTGCACGTGGCCCGCGCCGTCGAGCTTTGCGCCCAGGGAAAAGGCGGCAGCCTTTGGCTCTCAGGTGCCAATGATGGGGCCCTATTGACCCTAGAAAAGGAGCAATGGCTTTCTGTCCTGGCCCTTTTTTCCTGGCAGCAATCTTCGTCCGTCCGGAATTCTGGGCTGAAAAATGGCACTTTCCCGGACCTGCACGTGGCCCGCGCCGTCGAGCTTTGCGCCCAGGGAAAAGGCGGCAGCCTTTGGCTCTCAGGTGCCAATGATGGGGCCCTATTGACCCTAGAAAAGGAGCAATGGCTTTCTGTCCTGGCCCTTTTTTCCTGGCAGCAATCTTCGTCCGTCCGGAATTCTGGGCTGAAAAATGGCACTTTCCCGGACCTGCACGTGGCCCGCGCCGTCGAGCTTTGCGCCCAGGGAAAAGGCGGCAGCCTTTGGCTCTCAGGTGCCAATGATGGGGCCCTATTGACCCTAGAAAAGGAGCAATGGCTTTCTGTCCTGGCCCTTTTTTCCTGGCAGCAATCTTCGTCCGTCCGGAATTCTGGGCTGAAAAATGGCACTTTCCCGGACCTGCACGTGGCCCGCGCCGTCGAGCTTTGCGCCCAGGGAAAAGGCGGCAGCCTTTGGCTCTCAGGTGCCAATGATGGGGCCCTATTGACCCTAGAAAAGGAGCAATGGCTTTCTGTCCTGGCCCTTTTTTCCTGGCAGCAATCTTCGTCCGTCCGGAATTCTGGGCTGAAAAATGGCACTTTCCCGGACCTGCACGTGGCCCGCGCCGTCGAGCTTTGCGCCCAGGGAAAAGGCGGCAGCCTTTGGCTCTCAGGTGCCAATGATGGGGCCCTATTGACCCTAGAAAAGGAGCAATGGCTTTCTGTCCTGGCCCTTTTTTCCTGGCAGCAATCTTCGTCCGTCCGGAATTCTGGGCTGAAAAATGGCACTTTCCCGGACCTGCACGTGGCCCGCGCCGTCGAGCTTTGCGCCCAGGGAAAAGGCGGCAGCCTTTGGCTCTCAGGTGCCAATGATGGGGCCCTATTGACCCTAGAAAAGGAGCAATGGCTTTCTGTCCTGGCCCTTTTTTCCTGGCAGCAATCTTCGTCCGTCCGGAATTCTGGGCTGAAAAATGGCACTTTCCCGGACCTGCACGTGGCCCGCGCCGTCGAGCTTTGCGCCCAGGGAAAAGGCGGCAGCCTTTGGCTCTCAGGTGCCAATGATGGGGCCCTATTGACCCTAGAAAAGGAGCAATGGCTTTCTGTCCTGGCCCTTTTTTCCTGGCAGCAATCTTCGTCCGTCCGGAATTCTGGGCTGAAAAATGGCACTTTCCCGGACCTGCACGTGGCCCGCGCCGTCGAGCTTTGCGCCCAGGGAAAAGGCGGCAGCCTTTGGCTCTCAGGTGCCAATGATGGGGCCCTATTGACCCTAGAAAAGGAGCAATGGCTTTCTGTCCTGGCCCTTTTTTCCTGGCAGCAATCTTCGTCCGTCCGGAATTCTGGGCTGAAAAATGGCACTTTCCCGGACCTGCACGTGGCCCGCGCCGTCGAGCTTTGCGCCCAGGGAAAAGGCGGCAGCCTTTGGCTCTCAGGTGCCAATGATGGGGCCCTATTGACCCTAGAAAAGGAGCAATGGCTTTCTGTCCTGGCCCTTTTTTCCTGGCAGCAATCTTCGTCCGTCCGGAATTCTGGGCTGAAAAATGGCACTTTCCCGGACCTGCACGTGGCCCGCGCCGTCGAGCTTTGCGCCCAGGGAAAAGGCGGCAGCCTTTGGCTCTCAGGTGCCAATGATGGGGCCCTATTGACCCTAGAAAAGGAGCAATGGCTTTCTGTCCTGGCCCTTTTTTCCTGGCAGCAATCTTCGTCCGTCCGGAATTCTGGGCTGAAAAATGGCACTTTCCCGGACCTGCACGTGGCCCGCGCCGTCGAGCTTTGCGCCCAGGGAAAAGGCGGCAGCCTTTGGCTCTCAGGTGCCAATGATGGGGCCCTATTGACCCTAGAAAAGGAGCAATGGCTTTCTGTCCTGGCCCTTTTTTCCTGGCAGCAATCTTCGTCCGTCCGGAATTCTGGGCTGAAAAATGGCACTTTCCCGGACCTGCACGTGGCCCGCGCCGTCGAGCTTTGCGCCCAGGGAAAAGGCGGCAGCCTTTGGCTCTCAGGTGCCAATGATGGGGCCCTATTGACCCTAGAAAAGGAGCAATGGCTTTCTGTCCTGGCCCTTTTTTCCTGGCAGCAATCTTCGTCCGTCCGGAATTCTGGGCTGAAAAATGGCACTTTCCCGGACCTGCACGTGGCCCGCGCCGTCGAGCTTTGCGCCCAGGGAAAAGGCGGCAGCCTTTGGCTCTCAGGTGCCAATGATGGGGCCCTATTGACCCTAGAAAAGGAGCAATGGCTTTCTGTCCTGGCCCTTTTTTCCTGGCAGCAATCTTCGTCCGTCCGGAATTCTGGGCTGAAAAATGGCACTTTCCCGGACCTGCACGTGGCCCGCGCCGTCGAGCTTTGCGCCCAGGGAAAAGGCGGCAGCCTTTGGCTCTCAGGTGCCAATGATGGGGCCCTATTGACCCTAGAAAAGGAGCAATGGCTTTCTGTCCTGGCCCTTTTTTCCTGGCAGCAATCTTCGTCCGTCCGGAATTCTGGGCTGAAAAATGGCACTTTCCCGGACCTGCACGTGGCCCGCGCCGTCGAGCTTTGCGCCCAGGGAAAAGGCGGCAGCCTTTGGCTCTCAGGTGCCAATGATGGGGCCCTATTGACCCTAGAAAAGGAGCAATGGCTTTCTGTCCTGGCCCTTTTTTCCTGGCAGCAATCTTCGTCCGTCCGGAATTCTGGGCTGAAAAATGGCACTTTCCCGGACCTGCACGTGGCCCGCGCCGTCGAGCTTTGCGCCCAGGGAAAAGGCGGCAGCCTTTGGCTCTCAGGTGCCAATGATGGGGCCCTATTGACCCTAGAAAAGGAGCAATGGCTTTCTGTCCTGGCCCTTTTTTCCTGGCAGCAATCTTCGTCCGTCCGGAATTCTGGGCTGAAAAATGGCACTTTCCCGGACCTGCACGTGGCCCGCGCCGTCGAGCTTTGCGCCCAGGGAAAAGGCGGCAGCCTTTGGCTCTCAGGTGCCAATGATGGGGCCCTATTGACCCTAGAAAAGGAGCAATGGCTTTCTGTCCTGGCCCTTTTTTCCTGGCAGCAATCTTCGTCCGTCCGGAATTCTGGGCTGAAAAATGGCACTTTCCCGGACCTGCACGTGGCCCGCGCCGTCGAGCTTTGCGCCCAGGGAAAAGGCGGCAGCCTTTGGCTCTCAGGTGCCAATGATGGGGCCCTATTGACCCTAGAAAAGGAGCAATGGCTTTCTGTCCTGGCCCTTTTTTCCTGGCAGCAATCTTCGTCCGTCCGGAATTCTGGGCTGAAAAATGGCACTTTCCCGGACCTGCACGTGGCCCGCGCCGTCGAGCTTTGCGCCCAGGGAAAAGGCGGCAGCCTTTGGCTCTCAGGTGCCAATGATGGGGCCCTATTGACCCTAGAAAAGGAGCAATGGCTTTCTGTCCTGGCCCTTTTTTCCTGGCAGCAATCTTCGTCCGTCCGGAATTCTGGGCTGAAAAATGGCACTTTCCCGGACCTGCACGTGGCCCGCGCCGTCGAGCTTTGCGCCCAGGGAAAAGGCGGCAGCCTTTGGCTCTCAGGTGCCAATGATGGGGCCCTATTGACCCTAGAAAAGGAGCAATGGCTTTCTGTCCTGGCCCTTTTTTCCTGGCAGCAATCTTCGTCCGTCCGGAATTCTGGGCTGAAAAATGGCACTTTCCCGGACCTGCACGTGGCCCGCGCCGTCGAGCTTTGCGCCCAGGGAAAAGGCGGCAGCCTTTGGCTCTCAGGTGCCAATGATGGGGCCCTATTGACCCTAGAAAAGGAGCAATGGCTTTCTGTCCTGGCCCTTTTTTCCTGGCAGCAATCTTCGTCCGTCCGGAATTCTGGGCTGAAAAATGGCACTTTCCCGGACCTGCACGTGGCCCGCGCCGTCGAGCTTTGCGCCCAGGGAAAAGGCGGCAGCCTTTGGCTCTCAGGTGCCAATGATGGGGCCCTATTGACCCTAGAAAAGGAGCAATGGCTTTCTGTCCTGGCCCTTTTTTCCTGGCAGCAATCTTCGTCCGTCCGGAATTCTGGGCTGAAAAATGGCACTTTCCCGGACCTGCACGTGGCCCGCGCCGTCGAGCTTTGCGCCCAGGGAAAAGGCGGCAGCCTTTGGCTCTCAGGTGCCAATGATGGGGCCCTATTGACCCTAGAAAAGGAGCAATGGCTTTCTGTCCTGGCCCTTTTTTCCTGGCAGCAATCTTCGTCCGTCCGGAATTCTGGGCTGAAAAATGGCACTTTCCCGGACCTGCACGTGGCCCGCGCCGTCGAGCTTTGCGCCCAGGGAAAAGGCGGCAGCCTTTGGCTCTCAGGTGCCAATGATGGGGCCCTATTGACCCTAGAAAAGGAGCAATGGCTTTCTGTCCTGGCCCTTTTTTCCTGGCAGCAATCTTCGTCCGTCCGGAATTCTGGGCTGAAAAATGGCACTTTCCCGGACCTGCACGTGGCCCGCGCCGTCGAGCTTTGCGCCCAGGGAAAAGGCGGCAGCCTTTGGCTCTCAGGTGCCAATGATGGGGCCCTATTGACCCTAGAAAAGGAGCAATGGCTTTCTGTCCTGGCCCTTTTTTCCTGGCAGCAATCTTCGTCCGTCCGGAATTCTGGGCTGAAAAATGGCACTTTCCCGGACCTGCACGTGGCCCGCGCCGTCGAGCTTTGCGCCCAGGGAAAAGGCGGCAGCCTTTGGCTCTCAGGTGCCAATGATGGGGCCCTATTGACCCTAGAAAAGGAGCAATGGCTTTCTGTCCTGGCCCTTTTTTCCTGGCAGCAATCTTCGTCCGTCCGGAATTCTGGGCTGAAAAATGGCACTTTCCCGGACCTGCACGTGGCCCGCGCCGTCGAGCTTTGCGCCCAGGGAAAAGGCGGCAGCCTTTGGCTCTCAGGTGCCAATGATGGGGCCCTATTGACCCTAGAAAAGGAGCAATGGCTTTCTGTCCTGGCCCTTTTTTCCTGGCAGCAATCTTCGTCCGTCCGGAATTCTGGGCTGAAAAATGGCACTTTCCCGGACCTGCACGTGGCCCGCGCCGTCGAGCTTTGCGCCCAGGGAAAAGGCGGCAGCCTTTGGCTCTCAGGTGCCAATGATGGGGCCCTATTGACCCTAGAAAAGGAGCAATGGCTTTCTGTCCTGGCCCTTTTTTCCTGGCAGCAATCTTCGTCCGTCCGGAATTCTGGGCTGAAAAATGGCACTTTCCCGGACCTGCACGTGGCCCGCGCCGTCGAGCTTTGCGCCCAGGGAAAAGGCGGCAGCCTTTGGCTCTCAGGTGCCAATGATGGGGCCCTATTGACCCTAGAAAAGGAGCAATGGCTTTCTGTCCTGGCCCTTTTTTCCTGGCAGCAATCTTCGTCCGTCCGGAATTCTGGGCTGAAAAATGGCACTTTCCCGGACCTGCACGTGGCCCGCGCCGTCGAGCTTTGCGCCCAGGGAAAAGGCGGCAGCCTTTGGCTCTCAGGTGCCAATGATGGGGCCCTATTGACCCTAGAAAAGGAGCAATGGCTTTCTGTCCTGGCCCTTTTTTCCTGGCAGCAATCTTCGTCCGTCCGGAATTCTGGGCTGAAAAATGGCACTTTCCCGGACCTGCACGTGGCCCGCGCCGTCGAGCTTTGCGCCCAGGGAAAAGGCGGCAGCCTTTGGCTCTCAGGTGCCAATGATGGGGCCCTATTGACCCTAGAAAAGGAGCAATGGCTTTCTGTCCTGGCCCTTTTTTCCTGGCAGCAATCTTCGTCCGTCCGGAATTCTGGGCTGAAAAATGGCACTTTCCCGGACCTGCACGTGGCCCGCGCCGTCGAGCTTTGCGCCCAGGGAAAAGGCGGCAGCCTTTGGCTCTCAGGTGCCAATGATGGGGCCCTATTGACCCTAGAAAAGGAGCAATGGCTTTCTGTCCTGGCCCTTTTTTCCTGGCAGCAATCTTCGTCCGTCCGGAATTCTGGGCTGAAAAATGGCACTTTCCCGGACCTGCACGTGGCCCGCGCCGTCGAGCTTTGCGCCCAGGGAAAAGGCGGCAGCCTTTGGCTCTCAGGTGCCAATGATGGGGCCCTATTGACCCTAGAAAAGGAGCAATGGCTTTCTGTCCTGGCCCTTTTTTCCTGGCAGCAATCTTCGTCCGTCCGGAATTCTGGGCTGAAAAATGGCACTTTCCCGGACCTGCACGTGGCCCGCGCCGTCGAGCTTTGCGCCCAGGGAAAAGGCGGCAGCCTTTGGCTCTCAGGTGCCAATGATGGGGCCCTATTGACCCTAGAAAAGGAGCAATGGCTTTCTGTCCTGGCCCTTTTTTCCTGGCAGCAATCTTCGTCCGTCCGGAATTCTGGGCTGAAAAATGGCACTTTCCCGGACCTGCACGTGGCCCGCGCCGTCGAGCTTTGCGCCCAGGGAAAAGGCGGCAGCCTTTGGCTCTCAGGTGCCAATGATGGGGCCCTATTGACCCTAGAAAAGGAGCAATGGCTTTCTGTCCTGGCCCTTTTTTCCTGGCAGCAATCTTCGTCCGTCCGGAATTCTGGGCTGAAAAATGGCACTTTCCCGGACCTGCACGTGGCCCGCGCCGTCGAGCTTTGCGCCCAGGGAAAAGGCGGCAGCCTTTGGCTCTCAGGTGCCAATGATGGGGCCCTATTGACCCTAGAAAAGGAGCAATGGCTTTCTGTCCTGGCCCTTTTTTCCTGGCAGCAATCTTCGTCCGTCCGGAATTCTGGGCTGAAAAATGGCACTTTCCCGGACCTGCACGTGGCCCGCGCCGTCGAGCTTTGCGCCCAGGGAAAAGGCGGCAGCCTTTGGCTCTCAGGTGCCAATGATGGGGCCCTATTGACCCTAGAAAAGGAGCAATGGCTTTCTGTCCTGGCCCTTTTTTCCTGGCAGCAATCTTCGTCCGTCCGGAATTCTGGGCTGAAAAATGGCACTTTCCCGGACCTGCACGTGGCCCGCGCCGTCGAGCTTTGCGCCCAGGGAAAAGGCGGCAGCCTTTGGCTCTCAGGTGCCAATGATGGG
The DNA here is from genome assembly GCF_047495875.1 of Pithys albifrons albifrons. NCBI lineage: Eukaryota > Metazoa > Chordata > Aves > Passeriformes > Thamnophilidae > Pithys > Pithys albifrons. The sequence goes on from NC_092482.1 coordinate 17,009, forward strand.
GCCCTATTGACCCTAGAAAAGGAGCAATGGCTTTCTGTCCTGGCCCTTTTTTCCTGGCAGCAATCTTCGTCCGTCCGGAATTCTGGGCTGAAAAATGGCACTTTCCCGGACCTGCACGTGGCCCGCGCCGTCGAGCTTTGCGCCCAGGGAAAAGGCGGCAGCCTTTGGCTCTCAGGTGCCAATGATGGGGCCCTATTGACCCTAGAAAAGGAGCAATGGCTTTCTGTCCTGGCCCTTTTTTCCTGGCAGCAATCTTCGTCCGTCCGGAATTCTGGGCTGAAAAATGGCACTTTCCCGGACCTGCACGTGGCCCGCGCCGTCGAGCTTTGCGCCCAGGGAAAAGGCGGCAGCCTTTGGCTCTCAGGTGCCAATGATGGGGCCCTATTGACCCTAGAAAAGGAGCAATGGCTTTCTGTCCTGGCCCTTTTTTCCTGGCAGCAATCTTCGTCCGTCCGGAATTCTGGGCTGAAAAATGGCACTTTCCCGGACCTGCACGTGGCCCGCGCCGTCGAGCTTTGCGCCCAGGGAAAAGGCGGCAGCCTTTGGCTCTCAGGTGCCAATGATGGGGCCCTATTGACCCTAGAAAAGGAGCAATGGCTTTCTGTCCTGGCCCTTTTTTCCTGGCAGCAATCTTCGTCCGTCCGGAATTCTGGGCTGAAAAATGGCACTTTCCCGGACCTGCACGTGGCCCGCGCCGTCGAGCTTTGCGCCCAGGGAAAAGGCGGCAGCCTTTGGCTCTCAGGTGCCAATGATGGGGCCCTATTGACCCTAGAAAAGGAGCAATGGCTTTCTGTCCTGGCCCTTTTTTCCTGGCAGCAATCTTCGTCCGTCCGGAATTCTGGGCTGAAAAATGGCACTTTCCCGGACCTGCACGTGGCCCGCGCCGTCGAGCTTTGCGCCCAGGGAAAAGGCGGCAGCCTTTGGCTCTCAGGTGCCAATGATGGGGCCCTATTGACCCTAGAAAAGGAGCAATGGCTTTCTGTCCTGGCCCTTTTTTCCTGGCAGCAATCTTCGTCCGTCCGGAATTCTGGGCTGAAAAATGGCACTTTCCCGGACCTGCACGTGGCCCGCGCCGTCGAGCTTTGCGCCCAGGGAAAAGGCGGCAGCCTTTGGCTCTCAGGTGCCAATGATGGGGCCCTATTGACCCTAGAAAAGGAGCAATGGCTTTCTGTCCTGGCCCTTTTTTCCTGGCAGCAATCTTCGTCCGTCCGGAATTCTGGGCTGAAAAATGGCACTTTCCCGGACCTGCACGTGGCCCGCGCCGTCGAGCTTTGCGCCCAGGGAAAAGGCGGCAGCCTTTGGCTCTCAGGTGCCAATGATGGGGCCCTATTGACCCTAGAAAAGGAGCAATGGCTTTCTGTCCTGGCCCTTTTTTCCTGGCAGCAATCTTCGTCCGTCCGGAATTCTGGGCTGAAAAATGGCACTTTCCCGGACCTGCACGTGGCCCGCGCCGTCGAGCTTTGCGCCCAGGGAAAAGGCGGCAGCCTTTGGCTCTCAGGTGCCAATGATGGGGCCCTATTGACCCTAGAAAAGGAGCAATGGCTTTCTGTCCTGGCCCTTTTTTCCTGGCAGCAATCTTCGTCCGTCCGGAATTCTGGGCTGAAAAATGGCACTTTCCCGGACCTGCACGTGGCCCGCGCCGTCGAGCTTTGCGCCCAGGGAAAAGGCGGCAGCCTTTGGCTCTCAGGTGCCAATGATGGGGCCCTATTGACCCTAGAAAAGGAGCAATGGCTTTCTGTCCTGGCCCTTTTTTCCTGGCAGCAATCTTCGTCCGTCCGGAATTCTGGGCTGAAAAATGGCACTTTCCCGGACCTGCACGTGGCCCGCGCCGTCGAGCTTTGCGCCCAGGGAAAAGGCGGCAGCCTTTGGCTCTCAGGTGCCAATGATGGGGCCCTATTGACCCTAGAAAAGGAGCAATGGCTTTCTGTCCTGGCCCTTTTTTCCTGGCAGCAATCTTCGTCCGTCCGGAATTCTGGGCTGAAAAATGGCACTTTCCCGGACCTGCACGTGGCCCGCGCCGTCGAGCTTTGCGCCCAGGGAAAAGGCGGCAGCCTTTGGCTCTCAGGTGCCAATGATGGGGCCCTATTGACCCTAGAAAAGGAGCAATGGCTTTCTGTCCTGGCCCTTTTTTCCTGGCAGCAATCTTCGTCCGTCCGGAATTCTGGGCTGAAAAATGGCACTTTCCCGGACCTGCACGTGGCCCGCGCCGTCGAGCTTTGCGCCCAGGGAAAAGGCGGCAGCCTTTGGCTCTCAGGTGCCAATGATGGGGCCCTATTGACCCTAGAAAAGGAGCAATGGCTTTCTGTCCTGGCCCTTTTTTCCTGGCAGCAATCTTCGTCCGTCCGGAATTCTGGGCTGAAAAATGGCACTTTCCCGGACCTGCACGTGGCCCGCGCCGTCGAGCTTTGCGCCCAGGGAAAAGGCGGCAGCCTTTGGCTCTCAGGTGCCAATGATGGGGCCCTATTGACCCTAGAAAAGGAGCAATGGCTTTCTGTCCTGGCCCTTTTTTCCTGGCAGCAATCTTCGTCCGTCCGGAATTCTGGGCTGAAAAATGGCACTTTCCCGGACCTGCACGTGGCCCGCGCCGTCGAGCTTTGCGCCCAGGGAAAAGGCGGCAGCCTTTGGCTCTCAGGTGCCAATGATGGGGCCCTATTGACCCTAGAAAAGGAGCAATGGCTTTCTGTCCTGGCCCTTTTTTCCTGGCAGCAATCTTCGTCCGTCCGGAATTCTGGGCTGAAAAATGGCACTTTCCCGGACCTGCACGTGGCCCGCGCCGTCGAGCTTTGCGCCCAGGGAAAAGGCGGCAGCCTTTGGCTCTCAGGTGCCAATGATGGGGCCCTATTGACCCTAGAAAAGGAGCAATGGCTTTCTGTCCTGGCCCTTTTTTCCTGGCAGCAATCTTCGTCCGTCCGGAATTCTGGGCTGAAAAATGGCACTTTCCCGGACCTGCACGTGGCCCGCGCCGTCGAGCTTTGCGCCCAGGGAAAAGGCGGCAGCCTTTGGCTCTCAGGTGCCAATGATGGGGCCCTATTGACCCTAGAAAAGGAGCAATGGCTTTCTGTCCTGGCCCTTTTTTCCTGGCAGCAATCTTCGTCCGTCCGGAATTCTGGGCTGAAAAATGGCACTTTCCCGGACCTGCACGTGGCCCGCGCCGTCGAGCTTTGCGCCCAGGGAAAAGGCGGCAGCCTTTGGCTCTCAGGTGCCAATGATGGGACCCTATTGACCCTAGAAAAGGAGCAATGGCTTTCTGTCCTGGCCCTTTTTTCCTGGCAGCAATCTTCGTCCGTCCGGAATTCTGGGCTGAAAAATGGCACTTTCCCGGACCTGCACGTGGCCCGCGCCGTCGAGCTTTGCGCCCAGGGAAAAGGCGGGCAGCCTTTGGCTCTCAGGTGCCAATGATGGGGCCCTATTGACCCTAGAAAAGGAGCAATCGGCTTTCTGTCCTGGCCCTTTTTTCCTGGCAGCAATCTTCGTCCGTCCGGAATTCTGGGCTGAAAAATGGCACTTTCCCGGACCTGCACGTGGCCCGCGCCGTCGAGCTTTGCGCCCAGGAAAAGGCGGCAGCCTTTGGCTCTCAGGTGCCAATGATGGGGCCCTATTGACCCTAGAAAAGGAGCAATGGCTTTCTGTCCTGGCCCTTTTTTCCTGGGCAGCAATCTTCGTCCGTCCGGAATTCTGGGCTGAAAAATGGCACTTTCCGGACCTGCACGTGGCCCGCGCCGTCGAGCTTTGCGCCCAGGGAAAAGGCGGCAGCCTTTGGCTCTCAGGTGCCAATGATGGGGCCCTATTGACCCTAGAAAAGGAGCAATGGCTTTCTGTCCTGCCCTTTTTTCCTTGGCAGCAATCTTCGTCCGTCCGGAATTCTGGGCTGAAAAATGCACTTTCCCGGACCTGCACGTGGCCCGCGCCGTCGAGCTTTGCGCCCAGGGAAAAGGCGGCAGCCTTTGGCTCTCAGGTGCCAATGATGGGGCCCTATTGACCCTAGAAAAGGAGCAATCGCTTTCTGTCCTGGCCCTTTTTTCCTGGCAGGAATCTTCATCCGTCCGGAATTCTGGGCTGAAAAATGGCACTTTCCCGGACCTGCACGTGGCCCGCGCCGTCGAGCTTTGCGCCCAGGGAAAAGGCGGCAGCCTTTGGCTCTCAGGTGCCAATGATGGGGCCCTATTGACCCTAGAAAAGGAGCAATGGCTTTCTGTCCTGGCCCTTTTTTCCTGCAGCAATCTTCGTCCGTCCGGAATTCTGGGCTGAAAAATGGCACTTTCCCGGACCTGCACGTGGCCCGCGTCGTCGAGCTTTGCGCCCAGGGAAAAGGCGGCAGCCTTTGGCTCTCAGGTGCCAATGATGGGGCCCTATTGACCCTAGAAAAGGAGCAATCGGCTTTCTGGCCCTGGCCCTTTTTTCCTGGCAGCAACTTCGTCCGTCCGGAATTCTGGGCTGAAAAATGGCACTTTCCCGGACCTGCACGTGGCCCGCGCCGTCGAGCTTTGCGCCCAGGGAAAAGGCGGCAGCCTTTGGCTCTCAGGTGCCAATGATGGGACCCTATTGACCCTAGAAAAGGAGCAATGGCTTTCTGCCCTGGCCCTTTTTTCCTGGCAGCAATATTCGACCGTCCGGAATTGTGGTCTGAAAAATGGCACTTTCCCGGACCTGCACGTGGCCCGCGCCGTCGAGCTTTGCGCCCAGGGAAAAGGCGGCAGCCTTTGGCTCTCAGGTGCCAATGATGGGACCCTATTGACCCTAGAAAAGGAGCAATCGCTTTCGGCCCTGGCCTGTTTTTCCTGGCAGCAATCTTCGTCCGTCCGGAATTCTGGGCTGAAAAATGGCACTTTCCCGGACCTGCACGTGGCCCGCGCCGTCGAGCTTTGCGCCCAGGGAAAAGGCGGCAGCCTTTGGCTCTCAGGTGCCAATGATGGGGCCCTATTGACCCTAGAAAAGGAGCAATCGCTTTCTGTCCTGGCCCTTTTTTCCTGGCAGCAATCTTCGTCCGTCCGGAATTCTGGGCTGAAAAATGGCACTTTCCCGGACCTACACGTGGCCCGCGCCGTCGAGCTTTGCGCCCAGGGAAAAGGCGGCAGCCTTTGGCTCTCAGGTGCCAATGATGGGGCCCTATTGACCCTAGAAAAGGAGCAATGGCTTTCTGTCCTGGCCCTTTTTTCCTGGCAGCAATCTTCGTCCGTCCGGAATTGTGGTCTGAAAAATGGCACTTTCCCGGACCTGCACGTGGCCCGCGCCGTCGAGCTTTGCGCCCAGGGAAAAGGCGGCAGCCTTTGGCTCTCAGGTGCCAATGATGGGGCCCTATTGACCCTAGAAAAGGAGCAATCGCTTTCTGCCCTGGCCCTTTTTTCCTGGCAGCAATCTTCGTCCGTCCGGAATTCTGGGCTGAAAAATGGCACTTTCCCGGACCTGCACGTGGCCCGCGCCGTCGAGCTTTGCGCCCAGGGAAAAGGCGGCAGCCTTTGGCTCTCAGGTGCCAATGATGGGGCCCTATTGACCCTAGAAAAGGAGCAATGGCTTTCTGTCCTGGCCCTTTTTTCCTGGCAGCAATCTTCGTCCGTCCGGAATTCTGGGCTGAAAAATGGCACTTTCCCGGACCTGCACGTGGCCCGCGTCGTCGAGCTTTGCGCCCAGGGAAAAGGCGGCAGCCTTTGGCTCTCAGGTGCCAATGATGGGGCCCTATTGACCCTAGAAAAGGAGCAATGGCTTTCTGTCCTGGCCCTCTTTTCCTGGCAGGAATCTTCGTCCGTCCGGAATTCTGGGCTGAAAAATGGCACTTTCCCGGACCTGCACGTGGCCCGCGCCGTCGAGCTTTGCGCCCAGGGAAAAGGCGGCAGCCTTTGGCTCTCAGGTGCCAATGATGGGACCCTATTGACCCTAGAAAAGGAGCAATGGCTTTCTGCCCTGGCCCTTTTTTCCTGGCAGCAATATTCGACCGTCCGGAATTGTGGTCTGAAAAATGGCACTTTCCCGGACCTGCACGTGGCCCGCGCCGTCGAGCTTTGCGCCCAGGGAAAAGGCGACAGCCTTTGGCTCTCAGGTGCCAATGATGGGACCCTATTGACCCTAGAAAAGGAGCAATCGCTTTCGGCCCTGGCCTGTTTTTCCTGGCAGCAATCTTCGTCCGTCCGGAATTCTGGGCTGAAAAATGGCACTTTCCCGGACCTGCACGTGGCCCGCGCCGTCGAGCTTTGCGCCCAGGGAAAAGGCGGCAGCCTTTGGCTCTCAGGTGCCAATGATGGGGCCCTATTGACCCTAGAAAAGGAGCAATCGCTTTCTGTCCTTGCCCTTTTTTCCTGGCAGCAATCTTCGTCCGTCCGGAATTCTGGGCTGAAAAATGGCACTTTCCCGGACCTGCACGTGGCCCGCGCCGTCGAGCTTTGCGCCCAGGGAAAAGGCGGCAGCCTTTGGCTCTCAGGTGCCAATGATGGGACCCTATTGACCCTAGAAAAGGAGCAATCGCTTTCTGTCCTGGCCCTTTTTTCCTGGCAGCAATATTCGACCGTCCGGAATTGTGGTCTGAAAAATGGCACTTTCCCGGACCTGCACGTGGCCCGCGCCGTCGAGCTTTGCGCCCAGGGAAAAGGCGGCAGCCTTTGGCTCTCAGGTGCCAATGATGGGGCCCTATTGACTCTAGAAAAGGAGCAATCGCTTTCGGCCCTGGCCTGTTTTTCCTGGCAGCAATCTTCGTCCGTCCGGAATTCTGGGCTGAAAAATGGCACTTTCCCGGACCTGCACGTGGCCCGCGCCGTCGAGCTTTGCGCCCAGGGAAAAGGCGGCAGCCTTTGGCTCTCAGGTGCCAATGATGGGGCCCTATTGACCCTAGAAAAGGAGCAATGGCTTTCTGTCCTGGCCCTTTTTTCCTGGCAGCAATCTTCGTCCGTCCGGAATTCTGGGCTGAAAAATGGCACTTTCCCGGACCTGCATGTGGCCCGCGCCGTCGAGGTTTGCGCCCAGGGAAAAGGCGGCAGCCTTTGGCTCTCAGGTGCCAATGATGGGGCCCTATTGACCCTAGAAAAGGAGCAATGGCTTTCTGTCCTGGCCCTTTTTTCCTGGCAGCAATCTTCGTCCGTCCGGAATTCTGGGCTGAAAAATGGCACTTTCCCGGACCTGCACGTGGCCCGCGCCGTCGAGCTTTGCGCCCAGGGAAAAGGCGGCAGCCTTTGGCTCTCAGGTGCCAATGATGGGGCCCTATTGACCCTAGAAAAGGAGCAATGGCTTTCTGTCCTGGCCCTTTTTTCCTGGCAGCAATCTTCGTCCGTCCGGAATTCTGGGCTGAAAAATGGCACTTTCCCGGACCTGCACGTGGCCCGCGCCGTCGAGCTTTGCGCCCAGGGAAAAGGCGGCAGCCTTTGGCTCTCAGGTGCCAATGATGGGGCCCTATTGACCCTAGAAAAGGAGCAATGGCTTTCTGTCCTGGCCCTTTTTTCCTGGCAGCAATCTTCGTCCGTCCGGAATTCTGGGCTGAAAAATGGCACTTTCCCGGACCTGCACGTGGCCCGCGCCGTCGAGCTTTGCGCCCAGGGAAAAGGCGGCAGCCTTTGGCTCTCAGGTGCCAATGATGGGGCCCTATTGACCCTAGAAAAGGAGCAATGGCTTTCTGTCCTGGCCCTTTTTTCCTGGCAGCAATCTTCGTCCGTCCGGAATTCTGGGCTGAAAAATGGCACTTTCCCGGACCTGCACGTGGCCCGCGCCGTCGAGCTTTGCGCCCAGGGAAAAGGCGGCAGCCTTTGGCTCTCAGGTGCCAATGATGGGGCCCTATTGACCCTAGAAAAGGAGCAATGGCTTTCTGTCCTGGCCCTTTTTTCCTGGCAGCAATCTTCGTCCGTCCGGAATTCTGGGCTGAAAAATGGCACTTTCCCGGACCTGCACGTGGCCCGCGCCGTCGAGCTTTGCGCCCAGGGAAAAGGCGGCAGCCTTTGGCTCTCAGGTGCCAATGATGGGGCCCTATTGACCCTAGAAAAGGAGCAATCGCTTTCTGTCCTGCCCCTTTTTTCCTGGCAGCAATCTTCATCCGTCCGGAATTCTGGGCTGAAAAATGGCACTTTCCCGGACCTGCACGTGGCCCGCGCCGTCGAGCTTTGCGCCCAGGGAAAAGGCGGCAGCCTTTGGCTCTCAGGTGCCAATGATGGGGCCCTATTGACCCTAGAAAAGGAGCAATGGCTTTCTGTCCTGGCCCTTTTTTCCTGGCAGCAATCTTCGTCCGTCCGGAATTCTGGGCTGAAAAATGGCACTTTCCCGGACCTGCACGTGGCCCGCGCCGTCGAGCTTTGCGCCCAGGGAAAAGGCGGCAGCCTTTGGCTCTCAGGTGCCAATGATGGGGCCCTATTGACCCTAGAAAAGGAGCAATCGCTTTCTGCCCTGGCCCATTTTTCCTGGCAGGAATCTTCATCCGTCCGGAATTCTGGGCTGAAAAATGGCACTTTCCCGGACCTGCACGTGGCCCGCGCCGTCGAGCTTTGCGCCCAGGGAAAAGGCGGCAGCCTTTGGCTCTCAGGTGCCAATGATGGGGCCCTATTGACCCTAGAAAAGGAGCAATGGCTTTCTGTCCTGGCCCTTTTTTCCTGGCAGCAATCTTCGTCCGTCCGGAATTCTGGGCTGAAAAATGGCACTTTCCCGGACCTGCACGTGGCCCGCGCCGTCGAGCTTTGCGCCCAGGGAAAAGGCGGCAGCCTTTGGCTCTCAGGTGCCAATGATGGGGCCCTATTGACCCTAGAAAAGGAGCAATGGCTTTCTGTCCTGGCCCTTTTTTCCTGGCAGCAATCTTCGTCCGTCCGGAATTCTGGGCTGAAAAATGGCACTTTCCCGGACCTGCACGTGGCCCGCGCCGTCGAGCTTTGCGCCCAGGGAAAAGGCGGCAGCCTTTGGCTCTCAGGTGCCAATGATGGGGCCCTATTGACCCTAGAAAAGGAGCAATGGCTTTCTGTCCTGGCCCTTTTTTCCTGGCAGCAATCTTCGTCCGTCCGGAATTCTGGGCTGAAAAATGGCACTTTCCCGGACCTGCACGTGGCCCGCGCCGTCGAGCTTTGCGCCCAGGGAAAAGGCGGCAGCCTTTGGCTCTCAGGTGCCAATGATGGGGCCCTATTGACCCTAGAAAAGGAGCAATGGCTTTCTGTCCTGGCCCTTTTTTCCTGGCAGCAATCTTCGTCCGTCCGGAATTCTGGGCTGAAAAATGGCACTTTCCCGGACCTGCACGTGGCCCGCGCCGTCGAGCTTTGCGCCCAGGGAAAAGGCGGCAGCCTTTGGCTCTCAGGTGCCAATGATGGGGCCCTATTGACCCTAGAAAAGGAGCAATGGCTTTCTGTCCTGGCCCTTTTTTCCTGGCAGCAATCTTCGTCCGTCCGGAATTCTGGGCTGAAAAATGGCACTTTCCCGGACCTGCACGTGGCCCGCGCCGTCGAGCTTTGCGCCCAGGGAAAAGGCGGCAGCCTTTGGCTCTCAGGTGCCAATGATGGGGCCCTATTGACCCTAGAAAAGGAGCAATGGCTTTCTGTCCTGGCCCTTTTTTCCTGGCAGCAATCTTCGTCCGTCCGGAATTCTGGGCTGAAAAATGGCACTTTCCCGGACCTGCACGTGGCCCGCGCCGTCGAGCTTTGCGCCCAGGGAAAAGGCGGCAGCCTTTGGCTCTCAGGTGCCAATGATGGGGCCCTATTGACCCTAGAAAAGGAGCAATGGCTTTCTGTCCTGGCCCTTTTTTCCTGGCAGCAATCTTCGTCCGTCCGGAATTCTGGGCTGAAAAATGGCACTTTCCCGGACCTGCACGTGGCCCGCGCCGTCGAGCTTTGCGCCCAGGGAAAAGGCGGCAGCCTTTGGCTCTCAGGTGCCAATGATGGGGCCCTATTGACCCTAGAAAAGGAGCAATCGCTTTCTGTCCTGGCCCTTTTTTCCTGGCAGCAATCTTCGTCCGTCCGGAATTCTGGGCTGAAAAATGGCACTTTCCCGGACCTGCACGTGGCCCGCGCCGTCGAGCTTTGCGCCCAGGGAAAAGGCGGCAGCCTTTGGCTCTCAGGTGCCAATGATGGGGCCCTATTGACCCTAGAAAAGGAGCAATGGCTTTCTGTCCTGGCCCTTTTTTCCTGGCAGCAATCTTCGTCCGTCCGGAATTCTGGGCTGAAAAATGGCACTTTCCCGGACCTGCACGTGGCCCGCGCCGTCGAGCTTTGCGCCCAGGGAAAAGGCGGCAGCCTTTGGCTCTCAGGTGCCAATGATGGGGCCCTATTGACCCTAGAAAAGGAGCAATGGCTTTCTGTCCTGGCCCTTTTTTCCTGGCAGCAATCTTCGTCCGTCCGGAATTCTGGGCTGAAAAATGGCACTTTCCCGGACCTGCACGTGGCCCGCGCCGTCGAGCTTTGCGCCCAGGGAAAAGGCGGCAGCCTTTGGCTCTCAGGTGCCAATGATGGGGCCCTATTGACCCTAGAAAAGGAGCAATGGCTTTCTGTCCTGGCCCTTTTTTCCTGGCAGCAATCTTCGTCCGTCCGGAATTCTGGGCTGAAAAATGGCACTTTCCCGGACCTGCACGTGGCCCGCGCCGTCGAGCTTTGCGCCCAGGGAAAAGGCGGCAGCCTTTGGCTCTCAGGTGCCAATGATGGGGCCCTATTGACCCTAGAAAAGGAGCAATGGCTTTCTGTCCTGGCCCTTTTTTCCTGGCAGCAATCTTCGTCCGTCCGGAATTCTGGGCTGAAAAATGGCACTTTCCCGGACCTGCACGTGGCCCGCGCCGTCGAGCTTTGCGCCCAGGGAAAAGGCGGCAGCCTTTGGCTCTCAGGTGCCAATGATGGGGCCCTATTGACCCTAGAAAAGGAGCAATGGCTTTCTGTCCTGGCCCTTTTTTCCTGGCAGCAATCTTCGTCCGTCCGGAATTCTGGGCTGAAAAATGGCACTTTCCCGGACCTGCACGTGGCCCGCGCCGTCGAGCTTTGCGCCCAGGGAAAAGGCGGCAGCCTTTGGCTCTCAGGTGCCAATGATGGGGCCCTATTGACCCTAGAAAAGGAGCAATGGCTTTCTGTCCTGGCCCTTTTTTCCTGGCAGCAATCTTCGTCCGTCCGGAATTCTGGGCTGAAAAATGGCACTTTCCCGGACCTGCACGTGGCCCGCGCCGTCGAGCTTTGCGCCCAGGGAAAAGGCGGCAGCCTTTGGCTCTCAGGTGCCAATGATGGGGCCCTATTGACCCTAGAAAAGGAGCAATCGCTTTCTGTCCTGGCCCTTTTTTCCTGGCAGCAATCTTCGTCCGTCCGGAATTCTGGGCTGAAAAATGGCACTTTCCCGGACCTACACGTGGCCCGCGCCGTCGAGCTTTGCGCCCAGGGAAAAGGCGGCAGCCTTTGGCTCTCAGGTGCCAATGATGGGGCCCTATTGACCCTAGAAAAGGAGCAATGGCTTTCTGTCCTGGCCCTTTTTTCCTGGCAGCAATCTTCGTCCGTCCGGAATTCTGGGCTGAAAAATGGCACTTTCCCGGACCTGCACGTGGCCCGCGCCGTCGAGCTTTGCGCCCAGGGAAAAGGCGGCAGCCTTTGGCTCTCAGGTGCCAATGATGGGGCCCTATTGACCCTAGAAAAGGAGCAATCGCTTTCTGCCCTGGCCCTTTTTTCCTGGCAGGAATCTTCGTCCGTCCGGAATTCTGGGCTGAAAAATGGCACTTTCCCGGACCTGCACGTGGCCCGCGCCGTCGAGCTTTGCGCCCAGGGAAAAGGCGGCAGCCTTTGGCTCTCAGGTGCCAATGATGGGGCCCTATTGACCCTAGAAAAGGAGCAATGGCTTTCTGTCCTGGCCCTTTTTTCCTGGCAGCAATCTTCGTCCGTCCGGAATTCTGGGCTGAAAAATGGCACTTTCCCGGACCTGCACGTGGCCCGCGTCGTCGAGCTTTGCGCCCAGGGAAAAGGCGGCAGCCTTTGGCTCTCAGGTGCCAATGATGGGGCCCTATTGACCCTAGAAAAGGAGCAATGGCTTTCTGTCCTGGCCCTCTTTTCCTGGCAGGAATCTTCGTCCGTCCGGAATTCTGGGCTGAAAAATGGCACTTTCCCGGACCTGCACGTGGCCCGCGCCGTCGAGCTTTGCGCCCAGGGAAAAGGCGGCAGCCTTTGGCTCTCAGGTGCCAATGATGGGACCCTATTGACCCTAGAAAAGGAGCAATGGCTTTCTGCCCTGGCCCTTTTTTCCTGGCAGCAATATTCGACCGTCCGGAATTGTGGTCTGAAAAATGGCACTTTCCCGGACCTGCACGTGGCCCGCGCCGTCGAGCTTTGCGCCCAGGGAAAAGGCGGCAGCCTTTGGCTCTCAGGTGCCAATGATGGGACCCTATTGACCCTAGAAAAGGAGCAATCGCTTTCGGCCCTGGCCTGTTTTTCCTGGCAGCAATCTTCGTCCGTCCGGAATTCTGGGCTGAAAAATGGCACTTTCCCGGACCTGCACGTGGCCCGCGCCGTCGAGCTTTGCGCCCAGGGAAAAGGCGGCAGCCTTTGGCTCTCAGGTGCCAATGATGGGACCCTATTGACCCTAGAAAAGGAGCAATCGCTTTCTGTCCTTGCCCTTTTTTCCTGGCAGCAATCTTCGTCCGTCCGGAATTCTGGGCTGAAAAATGGCACTTTCCCGGACCTGCACGTGGCCCGCGCCGTCGAGCTTTGCGCCCAGGGAAAAGGCGGCAGCCTTTGGCTCTCAGGTGCCAATGATGGGACCCTATTGACCCTAGAAAAGGAGCAATCGCTTTCTGTCCTTGCCCTTTTTTCCTGGCAGCAATATTCGACCGTCCGGAATTGTGGTCTGAAAAATGGCACTTTCCCGGACCTGCACGTGGCCCGCGCCGTCGAGCTTTGCGCCCAGGGAAAAGGCGGCAGCCTTTGGCTCTCAGGTGCCAATGATGGGGCCCTATTGACTCTAGAAAAGGAGCAATCGCTTTCGGCCCTGGCCTGTTTTTCCTGGCAGCAATCTTCGTCCGTCCGGAATTCTGGGCTGAAAAATGGCACTTTCCCGGACCTGCACGTGGCCCGCGCCGTCGAGCTTTGCGCCCAGGGAAAAGGCGGCAGCCTTTGGCTCTCAGGTGCCAATGATGGGGCCCTATTGACCCTAGAAAAGGAGCAATGGCTTTCTGTCCTGGCCCTTTTTTCCTGGCAGCAATCTTCGTCCGTCCGGAATTCTGGGCTGAAAAATGGCACTTTCCCGGACCTGCATGTGGCCCGCGCCGTCGAGCTTTGCGCCCAGGGAAAAGGCGGCAGCCTTTGGCTCTCAGGTGCCAATGATGGGGCCCTATTGACCCTAGAAAAGGAGCAATCGCTTTCTGTCCTGGCCCTTTTTTCCTGGCAGCAATCTTCGTCCGTCCGGAATTCTGGGCTGAAAAATGGCACTTTCCCGGACCTGCACGTGGCCCGCGCCGTCGAGCTTTGCGCCCAGGGAAAAGGCGGCAGCCTTTGGCTCTCAGGTGCCAATGATGGGGCCCTATTGACCCTAGAAAAGGAGCAATCGCTTTCTGTCCTGGCCCTTTTTTCCTGGCAGCAATCTTCGTCCGTCCGGAATTCTGGGCTGAAAAATGGCACTTTCCCGGACCTGCACGTGGCCCGCGCCGTCGAGCTTTGCGCCCAGGGAAAAGGCGGCAGCCTTTGGCTCTCAGGTGCCAATGATGGGGCCCTATTGACCCTAGAAAAGGAGCAATGGCTTTCTGTCCTGGCCCTTTTTTCCTGGCAGCAATCTTCGTCCGTCCGGAATTCTGGGCTGAAAAATGGCACTTTCCCGGACCTGCACGTGGCCCGCGCCGTCGAGCTTTGCGCCCAGGGAAAAGGCGGCAGCCTTTGGCTCTCAGGTGCCAATGATGGGGCCCTATTGACCCTAGAAAAGGAGCAATGGCTTTCTGTCCTGGCCCTTTTTTCCTGGCAGCAATCTTCGTCCGTCCGGAATTCTGGGCTGAAAAATGGCACTTTCCCGGACCTGCACGTGGCCCGCGCCGTCGAGCTTTGCGCCCAGGGAAAAGGCGGCAGCCTTTGGCTCTCAGGTGCCAATGATGGGGCCCTATTGACCCTAGAAAAGGAGCAATCGCTTTCTGTCCTGGCCCTTTTTTCCTGGCAGCAATCTTCGTCCGTCCGGAATTCTGGGCTGAAAAATGGCACTTTCCCGGACCTGCACGTGGCCCGCGCCGTCGAGCTTTGCGCCCAGGGAAAAGGCGGCAGCCTTTGGCTCTCAGGTGCCAATGATGGGGCCCTATTGACCCTAGAAAAGGAGCAATCGCTTTCTGTCCTGCCCCTTTTTTCCTGGCAGCAATCTTCATCCGTCCGGAATTCTGGGCTGAAAAATGGCACTTTCCCGGACCTGCACGTGGCCCGCGCCGTCGAGCTTTGCGCCCAGGGAAAAGGCGGCAGCCTTTGGCTCTCAGGTGCCAATGATGGGGCCCTATTGACCCTAGAAAAGGAGCAATGGCTTTCTGCCCTGGCCCTTTTTTCCTGGCAGCAATCTTCGTCCGTCCGGAATTCTGGGCTGAAAAATGGCACTTTCCCGGACCTGCACGTGGCCCGCGCCGTCGAGCTTTGCGCCCAGGGAAAAGGCGGCAGCCTTTGGCTCTCAGGTGCCAATGATGGGGCCCTATTGACCCTAGAAAAGGAGCAATGGCTTTCTGCCCTGGCCCTTTTTTCCTGGCAGCAATCTTCGTCCGTCCGGAATTCTGGGCTGAAAAATGGCACTTTCCCGGACCTGCACGTGGCCCGCGCCGTCGAGCTTTGCGCCCAGGGAAAAGGCGGCAGCCTTTGGCTCTCAGGTGCCAATGATGGGACCCTATTGACCCTAGAAAAGGAGCAATGGCTTTCTGCCCTGGCCCTTTTTTCCTGGCAGCAATATTCGACCGTCCGGAATTGTGGTCTGAAAAATGGCACTTTCCCGGACCTGCACGTGGCCCGCGCCGTCGAGCTTTGCGCCCAGGGAAAAGGCGGCAGCCTTTGGCTCTCAGGTGCCAATGATAGGGCCCTATTGACTCTAGAAAAGGAGCAATCGCTTTCTGCCCTGGCCCTTTTTTCCTGGCAGCAATCTTCGTCCGTCCGGAATTCTGGGCTGAAAAATGGCACTTTCCCGGACCTGCACGTGGCCCGCGCCGTCGAGCTTTGCGCCCAGGGAAAAGGCGGCAGCCTTTGGCTCTCAGGTGCCAATGATGGGGCCCTATTGACCCTAGAAAAGGAGCAATGGCTTTCTGTCCTGGCCCTTTTTTCCTGGCAGCAATCTTCGTCCGTCCGGAATTCTGGGCTGAAAAATGGCACTTTCCCGGACCTGCACGTGGCCCGCGCCGTCGAGCTTTGCGCCCAGGGAAAAGGCGGCAGCCTTTGGCTCTCAGGTGCCAATGATGGGGCCCTATTGACCCTAGAAAAGGAGCAATGGCTTTCTGTCCTGGCCCTTTTTTCCTGGCAGCAATCTTCGTCCGTCCGGAATTCTGGGCTGAAAAATGGCACTTTCCCGGACCTGCACGTGGCCCGCGCCGTCGAGCTTTGCGCCCAGGGAAAAGGCGGCAGCCTTTGGCTCTCAGGTGCCAATGATGGGGCCCTATTGACCCTAGAAAAGGAGCAATGGCTTTCTGTCCTGGCCCTTTTTTCCTGGCAGCAATCTTCGTCCGTCCGGAATTCTGGGCTGAAAAATGGCACTTTCCCGGACCTGCACGTGGCCCGCGCCGTCGAGCTTTGCGCCCAGGGAAAAGGCGGCAGCCTTTGGCTCTCAGGTGCCAATGATGGGGCCCTATTGACCCTAGAAAAGGAGCAATCGCTTTCTGTCCTGGCCCTTTTTTCCTGGCAGCAATCTTCGTCCGTCCGGAATTCTGGGCTGAAAAATGGCACTTTCCCGGACCTGCACGTGGCCCGCGCCGTCGAGCTTTGCGCCCAGGGAAAAGGCGGCAGCCTTTGGCTCTCAGGTGCCAATGATGGGGCCCTATTGACCCTAGAAAAGGAGCAATCGCTTTCTGCCCTGGCCCATTTTTCCTGGCAGGAATCTTCATCCGTCCGGAATTCTGGGCTGAAAAATGGCACTTTCCCGGACCTGCACGTGGCCCGCGCCGTCGAGCTTTGCGCCCAGGGAAAAGGCGGCAGCCTTTGGCTCTCAGGTGCCAATGATGGGGCCCTATTGACCCTAGAAAAGGAGCAATCGCTTTCTGCCCTGGCCCTTTTTTCCTGGCAGCAATCTTCGTCCGTCCGGAATTCTGGGCTGAAAAATGGCACTTTCCCGGACCTGCACGTGGCCCGCGCCGTCGAGCTTTGCGCCCAGGGAAAAGGCGGCAGCCTTTGGCTCTCAGGTGCCAATGATGGGGCCCTATTGACCCTAGAAAAGGAGCAATGGCTTTCTGCCCTGGCCCTTTTTTCCTGGCAGCAATCTTCGTCCGTCCGGAATTCTGGGCTGAAAAATGGCACTTTCCCGGACCTGCACGTGGCCCGCGCCGTCGAGCTTTGCGCCCAGGGAAAAGGCGGCAGCCTTTGGCTCTCAGGTGCCAATGATGGGGCCCTATTGACTCTAGAAAAGGAGCAATCGCTTTCTGCCCTGGCCTGTTTTTCCTGGCAGCAATCTTCGTCCGTCCGGAATTCTGGGCTGAAAAATGGCACTTTCCCAGACCTGCACGTGGCCCGCGCCGTCGAGCTTTGCGCCCAGGGAAAAGGCGGCAGCCTTTGGCTCTCAGGTGCCAATGATGGGGCCCTATTGACCCTAGAAAAGGAGCAATGGCTTTCTGCCCTGGCCCTTTTTTCCTGGCAGCAATCTTCGTCCGTCCGGAATTCTGGGCTGAAAAATGGCACTTTCCCGGACCTGCACGTGGCCCGCGCCGTCGAGCTTTGCGCCCAGGGAAAAGGCGGCAGCCTTTGGCTCTCAGGTGCCAATGATGGGGCCCTATTGACTCTAGAAAAGGAGCAATCGCTTTCTGCCCTGGCCTGTTTTTCCTGGCAGCAATCTTCGTCCGTCCGGAATTCTGGGCTGAAAAATGGCACTTTCCCGGACCTGCACGTGGCCCGCGCCGTCGAGCTTTGCGCCCAGGGAAAAGGCGGCAGCCTTTGGCTCTCAGGTGCCAATGATGGGGCCCTATTGACCCTAGAAAAGGAGCAATGGCTTTCTGCCCTGGCCCTTTTTTCCTGGCAGCAATCTTCGTCCGTCCGGAATTCTGGGCTGAAAAATGGCACTTTCCCGGACCTGCACGTGGCCCGCGCCGTCGAGCTTTGCGCCCAGGGAAAAGGCGGCAGCCTTTGGCTCTCAGGTGCCAATGATGGGGCCCTATTGACTCTAGAAAAGGAGCAATCGCTTTCTGCCCTGGCCTGTTTTTCCTGGCAGCAATCTTCGTCCGTCCGGAATTCTGGGCTGAAAAATGGCACTTTCCCAGACCTGCACGTGGCCCGCGCCGTCGAGCTTTGCGCCCAGGGAAAAGGCGGCAGCCTTTGGCTCTCAGGTGCCAATGATGGGGCCCTATTGCCCCTAGAAAAGGAGCAATCGCTTTCTGTCCTGGCCCTTTTTTCCTGGCAGCAATCTTCGTCCGTCCGGAATTCTGGGCTGAAAAATGGCACTTTCCCGGACCTGCACGTGGCCCGCGCCGTCGAGCTTTGCGCCCAGGGAAAAGGCGGCAGCCTTTGGCTCTCAGGTGCCAATGATGGGGCCCTATTGACCCTAGAAAAGGAGCAATCGCTTTCTGCCCTGGCCCTTTTTTCCTGGCAGCAATCTTCGTCCGTCCGGAATTCTGGGCTGAAAAATGGCACTTTCCCGGACCTGCACGTGGCCCGCGCCGTCGAGCTTTGCGCCCAGGGAAAAGGCGGCAGCCTTTGGCTCTCAGGTGCCAATGATGGGGCCCTATTGACCCTAGAAAAGGAGCAATGGCTTTCTGTCCTGGCCCTTTTTTCCTGGCAGCAATCTTCGTCCGTCCGGAATTCTGGGCTGAAAAATGGCACTTTCCCGGACCTGTACGTGGCCCGCGCCGTCGAGCTTTGCGCCCAGGGAAAAGGCGGCAGCCTTTGGCTCTCAGGTGCCAATGATGGGGCCCTATTGACCCTAGAAAAGGAGCAATGGCTTTCTGTCCTGGCCCTTTTTTCCTGGCAGCAATCTTCGTCCGTCCGGAATTCTGGGCTGAAAAATGGCACTTTCCCGGACCTGCACGTGGCCCGCGCCGTCGAGCTTTGCGCCCAGGGAAAAGGCGGCAGCCTTTGGCTCTCAGGTGCCAATGATGGGGCCCTATTGACCCTAGAAAAGGAGCAATGGCTTTCTGTCCTGGCCCTTTTTTCCTGGCAGCAATCTTCGTCCGTCCGGAATTCTGGGCTGAAAAATGGCACTTTCCCGGACCTGCACGTGGCCCGCGCCGTCGAGCTTTGCGCCCAGGGAAAAGGCGGCAGCCTTTGGCTCTCAGGTGCCAATGATGGGGCCCTATTGACCCTAGAAAAGGAGCAATGGCTTTCTGTCCTGGCCCTTTTTTCCTGGCAGCAATCTTCGTCCGTCCGGAATTCTGGGCTGAAAAATGGCACTTTCCCGGACCTGCACGTGGCCCGCGCCGTCGAGCTTTGCGCCCAGGGAAAAGGCGGCAGCCTTTGGCTCTCAGGTGCCAATGATGGGGCCCTATTGACCCTAGAAAAGGAGCAATGGCTTTCTGTCCTGGCCCTTTTTTCCTGGCAGCAATCTTCGTCCGTCCGGAATTCTGGGCTGAAAAATGGCACTTTCCCGGACCTGCACGTGGCCCGCGCCGTCGAGCTTTGCGCCCAGGGAAAAGGCGGCAGCCTTTGGCTCTCAGGTGCCAATGATGGGGCCCTATTGACCCTAGAAAAGGAGCAATCGCTTTCTGCCCTGGCCCTTTTTTCCTGGCAGCAATCTTCGTCCGTCCGGAATTCTGGGCTGAAAAATGGCACTTTCCCGGACCTGCACGTGGCCCGCGCCGTCGAGCTTTGCGCCCAGGGAAAAGGCGGCAGCCTTTGGCTCTCAGGTGCCAATGATGGGGCCCTATTGACCCTAGAAAAGGAGCAATGGCTTTCTGTCCTGGCCCTTTTTTCCTGGCAGCAATCTTCGTCCGTCCGGAATTCTGGGCTGAAAAATGGCACTTTCCCGGACCTGCACGTGGCCCGCGCCGTCGAGCTTTGCGCCCAGGGAAAAGGCGGCAGCCTTTGGCTCTCAGGTGCCAATGATGGGGCCCTATTGACCCTAGAAAAGGAGCAATCGCTTTCTGCCCTGGCCCTTTTTTCCTGGCAGCAATCTTCGTCCGTCCGGAATTCTGGGCTGAAAAATGGCACTTTCCCGGACCTGCACGTGGCCCGCGCCGTCGAGCTTTGCGCCCAGGGAAAAGGCGGCAGCCTTTGGCTCTCAGGTGCCAATGATGGGGCCCTATTGACCCTAGAAAAGGAGCAATGGCTTTCTGTCCTGGCCCTTTTTTCCTGGCAGCAATCTTCGTCCGTCCGGAATTCTGGGCTGAAAAATGGCACTTTCCCGGACCTGCACGTGGCCCGCGCCGTCGAGCTTTGCGCCCAGGGAAAAGGCGGCAGCCTTTGGCTCTCAGGTGCCAATGATGGGGCCCTATTGACCCTAGAAAAGGAGCAATGGCTTTCTGTCCTGGCCCTTTTTTCCTGGCAGCAATCTTCGTCCGTCCGGAATTCTGGGCTGAAAAATGGCACTTTCCCGGACCTGCACGTGGCCCGCGCCGTCGAGCTTTGCGCCCAGGGAAAAGGCGGCAGCCTTTGGCTCTCAAGTGCCAATGATGGGGCCCTATTGCCCCTAGAAAAGGAGCAATCGCTTTCTGTCCTGGCCCTTTTTTCCTGGCAGCAATCTTCGTCCGTCCGGAATTCTGGGCTGAAAAATGGCACTTTCCCGGACCTGCACGTGGCCCGCGCCGTCGAGCTTTGCGCCCAGGGAAAAGGCGGCAGCCTTCGGCTCTCAGGTGCCAATGATGGGGCCCTATTGACCCTAGAAAAGGAGCAATCGCTTTCTGCCCTGGCCCTTTTTTCCTGGCAGCAATCTTCGTCCGTCCGGAATTCTGGGCTGAAAAATGGCACTTTCCCGGACCTGCACGTGGCCCGCGCCGTCGAGCTTTGCGCCCAGGGAAAAGGCGGCAGCCTTCGGCTCTCAGGTGCCAATGATGGGGCCCTATTGACCCTAGAAAAGGAGCAATCGCTTTCTGTCCTGGCCCTTTTTTCCTGGCAGCAATCTTCGTCCGTCCGGAATTCTGGGCTGAAAAATGGCACTTTCCCGGACCTGCACGTGGCCCGCGCCGTCGAGCTTTGCGCCCAGGGAAAAGGCGGCAGCCTTTGGCTCTCAGGTGCCAATGATGGGGCCCTATTGACCCTAGAAAAGGAGCAATGGCTTTCTGTCCTGGCCCTTTTTTCCTGGCAGCAATCTTCGTCCGTCCGGAATTCTGGGCTGAAAAATGGCACTTTCCCGGACCTGCACGTGGCCCGCGCCGTCGAGCTTTGCGCCCAGGGAAAAGGCGGCAGCCTTTGGCTCTCAGGTGCCAATGATGGGGCCCTATTGACCCTAGAAAAGGAGCAATCGCTTTCTGTCCTGGCCCTTTTTTCCTGGCAGCAATCTTCGTCCGTCCGGAATTCTGGGCTGAAAAATGGCACTTTCCCGGACCTGCACGTGGCCCGCGCCGTCGAGCTTTGCGCCCAGGGAAAAGGCGGCAGCCTTTGGCTCTCAGGTGCCAATGATGGGGCCCTATTGACCCTAGAAAAGGAGCAATGGCTTTCTGTCCTGGCCCTTTTTTCCTGGCAGCAATCTTCGTCCGTCCGGAATTCTGGGCTGAAAAATGGCACTTTCCCGGACCTGCACGTGGCCCGCGCCGTCGAGCTTTGCGCCCAGGGAAAAGGCGGCAGCCTTTGGCTCTCAGGTGCCAATGATGGGGCCCTATTGACCCTAGAAAAGGAGCAATCGCTTTCTGTCCTGCCCCTTTTTTCCTGGCAGCAATCTTCATCCGTCCGGAATTCTGGGCTGAAAAATGGCACTTTCCCGGACCTGCACGTGGCCCGCGCCGTCGAGCTTTGCGCCCAGGGAAAAGGCGGCAGCCTTTGGCTCTCAGGTGCCAATGATGGGGCCCTATTGACTCTAGAAAAGGAGCAATGGCTTTCTGTCCTGGCCCTTTTTTCCTGGCAGCAATCTTCGTCCGTCCGGAATTCTGGGCTGAAAAATGGCACTTTCCCGGACCTGCACGTGGCCCGCGCCGTCGAGCTTTGCGCCCAGGGAAAAGGCGGCAGCCTTTGGCTCTCAGGTGCCAATGATGGGGCCCTATTGACCCTAGAAAAGGAGCAATGGCTTTCTGCCCTGGCCCTTTTTTCCTGGCAGCAATCTTCGTCCGTCCGGAATTCTGGGCTGAAAAATGGCACTTTCCCGGACCTGCACGTGGCCCGCGCCGTCGAGCTTTGCGCCCAGGGAAAAGGCGGCAGCCTTTGGCTCTCCGGTGCCAATGATGGGACCCTATTGACCCTAGAAAAGGAGCAATGGCTTTCTGTCCTGGCCCTTTTTTCCTGGCAGCAATATTCGACCGTCCGGAATTGTGGTCTGAAAAATGGCACTTTCCCGGACCTGCACGTGGCCCGCGCCGTCGAGCTTTGCGCCCAGGGAAAAGGCGGCAGCCTTTGGCTCTCAGGTGCCAATGATGGGGCCCTATTGACTCTAGAAAAGGAGCAATCGCTTTCTGCCCTGGCCCTTTTTTCCTGGCAGCAATCTTCGTCCGTCCGGAATTCTGGGCTGAAAAATGGCACTTTCCCGGACCTGCACGTGGCCCGCGCCGTCGAGCTTTGCGCCCAGGGAAAAGGCGGCAGCCTTTGGCTCTCAGGTGCCAATGATGGGGCCCTATTGACCCTAGAAAAGGAGCAATGGCTTTCTGTCCTGGCCCTTTTTTCCTGGCAGCAATCTTCGTCCGTCCGGAATTCTGGGCTGAAAAATGGCACTTTCCCGGACCTGCACGTGGCCCGCGCCGTCGAGCTTTGCGCCCAGGGAAAAGGCGGCAGCCTTTGGCTCTCAGGTGCCAATGATGGGGCCCTATTGACCCTAGAAAAGGAGCAATGGCTTTCTGTCCTGGCCCTTTTTTCCTGGCAGCAATCTTCGTCCGTCCGGAATTCTGGGCTGAAAAATGGCACTTTCCCGGACCTGCACGTGGCCCGCGCCGTCGAGCTTTGCGCCCAGGGAAAAGGCGGCAGCCTTTGGCTCTCAGGTGCCAATGATGGGGCCCTATTGACCCTAGAAAAGGAGCAATGGCTTTCTGTCCTGGCCCTTTTTTCCTGGCAGCAATCTTCGTCCGTCCGGAATTCTGGGCTGAAAAATGGCACTTTCCCGGACCTGCACGTGGCCCGCGCCGTCGAGCTTTGCGCCCAGGGAAAAGGCGGCAGCCTTTGGCTCTCAGGTGCCAATGATGGGGCCCTATTGACCCTAGAAAAGGAGCAATGGCTTTCTGTCCTGGCCCTTTTTTCCTGGCAGCAATCTTCGTCCGTCCGGAATTCTGGGCTGAAAAATGGCACTTTCCCGGACCTGCACGTGGCCCGCGCCGTCGAGCTTTGCGCCCAGGGAAAAGGCGGCAGCCTTTGGCTCTCAGGTGCCAATGATGGGGCCCTATTGACCCTAGAAAAGGAGCAATGGCTTTCTGTCCTGGCCCTTTTTTCCTGGCAGCAATCTTCGTCCGTCCGGAATTCTGGGCTGAAAAATGGCACTTTCCCGGACCTGCACGTGGCCCGCGCCGTCGAGCTTTGCGCCCAGGGAAAAGGCGGCAGCCTTTGGCTCTCAGGTGCCAATGATGGGGCCCTATTGACCCTAGAAAAGGAGCAATCGCTTTCTGCCCTGGCCCATTTTTCCTGGCAGGAATCTTCATCCGTCCGGAATTCTGGGCTGAAAAATGGCACTTTCCCGGACCTGCACGTGGCCCGCGCCGTCGAGCTTTGCGCCCAGGGCAAAGGCGGCAGCCTTTGGCTCTCAGGTGCCAATGATGGGGCCCTATTGACCCTAGAAAAGGAGCAATCGCTTTCTGCCCTGGCCCTTTTTTCCTGGCAGCAATCTTCGTCCGTCCGGAATTCTGGGCTGAAAAATGGCACTTTCCCGGACCTGCACGTGGCCCGCGCCGTCGAGCTTTGCGCCCAGGGAAAAGGCGGCAGCCTTTGGCTCTCAGGTGCCAATGATGGGGCCCTATTGACCCTAGAAAAGGAGCAATGGCTTTCTGCCCTGGCCCTTTTTTCCTGGCAGCAATCTTCGTC
The DNA here is from genome assembly GCF_047495875.1 of Pithys albifrons albifrons. Classification (NCBI taxonomy): domain Eukaryota; kingdom Metazoa; phylum Chordata; class Aves; order Passeriformes; family Thamnophilidae; genus Pithys; species Pithys albifrons. The sequence continues at coordinate 40,138 of NC_092482.1, forward strand.
CGTCCGGAATTCTGGGCTGAAAAATGGCACTTTCCCGGACCTGCACGTGGCCCGCGCCGTCGAGCTTTGCGCCCAGGGAAAAGGCGGCAGCCTTTGGCTCTCAGGTGCCAATGATGGGGCCCTATTGACTCTAGAAAAGGAGCAATCGCTTTCTGCCCTGGCCTGTTTTTCCTGGCAGCAATCTTCGTCCGTCCGGAATTCTGGGCTGAAAAATGGCACTTTCCCAGACCTGCACGTGGCCCGCGCCGTCGAGCTTTGCGCCCAGGGAAAAGGCGGCAGCCTTTGGCTCTCAGGTGCCAATGATGGGGCCCTATTGCCCCTAGAAAAGGAGCAATCGCTTTCTGTCCTGGCCCTTTTTTCCTGGCAGCAATCTTCGTCCGTCCGGAATTCTGGGCTGAAAAATGGCACTTTCCCGGACCTGCACGTGGCCCGCGCCGTCGAGCTTTGCGCCCAGGGAAAAGGCGGCAGCCTTTGGCTCTCAGGTGCCAATGATGGGGCCCTATTGACCCTAGAAAAGGAGCAATCGCTTTCTGCCCTGGCCCTTTTTTCCTGGCAGCAATCTTCGTCCGTCCGGAATTCTGGGCTGAAAAATGGCACTTTCCCGGACCTGCACGTGGCCCGCGCCGTCGAGCTTTGCGCCCAGGGAAAAGGCGGCAGCCTTTGGCTCTCAGGTGCCAATGATGGGGCCCTATTGACCCTAGAAAAGGAGCAATGGCTTTCTGTCCTGGCCCTTTTTTCCTGGCAGCAATCTTCGTCCGTCCGGAATTCTGGGCTGAAAAATGGCACTTTCCCGGACCTGCACGTGGCCCGCGCCGTCGAGCTTTGCGCCCAGGGAAAAGGCGGCAGCCTTTGGCTCTCAGGTGCCAATGATGGGGCCCTATTGACCCTAGAAAAGGAGCAATGGCTTTCTGTCCTGGCCCTTTTTTCCTGGCAGCAATCTTCGTCCGTCCGGAATTCTGGGCTGAAAAATGGCACTTTCCCGGACCTGCACGTGGCCCGCGCCGTCGAGCTTTGCGCCCAGGGAAAAGGCGGCAGCCTTTGGCTCTCAGGTGCCAATGATGGGGCCCTATTGACCCTAGAAAAGGAGCAATGGCTTTCTGTCCTGGCCCTTTTTTCCTGGCAGCAATCTTCGTCCGTCCGGAATTCTGGGCTGAAAAATGGCACTTTCCCGGACCTGCACGTGGCCCGCGCCGTCGAGCTTTGCGCCCAGGGAAAAGGCGGCAGCCTTTGGCTCTCAGGTGCCAATGATGGGGCCCTATTGACCCTAGAAAAGGAGCAATGGCTTTCTGTCCTGGCCCTTTTTTCCTGGCAGCAATCTTCGTCCGTCCGGAATTCTGGGCTGAAAAATGGCACTTTCCCGGACCTGCACGTGGCCCGCGCCGTCGAGCTTTGCGCCCAGGGAAAAGGCGGCAGCCTTTGGCTCTCAGGTGCCAATGATGGGGCCCTATTGACCCTAGAAAAGGAGCAATGGCTTTCTGTCCTGGCCCTTTTTTCCTGGCAGCAATCTTCGTCCGTCCGGAATTCTGGGCTGAAAAATGGCACTTTCCCGGACCTGCACGTGGCCCGCGCCGTCGAGCTTTGCGCCCAGGGAAAAGGCGGCAGCCTTTGGCTCTCAGGTGCCAATGATGGGGCCCTATTGACCCTAGAAAAGGAGCAATCGCTTTCTGCCCTGGCCCTTTTTTCCTGGCAGCAATCTTCGTCCGTCCGGAATTCTGGGCTGAAAAATGGCACTTTCCCGGACCTGCACGTGGCCCGCGCCGTCGAGCTTTGCGCCCAGGGAAAAGGCGGCAGCCTTTGGCTCTCAGGTGCCAATGATGGGGCCCTATTGACCCTAGAAAAGGAGCAATGGCTTTCTGTCCTGGCCCTTTTTTCCTGGCAGCAATCTTCGTCCGTCCGGAATTCTGGGCTGAAAAATGGCACTTTCCCGGACCTGCACGTGGCCCGCGCCGTCGAGCTTTGCGCCCAGGGAAAAGGCGGCAGCCTTTGGCTCTCAGGTGCCAATGATGGGGCCCTATTGACCCTAGAAAAGGAGCAATCGCTTTCTGTCCTGGCCCTTTTTTCCTGGCAGCAATCTTCGTCCGTCCGGAATTCTGGGCTGAAAAATGGCACTTTCCCGGACCTGCACGTGGCCCGCGCCGTCGAGCTTTGCGCCCAGGGAAAAGGCGGCAGCCTTTGGCTCTCAGGTGCCAATGATGGGGCCCTATTGACCCTAGAAAAGGAGCAATGGCTTTCTGTCCTGGCCCTTTTTTCCTGGCAGCAATCTTCGTCCGTCCGGAATTCTGGGCTGAAAAATGGCACTTTCCCGGACCTGCACGTGGCCCGCGCCGTCGAGCTTTGCGCCCAGGGAAAAGGCGGCAGCCTTTGGCTCTCAGGTGCCAATGATGGGGCCCTATTGACCCTAGAAAAGGAGCAATGGCTTTCTGTCCTGGCCCTTTTTTCCTGGCAGCAATCTTCGTCCGTCCGGAATTCTGGGCTGAAAAATGGCACTTTCCCGGACCTGCACGTGGCCCGCGCCGTCGAGCTTTGCGCCCAGGGAAAAGGCGGCAGCCTTTGGCTCTCAAGTGCCAATGATGGGGCCCTATTGCCCCTAGAAAAGGAGCAATCGCTTTCTGTCCTGGCCCTTTTTTCCTGGCAGCAATCTTCGTCCGTCCGGAATTCTGGGCTGAAAAATGGCACTTTCCCGGACCTGCACGTGGCCCGCGCCGTCGAGCTTTGCGCCCAGGGAAAAGGCGGCAGCCTTCGGCTCTCAGGTGCCAATGATGGGGCCCTATTGACCCTAGAAAAGGAGCAATCGCTTTCTGCCCTGGCCCTTTTTTCCTGGCAGCAATCTTCGTCCGTCCGGAATTCTGGGCTGAAAAATGGCACTTTCCCGGACCTGCACGTGGCCCGCGCCGTCGAGCTTTGCGCCCAGGGAAAAGGCGGCAGCCTTCGGCTCTCAGGTGCCAATGATGGGGCCCTATTGACCCTAGAAAAGGAGCAATGGCTTTCTGTCCTGGCCCTTTTTTCCTGGCAGCAATCTTCGTCCGTCCGGAATTCTGGGCTGAAAAATGGCACTTTCCCGGACCTGCACGTGGCCCGTGCCGTCGAGCTTTGCACCCAGGGCAAAGGCGGCAGCCTTTGGCTCTCAGGTGCCAATGATGGGGCCCTATTGACCCTAGAAAAGGAGCAATCGCTTTCTGCCCTGGCCCTTTTTTCCTGGCAGGAATCTTCGTCCGTCCGGAATTCTGGGCTGAAAAATGGCACTTTCCCGGACCTGCACGTGGCCCGCGCCGTCGAGCTTTGCGCCCAGGGAAAAGGCGGCAGCCTTTGGCTCTCAGGTGCCAATGATGGGGCCCTATTGACCCTAGAAAAGGAGCAATCGCTTTCTGTCCTGGCCCTTTTTTCCTGGCAGCAATCTTCGTCCGTCCGGAATTCTGGGCTGAAAAATGGCACTTTCCCGGACCTGCACGTGGCCCGCGCCGTCGAGCTTTGCGCCCAGGGAAAAGGCGGCAGCCTTTGGCTCTCAGGTGCCAATGATGGGGCCCTATTGACCCTAGAAAAGGAGCAATGGCTTTCTGTCCTGGCCCTTTTTTCCTGGCAGCAATCTTCGTCCGTCCGGAATTCTGGGCTGAAAAATGGCACTTTCCCGGACCTGCACGTGGCCCGCGCCGTCGAGCTTTGCGCCCAGGGAAAAGGCGGCAGCCTTTGGCTCTCAGGTGCCAATGATGGGGCCCTATTGACCCTAGAAAAGGAGCAATGGCTTTCTGTCCTGGCCCTTTTTTCCTGGCAGCAATCTTCGTCCGTCCGGAATTCTGGGCTGAAAAATGGCACTTTCCCGGACCTGCACGTGGCCCGCGCCGTCGAGCTTTGCGCCCAGGGAAAAGGCGGCAGCCTTTGGCTCTCAGGTGCCAATGATGGGGCCCTATTGACCCTAGAAAAGGAGCAATCGCTTTCTGTCCTGGCCCTTTTTTCCTGGCAGCAATCTTCGTCCGTCCGGAATTCTGGGCTGAAAAATGGCACTTTCCCGGACCTGCACGTGGCCCGCGCCGTCGAGCTTTGCGCCCAGGGAAAAGGCGGCAGCCTTTGGCTCTCAGGTGCCAATGATGGGGCCCTATTGACCCTAGAAAAGGAGCAATCGCTTTCTGTCCTGGCCCTTTTTTCCTGGCAGGAATCTTCGTCCGTCCGGAATTCTGGGCTGAAAAATGGCACTTTCCCGGACCTGCACGTGGCCCGCGCCGTCGAGCTTTGCGCCCAGGGAAAAGGCGGCAGCCTTTGGCTCTCAGGTGCCAATGATGGGGCCCTATTGACCCTAGAAAAGGAGCAATGGCTTTCTGTCCTGGCCCTTTTTTCCTGGCAGCAATCTTCGTCCGTCCGGAATTCTGGGCTGAAAAATGGCACTTTCCCAGACCTGCACGTGGCCCGCGCCGTCGAGCTTTGCGCCCAGGGCAAAGGCGGCAGCCTTTGGCTCTCAGGTGCCAATGATGGGGCCCTATTGACCCTAGAAAAGGAGCAATGGCTTTCTGTCCTGGCCCTTTTTTCCTGGCAGCAATCTTCGTCCGTCCGGAATTCTGGGCTGAAAAATGGCACTTTCCCGGACCTGCACGTGGCCCGCGCCGTCGAGCTTTGCGCCCAGGGAAAAGGCGGCAGCCTTTGGCTCTCAGGTGCCAATGATGGGGCCCTATTGACCCTAGAAAAGGAGCAATGGCTTTCTGTCCTGGCCCTTTTTTCCTGGCAGCAATCTTCGTCCGTCCGGAATTCTGGGCTGAAAAATGGCACTTTCCCGGACCTGCACGTGGCCCGTGCCGTCGAGCTTTGCGCCCAGGGAAAAGGCGGCAGCCTTTGGCTCTCAGGTGCCAATGATGGGGCCCTATTGACCCTAGAAAAGGAGCAATGGCTTTCTGTCCTGGCCCTTTTTTCCTGGCAGCAATCTTCGTCCGTCCGGAATTCTGGGCTGAAAAATGGCACTTTCCCGGACCTGCACGTGGCCCGCGCCGTCGAGCTTTGCGCCCAGGGAAAAGGCGGCAGCCTTTGGCTCTCAGGTGCCAATGATGGGGCCCTATTGACCCTAGAAAAGGAGCAATGGCTTTCTGTCCTGGCCCTTTTTTCCTGGCAGCAATCTTCGTCCGTCCGGAATTCTGGGCTGAAAAATGGCACTTTCCCGGACCTGCACGTGGCCCGCGCCGTCGAGCTTTGCGCCCAGGGCAAAGGCGGCAGCCTTTGGCTCTCAGGTGCCAATGATGGGGCCCTATTGACCCTAGAAAAGGAGCAATCGCTTTCTGTCCTGGCCCTTTTTTCCTGGCAGGAATCTTCGTCCGTCCGGAATTCTGGGCTGAAAAATGGCACTTTCCCGGACCTGCACGTGGCCCGCGCCGTCGAGCTTTGCGCCCAGGGCAAAGGCGGCAGCCTTTGGCTCTCAGGTGCCAATGATGGGGCCCTATTGACCCTAGAAAAGGAGCAATCGCTTTCTGCCCTGGCCCTTTTTTCCTGGCAGGAATCTTCGTCCGTCCGGAATTCTGGGCTGAAAAATGGCACTTTCCCGGACCTGCACGTGGCCCGCGCCGTCGAGCTTTGCGCCCAGGGAAAAGGCGGCAGCCTTTGGCTCTCAGGTGCCAATGATGGGGCCCTATTGACCCTAGAAAAGGAGCAATGGCTTTCTGTCCTGGCCCTTTTTTCCTGGCAGCAATCTTCGTCCGTCCGGAATTCTGGGCTGAAAAATGGCACTTTCCCGGACCTGCACGTGGCCCGCGCCGTCGAGCTTTGCGCCCAGGGAAAAGGCGGCAGCCTTTGGCTCTCAGGTGCCAATGATGGGGCCCTATTGACCCTAGAAAAGGAGCAATCGCTTTCTGTCCTGCCCCTTTTTTCCTGGCAGCAATCTTCATCCGTCCGGAATTCTGGGCTGAAAAATGGCACTTTCCCGGACCTGCACGTGGCCCGCGCCGTCGAGCTTTGCGCCCAGGGAAAAGGCGGCAGCCTTTGGCTCTCAGGTGCCAATGATGGGGCCCTATTGCCCCTAGAAAAGGAGCAATGGCTTTCTGTCCTGGCCCTTTTTTCCTGGCAGCAATCTTCGTCCGTCCGGAATTCTGGGCTGAAAAATGGCACTTTCCCGGACCTGCACGTGGCCCGCGCCGTCGAGCTTTGCGCCCAGGGCAAAGGCGGCAGCCTTTGGCTCTCAGGTGCCAATGATGGGGCCCTATTGACCCTAGAAAAGGAGCAATCGCTTTCTGCCCTGGCCCTTTTTTCCTGGCAGGAATCTTCGTCCGTCCGGAATTCTGGGCTGAAAAATGGCACTTTCCCGGACCTGCACGTGGCCCGCGCCGTCGAGCTTTGCGCCCAGGGAAAAGGCGGCAGCCTTTGGCTCTCAGGTGCCAATGATGGGGCCCTATTGACCCTAGAAAAGGAGCAATGGCTTTCTGTCCTGGCCCTTTTTTCCTGGCAGCAATCTTCGTCCGTCCGGAATTCTGGGCTGAAAAATGGCACTTTCCCGGACCTGCACGTGGCCCGCGCCGTCGAGCTTTGCGCCCAGGGAAAAGGCGGCAGCCTTTGGCTCTCAGGTGCCAATGATGGGGCCCTATTGACCCTAGAAAAGGAGCAATGGCTTTCTGTCCTGGCCCTTTTTTCCTGGCAGCAATCTTCGTCCGTCCGGAATTCTGGGCTGAAAAATGGCACTTTCCCGGACCTGCACGTGGCCCGCGCCGTCGAGCTTTGCGCCCAGGGAAAAGGCGGCAGCCTTTGGCTCTCAGGTGCCAATGATGGGGCCCTATTGACCCTAGAAAAGGAGCAATGGCTTTCTGTCCTGGCCCTTTTTTCCTGGCAGCAATCTTCGTCCGTCCGGAATTCTGGGCTGAAAAATGGCACTTTCCCGGACCTGCACGTGGCCCGCGCCGTCGAGCTTTGCGCCCAGGGAAAAGGCGGCAGCCTTTGGCTCTCAGGTGCCAATGATGGGGCCCTATTGACCCTAGAAAAGGAGCAATGGCTTTCTGTCCTGGCCCTTTTTTCCTGGCAGCAATCTTCGTCCGTCCGGAATTCTGGGCTGAAAAATGGCACTTTCCCGGACCTGCACGTGGCCCGCGCCGTCGAGCTTTGCGCCCAGGGAAAAGGCGGCAGCCTTTGGCTCTCAGGTGCCAATGATGGGGCCCTATTGACCCTAGAAAAGGAGCAATCGCTTTCTGCCCTGGCCCTTTTTTCCTGGCAGCAATCTTCGTCCGTCCGGAATTCTGGGCTGAAAAATGGCACTTTCCCGGACCTGCACGTGGCCCGCGCCGTCGAGCTTTGCGCCCAGGGAAAAGGCGGCAGCCTTTGGCTCTCAGGTGCCAATGATGGGGCCCTATTGACCCTAGAAAAGGAGCAATGGCTTTCTGTCCTGGCCCTTTTTTCCTGGCAGCAATCTTCGTCCGTCCGGAATTCTGGGCTGAAAAATGGCACTTTCCCGGACCTGCACGTGGCCCGCGCCGTCGAGCTTTGCGCCCAGGGAAAAGGCGGCAGCCTTTGGCTCTCAGGTGCCAATGATGGGGCCCTATTGACCCTAGAAAAGGAGCAATGGCTTTCTGTCCTGGCCCTTTTTTCCTGGCAGCAATCTTCGTCCGTCCGGAATTCTGGGCTGAAAAATGGCACTTTCCCGGACCTGCACGTGGCCCGCGCCGTCGAGCTTTGCGCCCAGGGAAAAGGCGGCAGCCTTTGGCTCTCAGGTGCCAATGATGGGGCCCTATTGACCCTAGAAAAGGAGCAATGGCTTTCTGTCCTGGCCCTTTTTTCCTGGCAGCAATCTTCGTCCGTCCGGAATTCTGGGCTGAAAAATGGCACTTTCCCGGACCTGCACGTGGCCCGCGCCGTCGAGCTTTGCGCCCAGGGAAAAGGCGGCAGCCTTTGGCTCTCAGGTGCCAATGATGGGGCCCTATTGACCCTAGAAAAGGAGCAATGGCTTTCTGCCCTGGCCCTTTTTTCCTGGCAGCAATCTTCGTCCGTCCGGAATTCTGGGCTGAAAAATGGCACTTTCCCGGACCTGCACGTGGCCCGCGCCGTCGAGCTTTGCGCCCAGGGAAAAGGCGGCAGCCTTTGGCTCTCAGGTGCCAATGATGGGGCCCTATTGACCCTAGAAAAGGAGCAATGGCTTTCTGTCCTGGCCCTTTTTTCCTGGCAGCAATCTTCGTCCGTCCGGAATTCTGGGCTGAAAAATGGCACTTTCCCGGACCTGCACGTGGCCCGCGCCGTCGAGCTTTGCGCCCAGGGCAAAGGCGGCAGCCTTTGGCTCTCAGGTGCCAGTGATGGGGCCCTATTGACCCTAGAAAAGGAGCAATCGCTTTCTGCCCTGGCCCTTTTTTCCTGGCAGGAATCTTCGTCCGTCCGGAATTCTGGGCTGAAAAATGGCACTTTCCCGGACCTGCACGTGGCCCGCGCCGTCGAGCTTTGCGCCCAGGGAAAAGGCGGCAGCCTTTGGCTCTCAGGTGCCAATGATGGGGCCCTATTGACCCTAGAAAAGGAGCAATGGCTTTCTGTCCTGGCCCTTTTTTCCTGGCAGCAATCTTCGTCCATCCGGAATTCTGGGCTGAAAAATGGCACTTTCCCGGACCTGCACGTGGCCCGCGCCGTCGAGCTTTGCGCCCAGGGAAAAGGCGGCAGCCTTTGGCTCTCAGGTGCCAATGATGGGGCCCTATTGACCCTAGAAAAGGAGCAATGGCTTTCTGTCCTGGCCCTTTTTTCCTGGCAGCAATCTTCGTCCGTCCGGAATTCTGGGCTGAAAAATGGCACTTTCCCGGACCTGCACGTGGCCCGCGCCGTCGAGCTTTGCGCCCAGGGAAAAGGCGGCAGCCTTTGGCTCTCAGGTGCCAATGATGGGGCCCTATTGACCCTAGAAAAGGAGCAATGGCTTTCTGTCCTGGCCCTTTTTTCCTGGCAGCAATCTTCGTCCGTCCGGAATTCTGGGCTGAAAAATGGCACTTTCCCGGACCTGCACGTGGCCCGCGCCGTCGAGCTTTGCGCCCAGGGAAAAGGCGGCAGCCTTTGGCTCTCAGGTGCCAATGATGGGGCCCTATTGCCCCTAGAAAAGGAGCAATCTCTTTCTGTCCTGGCCCTTTTTTCCTGGCAGCAATCTTCGTCCGTCCGGAATTCTGGGCTGAAAAATGGCACTTTCCCGGACCTGCACGTGGCCCGCGCCGTCGAGCTTTGCGCCCAGGGAAAAGGCGGCAGCCTTTGGCTCTCAGGTGCCAATGATGGGGCCCTATTGACCCTAGAAAAGGAGCAATCGCTTTCTGCCCTGGCCCTTTTTTCCTGGCAGCAATCTTCGTCCGTCCGGAATTCTGGGCTGAAAAATGGCACTTTCCCGGACCTGCACGTGGCCCGCGCCGTCGAGCTTTGCGCCCAGGGAAAAGGCGGCAGCCTTTGGCTCTCAGGTGCCAATGATGGGGCCCTATTGACCCTAGAAAAGGAGCAATGGCTTTCTGTCCTGGCCCTTTTTTCCTGGCAGCAATCTTCGTCCGTCCGGAATTCTGGGCTGAAAAATGGCACTTTCCCGGACCTGCACGTGGCCCGCGCCGTCGAGCTTTGCGCCCAGGGAAAAGGCGGCAGCCTTTGGCTCTCAGGTGCCAATGATGGGGCCCTATTGACCCTAGAAAAGGAGCAATGGCTTTCTGTCCTGGCCCTTTTTTCCTGGCAGCAATCTTCGTCCGTCCGGAATTCTGGGCTGAAAAATGGCACTTTCCCGGACCTGCACGTGGCCCGCGCCGTCGAGCTTTGCGCCCAGGGAAAAGGCGGCAGCCTTTGGCTCTCAGGTGCCAATGATGGGGCCCTATTGACCCTAGAAAAGGAGCAATGGCTTTCTGTCCTGGCCCTTTTTTCCTGGCAGCAATCTTCGTCCGTCTGGAATTCTGGGCTGAAAAATGGCACTTTCCCGGACCTGCACGTGGCCCGCGCCGTCGAGCTTTGCGCCCAGGGAAAAGGCGGCAGCCTTTGGCTCTCAGGTGCCAATGATGGGGCCCTATTGACCCTAGAAAAGGAGCAATGGCTTTCTGTCCTGGCCCTTTTTTCCTGGCAGCAATCTTCGTCCGTCCGGAATTCTGGGCTGAAAAATGGCACTTTCCCGGACCTGCACGTGGCCCGCGCCGTCGAGCTTTGCGCCCAGGGAAAAGGCGGCAGCCTTTGGCTCTCAGGTGCCAATGATGGGGCCCTATTGACCCTAGAAAAGGAGCAATGGCTTTCTGTCCTGGCCCTTTTTTCCTGGCAGCAATCTTCGTCCGTCCGGAATTCTGGGCTGAAAAATGGCACTTTCCCGGACCTGCACGTGGCCCGCGCCGTCGAACTTTGCGCCCAGGGCAAAGGCGGCAGCCTTTGGCTCTCAGGTGCCAATGATGGGGCCCTATTGACCCTAGAAAAGGAGCAATCGCTTTCTGCCCTGGCCCTTTTTTCCTGGCAGGAATCTTCGTCCGTCCGGAATTCTGGGCTGAAAAATGGCACTTTCCCGGACCTGCACGTGGCCCGCGCCGTCGAGCTTTGCGCCCAGGGAAAAGGCGGCAGCCTTTGGCTCTCAGGTGCCAATGATGGGGCCCTATTGACCCTAGAAAAGGAGCAATGGCTTTCTGTCCTGGCCCTTTTTTCCTGGCAGCAATCTTCGTCCGTCCGGAATTCTGGGCTGAAAAATGGCACTTTCCCGGACCTGCACGTGGCCCGCGCCGTCGAGCTTTGCGCCCAGGGAAAAGGCGGCAGCCTTTGGCTCTCAGGTGCCAATGATGGGGCCCTATTGACCCTAGAAAAGGAGCAATGGCTTTCTGTCCTGGCCCTTTTTTCCTGGCAGCAATCTTCGTCCGTCCGGAATTCTGGGCTGAAAAATGGCACTTTCCCGGACCTGCACGTGGCCCGCGCCGTCGAGCTTTGCGCCCAGGGAAAAGGCGGCAGCCTTTGGCTCTCAGGTGCCAATGATGGGGCCCTATTGACCCTAGAAAAGGAGCAATGGCTTTCTGTCCTGGCCCTTTTTTCCTGGCAGCAATCTTCGTCCGTCCGGAATTCTGGGCTGAAAAATGGCACTTTCCCGGACCTGCACGTGGCCCGCGCCGTCGAGCTTTGCGCCCAGGGAAAAGGCGGCAGCCTTTGGCTCTCAGGTGCCAATGATGGGGCCCTATTGACCCTAGAAAAGGAGCAATGGCTTTCTGTCCTGGCCCTTTTTTCCTGGCAGCAATCTTCGTCCGTCCGGAATTCTGGGCTGAAAAATGGCACTTTCCCGGACCTGCACGTGGCCCGCGCCGTCGAGCTTTGCGCCCAGGGAAAAGGCGGCAGCCTTTGGCTCTCAGGTGCCAATGATGGGGCCCTATTGACCCTAGAAAAGGAGCAATGGCTTTCTGTCCTGGCCCTTTTTTCCTGGCAGCAATCTTCGTCCGTCCGGAATTCTGGGCTGAAAAATGGCACTTTCCCGGACCTGCACGTGGCCCGCGCCGTCGAGCTTTGCGCCCAGGGAAAAGGCGGCAGCCTTTGGCTCTCAGGTGCCAATGATGGGGCCCTATTGACCCTAGAAAAGGAGCAATCGCTTTCTGCCCTGGCCCTTTTTTCCTGGCAGCAATCTTCGTCCGTCCGGAATTCTGGGCTGAAAAATGGCACTTTCCCGGACCTGCACGTGGCCCGCGCCGTCGAGCTTTGCGCCCAGGGAAAAGGCGGCAGCCTTTGGCTCTCAGGTGCCAATGATGGGGCCCTATTGACCCTAGAAAAGGAGCAATGGCTTTCTGTCCTGGCCCTTTTTTCCTGGCAGCAATCTTCGTCCGTCCGGAATTCTGGGCTGAAAAATGGCACTTTCCCGGACCTGCACGTGGCCCGCGCCGTCGAGCTTTGCGCCCAGGGAAAAGGCGGCAGCCTTTGGCTCTCAGGTGCCAATGATGGGGCCCTATTGACCCTAGAAAAGGAGCAATCGCTTTCTGTCCTGGCCCTTTTTTCCTGGCAGCAATCTTCGTCCGTCCGGAATTCTGGGCTGAAAAATGGCACTTTCCCGGACCTGCACGTGGCCCGCGCCGTCGAGCTTTGCGCCCAGGGAAAAGGCGGCAGCCTTCGGCTCTCAGGTGCCAATGATGGGGCCCTATTGACCCTAGAAAAGGAGCAATGGCTTTCTGTCCTGGCCCTTTTTTCCTGGCAGCAATCTTCGTCCGTCCGGAATTCTGGGCTGAAAAATGGCACTTTCCCGGACCTGCACGTGGCCCGCGCCGTCGAGCTTTGCGCCCAGGGCAAAGGCGGCAGCCTTTGGCTCTCAGGTGCCAATGATGGGGCCCTATTGACCCTAGAAAAGGAGCAATCGCTTTCTGCCCTGGCCCTTTTTTCCTGGCAGGAATCTTCGTCCGTCCGGAATTCTGGGCTGAAAAATGGCACTTTCCCGGACCTGCACGTGGCCCGCGCCGTCGAGCTTTGCGCCCAGGGAAAAGGCGGCAGCCTTTGGCTCTCAGGTGCCAATGATGGGGCCCTATTGACCCTAGAAAAGGAGCAATGGCTTTCTGTCCTGGCCCTTTTTTCCTGGCAGCAATCTTCGTCCGTCCGGAATTCTGGGCTGAAAAATGGCACTTTCCCGGACCTGCACGTGGCCCGCGCCGTCGAGCTTTGTGCCCAGGGAAAAGGCGGCAGCCTTTGGCTCTCAGGTGCCAATGATGGGGCCCTATTGACCCTAGAAAAGGAGCAATGGCTTTCTGTCCTGGCCCTTTTTTCCTGGCAGCAATCTTCGTCCGTCCGGAATTCTGGGCTGAAAAATGGCACTTTCCCGGACCTGCACGTGGCCCGCGCCGTCGAGCTTTGCGCCCAGGGAAAAGGCGGCAGCCTTTGGCTCTCAGGTGCCAATGATGGGGCCCTATTGACCCTAGAAAAGGAGCAATGGCTTTCTGTCCTGGCCCTTTTTTCCTGGCAGCAATCTTCGTCCGTCCGGAATTCTGGGCTGAAAAATGGCACTTTCCCGGACCTGCACGTGGCCCGCGCCGTCGAGCTTTGCGCCCAGGGAAAAGGCGGCAGCCTTTGGCTCTCAGGTGCCAATGATGGGGCCCTATTGACCCTAGAAAAGGAGCAATCGCTTTCTGTCCTGGCCCTTTTTTCCTGGCAGCAATCTTCGTCCGTCCGGAATTCTGGGCTGAAAAATGGCACTTTCCCGGACCTGCACGTGGCCCGCGCCGTCGAGCTTTGCGCCCAGGGAAAAGGCGGCAGCCTTTGGCTCTCAGGTGCCAATGATGGGGCCCTATTGACCCTAGAAAAGGAGCAATGGCTTTCTGTCCTGGCCCTTTTTTCCTGGCAGCAATCTTCGTCCGTCCGGAATTCTGGGCTGAAAAATGGCACTTTCCCGGACCTGCACGTGGCCCGCGCCGTCGAGCTTTGCGCCCAGGGAAAAGGCGGCAGCCTTTGGCTCTCAGGTGCCAATGATGGGGCCCTATTGACCCTAGAAAAGGAGCAATCGCTTTCTGTCCTGCCCCTTTTTTCCTGGCAGCAATCTTCATCCGTCCGGAATTCTGGGCTGAAAAATGGCACTTTCCCGGACCTGCACGTGGCCCGCGCCGTCGAGCTTTGCGCCCAGGGAAAAGGCGGCAGCCTTTGGCTCTCAGGTGCCAATGATGGGGCCCTATTGACCCTAGAAAAGGAGCAATGGCTTTCTGTCCTGGCCCTTTTTTCCTGGCAGCAATCTTCGTCCGTCCGGAATTCTGGGCTGAAAAATGGCACTTTCCCGGACCTGCACGTGGCCCGCGCCGTCGAGCTTTGCGCCCAGGGAAAAGGCGGCAGCCTTTGGCTCTCAGGTGCCAATGATGGGGCCCTATTGACCCTAGAAAAGGAGCAATGGCTTTCTGTCCTGGCCCTTTTTTCCTGGCAGCAATCTTCGTCCGTCCGGAATTCTGGGCTGAAAAATGGCACTTTCCCGGACCTGCACGTGGCCCGCGCCGTCGAGCTTTGCGCCCAGGGAAAAGGCGGCAGCCTTTGGCTCTCAGGTGCCAATGATGGGGCCCTATTGACCCTAGAAAAGGAGCAATGGCTTTCTGTCCTGGCCCTTTTTTCCTGGCAGCAATCTTCGTCCGTCCGGAATTCTGGGCTGAAAAATGGCACTTTCCCGGACCTGCACGTGGCCCGCGCCGTCGAGCTTTGCGCCCAGGGCAAAGGCGGCAGCCTTTGGCTCTCAGGTGCCAATGATGGGGCCCTATTGACCCTAGAAAAGGAGCAATGGCTTTCTGTCCTGGCCCTTTTTTCCTGGCAGCAATCTTCGTCCGTCCGGAATTCTGGGCTGAAAAATGGCACTTTCCCGGACCTGCACGTGGCCCGCGCCGTCGAGCTTTGCGCCCAGGGAAAAGGCGGCAGCCTTTGGCTCTCAGGTGCCAATGATGGGGCCCTATTGACCCTAGAAAAGGAGCAATCGCTTTCTGTCCTGGCCCTTTTTTCCTGGCAGCAATCTTCGTCCGTCCGGAATTCTGGGCTGAAAAATGGCACTTTCCCGGACCTGCACGTGGCCCGCGCCGTCGAGCTTTGCGCCCAGGGCAAAGGCGGCAGCCTTTGGCTCTCAGGTGCCAATGATGGGGCCCTATTGACCCTAGAAAAGGAGCAATCGCTTTCTGTCCTGGCCCTTTTTTCCTGGCAGGAATCTTCGTCCGTCCGGAATTCTGGGCTGAAAAATGGCACTTTCCCGGACCTGCACGTGGCCCGCGCCGTCGAGCTTTGCGCCCAGGGAAAAGGCGGCAGCCTTTGGCTCTCAGGTGCCAATGATGGGGCCCTATTGACCCTAGAAAAGGAGCAATGGCTTTCTGTCCTGGCCCTTTTTTCCTGGCAGCAATCTTCGTCCGTCCGGAATTCTGGGCTGAAAAATGGCACTTTCCCGGACCTGCACGTGGCCCGCGCCGTCGAGCTTTGCGCCCAGGGAAAAGGCGGCAGCCTTTGGCTCTCAGGTGCCAATGATGGGGCCCTATTGACCCTAGAAAAGGAGCAATGGCTTTCTGTCCTGGCCCTTTTTTCCTGGCAGCAATCTTCGTCCGTCCGGAATTCTGGGCTGAAAAATGGCACTTTCCCGGACCTGCACGTGGCCCGCGCCGTCGAGCTTTGCGCCCAGGGAAAAGGCGGCAGCCTTTGGCTCTCAGGTGCCAATGATGGGGCCCTATTGACCCTAGAAAAGGAGCAATGGCTTTCTGTCCTGGCCCTTTTTTCCTGGCAGCAATCTTCGTCCGTCCGGAATTCTGGGCTGAAAAATGGCACTTTCCCGGACCTGCACGTGGCCCGCGCCGTCGAGCTTTGCGCCCAGGGAAAAGGCGGCAGCCTTTGGCTCTCAGGTGCCAATGATGGGGCCCTATTGACCCTAGAAAAGGAGCAATGGCTTTCTGTCCTGGCCCTTTTTTCCTGGCAGCAATCTTCGTCCGTCCGGAATTCTGGGCTGAAAAATGGCACTTTCCCGGACCTGCACGTGGCCCGCGCCGTCGAGCTTTGCGCCCAGGGCAAAGGCGGCAGCCTTTGGCTCTCAGGTGCCAATGATGGGGCCCTATTGACCCTAGAAAAGGAGCAATCGCTTTCTGCCCTGGCCCTTTTTTCCTGGCAGGAATCTTCGTCCGTCCGGAATTCTGGGCTGAAAAATGGCACTTTCCCGGACCTGCACGTGGCCCGCGCCGTCGAGCTTTGCGCCCAGGGAAAAGGCGGCAGCCTTTGGCTCTCAGGTGCCAATGATGGGGCCCTATTGACCCTAGAAAAGGAGCAATGGCTTTCTGTCCTGGCCCTTTTTTCCTGGCAGCAATCTTCGTCCGTCCGGAATTCTGGGCTGAAAAATGGCACTTTCCCGGACCTGCACGTGGCCCGCGCCGTCGAGCTTTGCGCCCAGGAAAAAGGCGGCAGCCTTTGGCTCTCAGGTGCCAATGATGGGGCCCTATTGACCCTAGAAAAGGAGCAATGGCTTTCTGTCCTGGCCCTTTTTTCCTGGCAGCAATCTTCGTCCGTCCGGAATTCTGGGCTGAAAAATGGCACTTTCCCGGACCTGCACGTGGCCCGCGCCGTCGAGCTTTGCGCCCAGGGAAAAGGCGGCAGCCTTTGGCTCTCAGGTGCCAATGATGGGGCCCTATTGACCCTAGAAAAGGAGCAATGGCTTTCTGTCCTGGCCCTTTTTTCCTGGCAGCAATCTTCGTCCGTCCGGAATTCTGGGCTGAAAAATGGCACTTTCCCGGACCTGCACGTGGCCCGCGCCGTCGAGCTTTGCGCCCAGGGAAAAGGCGGCAGCCTTTGGCTCTCAGGTGCCAATGATGGGGCCCTATTGACCCTAGAAAAGGAGCACTGGCTTTCTGTCCTGGCCCTTTTTTCCTGGCAGCAATCTTCGTCCGTCCGGAATTCTGGGCTGAAAAATGGCACTTTCCCGGACCTGCACGTGGCCCGCGCCGTCGAGCTTTGCGCCCAGGGAAAAGGCGGCAGCCTTTGGCTCTCAGGTGCCAATGATGGGGCCCTATTGACCCTAGAAAAGGAGCAATCGCTTTCTGCCCTGGCCCTTTTTTCCTGGCAGCAATCTTCGTCCGTCCGGAATTCTGGGCTGAAAAATGGCACTTTCCCGGACCTGCACGTGGCCCGCGCCGTCGAGCTTTGCGCCCAGGGAAAAGGCGGCAGCCTTTGGCTCTCAGGTGCCAATGATGGGGCCCTATTGACCCTAGAAAAGGAGCAATGGCTTTCTGTCCTGGCCCTTTTTTCCTGGCAGCAATCTTCGTCCGTCCGGAATTCTGGGCTGAAAAATGGCACTTTCCCGGACCTGCACGTGGCCCGCGCCGTCGAGCTTTGCGCCCAGGGAAAAGGCGGCAGCCTTTGGCTCTCAGGTGCCAATGATGGGGCCCTATTGACCCTAGAAAAGGAGCAATGGCTTTCTGTCCTGGCCCTTTTTTCCTGGCAGCAATCTTCGTCCGTCCGGAATTCTGGGCTGAAAAATGGCACTTTCCCGGACCTGCACGTGGCCCGCGCCGTCGAGCTTTGCGCCCAGGGAAAAGGCGGCAGCCTTTGGCTCTCAGGTGCCAATGATGGGGCCCTATTGCCCCTAGAAAAGGAGCAATCGCTTTCTGTCCTGGCCCTTTTTTCCTGGCAGCAATCTTCGTCCGTCCGGAATTCTGGGCTGAAAAATGGCACTTTCCCGGACCTGCACGTGGCCCGCGCCGTCGAGCTTTGCGCCCAGGGAAAAGGCGGCAGCCTTTGGCTCTCAGGTGCCAATGATGGGGCCCTATTGACCCTAGAAAAGGAGCAATCGCTTTCTGCCCTGGCCCTTTTTTCCTGGCAGCAATCTTCGTCCGTCCGGAATTCTGGGCTGAAAAATGGCACTTTCCCGGACCTGCACGTGGCCCGCGCCGTCGAGCTTTGCGCCCAGGGAAAAGGCGGCAGCCTTTGGCTCTCAGGTGCCAATGATGGGGCCCTATTGACCCTAGAAAAGGAGCAATGGCTTTCTGTCCTGGCCCTTTTTTCCTGGCAGCAATCTTCGTCCGTCCGGAATTCTGGGCTGAAAAATGGCACTTTCCCGGACCTGCACGTGGCCCGCGCCGTCGAGCTTTGCGCCCAGGGCAAAGGCGGCAGCCTTTGGCTCTCAGGTGCCAGTGATGGGGCCCTATTGACCCTAGAAAAGGAGCAATCGCTTTCTGCCCTGGCCCTTTTTTCCTGGCAGGAATCTTCGTCCGTCCGGAATTCTGAGCTGAAAAATGGCACTTTCCCGGACCTGCACGTGGCCCGCGCCGTCGAGCTTTGCGCCCAGGGAAAAGGCGGCAGCCTTTGGCTCTCAGGTGCCAATGATGGGGCCCTATTGACCCTAGAAAAGGAGCAATGGCTTTCTGTCCTGGCCCTTTTTTCCTGGCAGCAATCTTCGTCCGTCCGGAATTCTGGGCTGAAAAATGGCACTTTCCCGGACCTGCACGTGGCCCGCGCCGTCGAGCTTTGCGCCCAGGGAAAAGGCGGCAGCCTTTGGCTCTCAGGTGCCAATGATGGGGCCCTATTGACCCTAGAAAAGGAGCAATCGCTTTCTGCCCTGGCCCTTTTTTCCTGGCAGCAATCTTCGTCCGTCCGGAATTCTGGGCTGAAAAATGGCACTTTCCCGGACCAGCACGTGGCCCGCGCCGTCGAGCTTTGCGCCCAGGGAAAAGGCGGCAGCCTTTGGCTCTCAGGTGCCAATGATGGGGCCCTATTGACCCTAGAAAAGGAGCAATGGCTTTCTGTCCTGGCCCTTTTTTCCTGGCAGCAATCTTCGTCCGTCCGGAATTCTGGGCTGAAAAATGGCACTTTCCCGGACCTGCACGTGGCCCGCGCCGTCGAGCTTTGCGCCCAGGGAAAAGGCGGCAGCCTTTGGCTCTCAGGTGCCAATGATGGGGCCCTATTGACCCTAGAAAAGGAGCAATGGCTTTCTGTCCTGGCCCTTTTTTCCTGGCAGCAATCTTCGTCCGTCCGGAATTCTGGGCTGAAAAATGGCACTTTCCCGGACCTGCACGTGGCCCGCGCCGTCGAGCTTTGCGCCCAGGGAAAAGGCGGCAGCCTTTGGCTCTCAGGTGCCAATGATGGGGCCCTATTGACCCTAGAAAAGGAGCAATGGCTTTCTGTCCTGGCCCTTTTTTCCTGGCAGCAATCTTCGTCCGTCTGGAATTCTGGGCTGAAAAATGGCACTTTCCCGGACCTGCACGTGGCCCGCGCCGTCGAGCTTTGCGCCCAGGGAAAAGGCGGCAGCCTTTGGCTCTCAGGTGCCAATGATGGGGCCCTATTGACCCTAGAAAAGGAGCAATGGCTTTCTGTCCTGGCCCTTTTTTCCTGGCAGCAATCTTCGTCCGTCCGGAATTCTGGGCTGAAAAATGGCACTTTCCCGGACCTGCACGTGGCCCGCGCCGTCGAGCTTTGCGCCCAGGGAAAAGGCGGCAGCCTTTGGCTCTCAGGTGCCAATGATGGGGCCCTATTGACCCTAGAAAAGGAGCAATGGCTTTCTGTCCTGGCCCTTTTTTCCTGGCAGCAATCTTCGTCCGTCCGGAATTCTGGGCTGAAAAATGGCACTTTCCCGGACCTGCACGTGGCCCGCGCCGTCGAGCTTTGCGCCCAGGGCAAAGGCGGCAGCCTTTGGCTCTCAGGTGCCAATGATGGGGCCCTATTGACCCTAGAAAAGGAGCAATCGCTTTCTGCCCTGGCCCTTTTTTCCTGGCAGGAATCTTCGTCCGTCCGGAATTCTGGGCTGAAAAATGGCACTTTCCCGGACCTGCACGTGGCCCGCGCCGTCGAGCTTTGCGCCCAGGGAAAAGGCGGCAGCCTTTGGCTCTCAGGTGCCAATGATGGGGCCCTATTGACCCTAGAAAAGGAGCAATGGCTTTCTGTCCTGGCCCTTTTTTCCTGGCAGCAATCTTCGTCCGTCCGGAATTCTGGGCTGAAAAATGGCACTTTCCCGGACCTGCACGTGGCCCGCGCCGTCGAGCTTTGCGCCCAGGGAAAAGGCGGCAGCCTTTGGCTCTCAGGTGCCAATGATGGGGCCCTATTGACCCTAGAAAAGGAGCAATGGCTTTCTGTCCTGGCCCTTTTTTCCTGGCAGCAATCTTCGTCCGTCCGGAATTCTGGGCTGAAAAATGGCACTTTCCCGGACCTGCACGTGGCCCGCGCCGTCGAGCTTTGCGCCCAGGGAAAAGGCGGCAGCCTTTGGCTCTCAGGTGCCAATGATGGGGCCCTATTGACCCTAGAAAAGGAGCAATGGCTTTCTGTCCTGGCCCTTTTTTCCTGGCAGCAATCTTCGTCCGTCCAGAATTCTGGGCTGAAAAATGGCACTTTCCCGGACCTGCACGTGGCCCGCGCCGTCGAGCTTTGCGCCCAGGGAAAAGGCGGCAGCCTTTGGCTCTCAGGTGCCAATGATGGGGCCCTATTGACCCTAGAAAAGGAGCAATGGCTTTCTGTCCTGGCCCTTTTTTCCTGGCAGCAATCTTCGTCCGTCCGGAATTCTGGGCTGAAAAATGGCACTTTCCCGGACCTGCACGTGGCCCGCGCCGTCGAGCTTTGCGCCCAGGGAAAAGGCGGCAGCCTTTGGCTCTCAGGTGCCAATGATGGGGCCCTATTGACCCTAGAAAAGGAGCAATGGCTTTCTGTCCTGGCCCTTTTTTCCTGGCAGCAATCTTCGTCCGTCTGGAATTCTGGGCTGAAAAATGGCACTTTCCCGGACCTGCACGTGGCCCGCGCCGTCGAGCTTTGCGCCCAGGGAAAAGGCGGCAGCCTTTGGCTCTCAGGTGCCAATGATGGGGCCCTATTGACCCTAGAAAAGGAGCAATGGCTTTCTGTCCTGGCCCTTTTTTCCTGGCAGCAATCTTCGTCCGTCCGGAATTCTGGGCTGAAAAATGGCACTTTCCCGGACCTGCACGTGGCCCGCGCTGTCGAGCTTTGCGCCCAGGGCAAAGGCGGCAGCCTTTGGCTCTCAGGTGCCAATGATGGGGCCCTATTGACCCTAGAAAAGGAGCAATGGCTTTCTGTCCTGGCCCTTTTTTCCTGGCAGCAATCTTCGTCCGTCCGGAATTCTGGGCTGAAAAATGGCACTTTCCCGGACCTGCACGTGGCCCGCGCCGTCGAGCTTTGCGCCCAGGGAAAAGGCGGCAGCCTTTGGCTCTCAGGTGCCAATGATGGGGCCCTATTGACCCTAGAAAAGGAGCAATCGCTTTCTGTCCTGGCCCTTTTTTCCTGGCAGGAATCTTCGTCCGTCCGGAATTCTGGGCTGAAAAATGGCACTTTCCCGGACCTGCACGTGGCCCGCGCCGTCGAGCTTTGCGCCCAGGGAAAAGGCGGCAGCCTTTGGCTCTCAGGTGCCAATGATGGGGCCCTATTGACCCTAGAAAAGGAGCAATGGCTTTCTGTCCTGGCCCTTTTTTCCTGGCAGCAATCTTCGTCCGTCCGGAATTCTGGGCTGAAAAATGGCACTTTCCCGGACCTGCACGTGGCCCGCGCCGTCGAGCTTTGCGCCCAGGGAAAAGGCGGCAGCCTTTGGCTCTCAGGTGCCAATGATGGGGCCCTATTGACCCTAGAAAAGGAGCAATGGCTTTCTGTCCTGGCCCTTTTTTCCTGGCAGCAATCTTCGTCCGTCCGGAATTCTGGGCTGAAAAATGGCACTTTCCCGGACCTGCACGTGGCCCGCGCCGTCGAGCTTTGCGCCCAGGGAAAAGGCGGCAGCCTTTGGCTCTCAGGTGCCAATGATGGGGCCCTATTGACCCTAGAAAAGGAGCAATCGCTTTCTGTCCTGGCCCTTTTTTCCTGGCAGCAATCTTCGTCCGTCCGGAATTCTGGGCTGAAAAATGGCACTTTCCCGGACCTGCACGTGGCCCGCGCCGTCGAGCTTTGCGCCCAGGGAAAAGGCGGCAGCCTTTGGCTCTCAGGTGCCAATGATGGGGCCCTATTGACCCTAGAAAAGGAGCAATCGCTTTCTGTCCTGGCCCTTTTTTCCTGGCAGCAATCTTCGTCCGTCCGGAATTCTGGGCTGAAAAATGGCACTTTCCCGGACCTGCACGTGGCCCGCGCCGTCGAGCTTTGCGCCCAGGGCAAAGGCGGCAGCCTTTGGCTCTCAGGTGCCAATGATGGGGCCCTATTGACCCTAGAAAAGGAGCAATGGCTTTCTGTCCTGGCCCTTTTTTCCTGGCAGCAATCTTCGTCCGTCCGGAATTCTGGGCTGAAAAATGGCACTTTCCCGGACCTGCACGTGGCCCGCGCCGCCGAGCTTTGCGCCCAGGGAAAAGGCGGCAGCCTTTGGCTCTCGGGTACCAATGATGGGGCCCTATTGACCCTAGAAAAGGAGCAATGGCTTTCTGTCCTGGCCCTTTTTTCCTGGCAGCAATCTTCGTCCGTCCGGAATTCTGGGCTGAAAAATGGCACTTTCCCGGACCTGCACGTGGCCCGCGCCGTCGAGCTTTGCGCCCAGGGAAAAGGCGGCAGCCTTTGGCTCTCAGGTGCCAATGATGGGGCCCTATTGACCCTAGAAAAGGAGCAATCGCTTTCTGCCCTGGCCTGTTTTTCCTGGCAGGAATCTTCATCCGTCCGGAATTCTGGGCTGAAAAATGGCACTTTCCCGGACCTGCACGTGGCCCGCGCCGTCGAGCTTTGCGCCCAGGGAAAAGGCGGCAGCCTTTGGCTCTCAGGTGCCAATGATGGGGCCCTATTGACCCTAGAAAAGGAGCAATCGCTTTCTGTCCTGGCCCTTTTTTCCTGGCAGCAATCTTCGTCCGTCCGGAATTCTGGGCTGAAAAATGGCACTTTCCCGGACCTGCACGTGGCCCGCGCCGTCGAGCTTTGCGCCCAGGGAAAAGGCGGCAGCCTTTGGCTCTCAGGTGCCAATGATGGGGCCATATTGACCCTAGAAAAGGAGCAATCGCTTTCTGTCCTGGCCCTTTTTTCCTGGCAGGAATCTTCGTCCGTCCGGAATTCTGGGCTGAAAAATGGCACTTTCGCGGACCTGCACGTGGCCAGCGCCGTCGAGCTTTGCGCCCAGGGAAAAGGCGGCAGCCTTTGGCTCTCAGGTGCCAATGATAGGACCCTATTGACCCTAGAAAAGGAGCAATCGCTTTCTGCCCTGGCCTGTTTTTCCTGGCAGGAATCTTCGTCCGTCCGGAATTCTGGGCTGAAAAATGGCACTTTCCCGGACCTGCACGTGGCCCGCGCCGTCGAGCTTTGCGCCCAGGGAAAAGGCGGCAGCCTTTGGCTCTCAGGTGCCAATGATAGGGCCCTATTGACCCTAGAAAAGGAGCAATCGCTTTCTGCCCTGGCCTGTTTTTCCTGGCAGCAATCTTCGTCCGTCCGGAATTGTGGTCTGAAAAATGGCACTTTCCCGGACCTGCACGTGGCCCGCGCCGTCGAGCTTTGCGCCCAGGGAAAAGGCGGCAGCCTTTGGCTCTCAGGTGCCAATGATGGGGCCCTATTGACCCTAGAAAAGGAGCAATCGCTTTCTGTCCTGGCCCTTTTTTCCTGGCAGCAATCTTCGTCCGTCCGGAATTCTGGGCTGAAAAATGGCACTTTCCCGGACCTGCACGTGGCCCGCGCCGTCGAGCTTTGCGCCCAGGGAAAAGGCGGCAGCCTTTGGCTCTCAGGTGCCAATGATGGGGCCCTATTGACCCTAGAAAAGGAGCAATGACTTTCTGTCCTGGCCCTTTTTTCCTGGCAGCAATCTTCGTCCGTCCGGAATTCTGGGCTGAAAAATGGCACTTTCCCGGACCTGCACGTGGCCCGCGCCGTCGAGCTTTGCGCCCAGGGAAAAGGCGGCAGCCTTTGGCTCTCAGGTGCCAATGATGGGGCCCTATTGACCCTAGAAAAGGAGCAATGGCTTTCTGTCCTGGCCCTTTTTTCCTGGAAGCAATCTTCGTCCGTCCGGAATTCTGGGCTGAAAAATGGCACTTTCCCGGACCTGCACGTGGCCCGCGCCGTCGAGCTTTGCGCCCAGGGAAAAGGCGGCAGCCTTTGGCTCTCAGGTGCCAATGATGGGGCCCTATTGACCCTAGAAAAGGAGCAATGGCTTTCTGTCCTGGCCCTTTTTTCCTGGCAGCAATCTTCGTCCGTCCGGAATTCTTGGCTGAATAATGGCACTTTTCCGGACCTGCACGTGGCCCGCGCCGTCGAGCTTTGCGCTCAGGGAAAAGGCGGCAGCCTTTGGCTCTCAGGTGCCAATGATGGGGCCCTATTGACCCTAGAAAAGGAGCAATCGCTTTCTGTCCTGGCCCTTTTTTCCTGGCAGCAATCTTCGTCCGTCCGGAATTCTGGGCTGAAAAATGGCACTTTCCCGGACCTGCACGTGGCCCGCGCCGTCGAGCTTTGCGCCCAGGGAAAAGGCAGCAGCCTTTGGCTCTCAGGTGCCAATGATGGGGCCCTATTGACCCTAGAAAAGGAGCAATCGCTTTCTGTCCTGGCCCTTTTTTCCTGGCAGCAATCTTCGTCCGTCCGGAATTCTGGGCTGAAAAATGGCACTTTCCCGGACCTGCACGTGGCCCGCGCCGTCGAGCTTTGCGCCCAGGGAAAAGGCGGCAGCCTTTGGCTCTCAGGTGCCAATGATGGGGCCCTATTGACCCTAGAAAAGGAGCAATGGCTTTCTGTCCTGGCCCTTTTTTCCTGGCAGCAATCTTCGTCCGTCCGGAATTCTGGGCTGAAAAATGGCACTTTCCCGGACCTGCACGTGGCCCGCGCCGTCGAGCTTTGCGCCCAGGGAAAAGGCGGCAGCCTTTGGCTCTCAGGTGCCAATGATGGGGCCCTATTGACCCTAGAAAAGGAGCAATGGCTTTCTGTCGTGGCCTTTTTTTCCTGGCAGGAATCTTCGTCCGTCCGGAATTCTGGGCTGAAAAATGGCACTTTCCCGGACCTGCACGTGGCCCGCGCCGTCGAGCTTTGCGCCCAGGGAAAAGGCGGCAGCCTTTGGCTCTCAGGTGCCAATGATGGGGCCCTATTGACCCTAGAAAAGGAGCAATCGCTTTCTGTCCTGGCCCTTTTTTCCTGGCAGCAATCTTCGTCCGTCCGGAATTCTGGGCTGAAAAATGGCACTTTCCCGGACCTGCACGTGGCCCGCGCCGTCGAGCTTTGCGCCCAGGAAAAAGGCGGCAGCCTTTGGCTCTAAGGTGCCAATGATGGGGCCCTATTGACCCTAGAAAAGGAGCAATCGCTTTCTGTCCTGGCCCTTTTTTCCTGGCAGCAATCTTCGTCCGTCCGGAATTCTGGGCTGAAAAATGGCACTTTCCCGGACCTGCACGTGGCCCGCGCCGTCGAGCTTTGCGCCCAGGGAAAAGGCGGCAGCCTTTGGCTCTCAGGTGCCAATGATGGGGCCCTATTGACCCTAGAAAAGGAGCAATGGCTTTCTGTCCTGGCCCTTTTTTCCTGGCAGCAATCTTCGTCCGTCCGGAATTCTGGGCTGAAAAATGGCACTTTCCCGGACCTGCACGTGGCCCGCGCCGTCGAGCTTTGCGCCCAGGGAAAAGGCGGCAGCCTTTGGCTCTCAGGTGCCAATGATGGGGCCCTATTGACCCTAGAAAAGGAGCAATGGCTTTCTGTCCTGGCCCTTTTTTCCTGGCAGCAATCTTCGTCCGTCCGGAATTCTGGGCTGAAAAATGGCACTTTCCCGGACCTGCACGTGGCCCGCGCCGTCGAGCTTTGCGCCCAGGGAAAAGGCGGCAGCCTTTGGCTCTCAGGTGCCAATGATGGGGCCCTATTGACCCTAGAAAAGGAGCAATCGCTTTCTGTCCTGGCCCTTTTTTCCTGGCAGCAATCTTCGTCCGTCCGGAATTCTGGGCTGAAAAATGGCACTTTCCTGGACCTGCACGTGGCCCGCGCCGTCGAGCTTTGCGCCCAGGGAAAAGGCGGCAGCCTTTGGCTCTCAGGTGCCAATGATGGGGCCCTATTGACCCTAGAAAAGGAGCAATGGCTTTCTGTCCTGGCCCTTTTTTCCTGGCAGCAATCTTCGTCCGTCCGGAATTCTGGGCTGAAAAATGGCACTTTCCCGGACCTGCACGTGGCCCGCGCCGTCGAGCTTTGCGCCCAGGGAAAAGGCGGCAGCCTTTGGCTCTCAGGTGCCAATGATGGGGCCCTATTGACCCTAGAAAAGGAGCAATGGCTTTCTGTCGTGGCCTTTTTTTCCTGGCAGGAATCTTCGTCCGTCCGGAATTCTGGGCTGAAAAATGGCACTTTCCCGGACCTGCACGTGGCCCGCGCCGTCGAGCTTTGCGCCCAGGGAAAAGGCGGCAGCCTTTGGCTCTCAGGTGCCAATGATGGGGCCCTATTGACCCTAGAAAAGGAGCAATCGCTTTCTGTCCTGGCCCTTTTTTCCTGGCAGCAATCTTCGTCCGTCCGGAATTCTGGGCTGAAAAATGGCACTTTCCCGGACCTGCACGTGGCCCGCGCCGTCGAGCTTTGCGCCCAGGAAAAAGGCGGCAGCCTTTGGCTCTAAGGTGCCAATGATGGGGCCCTATTGACCCTAGAAAAGGAGCAATCGCTTTCTGTCCTGGCCCTTTTTTCCTGGCAGCAATCTTCGTCCGTCCGGAATTCTGGGCTGAATAATGGCACTTTCCCGGACCTGCACGTGGCCCGCGCCGTCGAGCTTTGCGCCCAGGGAAAAGGCGGCAGCCTTTGGCTCTCAGGTGCCAATGATGGGGCCCTATTGACCCTAGAAAAGGAGCAATGGCTTTCTGTCCTGGCCCTTTTTTCCTGGCAGGAATCTTCGTCCGTCCGGAATTCTGGGCTGAAAAATGGCACTTTCCCGGACCTGCACGTGGCCCGCGCCGTCGAGCTTTGCGCCCAGGGAAAAGGCGGCAGCCTTTGGCTCTCAGGTGCCAATGATGGGGCCCTATTGACCCTAGAAAAGGAGCAATGGCTTTCTGTCCTGGCCCTTTTTTCCTGGCAGCAATCTTCGTCCGTCCGGAATTCTGGGCTGAAAAATGGCACTTTCCCGGACCTGCACGTGGCCCGCGCCGTCGAGCTTTGCGCCCAGGGAAAAGGCGGCAGCCTTTGGCTCTCAGGTGCCAATGATGGGGCCCTATTGACCCTAGAAAAGGAGCAATGGCTTTCTGTCCTGGCCCTTTTTTCCTGGCAGCAATCTTCGTCCGTCCGGAATTCTGGGCTGAAAAATGGCACTTTCCTGGACCTGCACGTGGCCCGCGCCGTCGAGCTTTGCGCCCAGGGAAAAGGCGGCAGCCTTTGGCTCTCAGGTGCCAATGATGGGGCCCTATTGACCCTAGAAAAGGAGCAATGGCTTTCTGTCCTGGCCCTTTTTTCCTGGCAGCAATCTTCGTCCGTCCGGAATTCTGGGCTGAAAAATGGCACTTTCCCGGACCTGCACGTGGCCCGCGCCGTCGAGCTTTGCGCCCAGGGAAAAGGCGGCAGCCTTTGGCTCTCAGGTGCCAATGATGGGGCCCTATTGACCCTAGAAAAGGAGCAATCGCTTTCTGTCCTGGCCCTTTTTTCCTGGCAGCAATCTTCGTCCGTCCGGAATTCTGGGCTGAAAAATGGCACTTTCCCGGACCTGCACGTGGCCCGCGCCGTCGAGCTTTGCGCCCAGGGAAAAGGCGGCAGCCTTTGGCTCTCAGGTGCCAATGATGGGGCCCTATTGACCCTAGAAAAGGAGCAATCGCTTTCTGTCCTGGCCCTTTTTTCCTGGCAGCAATCTTCGTCCGTCCGGAATTCTGGGCTGAAAAATGGCACTTTCCCGGACCTGCACGTGGCCCGCGCCGTCGAGCTTTGCGCCCAGGGAAAAGGCGGCAGCCTTTGGCTCTCAGGTGCCAATGATGGGGCCCTATTGACCCTAGAAAAGGAGCAATGGCTTTCTGTCCTGGCCCTTTTTTCCTGGCAGCAATCTTCGTCCGTCCGGAATTCTGGGCTGAAAAATGGCACTTTCCCGGACCTGCACGTGGC
The DNA here is from genome assembly GCF_047495875.1 of Pithys albifrons albifrons. Taxonomy (NCBI): domain Eukaryota; kingdom Metazoa; phylum Chordata; class Aves; order Passeriformes; family Thamnophilidae; genus Pithys; species Pithys albifrons. The sequence goes on from NC_092482.1 coordinate 67,405, forward strand.
CCGCGCCGTCGAGCTTTGCGCCCAGGGAAAAGGCGGCAGCCTTTGGCTCTCGGGTACCAATGATGGGGCCCTATTGACCCTAGAAAAGGAGCAATGGCTTTCTGTCCTGGCCCTTTTTTCCTGGCAGCAATCTTCGTCCGTCCGGAATTCTGGGCTGAAAAATGGCACTTTCCCGGACCTGCACGTGGCCCGCGCCGTCGAGCTTTGCGCCCAGGGAAAAGGCGGCAGCCTTTGGCTCTCAGGTGCCAATGATGGGGCCCTATTGACCCTAGAAAAGGAGCAATCGCTTTCTGCCCTGGCCTGTTTTTCCTGGCAGGAATCTTCATCCGTCCGGAATTCTGGGCTGAAAAATGGCACTTTCCCGGACCTGCACGTGGCCCGCGCCGTCGAGCTTTGCGCCCAGGGAAAAGGCGGCAGCCTTTGGCTCTCAGGTGCCAATGATGGGGCCCTATTGACCCTAGAAAAGGAGCAATCGCTTTCTGTCCTGGCCCTTTTTTCCTGGCAGCAATCTTCGTCCGTCCGGAATTCTGGGCTGAAAAATGGCACTTTCCCGGACCTGCACGTGGCCCGCGCCGTCGAGCTTTGCGCCCAGGGAAAAGGCGGCAGCCTTTGGCTCTCAGGTGCCAATGATGGGGCCATATTGACCCTAGAAAAGGAGCAATGGCTTTCTGTCCTGGCCCTTTTTTCCTGGCAGCAATCTTCGTCCGTCCGGAATTCTGGGCTGAAAAATGGCACTTTCCCGGACCTGCACGTGGCCCGCGCCGTCGAGCTTTGCGCCCAGGGAAAAGGCGGCAGCCTTTGGCTCTCAGGTGCCAATGATAGGACCCTATTGACCCTAGAAAAGGAGCAATCGCTTTCTGCCCTGGCCTGTTTTTCCTGGCAGGAATCTTCGTCCGTCCGGAATTCTGGGCTGAAAAATGGCACTTTCCCGGACCTGCACGTGGCCCGCGCCGTCGAGCTTTGCGCCCAGGGAAAAGGCGGCAGCCTTTGGCTCTCAGGTGCCAATGATAGGGCCCTATTGACCCTAGAAAAGGAGCAATCGCTTTCTGCCCTGGCCTGTTTTTCCTGGCAGCAATCTTCGTCCGTCCGGAATTGTGGTCTGAAAAATGGCACTTTCCCGGACCTGCACGTGGCCCGCGCCGTCGAGCTTTGCGCCCAGGGAAAAGGCGGCAGCCTTTGGCTCTCAGGTGCCAATGATGGGGCCCTATTGACCCTAGAAAAGGAGCAATCGCTTTCTGTCCTGGCCCTTTTTTCCTGGCAGCAATCTTCGTCCGTCCGGAATTCTGGGCTGAAAAATGGCACTTTCCCGGACCTGCACGTGGCCCGCGCCGTCGAGCTTTGCGCCCAGGGAAAAGGCGGCAGCCTTTGGCTCTCAGGTGCCAATGATGGGGCCCTATTGACCCTAGAAAAGGAGCAATGACTTTCTGTCCTGGCCCTTTTTTCCTGGCAGCAATCTTCGTCCGTCCGGAATTCTGGGCTGAAAAATGGCACTTTCCCGGACCTGCACGTGGCCCGCGCCGTCGAGCTTTGCGCCCAGGGAAAAGGCGGCAGCCTTTGGCTCTCAGGTGCCAATGATGGGGCCCTATTGACCCTAGAAAAGGAGCAATGGCTTTCTGTCCTGGCCCTTTTTTCCTGGAAGCAATCTTCGTCCGTCCGGAATTCTGGGCTGAAAAATGGCACTTTCCCGGACCTGCACGTGGCCCGCGCCGTCGAGCTTTGCGCCCAGGGAAAAGGCGGCAGCCTTTGGCTCTCAGGTGCCAATGATGGGGCCCTATTGACCCTAGAAAAGGAGCAATGGCTTTCTGTCCTGGCCCTTTTTTCCTGGCAGCAATCTTCGTCCGTCCGGAATTCTGGGCTGAATAATGGCACTTTTCCGGACCTGCACGTGGCCCGCGCCGTCGAGCTTTGCGCTCAGGGAAAAGGCGGCAGCCTTTGGCTCTCAGGTGCCAATGATGGGGCCCTATTGACCCTAGAAAAGGAGCAATCGCTTTCTGTCCTGGCCCTTTTTTCCTGGCAGCAATCTTCGTCCGTCCGGAATTCTGGGCTGAAAAATGGCACTTTCCCGGACCTGCACGTGGCCCGCGCCGTCGAGCTTTGCGCCCAGGGAAAAGGCAGCAGCCTTTGGCTCTCAGGTGCCAATGATGGGGCCCTATTGACCCTAGAAAAGGAGCAATCGCTTTCTGTCCTGGCCCTTTTTTCCTGGCAGCAATCTTCGTCCGTCCGGAATTCTGGGCTGAAAAATGGCACTTTCCCGGACCTGCACGTGGCCCGCGCCGTCGAGCTTTGCGCCCAGGGAAAAGGCGGCAGCCTTTGGCTCTCAGGTGCCAATGATGGGGCCCTATTGACCCTAGAAAAGGAGCAATGGCTTTCTGTCCTGGCCCTTTTTTCCTGGCAGCAATCTTCGTCCGTCCGGAATTCTGGGCTGAAAAATGGCACTTTCCCGGACCTGCACGTGGCCCGCGCCGTCGAGCTTTGCGCCCAGGGAAAAGGCGGCAGCCTTTGGCTCTCAGGTGCCAATGATGGGGCCCTATTGACCCTAGAAAAGGAGCAATGGCTTTCTGTCGTGGCCTTTTTTTCCTGGCAGGAATCTTCGTCCGTCCGGAATTCTGGGCTGAAAAATGGCACTTTCCCGGACCTGCACGTGGCCCGCGCCGTCGAGCTTTGCGCCCAGGGAAAAGGCGGCAGCCTTTGGCTCTCAGGTGCCAATGATGGGGCCCTATTGACCCTAGAAAAGGAGCAATCGCTTTCTGTCCTGGCCCTTTTTTCCTGGCAGCAATCTTCGTCCGTCCGGAATTCTGGGCTGAAAAATGGCACTTTCCCGGACCTGCACGTGGCCCGCGCCGTCGAGCTTTGCGCCCAGGAAAAAGGCGGCAGCCTTTGGCTCTAAGGTGCCAATGATGGGGCCCTATTGACCCTAGAAAAGGAGCAATCGCTTTCTGTCCTGGCCCTTTTTTCCTGGCAGCAATCTTCGTCCGTCCGGAATTCTGGGCTGAAAAATGGCACTTTCCCGGACCTGCACGTGGCCCGCGCCGTCGAGCTTTGCGCCCAGGGAAAAGGCGGCAGCCTTTGGCTCTCAGGTGCCAATGATGGGGCCCTATTGACCCTAGAAAAGGAGCAATGGCTTTCTGTCCTGGCCCTTTTTTCCTGGCAGCAATCTTCGTCCGTCCGGAATTCTGGGCTGAAAAATGGCACTTTCCCGGACCTGCACGTGGCCCGCGCCGTCGAGCTTTGCGCCCAGGGAAAAGGCGGCAGCCTTTGGCTCTCAGGTGCCAATGATGGGGCCCTATTGACCCTAGAAAAGGAGCAATGGCTTTCTGTCCTGGCCCTTTTTTCCTGGCAGCAATCTTCGTCCGTCCGGAATTCTGGGCTGAAAAATGGCACTTTCCCGGACCTGCACGTGGCCCGCGCCGTCGAGCTTTGCGCCCAGGGAAAAGGCGGCAGCCTTTGGCTCTCAGGTGCCAATGATGGGGCCCTATTGACCCTAGAAAAGGAGCAATCGCTTTCTGTCCTGGCCCTTTTTTCCTGGCAGCAATCTTCGTCCGTCCGGAATTCTGGGCTGAAAAATGGCACTTTCCTGGACCTGCACGTGGCCCGCGCCGTCGAGCTTTGCGCCCAGGGAAAAGGCGGCAGCCTTTGGCTCTCAGGTGCCAATGATGGGGCCCTATTGACCCTAGAAAAGGAGCAATGGCTTTCTGTCCTGGCCCTTTTTTCCTGGCAGCAATCTTCGTCCGTCCGGAATTCTGGGCTGAAAAATGGCACTTTCCCGGACCTGCACGTGGCCCGCGCCGTCGAGCTTTGCGCCCAGGGAAAAGGCGGCAGCCTTTGGCTCTCAGGTGCCAATGATGGGGCCCTATTGACCCTAGAAAAGGAGCAATGGCTTTCTGTCGTGGCCTTTTTTTCCTGGCAGGAATCTTCGTCCGTCCGGAATTCTGGGCTGAAAAATGGCACTTTCCCGGACCTGCACGTGGCCCGCGCCGTCGAGCTTTGCGCCCAGGGAAAAGGCGGCAGCCTTTGGCTCTCAGGTGCCAATGATGGGGCCCTATTGACCCTAGAAAAGGAGCAATCGCTTTCTGTCCTGGCCCTTTTTTCCTGGCAGCAATCTTCGTCCGTCCGGAATTCTGGGCTGAAAAATGGCACTTTCCCGGACCTGCACGTGGCCCGCGCCGTCGAGCTTTGCGCCCAGGAAAAAGGCGGCAGCCTTTGGCTCTAAGGTGCCAATGATGGGGCCCTATTGACCCTAGAAAAGGAGCAATCGCTTTCTGTCCTGGCCCTTTTATCCTGGCAGCAATCTTCGTCCGTCCGGAATTCTGGGCTGAATAATGGCACTTTCCCGGACCTGCACGTGGCCCGCGCCGTCGAGCTTTGCGCCCAGGGAAAAGGCGGCAGCCTTTGGCTCTCAGGTGCCAATGATGGGGCCCTATTGACCCTAGAAAAGGAGCAATGGCTTTCTGTCCTGGCCCTTTTTTCCTGGCAGGAATCTTCGTCCGTCCGGAATTCTGGGCTGAAAAATGGCACTTTCCCGGACCTGCACGTGGCCCGCGCCGTCGAGCTTTGCGCCCAGGGAAAAGGCGGCAGCCTTTGGCTCTCAGGTGCCAATGATGGGGCCCTATTGACCCTAGAAAAGGAGCAATGGCTTTCTGTCCTGGCCCTTTTTTCCTGGCAGCAATCTTCGTCCGTCCGGAATTCTGGGCTGAAAAATGGCACTTTCCCGGACCTGCACGTGGCCCGCGCCGTCGAGCTTTGCGCCCAGGGAAAAGGCGGCAGCCTTTGGCTCTCAGGTGCCAATGATGGGGCCCTATTGACCCTAGAAAAGGAGCAATCGCTTTCTGTCCTGGCCCTTTTTTCCTGGCAGCAATCTTCGTCCGTCCGGAATTCTGGGCTGAAAAATGGCACTTTCCTGGACCTGCACGTGGCCCGCGCCGTCGAGCTTTGCGCCCAGGGAAAAGGCGGCAGCCTTTGGCTCTCAGGTGCCAATGATGGGGCCCTATTGACCCTAGAAAAGGAGCAATGGCTTTCTGTCCTGGCCCTTTTTTCCTGGCAGCAATCTTCGTCCGTCCGGAATTCTGGGCTGAAAAATGGCACTTTCCCGGACCTGCACGTGGCCCGCGCCGTCGAGCTTTGCGCCCAGGGAAAAGGCGGCAGCCTTTGGCTCTCAGGTGCCAATGATGGGGCCCTATTGACCCTAGAAAAGGAGCAATCGCTTTCTGTCCTGGCCCTTTTTTCCTGGCAGCAATCTTCGTCCGTCCGGAATTCTGGGCTGAAAAATGGCACTTTCCCGGACCTGCACGTGGCCCGCGCCGTCGAGCTTTGCGCCCAGGGAAAAGGCGGCAGCCTTTGGCTCTCAGGTGCCAATGATGGGGCCCTATTGACCCTAGAAAAGGAGCAATGGCTTTCTGTCCTGGCCCTTTTTTCCTGGCAGGAATCTTCGTCCGTCCTGAATTCTGGGCTGAAAAATGGCACTTTCCCGGACCTGCACGTGGCCCGCGCCGTCGAGCTTTGCGCCCAGGGAAAAGGCGGCAGCCTTTGGCTCTCAGGTGCCAATGATGGGGCCCTATTGACCCTAGAAAAGGAGCAATCGCTTTCTGTCCTGGCCCTATTATCCTGGCAGCAATCTTCGTCCGTCCGGAATTGTGGTCTGAAAAATGGCACTTTCCCGGACCTGCACGTGGCCCGCGCCGTCGAGCTTTGCGCCCAGGGAAAAGGCGGCAGCCTTTGGCTCTCAGGTGCCAATGATGGGGCCCTATTGACCCTAGAAAAGGAGCAATGGCTTTCTGTCCTGGCCCTTTTATCCTGGCAGCAATCTTCGTCCGTCCGGAATTCTGGGCTGAAAAATGGCACTTTCCCGGACCTGCACGTGGCCCGCGCCGTCGAGCTTTGCGCCCAGGGAAAAGGCGGCAGCCTTTGGCTCTCAGGTGCCAATGATGGGGCCCTATTGACCCTAGAAAAGGAGCAATGGCTTTCTGCCCTGGCCCTTTTTTCCTGGCAGCAATCTTCGTCCGTCCGGAATTCTGGGCTGAAAAATGGCACTTTCCCGGACCTGCACGTGGCCCGCGCCGTCGAGCTTTGCGCCCAGGGAAAAGGCGGCAGCCTTTGGCTCTCAGGTGCCAATGATGGGGCCCTATTGACCCTAGAAAAGGAGCAATGGCTTTCTGTCCTGGCCCTTTTTTCCTGGCAGGAATCTTCGTCCGTCCGGAATTCTGGGCTGAAAAATGGCACTTTCCCGGACCTGCACGTGGCCCGCGCCGTCGAGCTTTGCGCCCAGGGAAAAGGCGGCAGCCTTTGGCTCTCAGGTGCCAATGATGGGGCCCTATTGACCCTAGAAAAGGAGCAATGGCTTTCTGTCCTGGCCCTTTTTTCCTGGCAGCAATCTTCGTCCGTCCAGAATTCTGGGCTGAAAAATGGCACTTTCCCGGACCTGCACGTGGCCCGCGCCGTCGAGCTTTGCGCCCAGGGAAAAGGCGGCAGCCTTTGGCTCTCAGGTGCCAATGATGGGGCCCTATTGACCCTAGAAAAGGAGCAATGGCTTTCTGTCCTGGCCCTTTTTTCCTGGCAGGAATCTTCGTCCGTCCGGAATTCTGGGCTGAAAAATGGCACTTTCCCGGACCTGCACGTGGCCCGCGCCGTCGAGCTTTGCGCCCAGGGAAAAGGCGGCAGCCTTTGGCTCTCAGGTGCCAATGATGGGGCCCTATTGACCCTAGAAAAGGAGCAATGGCTTTCTGTCCTGGCCCTTTTTTCCTGGCAGCAATCTTCGTCCGTCCGGAATTCTGGCCTGAAAAATGGCACTTTCCCGGACCTGCACGTGGCCCGCGCCGTCGAGCTTTGCGCCCAGGGAAAAGGCGGCAGCCTTTGGCTCTCAGGTGCCAATGATGGGGCCCTATTGACTCTAGAAAAGGAGCAATGGCTTTCTGTCCTGGCCCTTTTTTCCTGGCAGCAATCTTTGTCCGTCCGGAATTCTGGGCTGAAAAATGGCACTTTCCCGGACCTGCACGTGGCCCGCGCCGTCGAGCTTTGCGCCCAGGGCAAAGGCGGCAGCCTTTGGCTCTCAGGTGCCAATGATGGGGCCCTATTGACCCTAGAAAAGGAGCAATCGCTTTCTGTCCTGGCCCTTTTTTCCTGGCAGCAATCTTCGTCCGTCCGGAATTCTGGGCTGAAAAATGGCACTTTCCCGGACCTGCACGTGGCCCGCGCCGTCGAGCTTTGCGCCCAGGGAAAAGGCGGCAGCCTTTGGCTCTCAGGTGCCAATGATGGGGCCCTATTGACCCTAGAAAAGGAGCAATGGCTTTCTGTCCTGGCCCTTTTTTCCTGGCAGCAATCTTCGTCCGTCCGGAATTCTGGGCTGAAAAATGGCACTTTCCCGGACCTGCACGTGGCCCGCGCCGTCGAGCTTTGCGCCCAGGGAAAAGGCGGCAGCCTTTGGCTCTCAGGTGCCAATGATGGGGCCCTATTGACCCTAGAAAAGGAGCAATCGCTTTCTGTCCTGGCCCTTTTTTCCTGGCAGCAATCTTCGTCCGTCCGGAATTCTGGGCTGAAAAATGGCACTTTCCCGGACCTGCACGTGGCCCGCGCCGTCGAGCTTTGCGCCCAGGGAAAAGGCGGCAGCCTTTGGCTCTCAGGTGCCAATGATGGGGCCCTATTGACCCTAGAAAAGGAGCAATGGCTTTCTGTCCTGGCCCTTTTTTCCTGGCAGCAATCTTCGTCCGTCCGGAATTCTGGCCTGAAAAATGGCACTTTCCCGGACCTGCACGTGGCCCGCGCCGTCGAGCTTTGCGCCCAGGGAAAAGGCGGCAGCCTTTGGCTCTCAGGTGCCAATGATGGGGCCCTATTGACCCTAGAAAAGGAGCAATCGCTTTCTGTCCTGGCCCTTTTTTCCTGGCAGCAATCTTCGTCCGTCCGGAATTCTGGGCTGAAAAATGGCACTTTCCCGGACCTGCACGTGGCCCGCGCCGTCGAGCTTTGCGCCCAGGGAAAAGGCGGCAGCCTTTGGCTCTCAGGTGCCAATGATGGGGCCCTATTGACCCTAGAAAAGGAGCAATCGCTTTCTGTCCTGGCACTCTTTTCCTGGCAGCAATCTTCGTCCGTCCAGAATTCTGGGCTGAAAAATGGCACTTTCCCGGACCTGCACGTGGCCCGCGCCGTCGAGCTTTGCGCCCAGGGAAAAGGCGGCAGCCTTTGGCTCTCAGGTGCCAATGATGGGGCCCTATTGACCCTAGAAAAGGAGCAATGGCTTTCTGTCCTGGCCCTTTTTTCCTGGCAGCAATCTTCGTCCGTCCGGAATTCTGGGCTGAAAAATGGCACTTTCCCGGACCTGCACGTGGCCCGCGCCGTCGAGCTTTGCGCCCAGGGAAAAGGCGGCAGCCTTTGGCTCTCAGGTGCCAATGATGGGGCCCTATTGACCCTAGAAAAGGAGCAATGGCTTTCTGCCCTGGCCCTTTTTTCCTGGCAGCAATCTTCGTCCGTCCGGAATTCTGGGCTGAAAAATGGCACTTTCCCGGACCTGCACGTGGCCCGCGCCGTCGAGCTTTGCGCCCAGGGAAAAGGCGGCAGCCTTTGGCTCTCAGGTGCCAATGATGGGGCCCTATTGACCCTAGAAAAGGAGCAATGGCTTTCTGTCCTGGCCCTTTTTTCCTGGCAGGAATCTTCGTCCGTCCGGAATTCTGGGCTGAAAAATGGCACTTTCCCGGACCTGCACGTGGCCCGCGCCGTCGAGCTTTGCGCCCAGGGAAAAGGCGGCAGCCTTTGGCTCTCGGGTGCCAATGATGGGGCCCTATTGACCCTAGAAAAGGAGCAATGGCTTTCTGTCCTGGCCCTTTTTTCCTGGCAGCAATCTTCGTCCGTCCAGAATTCTGGGCTGAAAAATGGCACTTTCCCGGACCTGCACGTGGCCCGCGCCGTCGAGCTTTGCGCCCAGGGAAAAGGCGGCAGCCTTTGGCTCTCAGGTGCCAATGATGGGGCCCTATTGACCCTAGAAAAGGAGCAATGGCTTTCTGTCCTGGCCCTTTTTTCCTGGCAGGAATCTTCGTCCGTCCGGAATTCTGGGCTGAAAAATGGCACTTTCCCGGACCTGCACGTGGCCCGCGCCGTCGAGCTTTGCGCCCAGGGAAAAGGCGGCAGCCTTTGGCTCTCAGGTGCCAATGATGGGGCCCTATTGACCCTAGAAAAGGAGCAATGGCTTTCTGTCCTGGCCCTTTTTTCCTGGCAGCAATCTTCGTCCGTCCGGAATTCTGGCCTGAAAAATGGCACTTTCCCGGACCTGCACGTGGCCCGCGCCGTCGAGCTTTGCGCCCAGGGAAAAGGCGGCAGCCTTTGGCTCTCAGGTGCCAATGATGGGGCCCTATTGACTCTAGAAAAGGAGCAATGGCTTTCTGTCCTGGCCCTTTTTTCCTGGCAGCAATCTTTGTCCGTCCGGAATTCTGGGCTGAAAAATGGCACTTTCCCGGACCTGCACGTGGCCCGCGCCGTCGAGCTTTGCGCCCAGGGCAAAGGCGGCAGCCTTTGGCTCTCAGGTGCCAATGATGGGGCCCTATTGACCCTAGAAAAGGAGCAATCGCTTTCTGTCCTGGCCCTTTTTTCCTGGCAGCAATCTTCGTCCGTCCGGAATTCTGGGCTGAAAAATGGCACTTTCCCGGACCTGCACGTGGCCCGCGCCGTCGAGCTTTGCGCCCAGGGAAAAGGCGGCAGCCTTTGGCTCTCAGGTGCCAATGATGGGGCCCTATTGACCCTAGAAAAGGAGCAATGGCTTTCTGTCCTGGCCCTTTTTTCCTGGCAGCAATCTTCGTCCGTCCGGAATTCTGGGCTGAAAAATGGCACTTTCCCGGACCTGCACGTGGCCCGCGCCGTCGAGCTTTGCGCCCAGGGAAAAGGCGGCAGCCTTTGGCTCTCAGGTGCCAATGATGGGGCCCTATTGACCCTAGAAAAGGAGCAATGGCTTTCTGTCCTGGCCCTTTTTTCCTGGCAGCAATCTTCGTCCGTCCGGAATTCTGGGCTGAAAAATGGCACTTTCCCGGACCTGCACGTGGCCCGCGCCGTCGAGCTTTGCGCCCAGGGAAAAGGCGGCAGCCTTTGGCTCTCAGGTGCCAATGATGGGGCCCTATTGACCCTAGAAAAGGAGCAATGGCTTTCTGTCCTGGCCCTTTTTTCCTGGCAGCAATCTTCGTCCGTCCGGAATTCTGGCCTGAAAAATGGCACTTTCCCGGACCTGCACGTGGCCCGCGCCGTCGAGCTTTGCGCCCAGGGAAAAGGCGGCAGCCTTTGGCTCTCAGGTGCCAATGATGGGGCCCTATTGACCCTAGAAAAGGAGCAATCGCTTTCTGTCCTGGCCCTTTTTTCCTGGCAGCAATCTTCGTCCGTCCGGAATTCTGGGCTGAAAAATGGCACTTTCCCGGACCTGCACGTGGCCCGCGCCGTCGAGCTTTGCGCCCAGGGAAAAGGCGGCAGCCTTTGGCTCTCAGGTGCCAATGATGGGGCCCTATTGACCCTAGAAAAGGAGCAATCGCTTTCTGTCCTGGCACTCTTTTCCTGGCAGCAATCTTCGTCCGTCCAGAATTCTGGGCTGAAAAATGGCACTTTCCCGGACCTGCACGTGGCCCGCGCCGTCGAGCTTTGCGCCCAGGGAAAAGGCGGCAGCCTTTGGCTCTCAGGTGCCAATGATGGGGCCCTATTGACCCTAGAAAAGGAGCAATGGCTTTCTGTCCTGGCCCTTTTTTCCTGGCAGCAATCTTCGTCCGTCCGGAATTCTGGGCTGAAAAATGGCACTTTCCCGGACCTGCACGTGGCCCGCGCCGTCGAGCTTTGCGCCCAGGGAAAAGGCGGCAGCCTTTGGCTCTCAGGTGCCAATGATGGGGCCCTATTGACCCTAGAAAAGGAGCAATGGCTTTCTGCCCTGGCCCTTTTTTCCTGGCAGCAATCTTCGTCCGTCCGGAATTCTGGGCTGAAAAATGGCACTTTCCCGGACCTGCACGTGGCCCGCGCCGTCGAGCTTTGCGCCCAGGGAAAAGGCGGCAGCCTTTGGCTCTCAGGTGCCAATGATGGGGCCCTATTGACCCTAGAAAAGGAGCAATGGCTTTCTGTCCTGGCCCTTTTTTCCTGGCAGCAATCTTCGTCCGTCCGGAATTCTGGGCTGAAAAATGGCACTTTCCCGGACCTGCACGTGGCCCGCGCCGTCGAGCTTTGCGCCCAGGGAAAAGGCGGCAGCCTTTGGCTCTCGGGTGCCAATGATGGGGCCCTATTGACCCTAGAAAAGGAGCAATCGCTTTCTGTCCTGGCACTCTTTTCCTGGCAGCAATCTTCGTCCGTCCGGAATTCTGGGCTGAAAAATGGCACTTTCCCGGACCTGCACGTGGCCCGCGCCGTCGAGCTTTGCGCCCAGGGAAAAGGCGGCAGCCTTTGGCTCTCAGGTGCCAATGATGGGGCCCTATTGACCCTAGAAAAGGAGCAATGGCTTTCTGTCCTGGCCCTTTTTTCCTGGCAGCAATCTTCGTCCGTCCGGAATTCTGGGCTGAAAAATGGCACTTTCCCGGACCTGCACGTGGCCCGCGCCGTCGAGCTTTGCGCCCAGGGAAAAGGCGGCAGCCTTTGGCTCTCAGGTGCCAATGATGGGGCCCTATTGACCCTAGAAAAGGAGCAATCGCTTTCTGTCCTGGCCCTTTTTTCCTGGCAGCAATCTTCGTCCGTCCGGAATTCTGGGCTGAAAAATGGCACTTTCCCGGACCTGCACGTGGCCCGCGCCGTCGAGCTTTGCGCCCAGGGTAAAGGCGGCAGCCTTTGGCTCTCAGGTGCCAATGATGGGGCCCTATTGACCCTAGAAAAGGAGCAATGGCTTTCTGTCCTGGCCCTTTTTTCCTGGCAGCAATCTTCGTCCGTCCGGAATTCTGGGCTGAAAAATGGCACTTTCCCGGACCTGCACGTGGCCCGCGCCGTCGAGCTTTGCGCCCAGGGAAAAGGCGGCAGCCTTTGGCTCTCGGGTGCCAATGATGGGGCCCTATTGACCCTAGAAACGGAGCAATGGCTTTCTGTCCTGGCCCTTTTTTCCTGGCAGGAATCTTCGTCCGTCCGGAATTCTGGGCTGAATAATGGCACTTTCCCGGACCTGCACGTGGCCCGCGCCGTCGAGCTTTGCGCCCAGGGAAAAGGCGGCAGCCTTTGGCTCTCAGGTGCCAATGATGGGGCCCTATTGACCCTAGAAAAGGAGCAATGGCTTTCTGTCCTGGCCCTTTTTTCCTGGCAGCAATCTTCGTCCGTCCGGAATTCTGGGCTGAAAAATGGCACTTTCCCGGACCTGCACGTGGCCCGCGCCGTCGAGCTTTGCGCCCAGGGAAAAGGCGGCAGCCTTTGGCTCTCAGGTGCCAATGATGGGGCCCTATTGACCCTAGAAAAGGAGCAATGGCTTTCTGTCCTGGCCCTTTTTTCCTGGCAGCAATCTTCGTCCGTCCGGAATTCTGGGCTGAAAAATGGCACTTTCCCGGACCTGCACGTGGCCCGCGCCGTCGAGCTTTGCGCCCAGGGAAATGGCGGCAGCCTTTGGCTCTCAGGTGCCAATGATGGGGCCCTATTGACCCTAGAAAAGGAGCAATCGCTTTCTGTCCTGGCCCTTTTTTCCTGGCAGCAATCTTCGTCCGTCCGGAATTCTGGGCTGAAAAATGGCACTTTCCCGGACCTGCACGTGGCCCGCGCCGTCGAGCTTTGCGCCCAGGGAAAAGGCGGCAGCCTTTGGCTCTCAGGTGCCAATGATGGGGCCCTATTGACCCTAGAAAAGGAGCAATGGCTTTCTGTCCTGGCCCTTTTTTCCTGGCAGCAATCTTCGTCCGTCCGGAATTCTGGGCTGAAAAATGGCACTTTCCCGGACCTGCACGTGGCCCGCGCCGTCGAGCTTTGCGCCCAGGGAAAAGGCGGCAGCCTTTGGCTCTCAGGTGCCAATGATGGGGCCCTATTGACCCTAGAAACGGAGCAATGGCTTTCTGTCCTGGCCCTTTTTTCCTGGCAGGAATCTTCGTCCGCACGGAATTCTGGGCTGAATAATGGCACTTTCCCAGACCTGCACGTGGCCCGCGCCGTCGAGCTTTGCGCCCAGGGAAAAGGCGGCAGCCTTTGGCTCTCAGGTGCCAATGATGGGGCCCTATTGACCCTAGAAAAGGAGCAATCGCTTTCTGTCCTGGCCCTTTTTTCCTGGCAGCAATCTTCGTCCGTCCGGAATTCTGGGCTGAAAAATGGCACTTTCCCAGACCTGCACGTGGCCCGCGCCGTCGAGCTTTGCGCCCAGGGAAAAGGCGGCAGCCTTTGGCTCTCAGGTGCCAATGATGGGGCCCTATTGACCCTAGAAAAGGAGCAATCGTTTTCTGTCCTGGCCCTTTTTTCCTGGCAGCAATCTTCGTCCGTCCGGAATTCTGGGCTGAAAAATGGCACTTTCCCGGACCTGCACGTGGCCCGCGCCGTCGAGCTTTGCGCCCAGGGAAAAGGCGGCAGCCTTTGGCTCTCAGGTGCCAATGATGGGGCCCTATTGACCCTAGAAAAGGAGCAATGGCTTTCTGTCCTGGCCCTTTTTTCCTGGCAGCAATCTTCGTCCGTCCGGAATTCTGGGCTGAAAAATGGCACTTTCCCGGACCTGCACGTGGCCCGCGCCGTCGAGCTTTGCGCCCAGGGAAAAGGCGGCAGCCTTTGGCTCTCAGGTGCCAATGATGGGGCCCTATTGACCCTAGAAAAGGAGCAATGGCTTTCTGTCCTGGCCCTTTTTTCCTGGCAGCAATCTTCGTCCGTCCGGAATTCTGGGCTGAAAAATGGCACTTTCCCGGACCTGCACGTGGCCCGCGCCGTCGAGCTTTGCGCCCAGGGAAAAGGCGGCAGCCTTTGGCTCTCGGGTGCCAATGATGGGGCCCTATTGACCCTAGAAAAGGAGCAATCGCTTTCTGTCCTGGCCCTTTTTTCCTGGCAGCAATCTTCGTCCGTCCGGAATTCTGGGCTGAAAAATGGCACTTTCCCGGACCTGCACGTGGCCCGCGCCGTCGAGCTTTGCGCCCAGGGAAAAGGCGGCAGCCTTTGGCTCTCAGGTGCCAATGATGGGGCCCTATTGACCCTAGAAAAGGAGCAATCGCTTTCTGTCCTGGCCCTTTTTTCCTGGCAGCAATCTTCGTCCGTCCGGAATTCTGGGCTGAAAAATGGCACTTTCCCGGACCTGCACGTGGCCCGCGCCGTCGAGCTTTGCGCCCAGGGAAAAGGCGGCAGCCTTTGGTTCTCAGGTGCCAATGATGGGGCCCTATTGACCCTAGAAAAGGAGCAATGGCTTTCTGTCCTGGCCCTTTTTTCCTGGCAGCAATCTTCGTCCGTCCGGAATTCTGGGCTGAAAAATGGCACTTTCCCGGACCTGCACGTGGCCCGCGCCGTCGAGCTTTGCGCCCAGGGAAAAGGCGGCAGCCTTTGGCTCTCAGGTGCCAATGATGGGGCCCTATTGACCCTAGAAAAGGAGCAATGGCTTTCTGTCCTGGCCCTTTTTTCCTGGCAGGAATCTTCGTCCGTCCGGAATTCTGGGCTGAAAAATGGCACTTTCCCGGACCTGCACGTGGCCCGCGCCGTCAAGCTTTGCGCCCAGGGAAAAGGCGGCAGCCTTTGGCTCTCAGGTGCCAATGATGGGGCCCTATTGACCCTAGAAAAGGAGCAATCGCTTTCTGTCCTGGCCCTTTTTTCCTGGCAGCAATCTTCGTCCGTCCGGAATTCTGGGCTGAAAAATGGCACTTTCCCAGACCTGCACGTGGCCCGCGCCGTCGAGCTTTGCGCCCAGGGAAAAGGCGGCAGCCTTTGGCTCTCAGGTGCCAATGATGGGGCCCTATTGACCCTAGAAAAGGAGCAATCGCTTTCTGTCCTGGCCCTTTTTTCCTGGCAGGAATCTTCGTCCGTCCGGAATTCTGGGCTGAAAAATGGCACTTTCCCGGACCTGCACGTGGCCCGCGCCGTCGAGCTTTGCGCCCAGGGAAAAGGCGGCAGCCTTTGGCTCTCAGGTGCCAATGATGGGGCCCTATTGACCCTAGAAAAGGAGCAATGGCTTTCTGTCCTGGCCCTTTTTTCCTGGCAGCAATCTTCGTCCGTCCGGAATTCTGGGCTGAAAAATGGCACTTTCCCGGACCTGCACATGGCCCGCGCCGTCGAGCTTTGCGCCCAGGGAAAAGGTGGCAGCCTTTGGCT
This sequence comes from Pithys albifrons albifrons, assembly GCF_047495875.1. Lineage (NCBI taxonomy): Eukaryota > Metazoa > Chordata > Aves > Passeriformes > Thamnophilidae > Pithys > Pithys albifrons. The sequence goes on from NC_092482.1 coordinate 82,573, forward strand.
CTCAGGTGCCAATGATGGGGCCCTATTGACCCTAGAAAAGGAGCAATGGCTTTCTGTCCTGGCCCTTTTTTCCTGGCAGCAATCTTCGTCCGTCCGGAATTCTGGGCTGAAAAATGGCACTTTCCCGGACCTGCACGTGGCCCGCGCCGTCGAGCTTTGCGCCCAGGGAAAAGGCGGCAGCCTTTGGCTCTCAGGTGCCAATGATGGGGCCCTATTGACCCTAGAAAAGGAGCAATGGCTTTCTGCCCTGGCCCTTTTTTCCTGGCAGCAATCTTCGTCCGTCCGGAATTCTGGGCTTAAAAATGGCACTTTCCCGGACCTGCACGTGGCCCGCGCCGTCGAGCTTTGCGCCCAGGGAAAAGGCGGCAGCCTTTGGCTCTCAGGTGCCAATGATGGGGCCCTATTGACCCTAGAAAAGGAGCAATGGCTTTCTGTCCTGGCCCTTTTTTCCTGGCAGCAATCTTCGTCCGTCCGGAATTCTGGGCTGAAAAATGGCACTTTCCCGGACCTGCACGTGGCCCGCGCCGTCGAGCTTTGCGCCCAGGGAAAAGGCGGCAGCCTTTGGCTCTCAGGTGCCAATGATGGGGCCCTATTGACCCTAGAAAAGGAGCAATGGCTTTCTGTCCTGGCCCTTTTTTCCTGGCAGCAATCTTCGTCCGTCCGGAATTCTGGGCTGAAAAATGGCACTTTCCCGGACCTGCACGTGGCCCGCGCCGTCGAGCTTTGCGCCCAGGGAAAAGGCGGCAGCCTTTGGCTCTCGGGTGCCAATGATGGGGCCCTATTGACCCTAGAAACGGAGCAATGGCTTTCTGTCCTGGCCCTTTTTTCCTGGCAGGAATCTTCGTCCGTCCGGAATTCTGGGCTGAATAATGGCACTTTCCCAGACCTGCACGTGGCCCGCGCCGTCGAGCTTTGCGCCCAGGGAAAAGGCGGCAGCCTTTGGCTCTCAGGTGCCAATGATGGGGCCCTATTGACCCTAGAAAAGGAGCAATCGCTTTCTGTCCTGGCCCTTTTTTCCTGGCAGCAATCTTCGTCCGTCCGGAATTCTGGGCTGAAAAATGGCACTTTCCCAGACCTGCACGTGGCCCGCGCCGTCGAGCTTTGCGCCCAGGGAAAAGGCGGCAGCCTTTGGCTCTCAGGTGCCAATGATGGGGCCCTATTGACCCTAGAAAAGGAGCAATCGTTTTCTGTCCTGGCCCTTTTTTCCTGGCAGCAATCTTCGTCCGTCCGGAATTCTGGGCTGAAAAATGGCACTTTCCCGGACCTGCACGTGGCCCGCGCCGTCGAGCTTTGCGCCCAGGGAAAAGGCGGCAGCCTTTGGCTCTCAGGTGCCAATGATGGGGCCCTATTGACCCTAGAAAAGGAGCAATGGCTTTCTGTCCTGGCCCTTTTTTCCTGGCAGCAATCTTCGTCCGTCCGGAATTCTGGGCTGAAAAATGGCACTTTCCCGGACCTGCACGTGGCCCGCGCCGTCGAGCTTTGCGCCCAGGGAAAAGGCGGCAGCCTTTGGCTCTCGGGTGCCAATGATGGGGCCCTATTGACCCTAGAAAAGGAGCAATGGCTTTCTGTCCTGGCCCTTTTTTCCTGGCAGCAATCTTCGTCCGTCCGGAATTCTGGGCTGAAAAATGGCACTTTCCCGGACCTGCACGTGGCCCGCGCCGTCGAGCTTTGCGCCCAGGGAAAAGGCGGCAGCCTTTGGCTCTCAGGTGCCAATGATGGGGCCCTATTGACCCTAGAAAAGGAGCAATGGCTTTCTGTCCTGGCCCTTTTTTCCTGGCAGCAATCTTCGTCCGTCCGGAATTCTGGCCTGAAAAATGGCACTTTCCCGGACCTGCACGTGGCCCGCGCCGTCGAGCTTTGCGCCCAGGGAAAAGGCGGCAGCCTTTGGCTCTCAGGTGCCAATGATGGGGCCCTATTGACCCTAGAAAAGGAGCAATGGCTTTCTGTCCTGGCCCTTTTTTCCTGGCAGCAATCTTCGTCCGTCCGGAATTCTGGGCTGAAAAATGGCACTTTCCCGGACCTGCACGTGGCCCGCGCCGTCGAGCTTTGCGCCCAGGGAAAAGGCGGCAGCCTTTGGCTCTCAGGTGCCAATGATGGGGCCCTATTGACCCTAGAAAAGGAGCAATGGCTTTCTGTCCTGGCCCTTTTTTCCTGGCAGCAATCTTCGTCCGTCCGGAATTCTGGGCTGAAAAATGGCACTTTCCCAGACCTGCACGTGGCCCGCGCCGTCGAGCTTTGCGCCCAGGGAAAAGGCGGCAGCCTTTGGCTCTCAGGTGCCAATGATGGGGCTCTATTGACCCTAGAAAAGGAGCAATCGCTTTCTGTCCTGGCCCTTTTTTCCTGGCAGCAATCTTCGTCCGTCCGGAATTCTGGGCTGAAAAATGGCACTTTCCCGGACCTGCACGTGGCCCGCGCCGTCGAGCTTTGCGCCCAGGGAAAAGGCGGCAGCCTTTGGCTCTCAGGTGCCAATGATGGGGCCCTATTGACCCTAGAAAAGGAGCAATGGCTTTCTGTCCTGGCCCTTTTTTCCTGGCAGCAATCTTCGTCCGTCCGGAATTCTGGGCTGAAAAATGGCACTTTCCCGGACCTGCACGTGGCCCGCGCCGTCGAGCTTTGCGCCCAGGGAAAAGGTGGCAGCCTTTGGCTCTCAGATGCCAATGATGGGGCCCTATTGACCCTAGAAAAGGAGCAATGGCTTTCTGTCCTGGCCCTTTTTTCCTGGCAGCAATCTTCGTCCGTCCGGAATTCTGGGCTGAAAAATGGCACTTTCCCGGACCTGCACGTGGCCCGCGCCGTCGAGCTTTGCGCCCAGGGAAAAGGCGGCAGCCTTTGGCTCTCAGGTGCCAATGATGGGGCCCTATTGACCCTAGAAAAGGAGCAATGGCTTTCTGTCCTGGCCCTTTTTTCCTGGCAGCAATCTTCGTCCGTCCGGAATTCTGGGCTGAAAAATGGCACTTTCCCGGACCTGCACGTGGCCCGCGCCGTCGAGCTTTGCGCCCAGGGAAAAGGTGGCAGCCTTTGGCTCTCAGGTGCCAATGATGGGGCCCTATTGACCCTAGAAAAGGAGCAATGGCTTTCTGTCCTGGCCCTTTTTTCCTGGCAGCAATCTTCGTCCGTCCGGAATTCTGGGCTGAAAAATGGCACTTTCCCGGACCTGCACATGGCCCGCGCCGTCGAGCTTTGCGCCCAGGGAAAAGGCGGCAGCCTTTGGCTCTCAGGTGCCAATGATGGGGCCCTATTGACCCTAGAAAAGGAGCAATCGCTTTCTGTCCTGGCCCTTTTTTCCTGGCAGGAATCTTCGTCCGTCCGGAATTCTGGGCTGAAAAATGGCACTTTCCCGGACCTGCACGTGGCCCGCGCCGTCGAGCTTTGCGCCCAGGGAAAAGGCGGCAGCCTTTGGCTCTCAGGTGCCAATGATGGGGCCCTATTGACCCTAGAAAAGGAGCAATGGCTTTCTGTCCTGGCCCTTTTTTCCTGGCAGCAATCTTCGTCCGTCCGGAATTCTGGGCTGAAAAATGGCACTTTCCCGGACCTGCACGTGGCCCGCGCCGTCGAGCTTTGCGCCCAGGGAAAAGGCGGCAGCCTTTGGCTCTCAGGTGCCAATGATGGGGCCCTATTGACCCTAGAAAAGGAGCAATGGCTTTCTGTCCTGGCCCTTTTTTCCTGGCAGCAATCTTCGTCCGTCCGGAATTCTGGGCTGAAAAATGGCACTTTCCCGGACCTGCACGTGGCCCGCGCCGTCGAGCTTTGCGCCCAGGGAAAAGGCGGCAGCCTTTGGCTCTCAGGTGACAATGATGGGGCCCTATTGACCCTAGAAAAGGAGCAATGGCTTTCTGTCCTGGCCCTTTTTTCCTGGCAGCAATCTTCGTCCGTCCAGAATTCTGGGCTGAAAAATGGCACTTTCCCGGACCTGCACGTGGCCCGCGCCGTCGAGCTTTGCGCCCAGGGAAAAGGCGGCAGCCTTTGGCTCTCAGGTGCCAATGATGGGGCCCTATTGACCCTAGAAAAGGAGCAATCGCTTTCTGTCCTGGCCCTTTTTTCCTGGCAGCAATCTTCGTCCGTCCGGAATTCTGGGCTGAAAAATGGCACTTTCCCGGACCTGCACGTGGCCCGCGCCGTCGAGCTTTGCGCCCAGGGAAAAGGCGGCAGCCTTTGGCTCTCAGGTGCCAATGATGGGGCCCTATTGACCCTAGAAAAGGAGCAATGGCTTTCTGTCCTGGCCCTTTTTTCCTGGCAGCAATCTTCGTCCGTCCGGAATTCTGGGCTGAAAAATGGCACTTTCCCGGACCTGCACGTGGCCCGCGCCGTCGAGCTTTGCGCCCAGGGAAAAGGCGGCAGCCTTTGGCTCTCAGGTGCCAATGATGGGGCCCTATTGACCCTAGAAAAGGAGCAATGGCTTTCTGTCCTGGCCCTTTTTTCCTGGCAGCAATCTTCGTCCGTCCGGAATTCTGGGCTGAAAAATGGCACTTTCCCGGACCTGCACGTGGCCCGCGCCGTCGAGCTTTGCGCCCAGGGAAAAGGCGGCAGCCTTTGGCTCTCAGGTGCCAATGATGGGGCCCTATTGACCCTAGAAAAGGAGCAATCGCTTTCTGTCCTGGCCCTTTTTTCCTGGCAGCAATCTTCGTCCGTCCGGAATTCTGGGCTGAAAAATGGCACTTTCCCGGACCTGCACGTGGCCCGCGCCGTCGAGCTTTGCGCCCAGGGAAAAGGCGGCAGCCTTTGGCTCTCAGGTGCCAATGATGGGGCCCTATTGACCCTAGAAAAGGAGCAATGGCTTTCTGTCCTGGCCCTTTTTTCCTGGCAGCAATCTTCGTCCGTCCGGAATTCTGGGCTGAAAAATGGCACTTTCCCGGACCTGCACGTGGCCCGCGCCGTCGAGCTTTGCGCCCAGGGAAAAGGCGGCAGCCTTTGGCTCTCAGGTGCCAATGATGGGGCCCTATTGACCCTAGAAAAGGAGCAATGGCTTTCTGTCCTGGCCCTTTTTTCCTGGCAGCAATCTTCGTCCGTCCGGAATTCTGGGCTGAAAAATGGCACTTTCCCGGACCTGCACGTGGCCCGCGCCGTCGAGCTTTGCGCCCAGGGAAAAGGCGGCAGCCTTTGGTTCTCAGGTGCCAATGATGGGGCCCTATTGACCCTAGAAAAGGAGCAATGGCTTTCTGTCCTGGCCCTTTTTTCCTGGCAGCAATCTTCGTCCGTCCGGAATTCTGGGCTGAAAAATGGCACTTTCCCGGACCTGCACGTGGCCCGCGCCGTCGAGCTTTGCGCCCAGGGAAAAGGCGGCAGCCTTTGGCTCTCAGGTGCCAATGATGGGGCCCTATTGACCCTAGAAAAGGAGCAATGGCTTTCTGTCCTGGCCCTTTTTTCCTGGCAGCAATCTTCGTCCGTCCGGAATTCTGGGCTGAAAAATGGCACTTTCCCAGACCTGCACGTGGCCCGCGCCGTCGAGCTTTGCGCCCAGGGAAAAGGCGGCAGCCTTTGGCTCTCAGGTGCCAATGATGGGGCCCTATTGACCCTAGAAAAGGAGCAATGGCTTTCTGTCCTGGCCCTTTTTTCCTGGCAGGAAACTTCGTCCGTCCGGAATTCTGGGCTGAAAAATGGCACTTTCCCGGACCTGCACGTGGCCCGCGCCGTCGAGCTTTGCGCCCAGGGAAAAGGCGGCAGCCTTTGGCTCTCAGGTGCCAATGATGGGGCCCTATTGACCCTAGAAAAGGAGCAATGGCTTTCTGTCCTGGCCCTTTTTTCCTGGCAGCAATCTTCGTCCGTCCGGAATTCTGGGCTGAAAAATGGCACTTTCCCGGACCTGCACGTGGCCCGCGCCGTCGAGCTTTGCGCCCAGGGAAAAGGCGGCAGCCTTTGGCTCTCAGGTGCCAATGATGGGGCCCTATTGACCCTAGAAAAGGAGCAATGGCTTTCTGTCCTGGCCCTTTTTTCCTGGCAGCAATCTTCGTCCGTCCGGAATTCTGGGCTGAAAAATGGCACTTTCCCGGACCTGCACGTGGCCCGCGCCGTCGAGCTTTGCGCCCAGGGAAAAGGCGGCAGCCTTTGGCTCTCAGGTGCCAATGATGGGGCCCTATTGACCCTAGAAAAGGAGCAATGGCTTTCTGTCCTGGCCCTTTTTTCCTGGCAGCAATCTTCGTCCGTCCGGAATTCTGGGCTGAAAAATGGCACTTTCCCAGACCTGCACGTGGCCCGCGCCGTCGAGCTTTGCGCCCAGGGAAAAGGCGGCAGCCTTTGGCTCTCAGGTGCCAATGATGGGGCCCTATTGACCCTAGAAAAGGAGCAATGGCTTTCTGTCCTGGCCCTTTTTTCCTGGCAGCAATCTTCGTCCGTCCGGAATTCTGGGCTGAAAAATGGCACTTTCCCGGACCTGCACGTGGCCCGCGCCGTCGAGCTTTGCGCCCAGGGAAAAGGCGGCAGCCTTTGGCTCTCAGGTGCCAATGATGGGGCCCTATTGACCCTAGAAAAAGAGCAATGGCTTTCTGTCCTGGCCCTTTTTTCCTGGCAGGAATCTTCGTCCGTCCGGAATTCTGGGCTGAAAAATGGCACTTTCCCGGACCTGCACGTGGCCCGCGCCGTCGAGCTTTGCGCCCAGGGAAAAGGCGGCAGCCTTTGGCTCTCAGGTGCCAATGATGGGGCCCTATTGACCCTAGAAAAGGAGCAATGGCTTTCTGTCCTGGCCCTTTTTTCCTGGCAGCAATCTTCGTCCGTCCGGAATTCTGGGCTGAAAAATGGCACTTTCCCGGACCTGCACGTGGCCCGCGCCGTCGAGCTTTGCGCCCAGGGAAAAGGCGGCAGCCTTTGGCTCTCAGGTGCCAATGATGGGGCCCTATTGACCCTAGAAAAGGAGCAATGGCTTTCTGTCCTGGCCCTTTTTTCCTGGCAGCAATCTTCGTCCGTCCGGAATTCTGGGCTGAAAAATGGCACTTTCCCGGACCTGCACGTGGCCCGCGCCGTCGAGCTTTGCGCCCAGGGAAAAGGCGGCAGCCTTTGGCTCTCAGGTGCCAATGATGGGGCCCTATTGACCCTAGAAAAGGAGCAATGGCTTTCTGTCCTGGCCCTTTTTTCCTGGCAGCAATCTTCGTCCGTCCGGAATTCTGGGCTGAAAAATGGCACTTTCCCGGACCTGCACGTGGCCCGCGCCGTCGAGCTTTTCACCCAGGGAAAAGGCGGCAGCCTTTGGCTCTCAGGTGCCAATGATGGGGCCCTATTGACCCTAGAAAAGGAGCAATCGCTTTCTGTCCTGGCCCTCTTTTCCTGGCAGGAATCTTTGTCCGTCCGGAATTCTGGGCTGAAAAATGGCACTTTCCCGGACCTGCACGTGGCCCGCGCCGTCGAGCTTTGCGCCCAGGGAAAAGGCGGCAGCCTTTGGCTCTCAGGTGCCAATGATGGGGCCCTATTGACCCTAGAAAAGGAGCAATGGCTTTCTGTCCTGGCCCTTTTTTCCTGGCAGCAATCTTCGTCCGTCCGGAATTCTGGGCTGAAAAATGGCACTTTCCCGGACCTGCACGTGGCCCGCGCCGTCGAGCTTTGCGCCCAGGGAAAAGGCGGCAGCCTTTGGCTCTCAGGTGCCAATGATGGGGCCCTATTGACCCTAGAAAAGGAGCAATGGCTTTCTGTCCTGGCCCTTTTTTCCTGGCAGCAATCTTCGTCCGTCCGGAATTCTGGGCTGGAAAATGGCACTTTCCCGGACCTGCACGTGGCCCGCGCCGTCGAGCTTTGCGCCCAGGGAAAAGGTGGGGTCGCCGAAGGGTGACAACTCGGGCTCCGGGTGTCCCCAAGCGGGTCTCGCCGAGGGGAGTCCTCTCGGGGGCCGGGGGTCCCCAAGTGGGAGCTGGGCGAGGGGCGGCGCCTCGGGCGCCGGGGGCTTAAGAAACAGGGGCTGGGCGAGGGGCGGCTCCTCGTCGCCGGCGTCCCCAAGGGGGGCTGGCCGAGGGGCGGTGCCTCGGGCGCCGGACGTCCCTAAGACGGGGCTTGCCGAGGGGCGGCCCCTCGGGCGCCAGGGATTCCCAAGTGGGGGCTGGCCCAGGTGCGGTGCCTCGGGCGCCCTGGCTCCCCAAGGGGGGCTTGCCGAGGAGCGGCAGCTGGGGCGCCGGGGTTCCCCAAGGGGGACTGGCTGAGGGGCGGCGCCTCGGCCGCCGGGGTTCCCTAAGGGGTGTTCCCGAGAGAATCGACATTTTGGGCACCTAGGGGGTCCCGACGGGGGAGTTGCCGAGGGACGACATTTTGGGCACTGCAGAAGGGCCAAGGGACGACATTTTCAGCGTCGGGGGTCCCCAAGGGGGGTTGCCGAGGGACGACATTTCGGGCACCAGGGGTCCCCAAGGGGGGTTGTCCGAAGGACGACATTTTGGTCACCTGGGGTCCCCAAGAGGGGGTTCCCCGAGGGACGACATTTCAGGCACCGGGGTTCTCTGTGGGCGTCTCTGGGGTGTCTCTGGAGCATCTCTGGTGGTCTCTGGGGTTCTCTGGAGGTCTCTGTGGGATCTGTGGGGGTCTCTGGTGGATCTATGAGAGGTTCCTGTGGGTCCCTGGGGTCCTCTGGGGGTCCCAAGGTGGGTCCCTGAGGGTCTCTGGGGGTCTCTGGGAGTCTCTGGGGGTGTCTGAGGGTCCCTCGGGGGTCTCTGGGAGTCTCTGGGGGTGTCTGGGGATTTCTGGGGGGTCCGAGGGGATCCCCAGGGGAGTTCTTTGGGGGTCACATGGGGGGTCTCTGGGGATCTGTGGGGGTCCCTAGGGGGTCCTTGGGGGTCCCTGTGGGGTCTCTGGGGGATCTCTGAGAGTCTCTGGAAGTCTCTGGAGGGTCTCTGGGGGTCCCTGAGGGTCTTGGGTGGTCTCTGAGGGTGTCTGGGGGTCCCTGGAGGGGTCTGGGGGTCTCTGGGGATCTCTGGGGGTCTCTGGGGGCATCTGAGGGTCCCTGGCGGGTGTCTGGGGGTCTCTGGGGGTCTCTGGGGGGTCTCGGCATGTGTCTGGGAGTCCCTGGAGGTCTCTGAGAGTCTCTGGGGGGTCTCTGGGGGTCCCTGGGGGTCCCTGCGGGTCTCTGGGGGTCCCTGGGGGTCCCTGCGGGTCTCTGGGGGTCCCTGGAAGGGTCTGGGGGTCTCTGGGGATCTCTGGGGGTCTCTGGGGGCATCTGAGGGTTCCTGGCGGGTGTCTGGAAGTCTCTGGGGGTCCCTCAGGGGTCTCTGCGGGTCCCTGAGGGGTCTCTGGGAGTTTCTGGGGGCCCCTGGGAGTCTCTGGGGGTGTCTGGGGGTCTGTGGAGGTCCTTGGGCGGTCCCTGGGGATCTATGGAGGGTCTCTGGGGGTCCCTGGGGGGTCTCGGCGGGTGTCTGGGAGTCCTTGGAGGTCTCTGAGAATCTCTGGGGGGTCTCTGGTGGTCCCTAGGGGGTCTCTGGGGGGTCTCTGGGGCTTTCTGGTGGTCCCTGGGGGTCTCCGTGGGGGTCTCTGGGGTCTCTGGAGGTCCCTGGGGGGTCTCTGAGGGTTTCTGGGAGTCTCTGGGGTGTCTGGAAGTCTCTGGGGGTCCCTGAGGGGTGTCTGCGGGTCCCTGAGGGATCTCTGGGAGTTTCTGGGGGCCCCTGGGAGTCTCTGGGGGTGTCTGGGGGTCTGCAGGGGTCCTTGGGCGGTCCCTGGTGATCTATGGGGAGTCTCTGGGGGTCCCTGGGGAGTCCCAGTGGGCTCTCTGGGGGTCCCTGGGGGGTCTCTGAGAGTCTCTGGGGGTCTCTGGGGGGTCCTTGGGGGGGCCCTGGGGGTCCGTGGGGGCGTCTGGGAGTCCCTGGGGGGTGTCTGGAGGTCTAGGGGGGTCCCTGGGGTGTCTGGGGGTGTCTGGGGGTGTCTGACAGTCTCTGGGGGGTCTCTGGGGGAAACTGGGGGTTCTCTGGGAGATCTCTGTAGCGTCCTGGGGGTCCCTGGGAGTGTCTGGGAATCTCTGGGGTCTCTGGGGGTCCCTGTGAAGTCCCTGGGTGGTCCTCTGGGGGTCTCTGGGGTCCCCAAGGAGGTTGGCCGAGGGACGGCATTTCGGGCACCGGGGGTCCCCACGGGGTGGTTGCCGAGGGGCGACATTTCGGGCGCCGGAAGTCCCCGAAGGGGGGGGCTGCCGAGGGGCGACACCTCGGTCGCCGGGGCTCCCCAAGGGGGTTCCCCGAGGGACGACATTTTGGGCACCGGGGGTCCACAAGGGGGTCCCCCGAGGGACGACATTTTGGGCACCGGGGGTCCCCAAGGGGGTTCTCCGAGGGACGACATTTTGGGCACCGGGGGTCCCCAAGGGGGGTTCCCGACGGACGACATTTTGGGCACCGGGGGTCCCCAAGGGGGGTTCCCGACGGACGACATTTTGGGCACCGGGGGTCCCCAAGGGGGTTCTCCGAGGGACGACATTTTGGGCACCGGGGGTCCCCAAGGGGGGTTCCCGACGGACGACATTTTGGGCACCGGGGGTCCCCAAGGGGGTTCCCCGAGGGACGACATTTCGGGCACCGGGGGTCCCCAAGAGCGTTGTCCGAGGGACGACATTTCGGGCACCGGGGATCTCTGTGGGAGTCTCTGGGGTGTCTCTGGAGCATCTCTGGTGGTCTCGGGGGTTCTCTGGAGGTCTCTGTGGGACCTACGGGGGTCTCTGGTGGATCTATGAGGGGTTCCTGTGGGTCCCTGGGGTCCTCTGGGGGTCCCAAGGTGGGTCCCCGGGGGTCTCTGGAGGTCCCTGGGGGTCTCGGAGGGGTTTCTCGTGATCTCTGGAGGGGTCTCTGGAGGTCCCTGGGGGGCATCTCGTGATCTCTGGGTGGTCTATGGGGGTCCCTGGAGGGGGCCCTGAGGGTCTCTGGGGGTCTCTGGGAGTCTCTGGGGGTGTCTGAGGGTCCCTGGGGGGGATCTCTGAGAGTCTCTGGGGGTGTCTGGGGATTTCTGGGGGGTCCGAGGGAATCCCCAGGGGAGTTCTTTGGGGGTCCCTGGGGGGTCTCTGGTGGATCTTTGAGGGGTTCCTGTGGGTCCCTGGGGGATCTCTGAGAGTCTCTGGGGGTCTCTGGGGGTCTCTATGAGTCTCTGGGGGTGTCTGAGGGTCCCTGGGGGGTCTCTGGGAGTCTCTGGGGGTGTCTGGGGGTTTCTGGGGGGTCCCAGGAGATCCCCAGGGGACTGTTTTGGGGGTCACAGGGGGGCTCTCTGGGGATCTGTGGGGATCCCTAGGGGGTCCTTCGGGGTCCCTGTGGGATCCCTGGGGGATATCTGAGAGTCTCTGGGGGTCTCTGGAGGGTCTCTGGGGGTGTCTGGGGGTCCCTGGAGGGGTCTGGGGGTCTCTGGGGATCTCTGGGGGTCTCTGGGGTAATCGGAGGCTCCCTGGCAGGTGTCTGGGGGTCCCTGGGGGTCCCTGGGGGTCCCTGCGGGTCTCTGGGGGTCTCTGGGGGTCCCTGGAGGGGTCTGGGGGTCTCTGGGGATCTCTGGGGGTCTCTGGGGGCATCTGAGGTTTCCTGGCGGGTGTCTGGGAGTCTCTGGGGTCCCTGAGGGGTCTGTGCGGGTCCCTGAGGGGTCTCTGGGAGTTTCTGGTGGCCCCTGGGAGTCTCTGGGGGTGTCTGGGGGTCTGTGGGGATCCTTGGGCGGTCCCTGGGGATCTATGGAGGGTCTCTGGTGGTCCCTGGGGGGTCTCTGGGGGGTCTCTGGGGCTTTCTGGTGGTCCGTGGGGGGTCCGTGGGGGTCTCTGGGGGTCTCTTGGAGTCTCTGGGGTCTCTGGAGGTCCCTGGGGGGTCTCTGAGGGTTTCTGGGAGTCTCTGGAGTGTCTGGAAGTCTCTGGGCGTCCCTGAGGGGTCTCTGCGGGTTCCTGAGGGATCTCTGGGAGTTTCTGGGGGCCCCTGGGAGTCTCTGGGGGTGTCTGGGGGTCTGCGGGGGTCCTTGGGCGGTCCCTGGTTATCTATGGGGAGTCTCTGGGGGTCCCTGGGGAGTCTCTGAGAGTCTCTGGGGGTCTCTGGGGGGTCCCTGGGGGTCCGTGGGGGCGTCTGGGAGTCCCTGGGGGGTGTCTGGAGGTCTAGGGGGGTCCCTGGGGTGTCTGGGGGTGTCTGGGGGTCTCTGACAGTCTCTGGGGGGTCTCTGGGGGAAACTGGGGGTTCTCTGGGAGATCTCTGTAGCGTCCTTGGGGTCCCTGGGGGGTCCCTGGGTGTCCCTGGGAGTGTCTGGGAATCTCTGGGGTCTCTGGGGGTCCCTGTGGAGTCCCTGGGGGGGTCCTCTGGGGGTCTCTGGGGTCCCCAAGGAGGTTGGCCTAGGGACGGCATTTCAGGCACTGGGGGTCTCCAAGGGGGTTGTCCGAGGGACGACATTTCGGGCACCGGGGATCTCAGTGGGGGTCTCTGGGGTGTCTCTGGAGCATCTCTGCTGGTCTCTGGGGTTCTCTGGAGGTCTCTGTGGGATCTATGGGGGTCTCTGGTGGATCTATGAGAGGTTCCTGTGGGTCCCTGGGGTCCTCTGGGGGTCCCAAGGTGGGTCCCTGAGGGTCCCTGGGGGGTCTCTGGTGGATCTTTGAGGGGTTCCTGTGGGTCCCTGGGGGATCTCTGAGAGTCTCTGGGTTTCTCTGGGGGTCTCTATGAGTCTCTGGGGGTGTCTGAGGGTCCCTGGGGGGTCTCTGGGAGTCTCTGGGGGTGTCTGGAGGTTTCTGGGGGGTCCCAGGAGATCCCCAGGGGAGTTCTTTGGGGGTCACAGGGGATCCGTGGGGGTCCCTAGGGGGTCCTTGGGGGTCCCTGTGGGGTCTCTGGGGGATCTCTGAGAGTCTCTGGGGGTTTCTGGAGGGTCTCTGAGGGATCTCTGAGAGTCTCTGGGGGTCTCTGGAGGGTCTCTGGGGGTCCCTGGAGGGGTCTGGGCGTCTCTGGGGATCTCTGGGGGTCGCTGGGGGCATCTGAGGGTCCCTGGCGGGTGTCTGGGGGTCTCTGGGGGTCCCTGGGGGGTCTCGGCGTGTGTCTGGGAGTCCCTGGAGGTCTCTGAGAGTCTCTGGGGGGTCTCTGGGGGTCCCTGCGGGTCCCTGCGGGTCTCTGGGGGTCCCTGGAGGGGTCTCTGGGGGTCTCTGGGGATCTCTGGGGGTCCCTGGAGGGGTCTCTGGGGGTCTCTGGGGATCTCTGGGGGTCTCTGGGGGCATCTGAGGGTTCCTGGCGGGTGTCTGGAAGTCTCTGGGGGTCCCTCAGGGGTCCCTGTGGGTCCCTGAGGGGTCTCTGGGAGTTTCTGGGGGCCCCTGGGAGTCTCTGGGGGTGTCTGGGGGTCTGTGGGGGTCCTTGGGCGGTCCCTGGTGATCTATGGAGGTTCTCTGGGGGTCCCTGGGGGGTCTCGGCGGGTGTCTCGAGTCCTTGGAGGTCTCTGAGAATCTCTGGAGGGTCTCTGGTGGTCCCCGGGGGGTCTCTGGGGGGTCTCTGGGGCTTTCTGGTGGTCCCTGGGGGTCTCCGTGGGGGTCTCTGGGGGTCTCTTGGAGTCTCTGGGGTCTCTGGAGGTCCCTGGGGGGTCTCTGAGGGTTTCTGGGAGTCTCTGGGGTGTCTGGAAGTCTCTGAGGGTCCCTGAGGGGTGTCTGCGGGTCCCTGAGGGATCTCTGGCAGTTTCTGGGGGCCCCTGGGAGTCTCTGGGGGTGTCTGGGGGTCTGCGGGGGTCCTTGGGCGGTCCCTGGTGATCTATGGGGAGTCTCTGGGGGTCCCTGGGGAGTCCCAGTGGGCTCTCTGGGGGTCCCTGGGGGGTCTCTGAGAGTCTCTGGGGGTCTCTGGGGGGTCCTTGGGGGGGCCCTGGGGGTCCGTGGGGGCGTCTGGGAGTCCCTGGGGGGTGTCTGGAGGTCTAGGGGGGTCCCTGGGGTGTCTGGGGGTGTCTGGGGGTGTCTGACAGTCTCTGGGGGGTCTCTGGGGGAAACTGGGGGTTCTCTGGGAGATCTCTGTAGCGTCCTGGGGGTCCCTGGGAGTGTCTGGGAATCTCTGGGGTCTCTGGGGGTCCCTGTGAAGTCCCTGGGTGGTCCTCTGGGGGTCTCTGGGGTCCCCAAGGAGGTTGGCCGAGGGACGGCATTTCGGGCACCGGGGGTCCCCACGGGGTGGTTGCCGAGGGGCGACATTTCGGGCGCCGGAAGTCCCCGAAGGGGGGGGCTGCCGAGGGGCGACACCTCGGTCGCCGGGGCTCCCCAAGGGGGTTCCCCGAGGGACGACATTTTGGGCACCGGGGGTCCACAAGGGGGTCCCCCGAGGGACGACATTTTGGGCACCGGGGGTCCCCAAGGGGGTTCTCCGAGGGACGACATTTTGGGCACCGGGGGTCCCCAAGGGGGGTTCCCGACGGACGACATTTTGGGCACCGGGGGTCCCCAAGGGGGGTTCCCGACGGACGACATTTTGGGCACCGGGGGTCCCCAAGGGGGTTCTCCGAGGGACGACATTTTGGGCACCGGGGGTCCCCAAGGGGGGTTCCCGACGGACGACATTTTGGGCACCGGGGGTCCCCAAGGGGGTTCCCCGAGGGACGACATTTCGGGCACCGGGGGTCCCCAAGAGCGTTGTCCGAGGGACGACATTTCGGGCACCGGGGATCTCTGTGGGAGTCTCTGGGGTGTCTCTGGAGCATCTCTGGTGGTCTCGGGGGTTCTCTGGAGGTCTCTGTGGGACCTACGGGGGTCTCTGGTGGATCTATGAGGGGTTCCTGTGGGTCCCTGGGGTCCTCTGGGGGTCCCAAGGTGGGTCCCCGGGGGTCTCTGGAGGTCCCTGGGGGTCTCGGAGGGGTTTCTCGTGATCTCTGGAGGGGTCTCTGGAGGTCCCTGGGGGGCATCTCGTGATCTCTGGGTGGTCTATGGGGGTCCCTGGAGGGGGCCCTGAGGGTCTCTGGGGGTCTCTGGGAGTCTCTGGGGGTGTCTGAGGGTCCCTGGGGGGGATCTCTGAGAGTCTCTGGGGGTGTCTGGGGATTTCTGGGGGGTCCGAGGGAATCCCCAGGGGAGTTCTTTGGGGGTCCCTGGGGGGTCTCTGGTGGATCTTTGAGGGGTTCCTGTGGGTCCCTGGGGGATCTCTGAGAGTCTCTGGGGGTCTCTGGGGGTCTCTATGAGTCTCTGGGGGTGTCTGAGGGTCCCTGGGGGGTCTCTGGGAGTCTCTGGGGGTGTCTGGGGGTTTCTGGGGGGTCCCAGGAGATCCCCAGGGGACTGTTTTGGGGGTCACAGGGGGGCTCTCTGGGGATCTGTGGGGATCCCTAGGGGGTCCTTCGGGGTCCCTGTGGGATCCCTGGGGGATATCTGAGAGTCTCTGGGGGTCTCTGGAGGGTCTCTGGGGGTGTCTGGGGGTCCCTGGAGGGGTCTGGGGGTCTCTGGGGATCTCTGGGGGTCTCTGGGGTAATCGGAGGCTCCCTGGCAGGTGTCTGGGGGTCCCTGGGGGTCCCTGGGGGTCCCTGCGGGTCTCTGGGGGTCTCTGGGGGTCCCTGGAGGGGTCTGGGGGTCTCTGGGGATCTCTGGGGGTCTCTGGGGGCATCTGAGGTTTCCTGGCGGGTGTCTGGGAGTCTCTGGGGTCCCTGAGGGGTCTGTGCGGGTCCCTGAGGGGTCTCTGGGAGTTTCTGGTGGCCCCTGGGAGTCTCTGGGGGTGTCTGGGGGTCTGTGGGGATCCTTGGGCGGTCCCTGGGGATCTATGGAGGGTCTCTGGTGGTCCCTGGGGGGTCTCTGGGGGGTCTCTGGGGCTTTCTGGTGGTCCGTGGGGGGTCCGTGGGGGTCTCTGGGGGTCTCTTGGAGTCTCTGGGGTCTCTGGAGGTCCCTGGGGGGTCTCTGAGGGTTTCTGGGAGTCTCTGGAGTGTCTGGAAGTCTCTGGGCGTCCCTGAGGGGTCTCTGCGGGTTCCTGAGGGATCTCTGGGAGTTTCTGGGGGCCCCTGGGAGTCTCTGGGGGTGTCTGGGGGTCTGCGGGGGTCCTTGGGCGGTCCCTGGTTATCTATGGGGAGTCTCTGGGGGTCCCTGGGGAGTCTCTGAGAGTCTCTGGGGGTCTCTGGGGGGTCCCTGGGGGTCCGTGGGGGCGTCTGGGAGTCCCTGGGGGGTGTCTGGAGGTCTAGGGGGGTCCCTGGGGTGTCTGGGGGTGTCTGGGGGTCTCTGACAGTCTCTGGGGGGTCTCTGGGGGAAACTGGGGGTTCTCTGGGAGATCTCTGTAGCGTCCTTGGGGTCCCTGGGGGGTCCCTGGGTGTCCCTGGGAGTGTCTGGGAATCTCTGGGGTCTCTGGGGGTCCCTGTGGAGTCCCTGGGGGGGTCCTCTGGGGGTCTCTGGGGTCCCCAAGGAGGTTGGCCTAGGGACGGCATTTCAGGCACTGGGGGTCTCCAAGGGGGTTGTCCGAGGGACGACATTTCGGGCACCGGGGATCTCAGTGGGGGTCTCTGGGGTGTCTCTGGAGCATCTCTGCTGGTCTCTGGGGTTCTCTGGAGGTCTCTGTGGGATCTATGGGGGTCTCTGGTGGATCTATGAGAGGTTCCTGTGGGTCCCTGGGGTCCTCTGGGGGTCCCAAGGTGGGTCCCTGAGGGTCCCTGGGGGGTCTCTGGTGGATCTTTGAGGGGTTCCTGTGGGTCCCTGGGGGATCTCTGAGAGTCTCTGGGTTTCTCTGGGGGTCTCTATGAGTCTCTGGGGGTGTCTGAGGGTCCCTGGGGGGTCTCTGGGAGTCTCTGGGGGTGTCTGGAGGTTTCTGGGGGGTCCCAGGAGATCCCCAGGGGAGTTCTTTGGGGGTCACAGGGGATCCGTGGGGGTCCCTAGGGGGTCCTTGGGGGTCCCTGTGGGGTCTCTGGGGGATCTCTGAGAGTCTCTGGGGGTTTCTGGAGGGTCTCTGAGGGATCTCTGAGAGTCTCTGGGGGTCTCTGGAGGGTCTCTGGGGGTCCCTGGAGGGGTCTGGGCGTCTCTGGGGATCTCTGGGGGTCGCTGGGGGCATCTGAGGGTCCCTGGCGGGTGTCTGGGGGTCTCTGGGGGTCCCTGGGGGGTCTCGGCGTGTGTCTGGGAGTCCCTGGAGGTCTCTGAGAGTCTCTGGGGGGTCTCTGGGGGTCCCTGCGGGTCCCTGCGGGTCTCTGGGGGTCCCTGGAGGGGTCTCTGGGGGTCTCTGGGGATCTCTGGGGGTCCCTGGAGGGGTCTCTGGGGGTCTCTGGGGATCTCTGGGGGTCTCTGGGGGCATCTGAGGGTTCCTGGCGGGTGTCTGGAAGTCTCTGGGGGTCCCTCAGGGGTCCCTGTGGGTCCCTGAGGGGTCTCTGGGAGTTTCTGGGGGCCCCTGGGAGTCTCTGGGGGTGTCTGGGGGTCTGTGGGGGTCCTTGGGCGGTCCCTGGTGATCTATGGAGGTTCTCTGGGGGTCCCTGGGGGGTCTCGGCGGGTGTCTCGAGTCCTTGGAGGTCTCTGAGAATCTCTGGAGGGTCTCTGGTGGTCCCCGGGGGGTCTCTGGGGGGTCTCTGGGGCTTTCTGGTGGTCCCTGGGGGTCTCCGTGGGGGTCTCTGGGGGTCTCTTGGAGTCTCTGGGGTCTCTGGAGGTCCCTGGGGGGTCTCTGAGGGTTTCTGGGAGTCTCTGGGGTGTCTGGAAGTCTCTGAGGGTCCCTGAGGGGTGTCTGCGGGTCCCTGAGGGATCTCTGGCAGTTTCTGGGGGCCCCTGGGAGTCTCTGGGGGTGTCTGGGGGTCTGCGGGGGTCCTTGGGCGGTCCCTGGTGATCTATGGGGAGTCTCTGGGGGTCCCTGGGGAGTCCCAGTGGGCTCTCTGGGGGTCTCTGGGGGGTCTCTGAGAGTCTCTGGGGGTCTCTGGGGGGTCCTTGGGGGGGCCCTGGGGGTCCGTGGGGGCGTCTGGGAGTCCCTGGGGGGTGTCTGGAGGTCTAGGGGGGTCCCTGGGGTGTCTGGGGGTGTCTGGGGGTGTCTGGGGGTCTCTGACAGTCTCTGGGGGGTCTCTGGGGGAAACTGGGGGTTCTCTGGGAGATCTCTGTAGCGTCCTGGGGGTCCCTGGGAGTGTCTGGGAATCTCTGGGGTCTCTGGGGGTCCCTGTGAAGTCCCTGGGTGGTCCTCTGGGGGTCTCTGGGGTCCCCAAGGAGGTTGGCCGAGGGACGGCATTTCGGGCACCGGGGGTCCCCACGGGGTGGTTGCCGAGGGACGACACCTCGGGCACCGGGGGGTCCCCAAGGGGGGGGCTGCCGAGGGGCGACACCTCGGTCGCCGGGGCTCCCCAAGGGGGTTCCCCGAGGGACGACATTTTGGGCACCGGGGGTCCACAAGGGGGTCCCCCGAGGGACGATATTTTGGGCACCGGGGGTCCCCAAGGGGGTTCTCCGAGGGACGACATTTTGGGCACCGGGGGTCCCCAAGGGGGGTTCCCGACGGACGACATTTTGGGCACCGGGGGTCCCCAAGGGGGGTTCCCGACGGACGACATTTTGGGCACCGGGGGTCCCCAAGGGGGTTCTCCGAGGGACGACATTTTGGGCACCGGGGGTCCCCAAGGGGGGTTCCCGACGGACGACATTTTGGGCACCGGGGGTCCCCAAGGGGGTTCCCCGAGGGACGACATTTCGGGCACCGGGGGTCCCCAAGGGCGTTGTCCGAGGGACGACATTTTGGGCACCGGGGATCTCTGTGGGAGTCTCTGGGGTGTCTCTGGAGCATCTCTGGTGGTCTCGGGGGTTCTCTGGAGGTCTCTGTGGGACCTACGGGGGTCTCTGGTGGATCTATGAGGGGTTCCTGTGGGTCCCTGGGGTCCTCTGGGGGTCCCAAGGTGGGTCCCCGGGGGTCTCTGGAGGTCCCCGGGGGTCTCGGAGGGGTTTCTCGTGATCTCTGGAGGGGTCTCTGGAGGTCCCTGGGGGGCATCTCGTGATCTCTGGGCGGTCTATGGGGGTCCCTGGAGGGGGCCCTGAGGGTCTCTGGGGGTCTCTGGGAGTCTCTGGGGGTGTCTGAGGGTCCCTGGGGGGGATCTCTGAGAGTCTCTGGGGGTGTCTGGGGATTTCTGGGGGGTCCGAGGGAATCCCCAGGGGAGTTCTTTGGGGGTCCCTGGGGGGTCTCTGGTGGATCTTTGAGGGGTTCCTGTGGGTCCCTGGGGGATCTCTGAGAGTCTCTGGGGGTCTCTGGGGGTCTCTATGAGTCTCTGGGGGTGTCTGAGGGTCCCTGGGGGGTCTCTGGGAGTCTCTGGGGGTGTCTGGGGGTTTCTGGGGGGTCCCAGGAGATCCCCAGGGGACTGTTTTGGGGGTCACAGGGGGGCTCTCTGGGGATCTGTGGGGATCCCTAGGGGGTCCTTCGGGGTCCCTGTGGGATCCCTGGGGGATATCTGAGAGTCTCTGGGAGTCTCTGGAGGGTCTCTGGGGGTGTCTGGGGGTCCCTGGAGGGGTCTGGGGGTCTCTGGGGATCTCTGGGGGTCTCTGGGGTAATCGGAGGCTCCCTGGCAGGTGTCTGGGGGTCTCTGGGGGTCCCTGCGGGTCTCTGGGGGTCTCTGGGGGTCCCTGGAGGGGTCTGGGGGTCTCTGGGGATCTTTGGGGGTCTCTGGGGGCATCTGAGGTTTCCTGGCGGGTGTCTGGGAGTCTCTGGGGTCCCTCAGGGGTCTGTGCGGGTCCCTGAGGGGTCTCTGGGAGTTTCTGGTGGCCCCTGGGAGTCTCTGGGGGTGTCTGGGGGTCTGTGGGGGTCCTTGGGCGGTCCCTGGTGATCTATGGAGGGTCTCTGGTGGTCCCTGGGGGGTCTCTGGGGGGTCTCTGGGGCTTTCTGGTGGTCCGTGGGGGGTCCGTGGGGGTCTCTGGGGGTCTCTTGGAGTCTCTGGGGTCTCTGGAGGTCCCTGGGGGGTCTCTGAGGGTTTCTGGGAGTCTCTGGAGTGTCTGAGAGTCTCTGGGCGTCCCTGAGGGGTCTCTGCGGGTTCCTGAGGGATCTCTGGCAGTTTCTGGGGGCCCCTGGGAGTCTCTGGGGGTGTCTGGGGGTCTGCGGGGGTCCTTGGGCGGTCCCTGGTTATCTATGGGGAGTCTCTGGGGGTCCCTGGGGAGTCCCAGTGGGCTCTCTGGGGGTCCCTGGGGGTCTCTGAGAGTCTCTGGGGGTCTCTGGGGGGTCCCTGGGGGGACCCTGGGGGTCCGTGGGGGCGTCTGGGAGTCCCTGGGGGGTGTCTGGAGGTCTAGGGGGGTCCCTGGGGTGTCTGGGGGTGTCTGGGGGTCTCTGACAGTCTCTGGGGGGTCTCTGGGGGAAACTGGGGGTTCTCTGGGAGATCTCTGTAGCGTCCTTGGGGTCCCTGGGGGGTCCCTGGGTGTCCCTGGGAGTGTCTGGGAATCTCTGGGGTCTCTGGGGGTCCCTGTGGAGTCCCTGGGGGGGTCCTCTGGGGGTCTCTGGGGTCCCCAAGGAGGTTGGCCGAGGGACGGCATTTCAGGCACCGGGGGTCTCCAAGGGGGTTTTCCGAGGGACGACATTTCGGGCACCGGGGATCTCAGTGGGGGTCTCTGGGGTGTCTCTGGAGCATCTCTGGTGGTCTCTGGGGTTCTCTGGAGGTCTCTGTGGGATCTATGGGGGTCTCTGGTGGATCTATGAGAGGTTCCTGTGGGTCCCTGGGGTCCTCTGGGGGTCCCAAGGTGGGTCCCTGAGGGTCCCTGGGGGGTCTCTGGTGGATCTTTGAGGGGTTCCTGTGGGTCCCTGGGGGATCTCTGAGAGTCTCTGGGGGTCTCTATGAGTCTCTGGGGGTGTCTGAGGGTCCCTGGGGGGTCTCTGGGAGTCTCTGGGGGTGTCTGGGGGTTTCTGGGGGGTCCCAGGAGATCCCCAGGGGACTGTTTTGGGGGTCACAGGGGGGGTCTCTGGGGATCTGTGGGCGTCCCTAGGGGGTCCTTGGGGGTCCCTGGGGGATCTCTGGGGGATCTCTGGGGGTCTCTGGGGGTCTCTGGAGGGTCCCTGGGGGTCCCTGGGGGTCTCTGGGGGTGTCTGGGGGTCCCTGGAGGGGTCTGGGGGTCTCTGGGGATCTCCGAGGGTCTCTGGGGTCATCTGAGGGTCCCTGGCAGGTGTCTGGGGGTCCCTGGGGGGTCTCGGCGTGTGTCTGGGAGTCCCTGGAGGTCTCTGAGAGTCTCTGGGTGGTCTCTGGGGGTCCCTGCGGGTCCCTGGGGGGTCTCTGGGGGTCCCTGGAGGGGTCTGGGGGTCCCTGGGGATCTCTGGGGGCATCTGGGGGCATCTGAGGGTTCCTGGCGGGTGTCTGGAAGTCTCTGGGGGTCCCTCAGGGGTCTGTGCGGGTCCCTGAGGGGTCTCTGGGAGTTTCTGGGGACCCCTGGGAGGCTCTGGGGGTGTCTGGGGGTCTGTGGGGGTCCTTGGGCGGTCCCTGGTGATCTATGGAGGGTCTCTGGGGATCCCTGGGGGGTCTCGGCGGGTGTCTGGGAGTCCCTGGAGGTCTCTGAGAATCTCTGGGGGGTCTCTAGTGGTCCCTGGGGGTCTCGGGGGGTCTCTGGGGCTTTCTGGTGGTCCCTGGGGGGTCCGTGGGGGTCTCTGGGGGTCTCTTGGAGTCTCTGGGGTCTCTGGAGGTCCCTGGGGGGTCTCTGAGGGTTTCTGGGAGTCTCTGGGGTGTCTGAGAGTCTCTGGGGGTCCCTGAGGGGTCTCTGCGGGTTCCTGAGGGATCTCTGGCAGTTTCTGGGGGCCCCTGGGAGTCTCTGGGGGTGTCTGGGGGTCTGCGGGGGTCCTTGGGCGGTCCCTGGTGATCTATGGGGAGTCTCCGGGGGTCCCTGGGGAGTCCCAGTGGGCTCTCTGGGGGTCCCTGGGGGGTCTCTGAGAGTCTCTGGGGGTCTCTGGGGGGACCCTGGGGGGGCCCTGGGGGTCCGTGGGGGCGTCTGGGAGTCCCTGGGGGGTGTCTGGAGGTCTAGGGGGGTGTCTGGGGGTCTCTGACAGTCTCTGGGGGGTCTCTGGGGGAAACTGGGGGTTCTCTGGGAGATCTCTGTAGCGTCCTGGGGGTCCCTGGGGGGTCCCTGGGTGTCCCTGGGAGTGTCTGGGAATCTCTGGGGTCTCTGGGGGTCCCTGTGGAGTCCCTGGGGGGGTCCTCTGGGGGTCTCTGGGGTCCCCAAGGAGGTTGGCCGAGGGACGGCATTTCGGGCACCGGGGGTCCCCAAGGGGGTTCCCCGAGGGACGACATTTCGGGCACCGGGGATCTCAGTGGGGGTCTCTGGGGTGTCTCTGGAGCATCTCTGCTGGTCTCTGGGGTTCTCTGGAGGTCTCTGTGGGATCTATGGGGGTCTCTGGTGAATCTATGAGAGGTTCCTGTGGGTCCCTGGGGTCCTCTGGGGGTCCCAAGGTGGGTCCCTGGGGGTCTCTGGAGGTCCCTGGGGGTCTCGGAGGGATTTCTCGTGATCTCTGGAGGGGTCTCTGGAGGTTCCTGGGGGGCATCTCGTGATCTCTGGGCGGTCTATGGGGGTCCCTGGGGGGTCCCTGAGGGTCTCTGGGGGTCTCTGGGAGTCTTTGGGGGTGTCTGAGGGTCCCTGGGGGGTCTCTGGGAGTCTCTGGGGGTGTCTGGGGATTTCTGGGGGGTCCGAGGGGATCCCCAGGGGAGTTCTTTGGGGGTCCCTGGGGGGTCTCTGGTGGATCTTTGAGGGTTTCCTGTGGCTCCCTGGGGGATCTCTGAGAGTCTCTGGGGGTCTCAGCGAGTCTCTGGGGATGTCTGAGGGTCCCTGGGGGGTCTCTGGGAGTCTCTGGGGGTGTCTGGGGGTTTCTGGGGGGTCCGAGGGGATCCCCAGGGGAGTTCTTTGGGGGTCCCTGGGGGGTCTCTGGTGGATCTTTGAGGGGTTCCTGTGGGTCCCTGGGGGATCTCTGAGAGTCTCTGGGGGTCTCTGTGAGTCTCTGGGGGTGTCTGAGGGTCTCTGGGGGGTCTCTGGGAGTCTCTGGGGGTGTCTGGGGGTTTCTGGGGGGTCCCAGGAGATCCCCAGGGGAGTTCTTTGGGGGTCACAGGGGGGGTCTCTGGGGATCTGTGGGGGTCCCTAGGGGGAACCTGGGGGTCCCTGTGGGGTCTCTGGGGGATCTCTGAGAGTCTCTGGGGGTCCCTGGAGGGGTCTGGGGGTCTCTGGGGTCATCTGAGGGTCCCTGGCAGGTGTCTGGGGTTCTCTGGGGGTCCCTGGGGGGTCTCGGCGTGTGTCTGGGAGTCCCTGGAGGTCTCTGAGAGTCTTTGGGGGGTCTCTGGGGGTCCCTGCGGGTCTCTGGGGTGTCTGGGGGTCCCTGGAGGGGTCTGGGGGTCTCTGGGGATCTCTGGGGGCATCTGAGTGTTCCTGGCGGGTGTCTGGGAGTCTCTGGGGGTCCCTCAGGGGTCTCTGCGGGTCCCTGAGGGGTCTCTGGGAGTTTCTGGGGACCCCTGGGAGTCTCTGGGGGTGTCTGGGGGTCTGTGGGGGTCCTTGGGCGGTCCCTGGGGATCTATGGAGGGTCTCTGGGGGACCCTGGGGGGTCTCGGCGGGTGTCTGGGAGGCCCTGGAGGTCTCTGAGAATCTCTGGGGGGTCTCTGGTGGTCCCTGGGGGGTCTCTGGGGCTTTCTGGTGGTCCCTGGGGGGTCCGTGGGGGTCTCTGGGAGTCTCTTGGAGTCTCTGGGGTCTCTGGAGGTCCCTGGGGGGTCTCTGAGGGTTTCTGGGAGTCTCTGGGGTGTCTGGAAGTCTCTGGGGGTCCCTGAGGGGTCTCTGCGGGTTCCTGAGGGGTCTCTGGGAGTTTCTGGGGGCCCCTGGGAGTCTCTGGGGGTCTGCGGGGGTCCTTGGGTGGTCCCTGGTGATCTATGGGGAGTCTCTGGGGGTCCCTGGGGAGTCCCAGTGGGCTCTCTGGGGGTCCTTGGGGGGTCTTTGAGAGTCTCTGGGGGTCTCTGGGGGCTCCCTGGGGGGGCCCTGGGGGTCCGTGGGGGCGTCTGGGAGTCCCTTGGGGGTGTCGGGGGAGTCTATGGGGGTCCCTGGGGTGTCTGGGGGTCTCTGACAGACTCTGGGGCGTCTCTGGGGGAAACTGGGGGAAACGGGGTTCTCTGGGAGATCTCTGTAGCTTCCTGAGGGACCCTGGGGGTCCCTGGGAGTGTCTGGGAATCTCTGGGGTCTCTGGGGGTCCCTGGGGGGTCCCTGGGTGGGTCTCTGGGGGTCTCTGGGGTCCCCAAGGAGGTAGTCCATGGGGCGACACCTCGGGCGCCGAGGCTCCCCAAGGGCGTGCTGGCCGAGGTGCGACACCTTGGGCGCCGGGGTTCCCCAAGGGGGTGTTGCCGAGGGGCGACACCTCGGGCGCCGGGGCTCCTCGAAGGGGGGTTCCCGAGGGACGACATTTTGGGCACCCGGGGTCCCCAAGGGAGGTTCCCGAGGGCCGACATTGCTGGGCTGTGGGCAATGGGGGTCCCTGAGTTCCCCAGGCACCCCCTAACCACTCTTACCTCCCCTTACCTCCCTGTGACTCCTCTGAGACCCACGATCCACTGTGAGACCCCCCTCATTTCTCTCTGACTTCTCCTGGATCGCTTTGGACCCTCCTGAACTCCCCTGGACCCCCCTGAATCCCCCTTGGACTTTCCTCAACTCTCTTGGACCACCTTGCACCACCCCCCAGCCCCCCTTGACACTCTCAAAAACCTTGGACCCTCTTGAATCACACTTGGACTCCCCTGGACCCCTCCAAACCCCCTGAAGCCCCCTGGACCCCTCTCAAACCTGCCTGGGACCCCTTGAACCCTCCTTAGACCCTTCTGGACCCCTTCGAACCTTTCTGGACACCTCTGAGACTCCCCTGGACACTCCTGGACCCCCCCCAAAACCCCCTGGACCCTCCGAATCTCTCCTGGACCCCCTTGGACCCCTCTGAAACCCCCTTCCACTCCCTTAAAACCCCCTGAATCTTCCTGAACATTCCTGGACCACCTTGAATCCTCCTAGGGCCCCCATGGACCACCCCCTCATACCCCCAGGGAAAACCCCTGGACCCTCATGGACCAACTTGAACTCTCCTGGACCCCCCAAAACGCTTTGGACCCCTCTGGACCCCCCTGGGCCCTCTCGGACTTCCCTGGACGTCCCATGTCTCCTGCATGTCCCCCCATAGCCTTCCCATGTCCCCAATGTTCCCCCCATGTTTCCTCCATGTCCCCTGCGTCCCCCATGTCCACCCCATCTCCCTCATGTCCTCCCCATGTCCCCTCGATGTACCCCCATGTCCCCCTGATGTCCCCCCATGTCCTCCCTGTGTCCTCCCCCCATGTCCTCCCCTTGTCCCCCCATGTCCCCCCAATGTATGTCACTCCATGGCCTCCCAAGACACGCAGCTGCCAGCACAGGACACACACAAATCCCTCCGAAATTCTGGAACACGACATTCCTCTGCAGGGCTGAAAACAAGACAGGGAGGCTTTTTTCCTTTCCGTAGGTGGACTAACACCTCCAAAACCAGGGAGCTGGGACAGTGGCTGCTCACTGCACTCTGCTGCACTTTCCACAGCTCCTTCGTTGACTTCCTGGTGGATTTGTGCATCCTCTGAAGGTGGCACTTCTCTGCAAAGCAACTCAGGAAATCCCTTCAGTTTGATTTGTTTCCAGATTTTTCTCCCTAGCACCACAGAGCTCAAAAAGGAAATCAGAAAACCAGGAAAAAAACCCAAAGAACAAAAAATCGCACCGTGCCAACCCCCAGCTCCTCCCACAAAGCTCAAGGGGTCCCATGTGTGTCCCCGCCACCTCCAGCTGGCCACCAGGCCCCCAGAGCTGAGGGAAATCTGAGCAAATACTGAGAAACCGCCTTTGCTGAGCACACTCACCACTGCAGTCCTTCAGGCTTTGCAAGAGTCTGTAGGGATCAGACCCCAATTCCAATCCCTGACTACCTTTCTAACAGGTTTTGTTAGACACACACTGGGTGGTCACTCCAAGAACAGCACACAGAGACTGCACAAGGCATTACAGGATTGCCACAAAGAACAGAAGTACCTTTTCTTTTGCATGGTTTTTCCTCTGCAATAAGTACCGACTGGTTTGGTTCCTACTGGACATTTCCCTTGAGGATTCAGGGCCCTCTGGTGAGGTGGGGTTGTTTAGGGCTGATCCTCACAGGCCCAGACCAAACCCAGCCACCCCATCACTGCTGCACGTGGGATCAGATGGAAATCTCAATACAGCACATAAATGCTCCCCTTCCCTACTACTCAGTCTTTCCTTACAGATGCAAGGAGCAGATTTACTCCATCCTTTGCAGGGACTTGCTTAACTCCTGGCACTGTCCCTGTCCCAGGGAAGCTGCACTAGGACTGTGGGTCTGGGTCCTCTCCAGGCACAATGCAGTTGCTCATATTAACAGCATCAGCAATGCCCTCATTTTTTAGCAGGTCAAACTGCCGAGATACAATCCCAAGAAAAGCAATTCTTTTCCAGATTGTCACTGCATTCAGGCTGGTGCTCAGCATGCACAGAACCTGCAGCACAGACACAGCAGAGGGCTCAGGGACACTCAGCAGGCACAGAACCTGCAGCACAGACACAGCTGAGGGCTCAGGGACACTCAGCATGCACAGAACCTGCAGCACAGACACAGCAGAGGGCTCAGGGACACTCAGCATGCACAGACCCTACAGCACAGACACAGCTGAGGGCTCAGGGACACTCAGCATGGACAGAACCTGCATCACAGACACAGCAGAGGGCTCAGGGACACTCAGCAGGCACAGAACCTGCAGCACAGACACAGCTGAGGGCTCAGGGACACTCAGCATCCACAGAACCTGCAGCACAGACACAGCAGAGGGCTCAGGGACGCTCAGCCACTGCCATGGCTCTTCATGCACAGGGCACAAGCTCAGACACTCTGAGAGCAGCAGTTATGGAGGGTGAAACAGCTCATCTCTCAGACAATCTTTACTTACCCAAATCTTGAACAAAACAAACACTATATGGGGTAAGAGTTAACTGTGCACTCAAAATGTCTAATTTTATATGAGCTGCCTGAATCTCCCACGTCCATGCAACTGAACAGGAGACAACCATTAGTTATAGGCCATCAAGGGGATAAATCTTCATCTTTTAAATAGCATATATTTGAGCTTATTGCTAAACTAAGTGCTGTGAAAAATAAGGCCTTTCTGAGGTTACCAGGAAAACCTTACAAAAGCCAAGTTCCAATGAACAATAAGACACAGCAAGATCTTGCCTTCTGCCTACAACACACTTCATTTTGCTGATTATCAAACCTTAGCAAGAGACCATTCTCACAGAGGCATTTCTTCTCTGCTGAATGCGGCCCAGGGATGCAGAGCCCAAGCCACCTACCCTGCCTGGGCACGCTGTGAACAGTTTGTGCAGAGACTGGGCCAGCTGGAGGCAGCAGGCCCAGCAAAGGACCCCCCAGGGGCAGCTTCACATTCCAAGTTGCTCTGGCCTCCCCCAGCTCTCCATTTCTTCTCTGCAGAGCACAGCTGGACTCTGCCGGCTCCAGAGATTTGGGGACCCCCAGCACCTCCCGGGGACTGCCACGGTCCTCCCAGGGACTTAAAATGACCCCCCAAGACTTCCAGGTACCTCCAGGGTCCAACAGGAACCCCCAAGGACCCCCACAGCCCCAGAAGACCCCCAGGGACTCCCACCATGGCCCGGAACCCTCATGGGACACTCGTGGACCCCCCAATGAACACCAGAGACGCCAAACAGCTCCAGGGGTCTACAAAGCCTTTTTTTTTTTCATGGATTTGGGTTGCAGAACCTCCTGTATTTTTTGTTTTACAAAGACGGCAAAACAAAATGAGGCTCCGCAAAAACTCCTGGGTTCCACCGAGGCTTCCCACAGTCATCTATTTTTCGTGTCGTTTTCCTCATTTTTTAAAAATTTTTTATTTTATTCTTTTTATTCCGTTATCATTACCATCTTCTAACAGATTTTGTTAGAGAGAGAGTGAGCTGTGACTCATAGAACAGGAAAAAAAGAATGCACAAGGAATAACAGAATGTTTCTTACGAAGAACTCAAGTTACTCTTTCCCTCATCACGTCGGGACTGCACCATCCAACCCTGGCATTTAAAAGACAATAGGAGTTGTTATTAATACTTAAACTTCTGCAACGTGGTTATTTCTCAGAGAACTGGGCCAGCACTGAGCTGCTCCCATGTGCCTGCAGTGCTTTGGGGAGTAGCAAGATGATGTCCCACTTGTGCTTGGAAAAATTCAAGAGAAGGAAAAGTCAGTTCCCTTCACCCTCGCTGACCCATAACCAAACTAGTCATGCAGGACAACACAGACTATTCACAGAAGGCATAATTCAACAGGGTGTGGGGGGTTTTGGGAAGACAACAGGGGGGAAATAGGGGTCCCCCAGGGGAGAATAAAGAAAGACCATATGGGCGGTGCAATGGGGATCCCCCGGGGGGTGTTTGAAAGACGACATGGGGGGGGTAATAGGGGTCCCCAAGGGGGGTGAAGAGACGGCATGGGGGGGGGGATTGGGTAAGACGACATGGGGGGAGCAACGGGGGTCCCCTGATTGGGGGGTTTGGGGAAGATGACATGCGGGGGGCAATGGGGGTCCCCCGGGGGGGAGTTTGGAAAAGACGACACGGGCGGGGGTTGGGGAGAGCAACATGGGGGTCCCCGGAGGGGGGGCTTGGGGAAGACGATATGGGGAGGCAGTGGGGATCCCACTGGGGGTGGTTTGGGGAAAACAAAATGAGGGGGGCAATGGAGGTCCCCAAGGGGGGGGTGTTTTGGGAAGATGACATGGAGGGGCAATGGTGGTCCCCCGGGGTCGGGGGTTTGTGGAAGACGACAGGGGTGCAATGGGGGTTCCTCGGGGGGGGCAGTTTGGGAAGATGACAGGAGGGCGCAGGAGGTCCCCAAGCGGGGGTCACAAGGGACAACAGAGGGGCGCCAGAGGTCCCCAAGCGGGGGTCGCGAGGGACGACAGGGGGGCGCCGGAGGTCCCCAAGGGGGGAGTCACGAGGGATGACATTTTGGGCACTGGGGGTCCCCAAGGGGGGGTCACAAGGGACGACATGGCTGGGCTGTGGGCAATGGGGGTCCCTGAGTGCCCCAGACATCCCCTGACTACTCTTACCTCCCCTTACCTCCCTGTGACTCTTCTGAGACCCACCTTACCACCCCGACCCACTGTGAGATCCCCCCTGAGACCCCCCTGACTTCTCCTGGATTCCCTTGGACCCTCCTGAACTCCCCTGGATGACTCTGAACTCCCCTGGACCCCTCTGAATAACCCTTGGACTCCCCTCAACTCTCTTGGACCCCCCTTGACACTCCCAAAAACTTGCAACCCCCTGGACCCTCCTGAATCCCACTTGGACTCCCCTGGACCCCTCGAAACACCCTGAAGCCCCCTGGACCCCCCTGCACCCCTCTTGAACTCTTCTGGGGCTCCTTGGACCCTCCTTAGACTCTCCTGGACCCCTTTGAAATTTTCTGGACACCTCTGAGACAACCCCCGGACGCTCCTGGACCCCTCAAAACCTCTCGGACCCCCCAAAACTCTCCTGGACCCACTTGGACTCTTGTGAAACCCCCTTCCACTCCCTTAAAACCCCCTGGACCCTCCTGAACATTGCCAGACCACCTTGAACCCTCCCAGAGCCCCCGTAGACCCCCCTGGTACCCCCAGGGAAACATCCTGGACTCTCCTGAGCCAACTTGAACCCTCCTGGACCCCACAAAATGCCTTGGACCCCTCTAGACCTACCTGGGACCTCCTTGGGCCCCCTCTTGTCCCCCCTATGTTCCCCTATGTCCCCTGTGTCCCCTATGTCCACCTCATCTCCCTCATGTCCCCCCCCGTGTCCTCCCCATGTCCCCCCAATGTCACGTCTTCCCATGGCCGAGCGGTCCCTCTTCCCACACGCCGGTTCGAACATCGTTCTCAGCCGCCTCCTCTGCCTCGCCGGCGCCGCATGGCGGACACGGCCGGGAACTGCACCGCAGTCCAGCGCCCCACCACCAATGCCCGCCGGGGCCCGAGGGGCAAGCGCTGCACGGGTCGGGGAGCGCCTCTTTCTCTGTAGCCGCGCTCTTATTTTGTTTTTTATTTTATGTTATTAGGGGGGTCTCAAGTGTATTTGGGGGGGCCCTGGGGGGGTTTCAGGTGTGTTTGGGGGTCTCTGGGGTGTCCCAGATGTGTTTGGGGGTCCCTGGGGGGTCTCAGGTGTCAGGACCACCCTCCCCTCCCCCCCCAGACCCAAGTGTCCCCTCAGTCATTTCCGGATCCAAAGCCCCCAGCCCAGGTGGGGGATGGACAGGTGAGTGACCCCCCGTGCCCCCCTCCAGGATTTGGGGGGTTCCAGGTGGGCAATGGGGGGGCGGGGCCTGATCTTGTGCCATCCCCTTCCTCCCCCGACCCCGGCCCTGCTGGCCTTCAAGGCTCTGCTGGGGGTGCCACCCCCACAACAAGTGGGCACCGTACAGGTGAGTCCTGGGGATACTCAGGTGCCCACACACCTGGGATTTGGGGACACTCAGGTGCTACACATGGGTAATGGGTAATTATGGTAATAGGGAAATTGTTGTAACAAGGGTAATTACGGTAATACGCATAATTACGGTAATGGGGAATTCCAGTAATAACTATAATTACGGTAATAATTATGTATGGTAGTATTGTGATTATGGTATGACTGTATTAAGGGTAAATACAGCAACGATGTAATTAGGGTAATGTGTAATTACGGTAATGGGCATAAATACGGTAATACGTGTCAATTATGGTAACAACTGTAATTACAATGGTGTTGCATTTATGGCAATAAAGGTAATTACGGTAATAGGCGCACTTATGGCAATGACGAATTACAGTGATGTAATTATAATATGCGTAATTACGGTGATAACGGTAATTACGGTAATGTGCATAATTACGGTATAAGGGTAATTACAGTAATAACGAGAATTACTGTAATGACTAATTACGGTAATGTGATTGCTGTAATATGTGTAATTACGGTAACCGCGGTAATTACAGTTTTCCCAATGTTCGAGTGCCCCTCCCAAAAACTTGAGTGTCCCTCCCCCAATTTTTGAGTGCCCCCGCTCCCGTGTCCCCCGCGTTCCCCCTTGTTCCGCTATGTCCCCAGTGTCCCCCCCGTGTTCTGAGCGTGGGCACCAGGGGAAAACGGCACCACGGGGCGGCCACGGAAATTGTCTGCGTGAACTGCGCGCGGGGGCAGACGCAGCGCGATCGCTGCCTGGCGGAGCAGGCGCTGCGCGGCCGGCGCGGGGGGAGCCGGGCCGGGGCGGAGGGCGCAACCCCGAGGGCGGCCAGGCGAGGCCCGCGGGCTCCAGCGATCAGGGTGGCGGGGCCCGGAGGAAGCTGCGAACTGCCAGCGGTGCAGGACGAGCCAGGCGGGGTCCTGCCGCCACCTCCGCTCCGAGCCAGGCCGCTCTCGCGGCCGCGGGCGGGTTGGGGGCGGGAGAAAGGCGGTGCGTAGAACAGCGCTGAGGGCGCATGAGCGAGGTGCGGGTCGGGCTGTGTGGACGGGAGAGTCGGGCGCGGCTGTGGGGCCTGCCGGGGCAGCCTCGAGCCCCGCACGGGCCCGGAGCGGGCGCGCTCCCGCAGGTAACGGCGGCCCGGCGGCAGCGCCGGTTCCGCGGTGCGGGGCCTGCAAAGGCGGCACGGCCGGCGCCCTTTGGCAGCCGGGCGGGCTCGGGCCGGGCTCTGGTACCGCTTTCGAGGCGCGGGCCTCGGCGTGACGGGCGGCCGAGAGTACGCTGGGTTTGCCTGGCCGCTTCGGGCCAAGCCCGAGGAACTCGGGGCTGTACCTGGTGGGGAGGCCCCGCAGAGGTGGGGCCCGAGTGTGGTCGCCAAGCGCGGCCGCACGACTGGGAAGCGGGTCAGGAAGGGAATGCCTGGCCGCTGGCGTGCGGGAAGGAAAAGTCCTGTGTAGTGGCTCCCAGGCGTTAGCCGTGTGGTCCGACCTAATCGTTCGGGTGATCTCCTGGATAGCTGTTAAACTGCAGTTCTCCGAAATGAGATCTGCCTTGAACGATATTATCTGGATTACAGAAGCTTTATGTTGAATTAGGCAGGACTCCACAATAAGCTTATTTTCCAGGGCAGTGGGGATATGCCAAATCACATTACGCTTCTGTTTAATCCCCTACTTTGACCCCGTGATATAGCATCCATTCAGTTCATTTAGTCTTTTCCAGATACTGGTAGTCCATTTCCTAGGTAAGAAAGGTGCCTCGGATGTTTGTTCTTGGGAACAGCAGGGCAAGGATATGTGTGAAAAACAACTTATGGTTAAGGGTAGGTGTTTTTAAAGAGGAAAAGTGTATTTGAGCCTATTCATACTACAATGAAGAGAGGACATATTTGTGGGTTTGAGATGCTCTTGCAAAATACCACGTGCTGGGGCTCATTTTAATAAGAGAGAGCCAGCCCTGAGTATTGACCTGGATACACAATGCTTTTCATTCTTTAGAGTGTCCGTTCCAGTCGGTCCTGTATAGTGGGATTTTTATAGGGAAGGGAAAATTCCCCCAAGGGAGGCGTCCATTTTGATTGCACTGCCTAACTCCACTAATTCTGATTCTCCTGAGTTAGCTGTTGGGGTTTTGAGATGCTAAAATGTGTATTTTCCAGATTCCTGCGTGGGCTGCTTTCTCACTAAAAGTCTGGAAAATTACTTGGGTTTTCTTGGGGTTTGGTGCTAAATAAGTTTGACTAAGCACACAGTGTTGCCCAGATAGAGCATACAATTAAAGTTCTCTTTTGGAATAATTTGAGATTTTAAATACGTGTCAAATGAGATGCCATAGTCAAGGAACCAGAGCAGTTAAATTAATTGCCATCCGTTATTTTTTGGGCTGAAGCCTGTGTGGGGTGATGAAATGTTTATTTCTTCTAAGCAATAGGTTACGGAAGCGTTTCAATAAATGTATAGTGTGTTAAATACACAGGAGTGCAATCCATAGATTAGAGTGAAATTTAAACAGTTTCATTTACTTAGAGAACTCAGTTATGTTTTGATATTCAAGTGGTTCCAAAACACAGGTGACTGTTGAACTTAATGGTATGTTATAGAGCAACTCGGGAATCTAGAAAATGCTAAATAGGTATATACTAATTTGTCATGCAATACTCTGGTATTTTCAGGAAGCTAATAAAAAAATGTTGAATTGGGAAACCATCAAGCTTGTGTAATGCAATGACATCTACAAACAGACACACAGGAGGCGTGCTTTACTGCGTTTGGCAAAGTTCACGTGTCACACGTTTCTTTGTAACCCTTTACGTGTGCTGTTACAGCACTTCATTTTTATGCAAATATTAGTCTGATGAATTTTATGAGCACAAACAAGATTTTAAGTGCCCTGAAACACAGTGTATCATCTTGGACTGGCAATTATAAACATAGATGCAATTTTGCCTTTTTTTAAAAAAAAAGATTGCTCTGGAGTCATTTGCTGTCAGTGACAAGAGAAATCTGCAGTAAAAGCATCTAATGCAATTTCTGAGCAATGGAAGTAACCTTATTTGTTGTAGCACTCTTAGTATCTGTGACCGAGGTTGACAGAGTGACAGTCTTACTAGCTTTAATGAACTGCATGGAATTGTAGTGTGTTGTTCATCAGAATTCCAGGGTAATGTAAATTTCTGAGATGTGCTTTTAGGAAGCCCCAGAACGTCTTGTTTTGTGGCACCTTACTGCATGCTCTCTCTATTTCTGCAAATGATGTGTATCAGTGCTTTTAAACATCTGTTCTTTTTTGTCTTTTCGGACAGTGACTTAGACATGTGAGAACTACCTGTCTCAAGAGGTGCTCATTTTACTGTCAGCCTTATCCGAGATATGATATGGTTATTATATAACCTGGTATTTTTCATTTGTTACTTGCGTAGAAGAATAACTGCAAAACTCTGCTCGATTTGGTTAAACTGAACACTTGAGAGAAAGATGTACTAGAAATTCACTATTTTTACATGCTTGCCATTTTTCTCACGTGCTTGAGCTTAGGTGTTATGTTTGCTCATTTCAGGACTGCCTCTGAATCACAGTACAGAAAGAAGAAACTATTGTGTTGATTTAAGGTGAACATTTGTCTCTAAGATTAAGAATAAAGCCATGCCAGTGCTTTCGGAAGACCCAGGTAACTAATGTGCATGTTTTCAACAGAACAGTGACTGAAATCTTAGCCTGTGTGTTTCACACAGGAAATTGATTTAAATTGGAGTCAAGTAAAAAAGAATTAAGATAGTGCAACTACAGTGTTTTAGCAATTACCTGTAAGAATACAAGGAAGATGGAGTGTAAAAGGTAAAAATTAATAAAGTTAGTCAGGAAATACCTAGTTTCCTAGGAACCCTAGAGCACATGAATATATTCTGGTAGACAGACTCCCATTGACAGACTTGGACCTCTCAGTATAACGATGGGTTCTGCATGTGTTTATTTAAGATCAGCCCATGTACATCTGCTGCTTGCTGTGTCACTTCTTAATGTTTTCTGAACAAGGCTTGGTAAGCTTTGTTAATGTTCTTCCTTTTGACTTACGAAACAGTGGTTCCATTCAAGGCTAACTAACCAGCCTCTCCAGTATGCTACCACAGTGAAGTCATATATACTGAATGATACTGAGTGCTAAAGCAGAAGTGAGTTCGAGTCTCCCAGATCCAAGTGCACTCTAAAGTTCGTGGAAAGAATAGCCATGGGAACAGATTTTCACCCCCTCTCCCTTTTTTTTCTCCTTCCCTTTTTTTGGTCTTCCCAGACATGGTCCATCGGGAAAAAGCTAGCATTTGTCTGGCCTTGTGGACTGCAAAATTGGGGGGTTGACACTTCAAACACTTTTTAGAAAACTAGCCCCACACTTTGCTTCCACTGCAGTGGAAATCTACGCCGGTTCTTTCTTCCTCTGGTCAGGCCCGGCTTCTTACAGGTGCCTCAGAGGTAGCATGGGCAGGGTAACACTTGTAACCAAAGTTGCTGGGAAAATAGAGCTGGTACCTGTGCAACAAAGGAGGTAGTTCAGTCATTTGTAAGTTGGCTGTGGTATTAACCATTCAAAGTAAGTTAGAGCACTAGTTGTTCTAGAAACGTAGAGTAATTAATATGAAGGGGAAAACTTAAAAGGTAATATCTTTAAAAATATAAATTGCTTTGGTACCTTTGGCCTCAGTATGATAATTGTTATATCCTAAGCTGCGTTTGCCCCTATGAAGGGAGCATTTCAAAATGAGCAGTAGATAAACACAAGTCTCTGCAAACTTGCTGATCGCCGAGATGTTACCCAAGCAAGTGCAGGGGCTCATAAGTGCAGTAGAAGGTCCCATGAGAAATGTGATACACAATGTTTATGTTCTGTCCTGAATCTAAATTTAGGATTGCATGAAACGTTGGCTCTTTTGACATCTCAGCTGAGACCTGATTCAAATCACAAAGAGGAAATGGGTTTCCTTAGGGATGTCTTCAGTGAAAGGAGTCTCAGCTACCTAATGAAGGTAAAAGTTCTTTAAAGTATATACATTTTCCTTACGGTTTACTTTGCCAAAGCGTTTTTGGGGTTTTTTTTAAGAATTCCATACCAACCAAATCTTACGTGTATTCAGGCACAAATATTAAGAATATTTAGCAATTAACGTATTTTGTTCAGAAAAAGACATTTCTGCTCTAATTGCTGAAATAAAGGTAGTGTCCCAGAGATAAATAGTAGTGTGACGTGACTTCATTCTTTCCCTTATGATGCTAAAGTCCTAACAGATTTTCTGGCTATCTGAAACTAGCTGGCTATCTGAGCAAAAAGAAAACTGAAAGACTCCTAAACAAAAAATAACCCCAAGAAAGATTATTGTTTTGACACATCTCAGAAAAATTACATTCCTTAAATAGAGAAATATTCTGGTGTAGGTAGACTTAGAAAGTCTTGTAACTGTCTAGAAATATCCCTGAATAATCTTTTTCAGATTCATGAAAAACTCCGTCACTATGAAAGACAGAGTCCAACTCCTGTTTTACATAGTGCAGCAGGATTAGTTGAAGATGTAAGTACAAATTCTTGTCTCCTACTTTTTCTGTTATTTAAGCCTGCCTTTTTTAACAAATCAAAGCTTTGCAATTATGCTGTATGCATGCATATTTCTTATCTTTCCCAGCTGTCTTTATCATCAGTTGGCCACGATAGATTAAGGAAATGAGTGCTCAAAAATACCAAGTCATTAAATGTCTAGTGAAGATGGACATGTCCAAGTAGAAGGAAAGGATATTAGTAGTTGCCTTAATAAGGGAGAGGCTGCAAAATGCATTCGGTCCTCTCTTGGCGATAGACTATCCCAGCTAAGTGTTCAGTCTTAAATCCATTTGGACTTAAAACCTTTACTACCCGAGCAGCATTGCTGTTCCCATAGAGGTGTTCCAGTTGGAGGGACCTCAAAAGATAATCTAGTCTAACTGCCCAGCTGCTGTCAGGGCCACCTTTCACTAGGTCAGGTTGCTCAAAGCCCTGTCTAACCAGACTTTGAACATTTCCAGTGGGGGGCATCCGAAACTTCTCTGGGTGACCTTTGTTCCCAGCATCTCACCACCTTCATCATAAAAAAATTCTGCCTTATATTGAATCTAAATCTGTCCTCTTTCAGTTTAAAACTGTTTTCCCTTGTCCTGTCGCTACACACCTTGGTAAAGTGCTTTTCTCTATATTCTTTTAAGCCCCTTTACATACTGAATGGCAGCAGTAAGGTCTCCTCAGAGCCTTCTGCAAGGCGAATGATCCCAACTGCCTTCATAGTTTCCTCTTGGGGAGAGGTATGTTAGCCTATGATCCTCCTCTAGATGCGCTGTAACAGGTCCAGGTACTGGGGACCCTGGGACTGGACACTGTCCTCCAGGTGGAGTCTCAGCAGAACAGTAGGAGGGAGAATTAACCTCCTTCGACCTGCTGGCCATAGTACTCTTTATGCAGTCTGGAATACGATTGCCTTTCTCAGCTTCAAGTGCTCATTGCCATCATGTATCAGATTCTTCATCCACCAGTATCCACAGGGCTGCTCTCAACCAGTTGATCCCCCAGTCTGTTCATGGAGCAAAGTTTTATCTTTGGTTCCCGTGTAAAATGATACTATGTGCCTGAATAAGTGAGATTTACACTGCGTTTGACAGCTCTTTACAAGTGCCTATGACCCCAGTGGCCCATCTTAACCTGCAGCATACCCCTGCCTGTCCCTTTTCCCGCGTATAGCCTCTAAAAGTTTCAGCACTGATGTCTGTCAGATCATACAAAATTTCCATGTTCAAAACAGCAGAGGAGAAATTTTGTACAGAACTATATGACTTCCCCACCTAGAACCCTTTTCAAGGTAAGGAAATCTCCCTTGCTTCAAACCCTTTTCCCTTCCTCCTCCTTTCCCTGTTTTTTCTCTCTTGTCACACCCAGTCAGCCCAGTGCAAAAGGCCTCCGTTACTTCTCTCATATTTTGTTTGAAAGGCCTGAGACTCCAGGGTGTAATTTGCTGTCCAAGTTTTGCAGGGTGACAAGGGAAAGTTACGCTGCGCATTCCACACGGGTAATGCTGCACGATTAAAGAAATGCTTTGAGTCTTTTTTCATAGTACAAGCACAAGAGTGTTGCTTCACGCATTGCTTACGTATTCTATATAGAATTGAAAATTACAGACTCATTCCTCAATATATTGGTGGAATAACTCTTAAAATGTATGTTTAGGGATTAGGATTCTGATTCCTATTGCCGTCTTCCTGCACTGTTTAAAAAAAAAGTAAAATAGATGAAGAAGCTGGCATTTCTTCCAGTTTTCATGCACTATTGATTGGGATCAATTTTGATCTCTGTATGCTACTTTGATGCATGCTAGGTGTAGGCAAATACCCACTGGAAATGCAAATATGTGATCTTGTTTGGTGGACTCCTGTAATTTTGAGGTAGTAAATTTTTATTTTAAAGGTAATAGAAGAGTTGCAGACCACACCGGTGAATAATGAAGAAAAAGAGCTACTTCAGCTGTTGTCAACACCACATCTCAGGGTAAAAAGCACAGCAGAGACTTTAACCAGAAGTCCTTTGCAGAATTGTTCATTTTGTAATGGAAAAGTTTTATCAAAGCATCCCTAAGAGAAAGGAAAAACCTCTTGCGAACCGTAGTTCTATTCCACTGACTACAGGATGCAAAGGAAATTGGGAAGACGCGGTTGGCCTTTCCTGCGTAATGCACCGGGCTGCCTTCCCTCTCTCCCCTCCTTAATATTTTCTGAGGAAGTGGAAAAGAAAGGGATACCTTTTTGCTTTTCATAATCCACTTAAGTTATTGTAGGCTGAGCTTTGTTGTTGCCTGGATTTATTTTAAGTATCAGCGTGTACCGGTACATACTTTACACGATGGCTAAGGTAATTGCTAGATCTTTTTTGGAGGATTTGCGATGAGGGTAGAAAGGGGGAGATTTAAGTTTGCTGTACTATTGGAAGCATGAGAACTGGGAACTGTAATATTACTCCATTACATTACTATTTCTTATTTCCTGTATGCAGGCAATGCTTGTAGTACATGACACTGTAGCACAGAAGAACTTTGATCCAGTCCTTCCACCTCTGCCTGATAACTTAGATGATGATTTTGATGAGGAATCCGTGAAAATTGTTCGGCTAGTGAAAAATAAAGAACCACTGGTACATATTAGATAATCCATATCTAGTTATAAAACCCTGTAGTGCAAGAGTATTACTGTGCATATAGAGAAGATGCTTGTAGATGTTGTCAAATGGCCTTCAAAAACTAGGAGTGTTCTGAAGCCAGTAAAATGGCATGAAAAGAAACTTTGGTAAACACACCTTCAAAATTTTGCATTGGGGTGCTTTATGAGCATGGGTTTATAATGTCAGTTCACACAGGGGAACACTGTCTCTGAAAAAACTGTACATGTTGAAGCAATTATGCTTATTATATGTATGTATTCTTTTCGTACTGTAGCTAACATTCAGTGACCTAATATGTATTCATTTACGTGAAAGTCAGTGATGGATGGTAAGAGTATGTTTGATACCTGTATGTAAACATTATATTGTCAAGGTACTAATCTTGTACAAATGGAAATGGATTAATTGATTTCCTAAGAAAATACAGTTGTGTTGGGGAATAAATCTGCTTTTTGTTTATGACAGTAGTAGAAAAGAGCAGTGACTTAATTCCCGATTAAAGCTTTATATTGCCAGCAAAGGTTGGAGAAGGCAAAATATCTAATTATTTAGCTTTCGTTACTTTTATATGTAAAAGTGCTGATTGTATTATATAAAGATTAGAAGATAGTTTGTTGTATCAAATCCAGTTTTGCACACTTGAGTGATTTCGATGACCGCAATAATGTAGGTAGTGTAAGCGCTCAGCAAAGTCATGAGAAAGGAATGTGTGTGTACCTTCCCATAATGGGTGAGCAGAAGTTGAGTAACGGTGAATATTGTCAAGGAGAAAGAGAAAATCAATAGAACAAATTAATTTCAGGTTACAGTAATTTGTGTTATTTCACTGCTTGCTGTATTCTAAGCAAATTTCTTATGGTTTCCTGGGTGGGGGGGTATGTTTTATTTCAGGGAGCCACCATCAGAAGAGATGAGCATACAGGAGCTGTGGTTGTAGCAAGGATCATGAGAGGTGGTGCAGCTGATCGCAGTGGTATGATCAGTGGTAAATTTCTGAAGAAAAGGGGATTTTAAATTGCATTTGTAAACTTCTAAAGTTTCCTAAGTGTGCACTTAACATTTCTATATTTCATCATTTCTATATTTAATCTAATTACATGGCTTTTTTCTGAAATGGCCACTAGGAAAAGCTGCAAACAAATATAGAAGAAGTAGGTTTGAGCTTTAGAAGGAAGAAAAGAATGGGTTTTTACTTCCAATCTAGGATCTTGATTCAGTGTATCAGATGTTCTTTTCTGTGTGCTTTACTGAGAATTTTCTTTTATGTTGGTTAACAGTAGCTGTCTATAAGACAAGTATGTTTCATACTGAACTGGATAAGCAAACCTAAAAATAGTAGTCTCTCTTCATGGCTTGTTAAAAAAAGTGAGTCTAGCATTGGTTTTGGGACCGTAGTGTTTATCTGTTGACAAACATTTTGCTCCTGTCTTTAAAATGACCAGCATGCTTCCTGACTTTACAAGGTTTGAGCATCCTCATGGAACTATTCCAGTTTTGCATTCTTAATGCTTATCCAAATAGAGGCAGTGGTTTTCCAGAGTATCTTGCCACATGTTGTCTGTCTGCATTCTGGTCTCCTTTGAGATTGTGCTGCATGAAAAAAAAAAAGCCATAAGGAATAAGTGTAGGAGACTTGGAGGCACATTGCCAACAAAGGCCATCATATTAAATCCGTCAAGCTGGATGAGGAAGGAGAAAAGCTACATGCTAATGACTTAGGCTGGACATCAGAGGAGTGGTAGACCTATTTTAATTTACTTACCATCTTTTCAGGTCTTGTCCATGTTGGAGATGAACTAAGAGAAGTCAATGGTATTACTGTGCTTCACAAACGACCGGAAGAAATAAGTCAGATTTTGGTCTGCACTGATTTTCATTTCAAGATCTTTTCTGTTGGGTGATCTAGTAATTATAGTAGATAAAATTTAACCATGAGTTTAAAATACAGAGCTAAAAGATACAATCCCTGCTTGTCTTTGTATTAAGAGTTTTTCTTCTCCCAGTGGATTAGTCTTCTCCCTTTGACTTCAGAAACTTCTGCGAACTGGATCGGTACCAAGTAAGATACAGATACAAAGTTAACATGTTGTTCTGTCAAGAACTTCCCTTTAATGCTTTGTTTATGACAAGCAAATTGCAAATTAAAAATGTATTCCTGGAACATGAGCGGTTTGTTCACAGTACAGTATTCTGGGAAGCTGAAGAAAGTCTTGGCTGTGTGTCCGGTGGAGCTCTGTATGTCTGTTCTTTGCCAGCAGATTCCCAGTGACATTAGCAAATTCTTGCTTCGAGCTTCTCTAACTAATGAATACTCAACAAATCCTGGTAGAAAGTGTTATAGCTCCTATGTTTATCTCTGACTTCCCTCCTGCGGCTTCGTGCCCCCTTATCTTGATGTGGAGTGGAGTTAGGGACACAGTAAGAAGAATGACAAGGCTAAAAGATTGAAGTATAACTGGCGTCAGTTCCATCGCCTAATTTAAATTTAGATCGAAACAATCCTGAATAATGACAGTGACTGTTTTTAACTTGGGGCCGTAAGGGGTGTGTCAAAATAATTTTGAAATAGTGTGTAAAATTTTATTTATGGGGACCCTGGGATGCTATTCCTCTGTCCTGTATATGCGAATTACACCTGTCCTGTGAAATCACTAATTGTGTCAGTCCCATGCAAACTAATGCCTGCAGTATAATAGTTTCCTTTTCATGGTTTATTGTTTTGAAGAAGAGCTACAAATGTTTGTGTTTCCTTTTTTATGGGGG
Source organism: Pithys albifrons albifrons (assembly GCF_047495875.1). Taxonomy (NCBI): domain Eukaryota; kingdom Metazoa; phylum Chordata; class Aves; order Passeriformes; family Thamnophilidae; genus Pithys; species Pithys albifrons. The sequence continues at coordinate 123,825 of NC_092482.1, forward strand.
CAGAATAGCAGGCTTCTCTAGGACACGGTTCATCTCATCCAGAATAAGGCATCTAAAACAGATGAGGTGAACCTGTTCTAGATTTCTGAAGCATCTAGAAGTGCTTTTTATTTTACTATGACCAGTAGTTGACATTTACTAGCAAAGGTTTCTAGAGTGAAAGTAGTAGATCTTTATTTTGTAGCTGTTTACATTTCACTCAAACCAGGTAGCCACTATGTGGAGAAAATTTGGCAGTATTTCAAAGCAGCCCTTCAAAATGGTTAGTCTGCAAAAACTTCAGGTAATGTCATATCATGCCAGAGAAGTATTTAATGTCCTTTGAACGCTAGTCCAGAAATTAATGCAGTTGCTAAAAACAAATGAAGCAATTTTAAGGCATGCCTTAATATGTTCTAGTCAAGCAGTTACTGTGAATGTCCCCATGGGCAGGATGCTGTTGTGGAGGATTCATGAAACATGGTGATAGTCTCTACAATGAACTTAAATAGTGGATTAACTTGGCCTGTTACCATTCTGAGACAAAAAGACAGCCTCTCGCTCCTTAACTGGAGCTTGAATAGTCTGCATTGTATCCTTGTCCTGCTTTCAAAGTAAAAAACATTTCTCTCTTTCTCAGGCTCAGTCTCAGGGGTCAATAACATTAAAAATAATTCCAGCCATCAAAGAAGAAGATCGTCTAAAAGACAGCAAGGTACTGAAATACCAAAACACATGTTTTCATACTTAACACAGTCTGTAAGTAGAACAGGCTTGGATGAGTTTTATCTCTTCATCATGTTGGCACATGTTCTTTCATAGCATTTCTGAAATGTAGCCTCTTCTTTTCAGTTCACGTAATTAAAATTGGTGTTTCTGCTAGTCTCCCTGTTCTGTGACGGCTGGAATCTGTCCATGATCTCTGGGCATTTTGCAGCTCATCTGCAGCACTTGATTACCTTGATGATCTTGATCAGCAATCACTTACTGCTCACCTGGCCTCTTACAGGATTCCTCTGTCAAGCTCTTTCTGTTTCCTGCTCTTGGTTGCTGAATTTTTTCTTGAAGCCCACAAATCACTTTTTAAAGTGGTTTTATGGTGACTTGTTAAATAGCATTAACGTACAAATCCAAAGTTTAATAGTGGATTTTGATGCATTAAAGGAACATTTTAAGGACAGTCTTTATAACTGGGCAACTTTACCATAAATCCATTTTTATTGTTTTCTCCCTCCCCTTACTTTGCTCCCCCGTTTCTGTATTTCATTTTATACTTGATGTGCACTGTGATCTGTGTTTCCTGGGGCTTTGATCTTTTGAGTCTCGTGTTCCACCATGCCAGTATGTAATGACTGGATACGGTCCTGAAAGTTAGCTCATTTCTCTGCATAAGTGGTTGAATCATAATACAGATGCAGCTTGCTAAGTTTCCATACTTTTATGAGTGCTTAAAGGAGAGATGAAGTGTATATATAGTTAGTGATGTTAGCATTGGGAAAAGCCTTTTAAAGGCAGTTTGAAATTCCAAATAGGACAAGAAGAAATTATATGTTACTTTCTTTTAAAGGTTTTTATGAGGGCGCTTTTCTGCTATAATCCCAAAGAAGACAGAGCCATTCCTTGCCAGGAGGCTGGGCTGCCTTTTAAGAGACGACATGTCCTAGAAGTTGTAAGCCAAGATGATCCCACATGGTGGCAGGCCAAGCGTGTTGGAGATGCCAACCTCAGAGCAGGCTTGATCCCCTCAAAGCAGTTCCAAGAAAGGTTTGTCAGCAAAGAATACAGATTGATTTATTTTTTCATATGTATATAGTGTCACATTGATTTTACGCTTTTTTTTTTCCCCCACAGAAAATGAAGGGCAGGGTCATGCCAGGGTGAATACAGATGCTTAGAGGAAAGTGCCAAAAAGCTGCCCCTTTTGCAATTATATAAAAAACTAGCTAGCTTGCTTCGAATAGTTTGCCTTTGACTTAATACTTTGTAGCATGAGAACGGAAGCCCTCACTAAATGAACGTATGAAATGAGATGCGGAATATCGGTCTCTTGGCTTACAGAGCGACTGTTTCGTAGTCTTGTACTTTCACACTATATGGGAAAATACCATTTATTGTTACTATATTGAATTTAAGCATGTAGTAATAATAAAAAAAAACACGTATCTGATCTTTCTTCTGGCTCCTAAGAGAGAATTTAGCTTGGACTTGGATAGAGCTTGAAGTTTCTCTGTTTTCACAGCAAGACATGCATATCTTCTGAAGCAAAAATACCCCTCAGTTCTTGTCTTTATGGTACAGAAGTCCTATATTTGAGAAGGAATCTGATATAAGCCACTGGTCCCACTGTGTAATTCTTAGTCCAAATCACTGGATGTGTCTTCTTGGGATTGTAGGGGTTACACAGGTGGAGTATCTAAGAATTAAACAGGTCTGATTCTATTCTGGCCTCCACAATTTCCATAGAGGACTTAGCTCCACTTACATTAAAGCTTCTTTGAAACGCCATGTATGCAGCTATATCCTTCCTGTGCATGCATAGAAGGCAGCAAATGCTGCTGCAGTGCATTTTCCCTTTTTGCAGACATAAACATGTAAAAAAATGTATGCGAGAATACAGAAATTGCTTCAGTGTCTGAATGACTGTATAAATGCCTGCCAGCATCTTTAGCCTGTTACAAAAATTGGTCCGTTGCAAAATAACACTTGGGAAGAAACTCTGGTTTCCATTGCCAACAGCGAGGGGTTTCTTGAGGGTTGAATTTTTGTGTTAGGTTGTTGGAGTATTTTTGGTGTTGGGTGTTTTGGGGGGTCAGGGGATGGCACATTCAGCAAATAGGAATTGAGATGTGGTTCGTGATTTTAACGCTTTTTTAACATTTTCACTCAAGCTGGGTAACTTGGTTTTGTTATTTGCTATAAATGATGGAAACCTTCAAATGGATCTGGAAAGTAGTGGATAATTTCTAGTATGCGTAACTGCGCTGACAGTTTTGGACAAAGGTCATCATCTGCTTTTCTGAATGTTACAAAAAAAAGACCATGTGGGGAAAAGGAAATAAAAAAAAATTAGATCGATAAACTATTGATTTCTGTGCTCTGATATGTGAAAGCATAAGATGTTTTAGAATCTTCTCTCTCATTCCCTCATCAGTAGCAATCTGGGACTGTCATACTTTTTAAAAACTTTTAAATTGTTGAATCAGAGACATTTTAAATTTTAAATGCAAAGCACTATTTCATTCTTTATTTTCAATGCTATGTGTGTAACATGCTATAAATTCCCTATATATCTGAGCTTACATGTCTAAAATACAATTATTTTCTATTCAGACGACTGACTTACAGAAGAACAATGGGCACTCTGCAGAATTCCAGAACTCTGAAGAAACCATTATGTAAGTCTGTTCAGTTTTTCCAGTAATGTTTTAATTGATACTTAGTTCTCAGTATTTGTTATTTCAACAATGATGTGTTTGAGTATATTTTGCCATTGATTGATCTTCTGCATACAATCTGCCATTGTTAACTGGTTATAATACTAAACTGTAGCCCGGAAATCTTTAACCAGTTGATAAGGGTATATTACTGCAGCACTTCCTTTTCAAGATAGAAAAGCCTGTTAAGCAGGTTAACCTTCCTTTCCATTCTCTCTAATTTTGCTCAATTATTTGTCCACCTTTTAATATCATTTCAACTCTGCCTTTCATGCTAACTACAGATGATCAGTCCTCTGACAAAGGTAGGTCCCTCTTCTAACTCGCTTTCCGTCTGAATAGAAACAACCAATGCATTTTCTAAACTACTTGCTATGCTCCCAAACAAAGGGTATAGTAGTTATATTGTTCCTAGGACAGTTCCTTTATGCATTATTATTTAAACTAACTTAATTCAGATTGATGACTTTTAATAATGATAACTTTCAAATTGGCACCCTATTCAAGAGAAAATATTTGTGTCTTCCGATACAAGTGTTCTGCACATTTCTCAGTGAGGCTGAGAAAGTTGCAAGTCAAATACAGTCTTTGTATCTGGTATGTTTCAAAATAAAAAAATACTTGGGTTTAACATTTTAGGGCACCTGTATTAATTCAAAGTGATTTGTCTTCACTGTTCATTTGGACTGCTTTCTGTGTTACTTTCATTACGAGCAACTGTGTTGGGCTCATGCAGTTTATATGTCACTGTACCAGATGCCTTTCCAGATACCACATATTTGCTGTTGAATTCTGCATGCTGTGATTTTTTTTTAATTATTTTTTCCCAACGTTACACACACTTCTTGAGAAGTACGACAGCTCAGTATTTCTCTTAGGATTGCGGTAGAGTGTTTTGCAACTAAGTATTGTGGTTTTACTTGCATACTTTCGGAGGCCCAGGGGGTAGTTGTAATTTGAGGAGGGGTAGGTAGGGGTTTTTTTAACATAGATTTTCATGTTGTTTTGCATACATGCATAGGACCAAAGCATCAAATCTTTACCTTTTCAATAAGGAATCAATTAGCGTCAATAATTTAACTTAGTCAAAATGAAGGGGATGAGAGCTTATTTTAATCATCTCTGATTCCTTTTTTTTCAAGCCCAAATGATAATGAAATACCGGAAGAGGCAATATTCTTACACAGTCATTTATAAAGTAATTCATTACAAAAAAGAGCTCTGTGTTTGTGGAGTCTTCTTTTTCACTTAAGCCTGAGTATTATACTTTTAACAGCAGCACCCCTCACATGTCATGAATGCTGAAGAGCACAAGCTCTGGGAACTGTAAATACCAAGATGTAAAACTCTCTAGTGTGAGACCAAAATCAAGGATTTTTTTTAAATATAAATTGCTAACCAAGGCAAGTATTTTTTTGGTGTCAGGAACATGTGTTAAAAAATGTGTGCATACAGTGCAGGATATAAAATTTCTTCCTTTGCTGGTGACTTGTATCGTACACATGGTTGAAGATCTCTCCCTCCTCCCTCTCTGTGCCCCATCCTCACCTCCTTGCTTTTTAATTTACAGAAGACTGTGATTGTGAAGGATATTTCAATGGACAGTATATAGGTGAGGAACCAAAGCTTCTTTCCCCTTCCCTAACACCCTCACCCTGGAATAAACAAACACCAAGTAAACCTACCCAAAAGCTCCACCTCCCCATTAAAGTTAAAACCAGGCTATTTGTATTAATTTTCCACACATTCATAAACTAATTATCTCTGTGAAGAGGCATATTTGAACTTCAGCATAACCAATACTTGGCAACTCAAGGGAGTATGAGGGGGGTTTTTCTTATAGATTGAGTCCTTGGTTTTCTGCCTCGTATGTAAACTTCTTGTCCATAATATTAGCATATATGCACCGATTTAATTATAAAAAAATTTGTGGTAGTAATTTGCATTCAAAGACAGCAACTTGTAGCTGAACAAGCTTGAAAATCTGGGTTAGTGAAGATAATGTCTTAATATATCTTTTGTTTTCCTGCACAGCTGGCTTACGCAGGAGCTTTAGATTAAGTCGTAAAGAGAAGAACAATCTGAATGAAGGAAAACAAGTGGAGCAGGCAGATGGAGCAGAGTTCCTGACTTACGAAGAAGTCACAAAGTATCAGCAGCAGCCTGGTGAACAGCAAAGGCTGGTGGTTTTGATTGGTGAGATACACAACTGGTTCAAAATTTTCCACCTTTCTCCCTCTTCCCTTATCAACTGCACTGCAAGAAGCTTTCTTTTAGGTGTTTGGTTTGAGGGGTTTTGTGGTTCTGGTGGGGTTTTTTTAAAGGTTTTTCTATTTCAGTCAGAAGTTGTTCTTTTATTTTAAATTACATTAAAAACAAAAAACCAACCACCAACCAAAAAAAGGCACTCCAGCTCACCAAATCTGTCTAAAAATAATGGTGCAGGACTGTTTCTCATTTTTTGATTCACTTTCCATTGGTTCTCACTCCAAAATGGATAGTTAGGTTATTGGAACAATTGGTGAGGAGGTAGATGTAGAATTATCTAACGGGAGCTTGCATGCAGTTTAATTCAGTAGGCTTACTGGTTTTGTGGTAAGCCAGTTTCCCAGGATGTCCTGGAAATCAAGGGTATCCCATAGAACTGACTGCTAAGATTATAGATTTTCTGACTTTGTGTCTGCCAAATGGTTGTGTCTGCCAAATGTTTGTCCAACAGACATTACAGGAATTTAGTTTGTTCTTGATGATGTTCTTCAAAGCAGAATATGACAGAGCAGGTCATGAGTTATCTCGTGTACAAGTTTCTTCACACTTCTGAATCGTATTGTGTGAAACTGATATATTTATTCTCTGCAGTATTCCATTTCACACAGAAATTTACCAGCAAATTTTATTTTATTAGGTTGTTTGGGGGCCAGATTAAGTGAGCTCAAGCAGAAGGTTGTGTCAGAGAACCCACAGGAGTATGGTGTTGCAGTTCCACGTGAGTAGAATTTACTTACCTGTGTGTGTTGCCACTTTATTCCATAAATGCTGTCCAATAAAGGTAGTGCCAGCTGCACTGATGAATGATAATTTGTGTTCCAACTATTGATTATATGCATATGTCAAAAGTAGTTAAAATTATTTTTCCCATTGTAATAGTTGTCCTCAGTAGGTGAATAAATCATTAAGTAACTTGACAGGTATGCATTTTGGAATTCTGTCAGCTTAGTGGGAGTTTTTAATTGTGTTTTCCCAAGTGAACAGCTTGCATTTTCTCAGTGTCTGTTGAAAGAATGAAAAACTGAATACAGGAAAATAGATTGTGGCTTGCAAAAAAAGCTAGTGTGAAAACCTTAAGATTCAGCCCAGACATTGTGTTTTTAAAAGACTATGTGATTTTTCTTGAATATCATAGTAGCTAAAGTTAAAAAAAACCAAGGCAGATAACAGTAAACCAAGTCAAAATGTGGACATTATTTGAAATTGTTAGTATATCTAGGCTGTTCAAACAAGCGAGTCAGAGTAATAAAGGTAGTGATTCTTGCATGGCTTTGTGGCTAGGGTTACACTGAACTTCCTTTACTGAATTATTTTCTAAAAAAAAAACTTACCACACACACACAAAAAATCTATCCGTGTTTATGTTACCCAACAAGCTACCTTTGGAATCCAAAAAATTAAAATTAAGGGCACTGTTCATATGTTATTTGAGATTTAAAAAAAAAATCTGTCAGGCAGACATTCAGTTAGTTAGCAGAACTCATATGGGTAATTCCTACTTGTATGTAAACACATACACAAAAAATTAGCAGATACTACTTTTATAGCGAGGCATCAATTTCTAGAATGATCACCAAAGCTCCTCCTACAGTAATAACAATTCTGAAAAGAAATGAACAACATAAAAAGAGACGTGTAATTATGGAAGCTTCACAGTAGCTTAGGAAAAAAGCCAGCAATATTCTTACTGTAAATTCAGAGGTACCATAATAGATAATAGGACTTAATATATGTCATGGGTTTATTTTTGAAGTTCCAAAGAAAATGAGAGTCTAGTATTCCAAACAGTTAAGTTACACTGTTTTCTGTAGGATGTATTCTATCACTTCTACCGGGCGTAAGAAGGACGTCTCCTCATTTTTGTGTTAGTTACAGCACTCCTGGGAGCAGAACAGCTTATTATAATTTTTGAGATTGAGTTTAAAACAAAATTATGTGGTTTGATTTATATTTTATGTTAATTTGAATTTGCCAGTGTTTAACTACCTTGTTTGAGGTCAACGTGACTGGAACTAAACTGAGAAAGTTGTTTGCAAAGGCTGATACATCTCCCGTGTCTCACTTCCATTCTCTTCTAGATACAACCAGGTCAAAGAAAAGTCATGAGAAAGAGGGAGTAGAATACAATTTTGTCTCTAAGCAATCATTTGAGACAGATGTGCAGCTAAACAAGTGAGTTAATTTTAAAATACTGGTACAATTGTCTATTTAAAAATTTGCTCATTCAGTCTTGCATCATATGAATACCAAAATTGCATGTCAAGTTGGACTAGCTGTATTAGAAAGGGTTCAGCTTTCCAAGTAAAAAGCTCTTGACTAGTCTGGACTGTTAGCGTGAACTCAAAACTTTAGGAAGAAGCAATTTAGGAATAACATAAAACTAGGAAGAAGATCCTAAGTTAGAATTTAAACTGGTCAGAATTTAATCTAGTGAAAGTATCAGATACTTAGGTGGGCCTCCTGATTCTCTATTAAGTATGGTGGGTAAACTGGACTCGTGAATAAAACTGGTTAAAGTGTATAGTAGGATGAAACTGTGGCTACAAAGAACTTCCTGTGAGATTGAGTGTGTTTCCTCGGGTTTTTTGCCCAGCCTTCCAAAAGACAGAAGAATTGCAGTCTGTTGCCTTGCCAGTTTTTTTCTATTTTCTATGAAAAACATCCTTTCTTCTTATTCCCCATTTTGTCAGTAGTACGGATTAGCTGTTAGTGACATGTGAAGGAGACTATTGCCACGAAGCAATCAGAAAGGAAAACAAATGAGAGAAAAGAAATCCTCTCCTACATGTCCCCGATTTTCTGCCTTTCTCCTCCTGTTTGACTGCTGTAACTTTGGAAAATAGCCCTCAAATGTTCTAAATTAAATATTCTTTGTAGGTGGTATTTAAAAATGTATTGACTTTTTAGATTTGTGGAACATGGAGAATACAAAGAAAACTTATATGGTACAAGTCTGGAGGCAATCCGGTCTGTGATGGCCAAAAAGAAGGTTTGTTTGGTGGATGTGGTACCTGAAGTAAGTTCTGCAGCTTATTTTAACAAATGCAAATGTTACTTACTATGCTACCAGCCTGAATAACTGATGTTGTTCACCAGTTGTGGCTACTTGGCCTGCAAAGAACAATGATGCTCTCAGAACTTGTGTTTCCTGGCACGTGGTGTGACTGCCAGCTAAGCACAGTAGGGCTCTTGGGAAAGCAATGCAGTGGTTAGTTTCTGGCTGCCTTGTTAATACAGCCTAGATGTCACTTTAGTGGCTCTCACTGTGGGACTTTTCCCTTGCTGTAGGAGTAATGTGCATCACTGTCCCCTCGCCTGCTCAAGTCCTACAGAGAATACTTGGTGTGGTTGGTTTTTTCATTCTAGTTGCTGTTGTCTCTGCAGCATGTTACTAAGCATTGCAAGCAGTGCCAGTAAGACCTGCTCTTAATTCCTGCAAGTTAATGTTGAAAATTTGGATTCAGATTTTGTAACTAGGAAAAGACTGGTAATGCTACCTCAGATTATGAAATCTGGCTGTAAAATTTCCAGTGTTTGGCCGCTTAAACAAAGGAAACCAAACCATAACTTGCCCATTAAGTCAATTTTTTTTATACTTTCCACAGTATTTTTGCCATGTCCTTGCTCCTTGGTATGGCAGTGCATAGTAAGGCAAGTGTACAGTTGAGGTCATGCTCCATATACTCTTGTATTCTAGCCAGGACACTGATATGAACCTTGGTTTGGAAGAGCAAAAGATTAATGTGGTCAAATGTGTAGTACACAGGACTTCACACCACAGGGTGTCAGTGTGCACTAGTAGAACTACTGAAACAAGTTTGAGTAGATCATTAACATTTAACAAAAAGAAGTCTGATAACAAAAAACCATCTGTTCACAGGCACTAAAGCACTTAAGGACTCCCGAGTTTAAGCCTTATGTTATCTTTGTGAAGCCTCTTATTTCAGAAAAGAAAAAACATGTCCTAAAATCTCCCATGTCAGAAGAAATCTCAGCTGCCCTTGTAAGTATTCTAACTCAATCTCTTCTTTTTAGACATAAAGAAGTATTTGGGATAGCACTTCTGTGACATGAAAAACCTCCTCTTCTGTGACAGCAAGTCCGAGTGGGGTACTAAGTAGGTCTGGTGCACATAGAGCCTTTCAGCTGGAACTTTAGAATAGGATTTTTGACTCTTTGTATACTGACATTTTAAAGTAACAAGAATCTACGTGCTGCTTTTCCATGTGGATCTGCGTACATCATCAAGGCCATGGGAGGGGAAGTTGCTACTGAACTCAGATAAACTGATAATCATTTAGCATTTCTGATGAGCAGCCCCATCAAAAAAATGGTAACAGTAGCCACCTTTTCCTCATACGTTCAAAGTGACACCTGCACTGGTGTCACCCAGGCTGTTAAACACCAGCTACAAACTGGTGATGTGTAAATCTGAACAGAGTGCATAATGTCATTACTTTAGGTAACCTGAACTTGAATTTACACTTAACAGAACTTAGTTCATTTGGTAAGTTTTTGTGTAAGCCCTCAAAATTGAACTTGGAGACAGTGCATCCAGCGTTCCTTTTCGACTTCTGTGGAGTGTAATTTCCAGGTCTTAGGTTAGGCAGAAATTCTAACTTCATAAAGTGCAGCATCACCATCTTACACCCCTGGGAGGTATTTTTTTCCCCACTCCATAAGACCTCTTGCATTTTTTGAAATGGCTACCAGTAGCATACTGCTCCTTGACCTCAGCTGCAGTATCTTGCATACCTTTTCCTAATGGTGTAGCAGCTTCTGTTTCATTTTCTTTCAAAGTAATGATTTTCTGTGCTAATATACTTTAAAATGCTGGTAATTACAAAGACATGCTGTAACTTTCATACCATCATCTTGTGTTGATTAGCAGGATGAAGAACAGCAGGAAATTATTAATTCAGCAGCATTCATTGAAGAACAGTATGGCCATTTAATTGATACTGTACTGGTGAAAGAAGATCTCCAGAGTGCATGCAATCAACTGAAAACTGTGTTAGAGAAACTAAACAAGGATTCATTTTGGGTGCCAATCAACTGGGTTAGGTCATAGCTTGTTATCATGTTTAAGGGAAAGATTGTATAAAAATGTCTTGTAAATACATGAATTAGAAAAGGAAAATATGTCAAATTCACTTCAAATCTGCTGGTCTGTCTAAAAGGCAACATATGAAGACTATGAGGAAAAACTAACAAAGTCAGAAGATGACACTGCTTTCCTGAATCAAAATTCTGAATAGCAGCTGTCATTTAAAAGTGAATACTCAGACTAAGTCAGTCCGATCTTTTACTGATCTTTAGACTGTAAATAGTGTATTTTGTACAGTGAAGTTTCACAAAGGGTCCCACACTTCCAAAACGTTTTAGTGCCGAGACACTGAGCAGATGGAATTTTTGTCCTTTGGCCACAGCTCTAGCCACAAATTTTGTGGCTAGGGTTAAAGCATCAGAATAAGGTACTCTTTGGCAACATGGTACTTCAGCTACATAGGAGGGGTGTCCTTTGGAGAGGGGTTTCACTGTGTCAGTTACTGAAAAGTTCAACTGGCTGTCAGGCCAGCAAAACCCTCCACCTTCATGCAGAATCATGAGTTGTAAATCTTTTCCAATGAGGCACTAAAACTAGGCCACTTATAGAAGGGTGGGGGGTTTTTTTACATCCATCCCACATTTTTCCCAGTGCTCCAAGCTGCCTTGCACAGGTACTAGTCTGCTCATCCATAGCTTTCCCAGTCTCTTCCTGTTGACCGCAGGACAAATGTTAACCTGTGAGTGCACTTGTATGGTAAGTCAGCTCATTTAGTCTATGTGAAAATAACTGCACATAGTTCTAAATAAGGACATTTAAGCAGACTTGTTTTCTACATGACATCTTTGGAAGTGCTCCCTGACAGTAAAAATCATCATCCTTGCAGCATTTATGACTGCCTTTGCTCCAAATCTGGTAGAGGCTTTGAGGGCGTCTAATTGGCCTAAAGAGATCTTAACTATTAGAGGATCTTGCATCTATTTCAGGAAACTTGGATATACACTATGAGATGGATCTTAATAAGAAAATGCAGAGATGATTCTGGAAGTACTTGTGCTCTATAATTATTTGGGTGGGTGGGGGAGAATATTGTACAGGTGCGTGTTAGCTGTAACTAGTTCCTGTTTTCGCTTGCCTGCTGTGCTCTAGTATTTCCTGTGTACGGTGCCCTTTAAACAAGACCTTTTGGTGCACTGGTCCTGTTCCTTGCATCCTAACAGAATGTTATTCTTGCTCCATGGCATTTAGCGTAACTAAACGAGGCATATTAAAAGTGCATTTCTTACATACTGGTGTCACCGAATCTACGTTACCTCTAGCCCAAAAAATTGTATAGAACAGTTACCCATATCCATCTTCTCCAAACCTGTACCACAGCAACTTTCATGTATTGTCCTGCCCACAGGCATTGAGGTTCCATTACCACTGCTACAGGAACAGGCACTTTTCCCAGTCAGGTCTCTGCTCCAGCTTGTCAGTGCTGCCAGACTGGTGGCCTCAGGACTCCTTCACAGGCAGTTGGCTCATCAGCTCTGCAACCTTGTTCCAGCACAGCCACCAAAAGTAATTTGGCTTCTTAGAGAGGCACAGGTGAGTTTTGTGACAGATGTACATTGGTCCTGTGACAGATGTACATTGGTCCTGTGAAAACCTGAGTGTAATATTTTAAAAACTATTTCAGTGACAGCATTTCAAACTAAGTCATTTTGTGAAAATATGAAATAGGCAGATTGATCTTACCCTACATCTACATTACAGGTTACAAGCGGGATTTTAGACTCTGCAAGACATAAACATATTTAGAAGACACAGATTTAATTTAAAGAAAATTAGGGTCAGGATTTATTTGAAGCAAGGTTGTATCTTCTAGCAGTAAATAAAGCTGTATGTTTGTTTTATGAGTTAACATAGTCTAATAGAAACTACATGCATTAAGAGAAGCAAGGGAAGTTACGTACAAAGTAAAATAATTAAAAACTTAAGATGCCAAGATACAATACTGCCACTAAAGCTGGAAAAGGTAAAAAGGTAAAACTTCATAATGGAGTTGGCAGCAGACTCGAAAGTCTCCCATAGCCACCATATTTTCTATTAAATTTCGTTTGAGCCCTGCAGTTGCTGAATGAGGACAAGAATGTGGGTTTGCGGAGAACCACACTGACAGCATAGTGTAAGCCAGCCCAAAATGATGGCTCCATTTCACCACTGATCCTAGGTACTATGTATTTAAGAGCAGCATAGGGTAACCTACAGTGTACTGCACAGTAAGTGGGGGGGTTTCCTGCCAAATATTAATAGATCCGTGGCTTCACGACAACCCTGAAATTAAGTACTAAGTCAACTTCTGTACAGGGACAGGTAGCAATTTTGATTTTTTGAAGTCATCTGAAATCAGGAAGCTTACATCCACTGCTCAGGGTAATTCCTGACTGTTAACTACATTTAAGGGAACTTGAGTGCCTAACCTACTCTCATGCCATCCCAGGGAAGAGAAGCTTTTTAGTAATATTCCAAACTGGAATGCTATCTTATTTATGGTATAAGGCAGGAATTCCAGAAAAAGTCCATGTTGACCGCCTTACAGCAAGAGACAATACTTGAACAGCCCTGTGATTCAATAGTGAAAAAAATCTGAGCTAGCAAAAAATACCTGCAGATAGCAGTTGTGCATAAGGGAAGGATAAATTGTATTTTGTTAATGAACGCAAATGTATTTTGCTAACGAGTTTGTGTTTTGGATATGCACAACTGGTGGCAGGTTAAACATGGCACAGACTAGTGTTTGGAATCTACCCCTTTTTTTTTCCCTTTAAAAAGAGCCCTCCATTCAGGCAGAACAGCTACCTGCAAATTTAAGTAAGCGAACAGTATGTGCCACATAAGCTTTTATGCTGCTGTGCTGAAGGTTCCGTTAGCTGGACTCCCTGCTTCTGTGCGCTCTTATCCCAAAGACTTGGTGTCTGCAGGATCTTTACGACTAGCTCCTCAAAGGCATGTTGTACTCCATCCCGTGTCTTGGCACTGGTCTCTGGTGGAGGGGGAAAAATATTTTATCTTATTTGCAGGGAGTATATTCCGCTTTGTACCAAAATTATTTTGTGACTGGCGAGGCGATTCTTTTAATGAGCCAACCTCCTCTCCATTCTCTCTTAATAGTAAACTTAAGTTGAATACAATAAACATCCCAGTCAAGCATCACATTTTTCCACCTGAAAAAATTCTATGGTTCCCCAGTAATGGAGAAACAGAAATTGTTCTCAGGTTGTGACAGTAAATCTACAACGTCGCTATTCCATAACTAAGCTGGGAAACAAAGAATGCAGAGGGAAATAAATGTTTTCCCCTATGCGTTTGCTTCAGTTTGTCCTGGAAATCTTTTCAAGAAGCTTGACCTAAAAGGTGCCTTTTGTTTTTTTCTTTTTAGGAACTCAATTTGTTCCCCATCTTTATATCTTCATATAATAGGTTTTATTGTTGGTCCAAGAATATTCTTTTTTCTGGTTGCAACAGAAACCTGGAAACGAAAGGTTACCCAACGTCCTTGCTGATGTCACTAAGGAGAGAAATTTCAGTCTTCTGGGCTCTGAATTAAAAAATCCTGCTAGTTTCAGGAGAATATAAAATTCATGCCTATATAGTATATGCTGTAAACCTGTTTTAAGAGAAAATTGTTTCTAGTTGGCAGTCAATGCAGAGCACCTCTGCAAAAAGTTGAAACCTACATCCATGCATATGAACTAACGCAGCAAAAGGAAGCCTTCCAAGTAGGTACAAAAAACCCCAAATCAACCCATCAACCTAAAATACAATTGTACACTTCATTCATGCTTAGCAATACCAAAATAAACGTACGACTATACAAGTTTTTGTCACAGGTGCATACCTATAAAAAGCAGTGAGCGTTTCCTAGCAAACTGGAGTCCTTCTTTTCTCTCTACTTCACGATCAGGCTGCAGAGGCAAATGAAGAACATGACTAAAATAGGCACCTCTTGCCACTACTAGGAAGTACTTGGAAAAGCACCACTGCAGAAGTGAGGTTTTGTAGAATCACCAAAGTCCAACTCCTAGCCCTGCACAGGACAGCTCCAAGAATCACACCATTTCACTAGGAAATGAACATGTTGCTATGTTCTGAATCAACTAGGAGCAAGATATGTGCCAGAAAGGGGATTTCAGTAGGCAAATATCCAAAAAGGCATATCAACTGAGCAGATTTGGAAGGGGGCAGAAGAGAACCTAGTTCAGGATGGCCACACTGAAAACCTCTTATACTAAAGCAATGGTGAAGCATGTCACTATGCAATAGGCATCTAAATATGTCAAAACACCCCATAAACAAATAGCAACCAGTGCACCTCACAGCCATGTAGATGCACACTCTATAGCTATCTGAATAGCTGAATTCCCCTTTTCCCCACCCACTGTCAAAACACAGTCTGGTCAAACGGAAAGCAGCAGTTGTGCTGCAGTGAACTTGTAAGACTGTAGTTTGCAGGCAGACCCTCAAACCATCTTAAGGGAATATCATCAATTGCATCTCTCCAGGAGAGTTTCCATTAAAATCTTTAGTAATATCTGCTTCTAAAATGATGCCCAAGTGGAGCCTGCCTGACTCAATTAGAGCATATTACCTCACACAACACAAGATGTGCCACATAGAGCACTTACCTCACATTTACACTCGAGTAAGCAAACTGGGGAAGGGTGTAAAAGGGTGCATTCCTAAACTGACCTTATCGGTTTTATTGCCAACCAACATCTTCACCGTGTTGCTTTTGGAGGTATACAATCCCAGCTCATTCAGCCAGCTTTCCAGTCCTGCAAAGGTGTCTTTTCTTGTAACATCATACACTGATAACAGAGGAAAAACAGCTTAACAGCTATAGAGTCTTGAACAATGTTTACTTCACTATGGCAGAACTTAATCCACACTACCTAACTACTGCCTGGAAAAATAAACAGTATCAGAGAATTACAGAAAGAGACATCAACCATACTCTCTTCCCAGAGCTGGAACACACTGCACTGGCTGTGTTCACCAAAAGTCAGTAAGGATTACAGAACACAAGAATCTCTGTGAGCGAACACTGGACTTACCAGTTGAAATCTTGTCCCTTTTGGTACCTCTGAATTGGGCCACAGAGATTATTTTAAAAGAGGTATTTTTGTCACCTCATCTATGTATAACTACAAGCATGCACTGCTACTAAAAAGGTGGACTGAGTAAAAAGCTATTTTGGGGCACCTGTAACTTCATAACTGCATTCACGTAAATCACTAAGGTTTAAAAAGCTGCATCATAGTCAGAGAATATTTTGTACAGCAAGATGTTCAGCCTTCATAAACCCTGAAATCAAGAATCCCTTTGTTCCTAATTGGTGTTGTCACACAGAAAGGGCCTGGCCATTAGTTATCTGTGTACAAACCTCGAGTCTTAGAATAATCACATCAATAGTTTCTGGGGAGGAAAAAGGTAAAAACATCAAGGGGGAAAAGAACACGACGCAAACCCCAATTTACCTTATTATAAGAAAATCCCTAAAGTAAAAACTCCAAAGTTAATAATTCATTCACTCAACAGCTTACAGTGTTACATCTCTCTCTTTTTCATTTAAAATATCTTGAAGCAGCGCTATTTCCTGCCAGTGGTTTTGCATACTCAGAGTTTCAGCTACTGAGCAGTAATGTAAGACACATAATCCTTCCTCTCATTCTCTCAGTCCTTTTGTAAGGACATGCACATGTAGGAGTAACAAAGACCACAATTTTTGTAATCGTGTTTTTCTTCCATATACCTCATACCTAAAACAACCCCTTGAGCTCCTCGGTAATAACTGGGAGTCAGAGTTCTAAAGCGTTCCTGTCCTGCCGTGTCCTGCAGAAGAACGGGCGGGAAAAACAAACACACAGTATCAAATATATTTAGAACAAAAAAGGTATTTTAAACTACACAAGATGAGCAAATTTAAAATTTTACTCTCTGGTAAGGATATATGAATCTGTAAGACAAGAGAAGGCAGTTGGAAAGCATTAGCAGAAGCAACAGGAAACGGTTAAGGAGGGGTAGAAAAGCATGGAAAAGATCTGACTGAAGGTTAAAGCAATAAGCAGACATCTGTAACACGAGTGAGATGGTAAGAAAGTCAAAGGGTCTCCAGAGAAATATATAAAAGGCAAGCAGCCACACAGCTAGGCTTGCTTAATTAAAAAACAGCTGAGCTGAATGAGGTGACAGGTAACTGATTTTCCTGTGAGAGACACTGCAGGAAAGGAGACATAGTGGTTCCAAACATCCCCCTTTGCTCCTCCCCACATGCAGGGAAGAAGAATCTGATTAGAATGAACTACTTCAGAACTTCTATGGATCTAAGCAGGTAAGAAATTTAAAATCAGTGATTTCATTCAATTATTACTGCACTATGTCATACTTAATTATCTCAAATAAGTGAGAATAAGTGAGCCAGTAAGTGCAATATGAAACTCAAAAAACCTTCAGAAAAAACAATAAGGAGGGAAAAAAAATCACACAGCTATGATTTTTTTTAAAAAAATAATTTACTTTTAGGTACAGCTTACAGTTCATAGACTAACACCTATGTTGCCATATATTTGTTCATTGCTTTAAAAGAAGAAAACTGACAATATATTTACTTAATTCGAATCATTGCTACTAAAGAGACTGTACTCTTAGGCATCTACACACACATGACACTCAAGCGGAAGCCTCTTTCTGACTTCAATGCACTGTTTATGCATTGAAGTTTTTAATTAACACTGCACAGCTGGACTGGTGTGTTGTTGCGTGTTCCCCTGCCATCAGCAGTTTCTCCCGATGGTGTTACAGAATGCTGCAAAAGTGCCTTTGCCAGCAATAAACTTGAGCAAGTTCTGGCCCTGCTTTTCATTTCTCAAGCAAGGACACACACCCCTGTGTAATCCTGATCACACAGCTGCAATCTGATT
Source organism: Pithys albifrons albifrons (assembly GCF_047495875.1). Taxonomy (NCBI): domain Eukaryota; kingdom Metazoa; phylum Chordata; class Aves; order Passeriformes; family Thamnophilidae; genus Pithys; species Pithys albifrons. The sequence continues at coordinate 141,518 of NC_092482.1, forward strand.
TCACAGTCTGCAGATGCTGGAAATACATTGGGAAGTTAAGGACAAAGGCTGAGGTCTCCTGGTAAACCCACTCCAACCTTTAAATAGTTCAAGACTAAGTTGTTTTGTGGGGGTTTTTTGCACGATTTTAACCAAAATAAAGCATCTGAACTGTTTCAGGTGTGGCATACACACCCAGTTGCTGCACAGCCTCTACAGGAAATCATGCAACTCATCACACATAACATCACTTTTCTGCATTTTACTCAACTTACGTGCTGTCTGTCCTGGGAGTGCTTCTGGGTCATACAGGCATAGAACACCTTCAAGAGTTTAACACTTCACAGAGCCTTTGGGAAATGCATTTGTGTAACTGCAAGGAGCAGCCAACGTCTCTACTAGAACTGAAGAAAGTCCCAAGCCTTGACCAATGAAACCTTTAGAATTGTTTTGAAAGGACAATGTCTGCAACTTCTGGTGTACGATCACAACAGACACTCATTCTATGTGCATTGCATCACAAGTATACAATCTCAACATGCAAAAGATTTTAGCAAGGGGAGAGAAGGAGGAAGAAGGGGAAGAAAGAGGGAAAAAACCCAACAAAAATAAGCCTGGGAGTTTGCACATCTGTCCAGAACAAACCTATCCCTATCTGTCTGGAACAGGACCTACCCATATGGCAAGCTGTACTGCATGGCCGTCCACCACCATTTTCTTCACTTTAAAATCAACACCTAAGACATAACGAGGGAAGGCTCGTCAGCTGGAACTGTCGAATACCCGCCTTCGCAGCCGCCCTCCTTGTTCACACCATCCCGGCTCTCCAGCGCTTCCTCTCGCCAACGGAGCCCCAACAAAAATGCCTCCAGCTCGCGGGTGGGCGCGTTCCGCACTCACCGATGGTGGGTTTCAGGCCCGGCTCAAACGCGCCGTCCGTCAACCTCCGCAGAAGGCTGTGGGGGGCAAAGAGACGGCGAGCTCAGAGCGGGGCCGCGCGCGGACCCCCCGCCCGAACCGCAGCAGCACCTGGACTTGCCCACGGCGCTGTCTCCGACCAGCAGCAGCTTCAGCGTGAGGCCCGCAGGGTCCATTCCCCGCGGTGCACGGACCGGGTCGGAACGCGGGACACGCCGCCGCACCCCTGAGGGGAGCGCGCTGCGTTCGAGCCGGTCCGGCCCCGGCAGCACCGCCTGACGCGGCCCCGCCCAAGAGGCGGTGGCGGGGCCGGGCCGGGTGGGAGTGGGCCGGGCTGGAGCTGCTGCGCCGAGGGGCCTGTGGCTGGCGGCAGGGGCTCGGCCATGGCCGATTACCAGATCTCGGTGGAGGAGCTGAACGACCTCCTGGCAAACGGCAGCGGCTGCTACAGCCTCCCCAGCGCGCATAGCAACGAGGTGGTGCCGCGCATCCACGTGGGGAATGCGTGAGTGCGCCAGGCCGGGGCCCAGGCGGGGGTGGCTCGGCAGGGGCGAGGCCGCCTCGGGGCGCGGGGGCCCGTGGCGGGCGGGCCGGGGCCGGGCCGGGCCGTGCGGGGTGTTCACCGAGCAGTTCCTGAAGGGCTGTTTGAGCCGGAGGCAGTTTCAGGCAGCGGGGTGGAATCTGCTGTATCTCTGTGGGCCCTGCGGGCCTTCCGCGGCCTGGCCCGGGCGGTGCAGCCGCCATCTGTCCTCCTGTGGCTCTAAGCCCGCTGTCTGAGGTTCCTGCTCATGCCTGACACAGAAAACGTTAGGGCAGACCATAAATGTAATCCGCGAAAATGTTCAGTACCCTGTTGAATTCCCAAATCTAAGCTAAAATAAGAGTTGGAACAAGGTTAAAACTAATTAGGCAGCTTAACAATGAAACACACCTGCTCGGCGGTGAGAGATCTGGGCTTTTTTTTCCTCCTGTTAATTCCAACTTTTGCTAATAAGTTGTGGTCATCCACACAGAAGGGGAGGAGAGACAACGCGCCGGGAGGTGTATGTCCAATATCGTCTGTGGAAGCCCAATCGCAGCACTGGTGTAACAACCACGTGTGAAACGAGGGGAATAATCAGGAACATGAAGGATAGCAAAGTAGTAGGATGGATATTAGAGCATGGTTTAACCGTGTGTAAGGTGACATAAAGGAAGCAAGACTTTACTAGGAGTTGCCACCCCTGTCTGTGCTTGGTTTCTGCCTTTTAAGCCCTAAGAAAACTCATCTGCTTAAGTATATGCACATGGTGGGAGCCACAGTGTTGCAGGTCTGGCTATGATGAAAGACTTTAAAAAAGGTGAAAAGTGTCCAGGGTTCAGCAACAGTGCTTCTTTCTTGGCTTTCTCAATCTTCCATACAATGCATGAAAGTCAAAATTAATGATAACACAGAGATAAACTTACAAAATATTTTTATAATTATGGGTTTGCATATGACCATATGTAGTTCAAACTTCTCAAGAAGATTAGGCAAGATTTGCAAAGGCAAGGGTAAAAATGTAGTATAACTAAAATAAGAATTGTTGTATAGGCAGCACAATTATATATTTTTCAAACAATAACAAAATAACAATTTGGGATGCACTGCAAGTACCCATTATTTTGTGTTTCTATGTTAGTGAAGATGTGTTTCAGTGTAACATCTTAATCACTGACCAGAACAGTTGGACAGAATTCATTTTTGAAGGAGCGATGCAGAGGACACCAAAGTGAGGGACAGAGGAGATGAGTCAAGACATGGGAGGGTCGGGAGGGTTTTTATCCAAGAGCGACCTCATCTTGTCCAAACCAGTGTTTTGCCTGAAAGCCAGCAGGCTTAGGTTTCTGAACTGCTGGCTGAGGGAATCTGTGATTTTTTTCCCAGACTGCTAGAAACATATAGTGATTCAAGCCATGGTTCCAGAACTTTATTTGGTAAAAGTGTTCCAGCTATGAATGCTCAATCTTCATTTTTCTGTCTGCTTTAGTGTGTGTGGGTAACCCATTCTTTGTTCTTAATGAGCTAGAAGTACAGATCTGTTGTAAGGAGTATGGAAAGCCTTCTCCCAAAATTAATATTAAATTTAGTGACTGTAAGGGAAGTGTTGGTGAGGAAACAATTTTTCATGAACATCGAGTGGAAAATAAAATATGTTAATGTGCTGACATTTTTTGCCATTAAAGACTTGGTTTATTTGCTTATAATCCCATCTAGCAGTGGTTTATAGCCTCATATCCTTAATTGCTGATGAATGGTTCTCCAAGACCTGTGTTTTGTGGCTGGTAAAATAATTAATCTCCAGTCAAAAGAAACACTTCTTAGTAGTGTTACTCAAGGGACAAGGAACTCTAAATCTTCCATATTGAGAATGGACAAGATTCTATGATTTTTTTTCAGGAAACAGATGAAGCTGATGTTAGCATCTCTCTGCTCTTTGGAGAAGCTAGTATTTCAACATTGAACATGATGCAGCTGGAATGAAATGTTAAGAATGAGAGAGATCCAAGGACTGTTTGGAAAGGGAGAACCAAATGGCATACAAATACTGTCTTTTTCACTTCTAGCTGTGTAAGAAAATAATCTATAAAATCTGCAAAAATCATTCACTGGGAATGAGTTTGCCTCCAGGGGAGCAAGTGTGTGTTGCCAGCGTCCTATGTGATTCCAGGGTTGGAGTTCCTATTGATCCTGACCACTGTTTGAAATATGCTGATCTATATATTAATTAAACCCTGTACTCACCCTGCTTAGCATAGGAACTCACATCTGAATTAACACTTTTTGGTTTGGCCTTGCACTGTAGGATTTTTCTATTGCAACCAGAATCCCTCAGACACTGATCCTTGTACCCTGGCACAGATGATGTCCTGCCAGATGGAAAATCTGTCAATGTTTGTTGAAGTCTTACAAATATTTGGCTTATTGTCATAGTTGCCTGGCACAGACAGTGTAAAATGTAGAAGCTTTGCTCAGGCATCAGGATTCATTTGCTTACACTAAAATTTAGAGAGTGAACAGTCATCAGGAGGAAAGGAAAGCTCAAGATGTTCATAGCCTTGAATTACGTGAAAATTGTGAGTTAGTGCACCTTGAGATTCATGTAGCTGTAAACCAACTAATTTGGGTATTTATTTTAAAATTTTAGAATACTTATGTATCCAGGCAAAAGCCTTAGGCATGTTGCCTTCTTATAGAAATTTGTCCAAAATAATACCTTAAAAAGGCTTTATCTGCAGTTCAGCTCAGTATTAAGACTCCTTGTCTTTGCATTTTGCGATTTGACTTTTAAGTAGATTTTCTAAAATATTTCTGTTTCCACTTCCAGTAGGCACATGCTGAAAGCTGCTTTTAAAAAGAATAAAGGTATTTATGTCTTTCTAGGCTACCTCTTTTCTCAAAGTGTGCAGAAACCGATCTGCTAATGGTGACAGGTGGGCTTAGATTTTACTAGGAGTCTGCCTACTGTGATAAAACATTTGTGGGGGGTTTTTTTCTTATAACTGGGTTTCAAATTATTTTATATGGATAATGGTAAATCTTAGAAGTTAATATTCTGGGCTTTGTGTTATTATCTCCAGTATTCTCACTTTGGTCAGAATTTTATGTTCAGAAGATAGTAATTTTATGCCACAGTAGGATCTAGTAGTTAAGTTTTATGTGTGCTCTCTCTCCTCAGTTGTCAGCCATGAAGGTGGTGTTCTCTCATGCACAAGTCATGACCGTGGCTCTAAATATTTTTGTGAATTTATAATCTGTAACTAATTCACTTCTGGGCACAATATAGTTGTCAATTATCAACAGAAAAATCAAAGGGTTAGGTTATAAATACCTTCTGAGAACATCATAAATACTGAGATGATTCACCAAGTTCTAATCGTTTTCTTGACACTTTTTGTCATACAGGTTCATAGCCAAGAACATTATGAGGCTGCAGCGTCTGGGGATAACCCACGTTCTGAATGCGGCAGAGGGGAAGTCATTCATGCATGTGAACACCAATGCAGAGTTCTATGAAGGCACAGGCATCAGATACCATGGCATTAAAGCCAACGACACTCAAGAATTTAACCTCAGTCGCTATTTTGAAGAGGCAGCTGATTTTATTGAGAAAGCACTTTCCCAGAAGGATGGTAAGGCAAACTGAAATTCTTTCTACCATGTTTTCTGTGCACTGCATATGTTTCATAGAAATTTACTGTTTAAAATGGTTTTTTGCTCAGATTATCTGGAGAACATCCAAGTCAAGAATTCAGATTGAGGCCCTGGATCAAAGACACAAGAATACAGAATAAGACAGTTTAGTCTTCTGTTTATATCTGTAGGTCTCCAGTATATGGCAAATGGAGGTCTGTCTCTGTAGGGGTGAATTTGAAAAGGGAGACAGCTGTTGCATCTTAAAATGTGCCTTTCTGGGAAGATATGTTTTTGTTTTTCCTTAGAGGTGTTAAATCACATTAAAAATAATTTTTAAAAGTAGTTTCAGGGTCTAAAAGTTAGTTTAGGACACTAGAAATTTAAATTCAAAGGCAGAAGTGGTACAAGTAATGTATTGCTGAAGAGTATTTATGTAATCTGTTACATGTTTTTTTTCCAAATATACAGTAAGGATAGAGACCATCACCTTGCACTTTTTATATGATTGCAGGAAAATGGAAGGTTATATTTGCAATGCTGTTGATTGCCACATTTTTCAACAGTGTGTTCCCTTAGTGCAGAAATCCTAGGACATAGTGCAGTGGGACAAATGGTGTTTGTTAGTGTCTGACTATTTCAACATACCGGTTACTTCTACACTTGCTTCGTGATTTCACAGATATTTTCACAGACTATTCTGACTTGGAAGGGACCCACAAGGATCATCGAGTCCAACTCTTAAGTCAATGGCCCATACAGGGGATTGAACCCATGACCTTGGAATTATTACAGCCAAGTTTTAATTTAACCAACTGAGCTAATCTCAGGGTTGAGTGTGAAAAAGGAGAAGCAACTACTTCCACAATTCTAGAAGTTCTTTCTTTGAAATGGACGGGGGGTACTAGAGCTGTGATACAGATTTTTACAGATGGAAATAAATTCTACATCTGGTTTGGTGGAGTAGGAAAAATTCTGAAAATTGAATTCCGACTCTCACAGTTTGTGTCGTGACTCACCGAAACAGGCTGCAGGAGGAGAGAAGAGTTTAACAGTGCCAGCTGAGCTGTGACTGTCCCTGCCCAGTTTGATCTAAGTAGTTGTGAAGTCAATCTAAATTTGCAGCATCAGTTCTATTTGCTGATTCTTTCAGACTTGGCAGTCGTCTGCCATGCCTGCCGCTGTTTTTTTTAAATGGTAAACAAAGAGGAACTTTGTAGCTGGGTTATGCTCAAGCCAGTTTTAAGATTTACTGGCTACTGCAAATTGTAGTTCTGTTTGACATTGAAGTATAGAGTAAGGATGGTGAAGAGCAGAGGGATATAATTGTATTTTCCTTCAATTTCATTTTAATATTGTAGTCCATGAAGTTCTGGAAGGTGGGTCTGGTATGCTAAAGGTCTGTAAGGCAGCCCTTAAGTCACTGCCTTTCACAGAGAAAGGCTAGAAACCTTTTGCTTATGACTGCTTGCAGGGGAGAAGTCAATTCTCTTCCATGTATATGATCAAGAATCTCTAAATTTTGCTGTTAGCATTAAATTTTGCATGGTATCATTAATTTATGATTACAGGCTCTCAAGAAATGTTGATTGTTAATTGTTTTAGCTCTGTTAACTTGCTACTGAGTAGAGAATTGCCTTGAGCTGAAAAGCCTTTGCTGTTCAAGGTAAATGCTGTAAACAGACTTTCTGTTGATGTGATTCAAAGCAAGCTGTGGTTATGCTGTGTGGTTCAGCTGTTCCTTTGTCTCAAAAAACAATACTCTGGAGAGTAGCTCGGGGCCACATATCCCACTGCATTTGGGAAGGGGAAAACTTTTGTGTCTGGAAAAGCAGGTCAGAGAGGAAGCAGCTGGGAAGCAATAAAATCAAGTTAGATTTCTCAAAGGGAGAAGTGGCCTGCTTTATTATCGTTGGATACCTGGCTATAGGATTTAGCTGTGTGATGGGTTAACCTTGGCTGGATACCAGGTGCCCAGCAAGCTGCTCTGTCAGTTCCCCTCCTCAGCTGGACAGGGGGTGAAAAACACAACAAAAGGCTTCTGGGTCAAGGTAAGGACAAGGAAGTGACCCAACAGTTACCATCATAGGCAAAGCAGACTCAACTTGGGGAAGTTAATTTCACTTTTTACTAATCAAATCAGAGTAGGATTATGAGTAATAAAACCAAACCTTAACAAACCTTTCCCCTACCACTCTCTTCTTCCCATATTCAACTTCATTCCCTATTTTCTCAACGTCCTCACCCCAAGCAGCATAAGGAAAAGGGGAATGGGGGTTGCAGTCAGTTCATCACACATCTTCACCGCTCCTTCCTCTTCATTCTCTTCCCTGCTGCAGAGTGGCATCACAGCCACAGGAGACAGTCCTGCACCACTTCTCCAACATGTATCCTTCCCAGAGGCTGCAGTTCCTTCATTAACTGCTCCAGTGTGGGTCCTGTTTTCCATGGGGCACAGTCCTCCAGGCACAGATTGCTTTAGCACAGGCCCTGCAGAGATTCACAGGCCCCGCCTCAAAACCTGTTACAGTGTGGATTCCTCTATCCCTTGAGCCAGAGGTTCTTCCAGGACCTGCTCCAGTGCAGGCTTCCCGTAGGGTCCTGGCGTCCTTTGGGTGTATCCCCCTGCTCTGACTCCAGTATGGGGTCCCCCATAGACTGCAGGTGTGTGTCTGCTCTACTGTGGCCCTCCGTGGGCTGCAGGCGAACAGCTGCCTCACTGTGGTCTTCCCCACAGGCTGCAGGGGAATCTTCTCTACGGTACCTGGAATACCTTCCTTCTCCACTTACCTGGGTGTCTGCAGAGTTTTTTTCACATATTCTCACCCCTGGCACTCAGTTGCTGTTGTGCAGCAGGATTTTTTCCCCCTTCTCAAGTATGTTATCCTGGAGGCACTACCACCATCACTGTTTTGTTCAGCTTTGGCAGATCCATCTTGGATCCAGCTGGCACTGGCTCTGTTGGACATAGGGGAAGCTTCTGGCATCTTCTCATGGAAGCCACCCTTGTAGCCCCCATCACCACCAAAACTTTGCCATGCAAACTCAGTACAACTGAACTAATTTGTGGAATGAGTTTCCTATTCAGTTAGCTGGAAATATTTTATTAGTGCTGACTAACAGCATGATTAGGTGTTTCTGGCTCTTGCTGCAGTCGGCAGCATCATCTGCTTAAGTGTTAATGTGGCTTCATAAATAGCCAGAGAAACAGCCAGGTATGATTCAGCACAGATTTAGCATAGGAATTGGCAGCAATGCAGCAAAAAGGCTCGATATCTTTGAGAAGATGCAGTATGTGGCAAACAGCGTATTTCTCTGTCTTTGGTGTATTTCAAACTTCAGGTTTTTGTGTTCTTTGGTACTGGTCAACTTTAGGGGCAAGGCTTATTCTAAACCACTAAATATTGGGAAAGTGCAGTAAATAGACACAGTTTGACTCTTGTATTACAGTAGCAGATATATTTTAGTGTGGTTGTTTGATATACAACCTTTTTTTTTCTTCTACATTATCCTTGATCACAGACTATGTAGCTACTAATAGAGTGTTAGCACCTTTTTTTTCAAGTTCTACATGTCTTCTGTAGTATTTGAAATTCACAGCTCTTTAAAAGGAAGCTGCAAAAGGACTAAAAAGATTATTTCACTTTGTATTCAGGCTATTTCATGTTGCTTTTCAAGCATATATTCCAGTGTAACTCAGAATACAACCTGTCTGCCCGCAGGACAAGTGTTTGTGCACTGCCGGGAGGGTTACAGCCGTTCTCCTACGCTGGTCATCGCCTACCTCATGCTTCGCCAGAACATGGATGTCAAGTCTGCACTGTGCACTGTCCGGCAGAAACGGGAGATTGGCCCCAATGACGGCTTTCTAAGACAGCTCTGCCAGCTCAATGAGCAACTAGTGAAGGAGGGCAAACTGAAGCCCTAGAACACAGCACTGTAGTACTTTTTTAAGTTTCTTTAGAGGATGTCTTAGGTGCTTTAGAGACCCAAACTCCAACACTGAGCTGAAGAGAGACAGAATTCCCACCCGTGCAGTGAAAGGATCTTGCTTGAACTCTAGGACTGTCTTTCAAGATGACACAAAACTGTGTCACTGTTTGGAGCTGTTGCAATAAAGAGGTGTTTTTAGAGGGATAACTCTCCGGTGATAACAGCTGCCTTCACATGTATTTCAGTGCCCCTGCAGACTCCATAGCATATGTGACATATTGCATTGACACTGAATGTGATTCATTTTAGCTTTGTCTTATATCTCACCAGAGCGCCAGTTTCTGAGAGCCCCAACACACATCTCTTCACTCACTCTTAATAAAAGCAGTGTAATTTCTAAAGCTTCTTTTTTGTGCACACAGATGCCTAAAGTTTGAATGTAGCAGATTCAAGAAAGGGAGAAGCGTATCTGCAAATGCACAGATGCACTCACTTGTGAAATGAATTGTATGCTGTGTTTAGTGTGGATTTCTGCAATACACAATAAATTGTGATAGTAAAGCCATTTAGAGCCCGTTCTTGATGCACACTGTATTTCCAAGAATAGTTTTACCTCTTGCTGTTGTGATTGACATGAAATGCTCTTTTCTTTTTGTTTTGAAGTCATACTAGAAAAAAAATGTGAAAAGCAAATGCTGAGGAAAAGACTTGAGCAAGGAAGAAATAATGTTTGTATTTAGAAGTGCTTGGATGTATGATAAAGTCCTAAGTATCAGAATGTAATGGCTTTCAAAGCTTGTGCAGAACTACAGTGTCTTTATCCCTTCTCTAATATCACTGTTGATTAACACAGAATGGAATGAGCACACATACTTCCAGTAGGGCAGCACAGGTGTGCTTACAAAGCAGTTTGCAGACGTGCACTCTTGACTTCTTGGGTTGCTTGCATGGTACCATTGAACAGAAATGAGCACTGTAATGTACAACATTGTGTAGGAAATACTTACTTTCTATTAAAAAAATGATGTCTTGATTCTGTTTGACATACAGATAAACTGAGTCATTGCAGTGTTGAGAGAGGGAGCTTTGTTTACAATATGCCCGACTTAATGTGTCAGTATGTACCTGTGAGTTACTGCACTGTATTAATGCAAACTTGGAATTGTTGGTTAAACTAACAGAAACCAGTGTGACTGTATTCCCTTTTTACCTGTGCTTTAAGTAGTTCTAGACCAAAAACTCTTGACTTTAAACAGAAACACTGTTGTATTAGTACCGCATGTAATCCCAGAGCTAGTTTTACTCAGTTCAGTAATCAAAAATCACAAAGGACATACATTGTTTTATTTCTAGTTGTTGGGGCAGTGTGGTTTGGGGAGGCAGGAGTGGCAGGGGAAAGGTCTGTATAAAGCTAGGTAGCTTTATTGAAATTAAACTCCAGAGGTGATTGTTCTGCTTGAAGACCAGTCTTATTCTGTTGCCTTGCACAGGATCAAGTAGCCAAATCAAGTAGCCTTTTTTCTTTTGTGTCCCTTAAAGTGACAAGTGAGGAACACTTTGTATTGTTTCCTCTCACCTCTCTACAGCTGATCAATATTCCGCACTTGCTTTGACTAAGGATGGTTCAGTAATAATGAGCAGTATTCAATTCCAGTGGTTAAACATACCTGTTTGCTTTCTCCCCTTATATCAGGATTAAATTAATTGCTTCTTCAAAATTCCTAGTTACTAATTTCATGTTGGGTAGCTTGGGAAATAGGAATATTTGCCTTATCTTTTCTACAATACCATCTTTTTCATACTGCAGTCTTTATTTAGAAATTATCCTTTTAAAATTTTTACTATAAGCATAGATTTTTTTTTCTCATGCCATGTATTCTTCATACCTACCTGCACTGTGCATGCACTTTGTCTTTGCCTGTTACTTGATAAGTCAAAATTCCTGTCCATTAAAGAGCTGAGTAACCATTAGGCAGTAGAGCTTTGTTGCTCTTGCATAGACTGTAAGAAGATAGTAGTTGTCAGATCAGAACAGGAATGGTTTATTGAGTCTGTTTCCTTACAGTGACGTTTTTGTACTTGTCAGTATCAAGACATAGGGGAATATATTCTTACATTCAGGATATTCTACTTCACAGGGCACTGCTCACTTTAGCAGTAACTTCAGTGGTACTCTGGTGCATTTGTCTCAGCATAATAAAACTGATTTAACAACTGTTTTGTGATATGAGGGTGAAGAAGGATAAGACCACGTTATAAATTGCTTTTAAAAGGTGATGATGTATCATATTTTAAGTTACTGATAGGCAACTCAGAAATTAAACCAGTTCTATCTCTGCTTTGAGAGTAGGCCAAAAATAATTAGAATGTCAGATCACTGCTCCCATTAATGGATCATACCCTTCCTCTTTTAGTCTTGCTTTCCAAGTGGAGTCATTGCAAATTCCTCTGCCTGTTTTAGCTGGCCAAGAAGAGCTTATATGTCTCTAGTTCACAATGACATGCTGTATACTTCTAAATTTATTTTTCTGATTGTAAAAGAAAAGATTGTATAAAGTATGAGAATGAGAGCTTTCTTTCCATGTAAGATGAAATTGAGAAAGTGTTGGAAAAAATATAACTCTATTCTTCTGAAATTGCTGTGCACCTCCCCTTTGCTGTGAGCTGTTCCTTACAAGCATGTTAATTGGGGAACAACTGCTTGTTACAAACAGCAGCACTGTATTTTTGGAATTGAAACCTCTTGGTTATAGCTAAAATAGTGTGGTCAGGATTCACATTAATATGTTTATCCTGAATAGCAGTGTGGTAAGTTTTGGGTAGATAGTACAATAGAGAAGGGATGGTGTCTATAAAATACACATCTGTTGTAGAACAAAGATATCTACCGTGTCAAATCCAGCACAATGAAAAAAAAAGCAATAGCTTGGGGGTTTTTGTACTTAAGAGTTCGTGAAGTTAGAGAGGGGGAGGCAAGAAGCTACTCATATTGTACAGCAAGGAACAATGATGAAAGTCCAGATGGATAAAGTAGTGAAATACATAAATTCACCTACTCACACTGAACTGAATCTTTCCCAACTGATGAATAAGCACAAAACACAAGTCTGTAATTAAAATTTAAGATTGAAAGCAAAAATAACAATTTCTAGTTCTCTCTTCATGCTTTAGTCCTGCAGTGAGACTACAGTGTGAACAAGTGTTGTACCTAACATTTGAGACTGCACCACAGAGACTGCCAGAAACCACTTTGTGAGAGAATGCTGCAGCATGTCACTGCTAAAGAGTGAACATTTCATGAAGTTATTTCAAACTTAGAATTAATAGCATCCAAATACAGGACTAGCAGGCACAATATGTTGTATTCTCATTCCATTTTTGGGTGCTAAGCCAGCCTGTATTAGAATTGGACCCTGTTCTCCTACAACATGGTTATGCTTGGTGATGTGGGTGATGCAAGAATTAATGAATGATCATAAAAGCTCTTGGAGATGAAAATCACTATGTATAAGAACATTGCATGCTCTTGTAGTTGAAAAACAAATTTGTGTCAATATATCTTCATCCTCCTCAGCAAAGAACAACAGCAGAAAGGATATTAGCAATATTTATTTTCATCATTTAGATAGTTTCATTGAGTTGTCTTCTGTTGTCCAGAACTAATTAAATCTCTGATGCTAGAACTAGACAGAGGACTTTTCTCCTTCTTTTATCCTTAGAATTAGTTCTACTATTTTACTATAGTGTTTTTAGCACAGAAAGAATATCTAATGGAATCTTACTTAGTTTAGCAGAGAGGTTTCTTCTGAAATTTCTTTCTGGGCTTCACCAATGAGTTAAACAAGCCTGAGAGGTGTCATCTAAGGATTTGCTGGTGAGAATTAAGAGTCCTATTAATTTCTTCTGCAAATAAATCCTGGAAATAATGAAGTGTTGGTTGAGTTTTTCTAATTTTAATTCCAGTATGCCAATGTTGCTGGCTAGCTAACTCACCAGATGGAGCTGTAGGCTTGGTATTCTTCCCTAGACAGTAATCACTGAATCCCTGAACAATACTATTGTATGAATCCAGTGTACTCTTTGTCACTGAAAAAAGGCAAGCCACCAGCATCACTTATCAGACTCTGGTGGGAGAATACTAAGGTTCCATTTATTCTTGGCTACTTGTAGGAGATCAGACCAGATTCAGACTGTATGTGACACAGCAAAATTCTTATGAGACAGCTAAAAGTCACTAACAGAACCCCCTTGGCCCAGGTGTGGGCAGAGTGAGTGCCTGAAATTAGAAGTGACAGAATCGATTTCAGAAACTGCTTTGGATGTGCCTGCCTTCATTTGTAGTGCAGCAATGCAAGCACTTCAGGACAGGTGCCCAAGTTCAGAAAGAGGCAGCAGCAGATTCAAGCAAAGTACACGATGCCAGTTTGCCCCTTGTCCCTGCTTCCCTAATGCATCTCACTTCTTAGCGTAGTGTGATGATTTTGGCTGGGGTACAATTAATTTTATTCCTGTGGCTGCTATGGGGCTGTGTTTTTGATTTGTGCTGAAAACAGTGATGATAATACAGAAATGTTATTGCTGAGCTTAGAGTCAAGACCTGCCCCTCGTATGGCCACAATGGGGAGGAGGTTGAGGGTGTGTGGGAAACTGGGGAGCAGACACAGATGGGACAGGCGACTCCAACAGACCAAAGGGATATTCCAGACCATATGATGTTGTGCTCAGTATATGAAGTGGGGGAAAGAAGGAGGAAGTGGGGGAAATTGTTTGGAGTGACGGTGTTTGTCTTCCCAAGTAACAATTAACGTGGGATGGGGCCGTGCTCTCCTGGAGGTGCTGCCCATGGGAAACAGGGAATTAATTCCTTGTTTCACTTTGGTTGTGTGCACGACTTTTGCTTTCCCTATTAAATCGTCTTTATCTGAACTGTTGAGTTGTCCGGCTTTCACCCTCTCGATCCACTCCCCATCCTGCTGTGGCAGGCTTGGCTGCTGTCTGGGGTTAAACCACAGCTAAGCGTGATACTTTTTTCAGCTCAGAAAATGGCATCTCCATTCAGAGTGTAGGGCATCCAGTATCAGTCCCACCTGGTAGGTGAGATTCATTCTGAAAGCATCCTTACTTGATAACTCCTTTTTTTTTGCCCTGTACTTCATTAACAGTGGAAAAATCAGTTGTGGGGACTGCAACACAGACAATGTGTGCTTTGCCACAGGAAGGACTGTGAGGAGGCAAGCAGCTACAGCATGTGAAAGAATGTTTTTGTAGTCAAGGAATCTGAATGTCTGTGGGATTTGGGTTCTTTTCTTGCCTCTGTTAGGCTGCTGTCCTACCTTATGGACAAGAAGCTTTAAGCTGCAGACTAAATATAGCTTCTGATTTTTACATTCATAATTTTTTTTTGGTATTCTTTCTTCCAGTGGGTAATACAGATAAATGTTAGGACAGTTAATATAGGGGTTTGTTTAAGTACTTAAGAGAAGCTACATCAAGAAAATTTTTGTTTTATGTGACAGTTGATTACTCTAAGCGTGGTTCTCTGTGGTAGGCCTGCACTGTCACTGATAGCTTTTGGAAATATTCCTTAGGCAGAAATCACATGAAAAGAGATTAATGGAATTTGAACTTTGATAGATACATACAATTCTGAAGGCATTTAAATAAGGTAGTAAATAGGTAGCAATGATTCAGTGATTACCAGTAGTAGCTTTGTTCTACTCTCCTGTTCTGCTTCTCAGCTGTACTCCATGAAGCCACAAGCTGTGACCTCACTTTGGACAAGGTCTGTATTGGTGAATACCCATACAAGGTAGTATTCCTAACTGACAAAAATAATACCAAGTTAAAAATCTTTGTTTAGTTCCTGGTCATCCTTCACAACTTGTTCAGTTTAGCTCTAAGCCAAAATAGACTTACTTGTAAATGAGCAAAATTATGCTTAGAAGAATATTTGCAATGGCTGAGAATTTAGGTTTCTTGTATTTGTAAGACCATCATTAACTGCTTTGACAAGAGGAGGAAGTTATTAATGAAAGATAATCAGTGCCACTGGTGATGATGATGATGATTATAGAGGAAAAAGAATCAGCATACTGGAGGCAATTACTTGTCAAGTCTGTATTAAAGAATGATAGCCTGACTGGCTGAGGAGAAAATTCTTGTAAAACCAATATAGTATGTTGCATTCCACCATAAAAGAGTAATTTCTGAAATGATAGAATGGCTGAGATGTGGACTGGAGGAAGGGAAACTGACAGTAAGGGTACACTGTTGTATGCAACACAATGCATGATTTTGTTTAGACCTTCTTTGGAGCACTTGGAAAGGAAGGCTTCTCTGAGAATGCTGATCTGTAATTTTAGGCAGAGCAAAGAGTGGGAGGGAAAGCATATCACAATATATTTCAGAAGCCATTTTTTTAGGAAAGGACCATTGTAGAGGGCAGGTGTGTTAAAGCTCATCATCCTCAGTACCACCAGTGCACCTGCTCTGTGTGTCTCTGGGTATGTGTGAGACTGAAGAGGTGCAAAGTCCTCAGGTCATTGCTGTTGGTTAAATCTATTATTTATCATCAAGGACACACCAAGGGAAATCACACCTACAACTTTAAATTGGGTGACACCTGTTTTCTGTGCCCCATCAGGGGAATTGTGAGAATGGATTGCAAGTCTTAGGTAATGAATCTCACAGTAGTAAGGAAAAGACTGTCAGTGAATAATTTCTGAATCTCTTCAACAAGAAACATTTTCATGAGAAAGTATGGCAAACATGGCAGAAACACACACAAGTGTCCCTCTACTGCTTTAGGCAAACATTGTGCTTTCAGTAGTATGATGAATCAATGTGGTATCTAACCTTGCTAAAAGCTGAGATGCTTTCAGATTAATGTATTTGGCCTAAAATCATTTGCACATAACTTGAAAGTGTCTGTGGTCTTGACACATAGCAATTATGAAGTTGTCACCACCTTCATCTTCTTTTTGCAAAGAAGACTACCATAGATGAGATTTAAAACATGACACATGAATACATCTTGGGCATAGATGCTTTAGCCATAAGGTCATCAACTCTCTCTTTTTGTTGTTTGTATCGTGACTGGAAATCAGTCTGGTCATGTTCTGTTCTTAAAATAAGCAAATGTTCTGTATTCAACACTTGCACAGAATGTCAGCAGAAATAGCACCATGCGGTGAATTTAAAGCAAATGCAAATGTGTGTTGGTTTGGAGGTTTTTTTCCCCCAAGTGTTAAAATTGTGAGAAAGAGCACATCAGAAAGTATGATGTACAACATCCTGACTGTTTACCCTAAAAAAATACAATCTAAATAGCTATTTTTAAGGAAAACTAAACAAAACAACTTCTCATATTGAAATTAAGCTCTTCCCTGTTTCTTCCAGTATATTTGTGAAACAAAATGTAGAGCCCTTGTTTTGGAAAGGGAAAAAAAAAGCTACCCCAGCTATTTCACTGCAGAGACTGAAAAGCAGAGCTACTGAGCTACAGTTTCTAGAATTACTTATTTTATACAGTGAGCAAGGGGAAGGGTAATAGCAAGAGCAAAATTAGAAAGTCTGAAAAACCTCTGGAAAAAACAATAGCCAAAGATTCAAATATGGAGGGAGGTAGAAACAGGTTTTAATTATACCATTGTTAGAAAAAAAACTTCAGAAAGACTTGTCAGGTTGCAATTCATCCAATTCTTGTCAATCACCATTTGTTACCAGGCACAAAAATGAAGTGAATATGAGAAGTTTTTGCATAAAAGTTGTAGAATATTGTCACTGACCCACCCACACACACCCATTTTATTTCACCCTGACAAAAGCTGAGATGAATGAGTTGTTGTCTGGCCCTTCCCACTTTGTATCGTCATTGGCTGGCTTGGTTCTAAAAAGGATTTTAAAAAGGGGAATAATGTGCCTTTGCCTGGGATTTGAGACTGTCAGGGTGCTGAAAAGCTACTCTGTGAGCTGCCACCATGCAGATCTCTTGGGCTGTGTGCGCTGTCTGTGTCTTGACACAAATTGCATTTCAATCTGTGGAAGGGTGGCAGGTGTTTAAAAATGATGCTACAGAAATCATTCCTGAAATTACTGAAAATACAGAAACACCGATGGAACAGACTTTCAGCAACAACAATACAATGAATCAGGCAAAACATGGAGGAAGACACATACAACAAGCTCCAGACCCTAACGGTAAGAAAAGTATCATTATTACTGTCTTGGACCCTAAGAGACAATTTCTGAAAGGATACTTGCTGTCATGTGTTTGTTTATTAAAATTTCTGGGTGTGGCCTGAGTGCTTTAAGTGATAAGGATTTGCATCTACTGTTGAAGAAGTATGAATATAAAAGTTAGAATGAATATACTGGAGTTTAGTGATGAAAACATGGTCTGTCTATTGAACTTTGCTACTCTGCCCAGCTGCTCGCTGCAATCTCCAATACATAAACCTTGTAGTAGATATTACTTAACATTTCTCTGTGTATTGTGCTTTCAAACATTTTAAGGAAATATCACAAGTCATCTTCCTCTCTTCAATGTGTGGTGGGGGAATGGGTTGACAGTGGAGATAATAATATAAGTTCTTAATATTTAAGAAGACTCACACTAGTTGTAACTAAGATCACACCTCAAAAA
Organism: Pithys albifrons albifrons; assembly: GCF_047495875.1. Taxonomy (NCBI): domain Eukaryota; kingdom Metazoa; phylum Chordata; class Aves; order Passeriformes; family Thamnophilidae; genus Pithys; species Pithys albifrons. Next base: position 159,145 of record NC_092482.1, read on the forward strand.
TGGCACAAGGGTGTTGTGTTCAGCTAGATGAGAGAAATGTGCTGCTCACTGTCCTTTGCTAACAGCCAGATCTTCAGAAAGATTCCAGCAGCCAAAAATGCTTCATAATTGTCACATTTGACCAAATGTCCAGCTTTAGCAGTGATGCAAAACACATGCTCTGTGAAGAGAGACAGCAGGTGGGATGCTAACACCAAGCAGAGAAAGGTAGTTTGGAAAAAGTTCTCCAATGTCAAATAGGGCAAACTTGGTCCTCCAAACGCACAGCACAAAGCACATAGCAACATTGTGAGAGCACAAGCTTAGAGTTTGCATTGTTGTTCATTGCAGATCTGAATTAGGTTTTTTTTTTCTGGGGACAACTGAAAGGCAATTGTGATTTTTCTGCTGCAACTGTCAATTAAGGTGTTTAAAACCATAGCATTAACAACATTTTAAAAGAAAAAAAACCAATAATGCTTTTGAGAGTGTGACCTTAAAAGGTTCTTACATTACTAAGAGAGGAGCACTCTGCTTCTCACAGCCCCATGAACCACCCTGTCAAGGAAGGTTGATTTTGTTGTTACATCTGAATACCTTCAATTTTTTAGCCTCTTACCACTCTGACATCAGCTGATGAGAACTGGCCCCACTGATATATGTATACTTTTTGAAGTGGAAAGGACATTTACCTAAGAAACCAAGGGTGAAGGAGACTGGATAGTTATTTAAGATATGCAATGGTCTTGCATACTTATTTTAACATCTCTAACACAAAGAATCAAAATTATGATCCAAAGTGGCCAGACCTTTGTGGAACACAGGACGTTGCACCAGCCCATGAATAATTTCGCTGCACTGTGTTGAACCTGCACACTTTGAGGGCAGGACATTTATACACAGAAAATAAACCTATATAGCTGAGGCAATGCCTGTATATTTTAACTATACCTGCCTGTGGTAGTACAATACACCTGATTCAAGGCATTATTGTTGACAGACAGACATAATTTTCTTGAATGCTCAGGGAACTTGGGAGTATTAGGCTAAGTGCACATGAAATTCAGTTGTCAGTACTTTTGTCACAGCTGACAAAGATTGTTTAATTTCATTTATGCAGTCCTTCAAACTTTTAAAAAATGAAAACTTACTAGCTGTACTTGGACAAATATAAATCTGAGCACTGAAAATCCTGTTTCTGTACTTCACAGGAAAACCAAAAATTAAAATGTTTGTACAAATACTGTTCTATCTCTATCTCTGACTCAGAATTCCCTTATGCTGAACTAAGGCGGGAACCACCTTGTACAGTGAGAAGGGGCCTAAAAAGCAAAACCTTCTCTCTGTGAGCTGACCTTTGAGGGCTTCCACCACAAGTAGGGCTCTTGAATTAAAACTGTCCTTTTGACTAAGAGAAGAGCATTAATAGGTGTTTACCTAGGTGAAGTTATTTGATAAACACTTAGAAATCGAATTCCGTGTTTTCCAAATGAGTCAATTAGCCAAGCAAGCCTTTTGGAAAAAGTTGTGGTCGTACAATTGGAAAGTTTGTCTAAATCCTTAATGCTAAACAAATCTTGTGTTTCCTAATGTTTCATTTGCCTGTAGCCATCCTTTGAGGAAAATGGGGGTGGAGATGGAAAGTGTAAGGTTCCTTATCAGCCAAAAGAGGCCTCTAGCTGTCTGAAGGAAATTATGTGGCACATGCGGAATTATCCCAGAGAGCAGTGAACTTGGAAAAGCCAATGCCTAAAGAGTGGGAATTTCTTAGATCTGGTGTTACCTGCTATTTCTCTAACCTGGAACACATTATGCTAATTGAAATTCACTCAAGGAACACTTTATTGCAAAAGAGTTTAAATCTGGAGTCAACATCTCAAGTCAATAGAGTTAAACCAGAGCAATGGGGGAAGGTGTTGCCCACAGGTAAATAAAGGCAGGAGAATACTATCAAAATTCCCCATGAAGTAATGACTGCTGCTGGGACTGTACTTCAGGAGCTTCTCTGCCCCCTGCACAACCCTGACACAGAAGGCACCTCGTGGCAAGAACAGGACTTTATTCATAAATTTTTTACACTGTTATTCAAGGTCTCATAACTAGAATAGCAAATAGTCAGACGCTGAACAAGTGAGTTCAAATATTTCTCTTCAAAATGTGCTATTCAAGATATTCAGCTTGTATCTAGCTCAGAGACAGACACTTCTGTGGAAACAAAAAAGTGCTTTTTCAAAGATGGCAAAGATACCAGTCAGTAATTAACGTGTTTCTTGTTTGCAGATGCTTCTGACTTCAGCTGCAGGGAGATGCGAACCACCCGCTATGTCACAGAGGGGCCCTGCCGCAGTGTCAAGCCTGTCAAGGAGCTGGTCTGCTCTGGCCAGTGTGTCCCCTCGCACCTCCTTCCCAACTCCATTGGCAGAGGGAAGTGGTGGCGTCAGAATGCCCTGGATTATCGCTGCATTCCCGCTCACACTCGCACACTCCGCATCCAGATGGCTTGTCCTGAGGAAGAAGCTCGGACTTACAAATTCCGAGCTGTCACATCCTGCAAATGCAAGCGCTACACTCGCTACCACAACCAGTCGGAGCTGAAGGACTTTGGGAAGGAAACCGTCAGGCCTCAGAAGAACAAGAAGCCCCATCTCTCCAGAGCCAGGAGCAGCAAATCTAACCAGCATGAGTTAGAAAATGCTTATTAGAAAGTGGCTCTGGGTGGCACAGACTAGTAGCTCTGGATATTTTGCAAACCATCAAATGGCACTCAAAGGCCACAGCATGACATTCTGACTGCAGTAGGTTCCAATTCCTTCTGCTAAGCTGGGTCAAATGCTCACCTAGGCAAAAACTTATCAGATTGTAGCACTTATGGTCTGATACAAGAATGAGATAAACCAAGCTGGAGGTAACAACATCTAAATTCAGTCTGAGAGGAGAGGCACACTTTGGAGATCCGTGAGAGGTCATGTGGCTTGTACAAGTAGGAAGGCAGAGGAAAGTGTAGCTGCTGTGATGACAATCACGCTTTGCTAGAAATCATTCCCGTCACCCTATGTGACAAGAATATTGAGACCCCTTTCCCACACAAGTAACATGATGCAGGGCAAGCATCCAATTAGGGAAGCACCAGGAGAGTTAACACTCTCTGAATGAGCTGTAGAAAGTTAAGGATAGCAGGGATTTCAACAGTTATGTTGACTGAAGTCAAATTGTTGGGAAATTAGTATATTATCAGATCTCCTCATATACCAGGCATTTCCTCCATAATACAAAAATCAAGATATGAATCTGGTGTTCTCAAAACACAAGTAAAGTGTGACAAATTATTTCATAACTTCTAATTAAAAGACTGTAGGATCAACAGATTCAAAACTGAGTTTGGCAACTAAAACCATGTCTGATTTAAAAACAATGATTTAGGAAAAATTCAACAAATTCTGCTTTATGAGGCAGATTTATGAAATGCATGCGCCTCTCAAACCAGATAACCTCACTGATGTTTGTCCTGTAAACATCTAACAGTATGCATAGTATAACATAAAAGATACTGATTATTCCTTATTTCCTAGAACACATTTGACTTTAGTATCAGATTAGATATCTCAATTGACATTTTCTTTTCTGTAGAGTTTGGATTATCTGGCCACACATGTGCAAACCAAGTTCTGGGAGTAAGGTGGTGGTTCTGCATTAAAAGTGAGCCTCTGCTAATTTTAAAGTCATTAATTCCTCTAGAAAAGTCTTTAGTAAATGAAGCTTTCATAAGTCTTTAGTTTGGTAGCAACTTTACTTAGCTTCTCAACAGTCAGACTAATGTTTGTGTTTTTACATTAAAGAATATTATTAGAAAGTGAATTGTCACACACTATATACATCTGGTAGGATTATGCTGAAATCATATAAACTGTGGAAATTTGTGGTGTTGATTGATTTTTCAATTATTTTATGTGGGACCAGAACGTAGAGAGAAAAGGAATCATTTCAGAGAGTGAATTACTTATTTATTATTTTTTCCAGAAGTTATTTATGCAATGTTTTTCCTTGTAGAGAATGAGAAGTAATACTGCTTTAAAAATATTAGTCTGTTATTTTTAATTTTAAATGCATTGTTAATAAAGCGGAAACAATGATGAATTATAGGAAGACTAATTGATTTTCAGCTACAGTACAAAGCTGATTTGCTGCAGAGCCAGTGATTTACAGGACAGTCAGGGTGTCAACTCCAATTTCTGTGATAGAGAGTGTCAAGATCCTTAATTCTAATAACCTACTCGTGTCTAAAGAAACTCCGTCCTGGGACTTCTTGGTCCTGCATGATATTTCTCATGGAAAAAAGTTTTGCTGGTCAGATGAGTAGCTCAGAACTATTTTCATATTCTCATTTCTGCTTCCCCTGGGGAAGAAAAACTCAGCTGATCTTAGTTTTCCTCCTGCTCCCCGTGACATTTCCTAATTCATATGTTCAAAACCTGATAAAGCCACCAAAGAAAACAAGAAATCTGTGAACTGTCAATCAAGATTCCTTGATTGAAATCTGGTTGCTTCAGATCTCTCACTGAACAGAAAAAAAGAGGAATGTTGAATGGCCTTGCAAGTGCTGCCAAGCATCAGTTAAACAATCTGATGTTGTAGACCTATGTTCATTTTCATTTATTTTTTAAGAAACATTTTCCAAGAAGTCAGGGAAAACTGGGCTTGGACTGCACATAGCATGCAGATCTTCAAGACAGCTGTAAAGATGAAGTTTTTTCAAGAAAACCAGTATATAAGGTGTCCTCTCACTACTATGATTTACATTATATAGAAACCTAAAAACATTGTCATAACTGCAATATCACTTTCCAGACATCTTTGAATTCATTAATTTGACGTTTGGAGCTTAATTTTCAGAATTCACTATGAACACCAGCTGAAGTGAGAAAATTGGTTCAGTGCCTCTAGACAGCTGTTCTGCAGTCTCATTGGCAGCTGAAGTGAGTAGAATATTGTTTTTAAAATGTTGACTGTGATAAGCCAGTGACAGAGACTAAGTCCACTTCATCTCAGACTTCATCCTGGCTTTTGGGCAGTTCAGAAGAATAGAACCTGCTTCAGGTGAACCAGCAATGACTTTCACCCAAATATTTAACCTGAAAGATGTCCTCTTTCCCCAAAAAAATATGTTCTCCCACCCAGTTCTTGTCTACCAAAAGTGCAGGTGTTTCCTGTTGTCACGCTGCCATTCAGAGTCTTGCAGTTTTCTGACTTACGATGTAAGGATTGGTTCTTTCAATGTTACAAAAGCTTTTACAAGAATCCCAGTGGATGGGGAGTCCTGAGACACTTTTACTGCTGTATGTAGTGACCTCTCACTGGTTCCTCACACAGGTTAAAAGTGAAGGAGATGAGCAGTCTGCAGATATGATTACTCCTCCGTAATCTTATTCCTGAAGTGGTCACCTCCAGCCATCACTTCTGCAATTTATGTTATCAGGAGAGGAATAGGAACTAGTAGTGTTTTGAAAACTGCTGGAAAAAATCAAAATGCAGGATGTCTCACAGAGTAGACTGCTATATTCCCCTCCACCCCCGCACCCACGTGGGCTTTTTCAGAGAATTTGGCATTGTTTGTTTATTTATTTATTTATGCTATCATCTTCTTCTTTTTTTAATCTCTAATAAAGGTGTGCATGATTTGAGCCTCACATCAGTGCATATTTCTTACAGCTGCTAATAGAGCTCTAGAACAATACAGAACGTTGGAGAATGACCTACTCTCAGTATTTACTGAAACCATGATCTGCAACGGAAGGGATGGGCTGTACAGAGGAGATACCACCCCTACCTGCATGTTTGAGAATGAGTGTCTGTAGGAAATTGCAGTTTCTCTTTCACACCAAATCTATATACTTTCAGTTCTTTCCAAAGGAAAAAGCTTTTTACTGTACACAGTGGAAATAACTGAGAACAGACCAGCTTTATGGACTGACCCTATGGCAGTGAAAGACTACTGGGCACAAGACACAAGACGTGCATGGGACGGACTATTTCAGACTAACAAATAGTCCAAAAGGTTTCATAATGGACAGTGATCTGCTATGTGCTCCTTTTACAAAAGCACGAGATAGGTTTTCTTCAGGACTATAAACTCTTCAAGCAAGAGTGAATGTCTTCATTGTAAATTGTAAATTCGTAATTTTTGCTATAAAATAGCAAAATTGTACATAATTTAGCTGCTACCAAGCTATAAGTAGTAACAGGTCACTGATTTTACCTTCACTTGGTCGGAGCCAGCTCCCTGTCAGAACTTAATTAGTGCCATAACAGGTAGTGCACAGAAAAATGATTCAAGCTGCTTTTTTGAGACAGAATTCATGATTTCTCCAAATCTGCTTTTGCCCCCATTTTCATTTCCAACAATTTGTGCAGACAGTCAACCATGGCACATTCTCTACAAAATATTCACTGAGTTAAAGTCAGTATATCTACTTTATTTCTTTTTCTGGCAAAAATAAAATTCTGCTATTATTCACTGAAAAATAAATCTCCAGGCAGCAGAAACAGCTTTGCATGAAGTTCAACATTTTAATTAAAAATTGCACAATAAAGAACATAACTTTATACACTGAGTTCCTAAGCCACAGAAACACATTATGTTGTGTTCTGCAAATGTGGTTGAGAAAGTCAGCGTTGTGAAATACGGAAGGAATAAACATGTATTTTTTTAGCCGTATGACATCAACTTATAATTAGATTGTTTCACTCAAATTAGTGCAGCCTATGGGCACACAGAACATCTTTTCTATAATAAACAGGCTCAAAAGTCTGAAATTATCATATAACATATTTATGTGTAGCTTCTTTGGATTGAACATACTGTGCAGATGTAACCTAAAATTTGAATCACTTGGAACTCCCCTTGACGGGCAAGTAGTGAAAGTCCACATTTAAAATAAAGCCAGTACAAGTTGAAGAACTCCAACACAGCTGATGTTATTTAGTTGTTATTTAGTTGCAGCTGCTTCCCTTTCAGTCTTAGAGCTATCAAAGGACAATTCAGCACAAAGTTTTTTCCAGTTATATAAACAGGAATTACATTTCTATTCTGTTCAGAACCATGGGAACAGTTTTAACACTGAATGCTGGAGAGCTGTAAAATCAAACTGCAGAGTTTCATGGACAAGGTTCATGATGCCTTGTTGCCATTTCATTGAATTTGGAATATGATACTTTGTGCTTCTTTTTATATCATTTTTATACCAAAATGAATTTTATTCTCACTAGAGTATAATAAACATCCTGTGCCTGAAGACCAAAGAGAAGAAAGCAATGCCAATTCTTCTGTATCTCCTAGCCATTTCTGCTGCTGTTTCATGAACTAGTCTTTTCTTTCAACCCTAAAAGCTTTCACTGTACCTTTTTTAGGACAACTCTTACTGTGAAAACAGACTATTAAAACTAATCAGTAAAACCTGAGTAGAGGTAAAACTCATCAGCACACACCCTGCTAATTCTGAAATAAAAGTGTAACAGACACAAAGAGAATCCTCAAAGCATCTCATCTCTACAACATCAAAATGTATGGCTAAATTGAGCACTTCCAGGGATAAGAGAAGCCAGCGCTTCTCTGAGCAGCCTGTGCCGGGGCCTTACCACCCTCAGAGTAAAGAATTTATTCCTCAAATCTAACCTAAGCCTACCCTCTTCCAATTTAAGACCATTGCCCCTCATGCTATCACTGCACACCAGAGACAGAGGCCTTCTCCTGTTGGCCCCATTTAGGTATTGGAAGACTGCTCTAAGGTCTTCTGGAACCTTCTCTTCTCCAGGCTGAACAGCCCCCAACTCTTTCAGCCTGTCCTCATGTGGGAGGTACTTCAGCCCCCAATCACCTTTGCGGTGCTCCTCTGGACCCACTCGAGGGGGTCAAGGCTTTTCTTATGTTGAAGCTCCCAGAGCAGGACACAGTACCCCTGCTGGAGTCTCACAATGTGGAGTAGAGGGAGAGAATCACCTCCCTCGACCTGCTGGTCATGCTGCTTTTGATGCAGCCCAGGATGCCATTGACTTTCTGGGCTGGGAGTGCCAGGTCATATTGAGTTTTTCATCCACTAATATCCCCTAGTCCTCTTCAGGGCTGCTCACAATCTACTCATTGCCCAGCCTGTTGCCAGGTGTGGGATTGCCTTGGCCCAGGTGCAGGACCTTGCACTTTGCCTTGTTGAACTTCTTGACATTCACTCAGGTTTCCTTCTCTAGCCTGTCCAGGTCCCTCTCGATGGGATCCCTTCCAGTCAGAGTATCAACCACACTACACAGCTTGGTGTCATTTTGAGTACTTAGGTATTTGAGTCAAAGCTTGCAATCCACCCCACCCTGCCTCTCCCAGGGGTGAACTGGTTCACAATGGGGCCATGTACAACCATTTTAGACATCCCAAATGAGGCGTTGTATGATGTGAATCACTTTTTTCTCCCCATATTGGCTGCTCAGATTCTAACTGATACAGATGTGGTTGTCATAATACTTTGGACAGAAATTGTGAAATTTGTTATGAAACTGTACAGCACCCAGGATGTGAAAATGTTGTTCTGTTCTTGGTGTGTCCATAAGGGTAATACCATCATTTTCATCTCAGAGGGGAGTAGCCCCAGCTTCTTGACTGAGTTACAAATCCAAAATCATGCACCTCCCAGCTGAAGACTCCCACATCGGACTGTAGCATTAACCTTAAGACTCAAGCTTTCCAGGCAATTTAAATATACTCTCAAACCAAGGAATAAAAGGGTATTTATTTCATGGTTATTAAGCCCCTAAATTAAACAGACATTCTTACCACTTTTCCAGCAATTTACTTTTGTGGCATGAGGTTATTTCAATTAAGAAAATAGCTCAGCTCTGGCTAAATAAATAAGTTATGTCATTCTTCATTCAGGCTACCAGATTCTTTGGTGTAAAAACTTCCTTTAGGAGAGGTCTTGGGACATGGTGGCTCCTCTGAGGCTATTTGGATCTCTCAATTTCTCTAATCTCTTCTTCCTTCCTTCCTTCTGGCTATTTCCTTTCCCTTTCACTATAAACTGGACAGTATTTAACTCTAATGCTACCAGCCTGCCCAGCATGCTTTTAGAATTGGGTGGTTGTTGGTTTGTTGGGGTTTTTTATAACCAGAAGTAAGGCTTAATTTAAGGTAATTACTCTCCCATTTGAAGGGTTTTGCTATTTGCAGGACCTTACTTTTTTCCTAGTCAAATTAGCAGGAGAAGTTAGTTTTAAAAGTGATAGTTTTCTTCTAAAATTGTTCTTCAGATTAAAGGTGGCACTCAGAACCAGAAACTTCTCACTTGTGTTGAATTTCTGCATGTCTAGAAACAAAAGTAGTGCTGTCAGGAAATCATGATTGAGGGGAGGAAGAGGAGAAACAATGGCATAGACTTCCAATGAATTGACAAAATGCATGCAAATGTCAGGATGATCATCAGTTACTATGGGCTTTCAAATAAGTTACTCTCCAAATCAGAGGTGTCCAGAGTCCTCCCAGGAGTCAAAAATAGGCCTATTTTAAAAGATACCTTTTTCTAAAACTGGTTTGACAGTCACATCTCTAATACAGCATCAAGAGTTCACAGTCACAAGGATTGAACTTGCACTTGCAATGGAACAAATATACTTTGTGGAATGAAAAGTGTTAATAAATGTAAATGTTCAGTGGAGCATAGTTCACTGATAGGAATTAGTGAATAGGATATCCTCAGTGGGAAAACTGGCATAATTTCAGAATTTAAGCATCACATTGTCAAACATATCCCTTTCTTCTACTTGAAAGGTTTTCTTGTCTGAAATGTAAGGATCTTAACTAGCTTTTCATTATTTTGGGGTGTTTGGAACCTCAAAGGGGCCATTGGATGTATATGCAACTGATTTGTAGCATAGTCTGAACTGACAGTCTGCAGATGAGCAATAAACTCAGTCCACATCCAATTTACTTTTAAGCTACACACTCCTCAAATATGTAATTCTGGTTTGTTCAGCAGTACCATCACTGTGTTTACTAAAATACCCCACTAGTACTTTGAAGTACATGTTACATACTGACTTTATACCCAAGGGCCTTGAATTTACTTGTATTTCTCTGCAAAGAGTGGAAATACAACATTTAATGTATATGCAGAATGCTCTGCTATTCAGAGTGCAGAGGCAATGACCCAACCCTCAGGGCATTCATGCAAAACTTTTTGATAGGAAGTCTATGGGTGGTCTTTGGGGAAATGGCAGGTACAATAAAAACATGTTTGGACCTGACTGTTCAGGGAGACCTCACACACAAGTCTGATGAGAGGCTGGTCCAGAAAACTTAAAAACAAAACACAAAAAAACAAATATGTAAGAAAGAATAAAAAGATAAGAGATAACTGCAACCAATACGTGTTTCTGTGGAACTGTACTGATTTTTGACATCTGGATCACAAGACAATATTTAAAGCACAATCACTCAGATTATATTGATGCAGTTTAAAAAAGACCTACTTACAAAAGGCCAAAATAGCCATATTATTACAGCCCCCTTGGGAGGGGGCAGTTTGCCAGCTCAAACCAAGACAATGGGCCAGAAGAAACATATTTAGCAGTAAAAACAGAAGCATTCTTAACATCTGCAGTACATGGCAATTTATAATAAGTTAACTTTCAAGTAATTCACTTACCATAAAAAAAAAATCAGATAATTTCTAGAGTCATGTGCTGTGAACATCCAGATTCTGCAACTATTTTCAAGGAGGGTTAAGGAGTTTGCTTGTGTCGTGGCTGGTTTTCTCCTCTGTGGAACAAAACTCATCTGGAGGCTCTCCAGCGTTGGTGGCAAATTCAAAGATCTTCCCTTAACTCCCATGGTTAACACCAATGTTACTTTAAGACCACTTCAGTTCTTTGCCAGTGATTTGTATGGTATTCTAAATTCACTGAGACATAGAACTTGAAAAGAATCTCCTGGTCCACTTTAAATAATAATTAATAACTATATTTACAAGACAGTTTATTCACTAGTTCATGCAGAAAGTGCAGATAAAAAAATTCTGTATTACTTAACTGAATTAGCTCCCCAGACTATTCTTACACAACATAAAATTCAAAAGGAACTCTAAAGAAAGAAAAATAAGGCTCCATTAGAAAACTGAAATTTGAGAAATTTGGTATGTATTAAACTCGGAGTGATTGAGCAGCATGTAGTCATAATTAGCTCCAAGTAGCATATACATAAAGGATATAGATCTGAAAGAAATAAATGAAAGTGGAATAGGATAAATATATTGCAGTTGTGGGGCAACATATTTGTTAAGGAAGAAAAGCAGCCGGAATATTGGCAAGTCAAACCAGAAAAGCTGAAATGGGGTGTGAGTAACTGAGTCCATTCTGTTTGCTGCCCGAAACCTGGAGTCCTGTGTATGCTTGGTGTTTGGTATCCTAAATTAAAATATATGGCAAGAAAAAGAATTTTTTCTTTGATCCTCAGTTAAAGCAGACTGAGAAAATCCCTTGATAATTGGTTAATAGTTCATGGGGCTAAAATTGTTGTTGTAGCACAATCTGTGGGAACAACACAGGAGAAACATTTCCTGCAGAAAGAATGCTGAAGTTTAATTACTACACAATGCATGAGAGAGGATTTCAATTTTTAGGACCCTGTGTTCAGGCAGTTACTAGGTAGCCAGCTTGTAGTGGAATATTGATGCTTTAGTGTAATCTCTGCTATGCCAGAGAACAGTGGAGGGGCCTCATTCTCATGATGGGGTAGGAGGAATTCTACACATTTCTTAGGTCTTATCATCATGTACATTGCTGTGGCAGGCAGTTTAATTAATAACTGTTGACATCTTGTCATTTATCATTACCAACACAGGAGGTGAGGACCTTTCCATACACATGCTGTACAAATAAATTAAAGTTGTCTCTCCCAGTCTCACGGGTTTGCTGCTGTCACTCACTCACGTTGTCCTTCCTGCGGTTCAAAGACTTGCCCCTTATCTGCTCTTAGAACTGGGCAGCTATTCATATAATGTAAAACAAAAACACATGCACATGCAAGCCTGGTGGATAATCAACCTCAGATAATATTGTTGAAGAGAATTCACTTATTGAGTGCACCATAAGACACTTATTCCTAGATTTTAAATGTACATCAAGGAAGACTGTTTCAGAAGCAAAGACCTGCCTAGAAATGGGTCCTTGAGATAGTGTGGAAACACCACAGTCAGATAATGACATCAGTATAAGCTTTTCCACTGACTTCAAATGTCATTAGAGCAATATCTTATTTTCATATCGCAAAGCTCAATACTAAGTAGTTCAGTACATGCAAATTGCTCATCTTTCTTTGAAATCACCTGCACCATTCTGCATGGGAATGTTCAGAATGACTCTGGGTACTGTATGGGATTTTGTTTACAACAGTCAAGCCTAAAAATCTTCCTCTCTGTGAATACTTTGATTCTTAGTAGCATTTCACAGGAAAAACCAATTCCAACAGAAATGAGAAGGTAGACATAGTTACAGAAATAGTGTGAGGAGTACACTTACAAGCACAATCCATTTTTGGTAAATACAAATAAACAGTTCATTAGGTGTGCTCTGTCTTCAGGGGAACAGCATGGGAGGGACTGCATATGGGGAAAAAAAGCCCCAGAGATACTATAAGTAAAAAAAAAAAAAAACCAAACCAACCCACACCCCAAAACTGCCTGATCTTCATTTACTCTGTACAATAAACTGAATTGTGATAAATTTTCATTGTAATTTGTGGTTGTAGACAGAGCTTCCTGTGTCTGCTGAAGGCAAATGATAGAGTATCTCTGTTTAAATTTTACAAGTATGTCTGGCTGAGTGATGGAGCTGCCTCACTCTCGGTTGTTGAAGGGCAGTAGGAAGTGCTGGACTCCTGCAGGGACCGTCACAATCTTCCTGACACAAGTAGGGTGATGGCTGCCCTTACACTGTAGGGGTGAGCCTATATGAAGGAAAGCTGCTATAGCACTGGGTGATATCTGTCCCTTACAAATTAAACATTCATGAAGAGAAGACATGGTCAAACAGACATCAGCACGCAGATAACTGCAAACAGGAAATTCCTGCACCAGACCTTGTGAATGTCTCCTATTTAAAATGGCAAAAGGACAAAAAGCATTAGGCATAAGATAGACCAGAGAGAAAGGGACCTTCTACATGCCACCTTTAGCAGAAATCCATGGCAGAGCTAATACTCATGTGTCAAATAGCTGAACTGTGAGCGCATTTTAATAATGTGATATGTGGTAGTTCTGGCCCCTTCTGACTGCAGTAAATTGCCCTGTTTGGCTGGAGCCAAGCTGAAATAGCACGCTGGGCATGCATCAGGAAATGACCTCAGAATATACGAAGCCTCAGCCTCTAGGTGATAAGTAAGGGCCCAACAAATTAATCTCATCATCTGCATTCATCTTTGGGTGCTATTCTGTGCCAGGCCACAATGTGTGGGCTGGAGTCTATTTTTTCACTTGTGTAACTTAAACAGGTAGTTTGAGCTACTATGATACAAATGTTCTATTCTGTGCTGTCTGCATCGTAGGTTGTTCCTACTGAAATAAGAAGAATTATCATGTCATATTTTACAGACAGGCAGACAAATGATTGTGTTGACATCTTGCTTTTGTCAACATATTTTGAATTATACACTCTGTAAGTCTAGTGAAGTACATGTATTGACTTCCTCAGTTTTTCTCCCTTTGATGGCAAGCATCTTTATTAATAATCATAGCTTTAATTATTTATGATGCCATTCAGAATCTACTACCTTCTACTCTCTACCTTTGAATTGCATTCCTCACTGTATTTTTAAGCCCTTGCAAGGTCAAAAATCACATCCAAGTGAAATGGAAAGAAAGAGTTGCCTTAGGCTCATGATTGGAATTTAGGACATGGTATGCTAATAAAAAAAAAAAAAGTAAAACATAACACATTATAAGTAAAACATAAAACATTACTTTATAGCAAGCTGTACCAGGTAGCCTTCAGGGTAGTAAATGTAAATGTGATAATGAAGTGGGATGGTTATTCCACCCATGAAAGTCCAAAGCTCTGTGACGTAGAATTCTACACTTTGGCTACTAGACCAGAGAAAATTGTTTCTTTGCAAGGAAAGCAAAGAGAAAAGGTCAGAAGATGATTTATTCATTAGGCTGCACAAGAGCATAGCAGTTTGAAATTGTCACTGAAATAATAGACTGCAGCTATAGGGACTCAAATTCAAGTATTAGGACAAGAAGTTTGCGTTTTTAATTCTCTGGGTAAGGGAAAACAATTCAGGCTTAGTTTATGCTTGCTAACCTTTTGTTTACTGAAATACACTGCACCAGCCTTGTATTGGTCTCACTCAGTCACCTGCCTATCCTCCCCCCATTTCAGAAAACACTAAACTGGTGAACTCACAAAGTCTGCTTCTTAATTATGTTGGTGGAACACTGTTCTGTGCCTTGTTCCTTCTGCTGGGTCAGCTCCTGTGAGGGGACTAGGAGAGGTGCTTGCTGAACACACTTCAGCTTCTCTCACATGACAACCAAACCAGTTTGGCTTCAGCAAAAATTCCTGTCTTCAAACCCCAATTACTGCGCTGGCACAGCACTTTGAGTGGTTTCTAATTGTCTGTATTTATTTGCAAAGTCTCTACTGCACAGAGTCCTGTGATAAATATAATTCCACTCATGGCTAATTAGATGCTTTTTTAGGGGGAGTGGGGAGAGTAATTTCATGGTAAACCATAATTACTAGTAAAAGAAGTACCTTAATTGCCAATCCACTCTGGAGGGAGTAGCTGAGGCTTAAATCAGCCTAATTAGAATTCTAACTGTTCATAATAAATAAGTAGTAATTACTGATTGGATCTAGCCTACATTATTCTCAAAAGGGAAAAACTTGAAAGTGTGAATTTAGTGTCAGTTTGTGTTTAATTTTGGCCATTTCCTACTTGTGTTAGACTGACAGTCTAGCACAGAACTGAGCAGAGTAGAAATCTAAGTCCTCCACATTTTCTACTGCTATTGGTTTCTACTGACATAGACCCCTGGCCAAACAGACAGCTTGGTAATGCAACCTGTCACTGTATGCTGAGGTCTTGAAAATCTTGTTCCAGCTATAGATGCAATACATAGATACCTACAGCTATATGGTAACTCAATCATCACGTGGAAAAATACTTTTAACTCGCAGGTCCCTGTTCCTCACATTTTCTGATGAAACACGACTCATTCCCAAGTCAAAAATGTCATATCATATTATTTGGGTCATTCATGGCCAGAAACCATGGTTGCTGACCTGTGCCAAATAAAAAGAGGAACTATTATTACAATATACTGGAAACTTAACTCCAGCTGTTTATCCAATATGTATTTAATCACAGGCATAAATCACATTCTGCCTGAAAGGAGTTTGTAGTCAGGTGGGGATTGGCCATTTCTCCCAGGCAACCAGCTATAGGACAAGAGGACATTAGATGCACCAGGAAAGGCTCAGGTGGAACATCAGGAAGAATTCCTTCACAGAAAGGGTGTCTAGACATTGGAAAGGGCTGCCCAGGGAAGAGGTGGAATCCCTATCCCTGCAGGTGTTCAAGGAACAACTGGACACAGCACTCAGTGCTTTGGGCTGGGTGACAAGGTGGGGATCGGTCACAGGTTGGATTCAATGATCTCAGAGGTCTTTTTCAACCTAACTGAGTCTGTGATAAACACAGGCATTTTCCCACATTTCTTCCCCACAGCTTACTGCCCTAAATACCTGAGATATTCTTGCAGGCCTGAAACAACACTAGCATAAAGAAAGCATTATAAAAGTATTTATTTTGTGATTTTCCCTCCTATGTTTTTTTCTCTCTCTAAGAACTCCACTAGGTGGTAATGGGAATATTTTGTTAGACCTACTAACACATTCTAACTTGTGATTGATACGTGTGTTCAGCATATATGAGAACTAGAACATTATAATAACAGAAGTTCAATCAAATATTTTTCATTTCTAGTGACCCTTACCAGTCTACAACTGCCTCTTTACTACCAACAGGAAACTGATTTGTTAATTACAGGAGGTATAGATGCAATAGCTTTATATCTTAAAAAGTCCCCTAAAAATCACAGATAAGAAGCAACTGTGGGAATCAGAACACTTTGCAATGTCAGCCTGAAGTCTTGCAGCTTTCTCTTATAAGTAAGAGTAATGTTAACTAGTCAAAACTCAAGTGTCAGGGTGTTTAAATCTGCCAGTAGCAGTAAATGCTCCCAGCTGCAGCTAGTCACAGTATAGGACATATTTCAGAGGGGATGAATCAGTAGCTCCTCTTTGCCCTAGTTTTAATGGGAGGTTTTGGGTTTTGTTTTCAATTTGGAATCCTTCAGAAACAAATAGAAGAATTCCTTGGGCTTTTTTTTTTTTTTAAATCAGCTTCGGTTCTCATAGCTTCTGGGCAAATACTTTGTTATTTACAAGAGGGCTTAAGGCCCTGGGAACTCAGCAAGGGGCAAGTGGAGGAGCTGCTCACACTCTTTCTTACCAAGCTAAAAATCACTTTTTCTATCAATCAAAGCCTACATGAGGCCTCCTTCAACTTACAGGCTCCTCACCTTTGTGTTATGATCCTGGCAGTCACTGTCATGGCAACCACAGAGGCCATTCCATCTGAGAAACTTCCAGGGAGATGAGGAGGGAGCTCGTGGACTGGGAATCCCTGCTTGGAGTAACGGTCCTACAGAAAGGGCAGCTTTCAAATCTGGAAAATTATAATTTATCTTGAACTAAATGTTTATCCAGCCTGAGGTGTATCTTCCATTCTTTGTCAAATTTAGTAGTGATTCATTCCCTTAGTGACTGTCTTCAATGCACTCTCCTTGATCACCCCTTGTTCTGGCCCATCTCCTGCCACTGCTCAGCAGCCCTGCTCTGGTGAAACACAAGTGCTTTGTTCTCACCTACCCTGGAGCATCTTTATCCGGTGCCCTTTGTCTGCTTTGGCATGTCTGGGTCTGCATGTGAGTGGGCTGCATGGGTGCATCCTTGTGTTAACAAATTTCATCTTGGTTTCCCTAGTTTCCAAATCTACAATTATTGGAGGCAGCCAGTTGCTTGACACTTTGAAAAACAAGGCATCCACTAGAAGCATTTTACCCCTTTGGTTTTTTCCAATGCATGGAACTAAAAGGAGCAAGACGTGTAGTACGCAAGAAAATGTGAAAATCAATTTTTTTCTCTACAAGCCATAACTGTTACATCCTGAGTCACTGCAGGAACCATGGTGCCTTGCTGTCTTCAAGCAACAAACCACAGGAGTGGCTGTCGCAGTCACCTTCAAGCACAGGATTTTGTTCCTCAAACACATTTCTCCCACAATAGCAACACTCCAAAGACAAGAAAAAAATTGGCTTCTCCCCTTACTCCCAGACAACAATCTGGCAAACACACTTGTAATTTGCTGCAAGGGCCTGGGTTGTATAACTTATAAATGTGAAATAAAACCGAATGAGGCAACACCCACAAGGCAAATGCTTACAACTATGGGGAGGGGGAACATGGATTCAGCAAATCTGGGGAGAGCCTTGTCCCTGGACCCAAAGGCCACACAGGACCCAAGCAGTCAGAATGTGCCCCTGCTGCTATGCTTGCCCTTGTTCTATTGCAAAAAGAAGTCTTCACAGTTCTTCTTTTAGTACCCCAGAATGGTCCCATCTGAAGCCGTGATTTTCTTCCTCCTTTGCCATTAGCTGTAATGTAGGGTTTCTAAACTTGTTTGTTTTTGTTGGCTGTACACTAAAGCATTGGCCCTTCCTAAAAGAATTGGTCCAGCTGTGAATTTATTAACTCCTTCACACGCTTAGGTGTGGGCTTCTTTCCTGGGAAGGAATTCCTTACTGGTTTTCCTTGTCCCTCAGTTGGGACCATGCTCCCATTGAGAGACTCAATGGCAGCCTGAAGATTGTACCAGCAAATCCTGCCCATGAGACTGTGAAACAGACTGTACAATTCCATGGAAATTCACACATTCACCCAGCAGTGACAGGTGCTACAGTGCAGGGATTTTTTTTTCATGCAATACTAAAGAATTATGCAGCCTCTCAGTAAAGCATCTGCATAATTTTAGCCTGTGCCATTTTATTTTATTTATTTTTTTTTTAAGTGCAAGGAGGGATGAGGAAGGCAACAATTCAGCTGCAACTTCACAGCTGTTTCTTTGGCCAGTATTGGAGGTAAACGTCTCCACCTCGTGGTGTGATAACAAAGTATCCTTACGAAATTTTTGAATTGCTATTAATGGAAAGGCAACACGTTATTTGTAAATTGTTTTCCTAGGCAAACTGTGCTTGTCAGCAACACATTTAAGCAAAGAAGAGAGGAAAAAGGTTTATAGACCATTGACTACATATAAACATGTGATGATGCATCATATAAGCACGCTGCATTCAGTCACCCTTTCTGTATGCAGTAATCCATACCCTGCACAGCATGAAGAGCTGTGAATAGCCTTGTAACCTCTTGGAGGACATTATCAGGCAACGGAACAGGGAAAGAGGCGGTCAAGGCTTTGGCTACAAACATCTCAAGGGAGAGGCCGGTACGTAACTTCTGCTCCAAAAGGCAGGCACGACCTTCATCCAGCAAGACCCTTATTTTCAGCACACGAGCTGACACGCTGATTATTGTAAGTTTGCTTTTCATGGGCTGCACAACTTAGAGTGTTTTGAAAACAGTGAAACTGGTGCAATGAAATGGAAACCGCTGTTACTTTGCATTTAAAAAGGTACCAGTAGAGGGAGATGTTTCACCCTAACAAAAATTCCTTCCCAGCAGAACTGAGGGGAAAAGAGAATTTAAACGGAAATAAGTCTTTGCTCTTGTTCTAAGACGTAGTACAACACAATATAATAGCTGTAATGTGTTCTATGTTTAAGCAAAATTTCCTAATGAAATGGCAACTGACTGAACTTTAATTGCTGGATAGGATTCCCTAGAACACCTTTAACACCAGAATTTACTCTGATGTCATCAAAACAATAAACATTCTGTGACTATATTCCAAATAATAAGAGCTTAGAGAACGCTTTCTTAATTTAGGGGAGAAAAAAAAACCATTTTCCACAGCAGTCATTCAACATAAGAACAAATTCTGGCTCTTATAAAAAGCTTTTTCAAAATTTTCATTTAACTGCCTTTAGTTCAACTGGCTTCAGTGAAAGAGATTATAGAGACAATGACAAAAGCAGCACCAAAGGATTGTCTCAAGAAAGGTACTGCAGAGGTCTCAGCACTGAAGAGATTTAAAAATTTACCACTTGTCAGATAATCCTATAAGGCATTTATTAGGATCTTCAGAAACATAGGATATTCCTAATACAACAAAAACTCAAAATGAAAATGTTGCATTTGAGGCATTGCCTTGCCTCGAAATATATGAACCATGCCCTGAAGTCTAAGTGTAGATTTTTTAATCTATAGCCATAAAAATGGTTTTAAAAGTTGAATGTTCTGTTCCTCTCTCTTCCTGTTTCTGTCATGTTGTCTGATAAAAACAACAGATGAGTTTTGTAATCTGCCAAAAGCTGAGCTAATTTTGTATTTTTCAAACATTTCCTGATATTTTGTGCAATTTAATATCTTTTAATAGAGTTCTTTAACCACATGGCTGTTCACCTTTCATTGGTGGAAGATAATTTTTCCCTTCTAGGTACACTGCCTCTATTCATCTGAGCTTTACACTTCTTTTCTTTCATACTTTTAGAATGGCTGAGAAAACTATTCAAATGACTGATAGACCCACAGAGCCCATCTTTGGGCTTGGCATTTCCTTCCTAACTCTCATTGCTTCCCCACTCGTTACAGGTTCTTGCTGTGTCTGACCTTGACACCCCTTCTCTAGCTCTCTGCCCTCCACTGGTCTCCTGTTTACCTGAGTAAATCACAGGATGGACCAATAGAAAGCTCAAGGACAAGCCCCCATTTCCCAGCCTTCAGCTTGTTATGGGAGCATTCCTCACAAAAACTGATCCCCATCCGTGCCATTTTTTCTACTAATTTTTCAGTGCTCAACTGCAGAGATGTTGACTTCACAAAGGTCAAAGGTGGCTGCCTCGACCAACAAATGGGATTTAGCAAGAGGGGATGATTGTTGTTCTTTGGGAATGAAGTGTCAGGAAGATGCAGAGGTCCCACAGCCCCTGCTGAGGTGTCAAGTGACAGCACCAGCTGCTGAAGGTGCTGGAGCTCTGCACATCTCCCAAGGGCATGCCAGCTCCTTTTCCACATCTGAAGCTGGAGGAATAATGGTGAAAGCTGCTTTGGGAAATTGAGTCAGGCCCTGCACATGGACTCTGGTCAGACCTGACGGGGATTCCTGAGTGGGAGCCTAAAGCTGATCTGACTGAACTGCATACAAGACTAAGGGACAATCCTCCTTTCCCTTCTATCCCTGCAAGTATATGTGCAAGGACATAAATGTTTGCATAATTAACTAGATCTTTTTGTAGGCTGAGGGTAGGACTGAAAAACAACAGACCGAGGCTGAATTCATACAAACCCCTGATAACCTGCACGAGTGAAGTTTTACACAATGACAACACACACAGAGAATATAAATTATATATTCTGCATTGGCAAAAAGTTCTGGACTCTGATATAGATTCTGTCAGTGTCTGGGATAGTTGCTGCATTCATAAATTCATTATAACCTGATTCTTCAGAAAAAGAACAGTCTGGGGCTTTTCCTCCTGCCAGTGACTATGAAATACTTTTTAATGCTTATTATCTAATGCAACAGAGCAACAGATTTAAATATTTAGAAGACTACTTCCTAGAGAATGAATTAGGTATCAGATATTGAGTATTTTGCAAGAAAGTTAAGATTCATGTGATAGAACAGAATTTGACGTTCTTGTTCAGAATGATCTGAACTAAAACCACTTGATTTTCTGAAAAAGGTCAAGTTCTAAGAACCAACACATGTAACAGAATAAGCACATTCCCCACTGTGCCCGGATTCCATGAAAGGTTACAATTCTCAGCTATTCAAAGGCCAAATTAAAGTATCACTTAAGCTTCTGTGAGAAATGAAGACTCCATGTCTGTTAAATCTCTGTGTTTCAGAGAGAACACAAAACCCAGCACCAATGCTGGAAGAAGGGAAAGGGGCACACATAGTGTGTAGCAGGGCCTGAGAGAGTAACTATTTGAAATGGTTGCAAGCAGATTATGGAAACATGGAACACATGCACACATAAATTGTCATTAAATTATGGAGAACAACCTTGAGAGCTGTTGCAGTAACCCCAGCATAGCAGGGTTTGGGGCAGTTCCAGCTGCTATACTTTTGTGAAAAAGGCATTGAGAACAGATTCCCAACTGTGATGGCCCTAGGGTCTAAGAACTTGCTTTCTGTTAGGAAAAACTACAAAATGTTCGACAAAAGATAAAAACCATAACTTTCATTGGCATAAAATCAGATTTCCTTGCAGGAGGGGTGGCATATTGAAAATTCCCTAGAAAATAAAATACAGAAAAAATAAGTGCCGCTGGCAGCAAACTCCAACACGCAGCAAACACGTGAGTTACGTATCTAACAAAAGGTCACTCAAATCCTTGCATGTGTGTACAAGCCAGGCTTAACACTTTTATTAAATTTAGGATTGGGCCTTAAATTATATAAAATTAGTGAATGCCTTTCTTTTCTTTCCCACTTTAGTTCTTGATTTTTGGTGTCTATTGAATTCTGGTTTAGAATTTTTTCTAAACCTAAGACTTAGGGAGTTTTGTTAACAGTACAATAAAAATAACTTCATAGTGTTACAAGGAAACATTAAAGAATTTTTTGTGTGCTGCTCTTCCCCTCTAAAAAAAAAAACAAGAGACATTGTTTCTTTAAAAGTCTCCATCTGCAAATCCCATTAGATGTGCATATAAGGTTTCAGATGATTAATAGCTGCCTTCTTTGCTTTGGTTGGAGGGTCTGAGAGTATGTGTGTTAACCCCTCCCTCCCTTCACTCACATTTCACTTTACAAACTTGTCACTCTCCTCCCAGCACAGTATTTAAAAAGTGTTTCACTCATGCCCAGCACTTCACAAGGGAGCAAACCGGTGGCCTTGGGAAGCAACTCATGGCGATCCCTGCATAGATCTGAGTCCTGTTTCCCAGTTAGGACAATGAAGACATTTAGAACAGCTCCCGAAGTACAAAATCTGAAACAGCATAAAACCCACAAACAAACTGGTGTTTAGGAAGGAAATCCATTCTGTAAAATCTGGAAGATTTCCCCTCCTCTTCTTATTTTGGAGCCTGAGCTGTCACTCATCACAAGCACTGAAGTGTGGACAGGACTGGAAGCAAATGGATCCCACCAGCAGCAGCTGCATGCGCAGCCCACAACCTCCCCCTGCCCTCTGGGCGTGCACAAGGAATACCCACATGGATGTCACGACAGCCCCGGGGCTGAGCCACTGCCCAGCAGCACCATTCTCCTTCCATCAAAGACCAGATTTAGCTGCTTACTCTGATTTCTCAGCCTCATGCTTGCTGACAGCTCCCTACAGCTTCCCACCAGAGGAGAGGGCACTTGTGGAATCGCACCACTCTTTCCAACACCCTGACTGGCACCTTGCAACAACTGAGACCAGAAGACAACTCCATCCAGAGCAGGCCTTGGCATCTGAGGAGTCAAAGGGAAGTAGCCCAGACTTAGTGAGTGCGGAAGTGAGTGTGAATGAAGGTGAGGATGTACCAGTAAATACCACGAATGACACTGAGAAAAAGCCATCCAAAAGAAAAAAGGAAAGCTCAGGTAGGTGATATGAAATCAGGGTTGTGGGAGAGGACAGGCAAAGAAATGAGAGCCACCTGTGAAACTGAATTAAGAAAGAAAGCTGATGAGGAAAACATTTTGTAATATTTGGCTGGGCAAACAACACAGTAACAACACTGAAACTAAATGACTTTTTCTTATGCCATCCTTTGTATTGCACTCCTGTAGATCTGGTTTACTGAACTAAACATTTTACTCACCAGCACAATGTACATTTGCTGTAACTAAACAGCTATCACATGGCATGTACACACTGAGAGGAAAGTCCTAGGATGTAGAGTTACAGATTCATATTTGTCTCAGTGTAAGAGAATGGCAAAGGGCAAAGATATTTCATCTTGAGTTGCTTGTGCTAGTTGGAAATACCATGCTAGGATTTTGACATCTCAGTTTATGGTAAGAAGTACAAGAGACAAAGTCTTCCTTCTAAATAAATTCTATTTGGCCTCACTACATATTAAATATTTTTAGCTCAAAATAGGAGGTACTAAAAGGTTTCCTATCAGTACAATGTCCAACAATGCAGAAAATGTAGATAGTTTTCATGGTGTCCTCCTAGCTAGCAAAATACATTCTTTCTACAGGGCAATATTCAATAATTTCATGGTTGTACAGCCTCTGACTTGCTGCTGTCTCGGATACAGACATATGAAATATGCATAACATTGTTTTCTCCTAAGGAAGCTGTTAGAAATTAAGATGCTTGTATGCATTCAAATGCTGTAGTACTCACTGACAAGTTACAGTGGGCTTTTTCCTGCAGCACTGCTAAGAAGTGGAGAATATTTTCCAGTAGTCCCACTTTACAGACAGAGAAAGAAAGGACAAAAATATTTATTGATTGATTTCTAGGTTTTGCAGAAGTTTGTAGAATTTAAATTCATTTTTATTGAAAAAGCATGTTTGGGCAAAATTTTCCCAAAAACCCTAATGCAAAGAGGCTAAAAAAATATTAAAAGGTGAACATTGTTTTCATTAAAACCTCTACTAGTCATAGGCAAACAGCAGATTTCATTATGCTCAGATTAGAGGGATATCTTTATTCTTAAAGAGAGTGATTTCAAAAAACATCTCCCTGTTTTAAGTAGAAAACAGAAGTTCCTTCTTTTCTCTCTTACCAGCACTCTTAACATTTTCTTTTCATACTTGCATACACTTTTCCTTCCAGGAGCTGTAAGTTTTTATTTTTTTATTTTTCAAATGTCAGTACAGTAGGAAAAAACCTACCCAAGATTATTTGTTCGTTCACACATTTGCCATTTCTCACACTGTGTTGTCAAAGCTGAAGCAGCATTTCCAGGCCATACCAACAGCTGAGGGTGGCACCAGGCACTCCTGGCACGTCGGAAACACAAAGTCCTGGCTTGGCTGCCTCCTACACGGCAGGTCAAGGGAGGGTGAAAATACAGATATAAGGAATGAAAGTAAAAATGTGGGGAAGGAAATTATTTTGATGCAATGACATGGGGGGAATGAGAGCTTCCTTCCCACAACTACAGTTCTGTGACTGTGCAGACCCAGGCACTTCTGACAACATTCCCCTTCCATCTCTGTCCTCTCAAACACAAGGCTGACAACACCAATAAGTCATGCTGAGCTCGAGGGGGCATAATACAATCTTTTTAAAACTTCCACTGAGCACTTCAGTGAGTGGTTTAGATCAGACCTCTGCAATGCACGTGTTCACACATCAGCATAACTGCAAATTACACAACAAAGTATGCTTTGCCTCTTAGAAAACCAGAACTCAAGCAGCAAGGCAGAAACCAGCAGCAAATCACGGAAGGAAAGAACAGCTTTCACAAAGGAGCAGCTACAGGAGCTGGAAGCTGAATTTACCCACCATAACTACTTGACAAGGCTCAGGAGATACGAGATAGCTGTGAACCTGGATCTCACCGAAAGACAAGTACTTTCCAAACCCTCGTCTCCCCAGCTCCTTTTTCCTCCCCTGCAGAAAAACTTCTTCCTAACTCTAAAAACCAGATATGTTACTTGAGGGTGTGCTTTTGCAGTGACACAGAGGTATTTTAAAACAAAGCCTACACATTCTTTTCGAACACACTTGTTTCAAAATTCTGTAAGTACTTAATACATTTAATTATGTTTCTCTAACCTAAAGACAGAATTGGTAATAACTGGTCTCTACCAAGCTGTTGTTTACCACCGTTGATTGGTACATACTGATACAGTGAGTCTTACATATGGAATATGGATATCACCTTAGACTGCAGCTTACAGGAAATTATTAGAATTATATGTTTGATACATGCATTCTTCCTGGGTCATATTTCAAGGTGATAATGAAAGACAAAAATGCAGAATTTTGCGGGGAGAAATATTTCTGTTTTCTCATTGTCATCTCAGCCCAGGTTTCCTTATCAAAGCCTAGTGAGCAATAGAGGAATTGCTCAATTATGTGGAGAAAATTGAAATTCCTGAAGCACTAGATTGGATAGCCTAGATGTTAAAAACACATGAGAGGCAATGTGCCCATTGTGTTGACATGCTTAGTTGACATGAAGACAGGTTCTAGGCAAAGAAATTGTACTGTCTTGGAGGGTTTCAGAGATCTGGAACATTTAGAAA
This sequence comes from Pithys albifrons albifrons, assembly GCF_047495875.1. Taxonomy (NCBI): domain Eukaryota; kingdom Metazoa; phylum Chordata; class Aves; order Passeriformes; family Thamnophilidae; genus Pithys; species Pithys albifrons. The sequence goes on from NC_092482.1 coordinate 184,550, forward strand.
GAATTGTTCCAGTCTGTCTTAGAGAGATGGATGACTTAAACTTGTGAAGTTCTGTTCACCTTTTCTTCTAGAATTCTACAAAACATCCGTCTATTGATACACATACATGCATAGCTCTGCTTATACCTCTCAGATTGAGGCAACAGGTAATCATGTCCTTTTTATCACCCAGGTCAAAGTATGGTTTCAAAACAGAAGAATGAAGTGGAAACGCGTTAAAGGTGGGCACCCAGTGTCCCCACCAGAACATGATACAGAGGATGTGGACTCTGCTGCCTCCCCCAGCTCTGACTAGTCTTTGCAGCAGTGGAAGAGGAGTGTGGAGAAATCAATTGATACGAATGTGGATGAAACACTTCTTCGGGTCAGCTACACAGTGAGATCATCCTGCCTGCAAATGCTGTAACCCATAGTCTTTAGAAGGTGTATGATGCTTTCTGTTACAGAGGCAATTAAAGAGCACATGGGAAAAAAGGCAAAGGAGGGCGTGATTTTGATTTTTATCTCTGGAACTGTCTTACTACCACAGATGTGTCTACAGTAAAAAAACAATAACACAGGAGTAATGTTGTCTAACTCTCAAGCATTCGGGAAATACAGGTTGTCAATCAGAGAGTGATAATGCAGCTTATTTTGGGATGAAAACTTTTGTTGGCTACTAACATAAACCAAAATCAGCTCCTTACCCAGAAAAGAGGCTAATAAATCTTCCCTTTCAGGGAAGCCATCAGTGGTAGCACATTGAATCCTAATTCACTTAAAAGGTAGTTAATGGGATCTCAGCCTGTGCCCATAATTACAGCTCCTATACAGTTCTTGGATTTTGAGAAATAAGCTATGAGTCACCTGTGAGATCTTTTCATGCTTAGGCAGTTTCTTCAAGAAACCATCTGTTTACTCTAAGATTTCAGTGTTTTGAGAGGGAACATTTCACTCCTGACATCAAAGCATTTGACCTCTGAACCTCCGGTGCCAAGAATCTTTCAGGCAAAGCCTGTCATCTGGGAGCAAAATCTTTGATCTGCAATTTTTTTTCTCAGAAATACACATCAGTCTGTATTCTCCTCACAGAAGGGAGGGCAGCTACCTGGAGATGTTTGGCAATGCTCCCTTACCCCTAATTCTCAATAAATAATTTGAGCACACAAACAGCCCACCCCGCCACAGAGGTCTGCCAGCTCTGCCTGGGCAGCACATGCAGACAGAGCAGTAAGACTTGCTGCCCACCAATGGGCAGTGCAAACAGCCTCCAGGGAATGGGAATATCTGTATAAACACAAAAATGTGCTGTAGTCCTGTGCTGCCTCTTCTAAACAGAGAAAGAGAAGCACTTTCCTTAGAGTCACAGATTTCATGGACTTTTTATTTAACTAGCCAGATGCCAATGTAGCAGAGACCCTGACTGGTTTTACCATTTCTCTATTCCATGACTCCTCTCTTGTTAGTCCTCAGTTTCTCCATGGCATTGCACAGTTTTAAGACAGTGGGTTTTTCTAGTCAGTGGAGCTACACAGGCAACTTACAGATAACCCAAGGCCAGTCTGTCCTGGCTGTGAACACTTCCAGGGATGTGGAGCATCCACAACTTCTCTAGGCAATTTGTGCCAGGGCCTCAGCATCCTCACAGTAAAATATTCACAGACATGCTGTGACTAAGGAACCAAACCCTCCAGTTCACACCATCTGAAAAACAGGGGAGCCCTTTCAGCAAACACTTCACAGTCAGAGATTTTGATTGGGACGTAATTCTACATGAGCAAATCTTGTAAATCCTACTTCCTGTAGAATTTCCTATGGAAACAAGCTCACACAACAAATCAGGGCATTTTACAGAACAGGCACACAATTTTTCAATTACCCCATTTGTTTCCTCCTCCTCCAGCAGTGCTCATATTAAGTTTCATCAGAAACTATATCGTATTTTGTGTAATTCCTTCCCCTTGAGGAGAGCGTGCAGCCCGTTCAAGAAATACATCTGCCTCAGTTACTGGGCTCTGAGCACCGGATCGGTGCAGCTCCTCCAGGCAGATAGACAGGAAATCCACTTTCCTCCAGTGTTTACAGCAGAAGGGCTTTTGTCTGACTGGAACTTGCCCAGTGTGGCTGTAAAATAATCTCAGCCTCAGGCTATCATCTTTCAGGCTGTATTTGTGAGTTATGACCGGGCAGTTCCCACTGCAGCCCCGGATCCAGCCAGGTTCGTCCCCACCCTCCCCACACACAAGGCCACATTGTTTTAGTTTCTGCATGAAGAAGGATTTTCATACAGTACCAGACTTTCACACCACTATTCCCTTCCTCTGTACCATAATTGCTATTTTATTTTTCAGAATAACTCTTAGGCAGGGATAAGCAGCTGGTTGTCTGGAAGCTACTTTGGGAACAGATTGCAAAAAGATAATGGGAGTGAGTAACAGAGAAGATGGTGACTTCACACTATGGAGGGGTGAGTCATGTTTCTCTCTTTCATTTTTAAAATATTTTTTCAAAGCTGCCTCAATCACACTGTTTACCCCTGGCTCTGGAGCACAAAACAGATGTGAATTGACACACTTTCTTACAGCCTTTAATTCAGTGAAAGTTTATGATGCCCCACACTCATACCTGATGCTAATCTGTCACCAGAATGCCACATGTGGAGTATTTCCTATTCTTTGGAATGTATCACCCGGGTGGGTGTTAGCCCAGAAGTGGTGCAGCGAAGTCAATGACTGGAAAAATACCAGAAAAAGGATTGTTTCTTCCTTTCAATACTCACCACAAATACCCTTACAGTTTTGTACTTTCATCTACTTTTAATCCTGTATTTCTGTATTTTCACCCTTTTCTGTATATCTCCATTTCAACCCTTTCCATTCTGTATTTCTCTCGTGAGAGATGATCAAGGAAAGTGATGTAACTGTTGAGGATCTGTGCACAGTTTCCAACACAGAAAAAGAAAACTCTACCATATCTAATTAAATTGCTCCACCCACCTTTCTCAACTGAGGACAGACCTCTGGTCTCAGTATCAGGATATCTAACATATCTGGCCAGGAAGTGAAAAGAAGTATCATTCCCTGTAATAGTTACCCACATTTTTTCTGTCTGAAGTTAATCGAAAAGGAGATTCTGGAGAAAAGGGTAGGACAAGAACCTGCTCTTCATTCAAGTGTACATACATCCAATACTCCATTCTATGATTATACCTAGGAAATGGCACAAAGTATAAAATAAGTTCTCTTATTCAAAAGGCCTAGCAGCATGGACTTGTGCCAGGCTACTTGCTGTCTGAAGCAGCCTAAATTTATCTGGATTGAGTTATAGCAAAGTTATATTAAACTTCTTTAAAGTATTCCAATAAAAAAAATAAACCTATTAAAAGGAGAATGAAATAATGAGGTGAGAAGTTTTCTGTCTCAGGGAAGCATTTCTGGCACATCTCTCACTTGTTTATTAGCAGAAGAGAACACAGACACCACTGGGGTATGGTTCACATTACAAGATATAAGGGTTCTTGTCTGCACAGAAGACATGTTTATACCATTGTGTTCCATTATAAATCTGTTTTATATCCTGTGAATGCTCAGAGTCCTTTGCACACTCTAGACAGGAAGCTTTTAATGCACACACTGAGAAGACATTTCCAACTATTCAAACATTTAATAAACTTGCACAAAAAAGTCATTCTACTGCAATAATTAAATTCTTCATGTGCCTTTGCAAATTTTCTGCAAGAATAAGCCTCCCAGTCCTAGCAGAGTTGTTTATAAAGTCCAAGAAAACCATAAGGGAAAGAAACTCAGTGGAAAACTGTTGACTTACCATGTGCATTTCGTAGCACCACAAGATACTACTTAAGATCAGAACCTCACAGTATTGAGCTCAGACCAGGCCTTGTCTCAAAGGTATTTTGCCATTTAAAACTGGTAAGTATCAAGAGGAAAATGAAAATGGTCCATATATGTTCCTTTTTTAACTGTAAAGTGGGGACTTGTCCAATGCTGAAAAAGCACTAGTGAGGGAACCAAGACACCTGGAGCCTTTGTCTGGTTCAACACTAATTTTCTTCAAAAGATTGGAATCTGGTCCACAGTATCTCATTATTGCTATACCTAATAGTTTCTTTTCTTTGTGTGCTATGAGAATTTCTGAGCCACTAACAAGTTGAAAGAACAGCTGTAGAGGAAGATGTGTCTGACTTTCTAGAGCTTTCAGTGCCCTTAATAGTATTTTTAGCAATGTGCTTTTGGTCAGCCCTGAAGTGGTCAAAGACTTGTACTGGGTGATTGTCGCAGGCCACTTCCAAAGGAAATAATCTGTTCTAGTCCCAGTTGCTTTGCCACATTTTACATACATGAATATGTAGAAGAATATAACTCACCGTTGACAATGCAAGGGTGATAATGGTGAATTTGTTATCTGTGTATAACTTCAAATACAAAACTGGCCTTGAATTTTCACTTTCCTTCACATTAGTTGCTAGGGCCAACTTGACTAGCATTATTTTTAGGAGAAAAAATATCTTTCTTTACACAATCTTCTCTCTGCAGTAACTTCATTGTGTCTCTGCCAGAATCAAGATGAGGTGATGCCAAGAAAAAGGATGAGCTCACTGCATTTAATGGTGTGAGGTTTCACAAATGAAAACTATGTTATTCAGTTGAGAAGTACCCAATGGTATACAACAGGGTTAAAGGCAGGCCAGTTTTACTGGAAACAAGAAAGAATTAATTAATTTCTCATACTGGTAATCCATAGAGAACTGATCTGATTTGCCTTCCTCAGGGATGGAATTCCTCATTATTCACCATTATTGTATTGTTATTGAACTTTTATGATAACATTTAATGAACAAGATATTCATTATTGGTAAAACAACATAGCAAAAGCAGCAAATTATACCAAAGAGTAATTTGTATTTCCCTGTTCAAATCCAAGGTATAAATGTCAGACTCTGGAATGATGGACTCAGCTCTCTTTGCACACCTTGTTGATTTCTGGCATGCAATTGAACTCAAAAAGTTCTTTTTCCATAGAACAGAAACTTTCTTAATGGTGCTGTACTAGTTCAGAAGAATCTCTCAAACCTGAGAGATCTAAGAGCAGTGCATTTTCCAAAAGAGCAAGAGGCACAGTCTCTTTGACAGGTCCCATGCAATCTTTGTAATGTGTCACATAAAAATGTCTTCAACAAGGAAAGACAGTTCAGGTGCCTATAATTTACATCTGAGTTCATGATGTGTTTGACTGGATGCTGGGTTTTTGTGCAGGAGCTTGGACAGGTACAACTAAACCATTTTATGCAAGGTAGGCAGCCACAGGTGTCAGACTGCCTCACTCTCTATGTGAGCAGAATGTTAATAAACCTTCCAGATATACAGTTTTCCTGTATCCTTATGAATATCCTTTACCTGTTCTGCCACATATCCCATGATTCATATTTAGAAAGCAATAGGAACACACAATCCATTCTGTCTCCATCACTCTTCCTGCACCATGACTGGATCAGAGTCCCCTGTGACATTCTCAGTGGTGTCTGCTCCAGTGTCTCACTGACACAGAATGACCTAATTTGTTATGGCTGGTAAGAACTGAGTGAAATTAAATCCAGGGTCTGTAGTTAATTGGGGTCAGATTGAGATGATTTATGATCTGAAGAATGCACTCACTCTTTACACTTTCATACGAGCTACAGTATCAATTGGACTTAGCAACCTTTGGAATCAAATTAGAACTGGGATTTTCCAGAAAATTAGAAGTAGCAGAGGGAGAAGGCAGAGTACTGGACAGATGAGACTGTATCTGATCACAAAGCCGGGTACCTTCTCTTCCCATAGTCAATCAGTTAACGTTCAAATCCTGATTTATTGTGATTCAGAGGAGAGGTGGAATGGGTCCAAGCCAAGAAAATCTCATCTGTCTGGAATCTGAAAGGATGAAGAAAAAAGTTTGAAAATTTCAGAAGAAGTTGGGATTTGTCTCTGTTCCAGTGTCTCTGTGTTCACTCAGCCAGCTTGTGTTAGCAAGTTAGGTTCACTGAAAAATAGTAGCAAATGTTTTCCCATCAGTCAAGAACCCTGAGTTGAGTCCCAGGTCAGCAGGCTGTGCAGTGTAGCCCATGACCCTGAACAGCAGGAGCCTTCGGCAGGTTGCCTCATGCCTTTTGCAGAATACCTTAAATCAACATCTTTCTTTTCTCTGTGGGCCTTAGGAAAGGATTACAGAAGAATTACTCTATTTTCAAGTCCAAGGTACTTTATACTGATTTTCTTTGGAAAAAAACACTGGAGTGAGGCTTTTTCTTCCCTATTTAGGACTCTGATTGTCCACTCTTGCTAACGTCATTCCCTGCTTTTAATTACACAAGATGCAGCCATTCATGTGCTCAGTGAAACCAGTAGCTGACCACAAACTCTGGGCATACTCTTTTGCCCTCCAATACCAAGAGGTACTTCAACAAGCTTACAATTAATCCTGAAAATATCTTATTTCAGAAAATACACTAGCAGTGCTCCTAGAGCAACTGCAAAGGGCTATCCCTTGTTTTGTCACAGGAAAAAATGGTGTGCATGAGACCGACAGTGATCATGTTCTGTAAAAAGCCAGGGATGCTGTTCAAATTACTCCATTTGCTGCTCAGGCATTAGTGCCAGTTTCAACCTAAATGCATTCTGTAAAGGTCTGGAAATATGTGACATGTTGAGTCTGCAATCATTGGGAATAAGCCTCATGTGTACTACTTTCCTAAAAGACCTGAAAGGAAGCAGTCGTGTCCTGATGGTGTGTTATTACTGAGACCTGAGAACTGCATACATCCTGAAGACTTAGGTTTGTTCCTTTTTCCTGGTTTTGGTTTAATTTTTCAGTCTCCATTTCCATGGCTCAATCCCAGCCAGCAGCTCACTCCCCCCCCGCCCCGTGTGATGGGTGACAGAATCAGGAGGGTAAAAGTGAGAGATCTCTTGGGTTGAGAAAAAAGCAGCGTAATGGGGAAAGCAAAAGCCACATGTGCAAACAAAGCAAAACAAGCTATGAAATAGATTTCATTAAAACAGAAGTCCTTTCATGTGAAAATTTTGTCCAAATATCAATTTATTTTTTAAAGCAGAAAACTCATCTCTCTTCTGCTAATCTCTATCAAAATAAGCAGAGGAAGGGAAGGAGAGAAAGAAAACTTATTGCAATCCCAGGAGTGGTGGTTATAAAAACTCTCCATGGATTCCTGTTCTTCTTGTTGAACACAATCTTGCTCACACAGACCTTCACCTGCCAGCTAAGTGGCAGTGCATCAACTCTTTACCTTCCTGTTCCCTAAGAGTGTTTTTGCATACTGTTCTACAGGGACATGAGCCCCAAACATATGAGGCTGCTTAGGAAAAAGAATGACCAGTACAGAGTGGTGCAAAGTGCTGCACAAGGGGAGGGATGACCGACAATGTGAAAAACAGCCTACATGGAATCATCTCTGCTCTGTCTCAGAGACTTCATCTGAAGGCACATGATGAAAGAGCAGAAAAATGTGAGACTGAGTTGTTTCTTGTCTTCAGTGAAATCCCAGAGAGCTCCAGTTCCAGCACAGGGAATAGGAGGAATGTATCTTTGTGTTTATAAATACTTCTGACTTGCTCTCATCTATGAGATTGTCAGGGGCTGCAGAGTGTGACAATCACTACATTTGGCAGAGTTCTTGCTACCTGCAGTTTAGCTCCCAGCCAAGCAGACTGCAATAACAAAGGATATTTATTCAGCTGTGCCCCTCCTGTGTATCATGGGGAGAAAAGGTACGTTCTGGCCACGTTAATGACTTCATTCTTTGTTGGAGTAAACAAGAGGAGCCACAGGGGGTTGTCTTTGCCTGTGAAATTCTGCTATGCACAAGATTTGCTGCAAGAGACACCTTCACAGAAAGAGCACGAAGTTCCATCACTGAAAGGAGGGGAAGATGAGCTGGGGTGGCTACAGATGGCAGGGATAATGCAGAAAAAGGACTGAATAATGGTCCAAACAACTCCTTTCAATCCCCAACAACAGATCAAGCAGCGTGTTAGTGGTACACCCAGTGCCACACTCAAGGAGGGACATGACAGACATTGAAAAGGATGTGGATCAGTGGAGTGAAAGTTCAAAACAACCCAGTGCTCTGCTGTGTTGCACACAGGGCTTTGCCAGGCCCTCTGCTCTGTCACCTCAGCAGCTTTCAGAAGGGTTCATTGCAGTGCCCTACAAAAGGAAGTGCTTCAAAAAGGAGAAAAGTGCTGCTGAGTTCTCTAAGAAGTATCTGGCCAATACATTACCATGAATTTACACTGAAAACTCTGATAAACAGAAGTCATTGGTAGGTGCTTTAAAATATTGTCAGACTTGGTTGTGAAATTACTGGTCGGTTTTTGTCTTGTGAGCAAGTCCTAAAACACTCTAACACTGACAATTATTATAAGGAAAAATAAAGGTTTGTTTCAAAAATATGTATTACTGTTTTTAATGTTGGGCTAGTATGAAAAAGTAATTTCAGTTGAGTTCAGAGCTGAGGATTTTTGCGCTGTTGCTGCCCCCTACACAGAAGATACACACAGCAGGAGGAATGGGATCTGGTTGGGCAGGCAGAGACACAGCAGTGCCTGCAGCAGGACGTGGCTTTTCAGCTGATGCAACAAGGCTGCCTCTCTGCATGTGCTGCTCAGGAGCCTCACCAACCCTGCACTCCAAAATGTGCAGAGCTGGCCCCCTCTCTGTCTCCAGGGAGGGGACACATCTTGGCCAGTGGCATGTTAAGGCATTGAAACATAAACAGACAAGGGTGTTTTATCATTACTTATAGTGGGGTTAGTTGCTTCATGTAAGTGTATCTGCAGTCAGAAAAAGAAGACACTATTTACTTCAGAACAAGGAGTGGATTATTCTCTGAGGCACATTTATGTGACTTTAAATGGTTTTTAAATAGTGAATTTAAAATTAAATTCATATATAAGGCATATTATGTTTTTCTATCTTTAGGTTTTCTCTATGACATATACCAGTTTGCCTGGCAAAGCAGCATGAACCCCACCCCAGCAGGGGCTCCATTCAGGAAATGTCTAATTCTCCAAATGGATGACAAACTACTTCATCTCACTGAGCACCGAGTTCCCTCTGGCAAAACCTACTTGGCCAAACATCAGAACTAAACGGTTTTTAAAGAAAACAAGGTAAAACTCTGATAAAGTAGTGTCCTCTTCAGACTTTCAGAATCTGGAGTTTTAACAGGATGATTACTATAGGAAAAAATATCTCAGGTCCTGCAGGTCCATGACCTTCCAGTACAAAGACAGGTTCTTTAGAAAATAAGTCTTCTCAAACTGTAATTCCATTATTTTTTCTCACCACTTTTAAAAAGAGCAGAGGTTATACATGTTTTCCACACAGTCTCCCAGTGTTTATAAGCCTTCTCCCCCCATCCCTTTTCTGCTTACATGTAACAAAAAAAGTCAGAGGTAACCAGTGAATATCAAAGCAAAATAGGCTAAGTGTCCCAGGGGGCAGATTTACTGTATTACTTCTAATATTTTAAAATTTAAAATGTGGAAACACATTTGATTCCTACTTCTACATGGATGTTCTTATCTTCTTTACTCTGATTCATGTGCAAGAATTAAGTCTATATTGATTGATCAAGATCTAGCTCTGGGTAACTAATTTTTCCAGATACTAGACCTATTTTGCCTTGCTGAATTTCTCTTCATTTTTACATGAGGAATGTGGATGGCAGATGATCTAGAATTTTTAAAAAATATTTTACAAAGTAATTGAACCAAATTAATTCTAGCTGGAATTTAATGCATAGTGTGCTGTAGATTATCTGATTTTCAGGAGGTCTGTGTTAATAACTTCTTTCAAGATGCTTTTTCCAGTTTTGTTGTTATCTAATTATGTTACCATGACTGTTGGGAATTGCTCTAACGTGTCAGAAGAGGCAAGGCAAAGATTCTCCTTTTTGTCTTCTAGTCTTAACAATCAATGACTACTGTCTAAAGCTGGACAACAGAAAGCCGATTTTCAGACGAAAAGAAGAATCTTATGAAAAATGGTTAAACATTTTCCCCCAAATTTAGTTGGGTGTGATATTTTTAATTTGGGTGCAGAAACCCCCTTTCCCCTATAATGCACTCCTGGGTCCATCAAATTCATCTTCTGTACTGTCCTAGGCTCAGAATGCCAAGCTAAGGTTTCTAACTGACTTTTTTAGTACAAAAAAGCTGAGTGATAATTCTAGGTAGGGGGGGAATTAGTTCAAAGTGTTACAGGATGAGCCTCTCACTGGAGCACTGATTCCCGTCGTCACCACCCGCATTACTGGATACTCTGCAATCCCGTCAAGATCCCAGCTGAGTCAGCTCTTTCACCGCATCCTCGTTCCATCCCCCGGCGCGTCCCCGCCCTGACCGCCCTTCCCGTTCCGCGCCCTGCTGGGTCTCGCCGGGGACGCCCTCTCTGGCACGGCGGCAGCTGGAGGGTTAAAAGTCTGCTTCGAGTTTTGTGGCTTCTTTCCAAAAGGTTTCAGTTAACACCAAAGGTCTCCTTAAAACTCCCTCACTTTAATAGATTTTTCCCATTGAGTTCTCACTTTATAGACTATCATTTCCTTTGCAGCAGGGGAGCTATTTTCTGGGTCACTGATCCAACCAACTTAAAAGGGATTTCATTGATTAGATTTTATTGGTGGCTACTTCAACCATAATGGCACAAGTTGCTCGTACCTGCTGACAGCTGCGGCTCTTGCTTTGGTACCCTCTGAACGTCTGCAAGTCAGGGTTCCTCTCTCCTGCCTTGTTTGAGTCCTTGCTAATTACTAACACCTTCTTCACCCTCTTTCTGCCTCAGCTGCGTTTGTGCTTTTACATTTCAGTACCCCAGGTCAGCTGCATGGCCACGTGCTACTGACAAAATCCCCTATTTTTTACTTCCCTTCGTGTCTCTGTGTTTGCCTCTGATCACCCCTGGAGTCACACACTTATCGCCACCTGTTCATTCCCTTTTCCCTAGAAAACGTGGCCCTTTATCTGCACTTCACCTCCATACATCCTGAGTAGAGATTTCTCTATTTGCTTTTACAACTGCCCTGGTACATTATAGCAATATGACCATCAATTAACTGCACACTCTATCACAATAAAGATGCCACCCAACCTTATATAACTCTTTTTAATTGTTTTTTTACATTATAGCATTTTGCTAAACTTATTCTGCCATAACTCATATAATTTCATTTCTCAAAGTGCTAATAATTTAATTGCTTCCTTCCTGCAGACAGAGTGCCTGAACTGTCTTCTCTCATTCAGAACATTATAAAAAGAGGCTGTCATGAATGCTTAAAAGGGGTATTTTATTCACAAGACCTCATACAAAATTGCTCTCTCCAGAGTCTGTGTTGTGTCTCAGACAGCCACAAGGTGCAAGAAACCTGCCCAGACACTTTTTTGCATACTGGGAGTATCTTCACTATAGAAAGTCTCCTAGAGCTGAAAAGCATGGCAAGTCTCATAAGCAAAGTTCTATAGGCTAGTGGAAATCTCCTGTCCTATTGTCCTTATACAACACCATGAAATTAAAACACAAATTTCAAATCACAAGTAAATAACTCATGCAGAAAGAGACTGAACAAAAGGGATCTTTTTGATTTACATATTTAGGCTTGAGAAAGAGCACTTCCTATCACGAAGACATTCTGTGCATTTCAAACTTTGATCAGTAACTCATGTCTGCAGTTTAGACTTCCCTGTACTTCTGCCAATTATATCCACCTTGTTTCTAGGAATATGGACTGATGATGCAAGATCTGGTTTTGGGCTTCACTAGGCACAGCCTTCCTTTGTTTTGCTTTTTGTCTCAAAATTAATTAAGAGGGATATGCTTCCAAACCATGGAATAGGACCTGAGGGTCCTTGGGAATGGCAGCAAAATGAGAGACCAAAGTGCTGCTGCAGCAAAGCAAACCAACACAATGCTGGGCTGCATCAACCAGGGTATCACCAGCAGAGCTAAAGAAGTCATTGTCCCACTCAGTGCTTGACAGGCCACACCTGGAATAGTTTTGGTCCCTGCCAATAGCTGTGAACAGTCTGGAAAAGATCAGAGAAAAGCCAAAAAGATGATCCAAGATCTAGAAGGCTGCCATATGAGGAGAAAAGATGGATGCCCATCCCACTACAATCTCCTTTCAGGCACTTGTAGAGAGCTAGAAGGTCCTGACTGAGCCTTCGTTTCTCCAGGATGAGCCCACCAGCAACCTCAGCTGCTCCTCAGCAGATTTGTGCTCTAGAGTCTCTAGTTCCTCTTCACGATGAGAGAGGAGAGAAAAAGACAACTGTAATGAGACCAAAGGCTCCTCAGACATCAGCAGCCCTGTTCCAACCAGTTGAATGGAAAATTAGAACATCATAAAGTAAACAAATCTTACAGTAGAAAATTCCATCCGGTTTGGAGTGCAGAACACAGCTAGAGTATGAAGGCACACCCCAGTAACAAAGTTTCCTTATCTCTTCACTAGTAAATGTACCATTAATAACTGAGAGTCAATCTACCAAATGTGCAAAATATGAGTGTCAGTTGACATTTAGACTTTGTAAGACATTTAAGGTATAAATTGCATAACAACAGTCCAACCAGGAGAGATATTTCCTTCCACTTGTCTGATACAGCTAGATGAAAATTCACAACCTGAATAGACTGTTACAAATTATATGGAGCAGAAACAAATTTGGTAACACTGAAAATTCAGATTAACTCCCATGTTTCAGTGTCCTCAAAGCAGAGTAAATTTGAATTCCAATGCTGCATTTAACCATACCTACAGTGTTTGGGGATGTGGGGCAGTTGCTGGATGGAAACTTTCTGACACTTCTGCGTGTGTCGTCCACTCCCACAGTTTGGGACTGTGTGTCAGCCAAGTTTCCTGACACAGTGAGGAGCTGTAGCCTATTAGCAGAATGGACAAAATATATATAGATGAGGTACTTAAACATCACAAGCACTCCTTTAATGGAGCAGAACAGTGAACTGGGTTTGTGAGCTACAGAGGAAATGTCCAAAATGTACAGGTTCCATTTACCTTTAAGGGTAACTTTCCCCTTTTCTTCTTTTTCTCTTGAATACCTATTTCTCTTCCAGGAGATTACATTCCATGAATGATTATGTTATTATCACCAGGTCCTACCTATCAATGATATTTTTGGAGGATAAATAGGATCAATAAATGTAAAGTATCATCATGGAACTTTAAAAGATAAATTTGGAAAAAATAGCCAGACAAACCAGGATGTGTGCACATGACCCAGGAGACAGAGCCTGGCATGTGGAAAAGCAAATTCACTTTTTTTTTCTCAGGACTAGAAATTTTTTGAATGTTCTTGTCCCTTTACAGTTGTAAACCTAAAACTGATTTTGATAGCGAGGGCTTTAGTAGTTTTCTCTAGAGTTCCATGACTGAGATTTTTTCTAATTCTTGTTGAAGCTTCCCCGGAGCAGAACTGAACATACCTGAACACTGTTTGAAAAGGACTGCCGTGTGCGTGAGAAAGGGCAGACCCGGGCGGGTGCCACGGGAGTCTGAGAGCGACACGTGCTGGGGGAGGGCCCGTGCAGCTTCTATGAATGAACTTCGGGAGGGTTTTTTGTGTTTTGTTTTGTTTTGTTTGTTTGTTTTGGGGGGAAGGGGGGGGAATGTTGGATTGGTTTGTGTTGTTCTGTTTTTTGGTGAATGGGAGCTTCGCCGTGAATGAATGGCGGAGTTCTACGATATGATTGGTCCTCAAGGGTAAAGCTACTCCCACTTCTCAGTGCGAGAGGCCAGGGCGAGTTGAGATTGGCGGGCGTGTCCCAATACAGAGCTCCATTCACAAATTCGATGAAACAAAGAAGCAGCGAGCGGGGCCCGTGAGCGCGGGGCCAATGGGCGGTCGCCCCCGGCCCACGGAGGGCTGAGCGCGAGTCGGGGGCTCTCCGGGCTCCGCGTGCGCTGAAGGAACCGGACGGGACCCAACCGAGCCTGACCCGACCCGACCCGACCCGCCGGGCGGGGCCTCTGTCCGGAGACGGCGGGGGCTCGACCGGGAGGCTGGCGGGTTCGGTCTCGATTCGTATCCCAAGTTTCGACAGCTGCGACGCGGTTGCCGCCCGGGGAGCGGCCGATTGTGGTCTTGCCGGTGGGAGCCCCTCGGGCCGGGCCGGGCCGGCCCCCGTGAAGCTCCCGCTGTGCTCTCCGCAGGTGCTCGACGAGCGCCGGTAGCGCCCGGGCAGCATGAAGGGGTACCTGGACCAGCAGGTGCCGTTCACGTTCCCGCAGGTGGGTGGCGGCTTCGCCAGGCGGGGGTTCCGTGCTGGGGTCCTCTCCGGTCGCGGACTTAGCGCAGATTCGCTTCTCCCGCAGCAGCCCCCGGACCCGGCGGCGTCCGGCGGCGGAGCCGTGCGGGGCGCGGCGAACATCCCCGGGGAGCCGGGCGTGCTGCCGGCGCAGGACTCCGAAGGTGAGGGGGCTGAGGGTGGAGGGAGTGATGGGGATGGTGGAGGGAGTGATGGGGATGGTGGAGGGAGTGATGGGGATGGTGGAGGCGCCTGAGCACTGACCGGTCCTCCCCCTGCGCCCCCGTCCCCACCTCCTCGTTCCGCCGGCACCGCCGGGGCTGGAGCAGCCCGTTGTCCCTGCCCAGCGCTCCGCTGAGGATCCTTTCCCTTCTCCCGCAGAGCTCTTTCAGGACTTGAGCCAGCTACAGGAGACTTGGCTGACTGAGGGTAGGCTCCTTCCCCTTGGCTCTGTTTGATTTTGCTTGTCTTTGAGTTGTTTTTATTTTGAGGTTTGTCTTGCTTCTCTCCTGTGTTTGCCTGGGTCCAAACAAAAGTGGTTTTTTCACACTTACCAACCTCTGGCTTGAGCGAATGAAGACGCTGAATGTCACCATTGTGCCGGGCATTTGCTTATGAATGGAACTGGCTGCTGGCCCACTTTTCCTGGGAACAATTTTCGTTTCAGGCTGTTTGTAACTGGTTCGATTTTATGCTAATTGGTCATTTATTTTTGTTGGTTGCCGTTGGTATTTTCTTAAACAATAAAGTATTCTTTCAATTTGGGGAACAAAATGCATCTTTTTGTTTGGTTGGTTTTTTGTTTGTTTGTTTGTTTTTCATGTAATACTTTGTGGGGAACCTCCTGGAATTTACACACCTTTCAGTTTGGTGTCTAAATTGTTTTGCTTTTGAACTTCAAGATAAACTTCGAATTCCAGGGAGTCCCATTAATTCCAAGTGAAACTGATTTTAAACAGAGTGGTGAATTTGCTCTAATTCCAGTACTACAGATGATTCATTTTAAGAAAAATTCAAAGTATATCCTCGAGTACAGGCTCTTAATAAATACAGAGGTACTTATTGTGATCTAGGTACTTAAAAATATTTAACTATAATAACATAAAAATATGTGTGGCATTCTGAGCAGGGTTATTTCCCCAAATTTTACCACCAGTGAAGGACAATCCTGTCAAACAGTTCTTTATTTTAAGCCTCCAAAAAGGTCTTTGCCAACTAAGTAAGATTATCAAGGAAAAAAAATCAAATGTTTTATTGATTAGACAGTGTTTCAGGAGTGTGAGGATTGTAAGGCTGCAATAGGAATTACCTGGTGGCTGTTCCAGTATTGAAACATGCACATAACTTAGAGCAGAAAAACAGGTACTAATTGCTGGTCATGTAATACATCTGCTGACTGTACACACATGCTCAAGACTGGTTTCTTTTAAGTCTTAGGAGAACTTGAGCTGCCAATAATAACTTTGCCTCAGAATACATTTCTGGTAGACTTTCAATTTTAGATTTTCTTATGTTTGATAATATTTTCAGCTCACTAATCTAAAGAGTTTGCATAGAATTTCCTGCAATATGTTTGTCGGTAGCAGAGGGTTTTTAGGATGAATTTGTAGGTACCACGGAATGAAGGGAAGATCACACGTGGGCTCATAGCACTGTAGAGAAAGAGGTAATCTGCTTTTATACAGGGTTAGCAAAGGATAATGCAAACTCTAGTGAATGGGTTGGGAATATAGGCAGAGATCTTTTTATTATTTTGCATAGCTCATAGCACGTAGTCAGAGTCCAAGTGAAATTCTTGAGAAATTCAATACATGCTTTAATGTTCTACCCTATGATTTTAGACCACATATAGGGGAACTAGTTTCTCCCATGGTGACCCCCATTTCCAGACTTTTAAAAAGTGATCCTCTGAAGGAAACTATCTCTTGTTTTTCTGTATTCGCCTGTACGTAAAAATATTTCCCTTAATGGTGAAATTATTTTTATTAATGTCTTGTGCATGTCTCCATGTTAGGATTTGTTCATGAGATGAAGGCAATAGGTCACTTAACAGTACATTCTTAAATGATGCAGAAAAAAAGGGGAAAATAAAAAATACATTAACTATTTTCTTCCTCTAGCACATTTAGTTAAAAAATTTAGCTACTTTTTTCATTTACGGTTCTTGTTGTTGCCTATTGTGAATTTTGAAATGAAAGAGAAACAAACTTAGGAAGGCAGCAGACTGGAAATAAGCAATCAGCCAAAAAGATTAATGAATTTAAACCACATATATATCTGTATATGTGTGTATATGTGTCACTATATATATTTGTGTGATTTCAGTCATAGGGATATCTCTTTGTTGTCTTTTGAGAGTATTTTTAATAGTGTCAATGAACACCTGATTTCTCATTTTCAGAGTAAAAAAATAATTCTAGATATACATGACTCTTAAAAGAAACACATGCTGAAAAATCCTAGGCCTTGTTACCAAAAATCTGAAGTTTTCCTCTGTACCATTTCTACCAGAATCTGGTGGACTGCACTGGTGTGAAGCTGCCCATTGGCAACCGTGTGGAACTAATTTCAAGCCAAATAATTTACAAAAGCGTTCAGATAACCAAAAAAATCTTCCTTGGAGAAAAATGGAAGAGGCAGGTCCTGTGCTGACTGCAAGAATGGAGATTCAGGTCTCAGAATGCCCCTGGGCAGAACATAAATCATGGTGCTCCATGAAAGCAGGGTGGAAAATGGGGGCCTGTGTTGATGCCTGAGTGACTGAAACAAGATTGGAATTGGTCTTTAAATGTCTGATTAATTTTTCCAGATTTTTAAGTATAGCTACCGGTTTGGGGAGAGCAAGAAAATCTCTATCTGTGTTGCAATTAAATGAAGTAGTTAATGAAGACAAAATTTGAAATTTTCTTCTGGTAACTGTCACATTAGTTTTCTAGTGCAGGTCCGTAGCTGTGTGCAAACATCACTGCCCAGTAGTGAGGCTGAGCATTCTCATTTCAGCCTTTCCCTTCATTTCATACCTGGTTTGTGGCCTGTTGCTTTCAGCATGTCATTCTCTTCATGAGATTCTCAGCAATGCCACAGAGCCTCAGGGCCATAGGCTGCAAAATACAAACTTGGGTCATACAATGTGATCCCAGTAATTTCTTCTATTTCCATGTTAATTTTTGAAGATAACTCATACCATGAATTTTCTAGGTGTTTTTTTCCTCTGTTTCCCACCTTTTACTATTTATGTTTCGAGTTTGTTGTCATACAACTTATTTGAAGCAATAGTGGTTAGTGTGACAAGCTTGGCTAGTTCCATTCTAATTCACTGCCTGTTCGTGCAGAGTTATTCCCTCAGGTTTACTTTTGGCATGTCTTGGCTTGTTTAGCTTCAAGGGAGTGAGATTAGTGAGCTTCCATTCCTTATGTCCCTTAGTTTTCACTACACCACCCTTGCTTTAGAGCTGAGAGAGTGCAATCTGTTGACCACTCTGCAATAACATAAATTGTAGGTTTGTCTGTTATGTACTGACAGCAGCATTTCTTTCAGAAGTAGTGACAGATTTTATCAAATAACAATCTGCTGCAAGCTCTCCCTTCCCTGCAGTTAAAGGGATGTAAAAGTAATTGTTAAAAGTAATGAACTATTCTAAGACAGTACATGCTATGGCTAAGGTTCTCCCCTCAGTTTTGCCCAGAACACATGAGTATTCATTAATCTCAAAGGGAAACTATCCTTAAGTCACTGAAGTCATCCCAGCAGAAAGCTCAGATCTTTCCTCCATAGACTTATTCCTGTCTTACTGTTAATTATACTGTACAAAGTGCCAAAACTAATTCTTTCCTTCCTCCCTCCCTCCCCTCTCACTTTCTCTCTCTCTTGACAGCCCAGGTTCCAGACAGTGATGAGCAGTTTGTGCCTGATTTTCATTCAGAAAACTGTAAGTAGCATGGAGAAGATCACGTGTCTCAGGGGAGAAGGGCAAATCCAGGTTTTGCTGCCTTTCCTGTGTTGATACCCCCTCTCTCTGCCCAGGGCAGTTTCCCCCATGAAAACTGAAATGAAGCACTTTTACTGTTGCTCTTGTTTACCTCCTTTCCCTGGACTTGGTCCTGCAGCACAACTGGGCTTGGTCTCTGAGTCATATATCTCGTTGCCTCTTCTTTTGAACCTAGAACTGAGGAGAGGGATGGTCCCATGTTTCAGCCTGTGTGAACTCATGAATCAGTGGTAATGCAGTGGCCTGTTCTGGCTACTAGGGTCTGGAAAGCATTGGTTGCTCCTAACACATCCAGCTTCTTGAAACTTCCATGGAGTTCAGTGTAGTTGGAGAGAGCAATTCATTTTTTTCCCTCCTGAGACTCAGCTAACCCATCAGCATTTTTAGATGTGCTGTATACATCAGTTTCCTCCATACACTGAAAAGGGTTGCTACACACAGGGAAATGGGTGCCCTAGACATAGAAAGACTCTTTCCTCTTCTGGGCCTTCCCTGGGCCTGAAGTGTTTGCACAGATGCAGGAGTGTCATGTTCAGAATACTGAATATCCACCCCAGGTGTGGGGAGACCCCTGGGTTAGCATGCTCAGCCTCTCTCAAAGAACAGTGCCCAGAGCTGGCTGAGGACAGGTCCCTCTGTTCTCATCGACGGCGGCTGCAGGAAGAACCACAGGAGCCAGATGTGCCTGACCAGCCAGAAACAACAGGATGCTCCGTGATCTTATGGATGCACTGAGACCCCCTTAGTCTGTCGTGTGTTGAAGACAGAGGCAAAGCAGGTGTCAAACACCTCTGCCTTGTCTGTCCCTGTTTGTGAGGCGACCATCCTCATCCTGAAATGGGCCAACAATATCTCTGTACTGTCTCTTGGCACTCACATATTTGATAGCAAAAGCAAGGACTTGGAAGTCAGATTTCTGTTTTGTACTGTGCTTTAACACTAATGCAGGTCCTTTGGAGGACAGATATTAGCTGTCTAAACTGTTAAAGTGCTTCTAAAAACACTGCCTGTGTAAAGGGTGTTAGCCTGGTGACAGCCTGTAATAATATGCAATGCATATAATAGTATTTTCCCACAGAAAGCCTTCAGCTTTTGTAATTGCTGTGTCTACAGAAACCTTACATTTATCTTCCTACAAGACAAACCTTACGATCAAGACATCTCCCATGTGTCATCATATTAGTGTATTATAATTCAGTGCAATGCTACATGGTAATGCTGCTCACAAGACATGCTTCCCAGGTATGGCAAAGAAAGACCATTTTGCTTGATGCAACCAAAACTTTGCTTTTATGTTTTGAAAAATAATGTGCAAGCTACCCCTTATGACCTAACAGCAAATATGGTCCCAGCCCTGAATAGCTTAGGAAATACCCACTCTAAATACTTCTGAAAGTGCTCTAGACCATCACAGATCATATGAACAGTACCTTAGATTTGCTCTTGTAAGGTCGATGTACCAAACAAACTTGACTAAATCAAGGACAGTGCTCAGGAAAGTCCAGTAAGCAGCTGTGCATGTTGGTATTTTGTTTCTTTCAGAGCCACCTGACCAAGGACAACATGGTGGCATCTCCACTGATCTTTCACTGGCTGATAATCATAACTCTCCATAAAGAAGCGTCAACTTGATCTTTCCTTTCTCTCTCGCATTAGCTTTTCACAGTCCGCCTGCTCAGATTAAAAAGGAACCACAGAGCCCTTCAGAGCCCACACTGTCCTGCAGCCATAAGCAGCCATTCCAGCACCACAGTGAGCAGTGCCTTTACACCAGGTAATGTGGCTTACAATAGGGGAGAGACAGGAGCTGTCCTGAAACCAAGTGCTACTGCATTGTCTAGTAATGAAGTGTATGACAACAGCCTGGTTTGTGTTCCATGTCCAGACCAATGGGTGAGGCAGCTTAGGCTGCCAGTCACTGTACTGGGCAACGCAGACCTGTGCAGAGTAGGTCTGGGCTTGCCTCTTTTTTGCTTCTCCCTAGTGCTGTTCCTCAGTTGTCTTCATGCTTGACATCTACCACATGTCTCTCCCGCTTGCTTTCCAAAATCTGTCCCAGACCTCATGCCACTGCCCACAGTTGCAGGCCCTTGCCTGAACTATAGTGTGGCTTCTTCAGCACAGACACCTTCCCCAGTTTCCTGCTTGAAGGGTCATTGCTACTGTGCATGGGGTCAATCAACAATCAGCAGGGAGTTTATGCTGGGAGTTTTCTGGCATAGGTGGCTGCACAGAGGGACAGCATGTTTGCCTTTGACATGTTGTTCCCAGGTGCTGCCGCAAGTCCCCCTTGGAAAACTGTAGTATCTGTTTGACTGTTCCAGTGCCTATGATCAACCCGGACAAATCGGAATCAAGTCCTCCAGCCCAGGAATCCTTATACAGTCACCGCTCCAACAGTTCCCTGGACAGGACAGGAGCTTCCTGACCCCTGTGGGGCCACTCCTCTCCACATCCAGCTGTGGATACCTCAAGGAAAATGGGTGAGTTACTGCCAGGAGGAGGCAGCCACTGGCAAGAAGGATTGCCCTCCTTGGTGATTCAGGGAGGAAGGGCTGCAGCATGCAGATGGAAGTGCTCTGTTTACAGTGAGCACAGGATACCATCCCATGGGATCCACTGCAGCTGCCTCGGGTTTGAAGTCCATAACCGTAACCCTGTCAGATTCTGTGAATGATGGGCTATGTAGCAGCTATCCTTGGAAACACCCTTCCCTGGGGTCCCTTCCTTGCCCCAGCCACAAGTGAGCTCATACAGCCCTAGTAACAAGCTGAGGAAGTTTCTGTCCCTCAACTAGCCCTGCACCAAAGCAGAAAGCAGAGGGCCAAAAAAGCAGCCATCTCATATCCTCTCTCTTCTAGTTCTGTGTATCAGCTACCTGTGGAGATGTGCCATTCCTTCCCCTCCTCCCAAGGCATGGCCCAGGAAGACCCCACTGCCTTCCAGTGCCAGATGTCTAAGCCCTGCCTCCAGTACCCTCATCAGGGCTTCAAACAGGAGCACCATGACCCCAGATATGAGCAAGCAAGCCAGGCAGGCAGCCACCAGTACCCAGCAGCTGTGGTGGTCAAACAGGAGCAGGTGCACTACATGTGTGACTCAGGTAGGCAGAACTAGTTCTTTTTGACTGAATAAAGCAGGCATCAGTGGCAGTGAGCAACTCCTGGGTGAACATCCATCACTGGTGGTCTTTGGACTTTGAAACAGTTCTTCAGGAGCACATGTGGTCTGGGAAACTGGCCTGAGTAACTGGCTGTGTCTAGGAACTTGAAACAGTTCTGTCTTCACAGCATCCAAGATAACGCTGGGACATCTGGGACATTCACCTTCTATGCCATGTTCTGAGAAAGACTTTCTGGTGGACAGTTGAAAGTTTTAGTAAAACAGGAGGAAGAAGGTGATGTTAAATCAATTCAAACTGCATTAAAGCATGGGGTTTTTTTCCCCAAGGGAGTGAGTAGCCAGTGGGGAGACTCTCAAAACTCATTAGAATTGAAGAAAAGGGCATTTCCAGTTTAACAGATAGTTTTTGTTTTCAGGGGGTTGTGTGATGTGAACTGGTAGGCTGCAGAAAAGAAGTGAGGTCAGCTTTGGAGAAATCGTACTGAAAACTTTCTGTAAATGGCAACAGAAAGGAAGAAATCAAATATGGTGAATCTTGTACAGAAAAACTGTCTTCAATCCCTGCAGCAGAAGGGCACCATAAGCACTGTGCCCATAACAAGTGCACAGGCAGCAATATACACTATACAGAGGTCATGGAAAGACTTTCTGCTTGTTTTTAAACTCAGACTATTTTTGTCCTTTTTTTTTCCAACTGTTTGTGAGAACACCCATCATGATGTGAAAAGGCCAGGGAGACTTGAGACATCTGAAATGACATTTGTGACACACTGTCTGCAGAAACATTCAGATGCTACTGCTCTCTGTTTACATCATTACAGTTACCCCTGGAGAAATGTAATGCCTTCTCACCTGGGAAAACAGCAGCACAGCCTGTAGTTTCCTTAAACCAAAATGAAAGAGAGGTGTTATTCCGATTTAGTCTATTGTCCAAGAATTTGTATGAAGAGCGGTGAAGAGGTGAGAGGTTTGCTATCCTGGCTACTCTGAAGGATGTTGTGTGATAGTACAACAAAACCTTAGTACTGTAATCCATGACTGGAAGGATGATGCAGATGAAGTTGTAGCTATCTGTCTGACACTAACCCTTTAGGAGGGCCCTAAGAGGATGTTGGTTAGACAGGTGTACTCACCTAACCACCTCTGGAGACCAAGATCATTCTACCACCTGTGTTTTTTAAATAAATTAGTTTGTTAATTCTTCTGTAGATGTTCCTGACTGTCCTTCCATGTACGTCAATGTTGAGAGTTATCCAAGCCATTCAAACACAGAAGACACTTTAGGTAAGAAAAGCAGTGACTGTCTTCTTTTTCCTGCATGGAATTGCACTCTGGGTACTGCCCTGGCTGGCTGTGACTGTTGGTGTTGCTTTCTCTTTCAGGTTGCAGCTGTGACAAGCAGATGAGGTCCTTCACTGATGATGTCTGTGTTGTTCCAGAAAAATCTGAAGGTTGGAGAAAGAATGGCTTGGAGTTTGGGTGTAGATAGTGTTATCCAACATCTTTGCTAGCCACTTGACCAGTGTCCACATAGTTTGTTACACTGTGTTCTTGCAGCTGTGATTCATACCCAGCTTTTTGGTATTCCATTTCTTGGGCTTTCTTAGCAGGAAAAAAGCCTTCTAGAATAAGTTGCTTAATTGTGAGGTTCATCAGAGCTCCTTTTGAAAGATTTTCTTATGAATTGGCCACTGTTTTATGTGAACTGAAATATTCCAGGTAAACATTTGTGAAATTGTGAAATGTGTTGTTTTCCTTTTTCCCTAATGGTTTTTGCACTGTTAGTCTTAGAAATGTCTTGTTTGTACTTCTCAGCAGGAGACATCAAGCAGGAAGCTGGTGGGTACCGGGAAGGACCTCCATACCAGAGACGGGGATCCCTTCAGCTCTGGCAATTTCTTGTGGCTCTATTGGATGACCCGACCAATTCCCACTTCATTGCCTGGACTGGTAGAGGGATGGAGTTCAAGCTCATTGAGCCAGAAGAGGTGAAACCGCCAAGTTTCTCTACAGGCTCAGGGGAAGCAGACACTGTTTTTGGGGCTGCAAATTCCCAAGTGGCTTTCTCTCTTCGCTGTGAAGCTTCTGCCTACCAGTGGTACTCTCTAGACCCTGCAGCAAAGCAATATTTTCAGAAGAGGACAAAACACTTGGGTGAAAATATCAGGCTTAAGGAGGGCTGCTTGTATGTAAGTTTAGAACCTCAGTTATGCAGTGAGTCAAATTGCCCACTGCCTTCACTTCCCTAAATACTTCAATTTCAAGCTTGCAGTGAGCTGTGCTGTCTTATCGTGCTCCATACTTGAGGTTGACATAGAGGTTTGGAGTTTTGAACCCTACTGATTGCAGAAGTTCTCATAAGAATCTGGAAGAAATACTCTAATCTATCTTTACATCAAAATGGCATTAACTAAGTTGTAATTTCTAATGCTGCCATGTTGCAAAAACCACAGTGATACCTGACAGCATCTGGAAGATATGTCTGTAATATCTCTTCATACCTTATTTCAATTAGCGCTGCATTTAGCACTGTTCTTGCTACATATCAACCTTTATGGGCACTTTCAGTGCAGATAAGTTTTCTTGGTGGGTTGATGTAGGCTGACAACAGATCTCTGAGTCTCATGGAAAAGACTGAAGATCATGTAGGAGCAGGAAGGCACATGGCTCTTCCAGTGTGTTCCCTCACCCTTGGGCTCCTGATAAATGTGGGACCCTTGAAGAGTAGGTGTAGCATAGGATGAAGCAGCCCTGTAGCATTCTCAAGCATTCAGAGTACTGGAGGGGGAGGAGAAGTGGTGACAGCAAACGAGCCCTGTAGTGGCAAGATTTTCTCTATAATAACAGTGTGCTTCAGCTTGAGTTCTACTCTTCTTGTTATAAAGTTGCTAAATTATTGATGAGTCTATTATTTAAATGTTTGTGTGTGTTTTGGTACCATTCCTCAAAAGAGAACCAGCTGGCTAATTTTCTTTTGCCCTTGGGTTGGGTTCACAGGCATTCCCACACTTTGATGCTGTATTCTGCAGGTGGCCAGGCTGTGGGGAATCCAGAAGAACCGTCCAGCCATGAACTATGACAAGCTGAGCCGATCCCTTCGCTACTACTATGAGAAAGGCATCATGCAGAAGGTCAGTTTGCAAAGCGGGAGGAGACTGCGACTTAAAGTGATGCTTGTCTTGTTTGAGACAGGTACAGAATGTCCTTGAGCAAGCCAGGCATCCTGAGCTTGCTCTCCCCCAAGCCTCTCTTTGCAGCTGTTAAAATGGGGAAGCTGGGAAGGAGCTGAATGTAGGCAACGTATGAGAAATAAAACAAAGGGGAATCATGATTTCTGTTTCTGTATATGTCTGCAGTCAGGAGAGTTGAAATTTATGCAGGTGAAAGGAGATATAATTGGTCTAGACCAGCTCTTGTGAGGGAAAGGACAAAACCCTTGGCAGCCTATGTGGTAAGGATGGTCTGTGCCAGATCCAGGGCACTGGAGAGATAACTGAGAGTGCAACTGTCACAGTACAGACTGCTCAGGGACTCCTGATGCTGTTGTTACCTAGACAAAGAGTCAGCCGGCAACATCCCATTTCCCAGGAGCTGTTCCAGAGGACAAGAAGTTCACAACTCTGACGTGGCTCAGGACATGATGTTTTTGCAAGCCTTCCCAGGTGCTGAGAATCGTTGCCCAGTGCTGCCTGTGGGCCTGCAGCATTTAGCTCACCTCATCTCTTTCCTGCAGGTGGCTGGGGAGCGCTACGTGTACAAGTTTGTGTGTGAGCCTGAAGCCTTGTTCTCACTGGCCTTCCCCGACAATCAGCGACCAACACTGAAGGCAGAGTTAGAGAGGCAGATCAGTGAGGAGGACACGGTGCCTCTTTCTCACCTGGATGAAAATGCTGCTTATATGCCGGCCTTTGGGAGCTTCCCTCCACAGCTTTACAGCAAAGGCTACACATACTAGCATGGTTGGCAGCACAGTGATGTGTATGTATCTGTTCTAAACGTGGTTGCATATAGAAGGAGATGGCTGGTTAGTATTCAATTGGTGTCACCATTTTTTCAGGCCAGCACTAAACTATAAATACCTGCTTTGGTCAGGACAAGTGTTCAGGTACACACGTGGACAATCACCTCACAGCAGACAGGGTTCTTGTGTGCCTGTGACCTTCCCGTGTGTCAGGACAGGACATGTTCTTAGCCATGCAGGCATCTTCCAAGCAGTGCAGCTACAGCTTCAGCAGCGCACCAAGTAACTGGTGCCTCCAGCCAGATCAAACACACCTGGCACAGTCCCTCTCCTTGGAGAGGATGGGGATGCTGGCCAACTGGCCTTTTTTCAGATATAATGCTACAAGGCTGCTGCTGATTCCATTCCTCCAGTACATGTACTGAACCTCTGTGTAACCTGCCTCTGACCAGAGGGACTCACCTCTGCAAGGCCAGTCTTGCCTTCCCCAGGATGGCTACAGGACAGGGGGCACAAATCTTACACTTTCCTGGGGGAATACTTGCTTTTTTGTACATGCACGCTCCTGCCTTATCACCTCCTTGCTCATGCCAGGACTTTCTAGCATTTAGCACTCTGAGCAGGGTAGCTGAGGCATTGGTCAGGATTAGAGCAGTGCTGGAGTACATGGAACACCATCATTTGGGGGAACTAAAGAGGTGTCTGATCCTGTTATCTGGGACACAGGTCAAATCTAATGCCTTGTTCAGGTAGAGGGGTTGTGGGAAGTAGCAAGGCCTGAGACACCAGCTCAGTGTAGAGTTGTGGCTTTTCCAAACTGATCAGTTTTTTCAATCAACATCCTCAGGATCTCTGAAGACCTGTGAGGCTCTTGAATGTGCCTATCCTGGGCTTGGCTAGAAAATTATCTGAGGCAAGAAAAGAACCTGGTGGAGGTGTGATAAAAAAATGCTGTATAAAGTAACCTAATCCATACATAGATCTTAATATCAGAATTCAGACTTAAACTCCAGAAATCTTTGCATGTTTGAGGAAAATCCTCGTGTTGAAAAGGCAGCTCTCTCTGCAGCCCAATGCAGTGACTGATGGGTTTTCCACAATAGCAAACATTTATAATGAGCAGCACATCCTTATTAAGAGGTATCCTTTTAATTAGTATCCCAAACACATTCTCAGTTTAGACAAGAAGCAGTACAGTGTACCCATACAGAAAAAGCCTGTTTCCTACTGCTTTCAGCTGCTGAATACAGAGCATTGCCAATCCTGCCAGCATGGTAACCTGTAGGGAAAATTCCTACATACTGATTGAAACCCCGATGTCTCGCAATGACTCTCCCCTGCATGGCTAATGCCAACCCTCCCAGCCTTGTCCCTGAGCAAGAGAGCCATGAAAGGCAGCATTCTCTGCCTGAAGAGAGGTCAGATGCTCAGAGCAGCCTACTCTGCTGCTGCCTTTGCATGCCCTGTGCACACCAGACGAGGTGTGCTGGCAGATCCTGGCTCTCCTGCCTTGCCCTGTGCCCACCTGGCATCCCAGAAGCGAAGGTGAAGAGGAACCTTTTCTTTGGTATAAGCTGCCTTTACTATTTATGAGTGTAAAAATACTATAATTAATAAATTGGTCTATGTCTTTGGCCAGTGCAACTTCATTGAGCCCCTGACTGGTTCTCCCTTACCTTCGGAGCTTGCTTTGCACATCTCCTTGGCACCAGCTCACAGCTTTGGGTAGCTGATCTAGAAGGCTCAGGGATGCATGTTTACTTCTGAATTTTGATAGAGTTCAAGAAATTAACACTTTGCTCCCTTACCACGCTCACAACCAGACCCGAAAGATCCCTCCAGCTGCACCTGGTGTTAGGGATGATGTTCTCTCCAAGTGCAGAGAACATCACCCACGCTCCACACTGACAGTACACTGGCCACTAAGCCAAGCTCCACTGTTTTAATTAGCTTTTCTCTGAATTTCAGCCACTGATGTAGGCCTCGGGGAAGGCTGCATGGAGAACTGGAGTTACCCTGAGGTGGAGGAGCACCTTCACACTGCGTCCCCTTCAAGTGAGTGAGGTGCCTCCCAGGGAGGTGTTTATGCCTTCTGGAGCAGCAGTGCTGTTTCTAGCGAATGAGACTGGCAGCTTGCTTTTCTTTCATTTCCTGAGGATTTTACATTTATCCATTTATTCATTGGGCTACCCTCTGCCCAACAAATCTTCTGGAAGAGGAATTCAGGGAGCTAGTTCACATTTGCATGAAATTTTAGCTCCGCATTTCATTCAGGTTTGTACAGTCAGGGAAACATATTGATAGCTGAAGAGCAGTTCCAGGAACGAGCAAGATCAGGTTCACCGAAGTGCAGTGACCTCCAAAGGGCATAGATTTATAATAACCAGATCAGAGAGTTGGGAATCAAGAAATACAGCCTGCATTTCCAGTTCAGCTAGACTGAGAGGCAGCTGATATAGGAAAGACTGTGGAGGTAAGAGACAAGTCACAAATTTATCCTGCTGGTCCTGAAAATGACCAGGAGCTTCCAGAAGGAAGACATGCAGCTACCCCACAACCCTATGAAATACTCCCATGGAGTTGTCCGTAAGTCACAGACTAAGAACTTGTGCTTATTCCTAAACCCCTCATCTACAAGTCTTTTAAATCCCTCCAGGGACAGTGACTTCACCACTGCCTCGGGCAGACTGTACAACCCTTTCAATGAAGAATTTTTTCCTGATGTCCAGCCAAAACCTCCTCTGGCACAACTTAAGGTTGTTTTCCTTTTGTCCTATCACTGGTTGCCTGAGAAGAGGCCAACTCCCACCTGGCTCTAACCTCCTGTCAGGTAGTTGTAGAAAGTGAGAAGGTCCCCCAAAAGCTTCCTTTTCTCCAGGCCAAGTCCCCGCAGCTCCTCCTCATCAGACTTATGCTCCAGGCCCTTCCCCAGCTCCATTGCCCCTCTCTGGACACACTCCAGGCACCTCAATGTCCTTCTTGGAGTGAGAGGCCCAGAACTGGATGCAGGATGTGAGGTGTAGCCTCACCAGTGCCTAGCACAGGGCTACATGATTTCTGATGTAGCTGCAAACTCCTATGAAGTTTACAGAAAGAGCCACCACACAGTCACTGTCCAGTCAGGGGCTCTGGCCCTTCAGGAACTATGGACAGTAACAGGTGACAAAGCAAAGCAGGAGAGAGGAAATAGTCTCAGGGGAGCTTATTAGCTGAAATAGCTTGTGGCATCTCAGTTCTTACTGAGCTGCTACACATTCTATTAAAAAAACCCAACAGTTGTAATGTCAACGAAATTCTAAGTAAAAATAAAACACATGACACATTGTACAGAAAGTCTACACATTTGTAACTACTTCTCAGACACAGCCATGCTGCAGGGGGGATGTGGCAATTACTGGCAGACATTCCAGCCCTCAGCACCCAGGAGACAGGGACAAAGGATACAACCTGCAATCCAACATGTGCCATTGTCCAAATATAACTGACATTCTAGCAGGGTTTCTAGAGGTCTTTCCTGCCTTATTCCAAAGCAGCACTAAATATCTCAAAACTGATAGCACGATTAAAAGAAATAGTTACAAGGAACAAGAAAATGCAGAAAACAGGAAAAACTGAGAACAAGCAGCTCCAAAAAACCAAGAGCGTAAGTAGAAATAAATCCCTTTTAGCAGAGTAAAGAAACAAACTATTTCACCCACAACACAGGTTGGTGAACAACCAGTTTTTAATCCCTATCCTTTTGTTGTTCAGCCCAGTGCCCAGACATTCAAGTCTTAGGTTTTGCCTCTTAAAAAGAAAATGACCAATGAAGTGCTCCAAGACCCACTTCTGAGAGGCTGCTGCATCCTGTGGAGCTGCAGCACGTCTGTGCCACAGCCGGGGCACTCCTTGGGCTCATGCTCTGCCAGGGCTGTTACCAGCTCATGGCACAGGGGAGCTTCACGGGCATGTCCTGTCCTCCAGGACACTGGCAACAGTGCAAAAGTCACAGTCCTGCAAATATAAAATCAGTAAGAGTCCGGGAGGGAACCAAGCTCATCGTCTCCTGAATGCACGTGATATCCTCCAAGCATTGGGCTCCTCGTAGCGATTGTACAGTGGCTCCAGCCGCTGCTGCTTCTTCTGCTTGCTCAGCTTGGTCGGGTCAGAAACCTTGAAGAAAGCTGGTGCAAACTCCACCAGCCAGCGAGGATCAATAGTTGTCACTTCCCGCATGTATTCCTTGGTGGTCAGCACCAGCTCATGATACACCACCCTGTGAAAAGGGACACCAACTTTGGAAACCAGTTTTTCCAAACAAGAAGCAACAAGACAAGGGCTGGTGTATCTAAGCTTGCTTCTTTATCTTCTTCAGCATAAGGCTCCTTATAAGCTCCAAAGCAGGCTCCAAAAGGACCATCCAAGCTATCCCTATTTTTTCCCCTCCTACTTCACAGCTACTCTTCAGCACATTCCATTTAAAATAATCCTTTTCTCCTATTCAACACTCAGTGTTTTATTTCCACAGTAGAGAAACATGGAACTCCAGACTTCAGGCCTGGCCTTTGCTCCAAAAGTCAGTCTCATCTCTGCACAGACACTAAGTTTAGCAGCAGAAAGAGCCAAAAGTAGAGTTGAAACTTTACTCGCTCTGCTCACTGCTGAATAATCAGCAACCTCTCCTTAGATCTGCACTCTACAAACAGTGCACACCACAACTTTCTCAGTTATAAAGTCTGAAGAGAAACAGAAAATTACATGCTATTGCCTTTCTTACCATTCTGGTTGCCTGTTAAAGAGAGCACTGGATGGGTGGATATAGACTACTTGTTGGTCAATGAGTGTCCGGTAACCTTCCTGGGGATCCTTCTTTGCTGCATTTCGGAAGAACCCACTACAGATGGCCTTCTGCACCCGGACTGTTGCCTTCCCACAGGATACCACATCCAGCTTGTGCCTGCCGGAACAGAGTTAAGAGAGAAAAAAGTTAGGGTTCTCCAGATTTGGGAGCAGCTACCAACATCAGTTCAGTAAATTTTGTTTAGCTATTACAACGTTAAGAACCATAAGAAACAAGGTCACAATTTGTCCTCCTAGACATGCTCACCTGTCCATAATGCCCAACATCTGCTTGCGAATGTCCTGTGCTCTGCGTAAGGATCGGGCCTGGATAAAATTTTCATAGCACCAAGGATTTGAAAACTTATTATTCTTCCAGGAATTGTACACAGCCAGCAGGGTGAGGTGGTCACCTTCTGTCTGATGGAATTTGGCTTTCTTTTGATCAGCAAGTGCTTGCTTATCCTAACACATAAAACATGCATCAATCAGGTATCTACATTGTAGATACAATCATTGTGCAACAGGAACATCTGCTCCTTGTCACTCACACCATGACATTTAAATCTATCATGAAACAGATGAGACGAGACCAATACGACACAAAATGTTCAGTCATGAGTGACTAAAGACCAAGTGATGAGAATCCGAGAGTCCCTGGGACTGATCTTAGTCAAAACCATGCCTGTGTGAAAGGAAAGCCTAGAACTGTCCTTGTCAAAGGGAGACCTGATGCAGACTACAAAGTTAACAGACTACACTGCAGGTGGCCATCACAAGGAAGAAATAACAGATTCAAGAGGAGCCTGCTGCTGCTGAACCCCATCACAGTAGAGCCTGCTGCTTGCTGACTTAAAAGAAAGCAGCACAGGATAGGGGTTCCATGAAGAAATACTTTCTGTGTATCTGAAAATGCAAAGGCAATCTGAACTCCAGAGCTGGAACTGACTTGGTTTAGGCTGTTTGTGTTTACTGGGAAATGCAAAAGAGAATGTAAGACTTCTCACTTCTACCTTCCCATGTGCAAAGAAACCACCAACACCACAGCTACAGGCCCTTAAACCAAAAAGCACATCAGAGAGGTAATGCATGAGCAAGTGGTCTGAACAAGTTACAGTTTTCTTTTGGCAAATGTGCTCACCCTAACCCCTGAGGCAGTCACATCAAACCCATGTGGACTGTAACATTGCTGGCTCTTGGCTCAGTGCCTCACCTTCGGCCTGTAGAACACGTTCTGCACAGACAGCATGGAGACTATTGTCAGCATTTCCTCGCTGCAACCCAGATGGACAGACATGATCAACATCTTACACAGCATAGGCTCCAAGGGGAATTCTGCCATCTGCAAGAAACATGTTTCAGGGCACTCCATAACATCTTGGAAAACATCTTGAGTCTTCTCAGTGCAACAGAAAACAATGCCCTGTCTTGCCTACTTACTTTCCAAAGCAGTGTGCTTTGCCCAGAACAACTTTACTTAACATGAAGCAAATTACTTGCCTGTATTTACTATCACAAGAATATCCCAATACTTACAGGAAATTTTTAGACATTAATAAAAGTAACCTTATAAACAAGGAGAAATAATAGTTGCTCCCTAAAAAGCAGGAGGTATGTAACTGTGGTAAATGAAGAGCTACCAACAAAGCACAAGAGAGTACAGGAAACCAACACTGCTAAGAGGTATTTTATTTCGCCTACCCTGCGCCCAAGTCGAGTGAGCAGTCCCTCATCATCCAGAGCTCCCAGTGTGTAGAGCTGCTCCATGGCAGTTATGAGAGTTTCCATGGGGGGAGCATCCATAAAGTCAAAGGACAGCAAATCGTTGATGCCCATAGCCTGAACAGAGGGAGTGGAGAAAGTGCAAGTTAGACACACTTAGAGATGCCCAGCTTTGCAGAGCTAAACCCACTCTAACAGTGTCTCATCCTTTAACAACATAAGTGTACTCTACATAGCAAATGTTACTGCTCTGAGGATTCCTGTTTCTTCTGCCTCCAAAAAATTCAGAAGCAAGCCCAGTGCCTCAGAATTGCTTTTATTGAAGTCTCCCCTCCAAAATACCCATGTTCAGTGGAAGGATCCAAAATTACAGCAGTATTACATGAGACTCAAGGGCAGAGACTCATTTTATTGAAACACATTGGCATGCTACAAGTTGGTGAAATACATACCTTCAGGGAAAGTACTGTACTGGCCAAATTTGTTCTCTGGATTTCAGGCACATTAGTGGTTAGCATTTCATCTCGATATGCACGCTCTGTATATAACCTGTAGCACTTTCCTGGGCCTGTTCTCCCAGCCCTCCCCGCGCGCTGCTTTGCTTGTGCCTAAAAGTAACAAGGGATCTCAGTGAACAGGTGCAAACTGGCACAGGTGAAAACAAGCACAATGAAATGATTAATTATTCCCAATTTTACTTGTAGAAATAGAAAAATTTTCAATATAACAGAGGAAAGTATGTACTCCTTAGGCATAGCCTCAAGGAGGTATCAAAAAACATGGTTTATTCACTGTCTTACTTTGCTCCCCTGTGCTCGGATGTCACATTGGCAAGACACACAACACCCAGAGGGGGAGCTAAACACAGAACGTCTACCTGTGAAATTGGCGTCACGACCAACTGGTCAATTCCAGTCTTGGAGTTATAAACTTTCTGCTTCACAAAGCCAGGATCAACTACATAATATATTCCATCGATAGTCAAAGATGTCTCCGCAATGTTAGTGGCAATGACGACCTGCAAACCACAGTCTGAGTCAGCACAAGTTCTGTGTCAGGTGGCCAAGCCAATCAGACTGTTCAACTTCACCCATTGGCATGATATGGGCAGTTTGTTATAAATGCAACTACTATCATTTAATGTCGAAAGGGGAAGTGTGTTCACAGAGAACAGAGGGAAGTGTTATCTACAAAGACAGACAGGTTGTATCTATCTACCTTCGTTTTGGGCAAAAAGGGAAAAGAACATGATAAAATATACAATTAAAAGCAAGTGAAAAATCTTAAGTTTGTAAGCAGATTGCACTGACTTCAGGGAGAATTTTTACCTATCACTCAAACTCAGCCCATGTTTAGAGCCAAATCTTCCAGAGATTACATCTCTATCACTAGCTGCTTGGAGGAAATTTACATCCATCCAACAGGAACTGCATTTAAATTTCAGTTATTCTAAAAACCTAAAGTCAATATCCTTTAAAGACAGCATTAAATAACACACGAAGAACATTGCAGAGAGGCTTGGTAGAACAGATGTTTTTACACATTTTCAAAGGTTTAGATAACTCAGTATGCACACAAGCAAAAATATGCTCTAAGCTGTAAGCTATCTTTTCTCCAAAGCTATATAATTTTAGCAACGTAATACACCTCACTATTAAAATGTATCAGCAGAAGATGAAGGCCCATGTGTACGAAATTACCTTTCTGCTTCCTGGTGGGGCTGGGTCAAAGATCCTAGTTTGCATTTCACTGGGTAAAGCTGAATATACTGGTAGGATAATTAACTCTGGAACATCAGGTCCTAGAGATTTCATCCTTTCGTAGAGGATTTCACAGGCAGTGTCAATCTCTTCCTGACCAGTTAGAAACACCAAAATATCACCTACACAGGAAGTAAATTAAACATCCACAGAATCAACTCTGTTTAGTACAACTCCTGCATTACCACATTTCCATTCCTCGCCCTTTCCACTTAAAGCAGAGGATCCCCAACTTTTGCTAACCTCTGCACAAGAGGCAACATACTTCAGTCTTTCACCCAACTTTTTCAGTATTTTAGTTACTGCATTTGCAAACAAAAGAGGATAGTGCTGACAGCATTTTACTCATGTTACAAATAGGACCCATGACTTACAGAAAGACCATGCTCACAGGTCCTTGAATAACCCAAGACCATTCTCCACTCACCTGGTGGCTCTGTTAAGTGGATCTGCATTACTGTAATCAGACTGGCATCCAAATAATCTGTCTCTGGCTCTTTTGTGTACAGAATTTCTACTGGGTATGTTCTGCCAGGAATTGTGAAGATCGGCGCTTCATAGAAGTACTGAGAGAATTTCACAGCATCCAGCGTTGCTGATGTCACTATCAACTTCATATCCTGTCGTTTCTGCACTGTCTGTAGCAGGACACAAAGTTCTCAAGTTATTTATTGCCTTTGGAACTATTAACATACGGCACTTGACTAAAGTCAGAGAAATACAACCTGTAAATATCAGGTGTTTTGTCTAAGTACAGGGGTGGTTCATTCCAGTACCCAGAATTTCAGAAAATTGACCACTGAGGTCCCATTTCAAACCTCTCTTAGCAGCATTATTACAAGAAAGCCTCTTGGCAGAGAAGAACAAGGAAAGCAAGAACACTCTGCTCATTCACCATTATGAACATCTGGGATGGCCAATTCTCATTGTTTCTGCTGCATTCTGCTTGCTTTGTCTTCACCCAGAGACTCATCTTACTAAGACTCAGACCACAAACCCTTACTGGCACTTGCTCTACTTCAGAAGAGGACTCTTGGAGCACGTGAATGAACCTGACCTGTGTGACCTCGCCTTTGCCTGTGCTCTCCTACCCATACATAACACACAGAACACTGAAGCAATAAAAATCCAATGCTACATTACCTTCTTCAGGAGTCCAAAGAGCACATCTGTATGTATGGTCCTCTCATGGGCTTCATCCAGCATAATAATGGCATACTGGGTCAGATCTGGATCTATCAGGCACTCCCTCAGTAACATACCATCTGTCATGTATTTGATGACAGTTTCAGGGCTAGTGCAGTCTTCAAATCGAATGGTGTAGCCAACCTAGAAAGAAGAGTTGCACAGAAACGGAAGCCACAAAATTAAGCTATTACCATCACTAACTCCCAGTCTGATTATTCTGCAAACTCATTTTACAGCCTACAAGGAAACAGACATACACACAAGTAAACTAGCTCCAGTACTGATTTTATCTCTTTTCCTCATGTTATTTTGGCCTGTTCTTCAACATGGAAATTTACCTCTTGTCCCAAGCAGCAACCAAATTCCTCTGACACCCTCTTTGCAACAGACATTGCAGCCACTCTGCGAGGCTGAGTACATCCAATCTTCCCTCTTGAAGTATACCCTGCCTCAGCCAGGTATTGGGTAATCTGTGTCGTCTTCCCAGATCCTGTCTCTCCAATAACAATCAGAATCTGGTTGTCATGCACAGCCTAGAAAATGTTAGGATACACTTGTCAAAAATTTTAAAAAACAATCAACAAACCAAACAGAATCAGCATGGTCTATCTAGGACTAGACTGAGCACCTACAGCTCTTGTTTCAAGTGACCCAGATCAAAAACCACACAAGTACTCTTAAGGATCAAGTTAGTAACCTCCTTAACAGTTGTTCAGCTGACTCATCCCTTGCCCACATGATCCTAGTGTCAATTTGGACTCACATCAATAAATATCCGAAGATTTATTAAAATATACAAATACATATAAGATTTTAAAATAAATATTATAAAGTAAGGTTCTGCATTTATCAGCTGGCTATTCATCTGTCAACAAGCTAAAGCAAGAATATTTCTTTTAAATTATTGCTTGCTCAAACCAGAATCCCCTTTCAAGAGTCTTACTTGTATCAGCTGCTCCTTCAGTCTGAAGATTGGAAGACTCTCTCTCTGTTCAATGATGGAAAGCTGAGTCTTCTTACCATAAGAAGCTTTGTTGCCACCAAATGCATGTTTCTTCCACTCTGGGATATCATTTGGCATCATCCCAATACCTCGCATGTTTGCAGCTATTTGTCTTCCATCCACTAGAAAAGAAATAAACAATTTCACCATTACATCTAGGTTTGCACAGCACAGATCCTGATGATCCCGTTCCAGTTGCTCCATCATCCAAGGCCTTCTATACTTGTATGTTTAAATGTTTAAGCCCCTACATGTACACACCCACTCTTACCAGATATTATCCGTACACTTCCCTTGACATTCCCATTTCCATCTCAGTAGAAAAGCATTTCTTTGACTCACTTTTAAAGTGTGGCAGACAAACAGTATCAAGATGTTTCTCCTGAGTTGCTCAACCATCACTAAAGAGGCACAGTTCACCTGTGTTCACACATACCATCAGGGAGAGGATCCACCCAGTGCGTGTTGAGGCCCATGGGGATAGAATCCATCTCTGCTTCTCTCTGGGCTTGCTTAAGTTCTCGCCTCTCTTTGGCTAAAGCACTCTGCATCATTGCAGCCTGCGACAGGGAACCATCTGGATTCTGAAAATCAGGAAAAAAGTTAAGATTTCAAGTACTACAATTCCTTCAACGTCAGTTATCTCTCAGTCGTCACAGTCCTTTAGAAGCATCTTCTGAGGATGCTTTAAAAGATGTTAAATTTTGAC
Organism: Pithys albifrons albifrons; assembly: GCF_047495875.1. Lineage (NCBI taxonomy): Eukaryota > Metazoa > Chordata > Aves > Passeriformes > Thamnophilidae > Pithys > Pithys albifrons. The sequence continues at coordinate 221,139 of NC_092482.1, forward strand.
TACTAGACCTCCAGGATATTTCCATTAGCCTAGTCTCATGACCTTCCATGGTCATGATTAATATGGAACATCCAGTCAGAACAATTATGGGCACAACTAATGAAAAGTATTTCTCTACCACCTTCAACTTTCAAAAGATAAGAAAAAGCAGAACAGAGAAAAGTATGTTCTATCACACTTAGGTGAAATGGCATTTCAGTTCCATTATTCCACTTCACTGTCACCAGTAAAGTTAGAACCCAGATTTATTAGGAAGGAGCTTCACTTCTGTGGTAACGTTATTCTGGGCCTCTCAGTAACGTGGAGGTGGGAAATTGGTTGGTAAAGTCACAATTATTTGCTCAATTAAAACAAGTACATTGGGTTTAGCCCTGGCAATCTCTTACCTTTACTATTTTAATGGGACTCATATCCATGCTCTGTTTAGTGTGACCTCGAAGGAATGGTGGCTCTTCTTCAACTAACTCAATCTCAAGATCCTCATCTAAAAATCCACAAGTGCCAATCGTTACAGGAAAGTTAAACATCTTTCAGATACATAAAAGTGCCTCTTTTAATCAATGCTTCCTGTGTATTCTTAATTATGAGGTCCTTAAGAGTTTTCAAAGTGAAAACTATGCAAATAAAAGTTCACAGACAGGGCACATCCAAATGCCACTAATAACACAGCCAGAGCAACTCTACTTCCAGACGTGTAGGATGATGGCAAATTGTGAGCTGCTTCACAGTCACTTATCAGTCTCTTTTTGCATCAAAACACACCCAGAAACACAAGGAATTTACAGCAATGAGACTACGGAAATACCTTCTTCATCATCAACTTTAGGAAGAATCCCAGTCTCCTCATCGAAGTCAGGAAACTCTTCCTTGGAAAGTACATTAGCTGCAATCATCTGGTAACAGAATGAATAACAACATGAATTTGTCCCCATTAAGGAACACAACTCACACCTGCAACTCAGCTCTAAAACTATTCCTGTAAAACAGAACAAAGGCACGGTCATACATTCTGGCACACTCCTCCCCAAGTCATCCAGCCTCAGACCACACAGTCATTTTGTGATTCCAATAGCACCTGTGTGAGACAGATGGCTAATGTGGGACTGTACTGACAATCCAACACCGCCTAAGTGTTACTGGATACAAGACCCCAATCTCAGAGGTCACGGTGCCATCTGGAGGTCCAACCTTCATTTCAGAGTTAGAACTAAGCTAATCGCCCCAAACCAGAAGACAGCAATTCAGAGGTAATGAATAAGTTACACAAACAATCCATCCAGAAACTGGCAATTTTACTGACTGGCATCCTATTTCCCTGAACGCAGCACACACCTGTTTTATTTCCCACTTCTCTGGGTCTGAAATTCGGGTAAGGCGTTTCCGCTCAAGGCTGTCATCCTCCACCTCTGGGGCATTCACCAGGGACAGGTGACTGGGTCTGTCTGGGTTTCTCATAGAGGTTTCCTCACTGGTTTCTCCAACCAGGTTTCTTCTCCGGTTTGGGTTCAAGTCTTTCCCAGTGTCTTGATCAACATCCTGCATTATATTGGTTAATCAACCAGCTCTACCTATATTGCACTTCTCCTTATCTATTAACTCTGGTGCTTCCTAATGCAAACAACAGCCTGTTCACAGAAAATGCTGTTTGCAGGCTTTTCATTTTTTTCAGCTGGCACTACCAGGCAGGTACAACCCCAAGCCTGGAACACTCTAATCTGCCTTGGCAATAGTAGTGATTTAATTTAAAATGAACAGCTTATCTCCCATTGAAAAAGGAAGACAAACAGCAACAGCCACAGGTTTGCCCTGCCTCTTAGCTGTTACACCACGCCAAAAAATGGTTAGGAATGTTACATCAAACAAGAACCTACAAAAAATGAGTAAAGTAATAGGCCACAAATATAGAACAGTATCTTGGCTTTTAACTCCCATGCGAACAGTTACTTCTTAGTTTTCAGCAAAAAGAACAAAAAAAAAAAAAAAGAGAGGCATAATTTTAAAAATTCTGGCACCTCTGTACCTTCATACTCAGGCTGGTTTTGGATCCAGTAAAGGATAACACTTTGACTTTGACTCTTTGTCCTTTGCTCACAACATCAGCAACATTGGCAACCCGCCCTTCTCTTCGCAGCTCTGAGATATGGACCAAGCCCTCCCAACGCTTTCTAGGGGTGAAACAGGAAGATGTGAGGCATTGCATGTTATCACTCTGACAGTTTTTCAGATCACTTATAATCTAGATTAAAATATTTTGCTGTCAACTAATTGCTTGTAGATGTTCATACACTGTTTTTTCTAATGAGAATTTTATAGTTTTCCACTGTCAAATTTGTTTTTCTGAAACAATCTTTCATTTTGGTGTCAAAGTCCAGCATACCTTCTGGTGGCCTCATGACCTCTTTAAGGTACTATCAGAAAAGAGAACTCAGATGTAATAGTATCAGATCTATTGCAAACATCAGAAGGTACCTTAGGCCTTCCAGCTGCACAAAGCATCCAAACTGCATGATACTTGTGACTTTGCCATTGTAAATGTCTCCGATGGAGGGCTCCTCAGGTGGTGGACGGTCTATATGCTTGTCTCTCCATTTCTCATGGCTCTTCTCGAAGTACTTTTCTCGATCCTTATGGTCCCTACTGAGACTCCGACTTCTGCTCCTTGACCGGTATCTGGATTTTCCCCTGTTCTTATCCCAAGTCCTGGAACGAGACCTAGAACGCGATCTGTGCCTTCGCTTCCTGTCCCTGCTACGACTTCGGCTCCTCTTCCTTTTCTTCGTCCTAATAAACAAATGTTACTTCTTTTCGGGGAAATTCCCCCTCAGAACAGAGCAGCCAATGCCAGTGGTCAAGACCCTTCCCCAAGCTACACCACACACCTACCGGTGGTCACTGCCCCTTTGCTTGCCCTGCCTCTCTGCACTAGGCATCAGAGCTTCAAGCTCTTTCAGGGCATCAGCTGCCACTTTCACATCATCTTCATCCAGCATACTCTGCAAGAACAGAAAATTCTTCTGTAAAAAGGCCGATGAAAAGCCTGTCGCAGAGAATTAATCTACAGAAAGGATACTCATACATGTATGAGAAAGAATGAAAGACAAAAAGAGATCAGACACAATACACGTTCTAGGGAAAAAGGTAATAAAGCCCTTTCCCATTTATACAAGACAGAGGTCCATCTTAACAACTCAAATTATTACAGAAATACAAAACACAAGTCCCTCAATTGCATCTGAATATCCAAAATTTTTAGTTAGTTTGTAACCCATCATTACTCTGAATGTCATGTAAGAAAGGCCAGGCTACAAATTTCATGTCACAAGACTCTCATATTCCAGATATTCCACAAAACAGCATCCACACGGCAAGGGCTGCGACAGCCGTTCTTTGTAACAGTGTGCAGGAACAGCAGCCTCTGCCTCTTCCACGTTTCATTTCTTATTGTTCACTTTTATCCATACACTAGCAGGAGACATTCGTATTAATATGAAAAAAGTTTGAAATTCACTGAGGAAATATAATAAAAGCTCTTCTAAGTTTTCACATAATCATAAAAAAAATATGAAATTATGACCTTACCCGGACATTGGGATTGTCTGGCCTGCAAAGGGCTGGATACAATTCCCTCAACTTTTCTTTCTCCGATTTGGGTTTGACAATCACCTCTGATTTTGAGATTAAAAAAAAACAACAAACAAAACAAAACCACAAAAACAAGCAAATGAAACCCAAAACTTAGAAGGGCTAGAACAATTCACTCTTGACTTTTCTACAATAGAATAAAAAGTTTCACTTTCATCTAAATGCAAAGGTTCGTATTGTTTTTATAGAGATTCAATTCAAAGGGTACCATGTTAACTTTTTACAAATAAAATTCTCATTATTAGTGAACATGCAAAAGACAAATCCTCTAAGCAGTACACTCAAGAGTAACAAGAGCAGGATGCACATTGCAACAATAAGATTTGCCTTACAAGACTGGAACAGTAACTGCATCAATCTCACCAAACTCAGAACCACTGGCTCCACATACCTTTGCTCGTAGATGGTTGTGGCGGAGGCCGCATTGTCTGTATGAGACGTAGCAAGTTACTAATGAGGGAATCCTGAAAAATTTAACAAAATACTTTAAGAAATTACTGCAACACTGTTTCCCATTATTAGAAGGCACAAGTGAGGATTTATTAGCAGGACAAAAAAAGCTCAATTCTGAAGATGTGGGCTGATTTTTAGAAAGTGTCACTGGACTTCATGTACATCCTAAAAAGGTATAGTAAGTTGAACTTTAAAATAATCACAATAATTCCATCTAAGTGACTTTTCTACTTGTCATTTTTAATCACCTATTTAATCCAACCACAGTTATTTCTGAGGAATTGATAGACATACCATCTAAGCATCACAAGAAGACTTAAAACAGCATCTGCTTTCATCAAAAGTTATTTCTTCCATATTCTATAGGCTCAACATGACAATAGGCAGTTCAATTCCTCAGAAGAATGCTTATCAAAGACTACAAAAGTTTTTAAAAAAGGATGGACGGGGAGAATTGGCTTGATGAGACTGGGATACTCATTAACTAACTAGTACATAGTTTTCCCATCAAAGAAAACCCATAATCACTCCTCATACTATCTCTTTAAAACAAAAAGTTCTATAAAAGATACCAAGACAGCGAGAATACATAAACAACGTTCAAGTCTCACTTACAGTGAACTCAGCACCATTCTTGAGCAGAATTGCTTTAAATGTGTCAAACGTAGTATTTTTCTCGGCGAGGCTTATCACAAACTCGGCTGTGAGGAAAAAGCAGTGAGTAAATTAAAACAAGTAAGTAAAAGGCAGTGTGAAGGCTGCACCTGAGGCAGGAACCTGGTCCGGGACCAGGCAGGCCGCTCCGCTGAGGGAGCTGGCCCCTCCCCGGGAGCCCAGACCGAAGCGTTTACTCAGGTTCACAATACGTTTTACTTTGAAGAAAAATAATGTTTTTTATGGTCTGAAATCGAAAAGCCCCTTGGCAAAACGTGTCCAGGCTGCCAGAAAGGGCTACAACAGGCCTCTCCCGCGCCGCCGTCGGGCCGGGAAGGCGCCACACCCGCCGCAGTGCCCCGGAGCGCCCGCCCCGCTCACCCAGGTCCTTGTCGTTGATGCCCAGATGGTTGTCGAGCTCGGTGCACACCTTGGAGACCAGCGACAGGTACTCGAGCTTGGCGAGCTCCTCGGCCGCCGCCAGTTCCGCCATGGCCGCTCACCCGGCCCGCCCCGCCCCGGAAAGGGCGCCGTGACGCGCTGGGGCGGAGCCGCCCAGGCGGGGACTGGGCCGGGACACGCCCCGGCGGGAGCGGGGAACGGGCACGGGAGGAGCTGGGCTGGCCAGGAACGGCCGGCCAGGAACGGCTGGCCAGGAACGGCTGGCCAGGAAGGCCTAACGGGCTGCCGGCCTGGCCGGAGCGGCGGGGCCGGGGCGCGGTCACGTTGGGGCGTTTTTTCCCCTGTGCAGCCGGAAGGTGCTTTCCCTGCCCAGCCACGGGCGGGGAGCTGAGGGCAGGACGGAGACGGGAGCTCTCCCAGGGGCCCCTTACGGCATGAGCAGTCTCGGGCGCGGGCCTGGCTCCTGCCCCGGCTGCCCCTCGTGCCCAACCCGGCGGTGGCCCAGGGCATGGGCTCGCGGCAGTTCTGGGGGGTCCTGGGCAGGGCAAGGGGCCGGGGCACCCACCACCCGCGCGGGGGGGAACAGGAGAAGGAACCCCACCCCAGCCACGGCCACCTGAAATAAGACACAGAGGCCACATCTGCTCTAGAGAATATATTATAAATTATACCATGCATCCATTAACAAAATATACAAAGCCAACAAAAATGTATCTATCTTAAGCCAGAGCATACAGCATCTAAACTCTAGTAAAAAGTAACCTAAAGAGAACAGCATCTCACACGTGACATTTCAATCTGCAAGGAAATGTTCCTCTTCAAACGTTTTAGTTTTGTTAATTTATAGAACACATTAACATTCCTATTACAAAGGTACACACAGAGAGAACACGGGTCCTGCTGGGCCTGATGGATCCAAGCAGATAAGCACACTCCTTCAAAGTGTCACCAGCTTCTGCATTGCATCCCTGTCCTTCTCATTCTAGAGTTGGCATTAGTCAAAATATACTCAAAAGAGCACACCTAAGTTAAGGTGGGGAAAGTTACAGAAGGATCTGTCACTGGTCCACAGCATACAGTTGTACTGGTGTACAGAGATGGGAAACACTGCAAAATAGGTCTACTGTATTTCAAAATAAGTGTATCTTCCTCAATCTATAAAAATAGGTTTAAAACAAAAGTGGTATGATACATTTGTTTTCTTGAACTATTTTAATGGTCTCTCTATGGATACTAAGTCTTTTAAAAAATTACTACTGATAATGTGGTCAGTCACAATACTGACACCAATTCAGCTACATTGTGACAAAACAGAACACTTTAGTTTGAAGCAGGGGTAATATAAAATATTTTAGGATCGATCATCTCTTACTGCAGCAAGGAAAAACATTTACTTGCAAGTTCGAACGTAGCCAACACCGTCACCCATGGAGGGACTGAACTATGAGGAATTATCTGTGGATACCCCACTGCATAGCAGTGTCTGGTGCTCATGTCTCGTGATTCTTCAGAATCAAATCTCTCTCAGCACATTTATAAGGGAATTCTTAGATTTCAGATTAAATATGGGCATCTCAAACAAAATCCTTACCAGAAAAACAAATCCTACAGATGGAAACACGGAAGCAGCTATAACCATCAGAGGAGACTATACACTTGAAAGTGCTTAAGTTAATGCATTTTTCAAACTCTGAAGTAAAGTTACCCAATCCCTCTCTCAAGCACTCTTCCCATTCCTGAAGATTACCAGAGTTTGTGCTCCAATTCGGGTCTGGGTTTCTACACATTCTTGAACTTTTCTGTGTTGTATTAACAGAGAAAGCATTTGCACTATATATACTGAAAAAAGACAAGGGTCATATTTTTATTTATAGAGTCTGTAAAGTTTCTTAGAAAGGCTTTTCCTACCCTTACACTCCATCTTTAACAAAATATTTTATGTAGGTTATACTTTTGTGTTAGAGATCTGTTTTGCACTAACATTACTAGAGCTGGTTCAATTGCTGGTGGTAAATTCACTGTCCTGCTTCATTCTGCTGCAACAAACAACAACTTCCCTGGTATTCGACATTTTAACTGCAGTTACACTTTTAGACTAGATTCAAGATGGCTTTTGTCTATGAGCAACTTCTTTTTCTTAGAATGATTTGTAAGGTTTAAATCTGTTACAGTACTACTGTGCATTGGAAAACCAGTTACTAAATCATTAGAAGAAACAACTTGCTAGTTGTGGGCACCTCTTGTAAATTCAGCAGGACTACATTTTACAATGGTATTTTACACTTGCTCCTATTCCAAAGCTACTTGAAAGTCAACAAAAATTTCCAGCAGCCTAAAAACAAATTACACACAGTAAAAGGGGAAGTTCTCATCTGGGTGCCAGTTTAGTTCTACAGGATTCCCTGGTAAAAGGAGTCAGTCTTGAATTTAGAGACTTAAGGACTAGTCATTTAACTATGAGGTTCAAATAACAATTGAAATTCTGGTGTCCAGTTCAAGAGATGCCATCACAAGGACTGTTTGACATTTCCTTGAGGAAAAAAAAGTCAAAACCTCAAAGAAAAGCCAAAATTTTAAGTCATACCTCCAAACAGAAAGCAGCTGAGGAGCAGCCTGCTACTGTTGTAGTTTTTAATGGGCGTTTACTCAATGAAGACAATTCCTCCCTCCACCAGGTAGGTTCAGCATCTACTGCTGTACCAGTCACTGTTACTGATCTGAAGTAATTCAGTTACCACTTGAACCATATTATTGTTGTGTTTCTTCAGCAGCCGCAGATTTAACTGCCTGTCACAGAATCCCATTTCACACAGACTGGACAGCAGGGTGGCAGTCTGCTCTTCTGTAGCTGCAGGCTGCTGGAAACAAAAGAGAGTAACATCAGCTAAAAAAGATAGTTTACTATACTGGAATACAATTGAGGCACAGAGGCCCTTTTAGTCCCAGCTAAGCTATTCATATTCCCTTTCACTGCTCACGTACAAAGGTGAGTTACTACTCTCACATCATGCTACAAGAGAAATGCTTCCATCCCTCATGGCATGGATTTCTCAATCCATGGGGAACAGAATACCTCAAAGGGATGCCATCCAGGTTAACATTTTACTCTTACATCAAGTCCTATATAGAATATTGATATATTTATAAAACATAGCTATAAATTGAAGGCTGTCACTCTATGAAACTCACACAGCATACAGGAAACACATTTACCTGCTCAATAATCGGTGGTCCAGCAAATAATGCTTTGTAGGCAGAAGCAGCAACTGACAAAGCTCCTTTGACAAGTTCTCCTGCAATGCTGCTTCCTTGAGGGTACCTGTGGAGAGGCTGGGTGTTACTTTAGGGTCAGTAAAGCCAAGCATTTGTTTCAGCAAAATGCAAGTATCTGCCTGTTGATGTGTCTACTGTTGGAGAGAACAGCCTCTGATCCACAGGAGGCAGTGCTGTTTGAAAACTGAGCTATGCAGGAAGCTCATTCCTTTTTTTCTTGATACCTGCTATTAAATTGGGCTTATGCTTTCCATAAACTCATCTTTTGTAGAGACTTAAGTACTCTCATCTAGAAGGAAACATCTATACATGAAAGCTGTGCACTGACACATCCATTCAGGCCAGAGTAACTTTCAGTTGTTTTCCATGAATTCTTAAGTCACTTAATATTCTGCTCAATGTTTTGCCTTGTTCCTTCAGTCTCAGTATCTTAAGACATGTAACTTTGTAGCTAACTTGCAAAATCACCATTTTAAGAAAACAGCTTTTCCAGAAAAAAAACCCAAACAAACACAAACAAAAAAAAACCCCTACAGAATTTCAGGACTCAGCTTGAACTCTTCATAAACTTTTGCTTGCCAATTCTGCATCCTTTAGATTTGTGTCTAAGTAGAAGCCAAGATCTTATGAAAATACAGCATTATGAAATACAGCATGTTTCCTTTAAGAAGAGAAGCCTTTCTTCAAAATAGTGACTATATGAAGTCTGTAAGTCAGTGCTTTTTCCTGGGTGCCTAATTTAGCAGTTTCCAGTTTCAAACAGTGTTTGTGAAGTCACAGCTTCAGCTTTGTTACCTTGGGTATTCGGAGAACTTCTGTTTACTAGGGAGAGATCCAGAAGATCCTACACCATGACTGTCTTCATCACTGCGTTCTGGAAAAGGAAGAAAAAAATGGCAGCATGTCCAGTTAAAGAGAAGCTGGAGGGATGCAACATATACATAAATGGAAAGGAGTGGGACTCAGTATAAAAGTAATACTCTAAGTTTAGTTATGCAGACACAAACTAGGTATGCAGGACTCTTGCTGCAGTCAAAGCATTTAGAAGAACTTCAGGACCATTTGGCTGATTAGTTGGTGGGTGTTTAACACAAGAGGAACTACTGTCTGAGCACTCAGTGACTGTAACAGCAGCTTAAACACACAGCTCATTAATTCCAGAGAAGGGTAATTTTCCACATGTCTGTAAGTACTTCTAAGTATCCTCCTACCGTTTCTAATGAATAGATGCTCTTAACTGATCCATAAAGCCAATTCTTTCTCTGTTTGCAACATCCATATAGCACAAGTTCAACATCCAGAGAAAAACTACAATCTATTGCTTAGCCTTTCTGCTCTCTTCAAGAATAATGAGACAACAAATTCAATATTGAGCATAAGGAATAGGTGACAGCAATAGGATGCACCCTTTATTAAGTACTTCTCAATACCTTCTCTTTGTATTTGATCATGAGAAGCAGAGGAGATATTCTCTGAAGCTGGTATGTTTGGTTCTTGGAAGATATGATCTGAAAGAGATCCAAGATTCCTGAAAATGCAAGGCAAAAAAATTACTTTTACTACTTTTATTCTACATGTACACACATAGATAAGTCAAGATCAATAGACAAAAAAAAAAACTTCACAAGGTCCCTTCTCTCCATGTCTTGCATTACCTAAATCAGTGAGTGCATGCACTATAAAAAGCTGCAGAATTTAAGGACATTCTCCCCAGTATATGACAAGAGTTTTGTTACAGCAGTTTCTGTTTGGATACTGAACATAAGCACAAGACCCTGCAGTTTCTACAGAAACACGAGCATGCCCATTTGATTCCTGTACCCAAAGCCTACCTTTGTGTATGGGGCAAGGTGTCAGCAGTCACTGGGGTTAACGGTACCGCAGCTGGTGTTAGCGAAGGTGACAAAATCCTGCGGGTCTGTGCCTGGCTTCCCCCTTCTGGCCTCTCTGCTCCTGTTTCAGCTTCTCCTGCCTTCTCCAAACTGGGCTGAGAAAGAGCCGAACTATACATGGACTCGCCTAAAGGCCGACTGGTGTCAAAGCACTCGGGGAGAATAATGATATAATCCTCTGACGAAGCAGAGGAGCCTTGACTCTGAACATCGTCTTTATCATCATCCTCCTCTTCATCACAATTGGCAGTACCATTACAAGGGCTCGTGCTCTCACCAGACCGTGGAAGGTCCCCTAAGATGAAAAAAGTGAAGTTTTAACCACTGGGGGAGGGTGTAGTGTGAAAGAGTAATAGATCTTAGCATTAAGCCTATGCAAATACACTGCTGATATTAATGCTTACAATAAAAAACAGGAATAAGAGCTATACAGGGAAAATTAAACTGTAGTTTTCAGCTCCTAAATTACACACATTACAAACAGCTCAGAAACAGTTAAAAGTACTGACTTCAAGCTACATGTACAAAATACAGAGGCACCAGTCATGCATAATATATGAGGACTTATTTGAATACTCAACTGGAAGATTTATGTCTCAATTTCACATTTTAAAAAGCAGCTGTTCAACTAGGTGCTTCTTCAGAGTACTGACACCAATTTTCTGATGAAATGATTCTCTTCATGTAATGAGGATCAATTTCCTAGAGCAGCCAGATCTTTTTACACTTGATTTTTTTCTGTAGTCCTTATTACAGCTTCATCCTAAATTCAAACCTATTTTACTTACCACAGTAATTTTCCATCATTGCCTCTGACTGATGAATCTTTGCTTCCTTTTTGGAACTGGCATTAGTATTTATCATAGGAGATTCTTCATTTATCATATTGCAACTGAAGGTGTCTTGCAGTGTTTGTAGAGAGTCTAACAAAACAATCAGGAAAAACAATTAAATGGTATCATCACCTGAGCTGAGCAATTTGTGTCCCATGTCTGACTGCAAACAAGTCAAACCAGGGAAGGCAGCTAATGACTGTACTTACTCTGAAGGGTTTTACTTTTTGGTGGGGGGGGCCTGTGGTCAGGTGCAGCATCCAGGGTCAGAGATCGAATTACAGTTTCACAGACAAACTGAGTCCCACTCATATCTTCTTCCCCTTCCTCCTGGTTCAACGCATGCTCAGCTTTCACCTTCACCATGGTGGAGTCCACAGGAAGGCAGGCTTCTGCCATTCCTTGGGAAAGGAAACAGAATAGATTTTACCACCACCACAAGAAAATGTAACTGTAAGATTTTTTTAGGCTACCCATGGTAATATTGACTCTCTGTGTTAATTCTTTTTAAAAATGGAAAGATTTTTTTAATTGAGTTCAAGTTGAATGTGAAAGTGATTGAGAAGCATGTGGGCCACACCTGGAGTGTTTTGAGTATAGCCTAGTCTATAAAGGGCAAATTGTTAATTCTCCCAGCAATTCTAGTGGCCAGACAAATTAAGAGAAGCATTTGAAGGGACTTTTTACAAGGGCATGCAGTAATAGGAAAACAGGGAATGGCTTTAGGCTGAAGGAGGGTACATTTAGATCAGACATTAGGCAGAAATTCTTGTGAGGGTGGGGAGGCCCTGGCACGGGTTGCCCAGAGAAGCTGTGGCTACCCCTTCTTTGGAAGTGTCCAAGGCCAGGTGGGACAGGTCTTGGAGTAACCTGGTCTAGTGGAAGATGTCCCTGCCCATGGCAGGGGGAATTGGAACTGGATGATCTTTAAGGTTCTTTCCGTAACCCAAACCATTCTGGTGATTCTCTGAGTTGTATTTCTGAATCTACATATATTATGATCCAAACTCTACAATCACAGGACTAGCATCAGGCTAAAGGTTTATGAGCCAAACAACGACTTGTTTTTCCAAAGAAGGGGAAGAGAGTAGTTAGAATTCCTTTTAGACATTAGGTCTGCCGACTGTACGGAAGTGGCAATATCCTCCCTTCGCCCCCAAGCTCCTCGGAACTACTGCTTACCAGGCACTAGCTTAAGTCCACTCCCCTCGTTCTCCTCCTCCTCTATCTGACCTAAGCCAGGTTTCTCCAGCAAGGGGCTGTCATGTGGCAAAGGGGACATGCATGGAGTCATGTCTGAAAAACACAGGGAACAAAGATAATTGGCGCTAAGACAGTAGGAGCCTCCAGAAGTTATTATTTTAAACAGTTACTCTTTTTAAGGGACATTTTTCCAAGACTGAAGAAACTCGGCTATTTTGCAAGATAATTTGGTGAAATAAACAACTAGCTTTGCATGGCACTGCCACTGGTTGGGTAAAGAAAGGGCAGCAGTCTTCAACATCTGCCATCTTATGGCGTCAGGGATATGAAGATGAAAAGAAGCCAATACTAAAAAACACAAAGGATAGCTGTCTGTGCTTGAGACAGCACACAGAATGAGAGAGCCTTACCAACAGGAGTATTGTGTGGCACTCGCTCCAATTCCTGCACAATATTAATGTCCAACAGCTCAAAGGACAGCAAATCCTGCAGGAAGAAACACCAGTTTTCATCAGCAAACCCTGAAATGGAATCGTGTCTGTACTTAGCAGCACAGGTCCAACTATGGTACAAAATAACATTTTGTTCCTAAGTACGACCTCAGAGGGCAGTTTTCCCACAACATACATCCATGTCATAGGATACAGTGCAAAACTCAAGAGCAGTGAGAGACAACACTAAGAACTCCCTTGACAAGGGACAGAGAAAGACCCAATGCCAACTCTTTTTTGAGAATCTTAACCTGTCCAGCACATGCCTTCCAAATAGTGACATTCCCTGACACCAATTAGAACACAACACCTCTGCTATGTAAAATGCAATGCACTCTTGCTGAAAACAGAGTGGCCATTTTAGAGGTCAGAAGCTTTATTCTTATGGATGTCTACATACCTAGATATCAAACCCAAAGTGGTTTGCTTTATCTCTACCTGAATTTTAGCACTTTACCTGTGCAGTGAGGAGGTCAACAGATGGAATATAAAATTCTCTCTCACTTGGCAGATTTTTGATCTTTAAAGGAATACTTGGCAAAGATATTTCAGCCTGCTCTGTGATTTCACCCACAAACTGAGCACCTGCTTCTGGTTTTAAGGATGCAACCTGCAAAAACAAACAAACGAAAAAACCCAGTGTCCCAGAAGCCCCTTAGACAGACAGTAAATAAAACATTAGATGAAATATAAAGCCTGAATTTTGTGCAAGCACACAAGTGACTTGAAAGAGATTTAAAATAATTCATTTTAGAGCCAAAAGGCCAAGACCTAACAAAGAGAAATTCTGTAGTGTTACAGTTCAAGCAAAGAACAAGACAAATAGCTGCAACAGACTGATAACTAATCTCATGCCTGTCAAAAAGAATGACCATTTTAGAACTTATAAAAGCAATATATGTTGCATTTCTTTCCTATTAAAAATAAAATCTAGAAGCAAACAACTAAAAGAATCCCCTCAAATAGTCACGCTATGCCAGACAATACACAGTGCTCCCTCTCCTAAGCCATTCAGTAGTGCCTCAAATACCAGGTGAGTGACTTGCCTGTTTGATGCTGGGAGCTTTACTCTTCTGACAGGAGCCAGAACCCTTCCAATCACTTTCTAGATAGTCAGCAGCTGGAGAGGGATCCACAACAATACTGCACCAGATCCTTGGCCCAAACTGTTCCCCTCTGTGTGACAGTCTCCAGTAAGAAGTATAAGTTCCTTCTATATTAGGAGCTACAAACTCAACTGAAACAGTTCCTATTTGTCCCGATGGAAGGGATGGCACTAACACATCCTTCTTCTCAGAAGATGCCAGGGTCAGATTTCCCCACATAAGTTTCAGCTGAAATATACAACAGAAAAATCCAAAAGTTAACTTGACAAACTTCTCTGCAAAATGTGGGCAGTAAGAAGCAGAATTCCTTCTGCTGAAAGGCCTTGCAGATACCAGGCATGGAGAAGACTGGCTGCTAGTAAACACCCTCACATTAGTCACTATCATCACACAGAAGATAACCCCATCTTTCAACATGAATGTAGCTACTCACAGAACAAAGGTTTCTGGAGGCCAGAAAAGCAACAGTTGTATACAGGGTCAAACTGTACCATGGTAACATGGGGGACATATTATTAATGGGAAACCTGTTCAGTGATGGTAGTCTCAATTACTTTCCTCCTACAGCTGGCACCTCTAAAGAGTACCTAGACAGCTCATTGCCCCAGAATTACCAGCTTGTGAATTAACAGGCCAAAGGAAATCCTAAATGGTTCCTCAGAGAATTCACATGCAAATATCTTCCAGAACTATTTTAGTGTGCAAAGGTAATAGCAAAAGCAAGCTACCTTTGTGTCTGAGGTCCATTCCACATTGCCAGTATTCTTCATTCGCCAGTGTTTGATAAACTTTGTTCCTGGTTGCAAGCGAGTACCATCAGGCAAATTCTCATCCACAAATACCGCACTTAGTGTTGGAACAATTGCTTGGAAGGGTTGATTAGGACTCCTGAGATTGGGGAGAGATAAAAACCAAAGAAAATACACTGAAACTGAAGAAGTTCAGCTACCAATTAATGTTAATTTGACTTTTAAATTCCCTAGATGGAAAGGATGAATTAAAGAAACTAAAATGATACAAGTTTTACACTGTATATACATGCACCCAAAGTGAATGGGAAATGCAAAGTGATTGCCTGCAAAGGCTGCTATCCAATGAACTTCAGCCTAAGAGCACACACACCCCCATCAAAAAAAAAGCACTGAACATAAGTACACAGAATGTATTTGACTTTATACAGACACACTTAACAAAGCAGGAAGACACAGACTTTCTAAAAACTGGCAGCAATGTTCATTTATTCTGTACATGCACGCACGTGTATATAATCCTATGCACTCTCCTTCCTCCTTAATCTATATAAATCAGTAACTTTCTGGTAATCAGTCACTTTTTTCCCTTCTCCTGGGAGAGTTCCTCCCACTTAAAAACCCGTCACCTTGCAAACCACATTCTGACAAAATTCTGACATGGTCCAAAGATAAATCATACTTTAAATGAGCAAGTTCATAACCCTCCTTCCTCCTTCACTTTAACTTGGTCTCATCCCAGCAGGTCAGACAGCAAAACTACCAGAAGCTCAGTTAAGAACATCTCTTACAGGAAGGTGTTAGGTTGGAGACTCTCAGATTTCAGAGTAGGTGAGCTGCTTGTTTCCAATACATGGACAGAATTCCACATATGAATTTTCCTGTGCAATTTTAGCTGCTTTTTCAGCTCTCGAACCTCTGCTTTTCTCTGTTTCTTTTCTGCTCGTAATCTTTGTTTCTCTGCCTTCAGAAATCTTTTGTCCATCTGTTTCTGGAGTCTACAGAAAAAAATAAGACACTTTAATAAATTAAATGGATCAGAATTTCACAGCACAGTCTTAGTGTCATGGGATCACTTTGGGAAATGTCTCAGGCTTCTAGACTGGATACCAAATAATTTTAAAAGAACATCCTCATAGTTGCTCATGGAACTATTTTGAATGGTCTCAGTGAAAGAGCAAATAAAGGCAAATACAGAGAGTTCAAGGAAAAAGTAAGCTCTTGATGTTTGCTATCCATCTATGACACAAAAATCTGTATTTTCTACTTTATTATTAAAAACATTAACATTTGTGACTTAGGCCCTCTGCAAGTATGGAGCTATTTTGAGCTACACACAATTAAGTTTTGAGTACCACTTCCATTTCTTGCTATCTCTAAAATAAAAGTTGAAAATCAACCCCAATACTGGTGTTTCCACCTGCTATCAGAACAATCCTGTCAGGTACCAGCAGGTGTTTTATTTTTTACCTCACTTGCTCCAGAGTCACAGGCAGGTGCGACGGGAGCTCTGCAGGGCTGCAATTCTCAGCCGTGCAGAGGACAGGTCTGCGCAGCTTTAACAGGACATGGTTTGGATCATGTGCGTATGTTCCTGCTTCACACTCTTCACAGATATTGTAGGCTGGACAAAGGCTGCAAAGCAGAAGAGACAGAAGGCTACCAAGAGGTAAAGAATTTCTGCAGAGAAACAACTCTGTATCACACTTCCACTGTAGGCAGTGCCCAAGTGACAGCAGCTCCTTGTCTGACTTATACATCAATATTTGGAGCCATCTGGAATACCGAGATGATTCCCTCTCTTCTTGGCAAAACTGCAACAGTTTCCCACTTCCTTCTTGAACACGCGTTCTAAAAAACTGATGCTTCCTTTAGCATAAGTGACTAAAATTGTTGCTCATTTTACTGAAATCCAGTGCCAGCACCATACTTATGAAAATACAAAGGCTATGTCAACAAGTACTCAGGGATGCCAAGCAGATGCTCCTACAGGAACAGGACTGAAAAAAAACAGATCCTCATCTCCTGCCAGCATGGAAAAAAAAAAAACAACACATCTAAAGAAAAACCCTCTTAGCATTTCATCCACTGCTTCTGCCTAGTCCCAGAATGCTTACCATTACAGCAGTTGCCTCATTCAAATAAAACCTTCACTTTTAACACCGCACTTAAAACAATTCACCAAAACCTACTTCATATTATTAAACTGACAAGTGAGTTCATTAAAAAGGCATGACCTGCCTTAATTTCATTGACTCTCAGAGCCAGACAGAGCACTATTATAGACTGGTGGTTTTAAATTTTGCTTTTTAGTTGAGTTAACCACACAAAACATTTTCCTTTATAACTGCTGCATCTCACATGCAAATACAAATGTTATAGAGTTCTCTCACTTTAACAATCACCTTCTCTCAAAATCGTATTAATTTTGTTTTTATGCAGATAAAGTCTAGTCACTACAGGAGACATTGGTAAGACACATAGTAGACATTCTGAAATGTACAGCAGGCTGCAGATTAGAGATCTAGAAGTCTGTGACCCCAAGACAGTTTCTCAGACTCACTCGCAGGCCCTACACGACGAGTTTCCCCACACTCAGCTCCCACTGCCCTGTACCTGCACTGGTAGCGAATGCCGACGATGCGGGCCTGGCAGTTGCAGCAGGAGATCAGCCAGTCACACTGGCCATCAGGGCTCTCCAAAGGGGAAGGTGCTGCTGCAACTGAGCCCTCACAGAAGTCTGGAGGCTGATTACAATGAACAAGCTTCTCATACAGCTTCTGCTCCAGCTTCTCAACAGTCTCCTTAACTACTTGTTCCCTGAACTGGAAAGAAATTGAAGTAGTCATGGATGAGATCCACCTATGCAGTTTGAAAAGCTGGTTTACATCATCCCAAGTTTCCCAATCCATCACTGAGTAGTTCAGAATCCACTTGCCACGCTCCCAGCACATTCTACAGAGAATTAAACAAGTATCCCATTCCTCAAAAAGGATTTTTATTTTTAAAAGCTCTGGGCTGTTTTTTTCTAAAAGCCAAGTTAGAAGTCACATACTTGTGCTTACAATATTAAGGGTCTTCTTCCATAACCTTGCACAAAGGGAAGGAAACTCATCTCCAAAACAATTATCACAACTCTCAAACCCCTCTGGAGTCTCTACCATTAAATTCTTATTTGTCCACCAGGGATGTTTTAAATATAACCACGAACTTCCCCTGTCTTTAGTTTGTATAAAAAGGTGACAAAGGAAGAGACTCTAGAAGAAAAAAGCTTAAAGATAAATGCATACTACTGTACACTAAACCTTTTAGTTTCAAAAACTCACTAGCTAATGAATTCTTAGTGATGGTATCACACTTGTTTCTCAGTCATGTTTATCAGCTGTTCAAAACAAGTTAACAACCACATCTTAACCTGTAGCTTATTATCAATGGCTTCCTGAAAGTATTTTCTCAAAGTGAACAATCAAAGAAAAGCAAAGTCATTGAATGCTCTGCTTTTAATTGCAGGAAACCTTAAGTATTGGCCTGCTGAAATTGGGCAACCGAGTCTACAACAGTAACACTATTCTATGCTCTCCCATGATGAGTGGCCTGGCATTCCTACAGTTGCCAGGATTCTATCACAGGAGCTACTCAAAACTACACTCAAACTAATCAAATGCATAAACCTGTGGCGGTCTGTAGTGAGAGGCTTAATCCGATTGCCAGCAAATACTACTTTATTAACAACTAAATAAACTACATGCAGAGGCCTAAAAGACTCCAGAAGCCTCAGGGGCTCAGGCAGGCCAAGCTCCCAAGCCACAAGCAACCCACAACAGGCAGCAGCAACAACAGCAACCCCTTAACAGAAGGCTTAACTCTATAGTCTTTTCCTCTGTCCACGCACACACGTATCACTTTTCATTGGCTAAGCCTTTGTTCATGCGACCTGACTCTCTAGTCCTGACAGGTGGCTGATATCTCTCTCTGTGCCGGCAGCTCTCAAGCTTTGCTGGCAATTCTCAAAACACATCTTGTTATTTTCTGCAGGTGTTCTTCTTCCTCTCTGTTTTCTCATGCCATAATTAAATGCACACAAGGCCAAGGCTGCCCACAGCCCAGGCTTCATCCCCATAAACCAAACAATGCACTTTTCAGAAGGGGCATGGATCAAACTGTGCTGACAGCAAATGCATTCAGATGTCTAGAGTTAAGCATCACAAGGATCTTTGCCACCCACAACTTCTTAAACATTTCTTTAAGAATACTAATACTTGCAAGACAATACACTTACTGTTTCCAAGTAGCTCGTAAACCATTCTGGAGGATTTTCACTTTTTTTTTCTGTTCGAGTCTCATTTAACTTCTGCTGGCAGGAAAAAAAAAGGCAACACAAAACAAAGTATGCAAAGTTGAAAAAAAACCCACCCTCAACACAGCAAGTTACTCACTGAAATAGGTCTCAAGAGTCTTCATAGAGAACTATTTACAGTTCTCCAGAAAACAGAGCACTGTGTTGGAGAAGCAACACAAGCTAACCACTGACATTTTCTTGAAAGATTTCTGCTTCATTAGCATTTGAGTGTGATTACACACCAAAGCCAAAGTAGTCAAGTCAACCAGAAGTTATCAGATGGCAACGAGGGCTTCAGGAGACCAATTGCTTTGTTTATCAAAATACTTCAGAATGATCAACATGGAAGCACCTGTATTTCTACAGGCAGCATCAACATATTCTCTTGAAGACTGAAACTATTTGGTGAGCTTCAATGGGTGCTGGTAGCTGAGAACAGAGACCAACCTCTGGACTCAGTTTTGATGTGTGGGTAAAGAGGAAAAGCAGTCTATAAAGTGAATTACACTTTCTAATTCTTTGTTTTAAGGAGTATGTAACACAGCTCTGGCTCCTACCTGAATGGTCAGCTGCTTGTCATTTTTAAATTCTTCCTCTAATCCCTGAGTTAGCATGGAATAGTGTGAAAGAGGTTTCTTCTCATCTTTCAGAAGCACCAGCTTTTCTGTAACAGCTTTTTCATGTAGTTGCAAAGCACAAGAAGAGGTTTTTTCATAGGCATTCATCTGAAGTTGATTTCCTTGTTTAACTGCAATCTAAATAAACACACACACACCACATTTTCCACTTGCAATCAGCATACAAAATTTGTAAAAATACAGCACTACACTACATTGGAGAGGACAGGGAAAGGGTGGAGAAAAACTAACAGACACAAAAAGAAAAACTGAGAGAGATGCCAAGATAGAGTCAGCTGATGTTTTACTTCTTAAAGGTTACCAATATGCTTATTAGAAAGTTTAGCATAAGCCAAAGGATAACCATGCAGATATCCTACAGGAATTTGTCAACCTACAACAAAGTGTTCACATGAGCCAGTAAGTAACAAATTCTGTCCAGGAATTTATGATTATTTTGAAATTATCAGATTTAAAATTCAAACCATGAGGAAAAAGTTCTGAACGGATTAATAATGTACAACTGAAATGTAAAGGAATACCATTTTATTTTGTATGTAAAATTAACTGCTTATAAAATAACTAAGCACTGACACTAATAGAAGTTTTAATGTTATGCTCTGGCAGTAGAGTCCACGTATCAAGATTTTTGAAGGGATCCACTAGAGCCCAGTATCTCCAAACATGGGACTGCTGTTGAAGTCTTTGATAAAGTCAGTCATTTAACCAACCAATTGCTGTTTAGAGTCCTGAATCACAACTGCCTATTCAACTAATTTATACAAATCAAGACAAGCCAGCACAGTTAACAAAAAAAAGTAATACGATATTCAAACTGTCGTCCAAAGCTGGAAAATGGAGCTGTTCTGATTTCCATGCACCACATAATGCTGTTTTCTTCTCAGCTGCACTAATTTCCACTGGAGAACAATGGACATATTAACAAAAAGTCAGAGAGCTTTACCTTCAGAGCCTCTTCATATTCCTCTAAAGAAAAAGAGAAAGAAACATGAATTTTCTCCATCTCAAACCACAGATGCAAGTTTAGCACAGGGTATTTAGGGAGCCTGACACCACAAGGGGTCTCCCCTACCTTCTGCAAATTCTTTTACAACATTGTTACTGAAAGAAAAATTGTATATACAGCAACAAGCACACAACTCAACATTCCATTAATTTAGTCAATTCCAATTTGTTCCGACAAAAACTCCTTCCTTTGGGAAGAATGTCCAGTGATATATAAAACACAAAAATCAAAAAGCAAGCATTCACAGCTGCTTCTCCAAAAACATAAACAACAGTTGGGGTCTGTTTCTTGATTTCACTTCAGTAAAGCAACAGCTCACCTTTGCTGTTCACAGAGACCTGCAAAGAGAAATAACAGCCAGTGAGGGACAGGGACAGGCTTTTGCAATTCTCTTAAAACTAACACACTTCCAGAATAAATGTACTTTTATTTAGAGATCCCAAAGCACCACTGCTTCAGAGATTTGCCACTGCTGCCACATTTAATCATTACTCAGAACTGTGGTGTGCACAGGAAGCAGGTCCCTGCACTGCTGCCCCCAGACCGAGCTCTCCTCAAAGCTGGGGCCAAACTGCTGACCTCACCACACAAGGACAGAGCTTGGCCCCAGCTGCTTCAAATGCCCAACAAGAGACCAGTTAAGCGTTTCACAAGCTCATCTTCTACAGATACTTGTGTGTTAATTCTGCACACGGAAGTTACTAATACAAGAAGCTCTTTACTCCCTACAGTATTGCCTGATTCTGAACAAGGTTTGGTCAGTCTGATCACTTTCAAAAGGAGCTTTCACAGATGCATCTTTATATTTATGTAAGATACAGCTGGAAATAAAGGGGAGCCTCTTTCCCTGAAAAGTTGTTGGAAGCATCTTGACATTTCCCCTTAGCAGGGGGAATTAAAACATAACGACAGGGACTCCATCTCTGCACTTTAGTAAAGCTGTAATCCAAGCAGTGGAACACAGGGTTTGCAAAAGGTCCATTCTGGCTGAGAGTTATATTACTCTCTTCTGAATCTCTAGATAAAGAGAAAGAACATGAGAGGGTGAGGCTATGCCAAGCAGGAAGTTACTCAACAAGGACAACCAGAAGTAACCAATTTGTTTTCTGAGTCACTAATCTGCTTGGAGATTACAGCAACTGCATAAAGCAAGCAGAGGATTTGAGTACACCAGATCACAGAAGCAAACATATGCTAATGACAGGGGACCTACATTTTCTAGAGGAAGGAGTGTAGATTGAAGAAACAGGGCTTTACTATGGCTGTAAACACCAGGAGTTACAACCACCTTATTGGCATAAAAAGAAAAATCAAGCTCCTCAACAGAAATATTCCTCCTTCAGAGCACACAGAACCACTGGCTGTTTCACTGGCAGGGGGGTGGGAGGAAAGGCAGTAACTTCTCAAAGAGTATTTTAAAATATGTGTGCTGCATTAAAAGTGAAAGCACACGACTAACAGCTATTTTATTATTAAGGGACAAATGACCCCTCACCCTCTGATCTGCATAAAAGATGCTCCTGAAGGACCCACTACAAATTATCATGAGGCAGGAAGGTTCCCAAGAGTCATTTTTCAGTTGACCTGTTGGGAGGGTGGGGTGGTAGATATTTTACCTCATCATTATCCTCATCAATGTATTTGATCTGAATGTTGTCCAGGTCAAATGAAACTTTAACCTGTAATGAAATAAAGAACACAAAACCACAGTGAGACAGGACCACAGATGTTCTCAGCTAAACACGACTATTAATTGGGAATAATATTATAACCCTTCCACTGCTCCCTTCGGTTTCCCAGCTGAAGCAAACACAGTTTTACACAATCCATTCCTCTGAAGTTGAGCCACTCCCCCAGGTGCTTTGCCTCTAACCATTACTAACCTGCCCTAATGAAAAGAGCAAATTTGTGTCTTTCATGTTGTACCTTCCCTAGTTAATCTTTACTCCAAAACAAATAATAATAACCCTCCCATTCTAAGAGAACAAGCTTGGGGTTAATAAACTCAATCTTGGTAAGCACCTCAAAATAGGAAAGCCAACAATCCCCCAACACAACCTTTTACATTGAAAAGCACCTGAAACTGCTCACACAGCTGATCAGAATTTAGAGAATGAAGCTGAGCAGCCATTTTACATTAATGGGGCAGAATGAACAGCATCAAATGAACCATAAATGAAGGTGGTTGTTACTGTATGTAGAGTAACAGTCTCCAGGGCTTCTGTACAGTTTTGTACAGAGCACATGGACACAGCCACACACGTTCTGCAATGAACTTGGTACAGGCAGGTTCTTCCAGCAACACATCCCAGATTTTGGGACTGCTGTGAGTGAACCAGCTCAGCTTATTGTGAAGAAACTGTGGTCTGTACCTACAATGTCTCCCCTAGAACTCAAGCTGGAACGAGAGATCAGGTGATCCTTTATAAACACGGGACACTGTTAATAAAACATTAAAACAGGAAGGAGTTTAACTGATACTCCCTTAAAAGAGTAATTCACACAGCAGAGACAACCCATGGTGTTAGTTAGGGAAACATTTTTTGTAATAGAACACCACACCTTGAACAAACACACCCTGGCCCTCAGACTGTCTAAGATTAAGGGCAACAAGGTGCTTACACAGTAATCTGCTTCCAGCTTTGATGCAAGCAGGATTCTAACCAGCTCAGACATTCCTGAAGGGTAGACTTGCCACTAAGTATTTTAAGACTGAACCAATGCCTCTTCCAAAGGACTGAAGTACAACAAGTGAAGATGCTACAGTTCAAACTTTGAACTTCAGTAACACACAATGCAAGAACCTCCCGCACGTACACTGGAAAAATGATAGCTGGAAGAAGAGCTGAAAGATAAAAAACACATAGCAACCAGATCTCTTAAGATGCAACTTTAAAGGTAAGCTAAAAAACCAGAACAGTTGGTATGGAATGAATGATAGTTACAAAAAAACCCCCCACATTTGCTTCACCATAGCCAAGGGAATCCTAATGACACAACTGTAGCCTCAGCCAAGAATTTTCACTAAATAACCGTGGAAACAATCATCCAAGCAAAAACTTGACTATAACAAGAGGACAACATACAAACCTTCACAAAAAACTGCCAACACACGCCTGGCCCAGTCAGACACTATACTGTCCAAACCAGCACACACAAAGCTCCAAGAAGCAAGGGGCCAAAAATGTCTTAGTGATTCAGTACCCCAGAGATCGTGGACAAATCTTCAGAAAAGCAGCACGTGTCTTACTTCACTGTAACTACTTCTATGAATAAAAGAACAGATGATAAGAGGAACAGAGTGTACTTCACAGAGGGCTACAGGACCCAAACCAACTGTTCATATCTGTGGAAAAGGCTACGAACACAGCTAATGCCACCTGCTCGCACAGAACAAGAGACCCATAAGAATCCTGTTCCAAAACCGGTTTTTCACATCACTCTACGCACATGGTAGGGGTAAAAGATACTGTTAATACCAAAAGAAAACCCGAGAGCGCAGCACTATAAACCACCAATCCTAGCAGCCTAGGAAACGGGGGACACGGCTTCGGAAAGCGCCGGAGCAGCCGCGGGGCCGCCACAGACCCGCCGGCAAGGTTGGCACCCCACCGAGGCGGCTTCCCGCGGCTGCACCACCCTCCCACGCCGCCCCTCGCAGCCAGGCTGCGCTCACCATGGCCTCCACATCGGCCCACGTCGTGTGCTCCGGATCCGACACAAGGAAGCTGCGGGTGTCGCCGCAGTAGGCGACGCGCAGGGTCACGGGCGGCTCCATCGGGCGCTCCCGCGGGCCCGGGGGCAGCGCCGGCCGCGGCCCCGACCAGTCCAACATGGCGGCCGGAGGGCGGCCAGTTGCGCGCCCTCCACGCGACGCTATTGGTTGTCTCGCCTGCCGCTCATCCTGTCCACCAATCCGATTGGGGGAGGCGGGGCCGGGCGCAGGAGAACCACAACAATAAACACAGCCGGGCGCGCGCGCAGCGCGCGGCAGCCACGCACATCCGCGTCTAGGCAGTGCGCATGCGCGGCGGGGGCCAGCGCCAATCAGGTCACAGCCGGCCCCGCCCCCCCGCGGCGAAGAAACCTATAACAGAACGTTGCGGTGACCACGTGCCCGCGCCGCGGGACCGGATTGGCTGCGCGCTGAGCGGTGGAAAGGGCGCGAAATGGGGCGCTCGGAGCGCTGCTGAGGGACCAGCCCGGTACGGGGACCGGCCCGCACAACCCCGGCCCCCTGCTCCCTGCCCCCTGCTCCCTGCCCTCTGCCCCCTGCTCCCTGCCCTCTGCCCCCTGCCCTCTGCCCCCTGCCCTCTGCCCCCTGCTCCTGCCCCCTGCTCCTGCCCCCTGCTCCCTGCTCCCTGCTCCTGCCCCCTGCCCCCTGCTCCTGCCCCCTGCCCCCTGCCCCCTGCTCCCGGCCCCTGCCCCCTGCCCTCTGCCCCCTGCTCCCGGCCCCCTGCTCCCGGCCCCTGCCCCCTGCCCTCTGCCCCCTGCCCCCTGCCCACTGCTCCCGGCCCCCTGCTCCCGGCCCCCTGCTCCCGGCCCCTGCCCCTGCCCCCTGCCCACTGCTCCCGGCCCCCTGCTCCCGGCCCCTGCCCCCTGCTCCCTGCCCCCTGCCTCCTGCTCCCTGGCCCCTGCCCCCTGCTCCTGCCCCCTGCTCCTGCCCCCTGCTCCTGCTCCTGCCCCCTGCTCCTGCTCCCGGCCCCTGCTCCCGGCCCCTGCTCCCGGCCCCTGCTCCCGGCCCCTGCTCCCGGCCCCCCGGCCCCTGCTCCTGCCCCCTGCTCCTGCCCTCTGCCCCCTGCCCTCTGCCCCCTGCCCTCTGCCCCCTGCCCTCTGCCCCCTGCTCCCTGCTCCTGCCCTCTGCCCCCTGCCCTCTGCCCCCTGCCCTCTGCCCCCTGCTCCCTGCTCCTGCCCTCTGCCCCCTGCCCTCTGCCCCCTGCTCCTGCCCCTTGCTCCCTGCCCCCTGCTCCCGGCCCCTGCCCCCTGCCCCCTGCTCCTGCTCCCGGCCCCTGCCCCGGCCCCGCGGCCGCGCTTCCTGTGCGGTGAGCTGGTGCTGGGACGCTTCGCCTCAGGCTGCGGACGGGCCTTACCGGCAGCGCCCCTCCAGCCCCGAGCTGCCTCCGCGGGAAGCTCGAGTGTTTTGTCTTTGTTTTCAGAGCTCTCCGTGTTTGCTGCCGGGTCTCGCCTCTGCTGGCTCGCGTAGGTAGGCCCAGGGTCCTTTGCATAAGCGCGTCTGCCGTCTTCTCTTCATCCCTTTCCACCTCCTCTTCCGCTGTTTGGTGCTCTGTTGAATGCTGCTGTAAACCCCTTCCGATTGCTTGAGAGGCTTTACCTGTCAGCGTCCAAAGTAAGAGCTCTACGCTGTAAACTTACTGAAGGAAAAGCAGCTTATTCGATTCCATTCCACAGGCTGGGGGAGAGCCACGCGGGAGGAGGCGGTTATGGGATGCAATAGAGCAGAAACAAAGCTGGTCATGATTTTGTTTTTGTCTCTAGACTATTTTTGGTTGTGAAGGATGGACTTCTCAGTGATTACTGTTGGATGTGTACAAAATGTGCTTTCAGCTATGCAGAAGAACTTGGAGTGCCCGATATGGTAATCCCGGCAGCATTATTAGCAGAGTTATTGAGACTTTGGGGGTTTTGTCTTTTTTCTTTCTTCATAAATGCTTTGTCAGTTTTGTGATTTACAAGAAAGCAAAGAGATTCTCGTTTAAGACCAAGTACACTGATATTTTATGAGCCTCAAGTGAGAAAGTTTAAGACAGAACCTATGTTTTGTCTTATGTTCTGGTAAATTTTGCTTTTCTGTCACAACCTAAATATGTCAGTCCTGGGTCCAGAGAGGGAAAAAATATGTATCTGATTGGATTAGAGTATTTTTTGTATAGCAGGGTGTATCTTTATCCCTTGTCTCTGAAAAGTGAGTGAGGTCTGTAGTTTTTTAATGCAAACGAATGCTGAAATAGCAAAGTCCAAGTTACCCTCTGGATCCCTACAATGTCTGTAACTTCTGTGCTCTTCTTTTCATTTTTGTAGCTTGGATGTGGTGCAAGAGCCAGTTTCAACAAAATGTGATCACACGTTCTGCAGGTGGGTTTGAAAACCTGTAAATGCAATTCTTGGTCGGTCTGGTTTTAGTTTCCATGGTCACTTCTTCCTTGCTACTCAAGTCTGTGTACTGTGTTTTGATATCTTCACGTGTAGCCACTTTAGGGGAAAAATCAGAGTGGTGGAAGAGAGAACTGATGTGTGAAAGGGGATCAATTAACTCACTGTAACACCAGAATAAGAATAAAATTTGGTAACAAAAGGTTTCTACTAAGTCATGAATGTGCACACTCGGTTTTTAGGAAAATAATCTTATCTTGCTACCATCAAGACTGTTATTCTTTCCTAGGTTCTGCATGTTCAAACTTCTCAGCAAAAAGAAAAAAGGTGTGGCCCAGTGTCCTCTGTGTAAGACTGAAGTTACCAAGAGGTGAGAAACCTCTTTGTAAGGGGGCTTGAGGATGAGAGGTTTGAACTGTGAGGAAAGGCAGGTGATTGTCTTAAAATGTCTTAATGTAAGACTGCAGAAAAAAATAAGAAGGTGGTTATTAAATAAAATGTTCATTTCTAAAGGAGTGACAGTAGTGCCTGCTTCAGTCTAAGCATTTTCCAGGTGTTCACAGGGAACAAACCTCTGTTAACAAAAGTCTGTGCCATATTAACGTTCAATCCTTACAACTCTCCTAAATTTACATGAGGAAAAATATGAAATGTTCCCTTCTGTGAGAGTTTTAATTCCCATAATCACGGTGTTTTGGGGGAATTCTGTTGTTAATCTTGCCAACAATTTCTTGTTGTCTCATCTTCCACTTTGGAGTTTTATGTCTTGGTTTGCTCAGCCTCGATTCTCAGAGAAAGAAGTATGTGCAGTTAAGACATTCATTTCTCTTAAAACAACTCAAATACTGATATTATTTCAGAAGTCTGAAGGAAAATTCCAGGTTTAAGCAGCTAATTGAAGGATTGTTGGAAACTATACACGCTTTTGAGCTTGACACTGGAGTGAAGTGTAAGTGTTGGGAATGTGTGCCCCTACTTTTTTTTTAAATCAGGTTTTGACATTTATATCATAGTTAATGTGCAGTACTAAATATGGGGAAAGAATATCAAAATGTTTTTTCTTGAATGTAAAACTGTAAGTTCCATTAAGTTTCCAAGATTTCCTTACGAAAACCTCTTGAACAGTTTGCTGTGTTTTGGTAACTCCACCCAGTCTTGTGTTCAGTTCCTGAAATATGGCTCAATGTATACCAAATAGTGTTTAATCTGTAATTGTGAAGTAAAGTCCTGCTCTTGATTATTCCCAGCCTTGCAATATTAACTTGTTAAACAGTCCCAGAGCCTGAATTAGCAGATGCTGTAGCCATGTATGTTTACTTGTCCCATTCAGATAGACCCCTTGAGAATTCAAATTGATCCTTTCTAGTACTGAGTGCCTTGTAAAGGGCATTGGCAGGTCAGAGGTGCCTATTTATACTTTGATAAACAAGATGTTGTGGTTGGGGGCAGATGGTGGTTATTGACTTCTGTTTGGGGAGGGGTTTTGTATATTGTGCTGTGAAGAATAGACTGTTTTCAAATTCTTTTCAGCTTGCTCAGCCATTCTAACATCAGCAGTATTAGATCCTGTTCTTGCTAGGTTATCTATGTAATTAAAATTGGTTGGAAAAACTAGTGGGTGAGATCAAGATTTTACTTAATACTTGAAGAGTACTCAGAAAGAACAATCAGACTTAATAGTTTCACAAGATTCTTTCTTTGATAATTGTTCTTTAGCCAGATATGCACTAGGTGCATAGAGTCTGTGCAAGGCTATTTCATTCATGTGTAATACCTGTGTCATAGTCAGTGTAAAAGTTTTCTTTTTCTATTAACTTTTTCAGTTTTAAAGAGTCACCACTTTCCTCAAACATCCACAGAAGCCACTGCTGCAGAGTTCTTGTGTAAAGAAAGTTCTGTCATTCAAAGTAAGGGCTTCAGAAACAGAAAAGGTGCTAAAGAAAATGGACAAGAAAGCTTTACCTCGGTAATTGTTGTTTCCCATTTTATTTTTGTGGATTGTTTAAAAGTTTATGTGGAATGTATAAAGATTCATACACATAAAAGAACAAAGCTGGGGGGTTTGGATTGGTCTGAGATTGCTGTTGGCCTTGCATAATATTCTGGACAAAGACATCTACATTTTTTTGTCTTCCTAACCTGCTGAAAAAGATATTTACATGAATGACTTGAACTTACAGATGATATTGCCAGTCTCTTACTGAAACCAGGATTGAAAATTTGTTTGTCCTGCTTGTGCCATGAGGCTGTCAAACTTCTTGTAGGGTTTGACTTTTTTGGTTGTAAGATCATAACTGTTTCTTGGGATTCTTAAGGCACTACCCAGCTTGGTAACTTGGGGGTGTGGCTGTCCATGGTACTCTGTTTCTGTTCTCTCTTGTTTGGTGCTAAATAGAATGTCAGATAATACAGAATGTAAGATCAAACTGTTAATGATGTGACCTGTCAAATCAATGATAATTGTTTCTGTTGACATGTTCCATTACCAATAACTATAATAAATTACTCAGGTTGGGTTTTTGCACAAAGCCTGACAATGCACATGACTGAGTATTTATTTCAGAGTTTCCAGCTATAGTTTAATTGTATTTTTTTATAAATAATCTACTGTTATAAATAACTTCCTTTCTGTTCTCCTGTCAACAGGAAGCAACTGGGAATACTCAGCTTACAGATATGAGGATGAAAAAGTGTAACCTAAGAAACAAACCCCAGAAATGTAACTCTGAAAAAGGGATTTATACGGAGCTTGGTAAGATCTGTTGTAGATCCACACTAGCTGATCTTATTTATAATGCTTGCAAATTAATGAAAGGTGATAAAGTTCAAAGTCTTTTTATAAACACTAATTTAACATCCATGAGGACAACAAAGGGACAAGTTATGGGCAATTCCAAGTTGGTAAATCAAAAGGGTTTTTACATAATTGATTATATTATGGGATAGTCCTGCTGTAGTGAACCCTTAAGCCTCAGTGTACAAGATCCAAGGAAGAGGTGATGCTTACAGGTGTGCAAAAAGCTGTTAGCTGTTACAGCTAAAGTAACTACTGTTTTTTAAAGAATACTAAGCCTTGTCATCAATGTTTCAGATAGGAAATCTCTTTGAGAAACTAAGATTTCATTGCTATCTATCCTGGCTTTTCAGAATTTCATTTCATTTGGTGTTGACTGATGTGAGAAACAAAACAGAGGCCATGCATAGTTTTGTTTTTTTTTTTACTTCTGCCAGGATCAAAGGCTCTGAGACAGACTTTTTAATATATTGCTCTGATTTCCAGTTCAAAATTCTAAATACTGGCAGCTGTTTCATGTATAAATTTAGAAATTAGAAACTCATTTTTATCTAATTAACTCTTAGTAGGTCTCAGTATTTAAACAGAATTTTATGGTGGAACTATGTTGATATTTATGCATAGAAATCATAATTAGATTAAATACTTCACAATTGAACTTGAATTCATCTCATAAAAGTTGAAAGCATCTACCTCTAGAAAGAACTAGGCAAGCATATGATGATAAACACCGAATCTGGCAAGTCGCCTTTCTCTGAATCATTCCAACCAGACTAACAGCTGGTTTATTTTCAGGTTCTGAATTTGAGGAGTTTTCTAACCACGTAAGCAAAACCAGGTAAGTAAAGGTGAATAAGGAATTCATATTTTCTACAGACAGTAGTTCAATATTCTCATCCTTATGTTTTAGTTCCTTAGCACAGGACTGATAGAATTCTTAAGCTGACAAATGACCTTCAGCTTCAAGAGCATTAGGGTAGAATGAGTAGTTCCAACAGTTTGTGTATTATATGCTTTAAAATTGTTTTCTAAATGTTTTGTTACTTAGATAAACATTGGTTCTTCAATAGAAAAAGTAGGTACTATGCTTTAGAAAGTAGGTGTTAAATTCAGGAATGGAAGAGGGGATCTTTTAAAGATGTGGCCTGAAATTCTGAAGGGATCTGGTTGTGGTGAGTGTCAATCATGCAGTCTGACTTCTCTAGAAACTGTTTCAGAGAGCAAAAAGGGAAAAACAAGTATCATCTTCTATTCTGTTTCTTGTGGCTTTCTCTGTAGTGAAAGAAGATTTCCCTTCCCAACAGGTTTCAAGACAAAGCAGCAGTTCAGATTTTTTCTCAAGAAAAAGTGGAAGAACTTGAGAGTGCTGAGAAGGGGAATGAAATTTCTTCCAATGCACAGCCTGACAAGCAGTGTGCCAAAGAAATAACACTACCAAATGTCATAGGTGTGTTTGTTATTTTGGTTACAATAGTGATTAAGCTTGAAAGAAACACAAGTTGTAAGACTTCCATTTCACATGATTATATATTAATAGATATATATAGATATAGTTGCAGTCTTGTATGTTGTAGTTCTGCTGATGCCTGCAGTTAGTGACACTATAATACAAGACTATTCTGGTAGACTAGATACTGAAAATGTGGATATTCTGTGCACAAGAACAGAAAGGGAAAAAGTAACTTGATCAAAGTGCAAAACTTAACCTGTTCTACATGAGCCACATTATTGCTTGTAGCACAAACTGTTTGGTAATTCATGTAGGAGTTTAGAAAAACGTATGTAGTGTGATCTTTCTGCTTTTCTCTAGAGGGAGATTTGGTCAGTGTAATGTTCTGGTTAGAGGGGAAATCAGAACAGTTATTATAAAACAAAATAGCCATTAAGCTTCTTCTTTTGCTTGTGTGTGTAAAACAGGGCTTAATAATTTATAACACCTATAAATCCAACAGGTGAAAGTGATTTCGTAAAGGAAGGCTTGAGCAAGAAAACCACTCGGAGCATCACTGAATGTGCCAAACCTGAGCAATTGAATATGACTGAATGCCAGAGTTCTCTCTTAAATGTTCTTACTGCAGACCTACTTTCAGAGAAATGTGACAGAACAGA
Source organism: Pithys albifrons albifrons (assembly GCF_047495875.1). Classification (NCBI taxonomy): domain Eukaryota; kingdom Metazoa; phylum Chordata; class Aves; order Passeriformes; family Thamnophilidae; genus Pithys; species Pithys albifrons. The sequence goes on from NC_092482.1 coordinate 252,834, forward strand.
TAACACCAGTCCCATAGTTAACAGGGGTGTATCGTTTGAGGACACGGAAGAAATGGATGAAGAGCAAACTCAGTACAGCAGTGAAAACAAAGTGTTTGAGTTAAAAGGTAGCTCGGAGAGCAGGCTGGATAAAAGCAAGGAAATGGATACTGTTGTACAAAGTGTGGAAGTTGAGGACGTGTATGAACCTGAGAATGACTCTTTCCACGACAAAGAACTTCCTCTGGAGAAACCAAAGACACTTCACTCTGCCACCCTGAATCCAGTCTCTGGAAAGAGAGTGAAGCAAAGCATTCAGAAAGTCAATGAATGGTTTTCAAAAAGCAATGAGAGTCTGTCTTCCAGTTCTTCCCTGGATCATTCTGCTGGAGCCACTGATGTTTCAGGTGAAGGAGATGTGTGTTCATCAGATAAAGAATCCTGTATTTCAGAAAAGACTGACCCTGTGGTAGATTCCATGGAAGTTGCAGTCATTGAAGAAAACAAGAGATGGTCAAGACAAACAGCTGATAGCATCAAAGATAAAATATTTGGAAAAACATACAAGAGAGAGAGGAAATCAAATCCCCCTTCTACCTTGAGACATAATTTACCTACTACAAAAAAGGAAGATCTTACTGCTGATAAGTGCTTGAATAATTCCAGTAAAGACAGACTCAAACGGAAAAGGAGGAATGCCTGTGTCCTGCAACCTGAGGATTTCATTAAGAAAAAAGACACAGAAGAGGCAGATGTGAGCCCTCAAAGTGTTAACTGGTGCCTTGGAGATGCTGAAAAGAAAAGATGTGATGGAAGTGTTGCTGTTAATGAGAGTCACCTCTCTCAGAAGAGAATGGATAATACACTTACAGAACTTGAAGAAGGAGGAGGGTCCACGTGGAAAAAAGCTGCTGAAAAGATGACTAGCAAGCACTGTGATGGGGAGGTAGAAACGTGTAATAGTGATCAGAAAAGCACCAAAAAAAGTTCTGCAGCAAAAAGATGCAGGCATTCCACCAGAACCATGTGTGCCCTACCGTTAGTAGTGGATAGAAACTCTGTGTCCCCTGATCCAGCTGAGCCACAGATCGATAGCTACCCGAGCAGTGGAGAGCTCAGGAAAGCTGATTCTGAGCAAAACCAAGTCAGGCGCAGCAGGAGGCTTCAGTTACTTTCTGAAGAAATGATAAAAGAAACAGGAAAAGGAGTAATAGTAAAGGGAGCAAGAAAGAATGACAGTGATCATGGAGGGTCTTTCTTTGAAGACCGAAGGAATGTGGCAACTCACACTGCTGAATGCAAAGACCTGTGTGAGCCTCAGGGTATGTTGAGTTACAAGGCAGGCACTAATCTGAAGGAAGGTGATGTGGAAGCAAATGAAGTGCAGGTTCATCTAAAGAGTTTGTCTGACACTGCAGAAACTGGAAAAACTCTCTTCAATCCTGCATCTTCATGTCATCATTCAAATTGTGGATCCTTTGCATCTCATGCAGGTTCACAAGATAGTGAAATACAGGGTAGCCCTATCCTCATACAGCCCCCTTCAGTGCCTGCTGTAGAAACTGCTTCCCACCAGACCGAAGAAATTACTGAACCATTTACTGCTTTTCCACAGGAGTTTGGGCATGATTCACAAAGTGTTCCAGGAAACTTCAGAACTGAAAAATTGCCATTGGCTAAAAATGTTTTGGAATTGACCAAGGAAGTTGAAGACAGTGAATTGGACACACAGTATCTGCGAAATATATTCAGGCATTCAAAACGCTTGTCCTTCAGCCTTTATCAGACTCCCAGGCAGACCTGTGCAGTGGAAGATCCAGATTCTGAAACTTTAAATCCATCATGTGCTGCTCAGGTAGAAAACAAGCGTAGCAAACATTTACAACCAGAAAACTTGCAAGAAGAGAAAACAACTGCTGAAAGTTTGAGTAGGGTTTTTGACAAAGAGAAGCTTAAGACCTGTGAGTCTGCCTGTCGTGATCATGTGACTTGCTTTGTTGTCAGCACAGGAGAACCCAGACATGCTGTTCCACAGCCTGCAAAGGAAGAGACTCTGACACCAGTGACAACGGGGGCTGCTGGGGCTGAGGGCAAAAATGGATCATTAAAAGGAGAGCAGGGCAATGAAAAGCCAGTGTCAACTGACACAGCAGTAGAAAGTGAGTTAAGGGAAAATCCAATCAAAAATAAAAGGAGCCGAAGTGATGAGAGTAACACAGAAGAGTACAATTCCAAACAAACAGATTTAAACACAGGCCATGAAATAGAATTCAGTTCAGAAAACAATCTAGCAGGAAAGACCAAAGTTTTTGATGGCAAAGGAACAATTCTGCGGTTTCAATCCACATCAATGATTTGTCCTGCAACTTGTCAGCAAAGCCCTGCTGAATTCAGCTGTGAAGGCAATAGGAGAAAAACTAGCAAAAGCAAAAGAAAACGAGTAAAGGGGACTGAAGAACAAGCAACCCAAACTGCTAGCACAGCAATGCCTGAGTGTTTAGTTGCAGAGGCTCTAGAAGAGCCCATTAGAGGGAGCAGTTATTTTACAGGTTTGTCTGAAAGCCCTGATGGCTTATTGTCCTCTGGTGCTGATACTGACGAGGACACAAACTTTTGTGAAACTGATAGGAGAGAACAATCTGCAGTCTTTGTAAAAAGAAGCAACAGTGCCCCAGGGAAAGAACTGCACAATAGAAATGCTGGTTCTAAGCCAAGATCTCAAGGTATGCAAAAGTCTCGAAAACGAGCACAGAAACTGCCATCTTCAGATGAAGAATCCTGTGAGGATGAAGATTTACCATGTTTTCAGACATTAATATTTGGCAAATCAATAAGCACACCTTTGCCTATGGATAAACAAGTGACATCTGTGATAGAGTCTTCAGCAAGTCCCAACATGTTGCCTCACAGTGGAAGTAATGATGACAATATTATGCAGAAAATGCCTGATGTGTGTGTTTCACCCAGCCAGGAGTCAGAATGCTCTGTCAACTTATTTTCTTCCCAGTCCACGTCTGAAGAATCAGTTAATGGAGCACAAGAGCTGAAGAAACCTTTGCTACAAGTTGAAGCATCCGAACAAGTGAGCACTGTGAATGAGAGTGAAGAAACTTTCCAAGTTTGTAATGGAGGGCTGAGAAGAACCAAAACTAGCTTCAAAGATGAATGCCAAGAAGACCCAAACATGGGAACAAACCTAGGTATAAACCAAGATTTTTCTCTGTGGCTGTGTTTGTAATGTCATTACACGCAGGTTTTTGGCGTTTGCATGGGAGCTTTGTTCTATATTTATGGGGTGCTTGTTCTTCAAAAGAAATGTATCACCCCTAAACAACCAAACTTTTGTTTGTGCCCAGTGGTTTATTTCCTAAAAATTATGTTCTAGTCTTCTTTCTTTGGAGTGAAAATGAACAGACTGGACACCAGAGGCTCACTGTCTGATGGTAATTCATTTTTGAGGGAAATGCTCTCTTACTGCAGTGTGATACTTGCATTGTCAGCAGAATTTCATACAGCCTACCTAAGCTTTTTCCTCAAAGAAATGTTTGCTGAAATTGGCTGTAGAATTTTGTAGCAAATATTATGACCTTTTTGTGGCCTTCATAAATGTTTAGGACACTGTCATCCCTGTTGAAACACTGATTTCTGCTTCCTTTGCCATTGGTGTGACATGGTATTCTTCAAAATGTTAATTAGATCTGTGCTTCTAATTTCAGTGTTTTCAAAACTTGTCACTTCAGTGTTATAGGTAATAGTTGTCCAAAAGGTTTATATGGTAAAAGATTATGGATAATGTTTGTTGGGTTGTTGTTGTTTGGTGTTTTTTCTCTTTAACTAACTCAGATTATTTATTTCTACCTTCAAGATGAAGCATCTGGATATGACAGTGAAACAAGTATTGTAGAAGATTCATGTGGACCATTCTCTCAGGGTGAAATCCTTACTACACAGGTAACTGAGTTTATGCACTAAATACTGGAAGTAGCTTGCATGCTAGGAAGCAAGCAAGTACAGGAAAGCTGTGAAGTGAGTACATTGGGAAACTGCTTTCATCGTAATTCTTTGTGTCTAAATAACTTCCAAAAGCATAATCAATGAAGAACTGTAGAACTGCTTCTATACCATTATTTCTCCCACTTTGCCCTGCCCAGTAACCTTATGTGACAATGGCCACAGCTCATGTGCTATTGGTGTGGTGGGCTGGCCCTGGCTGTGTCCCCAGTGCCCACTCAGCTGCCCTATCACTGCCCTTCCCAGCTGGACAGGGAAGAGAGAATAAGATGGAAAACAACTCATAGGTTGAGATCAAGCACGTAACTAAAGCAAAATCCAAAGTTTGCTTGTGCACAGGTGAAGAGGAACAGAACAAGGTTCATTCTCTGCTCCCCATCAGCAGCCACTTCCCAGGCTGCAGGGAGAGTTTCAGCACACGGAGCAGCGGCTGAGCAGGCAAACAACCAATGCCCCCACCTTTCTTGTCCTTCCCTTCGCTTTTCTATATGAGCTGACTCATATGCTCTGAAATGTCCCTTTGCTTCGTGTGGGCCAGCTGGCCTAGTTGTGTCCCCTCCCAGGATCTTGCCCTTGACTGGGGAAGGAATGTTGCAGTGCTGCTGCTGTGCCAGCCCTGCTCAGCACTGGCCAAAACACTGGTGTGTTATCAATATCCTTCCAGTTCGTTATTAAATTTTAAGTTACTAATGCAGTTCAGACAAATATTTGTGCAGAAGTTCTGTGGCTTGGTTTCTTTTTACTGGTTAGACTCTGAGCAATTAAAACTGAAATAATGTGAAATAAGTGAGTGTGTGGTTGGTTGGGCGTTTTTGTTTCTTATGTGGGTTGTGTGCACTATTTGTTACAGTAAAAGCACCTCAATCACCTTTTCAACACATTCCAAAAACTGATTCAAAACAATTTTGCTGTTTCTAATTTTTCAAGCATTTGTTGAATCCCAAGTTTGCTGATGTTGGCACTCCTGTGTCTCCTTTGCAGCAGAAGAATGCTATGCAAAATAGTCTGAAAAAACTTCAGCAAGAAATGGCTGTGCTTGAAGCAGTGCTAAAGCAGCATGGAAGTCAGGACTGTGAGTTTTTGCCTATCCGTAGGGAACTGCCACAGCCCAGTAGTGAAAGAACATTTGAAATGGAACAAATGAGACAAGATAAAGGGTCAGTATTTTGATTTTGTCTTCATTTATTTCTAAAAGTGTATTAAAAATGTAAAATCTTTAAATAAATACTTCTGAGCAATTATAATAGCTTTGCTGTTGCTACATGACTCTGATACTTAGAAGAGTGAAAAAGGTATATCAATTTGCCTCTCTCAAGGTCTCCGGAATTGTTGCTTCCATCTTCTAAATCCTGTTTGTTAGAGAGACCAGATCTGGAGAAAAGCCTTGAGAGTGATGGTGTTCAAGAGTACGAAATTTCTTCTGAAAAGATGAAACCTCTGCAGGAAGCAGTGCAAGAATACAGGCAGTGTCAGCTTGAAGCAGGTAACATTTAAGAGGGAAGCAATGCATTTTGATTTCTGGTGGGTTTTTTTCCTGTTCTTTTCATGGTTTTGCATACCAGCAAGATACACAAGTTTATCTTGTAAATCAAGGATTTTAATTTATATGTTCCTGATCAAATTAAAAGTCCATTACTTCTTGTTTGGTAGTCCAGCTGCATGGCTGCCCATCAGGATGGGGTTGGACAGCATTTTGACAGTAATAGATTTTCTGTCTCACTTGTAAATTCATAGTTTTTTACAAATACACTACTAGCAGTTTCATGGCTATTCTAGTGTCTCGCCTAGATCAGGAAAAAGTAATGATAAAGGCAAAGAGGAAGTAATAAGCACATAAGGAAAAGAACTGACTGCAGAACTTAAACCTAAAAGGTAGAGAGAGGAGCATCCTTCTGCCATGACTACAAGAAAGATGAAATTTTTTCAAGGAGTATTTCTCTTTTCCTTCAGAAAATGCAGAGGAGCAGAAATCTGGGACCAGACAAAACAGTGCATCTGTTTCATCAAATCTCTCTGAAAATGTGATGAAGAGTCCAAGTAACTCCTCCTCTGTAAAGCTTCTTAACCCTCGAACTGCAGAAGCCAAAAATGGGTCTGTTGTAGCTCAGAACACTGATGAAAGCTGTGGGCTAGGACATGGATTGAAGAGAAATGTATGTTTTCCTATACCTGTTTTGCACAATGCAGCTAGGAAAGAAAATGCTGCAAGTCTAGTTGTGAGTAAGAGGAAAGAAATGTCAATTGTGGCGTCAGGTCTGAATCACAGTGAACATGTAAGTAAATTTCAGAAGTTAGATCACTATTAATGATTCCTGATTACCACTATAGTCCTCTACAGAGAGATCTCTTAAGTATAATAGAAACTAATCTTGTAGGAACTGCAGATCAGTAACACAGCAACTCAAGTCAAATTTTTTCCCTCCTAAAAATGTGAAGAATACTGCCTGTAATAGTACTATTAAACTTAGTGACATTTGAACTTCTTAAATGATTCCTAATGTCTAGAGGAAAAACATTATTCCAAAGCCAGAAGATTTCTAGAAAGCTTTGTGGCTGGGGAAGAGGCTGTTTGAGTGGTTGGTTCACTTTGTGTTCTCATATGATGCTTCTTCACCCAAGTTCTGATCCATAGTAAGGGTTTCTGTCAGTGGTAATTCTGAGTTGCTAATAAACCTGTTTCTGCACTCAGTTTCCAGGAGAAATTGATTTTTGGATTATAAACAACATACCAAGAGCTCTGCTTTACTTTAGTCTGATGAATGATGCCAAAATTTCTAACTTTTAAGGAAATGAACATTCTATGTGCCAGCATAAATAAAACAGTTACTGTAAAGCAACTTTTCTATTATGTGAAGCTCCTGCAAACTGCAGCTGCTGGGGGGTTTAAATCTGTTTTGCTAGTTATTAATTTTCTTAACTGCTTTTCAGTTGGTGGTCCAGAAGTTTGTGAGAAAAACTCAGAGCACTTTATCTAATCACATTACTGAAGGAACAACCCATGTGATAATGAAAACAGGTTTGTTGGGAGCTATGGGACCAAATCCTATATTGACAGACCATACAGAATTTTACCTTTAGTCTAAGCAACAAGCAGACAGGTCAGCAATGCATTTGAAGAATTTTGAGGAGAAGGTATTGATTGTTTTCTCTATCATAAATTTTTTGTATAAGCTTGGGAATCTTTCTTACTCTATTTTGCATAATCAGAGTAGGGGTGTTTTTGCTTATGCAGTTCCAAGTTACTTGATACTTGTTTCTCCAGCAGTTTAGTCATAATTTTCAAGTGTTTACAGCACATTAGTTTGAAGTAGTTCAGAACCAATCAAAAGGAAACAAAGATAGTTCCCAAAGAGATCGTGCTTTTTCTTGCCTCTTATCACTATTGAATAACTAAAAAAGGTTTCATAAGTGGTACATGTGATTAGTTTCTATTGTTTCCTTCAGTTTAGTAGAGTCAGGACATCAGAATTTTGGTTTGGAACCTTCCTGTACTTTGGGTATTTTGCTGCTGCACTTTAGCAAACTTGGTTTTTAGGTACAAATAACCTCAGCTGGTTTTGGTGGGTTTTTTTCCTAATGGCAGAACTGAAAGATGTTACTCTTCTTTCCTCTGCAGATAAGGAGCTGGTGTGTGAGCGAACACTGAAGTACTTCCTGGGCATTGCAGGAAGGAAATGGGTGGTTAGTTATCAGTGTACGTATAACTTGTTTCAGAGCTAAACAGTCTCTGCCCTTCTGCCACAAATGTAATCTTCACATCTTACCATAAGGAGAAAAGGATCTTTTCATGTCTTGGCATCTGATATTTTGCAGTGTTTCTTCTAAATACTTAAAATCAAATTAAAATTAAAAAACACAAACAAGCAGCAAAGTCCAGCTTCTTTAATTTTCTGCATACTTTTTCTACTTTCCAATAACCACATGGGATTGCTCCCCATCCTTGCAAAAGTCTTTTCTCCCTCTTAATTTGACAGGCATGGCATCAATTAGTGTAAAATTTATATTACTCATAAAAGGTAAACAAATTCTTAAAGCACTTCCAGCAATAATACCACATTCCCTTAGTACAAATACCTTCCACTTAATATGGCACTGAAGTCAGACTACTGGCAGTGGGAGAACAATTTTGCTGGATGAAATGACTTGTCCTGTTTTTCTCTTTTTATTTAGGGGTAATTCAGTCTTTTAAAGAAGGAAGGATACTGGATGAGGTAGGTCTTTTATCTTGGGTGAGTAATGCTGTTACCAGATGAACTTATCAGTAGCCCCAGATATTGTCTAAACATTTAATACATGGAACTTTAGCTCTGAAACCTGGGATTCCAGTTTTACCAAATGCTAGGACTGAAAGCCACACTTAGACTTTGTGTTTATTTTTATTGAAGACATAGAGTCCCTATTATTTTGTTAACAGGTTATAGACATGTTTTTTATAGGTGTTTCTACTGATATTGGTAGATTATGGCATAAAGCAAAAGATCTATTCTTTGCTTAAGAAAATAATACTTTGTACTAATAATTTCTCTGAAATGAGACTTTAATGCTAAGTTAATTATAGTCTTGGAACATGCTGCTTCTTTTACTCACTATGCTAGTCTACTGTACAGATTGACTATAACTTGTTTCTTTAAAAATTTCCTGATGCTGCAGGAGTTTCATTAATGTTTTCCAGCATTTCTCTTGAAAAGCCTTTTTTATACATTTTCTGCACACACTTATTTGTAGTGTTTCAATTCTGAAATCTGACATCTTCCTGTTTTGATGTAGAACTGGCAGGAAAGTGTTTTCAGTCTCTAACTTCTGTTTGCTTGTGCATGTTGTGTTCCAGGAGAACTTTGAAGTTAGAGGAGATGTAATCAATGGGCGAAACCACCAAGGTCCTAAAAGGGCTAGACAGACTCAGACTGAAATGGTAAAAGCACATCAAAGGTGCAAACTGTGTCCTGCTGGATTGTTCCAGATATGTGACTGTGCTAGCTGAGTATCTGGAACTTCTTCCAGTTTCTGTGCTGTTCTGTATATACAGAGTTGTACAAATTAAACATTTTTATACATGAAAGGTGAGCTCTGCAGCAGAACAGATAAGCTCAAGTGACTCACTGTACTTGGAGTGAATGCTCTCTTTCTATAACATAACATAAGGGTTGAAGGTCTTTGATGTTATTCTTCTGGTTTGTAGGTTACAAAGACCTTGGGATACACTTTGCAGAACAGTGATTACTTGATAACAAGTGCAGTGAAACCAGCATATTAAGTATTGACCTTTAAAAACCCCCGTGTGTACTCTGTTAACATGTTCCTTGCTTTTCAGATCTTTAAAGACTTTGAGATCTGTTGCTACGGACCTTTCACTGATATGACTAAAGGTGTGTCATTTTAGTGGAATTAAATGAATTCTTAGCATGAAAAATATTTTGAGGAGGGTTGTGTGCATTCACCAGAATTTTACATCTTTGCTCTTCTTGGCTCCTTTTTTTACCTCTTTTCCCCTGGAACTTTCAAAATACCTCCATGAGGTATAGTGTAGGTAAAGAACTATTCAGTTCCATCTCCAGATGGAATGGAAATATGGTTCTCTTCTATTTGAATGTCCTCTGAGAACCCCTCTGGCCGTTTTTGCTGCATTTCAAACCAGGCCTTCTATCTACATTTTCTCTGGTTCTCTAGAAGTGAAGGAAAAGCTTTAATGTCATGCTGTCTGGTCATTTTTAGATGCTCTTGAATACTTGTATTTGAGCCTTTTCTCTTTAAATTGTGACTTAAAGTTTTGGGCATGTGCACCTTAGGTTTTTCAGTGTTCTGTTTTGTGTAAACCTGACTAGAGGGTGAGGGAAAAGGGAGTCGATGCTCCTCAGCAGGTTTGGAAGTGAAAGGCCTTATATTCTGCCAAGACTTAACATCTTTTCCAAATTATGATAGTTTGTATCTTGGAACAAATACTGTGTCAACTTCAATGTGATATATAAAACATTGAAGTAACAGACTGTTCATCTGATTTCTTCAGAACATCTGGAGTGGATGGTGGAGCTTTGTGGTGCCTCTGTTGTGAAGCAGCTTCATCTGTTCCCACACGCATCAGTAAGTGTTGCTGAGTGTTACCCTTCCACAGTCACATCATGTAAAACATGTTGACAGATTTTCTGCCCTTCCCAGACTTGTCACACTGAAGCCTGCAGGGGTGTTTGGGAGCTCTGTGCACAGCAGGGCAGCATCCATGTGTTCTAGGTCTGGCCACTCTGCACAGGAAGACAGGCTTACTGGTACTGGAAGAATGATCCATCTGGGCCAGATAACTATCTGTCTTTCTCCCTCTACTACTGCTCAAATTCCTCTCTGAAGTGATGCTCTGAAGCAGAGTTAGCCCAGTTATTGCTCTCTGCAGATAGATATGAAAATGATTTGAGGACAGAAAAATAACAGTAGCATTTTTATTTTTTATCTTAAAATCTTAGAATTCTACTGCTGTTGTGGTTATGCAACCAGATGCTTGGAAGGAAAACACAGATTATAGAGGTAAAGTGACACTCATGGACTGTTTTCTGGCACACATTGACCATCTTTATCATCTCTGTCCCTTAAAGAGCTAAATATCAGAGAGGTTTGTAGAGGAATCTAAATAAAACCCTACTGTATCTGGAGATGGAGGTATGTCTTGAAAGAAAAATCTGGAAGCACAGATGAATGTTGTTGGCTCAGTTGTCCTCTATCATCAGCTTTACAGAAACTTTTCTGATATAGTTTTTAAAAGGTGGAGAAGGGTGTCCTTGAAGGATTAATGAACCCCAGGAGAATGCCTCAGATGGAACAAGAGTCTCTTGATCTGGAAACTATGTCTTGCTACAGAGCTTTAACTGATACAATTTTGCCCTTTTTTTCTTTTAAAATGCTCTAAAGAAACCATGAGACTTTGAAAGTCCAGGTGTTCCAGACTGACTTTTAAATGAGATACTGGGAGTTCCAGGATGAATGGGAGCTCGTTAGTCTAAAGTGACGTTGAGCTAAAAAGTGGAGCCAGCAGGATGATATGAAAAAACCCAGCAGTTTCCATGGCACTGGAAAAATGAGAAAATAAGATCCTGGAATGGGGAAGGACAGTCTGAAAGCACTTCAGTAATTTTAAGTTGCTTGTGTCTTAATGAGACTCATTGCTTGTCACATACTCAGTATGTCTGTGCAGACAGGAACCAAAGTTTTGTCACTGAGCTCCTAAATTAAAAGATAGCAAGGACTGCATTCTTTGCTTTTTCTGTTTATTCTGTGCTGGTCACTTCTTCCTGCTTGGCCAGCTGGCACATGGCTCTTCTCTTTGGAGCAGCAGCATTACCTGCATTGCTAAAGGGAGTAGTAGTGCCACTTCACTGCTTTTAGGTATTTGCTTTTTATCGAGGCTTTTAAAGTGTCACACAGGAAGCAAATAGTTTAATCTGAAGCACATCACTAGGCTCACCTTAAGCTTGCTTTGACACCTTAATAACAGTTGTATCATTTGTGTGTTTGTCTTCCAGCAATCCAGCAGCAGAACAACATTGCCATGGTGACTCGGGAGTGGGTCTTAGACAGTGTGGCTTGCTATGAGTGCCAGAAGTTTGATGCTTACCTTGTGTCCTAAGGGTGAACAGCAGTTCTTTGGCCATTGCTCAGAAATTCTCATCAGAGCTTATAGTTTGAAATTCTTTTAAGGATTAAGAACGTAAGACACTTAGGCAGAGATGATGTGTGTCTACTGTACTTGTTTAGAGTACACTAATATATTAATATGAATAATAAAATCATCTAAACAGCATTACCATCTAAAGATGGAATTATCCCCTGTTCTTTAAAGATTTAGATTAATATAAAGGACTATTTTGAAATTATAAAAGTTAAACAAATTTTACAAGTTAGAAAATATAGAATATGGCCTCCTCAGAGAACTGGTGCTGTTATTTACCATTGTAGGCAGTTTGGAGACAGTCACTTAAAAGAGGGATATTGGACTCAGGGCTTGAATTAAAACATACTTGCACTCTGGAGTAACCCCCTTATTTTCATTTTGTTTAAATGCAAACCCCGAATAACTATTTTGTGATTACTAATGCATCAGCCTTGGCCACTGACTGTGTTGGGTTGAAAACTCCACAAACAGCTCTCCTGCTGTGTATCAAAGTGCCAACTCACCCTAACCAGAAACATACACATGAAAAGCCCCCAGAGTCTCAATAGAAACCACTCCTTAAAACCATGAGCCCATACCAGTGTTCTCAGTCTGATTTCTGACAAGTGTATGTGGCATTGAGAAGAGGTAATGAACAGATGCACTTTAGTGTCCCAGTGACCCATAATAAACCTGGTAAGAATCTGCTTCTAATGGTCCCTGCCTGCAAAATGAGACTGCAAAGAAATTGTGTTCCATGGAAGAAAATATGTTGCATGTTTCTGTTACCAAGCAATTCAACTTCATTCATACCTAATTTTTTACTTTGAGAGCAGGGGAGAACCTGTTCTCATGCAGTGGTTGTTAAAAAAACAAAAAAAATGGCTACGTTCAGAGAAGTGTTTGGTGTTCAGATGGTGTTGTCTTGGAATGTTACAAAGGTATGTTTATAAGTATTGGAATGCTCAAAGGAAATAAAATTATTTTGGCAAGTATTTTACTTAATACTTTTCTTATGTGAACCAGTTCCTCAGTCTCTCAGTGAGGCAGGTATGAAAAAAGACCTGAAGTCCAACCTCCTGAGGCGGGCAAGGAAGTGGAAACTTACTGGAGACAGTCACAAATGTAAATGCGAATTTCAGAGCTGGAATCAGAATTTTAATTCCTATCCAACATGAGATGTAAATGTGTTATCGAGTGACTTGCAGCTGCCCAGTGCAAGTGGTCTGTCTGATCAAGCATTGCTACTGATGGAGTGAGTCCTAGAAGCATTGGCTCCATCAGCATGTGGCTGTGTCCTGCTAGTGAATTCCAGTAAAATGCCCTGTGGAAGCCACATAAGACCATTTCAGCTCAGGCTGGTGTTAGTGCACTGCAGGCCATGCTTGGAGTGAGCTCCTCTGCATGTGCAAGATTCCAAAAACATGAGCTGTGTTGGAGGCTGGCTTAGCTCTTCCAGCCAGGCCAAACTCCAGGAGCCCATTTGGGGGAGAGGTGCAGAACAGAACAAAACCCCAAAGTTAAGACTGAGCATCTCCTGAAGCTGGCAGAGCTGCTGCCACGATCTCTTCCAAGCATTTAGCAGGCAAGATTTGACAAAGGGCAGACTGATCCAAAGGGAAGGCAGTGAATCAGCACAGCTATTTATGCTGGGAATGCTGGGTCAGCCATTTCCCATGAGCTCTTAATTCCTTTGTTCATTTTCCCCTATTCAAAAGAACCTCTCCAGAAACTGTCTTAGGAAGTGTGTGGAGGCTTCCCCCTCTGCACTCACATGTTTCTCATTCCTGGCTTGGAAGACTTTTTGATTCACAGAGGCTCTATCTCTGCTTAAGAAATCTCTTGCAGAAAAATCATCACTACTGAAACACCTCAAACCAGTTCAGGATTAGACATAAATCAAAAGTTTGTACTCTCAAGGAAGAAAAGTTATTGCCTAAAGCCTCACCATGAACCCAAATACTGACAAACTGTCTCTGTGGCTGGAACTGAGTGTGGGTAAGGAAAAACTTCAAAGAATTTTCTGTAGCCTATTTTTCATTGATCATTGTGATTATTTGTCATGGCATAGAACTAGAGCCTTTTCTTGGACTGGCAGACTGACACACAGGCAACTCTGGAGGCTGATTGCTTTAAAGCTGCCTTCCTGATGCTGCCCTGGGGACCTAAGTTTTTACAGCTTGTGCATCTGATCCTATTGCCTATTAGGCTGTTCTTTTCCCTCTTCAAACCTTTTGCTCTAGATTAGTAGTAGATGAAGGAAACCTACATTCCCTTGTCCCAGGGATAAAACTCAATGCCGTTCCCTATAAAGGATGCAGACTCCAGGCTGTTCAGTGTATCGTGCAGAGTTCTGTACCCATTCCCTGGGAACAGCCAAGTATAGAAATATTACATTTAACTTTTAAATTAATAATTAATTTTCATTTTTATATGGTCAGTAAATTTAAGAGGTTTGTGTGGTGAGTCCTGCAGTTAACATTTTTATTGAGAGTTGCAGAGAAGGGGGAAAGGAGACTGAATTGTCTCTACCCTCAGCCAAGCAACCAGCCATGCATCTGTGTGAGTGTGTGCTGGCAATACTAATCAAAGCCCTGCTGGCAGAACTCTGCCCAGAAAACTCTGGGCTATGGGAGCAGCTTGTTATTTTGCTGATCACTAAGCAGTTTTCTAAAAACCACTGACCCCTTCTTAATCCTAATTTGACTCTGGCATCCAGGGGTTGCAGTTTCCCCCGCCCCAGTCCCATAGCAAGTAAAATACTTTCTGCTGTTGTAAATGAGAGCCAAGGAGCACGGAGTCTGGCTGGATGTGGGCCAAGCATACATGGGTAAACACAGATTTATCCCTAACCTACAGAGCTTTTCTTTACCTCTTCACAGTTATAGAAGATTATAACAAAAGCAGTCTGGGTCTGTGTGGCAGTGTCACAGCACAGCCCCGGAGGACTTGTGGGCAGCTGCTCCAAGCCTGGTCCTGAGGACTTCAGTTGGGCAAGAGATCACTTGGAAAGGCTCCCCGTGGTGTCCTGTCCAGGGCTGGGTACTTATAGTACCTCCTACAGCCACACCATGGCCATGCCAGACTGTAACTACCAGGCAGCAGGAGCCAAATTTCAAGTTCAGTTACAATTTCAAAGCACCATGCTGGGCTTGTTCCACCACTCTGTATTAACGAGCTCAGTCAAAAAGAAGGAAATTTCATCTGTGTCTTGCACATAATTGTCTTTCCTGATTCAAGGCCTTTGTGCCTCCCCTTCCCACCTTTCTGTGGGGATAAATCAAGGGCCAAGAATATATTCATGCAGCACAGGCAATAACAAGAGAGTCAGGGAGGAGGTTCTGTTCGTGGAGCCTCCCCAGGGCCTGGCATGCAGTCATCTGCCAGAATAAACATGTTTAATTACCTGTATTAATATTCAGATCATGAAGTTTTCAGCATTTGTATTTATTAATTTATATAAATGGAACAAGCTTTCCAGGGCATGGCTGCTGGGAGCACAGTCCCTCGAGACCCCTTCTGAAAGAAGCATTTGCCATTTTGCATATATACATTTCAATTGATTACAATGGGTTGATTAAACGAAATGATTAATTTACAGTTGTAGAAATCATCCAGGGTCAGAGCAAACACATGGAAATGACATATTGTTCATTTGCAGCTCAGTTTCACTTTAGATTAGTGGTTGTCATTTTTTACAACAGGACATTAATAAAAGAGGGGAATGACATTTATGGCAGAGGCAGACACTCATCACTGAAAAAGCAGGGCCATTGCCAGGAGCCCGTGTCTCCTCTGTGCTTCTGGTCTCAGATCCACACTGAACTCAGCAGGTCTGTCTGACATTATCCATTTGCCATGATTGTGAAAGGCTGGAGCTGTGAACCATGCTGGATTCTTGAATTGGTCTCTTCCTATCCATCTGCATCTGCAGCCCCACCAACCTACACCCAGGTTGCCTTTCTACCAAAGCACCTCCTGGAGGTCTATCCCTGGTCTTCCTCTGAGCATTTAAGAGGTGAAACTGGTCCTGTGCTTAATATCCCCCATTCCTGTGGCTGGCAGCTGCCAAGCAATCTCTGTACTTGCCACAAGTGAGCACTGGCTGCCAGGGGTACAGAGAGGGGAAACTGCCCTGCGCTCAAAGAGCCCCTGAAAAGAGTTGTCTGGGTGGGAACCTTGGCAATGCCTAGTTTTGTCTGCAGAGCTTTCTTGCTGTTCTTTCTGAAAGAGAATTTGGCATTTTTAATGTAAACGTCAAATTACTGATGGTTAATTAAAGACCTTAACACCAGAATTAAGTCCTAGGGAAGGCTGAGTGGAAAGGTAAAAACCCAGCTTGAGAAGCTACATAGAGCAAACATTAACAGGCACAAACTGAGAGAGAGCAGGGGCAGTGCAAGAGTGTCTGATAATGTCACAGATAAATATGTGGGCAGACAAGTTCATATGTAGGTAAACACTACTCTGTTGAGTATACTCAGTAATTATCTCAGGGATCACCCAATATTCATCAGAATTCTCTTTGATTCAGCTCACTTCCCAAGCTGCTGTATGAAAACAATCGGCATGTTAGTCCTGATTGTCAGATCCAATACCAGATCTCCTGGTTTAATGGGCTTCAGGCATCTGAGATGGTACTTTCTGCTTCTGGGGCAGACATGCAGATGTGTCTATGTCTGTGCAGGGCAGAAGCATCTGCGCTGCCAGCAACGGGTGCAAGGAAAGAAGGCCTGGGTGTGAGAGCAGACACAAAATATTGTCAAAAGCTATTGATGCAGTGAGGAAAGGGGCAGCTCGTGTCAGCTCAGATTGCTGGATCAGGCATAGACAACCTGCAAATGCTCCACAGTATTTAAGGATTCAGGAGGGAAAGGTTATTCAAAGCAGGTGTTTCAGCAAAATGAATACATGCAGCTAAGTCCTCTGTGTTTTTCACTGAAGTTTATCTCAAGCATATTTCTAGAGAGAGACATTAGGACACAAAGAGAAGTCAGGCAGTAGGAGATTTTGAGAGGATGCATGTTTTGACTATTAAAAATGAACAGTCGAGCACTATACATTTTCCAACGATGTTTATTTGTTTCCTGTAGCCCACAGACACAATTGGATCTGGCAACAAAGCAGATTCTTTTTTCTTAAAGTGTCCATATGACATTAAGCCCAGGGTAACACTGTTGCCAAAGGCATTTAGGGAGGGAGCAGCAAAAGCAATGGGAGGTGCTGGGAGGAGGCTGGACAGCAAGGCATGAGAGCAGGAAGCACCTTCCCTCACTGACACAGCAGGGACAAGGTGCAGATAAGCATAAAATCATTTTGCTCATCTATACCAGACCAACACAGCACCATGCAACACAATCTGCAGCTGGAGGTGGGTGGAGAGCAGGACATGGGGAGTTATTGCAGTCTGGTTGTTGGGAGCTGAGTGCCCAGGACTGCAGGGAGCAGCCTGGGGAGTGACCAGAGGGCAGCAGCTCACACACAAGCTCCGAAGTGGCAGTTGCTTTCTGAAAGGAACCATCATTTTCAGGAGGATGCACCTACTGGGACAGACCTCTCCCTTGGAGCCAGATCCACTCTGCTGCATTTCAAATGGAGTTCAAGTACCTAGAATACCATGTAGAGAGACATCTGTTTACTTTGCAGGAGGTCAACTACCATGGTGTCTCATCAGGTTAAGATTCCTTCCCAGGGTGTCTTCCTTCCCAGCTCTGGCCCAGAACTGCACCTCCCACGGCACTTGCTGTCCAGCCTTGCTAAGGGCAGCACCACCTCTAACATCCTTTCTCTTGCAAACGAAGATTAGAAGAATACCTTCTCCTGATTGCACTCTGCTGCTCACAATCCCCTCTCCTCCCTCCAACTCGGGTCCCAAGCAGCCCCCACCCCACACTCTGCGTGCTGTACAACTGCACAGAGGCACAGGGCCTGGGTTGTGGCTACAGGCTGTGGGTACAGGAGGGTGGCACACAAATAGCAACACTTCCTTTTCCTTTGTTTTGCCCAGTCACAGATTCCAGCATCTGAATATTCCTCTGCCAAGTGCTTCCTTCATCGCAAGCAATCTGCACAGTAGCAGCTAACCCAGAAGTCTCCACAGTACAGGGTGACTTGTGCACCCCAGTTTGCAGCTGTAACCTTTGCTCAGCCCTAGAGACTGAGGAAAAGGCTTTGGAAAGGCAGGCTGGCTCCTGCAGCCAGCACCTTGGCTCAGCCAGTTACTGTACAAAATGGACAACACACAGACATTATTTACAGCCCATTTTTCACATGATGGAGCAGCTCTTGGCTCGGTCTTTCCTGATCTCTGTGTCACTCAGTAAGTCTGTCCTGCCAGGCATCTGTGACACCCGCTTCAGTCCCCGTTTGGAGTTGCTGCGCTTCAAGTTCTTGTGCACTCTGTTGACTGAGGCAAGTGTGGTCACATGGAAGACATCCCGGACGCTGTTCTCCGAGACCTTGGAGGAGCACTCTGCGTAGGCCACTGCTCCGATCTGCCGTGCCAGTGCACTGCCCTGCAGTCCAGACAGAGCAGGAGGAAGAGAAAACAAGGTTAAGACACAGGTGCTCTGCAAGGAGCATCCTCTAACACGGCCAGCAGCCTTGCCTATGCTGGCAACCCTGCCGCAGCACTGTGGCACCACTAGGACGGCTCTCACAGCGGTTCCTCAGCACCTGTAAATACAGTGCAAGCCTTGCTTCGAGCTCCAGAGGTGTGGGCAGCCTCCTGAGCAGACAGTGGTGCCAAGCACTGGGCCCCGGGTCACCAGCACTTTCTCATTCACGTGATACCACCCCTGCAGCTGAGATACTTGGGCAACCCCTCTCACCTGGACAGTCACCCACTCTGTGTGACACAGAGTCAGGCACAGCAGCCTGGGGCTCAACCATTCCTGCACCACAGAGACTGGGTCTGTTGCCAGCCTAGAGATACTGGTGGCCACTGGCAGCAGCCCCTCTGCCCCTCCAGCTCTGGCCTCCTCCCCACCAGCAGTTTTGCCCCAACACAGAACACAAGCCGGAGGATCACTGGGAGCAGCAAAAGAGCACTGAGCTAGAAGATGCAGAAACACAACGCTCTCCTTTTAGCCAGTACAACTTGCCAAATTAGGCATCTCCACCCTCTCTGAGGAACTGCTTTTCGATACTAAGCAGGAGGCTGCTCAGCAGAGCATCAGGAATAAGTCAGGGTCTGCCAGCACTGGGGACAACACTGCTGTCAGCATGAGCAGATCTGAGGTCCTGAGCCACGATTACAGCAGCTGCAGACCAAGACCCAGGTGTAGTGGGTCACGGAGCCCCCATCTCTCCTCCCTGAGCCCTGCTGGGTCCTGCCCAAACACACCTGCTCATGTGTCACAGGGATGAGGCGCTGCTTGGAAAGCTCTCGAAGCGTGTTGAGGTCTGTCCGCATGTCCAGCTTGCAGCCAACCAGCACGATCTTCGCATTGGGGCAGAACTCCTGTGTTTCCCCTTGCCACTGCAGAGGAAACAAGAGGCTCTGGCATGTATGGCTTTTCCAAAGGGGGGGTCCCAACTGTTCAGACACTGATTGGCTCATCAGGGCACTTTAATGTCTGTATGTATGGCCAAACTTCGCAAACGAATATTTGGGAAGGGCTCTCCCCACGTGGGTGTGCCCTTCGAGCCTGTGCAGTGGATTTTTTAGGTGAGGCTCAGCGTACACAGAACTGGCCCTACTGTTTAAGTCCTAAGGTCCATCTGCCACGGCCGAGAGAGCTTGGACAGTGACAGTGAAGTCCTCAGGACTGTCTACAGCCCCCGGTACTAACTGGGCTGACCCTGCTCAGCATCCAAGATCCGCGGGATCGGATATCAGGGAGACATTAACTGCCAGAGGACGATCCCTACTGAGTCTCGAACTCACAACCTTGGGTTTCCAAGTCCGGAGTGCTCTCCCTTACAACACAGGACCACCCGTAGCACTTTAATGACTGCCACAGGAAAGGATGGGAATGGTCGAGTGCCTTGGACAACTTGATGCTCACTTGTTCCAGATTATGCCCTGCACACCTTCTCAATCCAAGCTGTGGTCCCCTGGGCAAGCCTATGGGAGGCCAGTCCTGGCTGCAGAAAAGTAACAATCACACAGTCTGGTGCACAGATCTGGGACCCCAAGGGTCAACACAGCCAGCACACACACTCTTTATTTACTACTGGGAGCCACATGTTAAAGACCTTATGATACTCAAAGTGTAGCTATAGCCAAGGAAATAAAGAATTGAAGCAATGGAAGGAGAAGACCAGGCCAAACATCTGCGTCCTTTGCATAAATGGTTCCTTTCAGAGCTCCCAAAATGAATGCCTGATGTCACCTGTGTCTGTAGCAGTAAATGAATCCATCACCTTCCCCAGGCCAGACCTGCATAGCCCCATTAGCATATCAACACCCTGGTTACATATCTAGTCATTCTGAAGCAGGAAGTAGATAATAGAGATTACCCCCTGGCTGAAGATGTCACTTGGAATTAGCAATTTCCTGCTAACCTAACTGGTGGTTAAGCATATACTCTGGCCTATTAGAAGCAGAAACCCAACTTGGTGGTGGAGTGACAAGAACAACCCAAGTTCCATTCAACCAGTATCAGACCAGAGCAACTGCAAAATACAGAAAAATCTTGTTTTCCACCACGAGATGGGCTCAGGTATCTTCAGGTATCTGCTTAGCAGCAACATTTGTTCCCCAGGATTCAGGTACCTCCAGCCCCTGGACAGCATGGGTTGCACAGACCTCTGGTGTCACAGCCACAGAGAATCAAGGGCCAACACATCCTCACGAAGAGCAGATGCAGTTCCTTTGCAGCTGGAATTCAAGCACCCTAATTTACGTGAAGGATTTGAGCTACAGGGTCTGTTCACACCTGCCAGAGGTGCCGGTGTCTGCCTGCAGTGACACGGGGCTACGTGGTCTCTGGAGAGACCTGTGATGCTCTTCCCACATGACCGACACCTCTGGGAGCCCAAGATCTGTTGCGCCATCAAGACTTGTCAGAACAAAGGTACCACCCCATGAAAACCTCTGTATGAAAGGAAGAGTTGTTTGTTTGCATTCCCTCAGACAGCTGTGCCTTACAACTGTACACGCTGTACAGCAGCCCCAGGCATCAAAAGGGCAGCAATAATAAAGATTTCCTCTGCTGAATTAGTTTTTTTTGCCTCAGGCTTGAACAGCCTGATATCACAAGGTGAAAGCCATTTCAACTTCATGGTATGTTAGGAATTTTCCTCACCTCCATAAGGCTGTAAGCCTGCACCAAAGGAAACAAGGCAACTACTCAGAGGCACCTAAGGAATCCCCTGGGATGTGGGGTTTATTTTAAGTTACCATATCAAAAAGACACTGCCTAACAGCACTCAAAGTGTCTGTGAGGCTGCACAGGGAAGCCCATGCACCAAGCAGGATCGATTCACATGAAGAGGTTGCAGAGAGACATAAATAACTCCCAATGCTAGCTAATTATTGAGGGGTTGCATCTCATTAAGGTGTAAGTGATTCACTTGCATTATTATTCTGCGGACTACCAAGCTGAGCAGTGAATTCTTTCAGTCCACATGAAACACCCTCTCTCCACCCAGCCTGCTCAGTATCCAGGACCTGCTGTGGAAGCCAAGACTGAGCCATTGACTGAGTTATCTGAAGGGTCTTTGTCCGCTCACTGGGACACTCCTGAGACAAAGACCCACTTCCCAGGCTTCCCAGCAGCTGAGTAAGAGGCACTTCTTCAGCACAACATTTGGCAAAATGTGGAGAGGCCAACAGGGCAGCCAGTACAATGTGACATGTTTCAGGCTGTGGCCAGTCCAGCCCTGGCAGCCTGGGGCTCTCTGAGGAGAACAGCCACGGGAACCACTGGTCTGTGGTGCTTTTCACGCCTCGGTGTCCCAAATTGTCACAAATGAGACAGCAGCCCAAGGCTCTCCCCTGGAGTGATGCAGCTGCCAGATGCTTTGCTGCCCAGCAGAACCACAGCTCCCTGAATTCCACGGAAGGAAGCAGGGTACAGCCAGGACCAAGGGATGCAAGTGACCAGGAGGCCATTTACCCTCTCTCCCTTGAGCAGCATTCTGAGTTGCTGAACTTCATTCCACCTCAGAGGAAAGCCTCATATGGGACCCTGTCCCTGAAGTGACCCACTGGAGACCAGCCAGTGGAGCTCCACAGATGATCCCCAGCCTTGTCGGGCTCTCCGGGATCTGACAGCCAGAATATCAGCTTTGCTGAAAGGTACGGACCTGCAGTTTCAAAACCCTCAGTTGCTCCCACAGAACAGTCAGCTCTGCTGGGGCAGGCAGTGCCAGGGGCCCTGCTCTCCACACCAGTGGCATTGTGTCATCTCATATCCATTCATGGGTTCAAACTTCACTGCCACAGCTCTTTATTTTTGTTGTCAAGCTATAGAGAACTGATTGCTGTCTTTCTTGTTGTGCAGATACTGAACGGAGGGGAGAGCCAAAAAACTGAGCACTCTGCTTGCTTGGAAATAGGCACCAGGGGCCACTTCTCAGCTGCTGCAGGCAATCCACAGTTACTGGTGATTCTGCTAACAAGATCCAAAACACCTTCCAACGCCTTCATGAAAAACAGAACAAATGCCCTACATTTCTCTCTGTCCCCACATTTGTATCTGTGAAGACAGACAGACATAACACACATGCTGCAAACTACCATAAGCTTCACCACTCACTGGGCTCCTTTCAACTGGAAATATCTTGCCTTCTGCACAGACCATGCAGAGATCAGCTGCAGCAGCAGCAGCCGACCATCCTCCTCTGAGCACACAAATTCCAGCCAAGGTTTGGCCACAGGGCCAGAGCTCTGAGCCCTGATGACAGCCTTGGGGAGTGGGGACCCCATGGTGGCTCCACAAGCTGCTGCAGGAACACCCCTCTGACTGGCCAGAGGGCAGGGGGCACTCACCTTCTTCAGCACACTGTCCAGGGTCTCCGGGCGGCTGATGTCAAAGCAGATGAGCACAGCATCCGAGTCGGGGTAGGCCAAGGGACGGACATTGTCGTAATACGCTGAGCCTGCAGAGAGGAGCGGGAGGAGTGCGGTGAGCAGGTCCCACCCACGGACTGCTCCTTGCCCAAAGGGACAGGCTGAGACCCTCAGCCCTCTCTGCCACTCAGAGATCTTTAATTCCAGTAAGAACTGGAGACATTGCCACATGATGCAGACTGCTCTGCTGAGGATCAAGGATGTCAACCTGAGTTTCTGACCAGTGAGCAGACACTGTAAAGTTCAGCAGAGTTTGATTTGCAGGGGATGGAAGTCAGAGGTTTTGTCCTTGTGTTCTTGTATTTAGCCCTTTACAGAGTGAACAGCAAGTTTTGCATCCCTCTCCTGCCCTACAGAGCATCTGGCAAGTCTGTGTGGAGCTGCACTGCTGGGGGATGCTGCTCCTGTGGGAAGGAGCTCACAACACACTCACCACTCCTGCCTTGATTCCATCACTCATCATGCCGGTGCTGCATCACTAACAGTGGAAGGCTGTGGTTGAGAGAAGATAGGGAATGCTACTGCTATTTTTTATCCTCACTTGCTCACATAGATATGAGAATTTAAGACAGGTAAAAATGAATTGCTTTTTTCTCTGGATTTGTGCTGGGAAAAGCCAAACAGATTCTTTTTAATACATAAAAGAAGTGACAGGATTTTATGAACAAGCTATAAATGGAAGGGGATGATTCTGCATTCTACAGAAATTCTGTGAGCAGGCAGAGAGCCCAGCCTGAATCTTGCACAGCTTTTACTGCACACACAGGCACATGCACACACCTTGAATGCAAATTGCAGGCGTTAAAGTCATTGTGCCAGAGTGGTTTTATTCACAGTGCATTCTGTTGGTGAGTGCAGGTGTCTCAGCAAACAGTCATGGAGCAATCAGCTCACTGCTAGATAAAATCACTGTTTTGGTGTTATACTTTTCTTTATAATGGCTTAAACTTCCTAGAGGATTGAGAAGCACTTGTTTGTTTATGAAGAGGGGCAGCAGAAACACCAGAGTCCTTGTTGAATTTGCCTCCTTCAAAAGCAGGATCGCTCCCCAGAGGCTGAGGCAGCCAGATGCGCTCCCTGTTGCAGCCCCTCAGGCTGCCCAGACCCGGCATTTTCCCACACCGAGAGGAGGGTACAGCACCAAGCCCGGGTGTCAGGTGGCTCCTTGATGAAGTTCAGCACCTGATGAATTATGGATGATGGATCTTATGTTTCCAGGACAATGGGAATCTGCCTGGGCTAAGAGTGAGAGAAGAATGGGCTGACACTCCCCAGGAGCTCTGCCCCGTGGTCCTGCCTGCACAGGGGCTCCCAGCTGAGGTCCAACACAGCCCCAGCACACCAGGGGCTCCCAGCTGAGGTCCAACACAGCCCCAGCACACCAGGGGCTCCCAGCTGAGGTCCAACACAGCCCCGGCACAGCCCAGCACACCAGGGGCTCCTCAAACACCCCAGGCCCCTCTGGAAGGCTGAGCATGGGGAGCAGAGCCATGGCCACTCCTGCCTTGCCCAGAGCCCATACAGGGCAGGCTGAGGGCTGTGTGAAATCTTCCCAGACCCTGTCCAGTGCCAGAGACTGGCCATCCACCCTCCCCTTGCCACCAGCTTCGAGCAGAGTACCAACAGCAACCACCACCAGCAGAGCTCGAGGGCTCTGACCAGCACAGCCCCTGCCTTTCCCACACAGCCAGGGGCAGATGCCCTGGATTCAACGTGCAGTTGGATTCCAGCAAAATTGGCTGCAGGTATCTTCAGCTCTTACTGCCAACCCAGAGAAGCAAAGGCACCTGCAGACTCTGCACCATCTGGGAGAGATGTGTCTGTCCCTGCAAAGTCATTGGGAAGGGAAGCAGTAGGGATCAGCACAGAACAAGCAGACCATGATCTCTGCAGGGCCCAGCCCTCTTCCTAAAGGCAAAGTCACGTCACGTTCCCTGGTGAAAAGAAGCCCGTACCTGTGGCACCTGGGCCAGCTCTGGGGACGTGGATGCCGCACAGGGAGGCACAGGAGGGATTTCTGCCCTGGCCTCAGGCTCACGTTGCTGCAGGTCACGGATGGCAGAGCCGGTGCCCTCACTACTCCCTCTCAGGCCCCAGTCTGCCAGGTACAAGGCCACTTTCACGGGCAGCACCAAGCACAGGAGTGCTGAGCTCCCCTGTGAACGGAACTTTCAGTCTTTTGCATGGTGCGGGCTGAGGGGATGAGATGGGCAATGCAGGGCTAATTTGCACGCTTGACTGAGTCGGGTTGGTTATTTGAGCTCAGCCCTCTCTTCCCCAGCACACACAGAGGTGCTGCCTCCAGACAGGGGTCTGGGGCTGCAGGGAAATGTTCCCACGCACATCCCCTCCCTGCGGCTTCTCAGTTTTACATAAACACTTCAGATTAATCTACCCTCTCCCAGGCAAGGAATGCTCCTTTTGTAGAGGTGGCTTTGACTCGTTAAGCACAGACATTGCCACGGCGACCTGTATCATAGCAACCTGCTGCTTCCCAGCACCAGCCAGACCTTCGGCAGAGCCCGCAGTGCCGGTGCAGCCCCCCCGTATCCCACAGGACCACCCCCAGGAAGGATGCTCTCACCACTTGGGATCACAGAAGGAAAGACACTCGTGCTGGCAGGAGGAGCCGAGGGAAGGGAAGTACGAGGCAAAAACCCTTATCTTCTTAATGAGATCAAAATTTGTTTCACATTAATTAACCTGCTGCTCCAGCTCCAAAGAGCAGGAGTCACCACCGGCCCCTCCGCTGGCAGCTCAGTCAGACCCAGCGCTCCCGGCTCAGCAGCAGCAGCTTCTGCCCACCCCAAGAGACCGATCGAAACTGCTGGGGACCCACGGTCAGTGCTGCCTTGCGGGGCATTGCATTGCTCCCAGCCAAGGTAATCCCCAGTTTGCTCTGGAGACGCCTCTACTGAATCAGGAAATTCTGTTTGGGTGATTAGTCTTGTAGTTTTTGCATCTATTTTACTTTTTCATTGCATATGATAATTTAAAAAACAACAAAACAAAACACAAAACCCAACAACAAAACACAAAAGCCTCAATGCCTTCAATTCCAGCTCTTCTGAGCACTCGGCACATTTCACATACTCCACCAAGATACTCCAGAGACCCACAGTCTGGCACTTCCAAACTCACACACATGCACACACACGCCCAAGGCTTGATGTGTCTGCAAATTCAGTCTTCCTTTACCACATGAGTCATTTTCCCACTTGGCACCCAGGTTTGTAAGAAACAGGTCCTATGTGCATCTGCTCATGATTAAAGAGGGAAACTGGAGCAAGCCTAAAAACAGCTTAAAAATAAAATCCACACAGTTGTCTGAACTTCAGGGTTGGATACAGCCATGAGCAGCTCCTCTTTCTCCTTGGCTGGCAGCCCCTGGAACATTTAGCACTGCAGCTCAGAGATGCTGCTCTTGAGCAGGGACTGAATGCCATTTCATCTATACCAACATTGTGCTAATCTTCATTTGTGCCTTATTAGCTGTTCTAGAGATAATGAGCCTCCTCACATGCACAACCTCCATCCAACAATAGGACATTACAAACCAGGAAAGCCAGGGTGCATGTAGAGCCATGATCTGCAAGGGGGTCCCACAGCCCTGGCCAGCTCTGGCTTGAAACAGAGATGAGCACTGCCCAGACCCAAGTTTCTCAGCAGCACACTTGCCTTGGAGGGCTCCCTGTAAACCCTCCCCATAGAGCCAGCAATGCTGCAGCACATGCTGCTTTCTGCAGGGACAGCCAAGAACAGCCTTCATGGAATGAAACAAATTCATCCCAGCTTTCGGGAGGGCTACATTGACGAACCAAATGGCACTGGCCTTTAGAGATGACACAGGATGTCCACTCTGCCAAACAGATCCCACTGATGGTTCAGTGAAGTTCTGGGCAGGAGTACTAAGCTGTCAAAGCAGGACCAAGCCATCAACCCCGGGACTTCTATGAGCTTCTGTCCTAGCTGGACTTCGAGATTTCTCTTGCTCATGCAACATCACTGCAAACCCCTGAAGTACAGGGAAGTAGGAAACTACTCCATGACGTGGAACAAGCAATCTTCTGCAAAGTGCACAACTGAATCAACAGGTCATCAGCTTGGACAGTTAATCTCTGATCCTAATTCTTACAATGCACGTACAAAAATTAGTGAATTACTGAAGAGCCAAGCTGGCATACCTTCAGGATGGACATAATCAGGATGAAGGGAAAGGTATTTGCATGGGCTGAGGTGGCACTTCTCAGCCTCCCTCTAGATCTTATTAGTGGAAACCTGCCCCTCAGGAAGAGGCTGTTCTGCTGGATTTACCAGTGGAAGAATCCCCAGCTCAGGCAGGCACAGGGTGCCTCATCCCAGTCCTGTGTCCTGCCTCGCATATGCTTGCTCAGATGCAAACCTCCCTTCAGCAACTGTGAGGAAGCTCTGAAAGCTCCCTGTTTAAGTTCCTGCTGGCTCCAGGGGGAGCATGACCGAGTGTCTGGTGTGGTGGGGCGGGGTCTTCGGATGCAGTCAAGGAGCTCAGCAGCCTTTTCACCATCATGCCTGCAGCAGCTGACAAGGGAGACAAATGGGAGTCAGAAGTCCCTTCCTGGCACTCTTGCCGTGTCACAAGGGCAGCTGGTATTGCCACAACCTGCTTGTCATCCTTTCTATGGGGTACAACAAGGACTAGGAGTGGCAACATCTTCCTGCATCACAGCCAGCACACATTCTGCTTTTGGGGAACACAGTCCCTCAGTCTGAGGGCTGAACGAATGCAATTATATTGACGCAATGCTGCACCATTCAGGTTTGCTGTGCACAAGCATTAGATCCCTCCCTAAGCCCAGCTGCCAGTAAGGTTTCTTCCCACAGAGAAGGCTGGGCCTGTACATTTGCAAACTTTAACAGAGTAGAGGTTTTATCTTCAGAAACAGGAGCAAAAGGAGCAGGGAGACCAGAGCGGTGCTGTCCTTGCCATAGGAGAGAGCAGATCACCTCTGAGCTGTTGCAAAGGGGTCTGCAGCAGGGCTGGGAACAAACCCACTCAACACAATGAGGTCACAGCAGCCAGCAGGGTCGGCTGGTTTTCACTGACAGCACCACTCCCCAGGATCCCCACGCCATGCACAGCCCAGTGAGACAATCCTCCTGGGCACTGTCCTGCCCGGTCATGCCTTCTCAGGTCCATTATCCACCCCCTCCAGGTTTCTGCTGCAACCCTTTAAACTTCTGTCTGACTGGTTACTGGCCTGCCTGAGAATGTGACCCACACGCACATATTTTTAGGCTTAACTACTTATTTGTGCTGAGGCACAACACAAGTATGTTGGTTTCAGGCTCCCAGGCTCAATAGGAAGCATGGGAGGAGCTATTTTGGTACGGAAAGGGCAGCTCCACGTTTTCTCTCTGCCTCAGAGTGCAAGTGGCATTGAACTCTTTCCAAGACAGAACTTGCCCTTACACTTTGGAAGAAGCAGCCATGGCAATCCTGGAGCTGCACCCTGGGAATCCAGGCACAGACAGCCACAGCATCCATGGAGATGCCATTGTTAAACTCAGCCCCTTTCAGTTCTCTAATCTCATCAACATTCCTCAGTAGTTCCCCTAAAGAAGGATCTTTATCACAGCCTGTGGGTTCCCACACAGGCCATTCCAAGGCAGACTGTTTGCCGAGTAGAGGCAAAGAGGGAGGTGGAGGGGGATTTGCAATTCACAGTGTTATTCTTGTCTTGCAAGCACATCTGCTGAAGAGATAGTGGCTGAGGAGGGCTGGCAGCCACACAGCTCCTCTGCTGGGAGCTGCAACACGGAGCAGAGCACTGCTGAACCTGCCGGCACCAAGCTTTGCAGTGTTGCAGGTTGTGGCAGACACTGCAACACTGCATCCCGACAGTCCACAAAGGACAGAGAAGTGCTCTCCAGCAGCTCTCCAAGGCAACAATGACCTTGTGCAAGGCACAATGCCAGGCTGGACCTCCTACTGAGCACTGGCAAAGATGCCCCTACCAGAAGCAGGCAACTCTACTCTGCAGCAGGACCTGCACCAGCAAAAGATGCACAAAACCATGACCTCAGGCCACTCACTGCTCTGCCTGCCTGCACTTTGAGGCCACAGACACAGCAGGCATGCAGAGTCTGCCAGCACAACGGGGTGAACCTAAAACAAAGAACTGAGTCCAGGCTGCAAGGTACAGACTAGCTGCCTAACCACTATTACTGGAAGCTGAACAAAAAGTCCACTTGCAAACAGGGCAAAGCCTCAGATCTGCCAGCACCAAAGCTGCAGCACTCTGGCTTTGGAGAGCCACTGGGCAGCAGCACTGCCTGAGCCCATGTCTGCCCTTGCCTGCACTCAGTGCTGGGGAAGGGGCTCTGCAGAACAGGCAGGGCGTTGAATCAGTCCAGTGTAAGGCAGCGGGTTCAGTGACAATGCCACAGTCATGGTGGAACGTTCCAAGTGCTGGTCCCTGGGAAGCCGGGCAGCTGTTGCCAAAGGCTCTTGCTGCCGGAGACGTGCTGAGCACTGCAGTGGTTCTGCTCTGGGCATGAGACCTCCCAGAGCTGGGCAGACCCACAGACCCTCCCTGACCCCACATGGAACACAGGCAGTGCATTGCTGAAGAAAACCTCCCTGCCCAGTGCACGCCCAGGGGTAACCACACTCCCTCTCACACCTGACGCACAAAAACGAAACTCGCCCACTCCTTGCAGACAGAGCATCACTAATGAGCACAAACCATCCACCACAAGGAACAAAGCTCTTCCAGATGGGTCCGGTGCACTGGCACTCCAGGTCTGGGAGGCAGCCAGGCCTTTGGGAAGAGCACTCCCAAGCCACCAGGCATCCTGTTGAACAGGAGTTTCCCCCACCACAAGACACCGGTGCCATGCAGAGGACTCGTGTCTGTGCCAAGCGTGTTCAGCCAACAGGCAGTAAAAAGAATTTGCCAGAACAGGAGCACGAAGAGCAGCAGAGAACCATGTCACCCATAAGGAACAGCCAGTCCCCAGAGACATGTCTACCCTGCACATCTGACAGGCTCTGCACCTCTTCCCTTGCACGCAAATATGTCAAACTGCTTTTTACCAGAGGCTTTAGCAAACAGTACAGGCTTCCCGGGACAGGAGGATGGGATATCCCGGCCATTCTGTGAAATGATACCTGAAACAATTTTACTCCCAGTCTGTCCCAAGCTGGGACACAAATGGAAACAAATATGAAATACAAGCAGCACAGGCAGATGTTGGAAAAGGGCATTTTCTCCCTGGTAGGTTCCTAGATCTAAGGCACTTGAGACAATGCAGAATTTTCCAAGCAGACTGCTCTTGTCCCACTGCTGAGTGATGCTCAGCTCACTCTGTGCAGCTTCCAGAGTCTCCAACTGCTTTCTCAACTAAGTGTGAAGGGAATTAATAAAAAACTAAAAATCAATAGCCAGCTCCTCTGTCCAGGTCTCTGCTGATTTCTGGTGGAGTTTCAGTTCGAATTACTTATCTAAGAGATGGCAAGTGTTTAAAATAGAAAGGGTGATCCTGACCCAAGGAGGGGAACAGTTTCTCAACACCTCCCTGCCTACTCTTGCTGGGATGGAATTTATAATGAACAGTAAGCCCCTGCATGTGAAGTGGCTTAAAAGAGAGAGGAAGTAGCACCCCCAGTGCCTGTCATTCTCCCTGAGGAGGGCAATGAGCTACTCCCAAAACCTTCAGCTCAGCTGGTTCAACTCACAACTGTGCAAAACCTCTTCAACCAAAGTTCCCATTTACAGGGGGCTCCAGAAGGCAGTGGAAACTCAACAGCAGCTTGCAATCGACAGCTAAAAATATCAGTTTGATTCCTGGGAAAAATTGCTGTGTAGTGCTTTGCAGGACTGTTTGTTGAGAACTAGCTCCCATGTATTTCAAATAAAAGCTGCAATAGAAGGAAATTTATCTGGAAAACTACCAGAGGAAGTCTATCTACAGCAAAGCAGTTAAAAAGGCCTGACATTTTTCATAGCACAACAGGGAAAGAATCAGAGTCCATTTCCTTTGGACTGCAGAGATAAACATTAGACAAACATATCTTCTGTTGCAAAGAGGAAAAATGAATGTGTGACAGCATCAGATGCAGGTATCAGCTACATATACACAGCTTTAAAGACTTTTTATCACGTCCTATTCTTCTAACATTTTTAAGACCAAAGGAAACCATTCTGGAGAATTCGTAAAGAACAGACAATGTCTCAAACTCGCTTCCACAGTCTCCAAAAGTGAAGGTTTTTATATCAAATACAGACTCTTGGAGCAAAGCCATTCAGTGCCCAACAAAGATAGCCCACCCCAGTCCCCTCCAGGGCTGCAGGAGCCCCTGGTTTGGAAGCCCCCAGCCATGGGGGTGACCAGGCTGTGGGTGCACACACACATGCACCACAGTGACATGCAGGGTCTGCTCCAAGGAACCCTCTGCAGCGACGGCCACGAGGTCTGCCAGGATGGCCACGTCTGAAGGACTTCACAGAGACACATCAGCCCAGCACCATCCACCAGGCACCATTCTGTGCTCCAAGCACAGCTCCCAGTCAAACACTGAGAGTCAACATTTCATCCCCAGCTCCAGCCCCAGGAGCTGCCAAGAAGCCAGAGTCCTTAAGGCTCACATAACAGCACTCAGTGTGCAGGCAAAGCTAAGACCCCTTTCTGTTTCAGGGAATAAAAATCAGCAAAAACAAGGTCTTCTGGGTCAGAAAGCTCCACAAAAGACTCAACAAACATATTTTACATGTTTGAGCTAGTCCAAGACTCAAGTAAAGCCACCAGCCTAGGTAGAGCTATGCTGATCCTATAGCTGTCACTTGATGGATGCAAAATTACAGCAAGGAATCTGAATGAACAACAGCAAAGAAAGTCCTTGACGTTTTAATTCACTACTGCTCTTGGACACTGAAAGGACTTCATTTGTCATGAGGACTCCAGAAATTACGGGAATATGGGGAAAGAGCATCAGCAAGACCATGAGAACACAGCATTCAACTGCACTCTCTGTACAAAGGAGTCCAAAGGTAAATTAAAAAGTGTATGTGAACTTTGTGGGAAGCCAATATTTTTATTAGCTCTACATCAAGCACTTCACTTGCAACTCATGCCACCACAGAAAAGACAAACAGCATGAAGTTTGGGTCAGGTTTTGGTGGGTCGGGACAGCTGTGCCTGTGGCTTAACACTGAACCACAACTGAGAACACAAAGAGGCAAAACCAAACCAAGCAAAAAAGACGCCAGAGAACCACAAGGGCTGTGTGGCAGGGGGCACCGACAGGCGGGGGCATCCCTCCCCGAGGTGAAGGCTCCCTCCTGCAGCAGGAGGGGGGCATCCCTCCCCGAGGTGAAGGCTCCCTCCTGCAGCAGGAGGGGGGCATCCCTCCCCGAGGTGAAGGCTCCCTCCTGCAGCAGGAGGGGGGCATCCCTCCCCGAGGTGAAGGCTCCCTCCTGCAGCAGGAGGGGGGCATCCCTCCCCGAGGTGAAGGCTCCCTCCTGCAGCAGGAGGGGGGCATCCCTCCCCGAGGTGAAGGCTCCCTCCTGCAGCAGCACTTTCCTCCCCCCCGATCCCCCCGGCCTCCCTCGCTCTCGGGGCCGGTTCTCTCGGTACTCGCCGCCTCCCCACACTCCGGTGCAGCACCGAGAGGTCGCGCCGGCTGCGGAATAAGGGACGGGGCGGCCCCGGGGCTGCCCAGGCGGCTCGCAGACTGCTCGCAGGGCTCGGCGCCGCTGCCCCGGTCCGAGGGTGGGTTGAGAACGGGGACAGACCGTGGGGCGGAGGGAGGAGCCAGCCCCGCTGCCCCCCGCGCAGCCCCGGGCCCACCTGAGGTGTCCCACATGTTGAGTTCGGTGCGCTGCTTGTCAATCTCGAAGCTGGCCGTGTAGTTCTCGAAGACGGTGGGTACGTAGCTCTGGGGACGGAGGGGAGAGCAGGGGTGAGATGCTGCGTGGTGCAGAGCCCGGCCCGCCCGCCGCCCGCCGCCCGCCGCACCTCGGGGTAGCAGTCCTTGGCGAAAACGTGCAGCAGCGCCGTCTTGCCGCACTGCGTGTCCCCTACCACCACGATCTTGCAGCGCGCCAGGTGTCCCTCCATGGTCCGGGGAGCGCCGCCCGCTCCGCCGCTTTACCGGGCCGGCCCCGCCTGGCCGCGCCCACGGCCCCGACGGCACCAACCGGCGCGGAGCGGGGCCGGCGCTGGGCAGGGCTGCGCTGACACGGCCGGGGGAGCCGCCCCTGCCGCCCCTCGGGGTGTCCCCCGGCGCTGCCGCCGCTTGTCGCCAATCCCGGGACACGGCACCAGGGGTGGGCACGGCTCCGCCGGCCCTGTCCGCTGCGCCGCGGTCTCTGCCCTGCCTTCGGTCCGCAACACAACACCCTCCCCGCCCCGGGAGGTGCCGCTCCCCCCGGGGCCTCCTGCCCCGGCGCTGCCGAGGGAACGGGACCTGTGCCCTGAGGAATTCGGCAGAAACGGGCACATCCGGCATTCTGGCCCGCCCCATGCGCGTTCAAAGAATCTGCGGTGTCCGTGAGCAAGTGACATCAGCAGGGACAAGAGACTGGGCTCTGCAGCGACTGCAGGACCTCAGGCCCGGCCCCTCTGCAGAGACGGCAGCGATTTCTGCCTTCCATTCCTCCCTGAGCACAGACAGCACAGCTATAAATTACAGACTGTGATTTTAATTAGCAGAACTATTTAAAAAGGAAAGGCTCCTCTACTGCTAATATTTTGCTGGCCACACTGCACAAAGGTTCTCCGGAATGGTGAATGAAACCGACAAGCTGCCTGACACAAAATGCGGCAAAACTAGAGACAATGAAGACAGAGCAAGTCTGGAGAAGCAGAAATTAAAATGTTTTGGCAGTGAAACTGGATTTATTAATGGACTGAGGGGGCAGATTGTTTTTGCTGAAATTAGTAATTTTTTGCATATAAATATTGGCTCAGTGCTGGGACAAGGGAAGAACAGAGATAGCGTGCAAGGCATGGGGGTGTGCCATGACTTCAAGTGCTGCTTGGCCTTCTCACAGCCGTGCCATCCAAGCCCCCTCAGACACATCAGCCTCAGTCAGCACTTTGGTGAGCCAGCTGCCTGCCTGTGTTCTTGGGCCACCTGTGTCTTAGGATACACCACCAGGATGGGCCAAGTAAAGCAGGGCTGAAGGTATGTCTGTAGCATGTTCAGCTGGTCAAACAGGAATTCAGGTCCTCCGTCATCATCACATACCAGAGAAGACCTGAGAGCCAAAGGGATGAGGCAGTCTTGGAATCCAGGTCACTCCTGTCCTCACCTGCTCTCATTCCTGCATTTTGTGGTCCAGGAAATGGCTGCCAGTTCCTTGTTCTGCAGCTTTGCAATGGGTTTTGCTGCAGCATCTCCAGTCTTGCCTTAAACCTTAAAGATGATGAGTGACTGTCTCATGCTTGTTTCCTTCCACTCTCCCTGGGGAAAGGAGCCTGTGCTGTGACAGGTTTTGTAAGGCTTGTAGGGGTTTTTTGTCTTCTTATAAGTGTACATGTTGTGCCATTTTTATGTGGAAGAATGGAAAGAAATATTCATTGTCTTGTGACTGCAGGTAAAGAAAGGAATGCCGGGTTGCCACTGGTGTCACCTGGAGCAAATTCTTCCCCTGGCCAGTGCCCTTTCTGACAGCACTTCACCACATTTCTCAATAGGAATTAGGTTTTTGCTCCCAACAGATTGTTATAGCCCTGCTTCAGTGGAAGCAGGACAGTCTCTGCAGGGATTACTCAGACCTTTGCAAGCCTGACACCTACATTTGCCTTCCCCAGGGAGGGGCAGCAGTTGCTGCCTTTACTCAGAGCCACTGGGGCACCATCACTGCTGAGACTCATGTCCCCTTCGGTACAGAGCACCTTTTGTCAGGCAGAATCCTTTCAACAACCCACCACCACGGTGTGAATTTTCTGAGCAGGATGCAGAGACATGCTGTGACTGTCACTGTGTATAGAGAGGTGACAGATGGCTCTCACACATTTGCTCCTGAAAATGCTTCTCCAGTGGTTAGATCCTCCCTTGCTGATCCATGTTCTCAGGGATCTTAATTGCTATTCTGAATTAATTTTATTGTGTTATATCTGTGTCATTTTCTGTACAAAGAAACTGGAAGACATCCTCAGGTCCTGTACTGAGAAAATGTACTAGGAGAAACTAACTCTCATCAAAGGACCCACAGCTTGAAACCTGGAGCCTGTGACATTTTGTTCTGGTGCACGAAGCCCCAAAGTCTGGTCCTGTACAGCCAGTCATAAGCTCTGGACCTAATTTCAGGTGTGATGAGCAAGTGAATGTACTGAGTGAGCAGTGTCCTTTTTACTCTGTTGCATGACTGTGGTCCCTGCAAGATGCACACGTACATCTGGTGAGAGATGCACGAGTGTCAGCCCAGGAACACGGACAAAGCTCCTGCTCATCACATCACGCAAGTGACAGTTTCCTGGATTTTTATGATGTGTGCATTGTTCACTTTGTACCCAGCTCCTCTGTGACATTTGTCTCACTATGCAACATCTTATTTCCACTGGTAAGCCTCTAAGCTGGGACAGAAATAAGGAACACACTTTAATTTCTCACCAGATCTAGTCTTAAACATCTTTTTGGACTTGTCAAATATGTGAAAGAGCTAGAAACCTCCCAGGCCAAACTGCAGAGTATTACCAACTGTGAACACTCAGAGTTAAATCATTCAGCCCCAAATGGTGTGTTATTTGATGGTTTCCCTTAGAAGATAAAGAGGTGGAAAAGCAGTAGAGTTTGAACACATGCAGCAAAAAGATTCAAATCATCAGCAATTAGGAAGGTTAAAAAAATAAAGAGGAAAAAGTCCCAGCCAAATCGCCTTTCATGTGTCCAGCCTGTTTACATTCTGGGCTAGAATAGCACTGATTTGACTCACTGCTGGCATTAATGAAGTTTGCACTTCTGGGTGAGCAATTTAATTTATCTCAGCAAGCCAAAACTCACTATAACAGTTCATAAAAGCTATCAGATGAAAGCAACATCCTTCAGCAATCTCAGGGATTAAAGTGAGGAGGCATTCAACTGCCAAGGCTTCTGCAGGAAAGACTGCAGTCAGAACATGTGTGTTAGAGGCTGAGGAGACACAATGCCTCAATTACTGCTGCAGATTTCACTGTATTGAGACAGTGACCTGGAGCCTCTGGAGGTGAGCAGCTTCCTTTTTTTCCTCCCCTTGCTCTCTCTAGACATCTCTCCTTAGGGCTCATCCAGCCCTGTAGCAGCTGGAGAGACAACCTGGGGGACTGCACAGGTTGGCCACAGATGGTGTCTCTCCTTCAGGGAACAGGAGGCCCCTTGGATAGGAAGGGACCTGCAGCATGAAAGCACACAAAGAGAGTCAGGGTGCAAGGAGGAAAACAGCTCATTCTCTCCTCTTGGGTGCAGAAACCTCCTTGCCACACGTGTCCTCTCCCACACTGGATCCAGCTACTTGAACTGCAGCTCCCAGAGCTGCGCTGGCCTTGCCCTTGCCTTGCTCTGGGTGGAGGCAGTGCAGCACCCACACATCCTTCCCATCACTCCCTTTCTGCCAGGGCTGCCAACCTGGCTGTGGCTCCAGCTGTGGCTCCAGCACACAGCACTGGCTGTTGGGGTGATGGAGGAAGCCCAGCTGGGTGCTCCCTGGCAGAAGTGCTCAGTGGAAATGGCTTCTCCAGAAGTGGAAGTGATCTCCATTGCCTTAATGTTTGAAATTCTATTTTTAGTTTTGCAATTCTTTTTCACATGGAGAGTGGTGGAGGTGGGGTGGACAGGGGATGAACAGAAATAAACCCTCAAAACTTTATTTTCCATTTAATTAAAAAATGAATTGCATATCACAAACACAAACTGGGCAGAAAAGAGTTTTCTTTTTAAAGTCTTCCTTTCAGCAGTCCCAACACAGCGAGGCAGCATCCTACAGGCTGCCTGTGCCTGTGCCTGGGGTCCCTGCTCTGTCTGAGGGATGGGGCATCTTGAGGGGGCTGCTTCAGCTGGGCTGGGCTCAGGTGAAGCTCTTGGCTCTGCAGACCCACTGCTGCATTCTGACATGTTTTAGTCCCACCCTTGCTTTTCCCTGCAAAAGCATTCACGTGCCTGGGGTGAGCCATGGGAACACTGAGCCACTGGCATTCCCAAGGCACAGAGGTGCCAGAACCTGACGGGAACCAGCGCCCTCAGACAGCAGCAGAGATGTCAGTGATGCAGAGAAAACTGCCTCCTGGTGCCAGACAAGGCCAGGCTGCCCACTCCTGCATGCTGTGCCCCTGAAAGGCACGGTGAGCACGCTGAGGCAAGTCTGTGCATTTTCAGCAAGGTAAAACACACTGACCAGATAATGGGCTTCTCATGGATGCACAGCATGTGGATGTGCTAAGCCTGTAATTTGGGGATTATAATTGTCAGTAAGTTACTGATGCTGGGGTGGAAGGTTAAAGTTAAGGAGAAGGATTCTCATTTCATGATTTCTCCAAGGACCACAGTAGAGAAGGTGCCTGCCTCCAGAGGAGGACACAGTGGGATACTGTTCCATGCACACCTGGAAACTGGCCTCATGCCAGCTATGCCATTTGCTCATGCTGCACATCCACAACCTCTGCTGCTGGGGTTGTGCAGGGGAAAAGGCTCAAGCAACCACAGCCCCTTGCATTGTTGGAATGATGCTCTGTGCTGGGAAGATTTCTTCAGTCTGCTGCCAGTGTGAGGAGCGAGCCACCATTCCCTGAGCTTCACTTACCACTTGACAACCACCTCCATTGTCGCTGTGATCAAAACTGCAGCACTGGGAACTGCAGCTGTGAGTGGCAAGTATGTCTGAGGGCTTGTGTCAGATCTCTTCCACCTGCTGCTCTACCTGTCAAATCTAAATGTAATTTACTGTGATATAAGCACAGTGTCACCCAGGAGGCACAGCATTCCTGGTATGTGTGATGCAGCTGAGACACCTTGTCTGTGTCTACCTCCCTATGCATCCCAACACTGCAGACACAGGCGAGGAAAAGACAGAACAGAGATATGATGAATCTTTCACTTGAGTTGCCAGCAAACTCAGATAGATGGATTGAGGCCAACACCTTCTGGGGATGTACAAAGCCCCCCCACATCCAGCAGCCAGACCCTGGCCCCAGTGGTGTCTCAGGCAGCCTCACTATGCGAGGGAAGGCTTTTGTGAGCCTGAGTCTCTGAGATTCTGTTCTGAGAGAGCCCTGGGAACAGGCACAGGCAGCTGCCTTCTGACCAGCAAACTGCTGGCAGGCTTTTGTATCTCCTGCCTGTTCATTGTTCCAACGTCCTTGAGAGCAGAGGAGAAAGACTGCTAGAGCCCTGTGTAGAAATAAAGGGAGGGAGAACAATGGGCTGGGCAGGGGAGCTGGCATTGCTCCAGCTGTGGCACATCCTCCTCAGTCCCTCTCAAGGGATCAGGGAGGGCAGCAAGGGTGGGAAAGAGCAGGACAGCAGCTCAAGGGGAGGCAGAGTTGCTGGAAAGCTGGAAAGCTGTGTCTGTCACAGAGAGAATGAGAAAAACTACCTCGGTGGCCTGTGCTCACCTCTGGTTGTAAAATCACAAGTCAGCACCATTCAGAAGGGCCCAGCATCTTGGCCACATGGTTCTGTGCAGCTCATTTGGAGAGCTTGCTGGAAAACAGGATAGAGCAGTAAGTACCAATTCCACTGAGATAACTAGTTTTCTTTAGCTAATGCTTCTTTGCTGTTACACACCAGCGTCCTGTCCCCAGCAGGCAGTGCCAGCCACTGTGCTGTGCTGGAGGTCACAGGTCTCTAAGCTCTGAGCATGCCACCTTCATATGCCTGGCCTGTGCCTGCACACCAGCACCTCTGTGCCCACTCCCCCAAATGGCAGCACCTCCCTGTCCACTCCCCAGACAGTGAGCTAGAACTGACCTTAAACCTGCTGCTTCAATACAGTGAGGAGGCCACCCCAGCAGGACACCAAAGGAAGCAGGTAAAGATTTACATGGAAAATGTTACTGACTGAGCTGATAAGGAAAGATTGACTCAGAAATACGAAAGAGACAAAGGCAGGAAGAGTGTCCTGTCCAAGCACGGAGACTTGCCAGTGTGCATAAATGTCCCTGCCCTGTCCAATCTGCTCCAGAGCTGCACACAGCTGGAACAGCCTTGCAGAAGAAGAATCTTACTCCCTAAATCCACTGCCTTCATCTACTGCTCCCAGCCTCTGGGGCTCAACCCCTGATCTCTGGGGTCTGTAGGGGCTCGCTGCAGGTCAGCATGTTTCATGCATCACAAGAGCCCTGACAGCTGCAAAAATAAATCACTGAAAGAAGAAAGGCTAGGAAAGCTCCTAGGAAGAGCAGTAGAAGGCAGAGGATTGTGCTCTGACGGCTTCTTTCTAATTCTGGGCAGGGAGAGATGCCCAGACATCAGGAAGGGGTACACCTGTGTTTCTCAGAGCTGAGCAACAACAAAAGGTAAAGCTGCGCTATGGTCCTGTCGTGCAACTGGACATGAGTCTCCTC
Source organism: Pithys albifrons albifrons (assembly GCF_047495875.1). Classification (NCBI taxonomy): domain Eukaryota; kingdom Metazoa; phylum Chordata; class Aves; order Passeriformes; family Thamnophilidae; genus Pithys; species Pithys albifrons. The sequence continues at coordinate 291,998 of NC_092482.1, forward strand.
CTGGTTCTCACTGCAGCCACCCAAACACCCATAAATCTGCCACACAGCAGAGCCAGACGACGTACAGCCTGCCCCAGGCTCTGTCCTGTCCTGCTTTCCTGCCCTTGTGCTCCGCTTCCTGAGCAGCCGCAGCTGCCAGCACTCCTGGGGCCAGCCGAGCCCGGAGTGCGGCTCCACGGGACACGGCCACGGTCACAGAGAGCTCACCCAGGTCAACAAGGCCATGCTGGCACTGCTGTGCCAAAGCTCTGGGCTTTGCTGATCCTTGGACCAGACAGAGCCAGACACCAAGTGCTGTTGGAGTGTTGGGCTTTGCTTGGCTTGGGAATTCTGGAGCACTGGAACGACACAGAAACTTCCCCAGCACTTGTTTGCCTGAGCAGTCACTCTGCAGTGGCTGTGGGTTGTTGGGGACAGGTTAGAGACAGGTTTACCAAGAACCGAAACCCGAGGCATGGATCCTACTGTGCTACACACACACAAAGTGATACCGAATCGGCATTCCAGACGGCAAGCGGGATACCTCGGAGCCGGAGCCGAGCACATGCAGCTCATGGCGCAGCTGATGTCTGCTGGCAGAAAGCGAACCTGGATCCAGCGATTTGTCTGAGCACGCTGCTTAATGTATTGTCTTTAGCTACAGGACTAAGAACTCTGCTCCTCCCTTGGTGTGGGCGCAGCCCGTGAGTTCCCCCCGCCGCCCGCAGCCATTGCAGGGCCCCGAGCAGGGCGATGGCCACGGAACTGCCCGCGAGTGACAGCATTTGCACACCATAAATTTACCATAAAGTAACTCGGGGAGATGATGCTCCGACAAAACCGCCGTTTCAATCGCGGCCCCAGGCAGGATGCGAGCAGGGTTTTCAGCGGGGCGGTGTGGGAAAGGCGGGGGTGAGGGAGAATAAAAAAGACAAAAAAGAAGGCGTAGAGCAGCAGGCAGCCGGCGGCCCCGGGGGCCGGGCCGGACCAGCACAGCCCCGCCCGCCCCGCCCCGCTCCGCCCCACGGCCGCGCCCCGGCTCTCCCCCGCCCGCCGCCGCCGCCGCCGCAGCCGAGCCCGCCGCTCCGCTCCGCCATGTCCGCCGAGCCGGCCCCGACCCCGACCCCGGCCCCGGCCCCGGCCCCGGCCGAGCCCGCCGCCGCCCCCGAGCAGGCTCCCGGCCCTGAGCCGCCGGCGGGCGGCGGGGAGGCGGCCGAGCACCGGGCGCTGGTGCTGACTGGCTTCGGTGGCTACGAGAAGCTGAAGGTGCAGGCGCGGCGCGGCGCCGGCCCGCGGCCCGGAGAGGTCTCCGTGAGCGTCCGCGCCTGCGGCCTCAACTTCGCCGACCTGATGGCGCGGCAGGGCCTGTACGACCGGCTGCCGCCGCCGCCCGTCTGCCCCGGCATGGAGTGCGCCGGCATCGTCCGCGCCCTCGGCGACGGCGTCCGCGACCGACAGGTGAGGGCGGCCCGCCCAGTGGCCCCGCCGCGCTGCGGAGCCCCGGCCCGCCCGGTCCCGCTCCGCCGGCACGCTGGGGCCGCCCCGGGGCCGGGGTTCCCAGTCGGGGCGGGCGGCCCGGCCCCGGCAGCGCCAAGCCCCGCCAAAGGCCCGTCCGATGCTGCCCGCGGGGAGGCTCCGGCGGCGACCGGGCGGCGGACACAGGGCCTGGACAAAGGGGAGAAGGAATCCCCGGGACAGCCCTGCACGCCCCGCCCGCTCCGGGTCCCCGGGGGCGGCGCCGCCCTCGGGGCGGGCCGGGCTGACGGGCCGGAGCCGCGCCTGGCCGTGATCTTCATACTCAGGGCGTTTTCATAGGACTGGGCATGCTTTTTCCATGGTTGATGCTATTAAACGTTGCCCCAAGGCTCGGGCCTCTTGGCAGGATAATCCTTACAACGCAGGGTAGTATTCCACGGTGTTCAGACTCCTGTTCCCGGGTGGGGCAAAGAGAGTGGGGGACACGATCCTCATTCCTCTTGCCTTCTTGGGGGTCTCTGGGTTTGGGCAGCTGGCAGGCAGCAACTCTGGGTACAGGACAGAGCCTGGTGTGCCTGCAGTCCCTCTGAGGTTCCTGGTGTGTGCCTCATCCTGTGGTGAGCAGTGCTGTGCTGCAGTCTCCCAGGGAGCAGAGCACAGCAGAGCCCGCGCTGCTGCAGTCCCTGCTGACTCCACACAGAGAACTGTGCATGCACTGCCTCTGGCATCCCGAGGCCAAAGGTGTGATGGCTTCTGCCAGCTGGCACTCGTTTCAGACCTACTTGTCCTCCAATTTTAGGTTGGCGATAAGGTAATGGTCCTGGCTCGGTCAGGGCTCTGGCAAGAAGTCGTGAATGTGCCGGCCAGTCAGACTTTTCCAATGCCTGAGGGGATGAGTTTTGAGGAAGCAGCCGGTCTTCTTGTCAACTACATCACTGCCTACATGATCCTGTTTGACTTTGGAAACCTGAGACCCAACCAGAGTGTTCTCATCCACATGGCTGCAGGTAAATGGTTCTTGCCAGCCTGTGATGAGACTCTTGACCTCATTGTGCAGCTTCCAAGTGGGTGGCGTGGGTGAGGAGCTTCTGGAATGGAGCTGGACCGACAGAACATCACCTGGCAGAGATGCAGGCTTCACACTAACCCCATTTCCCAGCAAATGCGGTTGGTCTCTCCCAGTGTGTCCCAGGCATCAGCCTCACCAGGCAGAGCCTTTATTCTGCAGGCTCCTACCACTGTGTGAGCAGTACAAGCAGGGATGATTTACCTATGCAGAGGTTTTTCTGTCTTCTGGGGCTGTTTGCTTCTAGGTCTTTCTCACTGCTGTTTTTCAGGTGGTGTGGGAACTGCTGCCATCCAGCTGTGCAAGACGGTAGAAAATGTCACCATTTTTGGCACAGCATCTGCCTCCAAACATGAGTCACTCAAGGAGAGCGGAGTTGCTCACCCCATTGACTACCGAACGATGGATTATGCAGAGGAGGTCCGGAAAATCTCTCCCAAAGGTATGATGTGGTGGAGGATTTAGTGCAATCATCCTGCATTTCTTTCAAGTGCAAAGAAACTTCTAGTTACTTCCAGTTCTCTCTCTAGGTGTTGACATTGTCCTGGACCCACTTGGAGGATCCGATACATCCAAAGCGTTTAACCTGTTGAAGCCAATGGGCAAAGTCATCACCTACGGTGCGTGTGAGCCCCATGCCCGCACACAGTGCTTGCACAGAGGGGGGAATTGGTGGTGGCAGGGTGGGATCCATACAGGAAAGCTCTGCCTGGGCGCAGTTGTCAGGGACCATCGCTATTCCTGGCTGCTCTGAGTGCTGTAGTTCTGTTATTTTGTTAAGGTCTTCAGGATGCTTTGCCTGGGTGAGGCACTGAGGGGAGTGAGATTCGTCTCTTGTCCCTAGAACTCTAGTTACAGGCTCCAAGTTTCTTCCCTCCCATGGCAAGATCTGTCCTGGAGTCCAAGCCGGTGCATGCAGGGGAAGGTGAAATGTCCTCGTGGAGGAACACTGGCACAGCTGCTCTGTCTAGGCTGAGTTAAATGCACAGCCTTGCTTTTCTTCTAGAGGATGTGTGGGTGAGGAGGTTTGAAGCTACTGAATACTTATCTCTTCATTCCCCAGCACTGGAACACTGTGATTTTGTCCCATAGACAAAGCCTTCACACAGCCCCCAGTGGAATTCCAGACACTTGCACCAGTAAACTGCTTCTGTTGTTGCAGCCGGTTTGCAGTGTGTGACTCTCCTGAAGAAAAAGGGCTGTGGGAGAAGGGGAGAGCTGTCCTGCCAGCCTGGCTGCATGTCACTCGTAACCCTTTCTTGCCTCTGCCAGCACTCTGGTCTAGCTGTGAGGCTGCTGCCTTAGGAGGGATGAAGAAGGTAGTTCTACATTTTTGCAACATATACGAGTGCTGATAATCTAAATTCTGTGTATCTTGAGGCTGAGGCAGGTGCCTGTTTCCATAGAAGATCAACTGGTCAGAGCCTGATGTGATTCAGTTCTCAGCTCTGTCCCTCCCCTGCGTATTGTCTGACCTGTTCCACGGGATGCCTGTTGTCTCTCATGCTGTGTTCCAACTCATCTGTGGCTTGCCTTCTTTTTAGGGGTAGCAAACCTGCTCACTGGGCAGAAGAAGAACCTCATGGCTATGGCTAAAACATGGTGGAACCAGTTCAGCATCAATGCCTTGCAGCTTCTACACCAAAACAAGGCTGTGTGTGGCTACCATCTTGGATATATGGATGAAGAAGTTGAGCTTCTCAGAAGCGTTGTAGCCAAACTGGTTAACCTGTACAGTCAAGGGAAAATCAAGCCCAAAATAGACTCTGTCTGGCCCTTTGATCAGGTGAGTCTGAGCTAACATACAGGCTGGTAACAGTTCAGAGTGAACACCTTGTTTGTGAGGGCTGAACTGTTGAAAATGTTGAATAACTGTATGTTCTCAGACATTCAGTGCCTTTTTAAGATACTATGCATGAGTAAAGTGGCTGGGCTTTTCTGCTCCAGTGCACAGAGCTGGGCAGTGCCAGACAGTGTCCCTGTGGAGCAGAGCAGGTGCTTAGCTGTGCTCCATGTGCAGGAGCAGCCAGAAGGGTCTGAGTTATGCATCAGACTGGAGTCTGCCCTGAATCTGCTTTGTATAATTAAGCAGACAGATGGGAAAGTTGTTGCTGCCCTTCCAAGAGTAAAAAGAATCCCAGTCAGTGAAGCAGAATGAGGGTATTGGAAGGGAGCAGCAGGTTTTTCAGCAGCTCTGCTCTGTTCAGGGTTGCTGCATGGATGATTGTGTCCAGGCAGAGTCAGGCTCTTCCTTTGGAAATCCTGTGCTGGGGCAGGACTTGCTGCAGGGAAGCAAAGAACTTAGTGATGATCAGTCAGCATTCATGCATGAGAACTAGTTTTATGGAAAGGCTTAAGGAAAACTTTTAATTCCAAGCCTGGCCCAGGTGCTGTTCTGCTTAAAAATAATTATAATAACGATGAAATTCTATGCATCTGTTGTTTTGTGTGGCTGGTAGAGGCTTTGTTTTCCTGGCAGATGGCTGGGTTTTTGCAGTGCTCCCCTGCCTTTGGAGAGGAAGCTGTGGTGACACACACTGCACTTCCATGTTTGTGTAGCAGAACTTCCTTGTGTGTGTTAGGGTTGGTCTTCAGGATAGTTTCCTATGGACAGGGCAAGTAGCTGCCCAGGCCTGTCCAAAACACATCCATGCAGAGGCACTTGAATGCTCAGCACTTGCTTGGACTGCAGGGAAAACTGCCTCTGGGGTATCCCTGACAGCTCTGGGTGGACTGAGGGGCCCCAGAGGGGCATGGACACACTGTGCAGGGTGGGCAGGGGTCTTACCAGGTTCCTTTTGCTTCCAGGTGGCAGAGGCCATGAGACAGATGCAAGAAAAGAAGAACATTGGAAAAGTCATCTTGGTTCCTGAAGCACTGAAGGAAGAATCCAAAAAAGCAGAGAACTAAGGAGAAGAGATGTATGCAAATTATGAATTTATGGTTTAACTCCCTGATCTCTTTGGGACCTGAAAATGGACAGATCAGTAGCTTCCATCTTCACCAGTACAAGAACATCATGGTTATCATTCAGATGAGGTTTGCATGCTTTTGTTGTGACCGACCCTTTGCCAGATGTGCCTCCTGCTCTCTCTTTTGATGGCTATTTATTTTGTAGGCTTTTCTAATCTACTTTCTCTACTGAATTTCCAAACTAACCTTATTTTTCTCTGGCAGTGAGGCTGAAGCTTTCAGGCAGTTGGTGACTAACAACTGCACAGGCTGTCACTGTAAAGTCATGGCACAACGTACTGGAGCAACTGCCAAGTATCTCTGCAGAAACTGAGTCCTGCTGAAGCATTTGCACTGTCACCTTTGAGAAGCCTGTTCAGTGGAGAGTTGGCCAAATGCAGGGCATTTCCCCCATAGCCAAAGGAAAAGCACAGCTGGCCTAGTTTAATTCAAGCAGGAGTTTCTCTTCTGTTCACACTAACCGTGCTCTTTCCCCTGTGCTTTTGCAGGGCACTAACACGGTCAGATAGTAACAGTTCATGTTGTCTTTGCCTTGGCCATCCTGGCAATTTGGAGTCTATGGCATATTGCACTTCATGTGCAGTCACTTCTCTGTGCAGTCAGCAAATACCCTGACAGGCTGGGCTGGGCTGTATCTGAATACAAATGAAAACTTTCAGTTCAGTAACTTGATCTTGTCCATTTTCTATTTCCAAACTGGATAGAGAGATCTGAACTGTGTCTCAAACAAGTGGAACAATTGATGATGGCTCTGTGCTTTATTATGTTGGGCTCCAAGTTGATATTGCTAAGGCTAGACTTCACCCTTCTGTTTGTATTTCTAAGGGCTGCAGTGTTGAATTAGATCATGATGGGAACAAAGTAAGCCCCCTGTTAATGGTTTGTGGTGCACCCTGTATGCAGTTTGGGAAGTAACTTACAAGAGCCAGTCCCATGGGCCAGCTGCCTGAGAGCCTGGGCTGGCTCTCCCTGTGGCAGACTACTCGGTAAAGCTGTTGCCAGGGTAGCAGCAGGATGGTAAATGGCCCAGCCATGTGTCAAACCTCTTGGCCTGGGCATTTGGAGCAGTTTAAAGTGTGCTTTCTGTTCTGTCCTAGCTCACTCATTAGATGTCCACTCACACCACCTCGGGGTTCAGTGCTGCAGTCGAGCTTGACTCTTCTTCCCCTGAATTTCTGACTCTTGGGACCCTTGGACTCTTTTCCACCACTGAGGGTTTAGGAACTGCCTGGGGTGTTCCTCCCATAGTAGGACATTGTTTCTCTTCTCCTTTTCTTCTATACATTTGAAAACAGAACGGGTGATGCTGTCCCTACCACTTGGCCCTGCTTCCAGCCCTGGGCAACTCTGGTGCTGTTGGTATTTGCTTTGAGGCTTTGTCACGAATTATAGGTGTTGTAGGCTTTTGAGCTTCATTCTGGGTTTGAAAAGGTAAACCTGAGGGCATGAGAAAGAGCTGTTCATTGTGGAAGAACTTGGGCTCCAGCAGCAAAACCTTGCTGCTGAAAATCCTGCTTAACCAGCCCCCAGGGACGGCCCAGGGCCCAAGGAGGGTGGGTGCCTGCTGGGTGCAGGGCCCTGTGTGCAGCCTCCCTGGCCCCTGAGAGAGCCCCTGCAGGGCTAGGGCTCCTGTGCAGAGGAGTAGTATGGCTTCTTCCTCAGCCTGCTCTGTTCTCCAGTGGCAGAGCTGCGTCTGTCAGTGCAACCTGAAATTCACGTGCTCGGGCTCAATCCAGACTTCTTTAGAAATCCATAGGACAGCTGGCCTGGCTAACTTTAAATACTGAAACAACCCTGTTCCCTACAGCCTCAGAGGAGTGCTGGAGCCCTCTCACAGGTCCTTGTCACTTCATCTCTTGTACTTCATAAACATGGGCTGATGCAACTAGCAAGCACAACTTTCTATCTTTCTGAATCCAAAATCTTGCCACTTCTTTCAGCCTGCCCTATCATGCTAATTTAGATTAAATCCAACAGTGTCTAATGCTGCTTTACCAGGTCTGACAACAGAAGGACTGTCTAAGTTGCTGAAACGGAAAATCTGGACCTGTTCCTCTGAGAAACTGAACTTCATCTTGATGACAGAGCACCGTGCTTAAATGGCACACAATCCTGCACATCTTCAGGTTCTGCACACTGGTGGAAGGGAAGACTATTTCAGTGTGTTTCACAGTAACATCCTCTCCCTGCTTTACTCTGGGCCAAGCACATGCTCAGTGCCTTACGTGGATGGCCTTGGGTTGGGTGGCATGGCCTGGGAGCCTCACAGCTTCCCGTCAGACCCCCTTAACACACAGCAGGCAGCATCTCAGTGCCTTCTGCTACATGACTAGGAAGTTACTGGAGCCTTTTCCATTCTGGCCATATTGCCAAAACCCTGTTTTGACTCTTGCTAGCTCTATTTTGTGAGCACTGGTGATGTTTGGTGGACTTTCTGTGAATAAGCTGTACTCTTCCCAGGTGTTCCAGCCTTTCTAGGGCTGTCCTGGTGGTTCTGTGCTCCCCAGTCCAGAAGACCCATTGTAGAGCTCTTGTCTCCCACAGGGTGCCTGTTTGGCTCCTGACAGTCCTCGAGTGAGGCTTTATCTACTGCCCCAGCCTTGGCTCTCTGGGAAAAATCTCAGCTCCCAGGTGTCCTCAGGTATCTGCTTACGTGTCTTATACATACAAATTCCTGTAGCCCTTATCGGGGCAGGAATGCCAAGCAGTTACTGTCTTCTGGAGCTCAGCACTAGCTGTTCTGTGTCCCTTGGTAGCAACAGTGTTTTCTGCAGAAAGAGTGAGATTAAATCTAACCTTGCTCTCCACTGCCCTTGCTCAATGCTCTGCTCTAGGTAGGGGGGGTAGTTTTTTGGTTTAGTTTTTTACTTTTTTTTATGGGCCAGAAGTATAGAACGTTTGTAAAACAACTTCAGGTGTCTTAATCAATTTAACCAGCAGGTTTGTGTACTAGGGACCAAAGCAAAAAACCAAAAATAAATCCTAGGATAAAAATCATTCCACTCAGTGTTGCTTGTTTAGGGCAAAGTTGTGTTATTGAGGAAGTGGGAGATTCCTGTGCTTAATCATGTGTGCCATTCCAGATACCAGAAATGCAATTTAATGTTTATTTCACTGATTGTCTGACTCTAAGCTTCTGCCATGAGGAGTCCAAGTAAAAAGTGTGAGCAAGGAGTTAATGAGCATAGGAGGGGTCCCCAGCCCTGCCCACCATGGGGGGCTCAGCATGGGGTGCCTGTGTGAGTGCCTCTCCTGTCCTTGCTGCAGTGGCCTCCCAGACTGGTGCTGCTGGTCTTGGATGAAGGGCAACTCCTTTGCTTCACCAGAAGGCTGTTGTCACATTTTTGACTCTTTGGTTTCTCTGAAGCTCTCTTAGGCTGTACACTGACTGCAGCAAGGGAAGGAAGCAGAGGCAGCCTCTGCTTGCACAGAACAATGTAGCTCATGCCAAGTGCTGTGGGAAGAAGTTTGGCTGTGCATTTTGTTTTAGACACCTGTATTAAACTAGAATCGATTGACCAGGGACAATTAAGAAGCACTGTGGGTCTCAGGCTTCAGCTGGTGCAGAATCCTGGCACACTGACAGGTGCTATCATAGGTGTTAAACCACTCTGGTTACCTGAAGACTCTGGTCTGCTGAGCCCTTGTGATGGCTGAGTGTGACTGGCAAGTAATATATGAGCATAATGTGAAATGCATAAGACTCTGAGTGAGCCTCTTACAACTTATGGTCTGGTCTGTACTGTTTGAATTGTGTTGATTTGCAGATATGTGATATCAGTGCTGCTCATCCTACAGACAGAAGGAAAATCTTTGTTTAAAAATATGTATTCTACTTTGTGCGTGTAACCAAGTTGGACAGAAGGCAAGTGTGCCACTGATGTTTACATGGTTAAGTGTAATGCTCCTCTGTCCAGTGTTGCCATATGCCTTATGTGTTTCAAATGGTAATTAAAAGCATAACAAAATTGTCCATGGTGCACTGCTGGGGTTTCTGTTGGCAGGAATCCTTTGCCCTCAGCTCAGCCTCTGGGCAGCTTCAGTTGATAAAGTGCAACTTTCCCAGCATGAAGAGATGCCTGTGCTCTCAAAGACAACTGTTAATTGTTGCTTGAGTGTTGTTCCTAACACTCTTCTGGAGGGCAGCTGTGGTGATTTTTGTTTGTGAAGGCCTGAGCTGGGCTCTGCCCTTTGTGTCTGGGTGTCTCTATACTCAGGTGGGACTGAAGTGGGTGCCTAGGCTGAGGGTAAGACAAGCCATGAACAACTGCTACCAAACGTGAGAATAAATCCTGTTTATTTGTTTCTCCACTTAGAGACTGCTGGGAGGCAGCTGTTGTGGGTGCTGAAAGCTGTTAATGTTCTCCCCAGGAGAGCCCCAGGTCACCTGCTGGCCCCAAAGCAGGTGCTGGAGAGGGGCTGAAGCACGGGGCTGTCTGCTGAGGTGTGAATAGCTGACAGTAATGATACCTGGCCCTGGCTGTGGCGGCAGCTGAGCTGGAACTGCCTGCAGGAGTTGGAAGAGAATTCCAGAAGCTGGGGCTGGACTGGGCACAGGCTGCTGCTCAGGTTTGGGTCATGCTGCTGAGAGCTGCATGGGGCTCAGCCTGAAATCAGCTGAAATAAGGTGTGTTACTGGCTAGCAGGACATGCATCCAGGAGGAGCTGGAGTTTGTGGGAAGTGCTGATCCATACTGAGGCCTGTGCGGGGCAGGGATGGAGGTGCTGCTGTTGCTAATGTGCAGACTTCTGACTACCTATGGGGACACAGGGGTCTTGTCACTCAAGGCAACTGAGGAGAAGCTGCAGCAAGCTGGCTGCACACTGTCTGCTGCAAAACATGTTCTCCACAAGGCATGACAGCAGCGGCCCTGGCAGGTCACCACTGAGCCCGGGCAAGCATCACACCAGCCCAAGGGGATCATGCTGCTTTCCTGTCCAAAGCTGGGGTCTCTTCTCTGCTGTGATGGGAGATCGGGCTCCTGCTCACTGCTCCTGCCCCTGGGCCTTTCCCTGGGCTCTGGGCTCTGCTGCAGGTGCCTGTTGGGCTGCAGCTGGTGGCAGCTCAGCAGCTGTGGCCCTGTACAGACAAGTGGGTAGGGAGTGAGGAGCCCTCTCTGCTGCAGGGACTTGGGAGCACAGCTGTCCCATCGCTTCATTGTGGCCTCCTCTGTTCTTGCCTTTGTCTCTTGCAAATGGGAATCTATCTGGTAAAACCTGTTTTGGCTGGGTGATGTCAGGCTCCCCCAGAGACAGTTTTGTCTTCAGCTGCTCCTTGGACTCCCTCAGACCAGCTGGACTTGGCTTACCCCCTGCAGCAGGGCTCAGAAGGCTGATTCCTCCTCGCCCAGCCCCAGAATCTACACGGCCATTGGCCTGCTCCTGCCCCCTTGCCTGCTGGAACCTCCAAGGACTGGGGGACCTCCTTTCTTTAGTCTCTGGCACCCAGGAAGCCCTGGGCATGTCTGTGGTGTCTGCTTTATCGCTGATGTTCAGGTGCTGCAGGCCCATCTGGAGGCATTCCAAGCTGATGGGAAGGGCTGCATCCAGTACCGTGTCCTGGCTTCTGCTTGGCTGGATGACACTTGGCTGGCCTGTACTCTCTGGTCCTGGAGACATGGATGAAGACTTCAGGGCACACAGCCTCCTAGAAGAAAACATGCGGAAGGCCTCAGTCACTCCTGGCAGCATCTCCTTGGGACAGACAAGATACAGCTTGTCCTTGTCTTTGCTGAGTCCAGCCTGGAGGGATTTTCCTTGCAAAAGGCTGCACAGTTCATTCAGGGCACTGTCATCTGGACCATCTACAGCAAGCTCTGAGTAGCTCAGACTCTGACACACCAGGTCAGGGCACTTCTGCACAAGAGCTTCCATCTTCCATTTTGCTTGGAAGAGCCTGCTCCTGTCTGCTGCCTGTAGTGTCAGCACCGTGCAGTCCCCAGTGTGGCGCTCCAAGATCTGCACCCTTCCACCCCTGCACAGCTCGTCAAGAATGGTGTGGCAGGTGTCTCTCAGGTAAGACCACTGCAGAGAGTCCAGGCTCATTTCCTCACTAACTCTACTGCTGCCACTGTCTCGGGGCTTGTCGCTTTCCTTTGACCTCGGCAGGGAGAAGCTGTTGGACCTTCGCAGCAAAGGCCTGGATGCAGAGGGTTTGGAGTCTAAAGCAGAAGAGGTCCTTGTTACATCAAATGTGCTGGAGGTGCCAGCAAGGGAATGGTGCCCAATGGGACCTGAGCTTTTGGAGTCCCCAGGATGCTGTGAAGTGCTGTTTCCCTTGCCCCAAAAGGGCAACAGCACCTCATGTCCTGGAAGCCTGGCACCTCCTTTGACATGGTCCCATTCTGTGGGATCATTCTGCTGAGGCTCTGCTGCTGACCCCAGAACCTCACCTGTCATAGGGAAGGGAGGCTGATACTGCTGGGTCACTGCCGTTGGGTCACCCAGACCAGGAGCATCTGTCTCTGACAAGTGTTTCCCAGAAAGCTGCACCTGTCCCACTGGTGGAGAGTCCTGATTCAGCAAGATGTCCTGGCAAGCCTGAGACCTGTCAGCCTTCAGGGAGCTGAAGCTGGCAGCTAGTTTAAGCTCACCTTTCACCTCTGGCCTGCCTGAGCTAAGCCTGGTTGCTGAGGAATCCACAGGCACTGCAGGCAGATGTAGCACAGCCTCTGTGGTGCCAGAGGTTGCAGGGTCTGAGGGCTGATTGCTGCTTAGCATGTCAGCCTTATGTGCAGCACTTCTTCTGGTGATGGAATCCTGAAAGTACTGCTTGGCCTGGGACACATCAACAAGGTTTCCAATAAGATACAGCTGCTTCACATCCTCATGGCAGAGCAACTGGGGATACAGCTTCTGCAGCTCATGTGTTAGAGCCAGTACCTGGCTGTCCATTCCCAGCCCTCCCTTGGCGATCTTCTCCTTGCGCAGGCTCACCTCCAGCTGCTGGTAGAGCTGCTGCAGGGCCAGGCGGGCCTTTCTCAAGGCCTCCATGTCGCCAGGCAGACCTGCAGATGGTTGGAGGTACAATATGGCAATGCCATCACTGCTAACATCCACCACATCCACGTGATGCTGGCGCAGCACACCCTGGTACGCAGCAGCACAGAACCTCTGCATGTACAAGTAAATGTCCAAGTCCATGACTAGGGAAAAGTCCTCCAGCTGTTCTATGGCTTCCCCATCCACTGGGCCCTGAGGTGATGGGACTTTAGGTGTCATTTCACACACCTGGTCCCAGTTTGGCAACTTTGCTGTCTCTTCTGCTGACTTAGTGGAGTTAGGCACTTGCTGGCGAGTGTGCATTCCCATCTCTTTGGCTGCATGGCTGGAGCCTGGCAGGAAGATCTCCCCAGTGCCTTGGTTCCTGAGGTTCAGGCTGCCCAGCAAGTCTCTGCTGAAGGCCTGCAGCTCAGTGAATGGGCCCCGGACTATGCAGTGTGTGTTCCTGGAGTCAAAGTTGAACTGCACGTTGCTGTAGCCTTTGTGCAAGTCCCTCAGGAGGGTTTTGCCAGTGGGAAGCTTGCCATAGTCAATTATCAAGCATGCACAGATGAAGATCTGCAAGTAGACAGCAAGGAAGTGAGAGAGCAAGGACCAAAACCAACGCCCCTCCAAGGCACAGGAGAAGGCAAATGCACCTCGCCCCTGTATTATTATGACAGAAGAGATGACCAGTCATCCACCTCTTTCTCTCAGCATCCTGCTTTCCATAGAGATGGAGCCTGACACAGGCAGGACAAAAAGACCCAGACCAAGCAACTCCTCGACCTTATGCACTTGTTAAAAGCCTTCTGGGAACAAGTATGCAAAGGGGAAGTCACACAGAGACATGGCTGAGAGCGTTACAAACAGCCCAAGCCCAAGAAATCCACTATTGCTTTTGAAATGCAGTTGCCCTCTTGCCCTTGCAGAGCTTCCTCTGCAGACCTTCAAGCAGTTCTAGCACCACAGCCTTGTAGAACGGTCTGTAAGGCCAAGCTAATTCCCATGCCCTTGTTTCTGGGGCTCAGACATGAAAACTTGAGACATGGCTACTGCCAGAGCCTCTTGAAACTGGAGGAAGAGGCAGGAACTCTCCACTAACTCCTAGACATCAGCATGTCTGTACCCTAAGCCTTCCTGAGGAGGAGAGAGGAACAATACACTGTGCATGTCCAGCTGATGACACAGCAGAGCGATTAACAGAATCCCCCTGTGGCACCAGATGGGCTGGGGAAAAGTGCCCCCTCCCTCCAGCCTGACTATTCTGCCTTTGACAAGCACAAATACCACATGACCAAGTGCACAGCCTGCCTCTGCTATCAGCACAGAAAAAAATTCTACAAAATCCTCATCTGAATAAAAATGGATTTAACTGTAATTAAGATGAAAGAAAAGAGCGAGGTCTCCATTCCCGAGCTGTCTGCCAGGCACAGAGCCTGTGTGGGAGCAGCTGGGGCTCTCATGGCCTCTCGGTACCTCATCAGGGCTGAGCTCCGTAGCGTGCGAGGTCACCTCCAGTGGGTACCGCCTTCCTCCAATAACCAGCACGTGGTCCTTCAGCTTCAGGATCCGCTGGGCCACTGGTGAGGAAAAGCCACCGAACCTGCGTTAGCCCGGCCGAGGGGCAGCAGCGGGACAGGGGACAGCGGGGCTGGGGACGGGGGACAGCGGGACTGGGGACGGCGGGACAGACCCCCAGGGGCCCCGCGCCGGTACCTTCCGGCGCCTCGAAGGTGATGAAGGCGCAGGGCAGGGGCCCGGGCAGCACCCGGACCTCGGCGATGTCCCCGCCGCCGTTGCGGGAGCGCAGGAAGTGGATGGTCAGCTTGTCGGCCACCCTGTCGGGAGGCAGCTCGGCGGGGAAGCCCCGCACCCGCACCGTGCGGCCCGCCATGCCCGAGGGAGCGGCCGCGCCCACCCCGTCCGGTCCCACCGCTGCTCCGCCGCCCCTGCCCGGCCGCTGCCGGCCCCGCCGTCGCGGGGAAACGAAAGCGAAAGGAGGGCTGCCCTGCCCCGCCCCGCCCCGGCCGGCACCTCCCCGGGACGGCCCGGCCTCACCGAGCCCGCGGGGCCCGGCCCCGACGCCTCCGCCTCGGGAAGGGACCAGCCTCCCCCACGGCTCTTTCATGCAGCCCCAGCACTACAGACACGGTGCTCCGGAAAGATGTTTTAATTTCCGCCGTGCCCGGGGCAAGGGCCGCACGGAGCTCCGCGGCCTCGGGCAGAAACGGGGGTGGTCAGGACTAGCCCGTGTCCTCCACAAACACGGCCAGCCCCGTCTGCCCCGCTGGAACGTAGGCGAGCGCGTCCACCTCCCCGCCGCCGCGGCTGGCTTTCTGAAAGTGGATCTCCAGGGTGTCTCTCATGGACTCCTCATCCAGCAGATCGGGAATGCCAGAGAGCAGGACAGTCTTGGAGCAGCGGGAGGGCTGGAGCTGAGCAGAGCCAAGGCTGAGCTGATGGCGGTGCAGGCAGAGCGGCTTCAGGAGCCCCCCACCTCTGGTGCCTCAGCGCAGGTTGGCAGGTGCTGCTGGCAAAGGGTTCTTGCCCTTACCTGCACGTTAATGATGCTTCCAATCATGCATGGCGATATTTTGACTTTGTATTTTCCTCTCTCAATAAGCACCTGGATGTGTCCTTTCTCAATTAGCGGCTCTGCCACTGAGGACGGAGAGGAAAGCCCTGAGCTGCCCATGCCCCAGGGAGCCCCAGGGGAGCTCCAGGGGAGGTTGTGTCCCCGGCACAGGCACCAAGACTGACACTGCCCAACTCATTGTCCAGCTCACCCGCACCAGCACAGTCTCAGGGGAGGCACGACAGCCTGGGCTCCCCGTGCCTTCCCTGTTCCCTACACATAAATACATCTGCCCTCGGGAGAAGACCTATTTCCCTCCAGAGCAGGCCGGGGCGCTCCACCCTTGCCAGCTGCCCAAGCTCAGCAGACCCCACACACCTCCATCCCGTGTGAAGGTCAGCACCATTTGGCCAGAGTCGCCCCAGAACTCCCTGCTCTCCACCTCACTGCCCCCATTCTTCGTCTTGCTGAAGAAGAGCTCCAGCTTGTCCAGCAGTGTCTCCTCAGGGATGCCCAGGCTGGGCAGGTCAGACACGAGGATGCTTCGGCTGCTCTGAGTCAGCCTGATCTGCGGGTGACACAGACTAGTCAGTGCGAGGGCAGGACAGACCCCAGAGATCAAAGGAGCAGCACTGACTGGGGCTGGTGGCAGTGCCCTGGTGGTGGCAGTGCCCTGGCAGAGGCAGGCTCAGGTAGGGAGGAGCACGGCATGCCCAAGGCAGCCCTGTGGCGTGGGGACCAGCAGGTCCTTGGGCCCTACCTCCAGGGCAGACGGCAGCAGTAACTCCACGGGTGCTGCCTGCACCCGCATCCTGCACTGGTCAGGCTCCTCCAGTTTGTCCCCACAGCTCAGCTTCACCACGTGCTCCTTCATCTCTATGATCCTCTGGGCCACTGCAAGCAGGGAGAGGCCCCAGCAAAGGGCAATGACTGCCCATTCCCAGCGCCCTGTGGGACAGGACAGAGCAGGAAGAGCCCCCAGCACAGGACAGTGACTGCCGACTCCCAGCGCTCTGTGGGACAGGACGTGGAGTGGGGAATGCTTTGGGGAGGAGCCCCACACAACACAGGCAGACAGGCAGCACTGAGCCCTGGCACAAGGAGGGGACATGGGGCAGACCCGAAAGTGATCGAGCAGGACACCTGGCCAGGGCAGTGTTCTTCTCACACCTACCCTCTGCCTTCTCAAAGGTGATGAGAGCCGAGCCCCCTGGCAGAGGGTACTGGATCCATGGGGTAAGTGTCAGTTTGTTCACGTCCTCCTTGTTTGCTACAAGTCCCTTAAACATCATTTTCTTTTCCGGCAAGGCAGACAGCATCTAGGTTCAAGTACAGACAGCACCTGGAGGAGACTGGACCCTGCATAAGGCATGTCCCTGCCAATCCACAGGCTAGAAACAAGCTCATGGCTCAAAATAAACAGCTGGAGAGCCTCAGCAGACTCTCCTCAGGTGTGGCTGTACCTGAAGTCCCAAAGCCATGACTGGAGCTCCTGGCCCTGGCAGAGGAGGCACCTGCTAGCAGGAGCTGTGCCAATCATCACACAATGCCCAGCTGCATTTGCCTCCAGCCTCTCCAGCCAGGCGTGCACTCCTGCCAAAGACCTGAGCACCCATACATGCTCTATTACCATCATAGGATCACTATGGAGGGCCCTCTCCGATTCTTCCAGTTTACTTTTCAAGACCCGCTTCTCCTGCCTCAGTTTGTTGTTCTTCTCCTGTGCTACAAAAAAGTCACCCTGGAAGGAAGGAAAGAAGGGATAGTAAGGGAACACCAGGACATGAGGGGCTGCAGCACACTGTTCTGAGCACAGCACTATTCTTGGACGTGGCTTCACTCACACCATTCTCCTGCTCTTGACTGTCTGCAGCCCTTGCCTTTGAGGACAGCTCTCCCTTCACCACCACTGCACTGTCTCACTTCCTGCCACAGGCCCGTTTCCTATGAAACCTCCACCAGACCCCGAGCAAAGTGATCTCAGAGCAGTGAGCTGCATGAAGCAGCCCCTCCACCCCCGGCACCTTTCCAACCCACACGTCCTCTGAATACCAACCTGGAGGGCTCTCTCTTCATCTCTATTTAAAAACAATTGTTGCTCAAGAGTTTTACGAAGAAGTTCTCCCTCTTGCCTCAGCTCTCGTGTTCTTTGCTCTGCAGCTTCCTTGGCCACTTGTAGCTCTTCACATTCTTGCTCCAGAACACTGTGACGCTCCTGTGAGAAGCACCATCAGACAGTGAGACCCTACAGACACTGTGCCACCCAATTGGCACCGAACCCCGGCACGGGCTGCTCCTTTGGGGATGAGCCCTGATCCCGGAACAGGCTCTCTTCTCCATGAGATGAGCCCTCTCCGCTGCCTTTGGCTCATAGTCTGAGAAAAGACACTCGAGCTCGTGGCCGGGGCCGGCTGGGCGGATCCCGGGACAATCCCGGCCGGTTGGGATTCAACTGTTTAATCCCGTCCCGGACACACCTTGAATCGATCGATCTCCTGCCGGAGCTGCTCAAGGCTCTCCTGGCCGTCGTTCTGCGAGGCGTCGGAGCACGGCAGCCGGACGAAGGAGTCCTAAGGACAGAAGGGGTCTGAGCCGCGCTGCGCCCCCCGGCGCGCAGGACCCCGCGGCTCAGCTCTCCTCACCTCCTCCGAGTCCATCCCCGCGGCGCTGGCGGCGGCACGACCGGAGCCCCGCGGAGCGTTCCCTACCCGGTCTCCGCTGCCGGGGGCCCCGTGCCGGCTCCCGCTTTCGCTTTCGCTTCCGCGGCCCCGCCCGGCCCGAAACCCCATCGATCCCAATCCCACCTTCCCCCAGCTCGCCCCGCGGAACTCGCCTCCCCTCGGCACGCAACAGCCCTACGCGGAATCGACCAGGAAGCAAATACCTAAATAAATACATACAATAGCCTCTTTCCGCCCCCCCTCTTGGGCTTAACACACTGAGCCAGCCCCTGCTCCCCTTGGGTGGCCACAGCCAGCACTGCCGCCTTCAGGAACCAAAAATCCTAACACCCACAGGTCGGTCCCTGGATGAACGACCTTGGACTCAGCACACACCCATTCATCTTCCCTCTTCCACCCGTTTTCTCTCACAGGGAGCACTGCAGTTTTGGGAATAAGAGATTTCCAGTGTGGCAGGAACATCAGCTCGCAGCTGCAGGAGAGGGGAGCGCAGCCCCGGGGCAGGAGGGGCCGAGGGCAGTCCCAGAGGTGACACCTCCATCCAGGGCTCAGGCCACACAAAGGCTCACCTGGCCGGCCACGGCTTTCCAGTTCTTAGGGACAAAGAGCAAGCACAACCACACCACAAAGAACACTGCTTAAGTAACAAAACAACGTGGGTTTTAATAAACGTTTATTGATGCAACCTTATTACAGCCCTAGAATCGCAGCTTCTGGAAGAACCACTTGTTCTTGCCGGTTTTGTACCTGAAAGAGAATACAAAGGTTAGAGAAGACTCTGTTCCAGCAGGTAACAGTAACCAAAGCTGTACCTGAGATGTCCCAGACAAACAAGAGGCAGCAAAATCAGCTTACTAAGAGACAATTCACCTGGTTGCTCCAGCCTGGACTGCAACTAGACCTGCTTTAAATACTGAAACTCCACGGGAAGCAAGTGCCAGCTTACATCTCTCTCCTGAAGGACACCCACACTGTGGGGCCTCCCCCCTCACCCACAGGAGCACCAGACGTGGCCATCCCACTGGACACCGGGCACGGCCTGGCGGCGTCACCAGCAGCTGCCTCAGAGAACAGCACAGGGGCTGCCTCAGACACGCTGGGGCCCACTGGGGCCACACAGCTCCTTCCTCTGAAGGAGATTTTGAACAGAAAACAAAAAGGAAGGACTGGTAACCCTGGCACTCCTGGGCAAAGCACAAGCACTGCCCCAGCCCACTCAGTCCAGCAACAGAAATGGAATGGACAAACTTGCAGCAGGATGCCAGAGCATCCACTGGCACGTGGAACACACAAACAGGTGAGAAGGAACACGCTCACCAAACGTGCACGCAGGGAAGCTGGGCAGACATGTCAGCCGGGGCACTCGGGGGCTATGGCACAGCCACACCAAGTCCTGGCCCTGGGGACCAGCACCAACACCACTGAAGAGAGGAGCACTCAACTCACCTTTCCTCAAATTTCACCTTGGCTTCACGTCTCGCTTTCCGTTTCAGAGCAGGGTCCCTGAACACGTCCTTATTGACCACTGTTTTGTCCAGGGGAATATCCACAGAATACCTGGGCAAGAGAACAGCATGGCTGGAAAGGGCCACAGGACCTGGCACAGGGCTGAACACCGAGCAGGGAGCCAGGACCGGTCCCCAACTTGTGCCAGGCCAAGGGGCTACAGCTCTTAAAGCCTCCTCCATTCAGGAACCACCAAAGCACTAAAGGCCCCCCGTTCAGCCTATAAACAAAACAGCCACGTGCTTCCCCACGGACACACAGCTCTGCCAGCCCCAGATTTTCCCAGATGTTTCAAACCCCATCTGCCGACACTCCCTGAGCAGGGGGAAGGGCAGCGTGGCTGAATTAAGAGCCAAGTGCCTCACTCCAAAAGTCAGTATTTCCCCTCAGCCTCAGACCACCAACTCCCTGTTTTTGCAGAGCCCGAGCCTCACGTTCACTCAGTCACGACATAAACAGCCCCAGTGCCTCTCGGCGGTCACGACACCACACGAGAACGCTCCCCAGAGGCAGCCGAGACTCCTCCTGCCCCGCCGGCAGCACTGCCGGGGCCGCACTCACCGGGTGGGCATCAGGTGGTTGTAGTTGTAAACCTTGACGAAGGACTTGATCTTGGATCTCTTGGCGATCTTCTTCTTGCCCATGGCGGCCGTCACCTTGCGCGGGTAGCGGTCGATCCCGGCCACCAAGGCGTGGCTGTACGGCCGGT
The DNA here is from genome assembly GCF_047495875.1 of Pithys albifrons albifrons. Classification (NCBI taxonomy): domain Eukaryota; kingdom Metazoa; phylum Chordata; class Aves; order Passeriformes; family Thamnophilidae; genus Pithys; species Pithys albifrons. The sequence continues at coordinate 311,947 of NC_092482.1, forward strand.
CCGAGGTGCCATCGTCGATGTTCTGAAACACACGGGCCGCAGCGGCGATGGCAGCGCACGGACCCCGCCTGTGCCGCCCCGCGAATCCCGCCCGGGGCGGCCCCGCCGGGACAGCCCCACGCTCACCTTAACGATGACGGCCTTCCGCCCCGAGTAGCGCCCAGCCAGCACCAGCACCACCTTCCCCGGCTTCATGAACTTCCCCATCTCTGCAGAGACCGCAGCCGGCAGTCAGGCCGCGCCGGCGCCGCCGCACCCGCGGATGGCGGCGGATCCCGCGCCCCTTCGCACTCACCGAGGCTCCGCCGCGATGGCGCCCAGACCGGAAAAGGAACCGGGGCCCGCGCCCCGACCTTTCACTGCAGGATCGCGCGTCACTTCCGGCGCGACACCGGGAGCGGCTGCTGACACCGAGCACGGCAGGACCTCGTGTTCCCTCTCCGGTGTTCCCTCTCCGGTGTTCCCCCCCCGGTCCCCGCCCCTCCCCGAGCACGGCGAGGGCCGCGGGACGGAGCCGGTAACGGACATAGCACACGGCACGGTGTTGGGCTGGGTCCAGACGTAGCACAGCGGTATTTAATACACCCCGCGGGACACGGGGCCGTGCTGGCCCTTGCACAAAAGCCTGGAACAATTTGCTCGGACCGGTGGACAAGCAGCCCGGAGACGCGGCCTGCGGAGCTGCTGGAGGAGCCTCAGGAGCCCCAGGGCAACTGCGGATCTGCCCGTGCCTTCAGCACCCACTCTGGGGAGGGCAGGTCCGGTGTGACCGGGCAGGCCCCGAGGTGCCTCAACACCTGCCAGCCTTGCTCCTCCCTGAGGGGAGGGCACAGACTGAGGAATAACCACAAAGGAGCTCAGCTGCACGTCCCAAGGGCCTCCCCCACCTGCAGGCCCGGTGGGCAGCCCTCTGCCCCCTCCCCCAACCCTCACGGGCACCCGGGCAAGGCAGTCTGGCCTCGGAAGCAGCAGGGCCAGGGCAGGGAGGTGCTGCCTCCAGCAGCTCTGCAGGGGCAGCCCCAGACAATGCACACTTCCAACATCGTGACACTCTAAAATTTCCCTAAAAGCAAACATCAAACAGACAAACTTGGGTCTTACAAAAGCCAGGCTTCTAGAGCCCAACAGCTGCCTACTTGTGGAAAATGAATGATCTCCAATAAAAACATCAAAAAGCATCTTTGATGTTTTTCAGCTGCCGGACAGCCAGATCAACAGGGAGGTCGAACTTCAAGTTGCTCAGGCGGCTGAGGAGGGTGAGTGCACTCTCAAACCCCGTGCTGGCCATGTAGCTCCAGGGCTGGTAGTGGGACTGCACCAGAGCTCCAGACTTGCAGATGAGGTTGAGCCAGGAGACCAGGCGCTGCTCGTTGAGTGCCAGGCACACCAGCGCCTTCAGCTCCGAGTCCGCGCTGCGCTTGAAGGGGCCGTGCTCCGTCAGCACGGTGTGGATGGCAGCCAGCAGGCTCTGCTTGGGGGTGGCAGCCACTGCTCCTGTCACAGGCAAGGCAAAGGACTGGGACAGCTTGCGAGCTGGGGATTCCACAAAGGCTTGTCCGTTCTTAGTGTTGTAATACTTGACAAAGAGTTCCCAGGGGTGCATCGTCCGTGGCGAGGGGGTGAGCGCAGGAATCAAGCAGGCAATGGGGGCCAACACCAGGCTCATGCCAGGGGAAGAGGCAGAGAGCCCGTGAGCCAGCAGGTCCCGCAGAGCCACCGTCAGCTCCCTGCGCACAGCCAGTGTCAGCTCATCTCTGCCTCCCAGGGGAACGTCCTGCAGCTCAGAGGAGCAGAAACCATGCTCTGCCTGCTGCTGTTCCAGGGCGAGCTGCCTCACCCGCTCCACTGACAACTCCAGTTTCTTAATTAAAGGGGAGAAGTCCTTGTTGTCTTGGTCCTTCTGCCACAACGTGTGAGGGATCTGACCCGTGGCACAACCAAACTGGCTGACAGCAAAGATCTGCAGCACGGCCAGCATGCGGCGCATGAGCTGCAGGCCCGTCTCCCGCATTCTTCTGGCATCTTCTGGGTTCACTGCCCAGGTTAGAAAAGAGAAAAACATACTCTTGTTAGGGAGTCAACAGCCCTTGTTCATACATACAAAGGGAGTGCAAATGTCTGCAAATTCCATCAGGCCAACATTCTGAGTAGCAGCAGATGCCTCACGCTACACTATTGCAGTGCCACTAAGTTCATGGCCTCAGACTCTAAAAAACACTGGATGCCTCAGCTCACAATACCTGCTCACAGAGCACAAATTACTGTGTGTCACACAGGCTTGCTTGGTCTGTCAGTGTTTTGTACTATCAGCAGTCCCTTCTCTTCCTGACCCCTGCCAAGGACGAATCCCATTCTTTGCCACATGTTCAGGCTCTGTGACTACTCTGAGGATCACACGGAGGGAGGGTAAAAGAACTGGACACATGCCTTCAGCAGTGGGGCTGGGGAGGTACAGAAACCAACTGCCAGGCAAAAGCAGAGCATGACTGATTTGTGCCTGTCAAAACTTCAGGAAGGGACAGCTGGAGATGTGCTGGCAGTGCTGAGCCTGGTGATGCCCACCTCTGTTCGCAGAAGGCCGAGTGCTGGGTTTGGAGGAGCCCCTGCAGTCACAGTGTCCATCTTCTGCCTTGCCAGAGCTTCCAACTTCATCTACAACAAGGATTTCACACCATTATTTCACATTTGTGAATTTCAGCTGCATATACCAAGTATGAAGGTCAACGTTCCTCAGACCTCTCTGGAACTCTTTTTTCACTCTATTCATTTTCTCACCATCAGTTTAGAGAGATTTATACTTTCCTGTGACCCAGAAGCTGTTCCTGCATGCCTGACATCTGTGACCTCCCTCCTCATGACTATGACAAGGAATTACAAAGCAATTCAGTCTGCTTATCTCAAAACTCATCACTGACCCTGAATGAAGTTGATGAACATTTCGAGGTCCCTTATCTGGGTCTTCAGTTGTTCCACCAGCTGCTCCTTCAGCCTGGCTGGATTTACAATCTGTGCTATGGCAGCATCCACCCGCTGCCGCAGTTCCTCTGGAGAGAGAGTTGCAATATCTTCACTCAAGTCCATGTCCAGCTTCTTTATCAACTCATTTATAATCATCTGAAAACACAAGTGAGCAGCATGATATCACAGTGTGGCACTGCAGCCCAGGACATTCCCTTGGAAGCAGGAGGCCTTTGCTGTACAGAAATAATTGCAGAAATGGGACAGCTTCACACATATTGATGAACTGCTAACACTCTGTTGCAGCTGCTGGCATGGAGTATAGACTGATGAGCAGCTACTGTTTGTAAGAGGTTCACAAGAGCTAGGAAATATAGTGGGAGGATTTTTAAGCCTTACCTGTTGCCTTTCCATAACCACAGACTGTGGCAGAGAATCATAGCTGCCCTCTTGGTAAGCAAAGGTCTCCAGGTCATCCAGCTGTGTCTTGAGCTGCAGGATCAGCTCCCTCTGCTTCTCTTTCTGGACCTCAATCTGCTCCTGCTTCTCTTGCTCACCCTGAAAAAAAGTTACCAGTAAATAAAATTGAAGACTTATTGTCATAGCAAAGTCCCAGCAAACAGCATCATGACATGAGTGTTTCCTGCAGTTCATGCAGTTCATTAACAAGCACTGCAAACCAGTCTGAGACAGAAATGTGCCTGAGCACCGAGGAGAGGTGCCAGCCACATCACCTCCTCTGAAGGGAGAAGGGAAGCATTTCTCCAGACCTTCTGCACCCACACCTCATCCCACAAGGCCGGGATCCAGGAAGAAAGTGGCCAAATAGTGTGTGCATATCACAGCTCCTCTGAGTCACCTGTATTGTACCTGGGAGTGGAGCGGTGACACACCACTCAGGGCCTTGGGGCACGTCCCTGCGAGCCAGCTCCGTGTCCGCAGGGCCCTGAGTGTGTCTGGCACCGATCCCTGTGGAAACACTGGTGTCGCGGGCAGAAGCGCCGCTGAGCGCCCGCCGGCAGCGCTAACAGGACAGGCGCACATACTGAGACCGCAGCAGGAGCCAGGGGATGCCGGTGCCCGGGGCATCGGCGCTCTCCGTGCCCAGCAGAGCCCCGCTCTGCCCGGCCGCGGGCACTCACCGGGGCGGCACCGAGCCCGTGGGGCAGCGGCGCGGGGCAGCCGCGGAAGGCGAAGTCCTCGAGGTCGCGGAGCAGGCGCTGCTGCTCGGCCGGGCCCGCCCGGGCCACCTGCCGGAGCCGGAACTGCACCTGTGCGAAGTGCGAGGCGAGCGCCAGCAGCGCCCCGTGCAGCCGGCGCCGCTCGGCCTGCAGCCGCGCCACCGACTGCGGCGACCTGCTCCCCGCCGCCACCTCGTCGTCGTCCTCCTCTTCCTCCTCCGCCGACACGGCGCCTACCGGCGCCCAGCGCTCGCCGGGGCCCGACGCGCCGCCCTCCGCCTCCATGGCCGCCTCTACCGCCGCTACGGCCGCCGCGCCCCCGCCGCCATCTTGGCGCCGCCGGGCGGGGCGATGGGCGGGGCCGGCGGGGCGAGGGCGCCCCCTCGCGGCGCGGCGGAGCGGCTGCGGCGGCCCCGGGGGGTTCGCGGAAGGTCTCGGGGGGTCCCGGAGTTCCCGGGAAGTCCCGGGCGGTCCTGGGGGTCGGGGAGCTCCCACCGCAGGCCGCGACCGGGCTGCGGGTTGGCCGCGTTGTGCCCGCCCCGGCCGGTCCCCCCTCCCGGCCCAGCCGGCAGCCTCGCCCCCGGCCCGAAATAGCTCGGGGCGGGGTCGGCACCGCAATGGCGAGGTGAGCGCGGTCGGACGGGACGGGCAGCGCCCCTCCACGGCGCCCGGTCCCGGCCGAGGCACCATCCCGGGGCAGCGGGGAACGGTACCGGCAGAGGGGAGCGGGCACGGGCCGGACGGGCCAGGCTGACTGCCGGGCGAGGGGCCTGCGGGGCGGGACAGGAGAGCGCTGCTGGCCCACCGCCCACCACACACCGGCCGGCACCCGCCCGGCTCCCTCCGGCAGCCCCGGGGCTGGGCACGGGGGTGAAGGAGCGGCCCCGGAGGCGGAGCAGAGCTGGCACCGCGGGAATGCCCCCGGTGATACTGGCTGGTCTGCTTTTCCCTAAGGCAACCTGCAAAGACACTGTGGTACGATCGCCCGCGGTACGTGTACCTGGAGTTCTGCGTCGAGGACAGCATGGACGTGAAAGTTACCATAGAGGACCAGCGGCTGGTGTTCAGGTGAACTGCCCCTGCCCTGCTGACTGATGACATGGCCCTGAACTGGGATGGTTCTGTGAGAGCAGGGCATGCATGGCCTCAACCGTTTCCTAAGCCAGGCTGTTACGGTGTTTTGGCAGTTGCAAAAATGCAGACGGTGTGGAGTTCTACAACGAGATCAACCTGTATGCCAAGGTCAACTCCAAGGTGAGGCATCCCCCCAACAAACTGCTCTCCGACAGCCTCTATCAGGCTCAGAGTCAGAGCCAGCCTGTGCAGGCATGAACAGCGCTGCTTGGTGCTGAATGCTGCCTGTTCTTGAGAGCTTCAGGTAAGCACAAACCTGAGAGCCCTGGCTTGCCCTGGGCCTGGTACTTGGAGTGCTGCCATGAGCCAGAAACAACTTGTCTCCGTGGTTCTGCACAGGGCTGAGCTTTATGACTGTCTCCAGGTCTGCACAGAGGAGTGTGGCAGACACTGGGGTGAGGCACCCCTGATCTCTTGGCAGGACTCACGGGAGAAGCGCTCTGACCGCTCCATCACGTGCTTTATGAGGAAGTGGAAGGAGAAAGTGGCCTGGCCGCGCATCACTAAGGAGAACATCAAGGTGTGTGTGGTGTCTGGCAGCCAGGGCCAGCTCAGCACGTGTGCTGTCGCCACACAATACCTTGTGGCTCCCAGGGACCAACCTGGCCCCGGGACAGACACAAAGGGCCCCAAGACAGAGCTCCCACAAAACTCAACCTGACAATCACCACTACTCCACAAATATCTGCCCTTCAAGAAGGATGCAGCACAGGCAGGCCCAGGACCGGCGCCTGCGGGCAAAGGGACACCCCTACTTCCTGATCCTCCCCAGGCCCTTCACCTGTGCAGGAACAGTCCCTGGGCTGTGGGTCCCTACTGTGCTGCTCCCCCTGCTCAGGAGATGTTCTCTGTGCCCACAGCCAGCCTGGCTCTCCGTGGACTTTGACAACTGGCGAGACTGGGAAGGGGATGAGGAGGTGGAAAGGGCCATGGTGGAGCAGTATGCAGAGGTGAGCTGGGCTGCTGGCTTTAGGGTCCCCAGGCACATCAGGTGGATACTTGGGATGGTGGGGAGGCCAGGCATTTGGGGTTCCAGCCATTTGTTTCCCATCCAGATGCTGGAGAAGGTGACAGACAAAGGCCCCCCGCCAGCCATGGATGACCTGGATGTAAGTACCACCTGCCAGCTGCTTCCCACCACTCTGCTGAGCAGAGCCAGGCCTTTGCCCTCCCCAGCTCCGGGACAGCGGCAGCAGCTCCTGCTGCTCCCCTCGGCCAGGCCGTCCCGGAGACAGCATGGACGTGCTCCCCGGGGCTGCCGGCCGGTGCAGGGCTGGCCCGGTCTCTGGCATCTCGCCCTGCTCCTACAGGACGACTGAAGCCCGGGTCCCGGGGATGCTGCGGCTGCAGGAGGCCTCCCGGCGTGCCGCTAACACGCACCGACCGACGGGCAGCGCGGGCAGGGTCCTCCGAAGCACCGGAGCTGCCTCAGCTGGTGCCCCGCCGCGGGCAGCGCACCCGACCCTGGGCGGCGGAGGCGGTGCGGTCTCCCGTGCCCGGTTACCGCGTGGGGCTTAGGCTAATAAACATGTGTACTGCCGCGGCCGTCTGCTGTGCGCCCGGGATCCGTCCGTCCCCAAACCGGGGCCGTCCCTCCCCAGACGGGGCCGCCCCTCCGCACCGCGAGCGCGCCCGCGTCATCCCGCAGGTCCCGCCCGCTCCGCCCGCGCCGTGTCCCTTCGCGGCCGGTCGCGATGGTGTTCCGGTGCCAGCGGGACAGCTGGGCCCGGCAGGTACCGGCGCGGGGCGCGGGGCGCGGGGCAGGCGCGGGCCGGCCCTTACTGTGCCGCCGTCTCTGTCGCAGTTCGCCACCAGGGTGGTGTCGTGCCGGCCGGCGGAGGTGCGGCTCGAGGACGGCGGGGAGCCGGTGCGCGGGTTCCAGGTGGTGCTGGAGGACACCATCCTCTTCCCCGAGGGCGGCGGGCAGGTACGAGCCGGGCCGGGCGGGGCGGGGGCCGGGCCCGACCGGCGGCACTGACGCCCCGTGTCCGCAGCCTGACGATCGCGGCCTCATCGGGGACGTGCCGGTGCTGCGCGTGACCCGGCGGGGCCCCGAGGCCCTGCACTTCGTGCCGGCCGCGCTCGAGCCCGGCGTCGAGGTGCAGCTGTCGCTGGACTGGGAGCGCCGCTTCGACCACATGCAGCAGCATTCAGGTCCGTGCCAGTCCCGGGGGGCACCCCGTAACACCCCGCTTACCCTTACCGGGGGTCGGTCAGTGTCCACCGTGCCCAACGGCTCTGCGTGCACGGCCTGGCCCTGGCACCACTTGGGACAGCAAGTGACTCGCTGCAAGCCCTCCTTGGCTTGTGAACAAACCCACCGAAAACAGCTTTGGAAGGAAAAGTTCAGCCCATGAGGCCAGGGCTGTCTCCACTGCCCCTGAGCACTGGCAGGAGCCTCACGGTGCCTGGCACTTGCTGCTGGGGGGAATGTCCGTGGGGCTTACACAGCCTGACTGAGAATACCAGTGGCACTCAGAGCTGGTGCTTGCATGTCTCTTCCAGGACAGCATCTCATCACTGCCATTGCAGAACAGATGTTTGGATTCAAGACAACTTCATGGTGAGCAGGATGAAGATTCCTGTATTACCTTGTTTGGCACATCCCAGCATGCTGGGCTGCACAGAACCTGAACATTGACACACCAAAAGCAGTTTGGACATTTCACTCAAGCTCAGAGGTCCTGGGAGAGGTGACTGACCTAGAGAAGCTGTACAAAGGGTTTGCTCTGTCTTGTCCTCCTCAAGTGTTTGGTTTGTACTTGGTGTTCTGAACATAACCGGGAGAAGAGGGAAGTTTGTTTTGTTTCAGTCCCCACATGCCCAGCAGTGGGATGCTGGTGCTGCACAGAGGGACCTCCCGGCTGGTCTGAGCTACAGCAGCCGATGTTCTTCCTCGGTGCAGGGAGCTGGGCCGGCAGCGGAGCCTCATTGAGCTGGACACCCCCTCGATGACAGCAGAGCAGGTCAAGGCCCTGGAACAGAGTGTGAACGAGAAAATCCGGGACAGGGTCCCTGTGACAGTGAGGGAACTGGCAGCAGATGACCCTGAAATTGAAACAGTGAGTGGTGGGAGAGAACTGGTAAGATTTGTGGGACCAGAATAACTGAGCATGGATGTCACCTTGTTTCTCACTGTCCTCCTCTGCCAGGTGAGGAGCCGGGGACTGCCCGACGACCACGTGGGGCCAGTGCGTGTTGTGGACATTGAAGGCATTGACTCCAACATGTGCTGTGGGACTCACGTCTCCAACCTGAGTGACCTGCAGGTGGGTGGTTGCAGCCAAGCTGCCTCCAGGAGCCACACTCCACACAGAGCACAGCAGGAGACACTGGGATCCAGAGGCTGCTCGAGACTGTACCCCTTGGAAAGGGCTGAGGGAGCCCAGCAAGGCCACACATGGGCTGGCAGCCTCAGGGTCTTTTGTTTTCTTGTAGCAGAACTCAGACCTGTGTGCAGCAATGACATCCCTGTGCTGCCAGTGCCTCTGCAGAGGGTGCACGGGTGCTGCGGGTGCGTGTTAGTCATGTACCCCCTGCTTAAAGCTCTGATATTTTTGAGTGTTTGTCATGGATCAGAGGTCCTCTGTGCAGGGAGATGGTGATAAAACTCTAGAGCTGCCTTTAAGTATTTGTGCCTTTTCAATTGTTGGTTGGAGTCTGTTTCCCAGCAGAGACATCCACATGCCCTTCAGAGTCCAGGCTGTGACTAGAGAATTTCATAAATTCCATTGTACCACCATCTTGGTTTTTTTGTATGTTGCTCTTGTGGTTGATTTTAATAAATTTATTTTCACCAGCAGAGAGTCAATATTCACCACAAGGCATAGTCTGGTAGGAACTGATCACCTGTGTGTATAACCAAAATGCTCTTCTAACCAGGGTGATTTTCTTTTTAAGGTTATTAAACTCCTTGGCACGGAAAAAGGGAAAAAGAACAAAACCAATTTGGTTTTCTTGGCGGGAAACAGAGTGCTGAAGTCCATCGAACAGAGTCACAGTACTGAGAAGGCTCTAACCTCCCTGCTTAAGTAATACCCTTTCCACTTCTGTTATTTCATCTTTCTTCCTCCTCCTGACAGATACCACATAAGCCTCAGGGTGCAGCTTCTGGGGCTGCTTAGGATTTGGTTTTGCTCCTTTAGGAAATCCTTCCTTTGTCCTTCAGAGCAGGGATCCAAACTCTCCTTGTTTTTTCAGAAATGGACCAGGTGAGCATGTAGAAGCTGTGAGAAGACTGCAGAGCTCTGTGAAACTGCTCCAGAAGGTACGAGAGTGGCTGGGAAAAGTGGGGCGTGGCTGCTTCCTGTAGACCTGAGCTTCAGTTGTGGTAACTGGGAATTGAGTTGTAGGCTTCAGTTTTTGTGGATATGAAAAGTGCTCCAGCCTCTGGGAGCACAGCTGTACTCACATGGACTTCTCCAGCTGCAGTACAGTTCATTTGCTTTTCTTTCAGAATAACCTAAACCTGCTTAGAGACATTGCTGTTTTGATAGCCCGGGACTTCAAGAGCAAACCTGCTCCAGGGCAGCTGTTTGTGTTGCACAGGTATGGAGGAACTCAGGGAAAAGAGGCCAACAGTGTCTCACACATTTTATGGCAGTTACATCTCTCACACCTATTCAGGGTTGTTTTCTGAAGGAAAGGTATAAATGAGGTAAATAGAATATTGAACTGCCTCAGCCTGCTGTGCAGTTGTGTCACTAAAGGAGAGTGTTCACATTAAAGGAATGTGTTCATAATTCAGTCACTGACTTTTCTGGTTTTGTAGCTGAGAAATGACTGCAATTCATCTAATTTCTCTCTGCCCTTGATATTTTCAAATAAAACCAGGGAGATCTATTTCTTAAAGACTTTAACACATCCACAGGAATGCCCAATAAGGATTTAGATATATAGGCAAAATCTAATCTCCATCCTAAGAGCAAGAGGCCAAAACCCCTGATGAGGCCATTCTTTTCTGATTGAGATTTTGGACTCTAGAGGAGGTTTGTGCTTTCTTCTGAAGTGTTTTTTTACCCATCCATACAGGAAAGAGGGTGATTCCGAATTTATGAACATCATTGCTAATGAGATTGGGACAGAGGTGAGTCGCTGATGAAGACTGATCTGACAACCACTGTTTTTTCACCTGAGCTATACACAGACAGGGGCTGGCCAGGCTGCTGTTCTGCCACAGGTGTGATTGGAGCTCTGGTTCCCTTCGACAGTTACCTGGGGTTACCTGTCCCCAGCAGCTTCAGTCTGCAGGGAAATCCTCAACAGTGAGAATTCAGAGCACTGGGGCAGAGCCTGACCCCCAAAGAGCTGCACAGAGCCTCATCAATAAGGATAGGATAGGGATGTGATGGGAGGGGATAGGATGGGATAGGATAGGGTATGATAGGATACAAGTAGAATAGAAAGAGTAGACTGTTTCAGTTGAAAGGCATCTACAACAGTCATTAGTCAAACTGCCAACTGTATCCTTTTAATTCAGGATACCCCAGTACTATGCTGTCCCAACAACACGTGACTGAGAACAAAAGGTTCAGAAGACACTTCCCTTATTCTTTTTTCGAGCAGTCTCTGTCTCAGTAATGTGTATAAACTTCTGAATTATGGGTGTGCTGTTTGGGTCCTGTGGCCAGTGTTTGTCCTTTCCCTGAACAGAGAGGGCACTGCTTAATCTGCAGCAATGTCCACCTCTGTCCACAGGAAACCCTACTATTCCTGACTGTGGGGGATGAAAAAGAAGCAGGCCTCTTCCTTCTAGCTGGACCTGTTGAAGCAGTTGAGAGTTTAGGTCCCAGGTAACATGTTTTGTGGTTTGTTTCAAATGAGCAAGGATCTCTTGTTGCAGACGGAGCAGCTGCGCAGTGTAATCCGGGCATGGGGCTGTGCTTGCTGTTCAGAGCAGCCTGTGGTGTCGTTGCTGCAGGGTGGCAGAGCTACTGGGAGGGAAGGGAGCTGGGAAGCGCGGCCGCTTCCAGGGGAAGGCATCCAAGATGAGCCATCGAGGAGAGGTGCAAGCTCTGCTTCAGGAATTCCTCAGCCATCGAAGCCCTGAAGAGTAAGAAATAATACTCAAAGTAGCATTGTCTTCCCTGTTTTGCAAATGCCTCACCAACTTCTCTCTTGGAAAATAAAGACCTGAACCCGAGAGCTGATGTGCACGTGATCTGAACGGGTTTGTTTGGTGCTCACAGAAGGGTGGAGAGGATCTGCCATCTGTGCTTTGCTGCAAGGGCTCTTTCATTTCCCCAGATAAATGGTAGAGGCATTCAAGTAGTCCTTAGTTAACCACTTTGTAGTAAAACCAGGAGGGCCCTCCCACTGGCAGTACAGTGGGGCTTTTTGCTTTGCACCGGTTGCTGAGGAGCAGTTGCTTGGCACCAACACTCAGCAAGAGGCAGCTGGTCCCCCCACCCCTCTGACACTTTGGCTTGCACAGGGGCAAAGAGCAGCCAGAAGGGAGAGTGGGTGGTTCACGGACAAGAGGTGGTTCCCCACTATGTACCAGTCCTTTCCCTAGTTGGGGTGCAGTTGTTACTGATCCTTTCTTGAACATCAGGAGTTTCTCGGGCTGATGCAGCTACAGACTCCCTCAGAAACAGGCAGCCCTGCTCCTGGTTTTCCCTCAGCTCACTTCCACTGCCTGGGATGACCCTGAAAATGCTGCAGTCTCAGCCAGAGGACCTGAAGAGTGCTGTGGAGCCATAGTGGGGCACAACAGATAATTTGGGCTGTTTTTTCCCCTTCTTGCTAGAAATGGCGTTACAGGTGTACTCTAGATGTTGGAAATAGAAATAGAATGAAAGAAACCTCCATCCTAAGGAAGTTTATCTGTCATGAACAAAGGGATGGAGAACCCCAGCACACAACATTCCCACAGGTGGCTGCTGTAACGGTGTCAGCACACAGGGAACGCCACTGAATCGTGTAGCTGGCTGAGTGTAGGGCCACCACTGACAACTACGACCCCAACCCCGCAGCACAGCCAAACGCCAGCTCTGTCTCCACACAGGGGGTTCAGCACAGCCCCAGCCGAGCCAGTCGTTCTCAAAGCTGAGCTTGTTTCTGGAAGCTGTAAGGTGTCAAGTTTGTCCCTGTTCCTGCCACAAGGTGGACTCAGAAATCTTGGATAAACAGCACAAAAAGCAGCTCATCCGCCCCGCCCCGCTCCGCTGTGCTGTGCTGTCAGTGTCCGACTGCAGAGCAGGGCGAATGGCAAACACCTGGGGCACCTGGCAGTGCCCTTCCCAATGATTTGAACGTGTGTTGCAGGTGTTAGTGCTTCTCATCAGCCAGGAGAGAGGCCCTTCCTCCACAACTCGCAGTCTGTGCCACAGCCCTGAACCCAGGAGCTGAACCCACATCCCACGGTGCTGGCCAGCGGGACACCTGAACTCACCAGCTGAACTCATCTTCGGCTTTAATAAAACTTGCTGTGCACAGCCACACCCCCACGTCACGTGTGTATAGATACGTGTCATGTATGTACACACGCATGCTGTGTCACACAGCGGCGAACACCGAACGCCCCGGGGCTGAGGGGCCCTCACGCTGGTGCTTTATCTTCATGTCACAGTGTCTGCTCGTTCCTGTCACGGAGCTGCCTCACCAGCAGACCCCAGGCACCCAAGGGTGAGCACCCTGCTCCCAGTAGTACTGTCCCCAGCCCTGCAGTGCTGAGGTGGCATGTCCACGTGAACTGCAGAGAACAGGGTCTCCCCTGCACTGCTGCTGTGTCCTGGGCAGATGACCTTCACCTGTGGGTGCTGCGGGAGGGGCAGCAGGGGAGTCCTGGGAGTGCAGGGCTCTCTGTGCCATCAGCCAGCCGCAGACTGGCATGACTGACACTGTGCTCAGATCCGTGCCGTGGGGGCCACCTGGCAGCAGTGCCAGCCCAGTCTCCACAGTCCACTCCCGGTGCGGAATCAGCAGGGAGCACAGAGGGTCTGGGCTGCACCCAGGGCATGGTGGCTGTCCCCGAGACCAGGGCCAGAGTGGCCACTTGCCTGGACACAGTCATCTGCAGGGACGCCCTAGGCAGCCTTCTTGTCCTGTGTGGCCAGGAGGTGGGAGAGGCAGTAGGGGATGAGGCTGACAGTAGCCAGTGGCACAGCTGCACTCTTGCAGAAGGAGAGGAAGTAGAAAAGTAGCTGCATGTGAGAGGGTGGCTTGAAGGCATCAAAGATGTGGAGGATGAGGAGGGAGGCAGCAACACAGCCCAGGCGGAAGGGCAGCTGCTGGCTCTGCTTCCCTTGGAAGCTCTTCTGGTACATGTGGGAATTGAGGGCCAGCCCCAGCCCAAAGAGGATGCCCAGGTTACGGAGGAGGCTGGCAAAAGGGGTGGTGTCGATGTGGACCCACTCAGGGTGGCTGCACCACCTCTGTGCCTTCTCCAGCGTCCAGAGCAGGTCCACGCCAAGCACCCGCAGCAGCAGGTAGAAGCCCAGGGTGAAGCTGAAGAGGAAGAAGGTGATGCCCAGGTACCGACGAAGGCTGGCATGGTAGATGCAGCGAACATGCTGGAAGGTCTTGGCAACAGCGATCCCTGCCAGTAACAAAGCAGGAGCACTGGTCAGTGCCCTGGGTACCACAGCCCAGCATGGCAGTGCCACAGAGAAGGGGATGGGGGACCCAATGCACTTACCTGAGAAAACCCCCGCAATGACTTGGTGGGGGAAGTGAGCAGCAATGAAGACTCGTGACAGGCAGACGCAGACCTGAACTGCCCAGAACCCCATCCAAAGCACCGTCCACAGCACCCTATGAGGGGCAGGTGGCCATGTTGGTGCCAGGGCCAGCTCATGCTGCCTGTGACACAGCCCTCACATATGCCAAACAGTGGCTGGCTGCCTGCTGAACCCATCTTGTGCAGACTGCACCTGGAGTGCCACAGCCTGGCTGTCTGTCCACAGCCTTGTGCCTTAGTGGGCTTGGCCATACCAGTCGGTGCTGGAGCTGCCTCTGCCCAGCACAGGTGGTTTTGGTGCACAGCTTACCAGTATGTCAATGTCCTTGACCGCTTCTTCCCACGAGCAGCGGAGAGGAGGGCCACCACCATGACATAGTAGACACCTGCTGCACCCATGGCATGGCCAGATGGGCTCCCTGGGCAAGAAGAGAGCCCCAGGTCAAAGTCGGCATGGGCCAGAGCCAAGCATGGGCAAGTGTTTGTGCTGAACCACCACATCTGCACCAAGGGTCAAGATCTGCTCTGGGCAGGGACTTCCCTTCCTTCTCCCACTGCAGGCATAGCTGGCATCCCTGGGAGCACAGCAGTAATGGCCCTTTCTCAAGAGCTGGCCAGGAGCATGTGTCGCTAGTGGGCTGTCAGCCACGGCCCTGCCCAGGCCAGCACCCCTCCCTTTGTGTGCAGGTCACCCTGGGCAAGGACCCATTGCCCCAGCTGGAGCTAGGGGACCCCACCAGGGCTGGGGGACCCTACCAGGGCCAGTCTCACAGGTGAGCGGGAACTGCTGGATCTCTGGAGCGGAGTTGTTGCTGTAATAGTCTGTGTCGTGCACCCACCAGTATGGTCTCTCTCCAAAGAGGATCCTGAAAAGAAAGGAGAATGGGGGCTGGGGGCTCCTGGGCACAGTTGCAGCTTCAGCTCTGTACTGGGAGCTGGAAGAAGCAAAGGACCCAGTGAGTGGTTCAGGGCATCCAGACAGACACAGCACCGAGCTGGTCACTTGGTTCTGACTGCTGACACTGTCTGTCTAAGTTCCCATTCCCAGCCCTGATGAGGAAGGGAAAGAATTTCCTGGGAGTAAGTCAACGCAACCTTCTGTGGTGAGGGGCTCTGTGCAGCCCCTGCTCAGCACCACAGCCCTGGCTGATGGGAAGGGTCTGTTTGTAGAAGGCTCCATCTCTCTAGTGGGCTCTGGAGATGGGGAGCTGTTTCTGCATAGTGTGGGAAGGAGCGACCATTGTCACTGCCCAGCTGGGAGCCAAACTCTGGTCGTTGTTCCGCTCCAGCATTGGGACTGAGAGCACCCATCTGGCCTGCATTAGTCCAGCTGTGCCAACACACTCAGAGGGAGCTGTGGCTCAGGGCCACTCACCACTTGAAGACGAGGTTGAGCCAGTCTCCGATCACAGCCACCCAGATGAGCCTGATGCCCACTGCCTCACTGAAGTGGAACCAGATGGGGAAGAGGACAAAAAAAGCATTCCTGAGGTCAGCAGCATAGGAGATGAAGAGGAACCAGTCCTGGGAGCCTTGGAAGCGTTGCTGCAGCCAGTGTGTAGCCCAGATGCCCAGGTCGTGCAGCAGGTTCATGTTGGCCTCCATTCTCTTCTGCTGCCGCTGCCCTTGCTGTGGCTCTGGCTGTCCCACACTCCACTGTGCCACTGGGGTTTTTTATACTCTGCAGGGTCTTGTTTGCTGCGGGCAGGTCGCTGTCCCAGCACTGATCTTTGGACCCAAAACCACTTTTGCCAAAGGTGCATCGCGGGGGGGTTGTTACAAACATGGTTGGAACAACTTACGTAAAAGGGAAAAACAGGTTTCGAGGGCACATGGAGCACAGCCCAGCACCATCCCTGCCCCACAGCTCCCCTCGCTCAGGGGAATCCTGCAGCCCCAGCACCATCCCTGACCCACAGCTCCCTTCACTAAGGGGAATCCTGCAGCCCCAGCACCATCCCTGCCCCACAGCTCCCTTCACTAAGGGGAATCCTGCAGCCCCAGCACCATCCCTGCCCCACAGCTCCCCTCGCTCAGGGGAATCCTGCAGCCCCAGCACCATCCCTGCCCCACAGCTCCCTTCACTAAGGGGAATCCTGCAGCCCCAGCTTCTCTGGCTGCCCAACACCACAGTCTGGCTGCTCCAACTGAACTGCAGCTTTCGCTCTGTTATCTGGGTGACAGCCCTGCAGAGCTGCCGCACACAGGGCTGACACTGCTCCCACCTCTCTGCCATCTCCCCATGAAACACCACACTAATGGGATGCCCAGGAGGGTGGAGTGGGAGCATGGAGCAGAGGGTGTGCTGTCTATCCCTCTCCTCATTTTCCAGGCCAATTCCAGGACTTTGTGTAACCTGAAACTTTCCAAACCATTACTGGAGCTCCCTGCAGCTACAGACAGCCAGGTCTGGGGCAGTCCTGGCTGCCAGCCACGTTCTCCTGATCTCTGGTGTGGGGCTAAAGGACCTCTGCAAATAGGGATGGCATTTCTCCTCCCAGTACCCCTCCACTGGATTAATCCCTCCTGCACCATCAGACCCCAGCTGTGGGGATGGAGCTGAACACACCACTCATCCCAATGGACTGGATCCCAGCCCGTGGCCATTCCCTCAACCCCAGCCACACTCTGCTGTCACTGGCACCACTGAAGACACCACAACTTTATCGTCCACAACCAGTGGTGCTCGGACACACAGGCCTGTGGCAGCAGCACAGCGTGCTCAGCCATCACCCACTGCAGCTGAACAGGCAGCTGCCCGTGGTGGGAGCAGGCAGCAAGGTGTTAATGATCAGCAGCCAGTGAAATGCATCACTTATCTCCCTCCTGAGAAAAGTCAGGTCAAGATCCTTGAACTGCTGCCACATGCTGTTTGCTGCTGCAAGAGCCATGTCCAGCATCTGAGTCCTGCCCACAAGCCCGTGGGGTTCCAGGCAGCATCCTGTCCCCTCTGCCCACACGGAGCCTGGGGAGCCACGGGGTCTGACAGGCAAAACCCCAGCAGAAGCCCTGGGAGAGAGGCACAGATGGCCCATGAGAGAAGCAGTGCAAATGCCACAGGATCAGCCCTGTCACAGACATGTCCCTGCCCAGTGCTGGTCCTCCCTGTCCCTTCCAGCCCAACCTCACTGCACCTGATGAGGATCATCCCAGACCCCGGACTGAGCTTCCAACCTACAAAACACCCCAATAAAGTAGAAGTTTGAAAAGAAATGGAATTACTCTTGCAAAACATATTCCTCAACAGTTCCTTCCAGGATCCTCAACTGAGTGGCTTTGGCCAGCATGAAGGAATGCAACAAACTTGGCTTCTGTGTAAAAAATATTTTGAAACCATCAGTAATAAATCCTCTGCAGGAGATTTCACAGCAGAAAAGGGGGCAAAACGTGCTGGGGGATGGGGACTAGCACTCCAGTCCTCTTGGAAAGTCACTGCAGGAAACCTGGGGCCACAGCAGGGAGAAGCCAGGAAGAGGGACAGAAGCAGTCACCTCCTCCCTCCCAGCATGGAAGATAGAGTGGCACAGCCCAGTGCCCCCATGTGCAGTGGCCAGGTGCACATGCCATGGTGTCAGGTCTGTGCCAGAACCGCCAGTATCCACATGGTAGTTTCCCTGTACTGCTCTATGCCTTGCACTGCAGATACACCCCTGGCCCAGCCCACTGTGTGGAGCAGGGGCAGGTTGGGGTGGAAGGAGCTGCTGACCCCCAGGACACCACAGGGTTCTGCGTCCTGGCCAGTCTGACACGGGCAAGGAGCACCATGCCAGGGTCCTGCACTGGGCAGCCACACTGGCAGCACCACTGGGCCCATGCTTTGCAAACTGTCTGGGGAGGCTTTCTCAGGGAAGGAGCAGGGGCAACCTGATTCCTGCCCTGGGTCTGTGCATACCAAGGCCAGGACCACCTGGCAGCACAGGAAGATTGTGCCTGCAGTGGCAGCAGCTGGCTCTGGGACATGGAGCTCCAGATGGAGCTAAGGCAGGTGCAGAACAAGTAGGTGCTGTAACACAGTGTGCCACATGCAGTGCCAATGTTTGGTCCAGAACATTCCCAGATGGCTGTAAGGTCCAGGCCAGCCAGTAGCAGCAAGCGGGTCACTGCCAGCATGGGCCTGCGTCAGCAGGCAGAGTCCAGGCACACCGGACACACGTGGGCACGCAGCACTGGGCAGGGAGCCAGCTGGCCACTGCCATCCTCTCACACTAGGCCCTAGAGAGGAACCTCTGGGCACAGTCCCTGCTGTTACCCCAGGACACCTGGGAAGCACTGCAGCCTCCCACTGAGTTGTGGCCTCAGCTGCCCATCACCCCTCCCTGTGCTGCAGGTAGCAGAGATGGTTCCCAGGGGGAGGTGCCGCTGACATTAGGGCTTCTCAAGCCCCTCCAACGTGGTTCTGGGCAGACCCAGCCACTACATTAGGAGGTCAGAGGGGATGGACACCCACTATCCTCCCCTGGGCACCTTGGCCAGTGCTCAGCCTCTGCAGCCAAGTGCTGGGGGCTGCACTGCCCTCACCAAGCACCTTGGTGTCCCATCCCAGCCTGGCACAGTGGGAATGGGCTCCGGGTCCTGCAGAATCCCACAGTCCAGGGCTGCACACGCAGCTGGGGGTGCAGGAGCACCAGGGGCTAAGCATGTCTGGCAGCAGCCAAGGCTAGAACTGATTAACACTGCTCAGAACAGCTGTTACACATTAACTGTCTTGTTTGTCCCATATGTCCCAAGGGGAGCCTACGACCAGCACTCGGGGTCCAGGAGCAGGGCTTGGGGCACCCTCACGCAGCCATGCCAAGCACTGTGCCGGGTGCTGTGCCAGCCCCAACGGCCCCGGGAACCCCACAGAGCTGAGCCAGGGCCACCGCTGACAGGACATCAGTGCCCATGGTATCAGAGGTGCTGTGGTCTGGTCCTGGCCATAGGAGCTGCAGCAGCACTTGTGGGCTACCCAGGTTTGGTCAGGGAAAGCGCCCCAGTGCCTGTTTATTGGGAAGGGCAGACACAGGATAACCCAGCCTGAGGAGTGCCCGTCTGGGGGCCCGGCTGTGGCTCCTCCCGTGGGCTCCCAGCAAGCCCACCACACCGTCCCCCGCAGCTGCAAAGGTGGCACTGCAGTGGCTGGCAGGGCTTGGCAGCACCGGGGTCCCGCAGCCCAGATCTGCAGCGCCTGCAAGGCTGAGGAGGATGTTTAGGTCATCCTGGAGCTGCCGTCTCCCTGTGGGAAGTCCACAGCAGCATCACACCACTTCCTCCTGCCCCCCTGGGCTCCAAGGGCAGCTGTGGCTTTGTGCAATGTGAAGCCCCAGCCGGCACCATCACCCATGTGCAGTTGATGTACTTTAGGAGGATGGCAGGAGCCCCATCCCCGAGGAAGGGAGCAGTTGTGGGCACCCCACAGCACACAGGGTGACACCCAGGACGGAGGCCAAAAAATCACTCCTAAGGGCTGTTTTTCAGAGGCTTTTGTTCCATATTTAGCAGCACTGCAGTGCTGAAATGGGAGCTGAGCTCCTCCAAAAACCTGACTCCGAGCACATCACAGCCTGTGCAGGGGGAGGGCAGGTCCTGGGGTGGTGACAGAGCCCCTCCAAGTGCCCACCCGATGGTCAGGCATGGACTGCTCACATGGGTGGGGAGGGGGCAGGGGGTGGCGGCCCATCAAGGCCCTTCAGGTGGCGGTGGCAGGCTGAGATTGAGGAAGCCCCCAAAGCGAAAGGGGGGCAAGCGGGGGGCGCATCCAGCGGTGCGGGGCAGGCAGGCGAGCGGGTTGGCCCTGCACGCCCCGGCGTCCTGCTCGCTGCTGAAGTAGACACTGTCGGGTGAGTCCACTGAGGGGTCCTCATCGAAGTAGTTGTAGGGCCTCAGGAAAAAACCAACACCATTCCCCACAGTTACCGTGTTGGGGACGTCTTCAGCATGGGGGACGTGGAGGAACCCCACAGAGATCCAGGCGACCAGGTCCTGGGCAGCAGAGGCAACAGGCATCATCAGGCTGAGCAGGACCCTTCCAGCTGGGTGGCTGCTCATTTTGGCTCTGGGACAGGGAGAGCCTCTGCCTGGGGCAGGAGCCAGGATGCCACCCCCAGCTCAGCTCCTCTCCACCCTGGGGACCCTGACTTACCTCACTGGTGATGGTCTCATTGTTGATGAAGTCAGCAAAGGCAACTGTGGGCGTCCAGGGGTCATTCTGGTTGTAGATGCTGGTGCTGGTGGGCTCCTCCTCTTTCCGCCGGGTGACAGCCAGCTGGTACCTGCCAGCACAGGGAGAAAAGGGACTTGGCCCTGCCGGCGCCAGGCAGGGCAGCCATGGCATTGCTAGCTGGTGAACTGGGGCTGAATGCATCCCTGGTGCACATTAGGGGACCTAGCCTGGCCTGGGCAGGGACGGAAAGGGGAGGCAGGGATGAGCACAGCACTAATGGGCAGCAGCCCCGCCACCTTCAGGCTTGCAGGGGATCCTTTGCTGCCCATGGCTGTTCCAGCATGGCTGGGAAACACAAACGGAACCAGGCACAGGTGCTGCCACTCAATGTCCAATGCACTGCCTTCAGCCACAGCTACTTCTCCCCTATACAGACTGCCCCAGCACGAGCTCTGCCAGTTCACCCTGGCAGTGAGACTGATCTGTGCTTATCCCAAGCATTTTCCAAAACATATTCTGTGCTCATGGGAAGATATCACAACCTGGGGACACCAGTGCTTCCTCTGGGAGTTGGTCCTGCAGCTTGGTTCCCCTCAAAGGAAAAAACACATTAGTCTGATCTGGGGTCACATTCCTGCCTGTGAACTAGCAGGAGTAGATGTTATTGAGCAACTTTTCAAGGGAATTTCAGAGCCAAAAAACATGCATGTTCCCTGTTTAACCCTTACATGCAGCCTGCCACAGGCCTGCCCAGGGGTGGCTGCCCTCCCCCTGGGAGCAGGAGGAGCCAGGCCACAGGGGTGGGCAGGGGAATAGAGGGTGGGAGCCACGTGCTCCCCAGCCCTGGCACCCACCTGCCCCAGCTGACAGACCGCTCCATGGAGCTGCTGGTGGGCAGGTGCTTCCCAGCAAAGCTGACAGTCTGGATCCGGTAGCTGCGTGGGTGCCCCCACTTGTTGGGATTGGGGCTGGCAAAGGAGAGGTAGCGGGGCATGGGGGCATCGAGCGGGAACGCCGCCTCGTCCTCCCTCTCCAGACTTTTCCTGCGGAGGTACGGACGCTCGATTGTGTTCTGCATGCTCCAGGGATCTTTGATAAGCTCGTACTCCATATCCTGGGTCTCCAGAGAGTTCAGCTGCCCTGTGAAGCAAAATGGAAAACTCTCTCAACCTCCACACCTCGGGCAGAGCCGCAGGCCACAGTGAACCACAGCCATGCCCAAAAATGGCCAGACCTACCATCAACATCCAGGTCCACCTTGTAGTGCATGTGGTGAAGGTGCATTGTCCCCAGTGTGTGTGGCCCCACTCTGTTGCCATAGTCAGTGCCTCGGCGGTGGAGGAAGGAGGTGCTGATGTAGCCGGTGGCGTGCACACGGACCTCCACAGCCCCGCTGCCGTGGAACATGAAGTCCCAGATGTAGTCATAGTTAATGAGCGTGGAGATGGTACGGATGACTAGCGTGTTTTTCCGCAGCCCACCATAGTAAAAGGACTGTGAGTCGGAGAAATGGCGCCGCAGAGGGAGGGCAGAGTCATGCTCAAAAATGCAGAGTGAGTTTTGGTTGGTTTTGGGAGCATCTGACTCTGCCAGGTAGTGCCGGTCCACATAGGTTGCTGCGTAGGGGCAGTCAAGACCCCGGACCAGCTCGTAGGCAAATCTGCCGATGCCAAAACTCCCATCAAGGTAGCGAGTGGACATGCCCCCAGGACAGTTGGAGCCATACAAGGCTAAGGCTTCCTGGAGACTCAGCTCGTAGACAATCCTCTCCCCACGGTACCTGATGTCAAAGAGGCGTGGGCCAGAGTTGGGGTTCATACCAAAGGCAATGCTCCAGCCCTGGAAGGTAATGTGATTGTCCCTGACTCTGTAACGGGGACCCTGGGCCTCAAAGTGCAGCGGACCTGGGGAGTCAGGTGGGCTCCGGAGCTTCATGGAGCCCAGCACTGCATCAGTCTGGGGCTGCTTGAGCTTGACAACTTCCAGCGTGCCAGCCACAAACTCCTGCTCAAGATCCCCTGTGGTGGCAAAGTACTGGCCATTGTAGAAGACTTTGTGCAGCTGCCAATTGGAGACATGGAGGTCTTTGTGCTCCACCAGCACCTCCAGCCCCACTGGTGACAGGTAGTAGCCAGTGCCAGGCATGTTGTGGAAAAGGACAAACCAGGTTGTGCGGTCACCAGACTTGAAGCCCCGTGGGGCCGTGGTGAGGATGGCCAGGTCAGTCCCATCAGACTCGCAGCACGCAGCGAGGAAACGTGGTGCCTTTTTCAGCTCCCTCTGGATGAGGGTGTTGATATCCATGTACTCCTTGCCAGTAACAGGTCTGCGGTGGTACGGCACCTTCCCCCCGTACTTCTGCACCGTCACGTCCCGGTGGTACGCCGGTGTCGGCAGCGGACCCACCACGTACTCAGTGACATTGGGGTCTGGCTGGTTCCCAAAGTACAGCACAGCCAGCGCCTCGCGGGGGGGACGAGCCCCCCCACCATCCAGGAACTGCAGCACCTCTGCCTTGGCGGGGACCTGCAGATCGACGGAGGCGATGCAGTTGTCCGAGGGTTTGGCACGCGAGGCATCAACCAGCTGCACCCCGAGGTTTCCCTGCAGGTACCGCACCACTTGTGTCATCTCCTCAGGTGTCAGGTCGGCAAAGACCAGGCTCTGGCCATCCTTGGTGTCCTCGTGCTCTGGGGGAAGGTGCTGGCAGGTGCTGGGGGCCCTTCCTCTGGTCAGCAACACACAGACCAAAGCAAATATTGTGGCTAAGGCCAGACCAAGGAGGATGAGCACAGTTTTCACGTTCATGCCTGCTGAGGCACTGAGTGCTCCTGCGGTCTGGCAGGACACATTTCCAGCTGCGGAATCCTCCCAGTGACCCGCTGGAACAGGGGGCTGGGTTTGGCTGGGTTTATTTTTCTCCCCTGTTTTCTCAGCAGGATATCACAGGAAGGGCGTGAGGGGACGTTCTTACATATTGCCAGGATTTGCTAGGAACCATAAAAGGCAACTTTACACTGCTTCTCCAGTGGTTTATAGTTTTAAGTAAACTCAGTGCTTGTGTATCTGTCCTTCCCTTCTGGTCCCAGATCCTACACTGCAGAGGTTGGAGAGGATGGATCCAGTCATTTGAGGGTAATAAATGCATCTCCCTGCTCCTTCTTCTTTTAACCCCACAGATGCTGGGCAGGCAGCAGTGGCCACAGTGACAACCCTTCCCTATGCAGAGCAGCACTGAGCACAGCTTTGTGGCCCCATCCAGCCCCACCATCACCAGCAGCTTTGCTGGCTGCTGCCAGCATCCCCATGGTCCTGCAGCCAGGACCGAGGGGACAGATACTTGTCATCCCTCAAAGGTGTCCTTTGATCCTGAGCTACATCCTAGCACAGATTGGGCTGCAAGGAGGGGTTGAGGGCTCCAGAGGCTGACCAGCATCCTGGCAAATGTGCTGCACCACTAGCAGCCGCAAGACCCCTCCTTGCAAGGGGTTCCCTCCACATCTGTCCCCTGTGCCCAGCACTGAGGGCCTGAGAGACGCAGCCCATGCAGTCCTGGCCCTGACCCCAGCCTTTCCCCAACAGCCACAGGGCTTGGTGACAGTGCCCACCTCAGTCCTGGCCCCAGAGCCCCAGCACACTCCAGCTCATCCCTCCTGCCATCCAGCTGGATGTCCCTGTGCCTTGAGGGGCACCCAGAGCAACACTGCTGGTTTGTGGGTGCAGGAAACATGACAGAGATCAGCATCACCCCCCAGGAGACACTGCTGTAAGTTGTAAGAATGAGACACTCAGGAGTACTGAACCAGAACCATTTTCATTATTTTAACCTGAGATAGGCACTACACAGCACTTACTTCTACAGCAGAGGAATCTGATTTTCTCCTCACTTTCCTCCTGCAACAGACTCAAATTCAGCAAGTAACAGATAACATAGACTCTCATGTGGCATCATGCCAGGAAGATCATGCTTCCTTTTTCAGGAACACTATTTCAAAAGCAATGATAATATGTGAAGTCTTTGCACAACCGGAAATCGAGAAAACTTAACTAAAAAAATGAAAATTTAAGACAGAATGGTCAACCTGGTGCCTCTCTGACTGCATTTTCTCACACAATTCTGTAGCATTAAAGCCTGCTCATATTTTGAAAACCATCATAGGTGAATGGGGGGAAGTTTGGCAAGCAAAAGGCAGTTTTGGGCAGGCAGGCAAGAGGGTTGATTTCACATGCTGTGAAATCCTGCTCATTGGTGAAAAACACACCATCTTGTGAGTATATAGAGGGGTCCAGATCATAGTAGTTGTATGGTCTCAGGAGAAAGCCGACTGAGTTTCCCACAGTCACAGTGTTGGGAATATCCTCAGAGTGCGGGATGTGAAGGAAGCCAGTGGTTATCCAGGCAACCAGATCCTATGCAGGGAAGAGTCACAAAGTCCAGAGTTAGCTTAGAAGCTGCAGCAGCAGTGACTGAAATCCACATTGGAGCCATGGGGAGAGACAGGAGAGGAGGATGGGACCCCATGGGCATCATTCCCACAAACTGAGCTCCCCCCTTCTGGGAAAGATCCCCTCCCTTCCCCCAAGGCCTGCCTGCAAATATTCACTAAGTGGAAGAGCCCTTGCCTTGACCTCTGTGGCCTCGCTCCAGTCTTGCAGAGGTTTTCCTGTTGTTTTGCCAGCACTTCCCCACAGGGAGAAACAAGCCCCTGCTCTGCACGTTCTGATCTGCATGCTCTCACCAAAGCACCGTGCAGACTCACAGAGAAAGGGATGCTCAAACCCACTTCCCTGGATCCCCAGGGCTGCTCCTCTCCAAGCTGAACCCACTGTTCCACAGGCAATGTCGGGGTCATTTGACCCCTGGGGCAGCCCTGGGGCTCCTGTTGAGCCCGAAGATGGGTATTACATCTCCAGCCCAAGGGACCCCAGCCCACCTCGTTGGTGATGGTCTCGTTGTTGATGAAGTCAGCGAAAGCAACGGTGGGCGTCCATGGGTCATTCTGGTTGTAGATGCTGGTGCTGGTGGGCTCCTCCTCCTTCCGCCGGGTGACAGCCAGCTGGTACCTGAGGACAAGAAAAGAGATGGGACCAGCCCCCTGAGTAAGGGCAGAGCTAAGTCAGCCCCTGAAAGAGCCTGCAGAGGACAGGCTTGCTCCAATGGAGCAACCCCAGCCCAGAAGAGTGTTTCCCTGTGCCTCCCCCATCAAGGGATGCGATGCCATCCCAGCTGGCAGGGTTGGAGGATCTCCGAGAACCTGCCATCCCAAGCAGAAAAGCCTGACCTTGCCCAGCTGATGGCCCTCTCCATGGAGCTGGCTTCGGGGATGTGGTCTCCAGCAAAACTGGTGATCTGGATCCTGTAACCACGCTGGTGGCCCCACTTGTTTTTGCTGTTGGCTGCAAAGTAGGTGTATCTGGGCATCTTTGACTGGAGTCGGAAGGCAGCCTGGTCCTCCGTGTCCAGGAGTTTCTTGGTGAGTCGTGGCCGCTCTATCTGCTGCTCTGGGCTCCAGGGAGCCCGTGCCATCTCAAACTCCATGTCATGGGCCACCAGGGAGTTTTTCACCCCTGCAAAACCAAAGTAAAGTCACTGAGGAATGTCCCCACAGTACCCTGTTCCCCAAGGATATCACTCCAGCCAGACCTCACTCTCCCTGTCCTACCTCCCTGCACCCTGAGCTCTAAGCACTGATTCTGCCTGAGAGCAGTTGTGGGTGTTGATCTATGGCTGGACACTTGTCTGAGCCAGGCAAGACCTCTCTGCAGTAGACTCTGCAAGAGACAAGAGGGAACAAGGGGCAAGGCTCGTCTCAGGGCAGAGGAACAGGTTTGCTTCCTGTACAAGCAGAGTCTAATTAACCAGAGTGCCACCTGGCACAGGCTGTGTTAGTGCTCTTCAGCATGTCTTGTGTGATGGAGGCACCTGGAGCAGTCCAGGTGGCCCAGCAGCCACATTAGTACACCACAGACCAGAGCAGTGCTGCATTGATCAGGTCCTGCCACAAAACAAGTGACGTGGGCCCAAGGCTTGGAGCAACAGCAGGGGGTTGGGAAAAAACTGATCCAGTGACAAGATGGCAAAGGGCTGGCCAAGAGAGCTCAATGGCCAGTGCGGGTGTGGCTGATGGGCCAGTGCTCAGCACCTCCTGCCCATCCCACCAACACACCCTCCAAGTTCTGCTCCTTTCAGCCCCATGTGATTTTCCACCTTGCATAAAGACCATTTCAGAGCTGAACCTCTTGCCGTCCATGAAGATCTGAGTCCCACAGAAGAAGATCCATGCAAAGCCACCACCACTGTGATAATTTTCTTCCCTTTTCTTGTGAGAACGGAACTTCTAAGACCATACCTTCCCTGCCAGCATTAGCAGTGACAGCCTGATTTCACCCACCTTTTGCCTGTTCCTGCAGTTTTGCCAACCCTCACGGTGAGTACACTATCCTGCCCCACAAGTGGAAAGAAAAATCTGTATAAGCATCAAACCCCTCAAGTTTTGCAAGGCTAAAAGTACTTGGAGAGTGCAAAACAGAGAAACAAGACCCAGACCTACCTCCCACATCCAAATCCACCTTATAGTTGATGAAATGGGTGTGTATTGTACCCAGTGTGTGCTCCCAAAGCCTATTGCCATATCTCAGGCCATCTCCATAAAGAAAGGATGAGCTCGGGTACCCCGTGGCCTGGACCTTGCCTTCGATGGCACCGTTCTGGTAGAAGATGAAGTCCCACACATAGTCATAGTTCCCCACAGTGGCAATGGACCGAACAACGAGAGCAGAGTTGACCAGTCCCCCGTAGTAGAGAGACTGCAAGTTGGAGTAGTGGCGCCTCAGAGGGGAGCCCAGGTTCTGCTCAAAGATGCAGAGGGCATTTCTAGTAATTCTAGAGACTTGGGAATGAGCAAGGTAATGCACATCCAGATATGTTGCTAAATAGGGGCAGTCAACCCCTCGCACCAAGGGGGAGGTGTAGTGCCCGAGGCCAAAGCTGCCATCCATGTACCGCGTGGACATTCCTCCCGGGCAGTTGGAGCCGTACACAGACAGCGCCTCCTGGACACTGATTTCATAGGCAACCCTCTCCCCCTTGTGTCGGATGTCAAAAAGGCGCAGGCCCGTGCTCACACTCATCCCAAAGGCAAAGCTCCAGGCCTGGAACAGGACCAGGTTGTTCCTGACGCTGTAGCGGGGACCCTGGGGCTCATACTGCAGTGGGAACAGGGCAGCCAAAGGTGCTCGCGGCTTCATGGAGGAGAAGTCCCCATCCTGCGGCGCCTTCCGCACCTTCTCCACGCCAATACGGCCCTGCACATAGGCACTCTCCAGCTGAACCATGTCCCTGTAGTACTGCCCGTTGTAGAAGACCTTGCTCACTGCCCACTGGGAGATGTCCAGGCTGCTGTGGTCCACCAGCACCTCCAGGCCCACTGGGTGCACAAAGAAGCCACTCACATTCTGAAACAAAACGAACCAGGTGATCCGATCTCCAGACTGGAACCCACGGGGAGCAGCTGTCATAACTGCAAGACTGGCTCCATCATACTCCATTACTTGTCGCATGAAAGCTGGAGCTGAGGGGAACACTTGGCTCTTTAAAAACCCTCCAACCTGCTTGTATTCAACAGTCAGCGTTGGTCTGCGGTGGTACGGCACCTTCCCCCCGTACTTCTGCACCGTCACATCCCGGTGGTACGCCGGTGTCGGCAGCGGACCCACCACGTACTCAGTGACATTGGGGTCTGGCTGGTTCCCAAAGTACAGCACAGCCAGCGCCTCGCGGGGGGGACGAGCCCCCCCACCATCCAGGAACTGCAGCACCTCTGCCTTGGCGGGGACCTGCAGATCGACGGAGGCGATGCAGTTGTCCGAGGGTTTGGCACGCGAGGCATCAACCAGCTGCACCCCGAGGTTTCTCTGCAGGTACCGCACCACTTGTGTCATCTCCTCAGGTGTCAGGTCAGCAAAGACCAGGCTCTGGCCATCCTTGGTGTCCTCGTGCTCTGGGGGAAGGTGCTGGCAGGTGCTGGGAGCCCTTCCTCTGGTCAGCAACACACAGACCAAAGCAAATACCGTGGCTAAGGCCAGACCAAGTAGGATGAGCAGAGGTTTCACGTTCATGCCTGTGGCTGGTCCGGCAGTGTTCACAGCAGCCCTCTTAGCAGGCTTCCCAGCTCCTGCCTCTCTCAGTTTGCGCTGCACTGGACGGATTAGCACGGGAAGTACAAAAGACTGGGAGAGGCTAGGGGAGGAGATCTGAAATCTGTGGTGACCAGCTCTCTCAGCTGCAGCCTCCTCTGTCTTTCTCCACGGCAGTGCCCTGAAAGAACTTGTGGAGATGCAGGGTCAGTGACTCAGACAAGTTCCACATAATTCCGTTACTTTTTCAGTCCAGCCTGGCTTCCTGAGGCTGCCTGTAAAAATGGAGATCATGCAGTCAGCCTGAGGTGGCTGCAACTAACGTGAAGTTCCGACAAGCTGGGAATTGTTGCCACACTGTACAATTTCATCTCTTTGCAATTCACCCATTTTCCGTGTTTATCAGGCTCCTTCCTTGTAAACATTCTCCCTGGCAACACCATTCCAAGCTTGGAGTTACTTTTTATTTTACTTTTTTCAGTCTTCCACATGGAAGCCTTTGCTGAAAACACATCCTTCTGTGTAGCAGTAGAAAAACTTTGGCTGGCATGGAAGATGGAGTTCAGGATGAGAATCAGGCCCCAAAACGCTGTGAACAACCAGCTCTTAGTTTGCACCTCAGAACAGCTCCAAACCAATTAATCCCCAGCATTCCACTGCCACAGGATTGTGCAGCCTTTGTCTCTGCCTCTGTTTCAGATAAACCGAGCTGCAGCTTCCAAGAGGTTCCCTCAAGGACAGAACCACCCTGAACCCATGTCCAGCTGCTGCTGAGGGCAGTGTCCACTACTGGTCCTGCCAGGCTACACTGCCCAGGCTGAGCAGCCACAGCTGCCCTCTGCCACCTCACCAACAGTCTCTGCTGACCTCGTGGCACTGTTCAAAGGCATTGGCAGAGCAAGGCAGCCAGGACTTGGTGTTTCATCCTGCCACGTGGCAGATGCTCAGGGTAGACAAGACACACCGCCTTGGCTACAGTCCCTGAGCTGGTGCTGAGTAGGACAAGGCATCCAAGAGAACCAGGGCTGGGTGTTCAACCCAACATTTCCACTTCTGCTGCCAGCCTCACCTCACCTCAACCTAGTTTTCTCTTCCTCCTCCTGTAAGTTTTCCGAGGGGAGACAGCCCCCACCAGGCTCTGGTTCTTTCTCTGCGGCAGATCCTGCCTGGGGCTCAGCCCTCTGTGGTTCTCTGGCCGTGCTCTGGCAGCACACTGGGAGGCAGAACACCACGTTGCCATAGGACACACTCCATTATCCTCACCACCACTGGCAGCCTCAGCCTTCCTTAGCCTAAGCTGCAGTTGTAAGGCCCGGGACATGAGCAGTCTCAGAGCCACAGCACTTGCTTCACATGGTTGCAGTGCCAGCAAAGGGGCTCACTGTAGCACAGACACAAGCAATGAGGAGAGACAGAACAGATGAGGGCAGAGCCTTGGCTGCACAGGATGCAGCAGCCACAAGTTTCAGAGGTACCTGCTCTCATCAGATCACAGCGGCAGAATTGGATGCTTCTGAGCAACCCCAAATTAGGCAAAGCAGTGCTGACTTCCAAGTCAGTCTGTCAATCCATGCAGTCAGTGAGGCTCTGAGGATTACCTGGGGCCAGGTTTGAAAGAAAAATTCCCTTTCGGTGTAGGCCTGGAATGTGGCACCCACTTCACTCGGAGCACACAGCAAAAGCACTGCTATCCCGGTTCAGGTTTGGAGCACAGCCAGGACATACCTCCTGCCTCCCAGGAATGGAACAAGTGTTCTGCTGCCACACACGTTGGCATAGCTGAGCCGAGTCTATGGCGGAACCTCCATGTCTGCATGACTAATCTCACATGGACCTTTCCTTAAAGAAGTACACAAAAGAGCAGATTATTCAGGTTTGACTTCACCTCTTGGTTTTGCAGTCCCTCAAAGCCATGGCACAGGCTGCAATTACAGAAGGGCCTTTTCCCAGCAGCACAGCAGTAGTTTAAGGGAATTGGACAAACTCCACAGGCCTTCCTGCCCCACAAATCACAACTCAACCCTGCAGCTAGGCTGGGAGAGATCTGAAAATAGAGTGTGGGAACACTCCAGTTTCTGTGCATGTCGGGGGCTTGGAAAGAAAGAGAAACCCTAATCTATACTGACATCCCCATGACAAACCAACCACAGCACACACCCCAGGGCTGCGGGACACGGATGGCAGCTTTCTGTGGTGCCTCTGCCTCGCTGCAGGGCCTGTGCCACAGAAGCCCTGTCTGATACCAGTTTTTTTTAGTACTGTCTGTTTCTGCTGGACTTTTCAAGCTCTGGTTTAGAGCTCTGTTTCAGAATAAACAAAACAGCCCTAAATCCACCTCCATCTTACAGTAGGAACTTCAAGGAGGAGAGTAATTAACTGAGCCTGCAGTGTCAGGAAACCTTGTCAATATCTGACTGATGAAAAGAAATGAGGGATCTTCAGACACCCTACACACTAGAATTGCTTGTGTACCTTCTCTAAAAGAAGCCTGAAGCAGCTTAAAGCTAACCTAGAATTAAAGAAATTGCACATCTCCCTAATAGCAGCATAACTTGTTTACAACCTGGTTCCCACATTCCAGTTCCCCAGTGCAATCAGCCTGTCACTGCACCACAACCCATAAGGAGAATTCGCATCCTATCCATGTTTTATTTTGGCTACAGTTACTTTTAGGCACTACCCATCAGTACATCTAAATTGCCCATGTTCCTCAAACCAAGTGAAGACGAGGTGAGTTTGCTGCATTTCACTCACACAGAAAGGTAGAGGTGGCAAAAAATAGCAAGTGAAATTTATAGAAACCCAGACAGATAGCCTTTGGCTTGGGGAAACTCTGAGTCGGTGACTGGGACAGCTGGGGAAAGGGCACAGTACAGAAACCCCCTGCCAACGCTCCTGACAGCAGCAAGGCTTGAGCAAACTCCACGCCAGAGACTCCCACTCCCAAAGCCTCACCTCACAGGGTCAGCTGGTGCACAACACAAGTAGAACCTGCCTGCCCCTTCCCCAGCAGTGCCTGTGGCTGCACACAAGTGCTGAGCCATTATTCTCTTCCCCTGCATGTAAGCTGGGATGTCTCAAGGACTGGTGAACCTGAGCCCTGACCCTACACTGCCACTGCTCCCAGACTCACTAAGATCACGGACAACAAACCCTCTCCTAACCCTGCTCTTGCAGATGAACCTCACTCCCTGCCAGCACCTGCCCAAACAGACCCAGATGTCCCACCCTTCCACAGGACCGCTGGCACCAGACGTTCCCAGGACCTCAGCCTCTTTTGCTGTGGTGAGGAGCCTCTTGTGCTGCACCGCATCAAGCCCTGCCAGGAAGTCCTTCCCTTCAGCCCCAGCTCTAGCACCTTGGCCCCCAGAAATCTGCAGCTCAGTGCCCCCTCCCCACTTGAATCAGGCACCTGCAAGGCTCTCCCACACCACAGGAGTCCTGCAGAGGGCAGGAAGCTTCCTCTCCACAAGCACTGATCCCGTTCTTGGCAGCAGCAAGTGTCAGCTGGGAGCCCCAGTCTGTGGTGATCACTCCCAGGGCCAGTCACAGGCCCTGCCCAGCTGCACCACGGTCAGGATGGGCACCAAGCAGTGCAGGGCAGGCAACAAGCCTGCAGCTGGGGGACAGGACACTCAGGGAGCCAACTGACCTTCGAAAGGCCCCCGTGCCCCAGCTGCAGTGCATCAGGCACAGGGGGAGCGCAGGAATGGGATGATCCCCAGGAGAGCACAGGGCTCTGTGGCTGGGGACAGCAGGGTGGCCACTTCTTGGGCACCACACACAGACAGCAGCCAGGAATAATGGACTATGTGCCCAAGGGAAAATGGATCATGTGCCCAAGGAGTAACAGACCACGTGCCCAACAGACACATGGTGCTGCATCCAGGTGCCACAGGACAGCCAAGAGACATCTGCCCAGCAGGAGCAGCCCCAGAGAAACACAGCATAGAGCCCCCATGTCTATTTGAACTGGAACGGCCCGAGTCCCACACTGGGTTTAGATGAGACAGATCCCATCAAGCCCAAACCCATGGGCCCTTTGTGAAGCGTGCTGAAGGGGCAGGAACAACATACACAGCAGAGCAGAGCACTGACAACACAGTCACAG
This sequence comes from Pithys albifrons albifrons, assembly GCF_047495875.1. Classification (NCBI taxonomy): domain Eukaryota; kingdom Metazoa; phylum Chordata; class Aves; order Passeriformes; family Thamnophilidae; genus Pithys; species Pithys albifrons. The sequence goes on from NC_092482.1 coordinate 344,289, forward strand.
AGAGGAATGAAAAGAATGCTGGGAAGGAGGAACTGAATTTGAGAAAGGCAGGACCGGAACAGGACACTAACACTGCACAGCCTGAGAACCCAGTATCACACACAAGGGGCTGCCCTGAAAGAACTCTAAGTACCTTAATTTCTTGACTTGGTAAAAGTTTACATATGTTCATCTGGCAAGGAAAGCTGAACAAATTAAAAGGAATCAATACAAAGAAACACAAGGGGAAGTGCTGCTCCCAGACAGCAGCTCAACGCAGTTGGTTTGTTACTGAATATTTATTAGCGGGAAGACTAAGAGTTGATTTACTACAAATAACAACAGAAGAGTCTATAGCAAGGGCCAGCGACCTGCCACACTTTGGGCAAATCCCTGGGAAAACAGCAAGAGACAACATGGCTCTTAGATGTGGAAGCAGAAAAGAAACCAAAAACAAAGTAAAAAAAGAAGGGGAGAAAGTTCATTCCATTTGTCACTGTTGTTACAATATGATTAACACAACTCTTAAGGCTACTGCACAATAAGAATATACAGGTGTAACAGCGAGACCTGGGAAACAGCAAGGTTCCTGAAACAAATGATTTAACATTCCCTGATTAGGGGACTTAAGTAGAAATACTATAAATAAGAAAATTTTGAAGCCTGCAGCGTTACGGGCCCACTTGCCACACACAAAAACTGACGCAACACAACCAGTCATTTCCAAAGGGGTTTGTAATGGACCATGAAACGTTCTGGCAGCTTAGAGGAGTCACCAGGCACAGGAACATGCCCTGTGCAGGGGAAAGACTGCAAGGTCTGCAGGGTACCAGGTGAGTATCGGCCACCCTCACCTCTGAGCACCAGCTGTAGCAGCCAGCCTGTTCTGCCCAGGCCCCGGGGAGCACTGCCGGGATAGGGGGGCTCAGTCTGACCACATGCAAAGATATTGGGACTAGCATCAGACCTCTCGCCCCTCTCTTCCCTCAGCCCGGGCAAAAGCAACTCATGCTGAAGGAGCACTGGGACACATGTGAAGAAACGTTAGTTTTAGCCAAGAAAGTAGCTCTAGTCAAATGGCAGAGCAGCAGAAGCCACCTGAGTTCATGACAGCCAGGACAACACCAGCCCTAGTTCCAAGCACCGCCTTGTGCTCTGCACTGATCCAAAGAGAACTGACAAGGCAGAGGCCCACAGGACAGGCTCTGCTGAGCCAGGAGAGAAAGGGAGTACAGACTGCTCAGTGGCACCGGAGCATGGCTGGGGCCACTGGCACCAAGGGACAGGGTCCTTGGTCAGTGCAGAGCTGATGGCAGAGGGGCCCAGCCACAGCTGGCAGCAGCGGGCAGAGATTCCCCATTCTGCAGTGCCGCCAGGCCCGCCCTTGTGCTGGGCTGTCTGCCCCCTTCCCAGAGACCCCAGTGCAGCCGTCAGCCAAGAGATGAGACAGGACAAGGGCTTGGTCTCTAGTGTTGTTCCCACTCAGGTAGGAAGCAAGGCATGAAGGAATGTCCCTGCCTGGCTGCAGCAACCTCTGGGGTGCCCAATGCGGTGTAGCCTCTACTACCAGTGACTAGAGGGAGGGAGAGCTCCTGAGACCTGAACAAAACCAATCACAAAACTAGGCGAGAATTTCTTTAGAGTTTAACTAAGAATGCAATACTATTTCCAGCCAGTTTCCCATCTCGATAGTCATGTAACAAACCAAGGCAATGACGGTCTTTAGTTGACTGAACAGTTCTCAAGTTCAAATGTTGACACTTAATAGAGGGTCTCAGCATTGCTGCTCCGAGGCCTCTTGATCTTCTCAATGTTTTTAAGGATCATGTCATGCAAAGTGACCTGCAAAAAGAGAGAACAGGACTCAGAGAGGAAGGGCGAAGCCATCCAGTGTTCAGCTTTCACCATGAGCACTGGTTACCACAGCAGCACCATTCCCCCTGACACCACCCTGAAGCCCTGTGTGCTTACATACTTAGTTAAGCTAAGGGTTTCCTTCAGCCAGACCTTACAGAAGCCACTGCACATTAACACCAAAAACATTTATTCAGAGACCCCAGGATTGACTTGTTCTGTTTGAAGAGCTTAGGATCAGAGATTCCCACAGAGGGGGAAGGAATATTTTGTGCCAGAGCCCTGTGAACACTGTTGAAAACACCTGCATCTCCAGGGGATGGTGAAGCAGCAGTGAGCTCACACAGCTGGTGTCAAAGCACAGCAGGCAGACTTTCTGCCAGGAGTGCTCGGAGGGAATGGGGAGAGGAGCAGCAGCAGGATAGCAAGGGCTCTCCCCTGCTGTGCTGGGAGCCAGTGTGAGCTCTGTGTTTTCTCTTACATATTGATTCCTCAGCTCTGAAATGATCAGGCGCAGACTAATGTACTCCTTCTCATCGATCTCCGTCACGGTGCGACGATAGTCCTCCTGTTGAGAGAGCAGTCTTGCTCACCTGGGTGTCCCACACTCTAAGGGAGGGTCCTGTTCTCCACAAAGGAACCCACCCTCCAGTTTGCTGCCCCCTATGCATCTTCCCTCAGGACCCTCAGCTCAAAAGGACAGTGATGAAATGGCTCACAGTCCCAAGAAGCAGCAACAAGAACATGCAAATCTCCGTGTCCCCCGGGACTTACCACATGAGGGTACTTGGCTATTTTCGACACCAGCTTCGCTCTTGTGATATAGTATCTGATAGGAAAACAGACTGAAAGTCACATAAACAGCACCAGGATTTTTTTTCAGTCCAAGCTGTCCTGTAACAGCTAGGAGACCTTTCCCAAACACGTTCTTTTTCCAAAGGGATCCCAAAAAAGAAGTCTGTTCTTGCATGCCTACCTAGAAATCTGGTCCAGGTAGGATGCTGCCTCGCTCTCCACAGTCCGAAGCTCAGCAACTGTTTCCTCCTGCCAGGAAGACAAGGAAGCTATTAGCTCCAGGAAGCTGCAGCTGGCCTTCAGGGCTTGGAAAGCAACCCCTCAGCAGTGCCACATCAAGCTCATGTTTGGGTTTTAAGACTTAAAACACCCCTATGATTGCAGCTGCTGGACAATATAAACTGGAAGATTCAAATTAACCTCAGACATTCAAGTCCTGGGAGCTCAGAGCAGGGCCTTACCTGAATAGAAACACCAAAGTTGTTCCCATCCTCTATCCTGGGGATGAGAAGCTGCACCCACATTTTGACCTGCAGTGGAAAGACCACAACACTGACCAATGTCAACATCTTGAACTAAGACCTCGCTCAGAAGTGTTACCAAAACCTCTCAGAACCCTGCCTTTGCCACAGAGCTCACAATAAACTGCTGCAGGTCCCACGAGCACCTGCAACACTTCTGAGGAGATTGCTTCCCATATGGCTGGGGTGCCACTCAAGCCACCACAGGCCCAGATTCCCATGGGAAGCTTCCCTGATGGTGTTACAGCTCTTGGCAGGGGTCTATGCCTGTGCAAAAGGAGGACAAAGTCAAGGCTCACAAGGCCTGAAAAGAAATCCTCCTTCATCACGTGAATCACAGAGCTCCTCAGGAGCTTCACATGCCTCCCAATCCATGAGACAGGGCAGCAGGAGCCCCATCTCCAGCACGGCGGGGCCTGTTCCCTCTGCTGCTTCATCTCTCCAGGAGCAAAGCCCAGCCTGCTGCTGCCTCCCCTCGCCCCAGCTCACACCCACCGTATTGCACTTCTCAATCAGCAGCCTGATTTCCGGCTTCACTTTCTCAATGATGTCCACCAGCTGCTGGTTGCTCTTCAGCATCCCATTGGGCATCACAAACACTTTGGTACCTGCAGCAGAGACAAACCCTGGGTGTCAGAGACACACAGGAGCTGAGGGGTCACCTGAGTCTCATCTCCCACGTGGGCCAGAAAGCCACGGCCATCTGTGGGGAAAGGGAAATGGGACATGGGGTAACAGCAGTGACCACCAGAGAAGCAAAAGAGAAGACACGGAGCAGAGATGTGGTTGAAGAGCTTAAAGCTGCTGAGGCACAAAGGGTTTTCCTGGTGCACACACATGGGGAGGTTCTGGCTCAGCTTAATCGAAGGCCTGGAATCTCCCTCCATACCAAGAGAGGAACGGCACAAAGCCAGCAGGAGATCAGCTGCCTCTGTCAGCAGGCCAAACTCAAGCAAGAACTACTTATATCTATAAGAGAAATACTAAGAGCTGGAACCTGACTTTTCCACACCAGCATATCTGTATGTTGGGCCCTGGCCTGCAGGAGCAGCAGTGGGGCAAGTGGGACTCATGTGATTCCCCCCCCAAGGCACAGTGCAGTGGTTCATGGGGGCCAGCAGCAACACAAGGGACTTGAAGACTCACCCTGAAAGGTCTCTTCATGGTCTTCCAGCTTCCTCTTTTTCATATTTGGCTAAAATACACAAAATATTTTACTCACAAAGCAGTCACAAGCTATAACAGTGTTGCAAAGACAATACAGAAAACTTTAGAGCCTCTGCCACACTCCTGGTTTCTAAGCATCCTTATCTAAAGCCAAAAAGGGACTGCAGAGCACAGTGTTATCTCCAGAAGACTTCCCAGGCTTGAGGGACAAACCCCTAAAAGCCTTTGGGAGAGCCAAGGCCTGTTATTAAATAAGAATATCCTCCTGAGCACAGAGCAAGCCATGCAGTTTTAATTAACAGAGGCCAGGATTACAGCCAAGAGAGTAACCTTACCCCATCCAGTCCATCATGACTGTTGGTGAGAAGAATTGGGTCAGGCACTGGGAGGTTCATGTCTGAATGGATCTGAGTAAGATCATGAATATTCAGGATGGGCTCCTGGAAAATAAGTCATATTTATTATTGAATTATGAACTAACAAATTCAGCCACACCAAATACAGTGAGAAGACAAAAGATTCAGACCACCTTCTTATTCAGCTGTAATGTAAAAATAAATGGAAAAGCCTAACAAAAGGCTGTGACCAGAGATCCCTCTGCCCAGGAGCAGGGAGTGAGCCAGGCTGGGCCAGGCTCAGCCATCAGCAGCCCTGCCAGACCCCAGCACTGCCAGGGACAGCCTTGGACAGGTAAATGGGAGATCACACAAGGCAAACTGGAAAAGGCAGCCCCCCTCCAGAGCCAAGAGCACTCCAGTGGCACATGAACCACCAGCTGCTGCCTTCTGTCTCTACAAGAAGGTGAGACAGAGCACACCCAGGATGAGACCTGTCACATTGCCTTCAACGTGTGGCTGGAAAATGGGAAAGGAGACAGAGTACAAAGCACATCACCCTACCTTAAGGAACCCATCGAGTTCTAACAGCTTCTTTGGGAAAAAGTTTGCTACAAGGTCTTCAGCCTGAGAGAGAAAGAGGAGACCAAGATGTGAAGCAAGGCCACGAGTTCCCACGGGCAGGCAGAAACACCAGGGAAATTATCTGTCCATTTGCAGGAAAGGGGAGAGAACATAAATTCTTCCTGCTGCCAAAACCACCCTAAGGCCAGATGAGAGGCTGGGAGAGCCACGAGTTTCAGCAAACCCCCTACAGTGGGTGACTGATGCTCTGGGCGCTGCTGAGCTCTCAGGGGAAGATGGACCGTCTGTCAGGAAGAAGCCAACAGTCCCTCTCCTGCCTTTGGTGTGACACTCACCTCGCTCGTGATCCGCTCCCTGAAGGAATCAACCTGCAGGAATGAACAGCGACAGGTCAGGGCCGCTCTCGAGCAGCGCGGCCCGGGGAGGTCCCGCACTGCAACCTGCGGCCGCACCCAGGACCCTCCTGGCGCAGGTCCCGCGCTCCCGGGAAACGGGGGGAACGCGCAAGCACCGAGCGGGGTTGCCCGACCCGTGCGGGGAGCTGAAACCGGGGCGGCAGATCCGCCGGGCCGCCCCGGGCCAGCGGCCGCACTGCGCCGGGATTCGGCCCGGGGGCGGCCGCGGCTCCTGCCGGCGCTCCCGTGGGGCAGCGGGCGGGCCGCGCTCCGCTCGCGGCTGGGACGGAACAGCCGGACGGCACCGTGGGGTGGCCCCGAGCCCGCCCCGCGGGGCCGAGGACAACCCAGCCCGGTGCGGGGCGGAGGCGGCGGCCCCGGGGCGGAGGGGAAGGCGGGGCGGGCCGGGAGGGGCGGGCGCACCTTGAGCTTCACCTCCGGGTCCACCTTGAGCAGCGAGGCCATGGCGGGTCCGGTCTTGGGGCCGCTCCGCTCCCCCGGGGCCCACACCGGAAGTGACCTCACGCCGCGCGCCCGCCAATGCCGCGCGCGCCCCCCGCGCGGCCTCCCGCGCATGCGCACGCGCCGCCGCGTCCCGGCGCGCACACGGGGCCGCCCGGCGGGGGCGGGGCCCGCTGACGTCACGTCCGGCGCGCGGCGATGGCGGGGCGCGCGCGGGCGGCGCGATGGAGGCAGCGCGGGCGGGCGGCGGCACCGCGCAGGTCAGCTTCGTGTGCCAGCGCTGCCTCCAGCCGCTCAAGCTCGACACCTCCTTCAAGGTCCTTGACCGCCTCACCATCCAGGAGCTCACCGGTACCGGCGGCGGGGCGGGGCGGGGCGGGGCGGGAGGCCGCGGCTCAGGCCCAGGCCCAGGCCCGGGCCCGACTGACGCCTCCTCTCCCGCAGCCCCCCTGGTGACCGCCGCCCCTGCCCGGCCCGGGGACGCGCACGAAGAGGAGAGCGCGCTGACGGAGGTACGGCGGCACCGGGCGTGGCGGGGCGCGGCGGCGCCTCCCCCGGGCCCCGCGGTGACGGTGCCCCTTCGCTCCCAGGAAGCCTTCGCGGAGAACCGGCAGGATGGCGTGTCCAGGAGGTTCATCCCGCCAGCCAGGTATGGCCGCCGCACTCCCGCCCGGCCCGGAGCACGTCCGCTGCCTCCGGGCAGCCCGAGCCGACGACGGGACCGACGGGGAAAAGGTTCCCGCGGGCCCTTCGAGCGTCCCCCGCGGGATCCCCGTGGCTCTCGGGCTCCTCGGCAGTTCGGACACGCAGAACTGCTCGGCGCTGGGGGTGCTGCTCCTTAGCTGTGGGTCAGACCCCAGCCCGGGCTGCCGCGGCCCGTGTTGTCCCCCTCCCGGCCCAGCCCCACAGCCAGGGCTGGCACTGGAGCCACCTCCCCGCGGCCCTCGGCACTCACGTGAGTAACGTTCTTTCCAAGAATGATGTCAACAGAGAGTGCCAACAGTTTCACCCTGATCGGGGAGGCGTCGGATGGCAGCACGATGGAGAACCTCAGCCGGAGGCTGAAGGCAAGTGGGACACGAGCTGGTAAACTTGTCATGGAGCATCAGGTTTTCTTGATGCCCTGCAAAACTAAACTGCAGTTTCCTGTAGCACTGGCCTCCCAGGGGCTCAGTTGGTGAGTAGCTCAGTGAAGTTGGGTTGTTGCAATCAATATGTGACCTGCAGAGAAGACTTTGCCAACTGGAGCTGCTGAAAGCCAGTGGGCAGCTGCCTTTGCCTTTGCCTTCACCTGCACTAACGTGGACTCCTCCTGCAGGTCACTGGTGACCTCTTCGACATCATGTCTGGGCAGACGGACGTGGATCACCCCCTGTGTGAGGAGTGCACGGACACTCTGCTGGACCAGCTGGACACACAGCTCAACATCACAGAGAATGAGTGCCAGAACTACAAGTGAGTGATTGATGGGTGACTTGGGATGCTGTAGCTTGAAGCAAGATCAGCACGGAGAGCTCATTGTCGACAAGACATGCAGGGGTTGCCACAGAAGGAGGGACTGGCAGGGGGGTCTTTCCAGGATCCCTTGTTTTTGGTAATCCTGTTTGCTTTCCTGTAGGAGATGTCTGGAGATACTGGAACAGATGAATGAGAACGATAAAGAGAAGCTACAGACAGAACTGAAAGAACTGGCACTGGAGGAAGAGCAGCTGATCCAGGAGCTGGAGGATGTTGAGAAGAACCGCAAGGCTGTAGCTGAGGACTTTGAGAGAGTCAGAGCAGAGGCTGAGAGGCTGGAGCAGGAGGAGGCTCAGTGAGTGACCTGCAGCCTGTGGTGGTGTTAGAGGCAACAAAGAAATGAGATTGTCATGTGAAAAACCTGTAAATGTGCCCAAAAGCCTGAGCAGCTTGTTCTCTGCAGAAGGGAAGGTGGCTGGACCAAACTGACCCCACAGAGCTGTTGCTCTGAGGTAAAAGCTGGCACTTAGCACTTCTTGTCTTGCTTTTGCTCAAAGGTATCAGAAGGAATACTGTGAGTTCAAGAGGCAACAGCTGGAGCTGGATGATGAGCTGAAAAGTGTGGACAACCAAATGCGCTATGCCCAGATGCAGTTGGATAAATTAAAGAAAACCAATGTCTTCAATGCAACCTTTCACATCTGGTAACGTAGACACTGGAACATCATGTCCATTTGCTTGGAAGCTGCATTGTGGGGCTGTTTAAGTCTCACTGCATTCAGTAGGAAAGGTGCAAGCCAGATCACAGTTACCCCCCAACAAAGCAACCAGTCCCAGCTCCTGGCAGCAGCTGTGCTGGGCTGTGGGACTGGGAAATGGCTCTTTCACCAGCCCCTACTGGGACCCCCTGTGCTAGCCAGCAGTGACACTGGCATCAGACTTCACAGAGCAAGTAACTCAGGAGGGCTGCTTGCATTTTTTTAGTTGTGTTTTTATGAAAAAAAAGAGGACAAGTGGCTGGTATTTCCATACACTTGGTAAGCAGAGGCCCAAACCCTCCGTGTGTGTGGCTGGCACTGTGTGTGTGCTGTGCTGTTGGGACACTCCCCTATCTGGTTCTTGTGCCAGGAGCTGTTCCCAGCCCAGCACACTTCTGTGTAATTCCTCTTCCCACAGGCACAGTGGGCAGTTTGGCACAATAAACAACTTCAGGCTTGGCCGCCTCCCCAGCGTTCCTGTGGAGTGGAATGAGATCAACGCTGCCTGGGGGCAGACTGTGCTGCTGCTGCATGCTCTGGCCAACAAAATGGGCCTCAAGTTTCAGAGGTACAACACAACACCACACACTTACAGCCCAGAGAAAGACAGGCAGGCTGAGCTGCCTGTGAATCCTGTCTCCTTTCAGATACCGTCTCGTCCCCTATGGCAACCACTCCTATTTGGAGTCCCTCACAGACAAGTCCAAGGTAAGAGAAGCCACACAAGTTGTGGGACAGATTTTGAGTGCCAGAGCCCTGGTCACGCTGAGGATGTGGGAAACAAACTCGCTTTCTATGAATGTGGGTCCAGCAGAGTTGGCTGTCCCAGCTCCTCCAGTGTGGCAACATCTCATTTACTCCACATCCTGTATCGAGCCACTGGTTCTGCCAGCCAGTGGTGTTAAGTGACAGAACTGTTAAATGTGACACCATAGCTGGCCAGAGGCAGGTGACATGATTGACAGGTGGCTGGCATGGTTTGGGATGGATGGAGGTCAGGAACACATGCCCACACATGGTAGGCACTTTGACAAAACCAGTCACACCCACTCTGTGCCACAAACTGTTTCTGAGCATCCTGTGACAAATTTAAGCCTCACATGAGGTTGAAGAGCTGCAGTGACTGTATTTAAAACAAGTACTTGGGGTGCCCAATACAAACCTCTTTTCCAGGAGCTCCCCTTGTACTGCTCTGGAGGCTTGAGGTTCTTCTGGGACAATAAGTTTGATCATGCCATGGTGGCATTCCTGGACTGTGTGCAGCAGTTTAAGGAGGAAGTGGAAAAAGGTGAAACTCGGTTTTGTTTGCCTTACAGGTGAGTGTTGCAATGTAAGTGTAGATGAACCCCTGCTTGCTGTCCCCAGCATGCTTAGTGTTTCCCTCCTGGCTTTCTGCAATCATCTGGAATTCTTCATGATGTGCACTTACTAGTTTAATGGAAACTTAAAGCCAGCCCCTTGGGTGAAGACCTGAGGCTTGCTAGGTGCCTCTTAAAAAGAAAATATTTCTTACAGGATAGTATGAATGTCAAATTGAAAATTTAGCACTTGATGTCACACTGAGATCAAATGTTTGCAGAAGAAATGCACTAATAAAACCTTGTGTGTGATACAGGATGGACGTGGAGAAAGGAAAGATTGAAGACACAGGTGGCAGTGGTGGCTCTTACTCAATTAAAACACAATTTAACTCTGAGGAGCAATGGACAAAAGCACTAAAATTCATGTTAACTAACCTGAAATGGGGTCTTGCCTGGGTCTCATCCCAATTCTATAACAAGTAACTGTGGTCAGAACTCAGCCTGGCAGCTGTGGGGTGTCTGCATTATGTTGGAGAAAGGCAAATTAAGATGTCTCTTAATATTAAGCAGTACAAAATGTTTACAATACCAAAAATCCACAAGACACTTTATTTAAAATGCCATTATTACAAGTAGTTTATAGAAAAGCAATATGCAAAGTTGTATCATTGAGCTGAACAGAATAAAACACAGCTATTACATGGATGCTAACCTGGTACTTTTGGGGTGTTTGGCCAATGTTACAAACATGGGGAGTAAGGCAGAAAAACTCCCAGAACTCTGCTTGGTCTTTAAAGAGTAACTACAGTTTGAAATAAAGTATTTTCTAAGTCATATCAGCACTTAACATATCAAACTTAACAAGGTTTGGTACCATTTAAAACAGTTTGTAATCCCTCCTGCAGCCTGTTCCTGCACAGGCTGCACTGAGGAAACACTAAAACTTCCAGCACTGCCTGGCACAGCACAAACCGTGGCACTCACGGGGATGTGCTGCCTGGGCACCTGCTGTCATGACAGGATTCTGTCTCATCACAGTGCTGGTTGCTGCTGGCTGTGGTAGAGCAGGAGCAAATGTGCTCCAAGTGCTGGCAGAGAGGGAACTGGAGATACTCAGGGATTTTAGAAGAGCAGCAAGTGGAGACAGCACAGCCCCAGATGTGGCGTGGGTGTGAAAGCTGCTCCCAGCAATCCCAGTCCCAGCCGAGCACCAGCTGTGGCACATCTCAGACCTGACTACTCCGAGGGGCCTCTTTAATCAAAGGGAACTTGGAGCAAATTTAAAAGATGCACCTCTTACAATGAATCTCTTGGGGCCCCAAAGAGGCACATCTAAGCACTGGTGTGCTGCTGGGCCTCCCTGCAGAGCACAAGTGTGATGCCTGGCAGGATGAGCTTTGCTAACGAGCACACGACTGACAGGCTGTTAGAACCCCTGGTGCTCGGGACCAAAGGTAACCCTGAGCTGCACTGGGAGGCCAGGCAGTGTCACTGAGCCTCGGGGACTGTTGCAGCAGCATGACAGTTGCAGACAAGGTGGGTCTATTTCAGAGGCAGGGTCCTGCCCTCAGGAGCTTTGGTTCCACAATTCCCAGGGCACTGCTCGGGTCGGGTGTGGTGCTGCCAAGGATGCGCCTCAGCACCGCGTAGGAGAACTCCAGGATGCTTTGTGGAGTAATGCCAGTGATGCAGTTCAAATGCTCCACAACCTGAACAAAAAAACAGAAAAGTTGCAGTGCCTAAAGCCCAGAAGTTTACAGACTGAGAAAAGTAACTGCTGCATAGGGAGTTGGTCCCATGGCCTCTCTACCTGCTAGCACTGCCTGAGGGGGTGGGTTCTGGCTGTGAAACACGAAGGGTGAGGACACACCAGTGCCTGCACACGCTGCAGGTGGAACCTTCCCATGCCCTCAGCTATTACAGGCCCAGAGCTTCCTCCTCAAAACCCTAAAAAATGTGCCCTCCCTCATGCCACTGCCAGCACAGCCCCAGCCCTCTCCTTTCTGCACTGAAACAGATAAACCACTCTGGCATCGTGTTTCTACGGAGCCAACATGTTGAGCAGCAACTGTACCTGCTCCCAGCGCCCAGGGCTCAGGATGAACACACCTGTGCTGATGATCCCAACAGCCAAGAGCATGAAATCCTCCTTCACCATCAAAAACTTGGCTCTGCAGAAGGAAAAGTGTGTTCAGGTGTAAAACTCAAAAGCACCTGCTGCAGTTGCTGTGGCCCAGAAGGTGTTGGCTTATTCAGGCCAACCAAAGCCTTACACTGGGAGCTGGAACTGACAGTGCAAGGCTGGACTTCAACAACCAAGTGAAACACTTTCCTTGCCCCTGAAGCCGCTGTGGAGATCGCTCTGAACTGCTGTATTAGGAAACAATGCTGAAAGCCCCCCAAATTACTTCTTTTTCAAAAGATGACCCCAAAATGGCATACTAAGAATTATGCTACTATTAATTAGGCTTTTTTAGAGTTTTAATTTCAAAGGGTTATTTTAAGTCATAGTCAGGTAAGACCCTTACACCTGCAGCTTGCTGGGTGTGGAATTTTCGATGGTGATCTTCAGCAAAGTGTCATAGATGGCCTCTCTGGTCAGGTAGCAGAAGTCCAGCAGCTGCACACACAGCTGGTGTAAGGGTTTGGCAGGAAGCAAGCACCCGTTGTGTCCTGGCAGAGATCACACCATCAGCCCCACATTCTGGGTCAATAAATTGAATCAGAAGTATTAGGAACTGTAAGGGAGGGATGGAAGTTTCTGAGGACAAGTGCCCTGTCTCTGAATGCCACACACTCCCTCAGCCTCAGTATAACTTCATTCACTCTGAAATTCAATTGTCACACCTAGGCCAAGAAAAAGGTGAGGGTGGGAAATGTGGCCTTACACCAGGTTTGGTTGTTTTGAACTCGCACGACTGGCTGTCCAACAACATTCATAACTGTCTACAAAGGGCAAAGTTCTCATCTGAAAAGTGAAGCCCTGGACAATCTGAACAGTTCCATGTGCAAAAAATCTGTAATAGGAGATGGTTTGGTTCAGATCAGCAATAGCTCAATTACCCTTCTGAGAAACCTCCTTTCCACTCTCTGGGATTGACATTCTCACCTAGAACCTCCAGAAGCAATTCCAAGTAGGCCAATGGAGTTGGCACATTGATATGGAAGTGCAGAGTGTTTAAAACAGTAAGCTCTGACTCCAGCAATTCCTGTTTAGAGTAGGAGTATTTTAAGGATTGAAGAAACTTTAAAGCTCTGTCACTGGTCACTCTCTGAAGAGGAAAAAAGAGAAAAAACATCTTTCAGGCCATTAGGCACTTGGCAGGAACAAAGTGCTCCTCACGTGCCTCCTCCTGACGAGTGTGAGGCTGCGACTCACCCACCTGTCCTTTGAGCTGGCACCAGAAGTCCAGCTCAGACCTTTCCCACAGGTTTCCTCGACTCCACAAACCATCTGCAGGCATGTGTGAACCCCCTGTAGCCACCCAATTTCCTGACAATCACAGGCTCAAGTTTTTCTGCCTTTTCCCCCCCAGCACTGGGAACATTTCCCCACAAATTGTTACTGGCCAAGTGGCAATTTGCCTGCCCTGCAGGGAACGTCGTGTCTTTTGCATTTCATTATCACTGTTGTCTTTCAGAGAGGCAGTGTGGGGTTTTGAGGATCCCTGCCAAGCAGGGGCAGGCTGGGCTGCCTTACACAGTAGTGCAGGGAGAGTTTGCTGGCGAGCTGGACACACGACACGAGGCGCAGGACGAAGGTGTCCACCAGCTGGTCCTTCACGGAGCTCCAGCTGCTGCCCTGGCCCTGGGCACTGCCCCCTCGGGAGGGCTCCCACAGCTGCTCCACCTGCTTCAGCATAAACCTGCAAAACCCAAACCAGCTCAGAGGGCAGTTCTCTTTGCTGTGAGACAAGAAACCATCAAATCCAATGGAACAGAACAAAATCATTCCTTTTATTCAGCGCTGGGGACATGGGGGATTAAGTCCACCACAGACACGTTAATGAGACTTTTGTGTTTCTAGATTTATACACTGAGTTACAACTGATAACCCCTCAAAGTTAAGCAGGATATTTTGGGTGACTTTTAACACATCTAATGGGCTGCTCTTATCTCTGCAGCTCTGTATTTCCTTTTATCTAAACAATGTTACAGCATCAAGCCTCAAATTTAGACAGGTTTTCTGATTTATTTCTTACAGTTTAGCCTCTAATCTGAAGAAGGTTTTGATTCATTTCTCAAAGTTCATCGTACAGCTACAGGGTTAAATTCCTCTTTGTCTAAAACTGCATGATTAAGACACCTGACAAACTTAAGGTACAAGCTAAAATCAAAAATTAATATAAAATACAAAGTTAGTACAGCTCTGATTAAAATTAGTGAAGACCATTATGGTTTTATGGAGAAAGGATAAAATCCATTTTCTGTATCAGCTGAGAAGAAGGAAAAAGGCAATTCCACGGGTAGCCTGAGCATACAGGGAGCTGGTAATTTGGATTAAGTGGATGAAGAGACAGACACAGAACTCGTGTTCTCAGTGAGGGGGCAGGGCAGGGCAGCCTCCTCACTGGACATGCCAAGGCCCAAGTGCTCAAGGCTCTCCTTACCTTTCCAGTAACTCCACTGCTTGGTACCTCGTTGATTGGTCCAGGTGCCATTGTTCAGCCAAAAGGAATATAAATTCTGCAAAGAGATACACCAGTCACTCTCTTTAGTCTCCCGGGGCTCCCTGTGCGGCTGTTCCCTGCCCGGGGCTGCCGGGACCGAGTCCCCTCACCCACAACGCGCGTGTCTTTGAAGCTCCCGGCGTGCCCCGGCAGCGCGCTCAGGTACTGCTCGTTCTCAGTGGCCAAGTGCACCAGCGTGTCCTCGATGATGTCGGGAGCGACGCCGCTGAACACGGGGCCTGGGTCCCGGCCAGGGGGTTCCGCGGGCACCGGGGACCCCATTCAGCAGCCCGGGGCCGAAGCCGCATTGACGACACTGGTTTCACCGGGACAGGCCGGCGCGGGGCCCCCGCCAGCGCCCCCCGGCCGCGCTGAGTCACGAGTGCCCAGAGACACCACCGGGACGGCGCGGCCCCTCGGTGCGGCCGAGCTCGGAGCGGGGCCTCCGGGGCAGAACCGGGCGATGGAACCGGGCCCGGCCCAGCCCCGGGCGCGGCTCCCGCCGCTGCCGCGCCTCAACGCCCGGCCCCTCACGTGACCCCCCTCCGCCAATCAGCGCGCGCCGCCGCCGGCACGCGCCGGGGCTCAGCCAACCGTTCGACGCCGCGCGCTGCCCGCGCGCTCCGATTGGCCAGCGCGCCCCAGGCAGCACCGGATGTGACGTCACCGCGCCGCGCGGAGTCTGCGGGGCAAGATGGCGGCGCCGGAGGAACCGGCGTTCGCGCGGCGCATCGACCCGGCCCGGGAGCCAGGACTGAGCCCCGAGCAACGCCGCCTCATGGCGCAGGTGGAGCACGCCCAGCGACAGCGCGTCCTTCAGCGCCGGCTCCGCGGCCGCAACACCTTGCTTGCTCTCGGGATCGGCGCGGTGACGCTGGGCATCTGTATCCTGCGGAGCCAGGCTGGGCCGGGGGGCGCTGGGGCTACGCCCGCTGCTTTTCCTTAACTCCTCCCGCAGACGGGTACACCTTCTACTCAGTGTCGCAGGAGCGATTCCTGGACGAGCTGGAGCAGGAGGCGGAGGCGGCGCGGGCCCGGGCCCGGGCGAGGGCGGAGGGCGCCGCGAGCTGAGCGCGGCACGCGCGGCCTGGCCCGGCCCGTGACCGAGCGGCCCCTCCCCGCGGGGCAGGACGGGCCTGAGGGGTTTGGGCTCGCCCCGTGCTCAGCGCGAGCCTGGGGAAGGCCCCGGGGGCTCCCCCCAGGCAGGGCAACCCCCGGGCAGCCCCCGCGCTTTTACCAGGGCAGTGCCCGGGGGAAGGACAGGGGTGCTCGGGTCCCACCACTCGCCACAATAAACCCTCTGACTGGAGACACCGTGCGGGTGTTTGAGTTGCTGCTGGGCTGAGCCTGGCTCGGGATCTCACCCCACTTGGGCTGCTGGGGGGCATTTTTTGCTCCACTTTTTATTGTTGCCCAGCGGGGCCAACAGCCCCAGGTCCTGCCCCACAGACACACAGAGACTCCCTTGGTATTCAACTCATCTTTATGAAAACACTTTGGACGGCTCTTCTTAACAAAGTGCTCCTGGGTCCTGCAGCTCCTGGTGCTCCAGCTCCATCACCTGGCAGGGCTGCAGGGAGCTCATCCCGCCCCACCGGGCGGGCGGGGGGCTCGGCCCCGTGCGGGGAGGGGGCTGGAGCTCAGTGTGGGGCGGGGCTGGCGTGAGCGGGGACTTCTCGGGACAGGCTTAGCTCAGGAAAGCCACGAGAGGTGGGGACACCTGGTGTGTGTCGTCCAGCAAAGGGGCTGGGGGAGGACAGGTGTGGGACAGCCCTGTCCCAGGACAGCTGCGCTGCCACTGTGGAGCCCCCAGGTCCCCACCGTGGGCCGAGGGGAGCAGGGGGTCCAGGCACTGCCCTCCAGGCAGTACAGGGGCTCTGCCCGCCCTGGGGCCGCAGGCACTTGGGTGAGGTAGTTAAAGAAGCCACTCCTGGCCAGCCGGCTACTGGGGAGAGAAGTGGCCGTGAGCGGGGAGAGCTGCGGGACCAGCCGAGCGCGGCCGGGGCTCGGTCCCGCCGCTTACCGAGCGCCCGAGGTCGTCGGCGAAGGTCACGCCCTTGCTCAGGCGCTGCTCCTGCGAGCCGGTGCTGCTGCCGCTGAGCGAGTTTCGGCGCATGATGCCTGCGGGGACAGCGGCCCTGAGAGGGGGCACCGGCCTCACCAGAGCCAGCCCGAGGGTCCTTGCTCAGCCCGGGGCCCCGCGGGGAGCAGGGGCGGCACCTGCGGGCTGTGCCAGCTCCAGGCGCTGCAGGCTGTTGCGGCGGGAGGGGTTGAAGCTGCCCTTGGAGAGGCGGCGCTGGCGGCTCGACAGCATCGCAGCGGGAGAGACGATGCCCAGTGGCGGCTGCTTGCCCATCCGCAGGTACAGCTCCTCGATCTCCTTCTTCTGAGCACTCTGCAGCAGCTGCACCTCGGCCAGGTGCCTGGGGACGAGATGGGCTCTGGCAGCAGTGCCTTGCAGGAGAAGCACCGACCTCCCGCCTGGAGCGGGTGGGAAGACCCGTCCCCTCCTGCAGCCCCCGCGTCGCCCTCTGGGAGCAGCTCACCCCCCTGCTCACTTCTGGCGCAGGTTCTGCAGCTCCTCCCAGATCTCCTCGTCCTCGCTCTCGGTGTCGTCGCTGCTCACGTATGTCAAGCTGCGGGGGTAGCTCAGCCACACCTGGCTCAGCATGGCCTGTGGTGTGCTGTCTGCACTCTCCTCCCCGGGGCCTTCCTGGTCGCTCCCCAGCGGCTCCGCTGGCACCGTGCCCTCCTTGGCCGGCGCCTCCTTGGCCCCGACTTCCTGCTGCTCTGCCTCCAGCCCCACATCCGAGCAGCTGCTCAAGCTGTGGGCTGTGTCGGGCACCATGGGTGGGGGGCAGCTGCTGGCTGCCAGCTCCACGCTCTGCTGGTCGCCCTCACTGCTGTTTGGCACCGTGGAGGGCACGGCCACGTCCTTGGTTGGCACTACCTGGAACCGGCCCAGCACCTGGGGCTTGGCTTCTGCTGTGGACAGGGGCAGTTGGTGGGGTCTGGGGCACATGGAGAGGCAGGAACATGGTGGTGCCACAGCGTGGGCACGGCCCCGCCGCGCAGCCCGAGCCCTGCCCTGCCTCACCTTCGCTGATGGGCGAGAGCCGGGCCTTGGGCGCAGCAGGGGCTGGCGACTCGGAGACGATCAGTGAGTGGCTGGGCTTGGGGGTACCAGGCAGTACCTGCGGGCACCTGAGCACCATCAGCTGCCCCACCCCATGTTCCCCCACATCTCCTGTTCCCCCACTGCTGCTCCTGTGCCCTGGTACCCGCTGCCCACTCAGCCCTCCCTGCATCCAAGTGGCTCCACAAGCCATGAGGCTCCCTCTCCCATCCCAGGGCAGCATCCACAGCAAACAGCCAGTCCCCACTGGCACTGGGCTCCACCTCAAGCAGCCCTGGGGAGTCTTTGCTCCCCCACACTCACCGTGCTGCCCTCTGGGCTCCCTGGGATGGACATGCTCAGCGATGGTAGGGGGCCACCCACGGCCTTGCTTCCTGCGGGGCTCACTGGGGCTGGTGCTGGGAGTGGGAAGGACAAGGGCCCTCCAGCAGTGGGGTCGTCAGTCCCTGTTGACTCCAGGATCCCACTGCCAGCCAGAACTGCCTTGGCTGTGCTGGTGGGGTCAGGGTAGACAAAGCGCGTGGCCCCCAGGACAAGGCTCTGTGGCCTTGGCAGCAGCGGGGGGTAGAGGTGCCCTCCTGAGCTGGCAGTGGGGGAGACAGTGGGCAGCAGTGTGTGGGCCACACTCATCACTGCCAGGGAGAAGACATTGGCCAGGGACAGGAGGGGGGTGGTGGGGGACAAGGGTGTGCTGGTTACAGGGGGACTCAGGGGGCTGCTGGGCTCACAGGAGACAGGGGACGTGGGGAGAGACTGTGGGGACAGGAGGGCTTGGGGCAAGGCTGGTGGGACAGGCCTCTCTGGGGTCCTTGAGGGGGTCTGTGGGAATGCTGGTGATGACGTGAGCCAGAAGGGAGCCATCGAGATGAGGGGCCAGGTCTGCACAGAGCCTGCAGAGAGGGGAGTGTCAGGAGAGGGTCCCAAGGGTCCCCTCCTTCCCACCCAGGCACACCAGAGTCCCGAGCCAGGGAGCAGCCCCGGTGCGATGGACAGAGCCGGCCCTGCCACGCTGGTACCTGCGGGGGACTCCAGCGGTGCCGGGGCTGCAAACGGCTCTGCGGGGCTGGCCAGGTCAGTCTCTGATGGGGAGCGGCTCAGCGACGGCAGGACGGGGGACTGCACAGAGAGGCTGGGACTGGTGCAGCCCAGGTCTGCAGCACAGTGGTGATAGTCTCAGCCAGGGCAGGACATGTCCCATGAGACCCACTCAAGCTTGGCTGAGGCCATCACCTGCCCTGCATGGGGCTTGGGGAGGACGAGAGGGGCTGAGGCAGGGGCACAGACATACCACTGAGTGAGGATGAGGAGGAGATGGAGCGTGAGAACCCCTGCAGTTGCAGGTCCACCTGCAAGAAGGATGAGCTGAGCCCAGCACTGAGGCAGAGAGGCCCAAGCCAATCTGTGCTAAGCTGCACCCTGGCCCCACCACCTGTGGGGACAGGAGTTGGAGGCTGTGCCAGGCAGGGGAAGCACCACGACTTGTCACAGGAGTGGGCAAGTGACCACAGAGGGACCCTGTACTCCGGCCCCCTCCCCCTGAGCTCCTTGGGGCCAGGCAGCACCCCCAGCCACACTCAGCATCAACAGCTTTGCCAGTGCTGGCGGGGCCAGGCTGACACTCACGGGGCTGCCCATGCCAGCCTCAGCTTCAGGGCTCCTGGGCAGCTCAGCGCCGCTGCGCCCGTCCTTGCGGAGCAGGGTCTCCACGCGGTGGATGATGTCCCTGATGCGGCTGATGAAGCTGTCCTGCTCCGACTTGAGGATGAACTCATTGTGGACCTGGGGGCAGAGGGGCTGGTCAGCACCTGGGGCAGCCAGGCAGACCCCCACCCTTGCCCTCATCCCATGCTCACCATGACAGCCGCGATTTCCTCTGGGTTGTCCCCATCCAGGTCAAACTTGAAGGTCACCATTTTGTTGTTGTAGGTCTGCAGCTGGCACTCCACCACCCGATCACTCTTGTCAGAGATCTGTGGAAGGCAGGGCTGGCTCAGCCTGGGAGTGCCCACCTGGCACCCACCCAGCACCTGTGGCACTCACATTGGTGATGCGCAGCCTGGACCGGGCTCGGCGCCGCAGCAGCTTCCCCGAGGGTCGCTTGGGGGGCAGTTTGGTGCTCTGCTCGCTGGCCGAGAGTCCCTCACAGCCATCACTCATGCCCGATGCCACATCTGAGGTGTAGCTGCAGGAAGCCCCAGCACTGGAGCATCAACGTGGCCATTCCCAGATACCACACTCCCAGTCCAACCCCCGCCCTGCCCCCCCAGCCTCACCTGTCCACCGGGGAGGAGAAGCCGCTGGCAGGGGGCAAGCGCTCAGTGGGCAGCTGCACCGCGATGCTCTGTGTGGAGAGGATGGGGTGAGCCAGAGCTGCAGCTGCTCTGACCCCTCTGCTCATGGGGCCCTGCTCACCGTGGGGAAGCAGCGCACGGGCCGGGTGGGTGGAGGGCTGGCAGGGTCCCCAGCCACAAAGTTGCGATGGGCCAAGTCTGGGGAGTCCAGGAAGCCAGAGGAGCTCAGGTACCCATCTGTCTCACAGTCAGCTGTGGAGGAGCACTGCCATGAACCAGAGCAAGCCCCCCTTGCTGGTTGGGTGCCTGGGAAAGGGCCGTGGGGCTGGGAGCAGGAGTGGGACCTCCCACCCCAAGTCCCTTGCTGCCCACCCAGCTGCTGCCTGCCCCAGTGCATACGCACAAGTAGCTGAGGAGTAGCTGGTGTGCCGGTAGGCAAAGTGCTGGTGCTGGTCAGCCTCGGGCTCCTCAGGCTCGGGAGGGAAGGTGCTGCTGAAGACAGAATCCCTGGAGCCAGGGGTGGCTGTGGCAGCTGCAGGGGCACCGGGTGGCTGTGGGGACTTGAGCTCCTCCAGCAGCCGCAGGACGCCTGGCGGCTGTCCCGGCTCCACGGGCGATGGCACGTCCTGGACACGCTTCAGCTTCTCCCGCTTGCGCTTGATGGCGACCACGCGATCCCGCACCGCCTTGGCCACCAGCTTGTAGTCAGCCTCGCAGACAAAGCCCAGGACCACCTGCACGGGAGGGGCCTTGTCACTTTTGGGGTGCTGGGACCCCGCGGTGCCCAGGGCTCCCCTGTCCCCATCCCCACCATCTCCTGGGCCACTTCCTCTGCTACATCCTTGTAGAGCTCAAAGAGGAACTCAATGGCATTGTTGTCCTTGTATTTGCCATGCAGCTTCTTTGTGTCGTCCATGCGCAGCCAGAGCTTGAGCCCAGACTTGACACCATCATCCTCCTCAGCCAGCTCCACATGCACCCCAGTGTCTTCCTGGAAGAAGGAGTGCTCCAGCAGGTCCTGGATGGTGTACCTGTGTGGGACACAGCTCAGCATGGACTGGGGCCCAAAGGGGACTGTGCCCCCTAGGCCCCCTCTCTGCCCCTACCTCTCATTCTTGTCCATGCGGATGCAGCCCTCGATAATCTCCTTCAGTTCCGGCACCTTCACCTTGTAGAAGCTGCTGGGCTTCAGGCCCTGGGGGTGATGAGTATCAGCACCTTCTGTGCCAACCTGCCACAATGCTGGGCTCCCAGGGCCCAGGGAAGAACCAGCCCAGAACCCCACCGGTGCTGCAGCGGCTCCCATGGCCAGGGCACATGTGCCTGCATGGGCCAGGATGCCCCAGGGCTCTGGGTTTCCACTCCAGCAGGCAGGAGCTGGCAGGAGCCAGCTGTGACCGGCCAGGGCAGACATGGCACCCCAGGCAGGGGGTGGCTAAGCAGACCTGCTCCTGTTCCACCCCATTAACGTGCTGGCAGTGCTTGGTGTAGGGTGAGGAACATGGGGTCTGGCCAAGACATGCCCCCCCCACCCAGCTCCATGTCCTGATAGAGCAATGCCTCACCACCCAGACTACCTTTAGCTACTTGCACAACCTGCACAATGACACATTTAGGGCAGCAGCAAGACCTGACAGCTCCAGCTGACTGTTCCCCCAGCCCCTTGCCCTGGCTCCTGCAGCATCAGCCAGCAGCGTCACCCACAGCTGGGGCCAGGGCCTCACCGAGGTGACCTTGCGGTAGATCTGGGCAGCATTCTGGCACTCAGAGTAGGGGTACTCTGAGGTGGCCATCTCCAGCATGCACATCCCGAAGGCGTAGACGTCCACAGCCTCATCATACTTCTCCTCATACATCTCTGGTGCCATGAACTCAGGGGTGCCTGGAGGTGGCAACGAAGCTCAGTGTCCCCAGAGTGCCCACCCTCTGCAGCCCCCACAGCCCCCGTCAGCCCAGCCATGCTGGGACCCCACCTATGACACTCTTGGCGAAGGAGGCTCGCTTAAGTGTGGCCAAGCCCAGGTCCCCAATCTTGACTGAACCCGTGGGGCCCGTGATGAAGATGTTGTCACACTTGAGGTCACGGTGGATGATGGGAGGAGAGCGGGTGTGCAGGAAATGCAGCCCCTTGAGGATCTGCCGGCTCCAGCGCTGCAGCACCTTCAGCTTCATCTCCTTAAACCGCTTCAAATACCTGCCAGGAACCAACAGGGCTCAGACCTGTGGGACTCAGACCATGCCCCAGCCCTGGCCCAGTCCACCGTTGCCATGCCAAGGCTATCCAGACTCAGGTGCCCACGAAGGGCAAGCAACAAAGAGCATCTCAGTAGAGAGCCTGTTCCCTTCCCTGCACACCCCAACCCAGTGGTCCCTGCTCACGTTTTCAGGGTGCCAGATGTCATCAGCTCTGTGACCAGCACGATGCAGATCTGGCCTTTGATGGTTGACTTCCAGGAGTCATAGAAGCGAACGATGTTGGGATGCTGCAGCCCCTTCAGCATCTCCACCTCCTCACTGAATCGCTGCCGCTCTGTCTTGGACAATTTCCGTGTCTGTGGGAGCCAGCGAGGGGGTGAGGGGGGCATGTGGGATCCTGCTGAGCATGGGGCATGCCCTGGCTACAAGAGGCCATCACATCTCCATCCCACTTCCCTACATACAAAGCAACAGAGGCTGCTGTGGCCCCAGCACAGAGGC
Source organism: Pithys albifrons albifrons (assembly GCF_047495875.1). Lineage (NCBI taxonomy): Eukaryota > Metazoa > Chordata > Aves > Passeriformes > Thamnophilidae > Pithys > Pithys albifrons. The sequence goes on from NC_092482.1 coordinate 366,693, forward strand.
AGGGTCACACTTGCTGTCCCCCAGCACAGCAGCACGGTCAGGGCTGGGACCGCCCCAGAAAGTGTTCTCCCACCACCCCACCATTCTGGAGCTGAGAAGGCCATGTGCTTCCCCACCATCCTGTGCTGGGGTCACCCATCCACGCTCCCACTGCTCAGCCCCCAAGCAGAGCCCACCACCCCTCCACAGGATGGGGAACCCCGACCTGAAGCCATCCTGCTGAGGGGACATGCAGGGGCTCTGCAGTGGCTGCTGCTGTCCTGCCCTGTGCAGACACAACAGCCACAGCTCTTCTGCCCCCACCGAGGCACCACCGGCACCAAGCTCTGCATGGCGGGGTGCCGGGCCAGCCTCAATGAGGCCTTTGTTGGGGAAAGCAGGCGGGGGAGGCTCCAGCCCAGGTTTTTCCATGTTCCTCCTGCTCGAGTTAATTAAACTGGAAACCGAAGCCGAGGTTGCTGAGTGGAGTTGGGGCCAGGGCCAGCGAAGGGGACAGACCCGTCATCCTGGAGGGACACAGCCCAAGGGTGCAGGAAGTGAGGAGCTGACTGGGCAGAGCTGGAGGAGCCGTTCCTGCCCCGAGTGGGGCAGCTGCTACTTCAGTGCCCTGGGCAGAGGCAGGAGCACTGACAACTCCACCGCAGCCTGGGGTCTTGATGAGCTCAGCTGCTGCAAAGCCTGGGGGCCTCCCAGCTGGGACCCTTGCCCAGCCCATGCTGAGAGGCTGAGGAAACTGGGGCTGCCACAGAGCTCCCACCGCCAGCGCTGCCAGAGCCGTGCTTGGCCCCTTGGCCGGTGGCCGCCATCCATCAGCCCCAGCAGCTTTCGTAATATTTTCATTGCATCACAGGCGGCCCCACGGCTGGACTGGAGCAGCTCCATAATCCCCCTGCATTTAACACACGCTCAAGGACTGGCTCAGCCCAGATGAGAACCTGAGCCTGCTGCACCGGGATGAATGGGACCTTTCATAGGCGAAGACGAAAACAGCACCCGAACTCCTGCATGGCCAGCAGCACGTGCTGGTTGCCCTGCCCAGTGCCACAGTCACCTTCACCCCCCCACCCCCCCACGCCCCCCTCGGCCTCCCTACTCCCCACTGAGCCATCTGGAGGCTTCACTGCACACTGCAAGCCTGCAAGGGCTCAAGGAAGCCGACACGGGCTGTGAACGGGGGCAGAGAGGGAATCACGGGTGGCCACAGCCCTCCCAGCTCAGTGAGAGCAGACCTCACCTGGAGCACCAGCATAGCCCCCACTGTGCCACCCCCATCCCCAGCACAAGGCCACCTCTCCCAGCGTGCCTGGAGCAAGATCTGGGGGAGCTCAGCATGTCCCTGAGCCTGTGCCAGGGCTGCGGGCACACCTGGCATCATTCCTCCTGCACAACCAAAGTGGCAGCTGCTCCTGGTCCCAGGTATCCTGATGCTCACCCCACTGAGTGGGATCAATAGCCAAACAAGCACTGGGGAGGGCAGGCCAGGCAGGGCTGACAGCACAGACATGCTGCACAGGCACACCATGTCCTCTCCTAAGAGCACCCTCACAGGGTGGAGGACGACACTGGGGATGGTGTCGTGGCAACAGTGAGGAACTGGGTGGCAGTTGTCCAGCCCCATCCTGTGAGCCAGGAGCTGGCTGTCAGGGAGCCCAGCACAGCCAACACTAGAAACTGAGGCCAATGAGTGAGGAGGATGGGCTAGGCATGGTGGCCAAGGATGGCTCTCACCTCTGCAGCAGGAGGCTGTCCCCAGTGTTTGGCAGTGCTGGTGCTCAGCATACTCTGCAGCACTCACAGTGCTCTCCCGTTCCCACAGCCCTTGGTTGTCCTGCTCACACAGCCCTCAAGGGTCCTGGCTCCACACTGGCACTCACACTCTGGAGGAGCATTCACAGCAACATCATGGTGAGGCAAGGAGTGGGTGCTGGAGAGCACCCAGCCACGGCCACAGCATCTCTAGCCACAGGGAGTCACAAGCCCCCTGCAGAGAAGCCATCTCTACAGCAGCAGTGGGTGCCAATGCCTCACTGCCCAGCCCACAGGCCTTTCCTTTTGAGCAGGGAGCTCCTGCACGCTCACAGGCACGTGAGCACCCACACAAGGTGCCCCGCAGCCCCGGGGCTGCTGGCTGAGGTTATCTGTGCAGTCTGGGTGCTGGGTCAGGGGAGGCAGGACAGCACTCACTGTCCAGGATGCTCTTGCCTCACTGGGGAGTCCCAAGGGGTTCCACAGGAAAATCACTCACAGACAGGTATTTACAGCCTGACCCCACTCTGGGCCTCTGGTTTCCTCCCTGCTTCCTCCTTCCCCACCGCCCGCAGCACCTACCACAGAAATAGTCCTGGGCTAAAGCTGGAAAGCACAAACAGTGGGGCTGTGGACACAGGGGGGAGGCACAGACAGACACTGTGTTCAGGGCGGGGGGCAGTGGCATGAGGGGATGGGGTTGGGCAGCTCCCCAGAGGGGTCTCACAGGAAGACTGGACAGGCAAAACCAGCCTACAATTTTCCAGGCTACGAGGAGGGAAGGGCAGGATGAGGACAGTAAGGACAGCTGGGATTTGGGATTGGGGTCCATCATAGCAGCTGGACAGGGCTCGCTGGTTTGGAACAGGTCAGGCCTGAGGTTAGGTATTCATTTGGAATTGAAAGGCAATAGAAGAAAAACTGTGAAATGCACAGGACAAAGCTATTTTTAAAATGGCAGAACCACAGCCACTTTTATTTGTGGTTCCAAATCCTGTTTTTGTGTCACAGTGTACAACTCTTCACATAATTGCTGAAAAAAAAACTTCTAAAAGTCTGTATCTGTATCCTCAGCTCCTTGTGGGACATGGATCTGGGGACAAGAGACACTGGATAAAGAGCACTCAGTGGGACAAAGCCAAATACTGTGTGGGGAGGGGAGAGGGCTGGGGTGGAGGAGTGGTGGAGGAGGCGCCAGGGCAGTGTGGGGTGGGAGCAGGGCTGGGCTACCCGCAGGGATCTGGTTGTGCTCCCCTGGGAGGGTGGGTGCCAAGAGCAGCCAGGTCTGCTAGATTTCCCAACACCATGGGATGCTCACAGAAGGGTCCATGCCAGGAGCTCAGCCTAGACTCTGGCCTCTCTGTACCCGTGCCCTGCCAGCTCCCCAGGCTCCCTGCGGCTCCTGGCCAACCCTCAGGACCAGCACTGGGGCCAGCATGTGCCTGCTGGACTGAGGCACTGGAGCATTTTGCTTCCCAACTTCCTTTCCCCCACCTGGATGGTGTGGCCACATCCCCCTTTGCAAGTTACCAGCACTGCCCACGTGCAGCTGCAGGGATGAGCAGGAGGGCAAGGAAGGAGATGGGCTGCCAGTCCTGCTGTTCATCCCAGCTGCCAGCACATGTGAGCTGGTGCACAGCTCTCACATGGGGCTGAGACCCACAGGGAGGGACATGGAGCCAAGTGGGAAGCACCAGGCACGGCTGACTCATGCAGAGAAGGTCCTGGGCTCACCAAGGAGAGTCTGTCCCCAGCAGCAGACAGCACTCAAAGGGACATGGAATTCAACAGAGCTCAGGGGCATTTGGACAGGGTCATGGGGCTGCACAAGGGTGGGACAACTGAGCCAGCTCTGAACTGAACTCTCAGCAACAGAAGCAACTGTGCAACTCATGAGTGGGGGTCAAATCCTCACTTTCCTCCCTATGTGGCCAAATTCACTCCCTCCAGAAACCCCCCACCTCTCTCTCAAGATCTCTTCTTGCTCTGCTGGTCTGCAGCTACCCCAAGGACCCAGCCCTGGCAACCACCTGCTGCTGCACCACCAAGCTTTTAGGAACAAGACAACAAACTCTCAAGACATGTTTTTCTGTGTCAATAAGGACTTGGACCTGCCCACCACAGCAGCCATCCCAGGGTCAGAAGTCTGTGGAAGACTTTGGACTTCACCAAAGCCCTACCTCAGGGGCTCCAAGGAGAAAAGGGAGCCTCACGGCACAGCTCTCCTTGTGCACCTCCATGGACAAGATCAGGCCCATCATAAACAATGAATGGTTGAAGGCATTGCAGAAGCAACATCTTCACCATTTCCCTCAGCACCTCGTTGCCTGCATCCTGCTATCAGGGGGTGAAGGAGAATGGCAGTAGAGAGGAGATGGGGATGCTTCTCAGAGACCCAGAAAACCCAGCAGACAGCCCCTGGCAGCATCACAGAAATGGCACACAGGTGCCCATGGACACTCTTTCAGCCAAGGTCAAGCAGGGAGAGCACACAAGGTCGGGTTGTACCCTGCTCTAAACTGACTCCCAGCCCCCACCCACTGCAGGCACGTGCTCCCAAGCAAACCAAAGGCTGTCGGAGCAAATCTCAGAGCCAGCTCCAGCACTGGCACAGACATGCAGGCAGGAGGGGCATTGCTGCCCTTACTGCTGTCTCAGAGGGAAAGCTGTGAGCTGGTGGGTGCCAGAAAGGCAGTGGGATGCTCAGTCCCAGTAGCTCATCCGTGATCCACCTGTAAAGCCCCAGACCAGGGACTGGCACCAAGAGGTTGGGTGCCCTGGCATGCTCCATAGCACAGGCAGCGAGAAGGCAAATGGAAAAGAGCACGTGATGGGCAGGAGGGCCAGAAGCCGCAGTGCTAAGCAGGAGTCTGGGCCCAGGCCAGGAGCCCTGTGAGGCACCAAGGCACTGGCAGTGATGGGCACAGCACAGGGCAGCGTGGGGATCCCGTGCCCAGCCACGGGTCCCTGTCCTGCCCTGTTGCTGTGGCCCCGCTGGCTGGTAGTGCCAGGCAGAAGTGGGGGCTCAAGGGTCCCTGCCCTCACCAGAACAGGCTCCAGCCTGGGGAGGTGCCCCACGCAGCTCCCAGGCAGGCAGCAGGGTACAGCGGGCTCAGGGCCGGGGGCCTGTACACACTAGAGAAACTAGACGGAGAAGGGCCCAAGTGCCCCTCTTGAGCCCGCTGCCCTGGGGCGGGGGTCTGCGGGCACGGGCAGCGAGCGGGCGGGCACGGGCAGAGGTGCTGGCAGGGGCCGTACCTGCAGCTCGCACCAAGCCACCTCCACGGTGGTCTCCGTGTCCAGCCCCTTGTAGACAGTCTTGAAGGAGCCGCGGCCGATCTCGATGTCGAACTTGAGAAACCGGCCGTCGGGGGAGGTGGCGACTGCCCGCGTCTCCACCTCCTCGCTCTCCGTCTCCTCCGGTTCCTGGAGCCCGGCGGCGCTCGGCGGCGGCGACGCCCCGCGCACCCCGTCCGGTGCCGGGTACACCAGCAGCTCCAGCTCGGCCGAGCTCCGCCGATTGAAGCGGGAGGAGGCGCGCCGGGAGTCGCGACCCGAGGGCCGCCGGCTGCGGCTCCGGTGAGGGGCCCGTTCGGGGAGCCCCGTCCCCGGCTCCAGCCCCGGCTCCGGCTCCGGCGCGGAGCCGTCGCCCGCTCGCTCCGCCTCGGGCTGGGACATGGTACCGGCAGCGGCGGGCTCGGCCGCCAGCATCGGCTCAGCCCGGCCGGGGCGGCCGCTCCCACGCAGGTTCGCACCCGTTGCCGCCGCGACCCCGCAGCCAGGACGGACCGCCGAGACCCGGCTCGGGCACCGGCCCCGCCGCTGCCCCGCCCGACGGCCCCGCCCCCGCCCCTCCCGGGCCCGCCCCCGCACGGCCACCGCCCCCTGCCCGCTCTGCGCCACCGGCCTCGCACCGCACAGGGGCCCCGCACCGGGCACCGACACCGCACCGAGCAGCGGCTCCGCACCGGGTCCCGACCCCGGGACGGCATCCAGCGCTGCGGGTGCGGGCATGAGCTGCGCGCAGCTGGCGAGCGCCCCGGCCCCCCGCCCGGGACGGAACGATGGGCATCCCCACCGGGATGCCGGGATGGCCCCTCCCGGTTGGGGGTCACTGCCCGAGCCCACCCGGAGCCGCGCTGCCGTGGCTGCCCCAAGGGCTGGCTCGCTTGCCCTCCCCACAGGGCAGCCCCCGCACGGTTCTGAGGCCGCTGCCACCGACGCAGCCGGAGCCTGGACGTAGGAACGTGCCTGGTTTAGACATTTCCTCGGAGTTTCTGACTCCGGTCCCGGAGCAGCGTGTCCGGGAGCACGGTTCTACACGCCGCCCCAGACAACTCCCCTTGGGTTCACTACAGTCTGAAATCCTGGAATTAGGGTCACGCAAATAGGAAGAGTCGAAGGTGTGTGTCAGCCCCGCGGGAGCCAATTGCCGGACAAGAGCGTGTTGTCTCTGCAGGCTGAAGGAGGAGGTTGTTCTGCCGGTGAGGCTGTTTACACAAAACACAAAGCAATTGAGGCCACAGCTAATTTCTTTTCCCTGAGGTCAGATTGTTTCTACCCAACGATACCGGAAACATTAAGGAGTGGATCGACATAAAAGCACAGCCACGTCCTCCTAAACGTAAGCGCGGGGTAAGCGCGGCTGCTGACCCGACGTTCGGCTGCGGCCACGTCCCACACGGCTGCTCCCCACAAATCCCCGCCGACGGGAGGAGGGAGAAGCATTTAATGAAATGTTGTTACAGAAACTATGGCCAAGCTGTGTCACACCGCTGATCGCCACTCTGCTCCTCCCACAAGACTCAGCCTGGCTCTCCAGCACCGGAGGAACCGGGACCCCCCCCCACCCCCAAACAAGGGGTTTAACGGACACCTCCCTGCCAAGAGCTGCTCGTGCAGCACGGGCTGTTGAGCAGGAGCAGTGACCACATCCTCATCCAGCTCTGCACGCTTTGGAGCGTGTGAGGGGCACGATCCTATGGGAACAACCACTGACGGCAGCACACAGTGTCCAGCACTAGCCCCTGCAGGGCTCAGCCCACTGCCAGGGCACTGGGCACCCCCAGCCGCCAGAGCCCAAAGGCTGGGACTGACAGGCCACGGGTGCAGTGCTCACGCTGGTCCTGCCGTGGATGACTCTCCTGTTGTAAGATGCAACACGGTTTGACTCAGCTCTGTCAAACAACGCACTTTGTTCAGGTGAGCCCTGCCAAGAACAACCCAGCCCTTCTCATCACTGCCAGAAAGGGGGGCACGCTGCTTGTGCCCCTGCGGGCTGGCTCTGCAGCTGCCACTGTCCAGGGTTCCTTGCCAGGGACTCTGCACTGCCCAGGCACAGGAACATGGCTGAGGCTGGCAGGAGCCCCAGCTCTCCAGTGAGACACATGAAGACAGGCAGGGATCTCAGTTTGGTCCCTGGCAGGCAAGCCCCCTTATCCAGGGTTTGCATCATGAAACAAGATGCCTTGGAAGATCCCAGAGGAGCAGGGGAGTATTCCAGTCCAGTGAGGCCCCTGCAGACAGGAGAGGAAATTAGGGGTGTCATTTTCTCTGACTGCTGCCCTCCCACACCTCTCTTACAAGTGCTCTGAGAAATTCCCTGATCACCCCCACCAAATGCCACCCCACACCAAAGCTTGGCAGAGGCAGGCAGCTCAGGCACGGGCACAGTTCCCCTCCTGACCTGGCCAAGAACACAAAGCTGGAGCCAAACCTGCCCTGAAAACAGAGGGCTCATGCTCCACAATCAAGTGCCCACTGCAGCTCCTGAGCGTTATCAGGGTGACATTTCTGGGCTGTGGATGCCAGTGCCAGCCCTCGCTTTGAGGAACCGCTGCAATCAGGGAACATAACCCATTTCTCACCTGCATTTGGCTGCCAGGAAGAGAACAGAGGACTGTGTAATCACTCTGCTCAGAATTAGATCATGAATCAAAGCCCTGGTCAGCTCTGGGCTCCAGCAAGCCCTGCCAGGAATTGCCTGTTCAGATCCTGGAGCTCGAGGCAGGATCACAGAGGGGCCAGGATGGGTCCAGAAAATGGTGTCCCCCACCCAGAAATGGGGATGCACAGCTGGGGCTGCGTGGCACAAGGTGCCTGCTCCAGGAAGGGTTCAGGGGCTAGAGCTCCAGGGAAACCCAGAGCTTGTTTCATAGCTGGCTTCACCACCCCACAGGGGCTGTGGTGCCCTTCCGTGCCCCAACCCACATGAGCTCAGGGAGGAGATGGCACCCAAACCTCAGCTGTGGCTGTAAATCCTGGGCACATCACTGTGGAGGATTTCCTTAGCCCAGAGGTACAGATGGGACCCATCTGCAAGTTTATCCCAACATATAAATTTATCAGACTGAAACAACTCCTGCTCCTAAGCAGCCACATTAAATAAAACCCCTCTTGGCATCTTACCTCCCTGACCAGTGGAATCTGAGTGTGCCCAGCTCGATAGTGCCTTATCTCTGTACCAGGTCTCCTGAGCAGTGCCTCGCCCCAGCCAGTGAGCCCTAATCACTGTGGCCAGATGTAGCAAGGGCCTCTGAAGGGCCATGGGCCAGAGCAGGGGGCTGCATGAGCCTCCCCTCAGAAACACCACCCCTTCCATGGGGCTAGTCTGGGCAGCACCTCCACAGAGGGACATCTGCTCCCTCCAGGGCAGCAGCACCAGCCAGCAGCAAGTCTGCTGTTCTGAGGAGCCAGCCCACGGCCTCGGCAGTGACGTCTCACTGCAGTGGCACTGCCACAGTGCCCGGCACTGGGAGCTGGTCCCGCAGGGTCCACACAGGCACAGCTGGATGTGGCCTCTCCTAATGAGCCCAAAGGGCATGGAAAAGGAATTTTACACCCTGTCCATTCCACAGAAGGGATGTACTTTTCCTCCTCCTCTCACTGAGTAAGCAACTAAATAGGAAGCTGAAAAGGAGAAGGGAATTGCTGCCAGGAGCACCATGGAATGAAAGAGCTGGTTTTAGGCTTATCTAATGTCACATCAGCCATTTCCGAAGAAGGGAGCAAATTTAATTAAGAACACAGACTCCCTCAAGGACAGCCAGGTTACAGACAGCACTCCCAGCTTGGAACACGGTGCTGGGAGGTCAGCATCATGCACACAGACAGCAAGAACAGACACCCTGAGCCTGACTGCTGAAGGCTCATTGTTTGCCATCAAGTGCAGACTTCAGGCACAGCACTGCAGCTGCAAGGGTACGAGAGCAGTGGGGCAGGCAGAGCAGCCAGGGAGGGAAGGGGCAACATGGGTGGCATGCAGAAGGAAGCAGAGGCAGATCTTGGACACCAAAACAAGCCCAGGGCAGACACTGGTAGCAGACAGATCCTACCTAGAGACTTTGGGGGGTTGCAGATACAAAGGGAGGCAGTAAGTGCCTGGCTGAGCAGAGTCCGTGCCAATTGTGGCGACGGACATGGTGTGAGGCTCCTGGAACATGCCATGGCACAGCTTTTGCTTCTGCTGGACTCACTCAGTGCTGTCAGCACACAGCAGCACCAGGGCAGAACTCACAGGGATGATGGTCTCCAGAAAGGATGGGAGACCATACCAGCCCAGTGTGTCAGTGATTCATCACGAGTGCTGCCAATGCCTTTGTCCAGCAGCGAAGTGCTGGCCCTGGGGAATTCCTCCGCAGCACTGCTGTCCCTGGGCACAGACAGGAAGCTTGGGCTTGAGCTGCAGCTCCACAGCAAAATGCCCAGACCAGGGCAGCACATCCCGCTGAGATCAGGTCAATGTCCTCCTGCTACAAAATGGAAAGTGTTGCATTTTGCAGCCCCTGGACTCCAGCATCTCACCTACATTGAGAGCTCCCTGCCACGAACACTGGCTGTCAGCAAGAGCTGAGCCAATGCTGGGCTGTCCCCAGGGTCAGGGCAGGCTGGACGTGTTGCTCAGCACTGCCCAGTGGCAGGAGGCAGAAGTGTGTGGGGTGCAAGTGCCAGACCCCCAGAACAACCACACTGGTCTGATCAATGGTCACTCCAGCCCTGTCCCCAGCCTTCACCAGCGACATGCATGGAACACTCAGGGAAAGGTGAGTGTGATCCTGACCCTTCACAGCCATCCAGATTTCCCAGGACTAACAGTGTCAGCAACTGTACCTGGACTGCAGCTCCCAACAAGCAGGGGACTTTGTTATCAGCACCACGAGCCTAAGGCTGAGTCATCCCTTTCCCAGGCACAGTGGTACAGAGCATACCCTATCACTTCTGCACAAACCCAGGGGCTTCCAGCAGGCTGCACAGGTAAAAACAAACTAAATGTTGTCCTGAGATGGGCAGTGAGGGCCCCCACAGGCCACAGCCCTGCAGAGTGGAGAAAAACACTTGTGCTGCTGCTTCCAATACGGGGGAAGGCCCAGCCCTCCACAGCACTGCTGCATTCCCCCAAGGCAGTGAGGGCACTGACTGAAGAGCAGAAATCTGTGGCACTGCTCTGTTCTGTTTCTGATGGAAAAACAGACGAAAACACCCAGGCTGCTCTATAACACATCTCATTTTAATCACCTGAAATTAGTTGCCCAGCACACCCCAGTCCATTTGGCAGCAAGTGTGTTTCCTTTTGCCACCAAGGGTTCCCACAGCACAGCAGCAACAGCCAGTCCCCTGCTCCTGCCTTACCCCTGGGCACTGCAGCAGGACTATGGGGCCCAGACACCTGGCTGGCAGGGGAATGGGGGGGCCCTTCAAGGAGAAGCTTAACCAGCCAGCTGGGACTGCTCTGAGGCTGTCACAGAAACAGGGACCAGTGGCAGCCCATGTTTCACTTCTGGGTGGTCCCTCTCCAAACTGCCTAGAGCAGCTTTAGCCTCTCAAAACACAGCAAGAGGGAGAACAGACAAACGAGGAACTTGGGATATTTCTATGTCATGGCTTTGGAAGGGTTTGAAGCCTCTCCTTGCCCCAAGAAATCCCAAGGATGCAGGTACTTGCAGTCATAATGTGAAGTCAGGCCCAGGGAGCAACCCTTGTCAGTGAGACCCCAGACTGCAGCCAGGGAAGGGAAGAGGGGCTCCTGTCAGAAGAACTTGACACCTCGGCCATCGTCCAGCGTGATAATTTCAGCCTTGTGCTCCTGCTGCAAGGCTTGCAGGGCACGGAGCAGCATAGCCTCATCCAAGCCGTGGAATTCTAGGGAAGGAGCAAGATTTCCATCAACAGGAAAAAAGGCATATCAGGAAACAAACAGGCTTGCAAGGTCCAGGGACTGGGGGCAGCAGAGGGCTCTGAAGAGCACTGTAACACTACAGCAAATCCAGAGTCACGGTTCACTGACAGGCTCATCTCTACATCACTGCTTCAGGAACAGAGCCTGAAGGTCACCAGACAGCAGGGATGAGTCACTGCAGCCTCTAAGAAAGTGAAGGAACTCAGCATGAAAATAAAACACCCCTCACCTCACCAGAAAAAGCGCTGGGCACTGGGGAAGTGAAAATGCAATTACAGAGGGAGATGTTTCAGGGAAGTGGTAAAAGCCTTCAGAGCAGCACGTGCCAATGGTGTGGGGGGCGAGTTTGCACATGAGATTTCAAAATATTTAATCTAAAAAACCGTAATCTGCCTATCAGCTGTTTCCATGCTCCAATCCAGGGTGCTCTGAAGGCCTGCTCTGCAGCACAGGCCCTGGCCTTACCTTCGCCCTCGGTATCATCCCCGCTGGCCAGTTCATACAGTGTGAACACAGAGTTGGTCAGGCCGTTCCTCGACACCTGGAAACATGAAGGCAATACAGCAAACCTCATCCCTGTGGCTGAACATCCTCACACTTCCAAGAGCACGGGACAGAAAGTGTGCACAGCACTTGAGAAGCAGCAGCACCCTGGGGCAGCAGAGTCAGAAGTGCAGCCTGAGGGAATGAGGACTGTTCCTCCCCTGCCCCTCTGTTCATGTTTCACAGTGAGGGCTCAGGCCATACAGAGTGGCACTGCCTTGTCCTCATCAGGGGACAGCCAATGGCACGAGGGGGGACAGTGCCACCCACCACTCACATGCAGCTCACAGCAAGCTGCTAATAATAACCTCACCCCTCTCTGCAACACAGAGAAGTGTAAGGAGAAGGGTCAAGGCAGCGAGGAAGCAAGAGGAGAACACTGCAGTGGTCTTCCCCAAACAGCAGCCAAGCCCCCATGTCCTCACAGAGAGCCTGGTCTGGGTGTGCAGCTCTCTCACCCACTGATAGATGAGCTTTCCCCATTCTTCTGGTCTCCTCCACATGATCAGAAAGCTGGTTTTGTTCTTATCTAACCATTCCAGGTTTCCTAAAAACAATGGGGAACAGGCGTTGAATCAGAGCACAGGTCAGCAGTAGGTGCAGATTTCAGGACACACCCCAGACACTGCACCCAGGGGCAGCCTCAGGGACCAGCCTCCTCCCAGCCCCTCACACCAACTTCCTAAATATCGCTGTGCCTACAGAAACAGATTTCTCATTGAAGGCCTCTCTTTCTGCGCAGGTAAATCTGCCTGCACAGCCAGAGTTGGGTCCTGCAGAGCCGCGGGCAGGGACGGGCTGAGGAACAGCCCAAACCCGCGGGATGGGCAAGTCAAGTCCCGGCCCCGCCCGCGCACGGAGCTGCCCCGCTGCCGCCGCCCTTCCTGCCCCGCTGCCCGCGGGTCGGACACCGGCTGCGGGCGGGGGCACGGACCGACGGACGGGCAGACTGACGGACGAGGCACCCACCGTTCTTGCGGAGCTCCTCCAGCACCACCTGGATGGATTCCAGCGGCAGCTTCCCTGGGCGCGGGTTAAGGAGGCGCTGACGGAGGCGAGGGGTGGGGGCGGCGGGGGCGCGGGCACCGGGCCCAAAGGATACGCTGGAGGCGCCGGTTGGCGAAGAGCGGGATGTCCTGCGCCTCCCGCACCGTCATGGCGGGCAGGCGGTGCCGCTGGCTGTAGGCGAGCGCCAGCGCGCACCAGGCCGAGAGCTGCTTCTGCCGAGTCTCGCCGTTGGGCTGCAGCCTGCAGGGGTCGAGTCAGCGCGGGGCCGCCGGGGCACCGGCACGCTCGGCCCGGCATCCCCGGGGCGGGGACCCCGCGCCCCCCGCCCTGCTCCCTCTGCTCCCTCCGCCCCATGCCCGGTGCCCGTGCCGTCCCTGCCCGCGCTCACGTGAAGAAGGGCGGGAAGCTGTACTGCCAGGGCCACGCGAAGCTCATCGCCGCCACCGGAGCCGCCGCCTTCCGCTCCGGCCCGCGCCACTTCCGGCCCGGCCGCGGGGCCCCGCCCTCCCTCGAGGCCCCGCCCTCCCTCGAGGCCCCGCCCCAGCCGTGGCCCCGCCCCAGCCGTGGCCCCGCCCCAGCCGTGGCCCCGCCCCAGCCGTGGCCCCGCCCCAGCCGTGGCCCCGCCCCAGCCGTGGCCCCGCCCCAGCCGTGGCCCCGCCCCGTCGGAGTCAGCCCCGCCCCCTGCCCGTCCCGGTACCGGCGCGTTCCCCACGGCGGGGCTGCTCGTGGGCCCGGGACGGGACGGGGCTGACGAAGGGAGCGAGCGACGGAAGAACCAGCGCCAGGCGTTGTGGGGAGAAGCGTTTAATCCCGGGCCGCGGGGCGGGGAAGGCACAGAAGGAAGCGGCCGCCCCAGCAGCAGGAGCGCGGGGCGGCGGCCCCGGGAGCCCGCGGGGTGGCCCGGGTGGCCGGGCGGCTCCGCAGCCGGGGGTCCATTCCCCGGGGCGGAACGGAACGGCAGCGCTAGGCTTGTGCCTTGCCGTCCTTGCTGCGCCAGATGACCAGGGTGACGAGGAAAGGGATGAGGCAGATGGGGGCAACGATCATGGCCAGCAGCACATCCTCGGGCGGGTCGAAGTACACCGGGTTCTCCAGGGTGCAGTTGTGGAAGTAGCGGTGGTGGCTCTGGAAGATGTACTGCTCCGCCAGCGCGTTGGGGTAGCTGTAGTTCAGGTGGTCGGCTGCAAACTCCAGGCAGAACTGCAACTCGCTGTAGGGCCTGGACAGAGAGCTGGGAATGGGGCACCAGAGGCGCGGAGCCCCCGGGCCACAGCCAGCCCCCTCCCAGCCCAGCAGCCCCTCTGGACTGCCCCGTCCCCTGCGCCCACAGCTGCCCTGTACCTGCTGATGACTTTCCACTCGCACAACTCTGACGCACTCACGTTCCTCATCAGGTAGACGAAGTAGTCCCAGCACTTCCGTGTGATGTCGGTGTAATTCCCCTCTGTGGGGAGAGGTGCTGAGCACGGGCAGCATGTCCCTTCTATAGCATATCCCTGCCTGCCCCTGCTGCCAGGTGACACCAAGGCTGGTGGGAGAGACACCAGCACAGTGGGGGACAAATCCCACAGCAGCCCTGGGTGCTGCCCAGACCCTCCAGCAGTCCCAGGGCAATGCCAGGAGCACAGTGTGAGGGCAGGGTGCTGCTGACTGCCCACACTCTGGAGTCGTCTCTGGGACTGCCCACACTGTGGGCAGTGCCAGAGACGACTCCATGGCATGGACCCGCTATTTTGGGAATGGTCAGGGGAAAGGGGGGGGAGTGGTCACCCTGTGCTGCAGAGCCAGCCCTGGCCAGGGCATCATTGGCCCCATGGCACTGCCTGGCCCTTGACAAGCCCCAGCACTCACCCATGGGCTGGGCTGTTCCATTGGCCATGGCCATGGGTGAGCTTCTCCCAGCATCCTGGCCAAAGCCCTTTGTCTCGGTGTCCGTGTGGCAGAGCCCAGTTCCCAGGAGCACTGCAGAAGGGGGACACAGGGTCAGCGTGGGAGCTACCCCAGCAGAGGCTGGGTCTGCAGAAGGAAGGTTTCAAGTGTCCTTTATGGGCCGCTGGAACCAGCGGTTGGGGTTCAGGGCAGTGAGCTGCCCTGAGCCTGGCACATGCTGGGGCCAGGGTGTCCAGCCTCCAAGATGGGCAGAGGCTGTGGGGAGTGGGCCAGCCAGACTGCAGACAACTACCCAAGGGCTCGGAGGATCTCTCTGGGGGCTGTGGGCCCCGGGCCATGGTGAGCCATAACCCCTGCCCAAGGGGAGCCAGTGCAGGGGCTGCCTCATTGCCCCAGGTGGCTGCATTGCAGCCAGGGCTGGGGCAGGAAGAGGAAGTGCTGGATGCAGTACGGCACTGTCAGAGAGCCCCTCCGCCTACCGTCAGTCCCACACCCAGCAGAGCCTGCCAAGGGCGTGGGGAACGTTTCGCCTGGCCCATGGGGCCCCATGGTCCAAGGAAACCACCCCATCCATCTTCCACCCTTGGTTGAGGGCCTGTGGCACGGGGCAGCAGTGCTGAACTGCCCTGGTGGGCCCTGCCTAGGGCACTCATGGGGAGCTCCGGCACAGCCAGGCACTGGCCACAGGGTGCTCCTGGGCTGGCACAGTGGCTGCAGAAAGGGCAGCCTACCCTGCCCCAATCTCTGTCCCCGACGACTCCCACCAATCCCTCTGCCTGGGCACATGTGGTGCCACAGCTCCTGTTGCAGCCTGGGGCTTTACAGGGCTCCCTGCTGGATCAGGGATGAGCATGGTGGGGGCTGCCCCTGGTGCCCACCTGCCACTGACTCCAGGCCATGCTGTCGCTGGCTGCCCCAGCTGTCCTTGGCACTGCCAGGCTGGTCCCATTCCAGGGTGTGTGGTGGGTTGGGCTGAGCCAAGACCCCAGCCCTGGGCCCCACGAGCGGGCGGGCGGCTGCGTGCGAGGTGGTGCAAGGTGCAGAGCCCCCGAGGCCGCCCCCCACGCACTTACCCCAGAGCAGCAGGAGCCCTTGGGAGAGGTGGCTGGAGCTCGTGTGCGCGCGCGGTGCCATCCCGACAAAGCCTGCCGGCTAACGACCGGGACAAGGATTTCAATGGAAATAACAGGAAGCAACTCCTTTCCTCTGACAGGGGCAGTTTGACTACAGGAGACGTGTGAAAAATGAGATTGCTCAGCGCTGCTCTGAAGCGGCTTTCCCGGCGGGACCCCGCCGTGCCGAGCGGTGCCGGCCCCTGCGGGCATGGCTCCCGCGCCCCGGCACCCGCGCCTCACCCACGGGCCCGGAGGCTCCGCTCCCCGCACGGCACGGCCAGCGTTAAGAGGCCGCGATTTGTTTACTTGTGTATTTCTCTTTAATCCTGTCTGGGCTGGGTTGTGAAATCCCTCTTCTCCTGCGTGGAGGGCAAGCAGCCCAGCAGCGGGGGGAGTGGACGGGGAAGCACAATGTCCCCGGACAGGCGCTGCCGCCCAGGGATGGGGAAGGCAGGGGGACCCATGGTCCCAACACCGCAGCTTCTGGCTTACCCGGGCACCTGCCCCACGGGTGGCACTGCAGGGGCAGCCCCGGACCCGAGGCCGAGGAGGGAAGGGTGATGGCACGACCTGCCCACAGGCACGAGGCCGAGGAGGTGGGGAGAGGGCAGAGACTTGGCCGACCCTGACAGTCCTTGGCCACAGCGCCTTCCTCCTGCACCGCCCAGCTTAGTGCCTGCCCAGCTCTGTAGGAGCGCCCTATTCCTGGAGCAGTTCCCTCCCAGGGGCCCATGTCACCCTGCTGAGGGTGACCCCAGCCCGCGGGCCTGTGGCATTCCAACGCACAACAGGGCTGAGGCCAGATGAGCTCGTTTCACATCTGGCCGGGGCAGGGTGCAGCTCAAAGCCTCCCCTTTAACAGCTGCCTATGGAAGCGCAAAGCGAGAACGAGTGCAGCGAAAAGATGATCGCTGTCCCCTTTAGCTCTGCAGCAAAGGTGCTGGCAGAGCTGCCTAACTCTTCCCGGGCAGTGGCAGCTACTGCTCCAGGGCACAACGGGACCTTCTGCGTGTGAGTGGCCATGTCTGGAAGCCATCCCTGGCACTCCAGTGGCCACAGGGGTGGAGCCCCCCAGTCCCATTCTCTGGTGGAGCCAACAGAGCCTACAGCTGGGTGGCAGGAACTTCTGCCCGGGAGACACCCAATGATCTCAGCACGGCCCTGGGGCGTTTGGAGGGGATGGGCAGGGACAGAACAGGCAGGGACGGAATGGTGGCTGCCAGCCAAGGGCCTGGGCTCCCCACCCAGCCTGGCATCACCAGCGCTTCCCACCAACCCCCACCCTGGGTGCCAAGGAAGGGGCTTTACCTATGCAGGATCCTGGTACCCAGGATGCTTCTCCCAATGCTGTCCCTGTCCAAAGCAAACACAGGCATCCGGAGTCCCATGCCCAGCCTCTCCCAGCGCCATGGAACCTGCTCCAACTGCAAGGACTCCCAGACCCACCATCCATGTTCTGCCCTGTCCCCCTCACCCTCAGCCCTTTCCTCCTGGTTGCCAGGGCTGAGAGGCAAGGGGGCTGTCGCTGGCCCCTTGCAGGCACGGCAATACACAGGGGCTGGGCTGCTGCCCCCTGGGGCTCGAGCCCCTTTCCGAGTTCTGCTGAGGGTGAGAGCAGCTGCAAGGGGCACAAGGCAGCTGAGCCCCACGGCCACAGCCACACTGGGGGCCACTCACCCAGCCCAGGGAGCCCGGCCTTGGTGTGGTTAGTGAAGGTGTTGAGGATGGCTCCAAGCCAGGGGCAGAAGTACAGTTGTAAGCCAGCAGCTGGGTGCAGCTGGAGAGCTCACTGTAGGTGCTGCAGAGGGACAGCGTGAGGCCAGCTTGCCAGGGCAGTGACACTCCCTGCGGTGGCCCCACTCTGAGCCTGTTTGGCACCACTGCGTCTGATGCTGACCCACCGCCCGGCTTCCCCCTGGGAATGACTCAGCGAGCTCCCACATGCGGGCGAGATGCGGGGACTGCTCGTCCCTTCGCGGTCACCCTGCTGGAGCGGCGGGAAGGGGCGCCCCGGGGCAGCCGGCGCTCCGCACTGAACGGGCCGGAGCCGGCACCGCCCGCTGTCCCCGGGCAGGAAGGCCCCGCCAGCAGCCGCTTCCTCCTCGGCGCCGCCACTGGGAGCGCCCGGCGGTGGAGCCTGAGGGGCCCGGGACCGCCAGGGTGATTCGCCGGGGTCAGGCTGCTCCGGGGACTGGAGGGCGGCGGAGCCGGGGCGAGACCTGCCCTGTCCCGCCAAGCGCTTCCCGCGGGATCGGACCGGGGCCACAACAGGGGTGGGTCCGGGAGGGCCCACGGGGAGACGGGGCCGGGCGCACCGAGCATGGGCGGGCACCGGGGCGGGCTGGGCAGCGAGCTCAGAGCTGCCGGGCTCCAACCTGTCCCCGGAAGCCGGTGGGACCACCCCGCGCGCCCCCGGCCCGCCGACACCTGATACGGGGCCCGAGACGGGGGCGTGGCATGGGGGCGGGGCTTGAGGGGGGGCGGCTCCTCGAGGGGGCCGGGGCGGGGCCGAGGGCGGGGCCGGGGCCGGGGCGGGGCCGGGGCGGAGGCGGGGCCGGGGCGGAGGCGGGGCCGGGGCGGAGGCGGGGCGGGGCGGGGCCGGCCCTGGGCGGGGCGGGGCGGGGCCGGGGCGGGGCGGGGCCGGGGCGGGGCGGGGCCGGGGCGGGGCCTGGGCGGGCCCGGGGGCGGGCCCGGGGGCGGGCCCTGGGCGGGGCGGGGCCGGGCCGGGGCGGGGCCGGCGCGCGCGCAGTGTCGCGGGGACGCGCGGCCTCCCGGTGTCGCCATGGCTGAGCAGTGAGTGCGGGCAGGGCCGGGGGTCCTGGGTGGGGGCGGGCCCCGGTGGCACCGGCCGGCACGCGGGAGAGGCTCCGGGGCCCGGCCCCCCACCCCTGGCCCGGCGGTTCCGCCGGGTGCAGCTCGCTCCGGTACGTGTTCCCGGAGCGGCGCGGGGGCGGCTGGAGCTGGACCCACGAGTCTCCGGCGCCGTGTCTCGGAGGGGGTCGGGGACCCCAGCAATCCCCGGGGCTCAGGCGCTGTCCCGGGGGCTCGCGGGGCGGGAGCGGCTGGTGCTGGTCAGCGCCGCCCCTCGCTGCTGTTCCGGGCCTGTCCGTGCAGTTCGGCTGCGGGTGTTCCACTGGCAGGAGCACTGCAGGCCGTCGCCGTTATTTTGGCTGGTTCGAGCCTGTGATGCATTTAAAATCCACGAGGATGTTTTTTCTAATATCACCTGTTTCCGGGCTTGAGCTCTCTGTTACTTGATATTTATTCTTTCCGTACTGTTGTAGAAAAATGGAAATTGCTGCTCCTCCGACATCCAAGTGTATCATGTACTGGAAGAGGAAGGTCAAGTCCGAGTACATGCGCCTGCGGCAGCTGAAGAGGTTCCAGGCTAACATGGGAGCAAAGGTGTGGACATGGCCGGGGCTGGGCTGGGGTGACCCGGAACGCTTCACTTCAGCTCAGAGTGTCCCGGCAGTACCAGGGCGTGTCAGCTGGGAAACTGATGAGCTGTGCTTGACTTCCAAGCTGGATCAGTTGGAGCAGATGCCGCTTCTCCCAGTGCTCTGTCCTTGGTCTGGAGCTGTGTGGGCAGAGGCTGTTGTGCACACACGAGTCCACTGGCCGAGCTGTGGAGGGCCCATTTCCACTTGTTTTTAACCTACCACCCTGTAGAACCCTCCCAGTGGTGTGGGTTTGAGATGGCTTTCTCTTGGCAGCAGGATTTCAGAGGGGATTGGCTGGGTTCAGGAGTTACCCAAAGCTCCTGGCTGCTGGGTGGATTCTCAGCCCAGTTCTGTACCAATGCTGAGTTCAATTAGAATGTGTTACAATGAGTATTACCAGTCTGAAATGCTCAACCTTGCATGTGTTTTGATGCTCAAAACAGAATCTCAGGAAGAATTTTAGTGTTCTCAACAGGATTTTCTAAATTTTGAGAGCTCCTTTCTCCCATTTCAGGCTCTTTTTGTGGCCAACTTTGCAAAGGTTCATGAAAAGACTCAAATCCTGAATGAAGACTGGAAGAAACTTCGAGTGCAGCCGGTGCAGTTGATGAAGCCGGTCAGTGGGCACCCATTCCTGAAACAGGTGTGCAGAGGGAAAGGGGCACAGCAGCAGCAGTGGGGGAATGCAGCCAGGGCTCTGCAGAGAGCTGTGGGGATATGGGATGAGTTTTTGTTTCTGCTCTCCTATGTCAGTGTCAGGACATGCCTTGCACTTCTGGGGTGCAGAAATGGGCAGAAAGTACCCCAGAGAGATTTTCCTGTGGAGGAGTCACAGAGTGGTTATGGGGCTTCTGTATTTGTCCTGAAGTCTGTTTTCTCTCAGGCTGTGGCAGATTCTCAGGGCAGTTCCCCACTGCCCTTCTTTGTACTTTCATTCCAGTGCACTGTTGAGAGCATTTTCCCAGGATTTTCAAGCCAGACGCTGTACATGAGGACCCTCAACACAGTGGCACTGGTGCCCATTATGTACTCCTGGTCTCCTCTTCAGCAGAATTTCATGGTACGTGGGAGTCTGTGGCGTGCAGGGTCTCAGTGTGGTTGGTGATTGTTACATGGTTGGGAAGTGATTCTTTACTTTGTGATGGGTTACAGTGGAATAGCACTGACATATCAGTGATGAGACATCTGAACCTTTGCTGGGCCCTGTGTTGTTGGCAGGTGTGAGGGACTGGAGCATTGTTGGGTGCAGCCCTGCTGGGATAGGCAAATGCTGCTTTTCTCATTTTTGTCTGATCTCTCTTAAGGTGGAGGATGAAACAGTTCTGTGCAATATCCCTTACATGGGTGACGAGGTGAAAGAAGAAGATGAAACTTTCATTGAAGAACTTATTAATAACTATGATGGGAAAGTTCATGGAGAGGAAGGTAATCTGGGAGCAGCAAGCCCTGTCCATTCAATGTCAGATTGAATGGGGCTTGGAGCAACCCGGTCTGGTGCCCTGGCCATGGCAGGAGGTGGAATGAGATGAGCTTTAAGGCCCTTTCCAGCCCAAACCATCCTGTGGTTCTGCGGTTCAGTCTCTTGCAAATAAGAGACATATCCAAGTAGTTCAGAAGTCAAAAGGTGGCAGCAGTGACCAGCTTTTCTGTGGGAGCTCTCAGAGCAGGGAAAAAGGACTGTGCCTGCTGTTCTCCTTTGCAAGGATACAGTCCTGCCTTTGGAGAGCCTGCTCTGTTCTAGGCCTGGGGTGCTCTGGAGCTGATGCTTCTGCCCACAGGGGTTCACAGGAGTCCTCTGGCATGCTGAAAGTGTGCTAGACGATGGGAGTAGCTCAGCAACCCTGTTCTGGTTGTGACTTTTGCCAAGAGTTTAGTCAAAAGCCAGAGTGTTTCCCTACAGCACTGCCTGCCCCATCATAAAACTGCCTGGGGGGAGGAAGGCACAGAAGACTCTGGTGTGGCCTGTCCCCATGTTGCTGAAAAGGAGAAAACACTCCTGACTCTGGTGCTAAAATCCCACTTACCCCGACAAAACTGAGAGAAGGGCTCTGGTTGGTAGCAGTGGTGAGTCTGGCTTGTGGTTTGCCGTGGTGAGGAGCAAGAAAGGTGATAGCAATCCCACATCGCTGTGTTTCAGAAATGATCTCGGGGTCAGTGCTCATCAGTGATGCTGTATTCCTGGAGTTAGTGAATGCCCTGAATCAGTACTCGGACGAGGAAGAGGAAGGACACAATGATTCTGAGGTGAAACAGGAGGATGGGAAAGAGGAGCTGCCAGTCACAAGGAAAAGAAAGCGAATCGCAGCAGAAGGTGGGTTTGGCCACAGAAATGGAGGTTGTATTGGTCACGTCTGTCCTGCTGTGGGTTGTTCTCACTGTCTGCTGTGGACAGGACCAGAAGTGACCAGCTTAAAGTGTGATGCGGTGTAATTTAGATGAGTCATCTGGAAACCCGTTTCCTGGTGAGATTAACAGAGCTGGGTGTTATCTGAGGAGGCTGTGGGAGCTCTGCTTGTTGAGGGTTTCAAGTGCTAGTCTGGCAAGCACCTGTCAGGAAGGTGTGGGTGGGTCTGTTTGTGTGGGAGGCAGAGAAAAGGGCCTTTTCAAATCCCTTCCAGACCCGCTGTCCGTGTATTAGTGCTTCTCTTCCTTCTCCTGTGCCACCTGGAGCTCTGGTTGCTTAGAGAAAGCTCTGGTTTGTGGGATTTTCATGTGTCCTGGATGACCTTAGGAATGCTGATGGGTAGTTTTGTTTTTGTCCTTGATCTGTAGTGATGCAGGTGGCACCAGTACCAGGACCTCTGTGGATGTACAAAAGCATTGTCTGCCCTGGCAGAAATAAATAGTAATAGTGCTTAAGAAATGTTGGTTCTTCCAGCAGTACATCATGCCGTGCTGAAAGTGGCCATGCACTCATTCTGGAAGTGCCTAAGCCTGGTTGCAGGACTAGTTTATCCACTGCATATGGAATTACATTTCTGTCTTAAAATACAAACCTCAATATTTCTCTGATCGTGCTATGTGAGAAGGAAAGACCCATTCACCTCAGCCTGACTAAGGAATTGTGTCCTCTTCTTTGTAGGTAGCAAGAAGTGTTCCAAGAAGCGTTTCCCCAATGACATGATATTCACTGCCATTTCTTCCATGTTTCCTGAGTACGGCTTCCCAGAGGATATGAAAGAGAGGTAGAAGATCTCTGCTGGGGTTCTGTTACCTGTCTTAGCAAGAGCTGAAATCTGTATTTCAGAGGACAGCTCTGGCTGGGCCGCAGAGCTTGGTGTCTGCAGGCTCTGCGGGCAGAGCGCATTTTGAGCCTTACAAAACCTTTCCAAACAAACTGCAGTTTGGCCTTAAGGTACCTGGGGCCAGAGTCTGATGGGCTTGTATAGTGGCATCGCCATGTAAAGTGTCATGGATGTGGCAAATGTGCACATCCGTGGGTGTTTTTGTTTGTCAACAGGTACCGGGAGCTCACGGAGGTGTCGGACCCGAACGTGCTGCCACCACAGTGCACTCCCAACATCGACGGGCCCTGCGCCAAGTCGGTGCAGCGGGAGCAGTCCCTGCACTCCTTCCACACCCTCTTCTGCCGCCGCTGCTTCAAATACGACTGCTTTCTGCATCGTAAGTGCCGCCTCAGCCGGACGCTTCCCTAGAGCCCTTTCTCCTCAGTTTTCCTCTGCACGCCTTGCTTAGTCCATGCTGCAGTCTCTGAAGGGTGCTGCCTCCGAGCTTGCAGTGGGGCCTTAGGAGCTGACAGGTGCCCAGAAGCCTTTTGTACAGATGGCTCCACTCTTTGCTCACATGGACTGACCTGCGTGGCCGTCCCCTCTCTGCGCTCAGCACGCCACCTCCGAGCTCCCAGCAGTTTGTGCCGTAGTCCTGCCGCCACCAGACTTTGCTCTTGCTTTGCAGAAGCTCATCAGGGAAAGGCATGAATGTTTCACTGCCAAAGTCTGGACATGCCCTTATGTTTTGTTGCCTCACTGGAACTTACAGCTTCATCTTAGTCATGTTCCTGCAGTTGGTCCTGCCAAAGCGTTTTGGATACTGATGAGCTGCTAGACCTGCTGTTCTCCAGGTCTAAGGGCTTCTTTGGGAAGTCACAGGACTTTTTGCAGTGAATTATTTATTAAAAGATGTAACATTAAGATCACGTGGTCTTTTTGTTTCTGAAAGCAGATCCTTTTCCTATGGCCTCTCCTTCCCAAGCTACCAAGTCCCTGTTGGGGGTTGGAGCAGGACTGCCTTGGGTGTTCAGCTGCCAGGGGAGCCCTTGGGCACACAGGCTCCTGCTTCCTGTCCCTTGCAGAGTGGGGGGACGCTCTTAGAGAATGCTAATAGTAAAGATAACTGTTACTTTTTCAGCTTTTCATGCTACTCCTAATGTGTACAAACGAAAGAATAGAGAGACCAAGATTGAGCCAGATCCTTGCGGCGCGGACTGTTTCCTCTGGCTGGTATGTTTCTGTATTGCTGCTTTAGAAACCACAAGAGAAGTACCCTGGCCAGTCCTGCGCTGCAGAGCATTGTGGATCTTTTCACAACTTCCAGAATTAGTGCTAGTCTTTATTGGATTTAGGGGAGCATGAATGCAAATGCAGACCTTACCAGATGCATATTTTAGCAGATTTCCAACAAATACTAATTCCAGAGCTAGCAGGTGGGAAACTGTGTGACACACTGTTTCTCTGGACTCAGTGCAGTGTTAGAAAAATTAAGCCCAGGTTAAAAAGGAGCAGAGCAAGAGGCCAGGAGCATCCAGAGCAGTGGGGAGGGGCGGGGGGGGCAGGGCCAGGAAGCTTCTGCTGACCAGGCAACGTTTGACGTTTGCTGAAGGGACCACACATGGCCGGCCTCTTCCGCCTGCTCTTGGTGGTGGCAGGACAGGGCTTGTCCCAGGACCTGTGGAAAAGCCTTGCTGTGTTCCTGATCATCTGCCCCCCATCTTCTCTTTTGCTCTGCTTGCAGGAAGGAGCCAAGGAGTTTGCTGCACTGCACAACCCCCGGTCCAAGTGCTCAGGCCGGCGGCGCCGGCGGCACCACGTGGTGGGTGCATCCTGTTCCAACACCGCGGCCGTCACTGAGACCAGGGAGGGCGACAGCGACCGGGACACGGGCAATGAGTGGGCCTCCAGCTCCTCGGGTATGGTGCCAGTCCAGGGACACCCCACTCACCTCTGGTGTGGGCAGCGAGGGCGGGTGGGTCCTCACAGCTGGAGCTCTCCTGGATTCCCCTCTTTTTCCTACACAGCTGGGGGTTGTGAATTTAGCAAACAGTTGTTGTTCCCAGCAAACCTGAGAGACACCAGCCCTGCTCTTGCCACTGTGGGATTCACTGTACTCTCCCAGGAAGAAGGAAAGTTGGCAAACAAATTTAGGACCTGCAAAGCTCAGTCTGAGCTCTGAGCACTGTTCCTGGCCAGAGGCAGGACTGTGTGGCTGGGAGAGCAGTGCAGGGTTGTGAGACACTGCAGGGGAACCACTGCCCTCAAGAACCACAACAGCCAAATGCCTTCTTCCAGAATGTATTTGGCTTAACATCTGCCTTTTCTGCCAGAGGCCAACTCCCGCTGCCAAACCCCCACCAAGCAGAAGCTGAGCCCAGCCTCCTCCCAGCTGTTTGCGGTGGAGACGCCGCAGGAGCCCGTGGAGTGGACAGGAGCTGAGGAGTCACTCTTCCGTGTCTTCCATGGGACCTATTTCAACAACTTCTGTTCCATTGCCAGGCTGCTGGGGACAAAGACCTGCAAGCAGGTGGGTGCCTGGAGCAGGCGATGCAGCAGCAGGAGCTGGGACAGGGCTAGGGTTACTCTGCAGCAGTGCTGCTGTTGGCAGAGTGAGCCTCATGTGCCAGTGCTGTGGGTTCCCTCCTGTGTGTCAGCTGGGCACTCATTTCCAAGGCAGGAGGGGCCCATGGGCAGGGAAACAGGGCAAAGCTGCTGTTCTCTGGGCCTGGGAGCCCTGCCGTGTGTGCTTGCTCACACTTTCTGATTATACTTCTGATAAAATGACTCGAGTGCACTGAACTTGTTTCTTTTTCCTTCTGTTCTTTGATAGGTCTTTCAGTTTGCTGTGAAGGAATCACTTATAACGAAACTGCCAACAAACGAATTAATGAATCCATCCCAGAAGAAGAAAAGGAAGCACAGGCAAGTGTTGGACAAGCTTGTTTTGTTCTTAAAAATGCAACCAGATCCTCTGCTTTTTGTGCCAGCGCATTCCTAGTAATCCCCATCTGGCTCCCATCTGTGCACATGTCCTGCTGTCACATGGGGCTGCTGATGTTGCCACTGGGCACTGGCCTTGGCCCAGCTCCAGGGCTGCTGCCCTCGCTGGGGGCTTAGTGGTTCTGTCCTCAGTGCAAGGACAGGGCAGTGCTGGCTGCAACCCCTGGTGCCACTGCCCTAACAGCAGCCTCACCCTCAGCTCAATGACACGTAACTCGCTGACTTGTAACCCACTTTGTGTGCTGATCTCAGTGTGTCCAGTATGATTCTGGCTCTGATGTTTGCCTTAAAGAGCTTCTGCTGCAGCTTCATAGGTCTCTCTCCATTTCATGGTGGCTGCTGATCATTAATGCATGAAGCTGCCAAGCCCGTCTCTGCTGCGCTGGCTGCCAGTGCCAAGCGGTCCTGGCTGGCTCCCCAAGATGGCTCATGCATCCCCTCAAGCCTTTCTGCTCCTTTTCTAGGCTGTGGGCTGCACACTGCAGAAAGATCCAGCTGAAGAAAGGTAGCGTTGACCACAGCTGTGTCATGGGAGGTTTGCGAGGGTCCAGTTCTCCAGCTCCAGCTGCCTTAGCAGGACAGCCACATCCTGCTCAGCAGCCTGGCAGCTCCAGCAGCGCAGAGGGGAGCGGCTCCTGCCGGCTGGGCTCACTGGGAAGCTGGGAGCATCGTGGCCGTGCCAGTGCCTGCTGGGGCCACACGTGTGGTGGGGTTTGCTGCAGCTGTGGGGAGGCTGAGGGCTGGTGTGCAGCCCCACTGTGGGCTGAGTTGTGGTCAGTGAGCACAGCTGTGTGACTGCAGGAGCTGGGTGCTGCTGGGCTCCCTGCCTAGTGCAGGCAGATGGGGAGCTTGCATCTTCTCTGCTCCAGCACCCTGCATGTGCTGCTTTGAAAAGATACCTGCAACATGCAGCTTCTAATCCAGGCATTTCTTTTGCTCCAGATAATTCACCGACCCAGGTATACAACTACCAGCCCTGTGACCACCCTGAGCATCCCTGCGACAGCTCCTGCCCTTGCATCATGACTCAGAATTTCTGTGAGAAGTTCTGCCAGTGCAACCCTGACTGTAAGGAGAGGCTGAGGACTATTGGGCAGGAAAGCAGCCAGCTCCCCTGGCACAGGGCAGAGGGAGGGTGCAGAGCTGGGGCATACTCGGGGCCTGCCTTACTCCTGAACTCCCTGCTGTGTCCAGCTGCAGCAGTTTGATTCGCAGCCTGTTAAAGTCCAAAGGGAAATAGTTCCATGCTGCTCTGTGACTCTCGGCAGCTCCTGTGAGAGAGTGCTCGTCACTGTGTCTGTGTCCCACGGGTGCTGCAGCTGGTCCCCTGCAGGCAGGATGTGTGACCAGTGGTTAGGGTGGGCACTAGGTCACTGTTCTACCATGTGTGTTTTTCCTGTTTGGGCTTCCATTCCCAGCTCTGCAATGCAGGCAACAGCCAGGCTTTGTTCTGTCCCTACACGGGGCCTGCTGGGACGAGATCTGTCTAGGGAGGAGCATCTAGGGCAGGGACCCTGTGTGGCCCCTCTGTTCTCTGCCAGACCCCAGAGTGCAAACCCATGGGCTGTGTTGCTGCAGGTCAGAACCGCTTCCCAGGCTGCCGCTGTAAGACCCAGTGCAACACCAAGCAATGCCCGTGCTACCTGGCTGTGCGGGAGTGCGACCCAGACCTCTGCCTCACCTGCGGCGCCTCGGAGCACTGGGACTGCAAGGTGGTCTCCTGCAAGAACTGCAGCATCCAGAGAGGTCTCAAAAAGGTATTGGTGGTAGTATGGTGGGGGCTGCCTCAGGGCTGATACACAACTGCCTAAGTGCTGAGGTCTGGAAGAGAAGCTGCTCTGTCCCCAGCTTCTGCAGCACTTAGTCTGGAGGAGGGATTGTGGATGTGAAAATCAGGAGATGGGAGTTACATGACAAAGGATTGAGAGCAAGTGGGTGAAAAAGTAGTGACTCCAGAGAAAGGTTTAGTCTTGAATTCTGCTGGCCAGGGCAAGGGATTACACATAAAAAAGAGAGAAATTCAGAGAGAGTTTCAAATTAGTCTGTGTCAGGTCCTGAGCAGCTCCATGCAATGGTGTAAGTCTGTAGGGAGCCAGGTGTCACCATAACAAGGGGATGCTGGATGGACACTGGCTCCCCTCTGCCCCTGTGGTCTGTGTGCTGTGTACCTGCCAACCCTTCCTGTTTCCTTTCATCTTGGTTCCAGCATTTGTTGCTGGCCCCATCAGACGTGGCTGGCTGGGGCACTTTCATCAAGGAGGCTGTGCAGAAGAACGAGTTCATCTCTGAGTACTGCGGGGAGGTCAGTGCTGCTGTGCTGGGGCTGCATCACAGGCACATGACGGGCTGCATGTAGTGGGAGGGCTTCCTTCGGCCACAGGGGCAGTGGGGACAGCTGCCTCCCCCAGCTCAGCTGTGGCCACAGACTCACTCTGACCAGATTTGAAGAGTGAGTCTTGCGCTACTTTAGGACACTTTTCAGAAGATCTGGCCTTCCACTGTGGAGGAATGTATTTTGTGTGTCCTGCTCCCTGGGAGGCCAGCTCTGGCCTCTACCCCATCCCTGGGAGCCCTGGCAGGCTCCTGCCCGTGACATGGGAGGGAGAGCAGGAGAGGTTTTCCAGGAGGCAGGCAAGTGCCTGGCTCAGCTCTCAGTTGCTGAGTCTCTCAAGGTGTTCTCCCTCTACAGCTCATTTCGCAGGACGAGGCTGACCGGCGAGGAAAGGTCTACGACAAGTACATGTCCAGCTTCCTCTTCAACCTCAACAATGGTAACTCCGTGGGGCTGCCAGGGGTGGAGAGGCCAGGTCTGCTGACCAGGCAGGCAGGCTCAGCCTGTGTCTCGTCTGGGTGACAGGCCTGGCCTTACACCACAGGTTTGTTTTTTTTAAAATAGATTTTGTTGTTGATGCCACCCGCAAAGGAAATAAAATCCGCTTTGCCAACCACTCGGTGAACCCCAATTGCTATGCCAAAGGTGAGATCCCCTACCCAGCCAGACCAGGCAGGACATAGTGCTGTGAGAGCTCCGGCCCATGCTGGGGCTGCACGTCTCTGATACCATCTGATTGCAGTTGTGATGGTGAATGGAGACCACCGGATTGGCATCTTCGCCAAGAGAGCCATCCAGGCAGGAGAGGAGCTCTTCTTTGACTACAGGTACCTTGAGCAGTGGGGACTGGGCTGCAGGGGTGACCCTGCCTTCTGTGCGGGTTTGTGGGGAGATGGGAGGTCATTACTGCAGCTCTGACTTCCTGTCCTGTAGGTACAGCCAGGCAGATGCCCTGAAGTACGTCGGCATAGAGAGGGAGACGGACATCATCTAGGCTCCGGGACAGTCCCGGCACACCTTGCTGCTGCACCTTGTAAGCAATGCCATGTTTGCTTCATGCTGACATGACTGCTGCTGTGTGTGTCACAAGCGCTACTTTCCATCCAGACACCCAGAGAGACTCGGGGCAGGAGGGTGAGTGGTCCTTGGGCCCCAGCTGCTGTCCCAGGGTGGTTTCCCCTCTGCCCCAGCTGGCTGGAGCACAGGGACCACCCAGCCACAGCTGGAGTTGGCACCAAGGGATGCCTGGGGATGGGAGAGCAGCACTGTGCAACACGTCACTTTGAGTGGGGATGCCACTGAGCTGGGTAGAAACAATGTTAAAGTCACTGCCTGCAGTGACCCTGAGGAGCCTTCTTGAAAGCCTGCCTTGGGCTTTGTGACCCCCTGGCCCTGGGGATAAAGGGGAAATATTTTCTGACAGGGTGAGATTTGGCCTTAGCACTCAGTGCAAAAAGGAAAGAAAAAAGCACTTTAATCCTCAACTGGCCCTGTATTTTGTGCCAGGGGTGGAGGGACTGCAGGCATCCCAGGTATCCTGCATCTGTCAGCGCCTTCATAGGGACATCTCTCTGGGCCTGGGACAGGGCAGGCTGATGGGGCCTGGAGTGACCTGAAGGTTGAGGCTGTCCCGTGAGAGCCACATATGCTGCCAGCTGTCTGCCCAGCCTGGTGCTGGGTGCTGAGCCATGCTCTGCCCAATCTCCATGGCTGGGTTCCCAGGATGGTGCAGGGAGCCTGGCCAACCCTGGCCTGGCACTGAGAGGGCTGAGGCCCTGCAGCCCCCTCCCAGATGTGTGATCCATGAACACAGAGAGGTGCTGGGTCTGCCTGGGAGCCAAGTCCTCCCTGGCCCAGCCCTCGCCATGCCTTCCCAGTCCCCTACCCTGGCAGGCTGGGCTGTCTGTCCATCCTTCCCACTGTCCATGATGCCCTCCTGGAGCATGGAGGTATTTGAGTTTGTCTGGAGCAGTGCTTGTATCCCAGCACCTGCTTGAGCCCCTGTCCCTGCCACCTCCGTCCACCCAGCTCTCCCCAACCCTGCTCTTGGCTCAGCATCTTCTGCCACTTTGGCCATAGCTGCACTATGCCAGGCTTTTGTCTGTGGTTTGTTGACGGTGAATAATGGTAATAATAATGCACTTTAAATAATGTGGCTTGTAGCCTTTGTCATAATAAAGTGGTAGCAAAGACCCTCCGCTGCTTGCTGGTCTCTGTTATCTCAGGAGCAGCTGGCAGCGCCCTGTCCCTGCCTATCCCCTGCCTGTACCCTGCCTATCCCCTGCCTGCTGGGCTCAGCTCAGCCAGCCCCGCCATGGCTCCTTGGAGCATAGGGGGAATCATCAGCACCCTGATGCCACCAGCTGCCTGAATCACACCAGCTCATGGTGGGGAGGGGGCAGAGGTGTGTGGTGGGGAAAGCAGAACACGATGTGTGTTTGCAGCAGTGGCTGAGCTGCCTCTAGCCCTGGCTCACTACATCCCGCATCCCATTCTGGGAACAGGAATTGCCATTGTTGGTGTGATCCCTCCTGTGATACAGGCTGAGCCAGGGTGGGCAGAAAGGATCTGCCTGCGCTGCAAGGCTGGGGAGTGCCAAACACCTTCATTCTACCTTTATTTGATTATCTTCACATCTCATTCAACAGAACAGGATTTTTAAAAATAAAGTGCCCAGTGGAGCCAGGCCTTTGGGTAGATAAATGCATTTCTGTAACATCGTCTTACCACAACACAGCGAGTGAACAGGAGCTTTCCCTGGGCTGGAGGTAATCAGCAGGACTGGCACTTCATACAGAGAAGTAGCAAACTACAGACCACGCACCACGACACGCGGAACGTCATGCCCGTGGGAACTTCCATTTGGTTTTTTATACAAACCGATAGAATAAAAAAACCAGAGTGTAGTAGAATATCCAGCAACAAAAATGGTAGAAAGGATCTGTACCTGATTTATGAAAGCAGCATCTCAGCAAGGTGTGGTGGCAGCATGCGCGGCGCCAGCGCGGGGTATTGCTCGGCACCCCGGCTGTGCGGGGCCGGTGCTCGTGGCTCTGCGTGGCGCTGGCAAAGCGAGCGAAGCAGCAGGTCATCTACGTGGGCAGCGCTAACAGGTGGCAGCAGCCGGGTCCCCCCAGCCAGAGGGAGGGTGGGCGCCGGGCGTGGGGCTCCCCACCGGAGGACAGCAAGATTTGGCAGCTGTGGAGGCCGCAGCCTCCCTCCGGCATGGGGGCTGCCAGCACGCCCGGGGTAAGTGGGGCTGGGGCTTGGTGGGTTGCGGCCGCGCTCTGGGGCTGGTCGGTGGTGGCCACGGGGAGGAGGTGGCGGTCAGTGCGGTCCGGCCCGTCCAGAGGCGGGTGTTGGCAGTTCAGGTGTGCTCGGCCCTTTGGTCCTGCAACGCTCACTCATCCCCAGGCAGGTCCTGGGGCTGTGGGGGCTGTGAGCCCGGCCGCGCTATTCCCCTCTCGCCTCCTCCAGGATCTGGGGCAGGTTTGGGTCCTTGCGCACCGACTGTGGTTTGGTAGCGCTGCCATAGTCCTGGATGGCCTTGGGCTCGTTGGTGTGGTAGGAGCCCTTGTAGCGGTGGTGGTAGAAGTACAGCAGCACCAGCAGGCCTGCCAGCAGCAGTAGCAGGAAGATCACAACTGTGGGAGAGAGGCAATAGTGAGGGGAGGCTGGGAACAGGATGCAGGGCCAGGGCAGAATGTGGGACACCAGTTGGGGGCTTCACTTACACCCAATGATGATTCCAATCCAGCCGTCATCATGCACATGGGGGAACTCTGCAGAGACAGAGTGGGCAGCTGAGACTGGGCTGCAGTGGGTCTTGTGCTGAAGCTTCCCCTCTGCAGGTGGAGCTTGCCCAGGGCTCTGTCCCTGCCATGGTCCCACCATGGCACCTACCTATGCCCATGTACCAGGGGTCCATCTCAGGAGGGATGAGGATGGTGGTAAGGGGGAGCATTGAGGCACAGCTTGATTCGACCAGCTCCCCCCGGATGCTGTAGGGCCGCAGGGCACTGGTGGGATGGAAAATGGCTTTGAGAGGCACAAGAGTGTTGAACTTCACCCCTGAGAGGCAGCCTGAGAAGCCAGGTGTGTTGTAGCGCTGGATCTCGGGGTCGATCACGCCAGTCTCTGTGGGTACACAGAAGGAGATGGTCCATCCCCCTTGGAGAGGAAGGGCCATGCTGGGCAGAGGAGACCCTGGAGACCCCAGAATGGGAAGGGGGTAGCCAAAGGCAAGACCCAGCTCACCCATCACACGCCCCAGGTAGAGGTTTTTAGGTGAGTCCAGCTTGCTATCTACAAACAGGGAGAACTGTTGCTCCATGACGGGGAGATAGTCCACCTGGGAGACAGGTGCACAATGTCAGGGCCCATGGACCCACCCCACCCATGCCCCTCCCAGCCTGAGTCACAGCCCCGAAGCCTCCAGGCACCTTGAGGAGGGTGCCCTGGCCCATACCTGGGTATACAATGTACGGTGCAGGCGGGTGATGTTGACACGGTGGGGCCTCCCATCTGTCACTGGCTTGGTGGTGAGGGCAAACACGTAGGGGCTGGTGCCCAGCTGGTAACGCAGCTGCAGACTCCCTGCAGCAGTGGGGGCCATCCTCAGGGCCAGGGCTCTCAGTGGGTGCATCCAGCCCGTCTATAGGGTTGGGGAGTAGCATCCACAGAGAGGAGGGTCCCGTGCAGACCCAGAACTTTGGGGGGTCCCCACAGGCAGGCAAGGAGCCCTGCCCTCACCATCATCCTTGATGAGCACGGCCATATAGTCTTTGACGAAGGTGCTGACATAGAGCAGCACGGCGGGTGCTGAGGTGGTGCTGAAGCTGAAGCTGACCTCCTCACTGGTGAGGTTGTACCCCGGCAGGGGCTGCCAGGGGCTGCTGACGATACTGGCGAACTCGCGGGCGGCATACAGTGACATGGGCAGGATGTTGTACCGCACCCAGGTGCCCTCCTCAAAGTACCCACCGATGTCTGCGGGGGAAGCGCACAGGGTGAGGGGAGTGCCGGCTTCCCAGCCCCTCCCGCCTGGAGAGCAAAGCCGCCCGGCTCACCATGGTTGCAGAAGGGCCCAGTGAAGGCGGAGACGCTGCAATTACAGCTGTAGTGGCTGTAGCGCTCCACGCAGAGCCCACTGTTCTGGCAGGGCACTGGTGGGTCCTGGCAGTAGCCAGTGCAGTTGACTCGCACACCCTCTGTCTCGTTGGCTTTGCCCTCCAGGTTGAGTGTCACCCCATTCATCCGCAGCGCCCGCAGGCACCCCAGGAATGGGCGCATTTTGTGCTCTGCCGCGCCTGCAACAGGGCTGAGAGTCAGTGCCCTGTGGCACCCGGCGACCTGGGGCTGCAGGGCCACAGCCGGGGGCTCTCACCAACATAGAGGGGCCTGTCAAAGTCCAGGTGGACAAAGCTCTGAGGGGGGGCTGGCCGCACCACCCAGGGCAGCTTGTCCACCCGCAGCCGTGCCAGCTTGACATTGAGCTCAGCCTTCACCTGGTGCCACTCATCGTCGTTCCAAGGCACCACTGAGCGCACCGTCAGGTTCTCATCCCCGTTCCCAATGTCATAGATAAACACCACGTCCCTGGTGGCTGCAAGGACATGGTGTTGGGAAAAGCCCACAGCCCTACTGCCCCCCACAGCCCTGCACCCCCTGCCCCCCCCTACTGTTGAGCTCAATGCGGATGTAGTTTCGGGAGCCGGGGTTCTCCAGGAAGACTCCAGACAGGGCAGTAGTCTTGAAGTAGAAGGAGATGTCAAGGCTGTGGTTGGCCTGGAAGGTGGGGAAGAGCAGGGCTGCTCCCCTGTTGAAGGAGACAGTGTTCCAGGTGTTGCCTGTGGGGAGCAGGAGGGGCAGTGAGGGAAGGTAAGGAACCCTTCATGGGTGTGGGACCTCAGAGATGTGGGATCCCTGTGGGTGTAGGCACTCTGCACACAGGGGACCCTTCATGGGGCTGGTCACTCACGGTCTCCGTAACATCGCAGGGGTCCCAGCAGGAACTGGGCTTCAGAGCCAGTGCGGTTGGTGTCTCCAACCACAACCTGGGTGACAGGCAAGTGGTCCACGAAGGTCAGCAGACCTTTGTCTGTCCTCCTGCAAATGGTGCATGAATCAGAGGGGCCATGAGGGCCTTCTGGCTCTTTGCCAGCCTTCACCCCTGTTTGCCCCCATGTGAACACCCCAGAGTCTGTGCTCCCCAGGCCTGCAACCACCACCTCTCAGCCCCTGTCCCACAGACCCCACCACTCACCACAGTGCATGGTCGGCGTCGCAGTTGCAGAAGTACTGGGGGTCAGCGCAGTTCTTGTCCAGCCCGCAGGCGCAGCGCTGGATGCCCGGCCGTGAGCCTCCCCAGTAATAGTGCCGCTCATCATTCCGGCCCATCCAGAAGCTGAAGGGCAGCCCAGCTGCAGGCACAAGGGAGAGTGAAGACACAGTCCCACAGCATGGCCATACAGTGCAGCCCCGTGGCACAGTCCCAGTCCCCTCAGAACTCACAGGGAGTGTTGAGAAGGCGGGAGCTGTAGCAGTGGAGCTCGATGCGCTGCTCGCAGTACTCAGAGGCATTGGCCAGTGCTGAGACCTCAGCCCAGGAGGCATTCCAGTATTCCACTGTCCCCAGGTAGGGCTGGTCCACACTGGAGCCCGTCACTCGCGTGGCATAGTGGCGGTTGTGCCGGATGATGGTCCATGCTCGGTCCTCTGCAGTGACAGGGGAGCTTTTCAGACTGGACCCTCAGGACACTCCCACTCCCTCTATCCTGCTTCAGACTCAATACACAGGTAGGGCTGGCCCCTAGGGCCACCGGACAGCGGGACTCTGCCTTCCTGCTGCCCCCACCTCGTATGTCACAGTACACTGTGAAGGGCTTGAGTGGCCCACTGCCATCGGGGTCAATGGTGTAGTTGCCCGAGGTTTTCCCGCTGACTCGGTAAGCATCACATGATTCCTTGTAAAGGGCTGAAGGAGAAGAATGGGGTGGGGGTCAGTTGGAGGGGGGCACCAGGCAGAGGGAGGGGCCACACATGCCCATATTGCCCCTGGCCCACAAGTCTCCAGGCTCACATTTGTGACAGGTCTCCCCCTTGTACCCTGTCAGGTCGCAGATGCACATGAAGTCATCCCAGGACTGGATGCAGCGGCTGTCGTGCTCACACAAGTTGGGGGTGCACCTGAGGGTGCAGAAGGCTCCTGTTCCAGCACCAGCACAGCCCCCCAGTGCCCCTCCCTCCCAGGCAGCACCCCTGTCCCAGTTGATACCTGTCCGTGATGCCACAGACATTGAAGAACACATTGTGGTACTGTGCCAGCCGGTGCTGTGCCAGCAGCTCCACATCCACAGGCTGCATGTCCACATTCAGCATCTGCAGGCAGCCATGGAAGGCTGTCTGGTTTGACCTACAGCCAGTGATTGAGGCTGGCTTGGGGCAGCCTGCAAGACAGAGTGAAGTGAGCAGACCCCAGGCACCCATTGCCCTGGCCCTCACCCCACTGCCCACCTCCAAAGAAGTACTGGCTGCCAGTACGGAGCTGGAATGGGTGTGCCACCCGAAACTCAGCTCCATCATCATCATCGATGGTCACAACAGCTGAGCCATCTCGTGCCACCAGGTGCACCGAGTGCCAGAAGCCATCATTCAGGCGATGCCCTGTAGGGAGAGGAGACTGTGTGGGGAGGGCTCCGCTGCCAGGCTGGCCCCACCTGATGCGCTGGCTCCCCAGCCCACCTGCAGCAAACTCCAGCTTCTTCTTGCCAGGCTGGGCGATGGAGACGTTGACCTGCCCCTCACTCAGGACCATCTCGAGGGAGCCCAGGTTGTCAGAGAAGTTGGTGTAGAGCAGAAGCCCAGCAGTGTCCCAGGAGCGGAAGCGGAAGCTGACAGCCAGGCGGTTCCTCCGTGGGATCCCCGGCACCCGCACATAGTTCTGGATGCCAGCGAAGGTGATGGGAGTGGTCAGCTGGTCCTGGCACCAGTGGCCCACGCTGCCCTGGGGGCAACCATGGGAAGAGGTGAGGAAGGGGATGTTCCCACAGGACGGAGGCCCCCCCATCCCCACAATCCTGGCCCCAGTCATGCCCAATCGATCCCCACGCCTGGTAGAGCCAGGCGGGTGCCCTGGGCCAGGGATAACCTTGCACGGTCAATGCGGTGCCGCTTGGGTGAGCACAGCCGCTGCCCGGCCCCACACCACCCCACAGCGAGCAGGGAGCCTGGCCCCAGGGAAGGGGTCACCCCACAGCAGGGCCAAGGACTTCCAGGAAATGGGTCCCTTCACAGCAGGGACACGACCCCCAGCGAAGGGGCCATCCCCTGGGCTGGACCTCGAAGCGGATGTTTGGTCTCCGGTGCCGGGCCAGGTCAGCAATGTTGACCCCATTGAAGATGATGTTCTCCACGCAGCCTCGGAAGTTTTGCCGGTAGGTGAGGTGTTGCTTGTCTTGGTCAATCACCCCTCCAAAGAAGATCTGGGAGGCAGAAAGAAAGAGTCAGTCCCTCTCTACAGGGACCACAAGTCAGCATCCTGGCAGCCCCCTGCCTGCTGCAACCACCTCAGTTTCAAGGTCGAGCTGGTCAAAGGTGCCACGGCAGCGGAAGCGCTTGACCTCCCCGTCCAGTGTCAGGTTGACATAGTGGCCAAGACGCTCAATGTGCAGTGAGTGCCAGTGCTGGTCATCCAGGAGGCTGCCCACCGCCACGGTTGTGTGGCCCTCACTGGTGTGCAGTGGGCTGCTGCCTGGGGAGGGGCAATGTCAGCCGACAGTCCACTGGCCCCATGCCCGCTGCCCCCTAGCCCTGGCTCACCTAAGCTGATGTGCAGGAGGAGCTGGGCCTGTTTGAGTTCCACTGTGATGTAGTCACCCTGTGAGCCCTCCCCATGCATCAGCACCCCATCCTGCTCCAATGTCTTGAAGTTGAAGGAGATGTCATCCTCAAAGGTGCTGATCCTCTTGGCCCGGAAACGGTAGGAGATGGCGTCATCCCCATCAAAATAGAGCACGTGGGACCCTGGGGAGAGCAGAGCAGCTCCAGCCATGTCACTGCCCACAGCAGCAGGGGCACTGGCATGGGGAACACTCCCTTCTGCTGTGGTCTATGCCATTGGCTGCAGACCACTTGGACACAATCTCCTCTGAGCACATGTGCCAGAGCCAGGGTCCTGCTGCTCAGGGCCGCTGGAGCCCCAGCCAGGTACTCACGGTAGGGGCAGCCATAGAGGCCCAGGCGCAGCCCGATCTTCCCGCGGGGGTTCCATGCCACCGGGATAATGCGGATGTAGCGAGCAAGGATGGGGTAGTGCAGGTCGTGCCGCACCACCCCACTCTCATTCACATTCCCAAAGAACGTCTGGGGATCAAGGGTCACTGTTAGCACCTTGCTCCAGGCCAGGGGTCTCTGCTCCCCTCAGAGTACTCCCTCCCACAGGTACCACCAGACTCCACCCTACCCAGTTGCTGCCCTGCTGGAAGAATGGTTTCCAGCTGGTGGGGTGGTCTCCATAAAGCACAATGTAGCGGGTCAGCCAGTCATAGGTGTTGAACGTTCCCTGAGTGGCCACCGCGTTGATCCGGTGCTTTTGCATCAGATCGATCTGGAGCCAGGGCTGCTTGTCCCGGGGGTCGGGGGACCAGCCGCTGGTGCCTGCGGGGGGAGCTGCTCAGCCAACCACACAGTCCGGCCCCCAGCGGCTCCCAGCTGAGCGGGGGCTGCTTGCTCGCTCCCACCGCAGCACCTGATTAGACTCCTCAGCCCCGCGTGGGGTAAGACCTTGCCGAGGACACCCCCTGCCCGCGTGCCCCGCCCCACCTGCGCTCTGAATCCCGCAGGGGAACTCACTGTGCAGCCGGGCGAAGCTGGCCGAGTAGAAGATGTTGTATCTGGAGGAGGCACCGATGGAGTAGGAGTAAAGGGGAGCAACCAGCTCATCGTAACAGGGTCCTGTGGGGAGAATGGGACTGGGGGAGGGCTCGGCGCACCGAACTGGGCAATGTCCTTGTGGAAGCCCTCCCGGCCCCGCCCTGCAGACCCCTTGGGCTCTGGAGACTCTGGGGGCTCTGGGGACCAGGCAGCCCCCTCGGGCCGGCGGTGCGGCCAGGCTCGCTCTGCTCTCCCCTCCCACTGCAGCGGAGCTGACACACCTCTGCGGGCCCTGGCGCCCGCACCAGCCGCCTCTGCACTGACGTGGGCGACAGGACCCCCCACCCCGCCCCCCGGGGCACGATCCCGCGTGGGATCCCGGGGGAACCCATGCAAACCCTCGCGGCACTGGCAAAAGACGCTCCGGCGGGATCGGGGTCTCGAACCCCTAGCAGGGTCCTCCCAGCCGTGTCGGACGGATCCGGGGAGTTCAGGAGCAGCCCCAGCTCTCACTGCAAGGCCTGTGCTGCATCACCGCCCGATTCACCGACCCTCGACTCTACCACTCCCCATCCCACCGCCCCCCGCCTCTATCCCACTTCGCCCAGGCCCTGGGGAAAGAGCCCAAGGGTCCCGGCTCAAGGGGCTGCAATGAGCTGCCCGGTGGGGTCAGGACCTCACCGATCCCCGTGCCTGAGCATCTGCCCCCAGTCCCCGGCCCCGGTCCCGGCCCGGTGCACCCCCACGGCGGGGCCCGCCCGGCTGGCGACGGCGCTGGCCAAGGTGCTGGCGGACCCCGGCCGGTCCCCCAGGGCGGCCCCGCTCGCCTCGACACCCTCTGGCATCCCGGATCCTTGGGCCATCCCGGCTCCCCCGCCCCCGGAGCTGCGGATGGGCGCAGTGCCGACGGCGGTGGGGGCGCTGCGGCGGGGCTGCCCCGGGCGGGGCGCGGGCAAGGGGAGAGCCCGCACGCCCGTGTCCTGCCATGACCTTGGGGACGATGCGGACCGGGGCAGGGGAGGAAACCCAGGGATGCCCGGGGGAGAACGGGAAATGTCCGTGAGAGCGGGGGATGCGGAATTGGCTCGAGGGTGCGGGACCGGGATGGTGGGTGCGGTCCCGCAGTGCGGAGCGGCCGCTCCAGGGACTGCGGCCCCACTTACGTGCGAGGCAGCCGGGGCCGGGGCGCAGGAAGCCGGCGCAGGCGGCGAGCAGGAGTGCGAGGAGGCGGCGGGCGCCCATGCTGCGCTCCCCGAGCGCCCTCGGCGCCGCCGCTGCCGGTGCTGCAGCCGCGCGGCCGAGCGGGGCCGGCGGCTCCGCCCACGGGGCGGGGGGACCCGGGAATGGGCCGAGGGGGCGCGGGGGCCGGGCTGGGCACAGCGCAGAGCACCGGTCGCCGCCGCGGCCCCCGCCGCACACGGTGCTCCAGCCGGGAGCCCGATCCCCCCGGTCCGCGCCGCCGCGGATTGTCGGCCCCTCCGGGCTGCACCGGGACGCGGCTCGCAGACTCGGCGGGCTGGGGTGGGGTTGCGCGGGCATAGCGAAGCCTTGCATCCCCAGACGGTTTCTCTGCAGCTCCTGGCCCTCACCGAGCCCCCGCTGGCACTGCTCCCACGCAGCCCCGGTCGGGGGGATGTGATGCGGGGCGGTGCCCGCAGACCCCCCCGCAGCAGATGTGGCGGCGGTTTGTAATCAAGCCACAGATTAAGGCCTGCAGGTCTCGGGGTCGCCGCTCTCTCCAGTGGTGCAGAAGAAGGGATTTAGCCCATGTCTGCTCCCAAATACCCCCAGACTCCCACAGAGGGACCGAGGGTGGCAGCTGCATGCCCTACATACACTTACAAATCCCCCTTGCCCCGTGTCCCCTCGCCCCATAGAAACAGCAGACCCGCTGTCCCAGGAGTCTCGAGCAGTCCCGATGGACCGGGAATGCTCCGGCAGCAGCTGGGTGCAGGCTGGCTCCGGGCACTGGGCAGGAGCTCGTCCAGGCTGTGCCCGGCGTGGGCAGCTCCACAAGCGGCAGCACAGCCGTGACCTGCACGCAGCGGGTGCTGGCGTTCCTTCCTGCCCAGGCAGAGCCGAGACTGGGGGCTGGAGAGTGAAAGAGGGAACAGAAAGCCCCAGGTGTGCCAGGGATGTGGGACAGCCGGCGGTATTCTGCTACCAGGAGCTCGAACTGTGAGTCAGGGTCACTGGCACCTGCTCTCCAGTTCCCTGGACTCTGGCAATGCTTGTGGGTCCATCCCCAAGGAGATGCACAGCCCACCTGGCCTTATCCTGACATCCCGTGGTGCTGCCCACTCTGGTCACAGCCCCATGTCCTGTCCCTGTCCTGGGTCAGGTCTGTGACAGCCCTGGCAAGGACATTCAGAGTCCCTTTTCTGCATGCATAGCTGGTTGTAGGGCCAGCACTGGCCCCAGGACTCTCCTGCTTCCCCTTTCCCCAGGGTGCAGGGTCCAGGATGGCACCCCCAGAGCCAGCAAGGGACAGAGGTCTGCCAACAGCATGCCTGCACTGCAGAAAGAGCTGGGGAGGGGGAAGAGACCCTCCAGCAAAGACCTCTGTGAAACGCCCAGGGATTGGGGGCTTCTGCCCAGCCACTCTCCAGCCAGGGTACAGAAGCTCCACAGTGAGTGTCTGGGACCCCACATCCATCTGGGGACAGCAGGAGGGCCGAGGGCAGAGCTGGGATAAGCCATGGCAAAGATTGCTGTAGCGGGGGAGAAAGGGGGATTGAGGGATTACTGTGGCAAACGGCTGGGAGCCTGTTAAAGCTGGGGATCAATTTACTCCCCTCTGCCCCACAGGAACTAATCTGCTTCTTGATGAGGGGCTGGGAATTTTGTTGTCAACAACCACCAACACGCCTGCCCAGCACTGCAGGGGTGCAGGGACACAGAGGCATGGGGTTGCAGGGACGAAGGGCACTGGGTTTCAGGTCTGGGCTGGAACCCCTGGGTGGAAGGTATGGCCTGCACCAGCTCCTGGAAACATGATGTTTCCCATCAGGACGAGATGATCCTGGGCCAGATATGGTTCTGCTGATCCTGCTGGAGCCTCATCCTGCCTGTGTCCAGCTCAGTGCCAGCCCACAGCAGCACATGCTTCATTTCTTGGCCCCATTACCTCCAGCTTCCACTCCAGCCCTGAAGGGGAGCCATCAACCATCCTGGGGTGGGCTGGGGTCTCCTGCATGTGTTGGGTAGCCTTGGCCAGACCCTGCTTCCCTGGCCAGTTTCTCCTAGGCTTGGCCAACAGCCCTGCATGACAGGGACTGAGAGCAGCTGCTATTTCTGTCCCCAGCACACAGATGTAGAAGACGCACAAAATAAAAGATTCAGGACAGGCTCCTGAGTGGGGTCACACCTGCCACCTCCTCTCCCACCCCCAAGGTTGGGCCTGTGCTCTGCACCATTCTCAGTATCGGGAGAGGCACGTGGTCAAACCACAGGTTACAGAGCGCTGAGACACCAACAGCTCCAGACCCATCAGCCACAGAAGGGTCCCACTGTGCAATGCAGAAACAGGTAAGGGGCTGTGGGATGAGGGGTTTACTGGGGGCCAGGCAGAAACCCCCTCACTGGCTTTTCTGATATTTTTATATAGTTTTCTTGTGAGCCCTGTGGGCTTGGGCTGAAAGGCAAACCCCTGGGGAATCAGAGCAGCACCTGGTGTTCTAGATCCCTGAGGCCCAGAGCAGGAGAGGCACTGGGAAAGCTGCTGGAGAGTTAGCCTGGCCTGCCACTGGGTTCAGATCCCATCTGTGGTCCCAGAGTGAGTGCAGGACTTAGGCCCAATCGCCTGGACTTGCTGGCAGGGGTCAGAGTGAAATTGCTCTCTTGATTCTGCTCTGAGTCTGAGTTGTGGCAGATCCTGCCATCCATGGCAGTGGGGTCCTGGCTGTCCAGTGCCATCTGGGAGCTGGGAACACTGTGCTCAGCTGCCTGCAACCTGTGCAAGGCAGTGGGTTGGCCTGGGACCTCCCTGCCTGGGAGCAGGTCCTGGCAGTGTGAGGCTGTGTCTGCACTGGGGTCCCCAGGGTGGTGCCTGGGCAGGTGGGTGCTTTGGGCACCTGGGGATGCTGGTGTGGAGCCCCAAGACCCAACTGCCCTGGGCAGCTGGGGCCATAGACTGGGTGCTGAACCCCTGGGGGTGCTGGGACAGTTTGTGGGATGTGGGGCTGTGCTGGGGATGCGTACCCAGGGTCACGTCCCTGCACCAGCTCTGCATCGCAGGCGGCTGCTCGGGAAGCGTGTGGTTGCTCTTGCAATGACTGAGCATGGCGAACTGCTGTGAGGTGGGTGTGAGACGGAAACCACCCTGCACGTGGGGCTGGGGGCCGGGGCCGCGGCACGCCCAGGCTCCTGGCCCTGGGGCTGGGTGGAGCATCACTGCCCTGGGCGTGGTGCTGCACCCTGTGGCCAGGCTGCCACAGCTGAACCCTCCTCACTCAGCCTCCCCCTGCGCAGGCAACCCCCAGCTCCATCTCAACAGAGCTGATGGCCACCACCGAATTCTACTCCTGGGAGGACGAGTACTCAGGGGAGGCTGGCATGCTGCCCGAGCTCTGTGAGAAGCAGGCAGTGCAGGGCTTCGCCCGCACCTTTCAGCCTGCAGTCTACCTGCTGCTCTCACTGCTGGGCACAGTGGGGAACGGGCTGGTGCTACTTACGCACACCCGCTACCGCCGGGCACGCAGCGTCACCGACGTGTGCCTCCTGCACCTCGCCCTGTCCGACCTCCTGCTGCTCCTGACGCTGCCCTTCGCCGTCACTGACACGCTGCAGGGCTGGTCCCCAGGCACGGCCGCCTGCAAGGCACTGCAGGGCCTCTACGCCCTCAACTTCTACAGCGGCTTCCTCTTCCTCACCTGCATCAGCGTGGACCGCTATGTAGCCATCGTGCGGGTGCCAGCCGCCTGCCGCCTGCGCCCACGGGCTCGCCGCCACGGCTGGCTGACAGTGGGGCTGGCCTGGCTGCTGGCCACGCTGCTGGCGTTGCCCCAGTTCATCTACAGCCAGGCGGAGCAGCACCAGGAACTCCAGATCTGCCGTGTAGTCTTCCCCAAGGTGGTCTCACGGGCGGCCCGGGGGGCCACCAACCTGGTGCAGGTGGTGCTCGGTTTCGCAGTGCCCTTCTTGGTGATGGCAAGCTGCTATGCAGCCGTGGCACGGACGCTGCTGGCGGCCCGCGGTGCACAGCCCCACCGGGCGCTGCGGGTGCTGCTGGCCCTCGTGCTGGTGTTCGTAGCCCTGCAGCTACCCCACAGCCTGATGGTGCTGCTGGACACGGCCGAGCTGCTGGCCAGCTGGGAGATGAGCTGCGCCCAGAGCCGCCGCAAAGACCTGGCGCTGCTGGTCACTGGCGGACTGGCGTACCTGCGCTGCTGCCTCAACCCCCTGCTCTACGCCTTCCTGGGCCAGCGCTTCCGTCGGGAGCTGTGGCTGCTTGCCAGCGACGCCGGCTGTGTGGGGCCCCTCGACCCGCGCTGCCCTGGCTGTCCCAGTCCCCGCCGGCGGACATCGCTCTCCACCTGCCTGGATGTGGTGTAAAGGCACGGTGCCCGCAGCCGGGGCAGGGACCAGCGCCCCGGGGCTCGGCCTCTCCGCAGCTCCCCGGGGAGAGCCCTGGCGAGCAGCATGGCTCGGGCAGCGCCAGACAATCCTCACGGTGACCGCACGCTCGTGGGCAAAGGGAAGAGCAGCTCCGCAGCACCTGCGTGCCCTAGAGTGCCTTCAGTGCCCAGCGACCCCCCGGGGCGGGGGTTCCTGCAATGTCATGCGTGCTCCGAGGGGGCCATGCAATGGCAGGCGTGCTCTGGGGGTCTGTGCGGTGCCGGCGAGCCGGGGCGGTGAATGCATCAGCGGGGCCAGGCAGGCAGGTTGTTCCCACCCTCACAATAAACCTCGGTCGAGTCCTAGTGGCCGAGTGTCGTTTCTATCCGGGCCAGGGCTGTCCCAGGGACTTTTGTGGGACAGGAACTAGGAGCCGGCTCGCAGCCCTGCGGCCACTGGCGCTGGCGGGCGGTGCCTGCAGGAGGCAGCAGAACCTCGCACTTCCTGACTGCCCGCTGCCCGCCCTCTGCCCGTCCCCTGCCCGCCCCTCTCCTGTTCGCGCTCTGCCCGTTCCCGGGGCCGGAGAGGCAGAGAACCCCCGTTAAAGCCCGCCCTGGGTCCGACTGGAAACCCCCTCCCGGACCGGGGGCAGAAGAACGTTCCTCTCCCCTCACTCCCCCTACGAACTCCTCTGCTTCGGCACATCCCAACCCGGCGGCTCCTCGGGGCCAGGATGCTGCGCTGGGGCTGAGCTGGCAGTGCCAAGCGGCTCATGGCCACGGGCCGGCAGCGCCGGGGCCGTGCGGGGCCCAACGCTCCGCGCTTGGCTGAAGAAGCGCGCCGAGGTGCCGGTAGCAGGATGGGGCTTGGCTCCGGTGCAGCCGCTCGTAGGCTCTCCCAGCGGAGCTGGGCATGCAGGGAAGCACCTTCCTTTCCTGCCGGGGCTGGAAACTGCTTCATGCTCACTCCCTGCTCTGCTTGAGATTAGCCCAGTGCTCGTCTGGAAGAAACCAGCCCAGAATCTTCACCTACTGCTGACTCAGCAGCCGCGCAGCCGGGGTGATGGTATTCCTCTCAGCCCTTGCTGGGAAGCGAGGGCCAGATTCGTGCAGTACCGGGCCAGGCAGCACAGCTGACCCCGCTGCCCGCCCATCCTCTTGGCTCGGTTGGTCCCGCTCCCGTCCTCCGCTGACCCCATGGCTGGCGGGCTCTGCCCGGTGCCCGTGGCTGCCCCGGTTGTGCGGGCGGCCCCACACCGGGGCTCAGCCCCCAGAACAGCCCGCGCAGGCCGCGTAGGAGGCAAACTGGCAGCCGGCGTTTCCTGTCTGCGCATCCCGGCACTCCGGCTCCCAGGGCCGGCGGTGACCCAATAGCTGAGCAAAGCCAGAGACTTAACTCCTTCTGGGGCTCCGCGAGCGGGGCCAGGGCCCGGGCGCTGCTGCGACGGCACCCACGGGTCGAGGGTGCTGCGGACCGTCTGCCGCCAGAGAGGGCCCGAGGCAGAACTGCGCCTCGTCGTTGTGGCACCGGGTGTGAGCCCGCCGTGAGCCCCTTCCGCCAGCTCCTGTGTGGAAAAGGCGCCACGAGGACCGGCAGGACAGGCCTGCCCGAGCATGGTGCCCTCCTGCCCACGGTGCGAGCCTGGAGACCACGGTGCTGCCCGCTGGCACACACCTGGCACGGCCCCGTCCCAGCCGCCCTCCCGGGACGTGTGCGATGGTGCCGCACGCAGGGGCCCGGGCAGCACATGGTCCCGGCGCCCACACCGGGTGCGGGCGGTGCCCGGTGCCGGTGCCCCGTCAGGTGCGGGAGGTGCCCTAAGCAGCCCGGCGGCGGCGGCCCCGGGAGCGCCGGCCCCGCTGCCCCGGCCGGCAGCTGACGCAGCGGCGGCTCCGCCGCCCCGGGCGCTGGCTCCGCCCCGGGCCGCGCGCAGCGATTG
The DNA here is from genome assembly GCF_047495875.1 of Pithys albifrons albifrons. Classification (NCBI taxonomy): domain Eukaryota; kingdom Metazoa; phylum Chordata; class Aves; order Passeriformes; family Thamnophilidae; genus Pithys; species Pithys albifrons. Next base: position 411,543 of record NC_092482.1, read on the forward strand.
GCGGCGGCCGGTGACGCGCGGCCCGGCCCGCCCGGGGCGGCGGCGGGGCTGGGGCCGGTCCCGACGGCGACGGGGGCCGGTGCGCGGGGTGGGCGGCGGGCTTGTCCCGTCGCTTCCCGGTGCCAGTGCCGGTGCCGTCCCGTCGGTGCCGGCGGGGCGATGCCGTTCCCGGGCGGGCTGTGGTGGCTGCTGTGCTGCCGGCGGGGCTTCACGCTGCTGCGGCGGGATTACGGCGAGGCGGACCGGGAGGTGGACGGCGAGGCCGAAGAGGAAGAAGAGGAGGTGTCCTTCGAGCTCCGCGCCCAGGGAGACCAGGTGGGGCCGACTCTGACTCCGGAACGGCCATCGGGACGAGCACCGGCACCGCGGCGGGACTGGTGGTGCGCGGTCCTCCGGTCCCGGCCCGGTCCCCGTCGCCCGGTCCTGTCCCTGCCGGTCTCGCCGCCCGGGCTGCCCTTGGCGCGTCCCCGTCGCCGCCCGGGGGGGTCCCGCGGGTCGCAGGGAGGGCTCGTCCCGGCGGGTGCGGGCGGGCGCGGGAGGTCCCGGGCCCGCGGGGCAGGTCGAGGGTTGCGGGGCTCGCTGCCGGCTGGTCCCGGCGTGGGGCCGGTGCCGCGGCGGCGGGACCGGCGCCCGTCGGCTGTTGGAAGTGCAGCCTGAACCGGGCGCTGCCTTCTCCTGCCTGCTCCTACCTGCTCCACTCCGCGCTGCCCATTCCTTGGGGCAGGGACCGCGGGGCTGCCGTGCCAGACCCGTACCGGTTCGGTGTCGCTGGCCGGTGCGCCGAGGGGACCCGCACTGCCCGCCGGAGCGAGCCGGGGCTGTCCCGGGAGCACGTGCCGGGCGCGGGGAGCGGGCCTGGATCTCCCCGCTCCGGCTGCTTCCTCTCTGGAGGGAAGCGGAGCGGCGGAAACCGGCGCTTCCTTCGGCCGGGCTGCGTGTGGGACGGCTGATAGCGCGGGGCGATCCCCGGCGCCCGGGGGGGCCTCCTGCCAGTGCCGGCGGTCTCCTGTACCCAGGGCTATGGGGCCAAGTCCCAGCCTGGAAGGGACACAGGGGGTCTGCTTGCTGCAGCTCCTCTCCCCTGCCTGCTGTAGGGGCTGCAGTACGGGCTGGCTGCACAGGGCTGGGGGCTGTTCGTCCCCCGGCAGTGCCAGCCCCCTGGGACGGTGGGCAGTGGGGACAGTGGCAAGGCTTGGAGCTGGGCTCTGTGGAAGCTGGTGGCAGTGCCAAGGGCATGACTGTGGCAGGAGCTGTTTTTGGGTTTCCCGCATCCCATGGGCCACAGTGGCCCCAGAGGGCAGGGCTGGAGTGGGCGGCTGGTGACGTCAGCTCCCCAGGGAGCCCTTTGCTGTGGCCAGGGGGTCCTCAGAAACCCACAGCACTGGCTGCCCCTTTCTGGGAGCGTGGGAGCAGCTATCCCAGCCCTGCTGCCATGGCTCCTCTCCCGTTTATTTATATCCCTTAGAAGGAGCTGGTCACCACCACTGCCTCCTCTGGACTGCCCACGAGAAACTGGGCACTGTCTCCATCCGTGCCTGCAGCCCTGAGGAGCATGTGGAGCCCTCCCCAGCTTCGGCAGCAGGACAGTGGTTGGAGGTGCTGGCCCCATGCACAGGCACCACCACTATGTGACAGGTGCCTCTAATGCCACGGTCAGTGGTGCCTGGCCCTGACCCACGGCACAGCAGTACCTGTGGCAACCCCCCCTCCCTGTCACTATTTTTAGCATCCATCTCTTTTTCTTGGCGTTGTGTGGCGTGCTCTGGCCTGTCGTGCCTCTGGCTGTCCTCTTGGACTGCAGCTGGCAGGAGCTCCCGCACATCTCCTGGGACAGCATTGCTGGTACTGCTGTGTCCCTGCACCTCGCTCTGCTGGGTGCCTGCCCTGCTCGACCCGGTGCCTGCTAGTGCCTGGGCTCTGCCTCATGTCCCAGCACGTGTGCCAGGGTCATCACGTGAGCGGCACCATCCATGTCAAGTTGTGCTGTGCGAGGAGGAACCGGCCCTGTCCCGCTGCAGGGCCAGGGACTTCCCAGCGCTGTGTCCCACCACCGCGGGCAGGAAGTCAGTGGCCCCATTACAATGGGACTTTGTGCCGTAAGCGTATTACTCAGCACTGACCTTGTGCAATTCTGCACGGTATTCAGCTGGCTGGGTCAGCTGAGGACACACGGCTAGCATGGTTGCCACTGCCCCCGCACCTCCAGGGTGCCCCAGCTGCAGCCCTTGGTCTTGCCACGGCCACTGGGGCACCGAAGCTCACTGCCCCTTGGCAGCGGGATGGGAGCCTGTACCTTTGGGCCCGGAGCCAGGTTGGCATAGAGGCACACAGTCAGTGGGGGGATGGTTGGGGGCACCAGTCAATGAGCGTGGGGCTGAGACTTCTTCCTCCCCAGGGATCCCTGGAAGTGAGTCTGAGCCAGCCCACCCGTAGCAGCAGTGGCTCAGAGCGGTGAGTGACCCCCTGCCTTTGCCCTGCCGGGCATCCAATCACATCCCTCACATGCTGCACAGGAGCTGGGGGACTGGCATGTTGCGGGAGGGTGGCCTGGTGCTGGTGTATGCCAAACCATCCTGACCACAGGGTCAGCACCAGGCTGTGCTGCTCTGTCGGGTAGAGCAAGGATGGCAGAGCCGGGACTGCCTTGCTCGTCCCCATCCCTGGCGCATCCTCAGGCACGTCTCCATCCCTCTGCCATGCCACATAGCTTGACTGCTGCAGGCTTAGCCAGTAGGGCCATGTGTGACTCTTCCTGTGCCAGGAGGCTGTGCCAGGCCATGTCCATCAGCAGAGGCTGTGGCCTGGGCTGGTCTGTGCTGGGGAAAATGGGGGGCTGGGGCACAGGGGCCTGCTCGCTCCCCATCCTCCTAGTACCGACGCTGCTGCCAACATTCCTTCCTGGTTGTTCATTTTCCGAATTCCTTGGCAGGGCCGTGACTGCAAACAGCTTATTTTTAGCCAGGGTCATCTGCACTCGATGACTCTGCTGTGTTCCCACTGCAGGGCTGGGGTGCCCAGAGCCCCTCAGAACCCAGTTCGCCCCTGCCCCCGGGCCAGCTCCCTGTTCAGGGAATGTAGGAGACACCCACGGGCACCTGAACTCAGCCCCGTGTTGTCCCCAGGTCCTTGCTTGTTGCAGAGGAGATGCGCAGCCTCATTGTGGAGAAGGGCCCAGGGCCAGTGGAGGATGATCCTGATGCTCTCGTGAAAGGTGGGATTCTATCCCATCCCAGAGGGACAGAGGCACTGGCTGGGCTGGTGGCAGGCAGACCCTGTCCTGTGCTGAGAAGCTGGTGGAGCGGGTGGTACCAGTGGTGGGGACTAAGTGTTCCCCTTCTCAGGCTGGCTGCAGCGGGAGATGCGGGGCTGCATGAAGACCCCCTGGATCCGTCCTCGGAAGTACTGGTTCGTGCTGACACCTGACTCCTTGGACTACTACAGCAGCAATGAGAAGGGAGCCCGGCGGCTCGGCTCCCTTGTGCTCACCAGCCTCTGCTCTGTGCTCTGGCCAGACAAACAGCTCTACAAGGAGACAGGTGAGATGCCTGTGTCCCTTGGTCCTTGTGCCCGGTGTCACCCTCCCAGCCCCGGGGGCATCTGTCACCCAGAGGAGGGGCTTTGTTGAGCCCCGAGGTGCTGAGTCTGGTGGGAGGTCCTTGAGATGCTGGTGTCCCTCCCAGGCTACTGGAGCGTGACGGTGTTTGGCAGGAAGCACTGCTACCGCCTGTACACGGAGCATCTGAACGAGGCCGTGCACTGGGTGTGTGCTGTGCAGAAGGTCATTGACAGCAAAGCGCCTGTCCAGACGCCCACCCAGCTGCTCATGCACGACGTGGAGGTGAGCGTGTGGCACTGGGCTGCTGGCATCTGCATGTGCCAGGCATGGATGTTCAGGGCCTCACATGCCTCAGGGTGGCCGTGGAGGGTCTGTGCCAGGCACTAGCCGGGCACCCCCTCTGCAGCTGCCACCATCACTTTGCTCCCCAGGAGCACAGCAGCAGCCCTGAGGTTCTGGAGCAGATCTACCGCTGCAACCCCATCCTGCGCTACACCAGCGGCCCCCTCTACGCTCCCCTGCTGCCCTTCCCCTACGGCAGCTTGGACCAAAGTGGTGAGGGACGGGTGGGGGGTGTGAAGCCAGGTCCAGCACCCTGGGCTGGTGGCAGTGATGGCTGGGCTGAGCACTGTGTGAGGCAGGTGGGTGCTGGGCTGGGTCCTGGCTGGCCCTGGTTGTGAGGACAGTGCCCAGCTGCTGGCAGCTGTTAACCCCCATCCTGTCCTGCAGCCCCCAGCCCCCGCAGCTACACCACACTGCGTGATGAGGCTGTGAAGCTCTTCAACTCGCTGCAGCAGCTGGAGTCGGAGTGGGACCCAGTGCCGCTGATGCAGGGCATCCTGCAGACCTGCCTGGACTTGCCACCGCTAGTGGATGAGATCTACTGCCAGCTGGTGAAGCAGACCACAGAACCGCCGGTGCCGGGGGGGCAGGGCGACCTGCACTACTGGCAGCTCCTCACCTGCATGAGCTGCACCTTCCTGCCCTCCCCGCCTGTCCTGCGCTTCCTGCGCTTCCACCTGGACAGGTGAGTGCCGGAGGTGCCCCCTGCAAGCAGAGAGCTCCTCAAGTTGAGACCCCCTCAGGTAAGTGCCACCCTGACTCTCCTGTTGTCTCTTGCAGGACTGAGAGCCATTTCCCTGCGTCAGAGATGGCCAAGTATGCCTGCTTCATCCGGGAGGCGCTGGGGAAGACAAAGGGGCGGGAGTGTGTGCCCTCCCTGGAGGAGATCCTGATGCTGATGCAGCGGCAGGAGATGATCTGCACCGTTCACTGCCCTGGGGCGCCTGCCTGCAGTGTGGCCATCAGCTCCCACACCACAGCCGAGGAGGTGAGGGGTCATGGTTGTGCTGGGCAGTGGGCTGGGGACGTTTTTGCATGCAGGCCTGGGTGGGGCAGTGTGACATGGAAGGCAAGCAGCTCCAGCACGTCTCTCCCACCTGAGCCATGGTGGAGAGGGCCCAAGGCCTGCCTGCCTTTGCCCACCATGACCTGTTTGTGTCCTTTTGTAGCCCTGAGCTCTGTGGCTAGGGATACATGGTCACCACTGGTTGCCTTTGTCTCTCCCAGGTGGCCCAGGAGCTGGTGTCACGCCTGGGGCTGTCCCAGAGCCCCAACCTCTTCGCGCTCTACGAGCAGTCCCGGCGGCGGGAGCAGCCAGTGGGCAGTGCCACACTGCTGGCTGATGTCCTCACCAGGTTTGAAAAGTAAATGTCCCACTCTGTTTGTTGCCTATGGGTGAGAGGGGTCGGGGGGCCAGAGGTGGGAGGGGACAGTATGGAGCACCTTCACAAGCTGATAGAGCCAGTCCTGTCTGCCACAGCCTGGCCGGGGAGCAGCAGGAGCAGGACCCACCGTGCCGGCTCTGCTTCAAGCACTATGGCTTTCTAGACACGGATAATGTCCCACGGGACAGCCTGGAGTTTGCCCTCCTCTTCGAGCAGGTGAGTGCCACACTGGGGTGGAGTGGCCATGCCGTGTCATGCCGTGGTGGCTGTGCCATGCCAGCTCACCACACACTCTTACAGGCACACGAGATGGTGCTGCGGGGCTACGTGCCCACGTCAGAGGAGACGCTGCAGATGCTGGCAGCCCTGCGCCTGCAGAGCCTCAACAGCGACTTCTCCACACACACGCCCTTCCCGCACCTGGAGGAGCTCTTCCCGCCCCACGTGCTGCACGCCCGCCTGCCACCCCCACCCCACCGTCCCCCTCCCAAGTGCCGGGGGGCCCGGCTGCGTATGGGGCTGCTGGCCGGGGGGCTCTGGGGGCAGGCACTGGCCAAGCAGAGGGCAGAACGGGACCAGCGCCTGCGGGGCCGCCTGCGTGAGGAGGGGGCCAACACCATGGCTGCCATTGTGGAGAAGTGGAAGCTGCTGCAGGGCATGGGCCGGCCTGAGGCCATGGCTGCCTATGTGGCCCTGGTGCGGGAGTGGCCTGGCTTTGGCTCCACGCTCTTTGACGTTGACCTGCACACGGTGAGGCCCCAACCTGACAGGGCATGGAGGCAGCCCTGGCAGTTGGTGGCCCTGACAACCCTGTCCCTGCAGAGCCCAGTGGGCACTGGGCCCCAGCATCTATGGCTGGGCATTGGAGCCAAGGCCGTCTCGCTCTACAAGCCGGGGGAGCCCGAGCCCTTGGACAGCTTCTGCTATGGCCGCATCTCCTCTTTCGGTGCTTCCGACAGGAGCACATTTCGCCTCTCCGTGGAGGACCAAGACCTGCTCTTTGAGACCTCCCAGGTAAGGGGCAGCCACCCCTCCACCCTTCCCTCCCCCGGAGTTGCCCCAGGCTGACCTCCCACATCCCCTCTGCCTGCAGGTGGATGAGATCGCCCAGCTCCTCAACACGTACCTCGCCTCTGCGGGTGCCCGGCAGCTGCCCCGGCCCCAGGAACCCCCCACCAGCCCCCCCACCTCAGAGCCCCCTGTGCTGCCTCAGGGTGTCTGCCCTGTGGCTGGGCCCTGGCAGCTCCGGTCACCAGTGGGTTCCTCCCACAGCTAGTCTGGCAGCCGGTGCAGCCACGCAGGTGCTCCGATGGCTGGTGTGGGAGGGTGGCCAGCGTGGCAGCAAGTGGCAGTGCTGTGCTGGCCTCCAGCTGTTCTGCGGAGCGTGGGGTCAGGGGCTCATTTTTTCCCCCACTGCCGTTGCCTTTCTGGTTATTTCCTTAATTTATTTTGAGACGCCTGCGTGCCCGTCTCCCAGCACTTTCCCTGGTGGGCAGCAGGGCCATCCCTCTGTGGTGCCCTGCACTGCCCCCAGGCCCGTTCCTGTCCCCTGTACCCTGGTGCCTTCACCTCTAGCACTTGTGCTGTCCGACCACTCTGCCAACACCCCGGGGGCTTTGCCTGCGGCAGAGTGTGCCAGGCAGCAGTGCTGTGCCATTGTCCATCTGCTGGGCCCACCCCTTCTGGGAAGCTGCAGGCGGCTTTTGGCCGAGCTGCCCTGGGGACCCACAGGCTCCTCCTGGCTGAGTGGCTGGGCCCTGTGGTGGCCCTTCGGCTGGGCTTGTGTCGCAGGGGTGGCCGGTGGGGTGGCAGCTGGTACAACTGGGGCTCAGCCCCTCAGTGCTGCCTCTGTAGAGTTTGTCAGTTCTGTCTTGGGGAGGGGGGGTTGTTTGTTTGTTTTTCTAAATAAATGCACAAAGGAAAGGCTGGGCCTCCTGTCCCAGAGCGTGGGTTGACAGCGGGAGGCTGGGACAGTCAGATCGCTGGGGCAGCAGGGCCTGGGACAGGCGGCAGGGAGTAGCAGCACAGCATGTCCTTGGGGGCAGGGACCGTCATCCCTCCGGTCAGCGCTGGGCACCCTTTGGCATTTTACCAAGAGCACAGGCAGCTCCAGCTCCCCGGCAGCCCCTGGCACTGGCTGCCCCGGGAGGGGGGAACTGCCCCAGCCGCAAGGCACTGCTGCAAGGCTGCTGCCAAAGAGGGCGTGGGAGCCCATGCTGCCATGGCAGCCATATTTTTAGCCTCCTGCAGCGCCCCACAGGGTAAGAGGAAAACGCTAATTCTCACCTTGGGCTGGCTGGGCTTGGGCCAGTGCCAGTACTGCCCCATGTCCACAGCCCACAGCCCAAGTTCCACAAGGCAGGACCAGAGCTGCCATGTCCATTGTCCCCCAACACCGTCTGGCCCCAAGCTGATGCCCTTACTGACACTGCTGTTCCCTGCCTCAGATTCTAAGTACCGAGGGCACCCCCAGCCCCTCACAGTCTGCTCCTACATGGAACCTCACCCCTGTGGAACATCCGTGTGAGCACCACGTGCTCCACAGGCAGGGCAGGCAGGGCGGCGCCAGTCCTGGCCCTGGTCAGCTGTGCTGGCAAGTCCTGCCAGTATTTCTGGCTCTGCCACAGCGGTTGCTCAGTGCTGCCTGGGACCCACAGAACTGCCAGCTGGGGTAGGGCTGGGCCCATGCACCCCAGAACATGATGGTGAGCAGTGGCTGTGGTGCTCCTGCCAAGCTGGGTCCCTGTGAGCTGTGGCTGCACTGCAGGGCCATCCCTGCCAGGCAAGGTGAGTGCTGGGCCCAGTGTCTGCAGCTGCTTCCCTGCCTGGCTGCTCACTCAGGAGCCGTGCAAGCAGCATCAGTGCAGGAACAGCCTTTATTAAAGCAAAATAACCTACAAAAATATAGATACAGCCCGTGCCCCAGGCCTGATCTGGCAAATAGGAACAAGGCTCCTGCCCAGGGCAAGGACTAGCTCAGCCACACGGAGCCTTTGGCCATGGGGGTCCAACTCGGGGGGCCGGGCCTGTGCCCAGACCCAGGGTCACTCTCCTCCTCCTCCCAGCGAGCGTTGCTCCCACAGGCGGAGGTTCCCTCCCAGCACCGAGCGCAGCTGCCCCAGTCCCGTCCTGGGCCAGGGCATGTGGTGGGGTGGGGGCTGTCCCCCGCTGAGGGACTGCAGGGGCAGTGCTGCTCCCCCCAGAGCAGCTTCCGTGGAGGAGCGCAGCGTGTGTGCGGCCAGCGCAAGGGCTCTGCCGCACCAGGCAGCGCTGAGGGGTGATAAACGTGGGCACGGCCCAGACAAGCCCTGCCAGCGTGCGTGGGGTGGCCGTGGGACCCTCCTGTCCCCTGGCAGGGCACTCACTGCTCCTGCGTGCCCCAGGAGATGTAGTCGGGGCGCGTGGCCGCATGATACTCGTCGATCAGCTGCTGCACGATCTCCCGGGAGTTGTCCAGCTCATCGAAGTTGTCCTTGAAGATGTCCTCCTTGCGGAACTGCTCCAGGAAGGCCTCCCGCTTGCGCAGCTTGTCATACTGCCGGCACGTCCGCTCAAACAGCTGGAGAACAGCACAGGGTCAGGGGGCCAGAGCTCCCTGGGGACCCTTCCCAATGGAACGGCACAGCAGCCAGCAGGACTGAGGGGACGCCGGACCAGACCTGAACCCTGCTGGGAGCCACCCACCCCACTCCCCAGCAGGGCCTGCCTTGGCTTCATGATGGCCCCAAACCAAAGGGACACCAGGGCTGTGGGGCCCAGCATGGCAAGGAGAGGTGCTCACCGAAGAGATGTTGGTGTGGTTTGCCATCATGAGACCACTGACACGGTGAGCGGATGGCAGGTAAGGGGACTTGCGGGACAAAGCCACCTGGATGCTGGCAGGGCCCCAGGGAATGAAGTTGGCCAACTTCCTCTCCCGGATCCGCTGCAGACTCTTGTGAACCTGATGGGAAGAGAACAGTGAGGGAAGCAGGGTGAGGGGCAAACAGCCTGGTCCCAACAAACCCACAAGCTGCTCCTCACAGGAGGCATGGCCACAGCAGGACTGTGGCCTTTCCACAACACCAGAGCCCACATAGGAACCACCTGGAGCCAGTTCTCAGGCACTGTCCAGTCTTGCCTCAGGATCCCTGCACAGGCAGTGACTGCGTCCTTCCCTGCACCACACCATGGCCATCAGCACTTGAACGGCCATGGGAGCTCACCTGTGTAGGATCCACCTCCCCCTGGATGATGTTGAGGATGGCAATGTAGCAGTGGTTGGTCTGCCTGTCTCGGCCTGTGGACACCATCACGTTTTTAGGCTGCAACAACCTTCTCATCACATCCAGGACTGTAGTTTTCCTCACACTGGCCACCTGCACAGGCCAGCCAGGGGTCAGAGGGAACAGGTGTGCTGCTTCCTGCCCTCCTACTGCCCAGCACACACACACAGGAAGGGGGCACAACTGGAGATAGATGCCCTCGCCCTGGGGATGGAGCCACGTGCAAAGCCACATGCAGGATGAAAATCCCAACACCACACAACCGGCGCAGCCAGGCTGAACAGTGTCAGTGGGGGCTCCAGCATGGGAGTTGTCTGCCCCTGCCACAGCACAGCAAGGGCTGTGGATGAAGCTCAGCTGAGAGCAGAGAGGGCTCAAAAGCAGAGGGGTTGTACCCCATTCCATCCCCTCCCTGCCTTGTCCAGCTCCGAGCCACAGGCAGACCAGCCACTGCATCCTTGAGTGCTGTCTGGTCTCTGCTCAGCTACCACTAGCCAGGGGGGCCACAGCCAGGGCCAGCACCCAGAGCACCTGCAGCAGGGCCAGCTGGCTGAGGTGGCAGTTTCATTCTGCACCGTCTGAGCTACTGGCTGAGCCCTGCCCGCACTCCTCCCTAGGAGGACAGATCACACACTGATACCCTTTTCAGAGCCAGTAGTTTTTCAGATTTTCTTCTCTGAGAAACATCCTGAGGAAATGCACGCAGGGAGAGAAGAGCAGCTGTTAGACCGTGACAGGCCAGTGCAGCCAAGTGCCTCCCAAAACAAAACTGCCCTGTTTGCACCTAGGGGCTGGAGAATCCTGGCTGGGACGAGCCAAACACAAGCACAGTGTTTGATGTGCTGAGGTGTGGCAAGGCCTCTCTCAGAAACAGATCAAGCCCTGGGAAAGGGCTGATACCTGGAGACCAACATCAGTTTTGGAGTGACAAGGATCAATAGTTTGGACCACTGGGGGGGCAGGGCCACTCTGCTGACCTTGCTCTAATCATTTATAAGGGTAGCTTTCCACCCTGATGCCGTGCTGATGCATGCAGCAGGTAGCCTGGCACATGCACAACTGCCTGCTCACATCTGACTCACTGCACATGCAGACATTACATGGTGTGAGCACACAAGCCTGGGATTTGGGACATACAGTGACAGTTTACACCGAGACATGGGACTGACAGATGCTACAAGGTGAGTGTGGCAGCTTCTCCTGCCCTTGGGAATGGGGAGGAGTGCCTGGGGCTGCCTTACCGACTGGTCAGTGGTGAGTGGTGTGTACCCCGTCATGAGGAAGTGCAGGCGGGGCGTGGGGATCAGCGAGGCGATCAGCCCGATGAGGTCATTGTTCATGTACCCAGGATACCTGAGTGTGGTGGTGCTGGCAGACATGATGGTGGAGACCTGGGGGAGAGGACGAGGTCAGTGCCCGCATCACTGCAGGGTCACAGGATGTGTCCCAACCTGCCTCACGTGGCTGTGCCAAGGGAAGCTGGAGCTGCTACAAGGGCAGAGGACTCTCGCTCACAGTTCCAGGATGCCCACCCATGAGCCCAGCCCATGCAACAGGTTAAGACTGAACTGAACACAGTGGGGAGCCCCATGCTGGCTTCTCCCTAAGAATCCTTCTCACCAGCTGGTTGATCTGCGAGAACGAGGGGTTCTGAATGTGCAGCCGGTCAGTTGCAATACGATTCAAGGCTGTGTTGTCCAGAACCACCTGCAACAGAAACCCAGCTCCATGAAGGGCCTTGGAGGCAGCCAAGGAAGGGCAGTCCCAGTTGCGTGTCCCAGGGCCCAGCACAGGCCCTGCGCGCTGTGGCTGGCAGAGCCCTCGGCGCAGGTGGCAGACACTCGAAACCACAAGCTGACTCATCTGTGGAGCGTAACTGACACTGTCAATGGAAGCTCTTCCCTCCCTCCTGGCTGTGCTCCCCACACTCTGCCCAAGAGCTCTGCCCCTGCACCAGCAAGAGCCCCAGCAGCTCTGGTGAAGCTGCTCCTGCCCTGCCACACGCAGGAATCAGCTGCAGGGGATGGGCAGTGTCTTGGTCAGACCCAATCAAAGGCCACGGTGCGGGCTGAAAGTGCTGCAGGGGTTGTGGGTGCTGAAAGTGATGCTGGGATTCAATTTAGGTAGAGGCTGCAGCACAGCTATACAGTGGAAACACAGACAGCCCTCACTGCCTTGGGAAGATCTGCTGTCTCCCAGAGGCAGAAATGCCAGGCAGCTCCACAGGGGTTAGCACAGAGCCAGCAAAGGTTCCCGGGGACCATCACACCTGCTCAGCCCTTCTGTTCAGGGCACACATGTTGGTGCAGGCAGGGCTCGCAGGCACACCGTGCTGCTGCAGCACTGGCTGCAGCATGAGCCTTGGTTCTGGGCTGTGGTGACAGGGCTGTCACCCCAGGGCTGGCTGCACCACAGGCCTCTTACCACGCAGTCAGCGTTCTGAGTCAGCCTCTTCAGTGTCAGCAGAGAGTTGTATGGCTGGACTACAACATCGCTCATCTCATCTTGGTTGGGGAACACCGAGTAGGTCTCCACCAACTTCTTGGGATACCTGGTGGGAAGCGCAGCCATCTCAAGGGTTAATGCCAAGCCAGCACTCTCTCCCCTCCCACTAGCTGCCTCTGCAGTCTCCAGGGCTCAGACAGGGTGAGTCACCAGAGCTGTAGCCAGAGTGGCTCCCAGGGAGGGAGAGAATGTGTCCCAGGAGTGCCTACCCCAGCAGCACAGGAGCTGGCTGCCAGAGGAGCTACAGGGAGACTGAGCCATCCACAGGCTGATTAAGCAGCTGCTCACAAGCCTTTTTAAGAGGCTGCAAGCTGAAACAGGCCAGGATAGCAGGCCAGAGCCCACAGCCAGAGCCTCCCATCCTCCCCTGCACAGAGAGTTTGCAGGCAGCTGCCTGATAAGAATGGCCAAGGGAAGGCAGAGCTTGGACAGAATGAGCCCAGTTTCAGAGCCTCTGAAGTCCCCAGGCATATCAGAAGCTGTCCCGCCGCAGGCAGTGGGCCAGGGATTGCACAAGACAGTGTTTGGGTGGGGGTGGTGACTGTGGCTCTGAGTCAGCGCTCTCCAGCTCCAGTTCTGGGCAGGGTGCCCAGGCTGGGCCAGGCACTGCGGTGCAGGAAGGGGACAGGGCTGTGCTCACCTGTCATTCAGTCTCTCCAAGAGGTACGAGCCCAGCCCAGAGCCTGTTCCACCAGCAATGGAATGGCAAAGCACAAACCCCTGGAAGGAAAAAGACAGTGCTGAAGCTGTAGCTCAGAGTGAGAGCAGGCAGACAACGTGCCACCCCTGCCACCTACAGCACAGACCCGCTGGCCAAGGCCAGAGCTCCCCATGGCAGCTCAGGGCACAGACGCAGCGGAGTTGGCTCTGGCTCCTCTGGACCCCAGTCACAGCTCTTCAGGCCACTCCTTCCCACACAAATGGGATCTGTGGCTCTGCACACCCTGCAAAGTGCAACGGCTGCTTGGGAGCCTCCAGGACTATTCCCACCCAGAAAAGGCTTCAAAATAGCTCTAATGCCACCTCCAGGACCCAGTCTGTCACATGAAATAGAGATGTACATTTTCAGCCCTGTCCTAGGTCCCTTATGCCTCTTCTTCCCACTGGAGTGACTGAGACCAAACTCCCACTGCCTGACACCAGAGCAGCTCCCACAAAGGCCTTCTGAATCTTCTACCAGTTTTAGGTGACATTTGCACTTCACCTGCTGCCACGTGACAGCCTGACACAAACACCCTGTCTGTCTGCACACAGGGAAGAGGATCACGTGGATGGTGGAAAGAAAAATGCCTGGTGAGCAGAGAGTGAGAGGATTTCCAGGGCAGGATGACTGGTCTGGACCAATGTCCTGTCCCCAGTTCCCCTCTCTCTGTCTTCTGTGCTCAGACCCAGAAACACTTTGAGCAAGTCTGTGCACACCAGAGTGTTGAGCTCATCCCTAAAAAGAGCTGCCTGGTTGGGGAGAACACCAGGCAGGGCCACCAGGTCCAAACCCCCAGTACACTTACTTCCAAACTGTCACTCCCGTCAGCCTCTCTGTCTATTATGTCAAAAATATCTTCGTGAATCTTCTCACCCTGAAAGAGAGACCAGATCTGGTTTCATTCCTTTCCCACAGAACAGGGAGCAGAGCTGCTTGATGCCAGGTTAGGCTGGCAGTGAGTCCCTGTGCCCAGGGTGCCACAGAGCGCCCAGTGCCAGTTCCTGCCAGCGACAAGATGTTCTTCAGAAAATGGGGCTGAGCTGCCAGGACGGGGTCACGAGAAGGCCCCAGGCCTGACTGGTGCCCTGTGTCTCACCCAGCAGTGCTAGAGCTGGTACCTGCGAGAATCCACTGGCCCAGTTGTTCCCAGCTCCTCCTCCATGCTCAGACAGGTAGATGTTTTCTGGGTTGTAAAGGTTGGCGTAAGGGGAGTTGAGGATGGAGTGGATAACTCGGGGCTCCAGGTCCAGCAGCACGGCTCGGGGGATGTAGTGCTCATCGTCGGCCTGCAACGGGAGCAGGAGGCTCTGGTGGCTGCTGCAGCTCGGGAAGCAGAGGGCGTGAGCCACCCCCTGGCCGCGGGTGAGCCCAGCACAGCACGAGCCGCGCCTGGCGAGGGGGAGGAGGGATGCAGGGGCTGGCTCTGTGCAGCCTGCCTGCGATGCAGGGTCCCTGTCCCCCGGAGCACTCCCAGCGCGGGCGGGGGAGCTCTGGGTGCTTACATAAGGTCCCGTCTGTGGCTGTCGCAGCCTCGTGCCTGCGCTCCGCCCCCGCACAGCTCCACTGGCACACCGGGAGTGCGGCCGGGAGCCCGGCACGGGCTCTGAGCAGAAGTCTGGAGTGAGCTGCCGCTCCAGCCCACCGGGTCAGCACCTGCCCACCAGTCCCTGCGCCCGCGGGGGCTGCGGAGAGGGCTGGGGCGGGCGTAGAAAGCCAGGAGCCCCGCGGGGGCCGGTGCAGTACAGCCCATGTGGCATGTCCATCCCACGGGCCGGGCCCGGCGGTACCTGGTAGAAGAAGACGTCCTTGCGGTCGGTGCCCTCGGTGGCGAACTCCTCCACGATGCCCTCCGGGCTAATGCCGTGCTCGGCGCAGAGCTGCTTCCAGAACTCGAACCCGACTGCGGAGGGGGGGCGGGCGGCAGTCAGACCAGACGGGCCAGCCCGGGCTGGCCACCGGTACCGACACTGACACCGGGACCGGCACCTGGGGAGGGCCCGGAGCGCCCCGGCCCGCAGGCCCCGCCCCGTCCCACGCGCCCCGCCAACTCCCCCCGCCCGGTGCGCGCTCTACTGGCCCCGCCGCCGCCGAGGCGCGCTCACTCTGGTTGCCACACTGGCCCAGCTGCAGGGTGATGATCTCCCGCGGCATCGCGGCAGAGGCTCCGCTCCGCTCCGCCCGGCCCGGCTCCGGTACCGCCGCGTCTCCCGCCGCCGCCAACGGCACTGCGCCTGCGCGCTTCGCATTTCCGGGGGCAGCGCCGCGCGCCCCCTCCCCTGGCGGCGCCCTGGCAATGCGCGTGCGCCCCGGCAGGCGGCGCTGACTGCGCCTGCGCCAAGATGGCGGCGCCCAGGGAGGCGCTGCGGCTGCCGGCGGCGGGGGCCGCCATGTCCGTGGCGGGCGCGTGCGCGCGGGCGGCGGGCGGATGTTGACGCTGTGTGGGAGCGATGGCGGCGGCGGCGGCGGAGGGGCCCGGGCCCGGCGAGCGGCAAATGCGGGTGCAGGCGCTGAGCGCGGCGCTGCGCGGCCGCCTCGGGCCCTACGAGCCGCTGCTGGGCGCCCTGCAGGCCGTGCTGGTGTGGGAGCGGCCGGGCCGCAGCGTGCTGTGCTGGGCGGCGGTGCACGGCCTGTTCTGGTAAGCGGCGGGGCCGGGACCGGGACCGGGACCAAGCAGCGCAGGGCGGGCGGGCGGCGGAGCCGTCCCGTTAGGGAGGCGCGTCCCGCCGAGGCCCGGCCCGCGATGGCCGCGGCTGGGAGGGTCCGTGCGCCGTCCCCGAGGCAGCGGGGCTCGGTGGAGCGCGGGACAGTTGCCCTCACGCAGGAACGGGCCGTGAGCAGCCGCGGGTTTGGGCCGTGGCCGGTTCCGGACAAGAGGGACCCGGGAGCGCTGGGTCTGCTGCAGCCCCGTCCCCCTCCGTGTGCTCCCCTTGTACAGGAGAGCGTCAAACTAACCGGGAGAACACACGGGAGATCCCAACCGCTGTGGTGGTGCAGGGAGGGCCGCGGGCGCTGCTCGCCTGGGACAGGAGGCTGTACAGCAGGGCTGTCCCGGGAGAACTGGCCCCCCTCAGTGCTGACTGAGTAGCACCTGAGGAGTTTCCTTAACGAGTGACTGGTTGGTTTCGGATTAGTTTGTGTAACTCTTTTGTGTCTTGCTCAGATCTGGCCGGTACCGACTCTGTTAGTTTCTTTCCCACAGGTTCTTTGCTCTGACTTCCCTTCATTTGCTGTTCCTGGTTGCATTTACCCTGATAGTAGTAGTGTGCATAGACCAGTGGAAACACAAAATCTGGCCAGAAATTGGAGGTAAGTAACAGCATTTTTGCTGATAAAGCAGAAAATCTCGCCCCGTTTCCCAGCCCATGAGTACAGGCTCTGTCTGCAGTTCAATTGTTAAAACCTGAGTCTTTTGCTCTGAGGGTCTACAAGCTGTCAAGGGTACTGCAGGCGTTTTCTCCCTGGAGCTGGAAAATTCTACCTTGTGTAAACATAAGACCTTTTTGTACTTGTGACACTGGTATTTGCCTTCTAGTCCTGAACCATGGGGTGTACGTGACCTACTGCAGGTTTGAGACAGTGATTCACTTTCTAAGTATTAAGTATCAAAGCCAGACATTGAAGTGTATGTGGAGCTCATTTGGGTTTCTCCTCAGAATCCATAATAATCCAGTTTAGAATGAAGATGAGTCCCACTCTTGCTGTTGAGCAGAGATTTTGTTGGGAGAAGAGGCATTTGAACAGCTGTCAAAGAAGTTTGTCCTAAGCCTTGAGTAACAAAGCAGTTGTGTCCTTCCTTTGTGACATTAATACACTGCTGAACACCCCACTCCACCCAGCTCGGGGTCCCGTGGCTTTGCAGGGGAGGCTGGTTTGGGGTAGTGGGAGGGTCTGCCTGCCTCAGGGCTGGCTCCCTGACTAACCAGCAAGTTAGCTCCCAGCCTTCTGCTTCAACCCATGTTCTGTGTAGTTCCTGGGAAGACATTAAAGCTTTCCTTGGTTTTGAAGCTTGGCTCAGGCTCCTTTTTGAGTGGCAGTGTCTATTGAGCTCCCTCATCTGCCTGATTTTGATCTTGGGATGGCTGGTACAGCCCTTGATCATTTTTCAAGTCCTGGCCTTGGTGAGAAAGTATCAAAATACTTAAATCCCTGATGCCTCCAGCCTGCAGGCTATTCCTGCTCCCCAGCTGGTGTGTGCAGGGAGTGAGGGAGAGGGAAGTGCTGTTGTGGCCAGAGCAGCCTCCAGTGTCCGACAAATACCAGGGAGCAACAGGGAGACTGTTGCAGTCCTGGACTGTGACACGTACACACTCAAGATGTGTTATGGAGTGATGCATCTCCACCCTGTAATTACAGTTAATGTCTTTTCCAGGTGTTCCCTAGCTCATTAAATCTTTACTTAAATCCCAAGAGCTAAGCATTCCCATGGCAAATTCCTTGCAACTAATGTAGTGTCTGTTCTTAATATTTTAGTGGCAAGACCTGACGAATTAGACAATGAGAGGTAGGAAACTAATTGACTCCTGCTATGATACTTTGTTGTTACCTGCACATGCTTGAATATCCTTGGGGTGAGGGAGAGAAGGGAGCTGCTGGCTGGAGGGAGGATGGGGCCTAGGACACTGTCAGGAGGTCATGAGAAGATTTTGACTTGCCCAAGCCTTTTTATTATCCTTCATCTTTGCCTTCATGCCAGTTTCCAGTGATGCTCAGTCCCCTGCCCCCTGCAGTGAGAGGTGCTTCCTTAGAAGCAATTCCTCTTGTATGGGCCTCCAGCAGGAGGAAAACAGCATTTCTGTGGGGATTAATGAAGTCACCTGAGACTTGATAGGGAATGTTTAACCCAGCAGTTGTTCCTGCATAGTTATGACCTGACTGCAGCATTAATAATGGGTTGAGAAATGCTGGGGTGTTGCCTCCCTGCTCACACCTGGCTCTCTGGGCACACCTTCCTGCTGCTGCTGCCAGACTGTGCTGGATGTCAGCGCCCGATTAAGTCACCCGAGCTGGTTTCCACAGGACAATTGTCTTTATTCAGTCTTTTAAGAGGCCCAAGCACAAAAGGAATTGCTCTTCATGACCTTCAGGGACTTGTGACCAGCAGTTAAGAGGCACTAACAAAAATCACCAATTCAAGGCCTCCAAAGTAACTGAGTATATGAAGTGAGGTGCAAGGCTGCTTCTAGACCTCATGCTGGACTCTTGCAGGCTGCAGTTGACCAAATAACTGCAGAAAAAGTAAATGGATTCACTTGCTTTGCCTCTATACTGCCCGCCCCCTCCAGCAGCATGGAAACTAGTCGGGGCCACTGACTAAATTTCCTGCTCCTCAGCTGCTGTGGGAGCGCTGGGACACTGATAGAGTGGCCACAGACAAGCTGCTTTGGGGAGGGCAGATGACCCTTATCCTTAGAGCTCCTTGCTGGGGAGGAAGAAGTGTTTGTAACAAGGGATTTCAGCACTGACATTGATGCAGTAACATCTGTTCCCAAATTCTGCCTTCACTGCAGCTGGGGATACGTCCACCCTCGGCTGCTCGGATTGCCAGAGCTCTGTCACCATTTGGCTGAAGGATGGGTGGCTGTGACCAACTTCTTAAGTAATCTCTTCATTTTCAAGAGGCAAAGC
This sequence comes from Pithys albifrons albifrons, assembly GCF_047495875.1. Lineage (NCBI taxonomy): Eukaryota > Metazoa > Chordata > Aves > Passeriformes > Thamnophilidae > Pithys > Pithys albifrons. The sequence continues at coordinate 429,924 of NC_092482.1, forward strand.
CCTGGCAAGGTAAGAATGTACAGACCTCAGGGATAACCTGCTTGATGTGGAGCCTCTTCTGAACCCAAGGATCCTTCTGTGCTGGCATCCAGCACTGGCTGAACACGTTCAGGCATGGGAGGTTGCCACAGGAGGTCTCCCATAACACCATGGCTGTTAGGTGGGGGAAGGAATAGAAAGCATAGGCAGAATGAACAGGCTGTGGAGGAGGGAGGAGAAAGTGCGTGTTGGTGTGTGGTTTGCACCACTGAGATGAGAGTGTGGCTGCTCCTTCTGTAGGTTTCTGGCTTTCTAAGTGTCTGTCCTGGGTTGAGCTGGCAAACTTGTTTCCCTTACTGGGTTTCAACAGTTCAAGAAAGCGTGTAAAGCTTTTCTTTATTTCTTTTTTAGAGCTTGTGCAAAGAAAACCTCTTGCATGGTGATACTGTCCCTGTCCTCTTCACCTTGAAGAGTTCTCTCTTCTTTAGCCTCTTCCTTGCTTTTGGCATCCCAGCTTTGGGAAGCTCCTCATGCCCTGAGGCAGGAGGCCTTGCCTGCCTGTGGCTCTGAGGGCAGATACCCCCATGTCTGTGGCCATCTTAGAGTGGGTGTTTGGACTCCAGGAAGGCTTCGCTGTCCTTAGAGGACTAAGATGATCAAAAACTAAGTGAGGCCACTGCTTAATCTTTGAAACTCATTGTCTCCCATGTCTTCAGTTTTGCCTTCTAGTGTGTGGAGTCTTCACTTTCCTGGCTGTGCTCGGCCGGTATATCCCTGGACTCTTGCTCTCATACTTGCTGTGTAAGTAGATCTCTGTGCCAATACAGACTTACATATGAAAAGAGATGAGGTGTCTGAGGGATGAGACTCCTCTGTGCAAAAGGAAAGCTTGTGTCAATGGCTTTAAAATTTAAAATAGTACTTTCTTCCTGGAATGTTGAGGTTCTTGACCAGGACTCGAAGTCTGGTCTGAAGAGAGAACATGTTTGAGTGTTTCATAACCACAGATCTGAGCACTAACAGGTTGGCCTTTCAATTTTGTTAAAATGGCAGAGCTGATTGCACCAGTTCTAACAGCCCCCCGCAGTACTGCCCTCAGTGCCCAGATCTGCTGTTGTGTGTTATCCTGCATCACAAAATGGGCAGGATCTTGGCCAGGCAGCATCCTGAACAACCTCCTGACGTGTGTTCCCACTTGCCCCAGTGCTCTTCATCCTGCTGTGGCCCCTGGCCGTGTACCACAGGCTGGGGCAGCGCGTGTACCTGCGGCTGGAGCCGGCGCTGCGGCGGCTGGACTTCGGCGTGCGGGGATACGTGACAGCCCGGCAGCGGGACAGGCAACGTGAGTTCCATGCCCTTTCTGAGCCCTCAGACCCTGACCCTTGGTACCTGAGACAGGCTGTGAACAGAGCCCCCCGCCTTGGCGTGGGGTTGGACTGCATGTCTGGCACAGCAAATTCTTGGAGCTGCCTTGGGAAGTGGGCGAGGCAGCTCTGCCTTCACAGGCACCTCCCAGGGAGCAGCTGCTGTGGGATCTTCACAGTGCTGAGCTGCTCCAGTTCCTGGCTGCCAGAACTCTGTGTTCTGTATCATGGTTGCATGGAAGAGGGAGGAAGGGATCAGCAGGGGAGTGCTAAACATATTCATCTCTTCAAAAAACCTGCTGCAGCCACCATCGGGAATGATCATGGCTCTGCTGTGGAACAGAGCTGGCTCTGCTGTGCTGTGTCCAGCTTGGGGTTTTCTGGTCCTGCACAGAGCCCTGTCCCAGCAGCAGTAACAGCTTTGGCTCTGGTTTCTGGCAGTGCGTGGCCGGGCCCTCGGTCAGGAGGCCACAGACGATGGGAGCGACAGTGAAGAGGAGCTGGCTGCATTCTGCCCCAAGGTAATGGAGCATCTGGGACAGGGACAGAGCTAACTGCACTATGGGGACACACAGCACCTGCCTGCATGTCAGCATGGGGTAGCTAAGTGAGATGGCAGAGATGAGGACACCCCTTTCAGAGAGCTCTTTCCCACTCTGTCCCCACTCAAGGATGTCCAGAGCTGCTCACGCCAGCTGCACGCTCCTAGACTGGGCAGTAAACATGAGTGAGCCATAGGTACCAGCCTCCCCTGAGGGCTGGGTTTCACTGGAGGCCACTGGATCACCTGTTTTGCCTTGAAAGGTCTCCAGTGCTGATGTTTTCAATTTTATCTCTTATTTCAAAGCTGGATGACTCTGTGGTCGCCAAGGAACTGACCATCTCTGACTCGGAGCATTCGGATGCTGAGGTTTCCTACACTGAAAATGGGGTGTTTAATCTTTCGAGGGGCCAGACTCCCCTGACAGAGGGATCAGAAGGTGAGAGGAAACAGGAAGCTTCTGGAAGGTGTGGAATGCCAAACAGGTGCCAGTGTGATGGGTTGGAGGGAGGATGCTTTACCTCATGTCCTTGAGGTCTGGCTGTTTGATGTCGGCCTTGCTGCTGCACATGAACTGCAATTGCCTGTTTTATTTGGAGCTTCCTCCTTCATTCCTGTGGTGCTTGAGCAGAGTGACAGCAGCTGCTCTGCAAAGGCAGATCCAGCTGTGCCAGTTGGCTGTGGGTGCAGAAGCAGTGTGGTTGGGGGTGCAGGTGCTCCTCTCTGGCAGGTGGCTGGTTTGGAACCTGCATTCCTTGAGTGAGCTGGGAGATCAGTGGGATCCAAATAGCTGGGACAGGGAGGAGAGTGGGTTGAGGAGCATGTAGTCTATGAGATGCCAGCAGTCTGTCCTAGGGAGGTGCTGGCCCAGCTCCTGCCCAGGGCTTGCAGGTGCTGGGTGGGTGCCGGCATTTAAAGCACTTTCTCCTCCTCCAGACCTGGACGGTCACAGTGACCCAGAAGAATCTTTTGCCAGGGATCTCCCTGACTTCCCTTCCATAAACCCAGAAGCAACTGGCATAGATGATGAAGATGACACCAGCATTGGGATCCCAAGCCTGGCGTACCGCCCACAAGGGACAGAGGATCTGCATCTCCCTTATGACCAGGAGGAGTCTGGCGCGCTGCCGGCAGTGCAGAATCTCACCAACAACATTGCTGGCTTTGTCACCAGGGGGATGATCCAGCTGGCACTGTCAGGAGCCCCTCAGGCAGGCTCCTCATGCAGCACCAATCCCCAGAGAGGGGCAAAGACTCAGCTCAGAGCGGTCAGCTCAGACTTGGACACTGATGCCGAAGGCGATGACTTTGAACTGCTGGATCAGTCTGAGCTGAACCAGCTGGATCCTGCTGGCTCCCGAGGCCAGTAAGCCATCCCATCACTTCCCTCTGGTTTTCTATTTCTCATCACAGAGGGAATCCTGGAAGGAAAAGCCTTGCACAGTTCTCTCAATCGTCGCCTGTGAGTCTGAGTGATGTGACAGCCAGTTGCTGGCTGGGAACTTCACTGTGACTTGTGACTGTAGACTCGCTTGGATTTTAAAATAAAGGACACTGGTAATCCCTGGGAAGAGGCATTGAAGGGACAGCTCCACAATCACCCTGTGCAGTTTGCCAGGACACTGCCTGTTCCAAACTTCCCCACCTAAGACAATAAATCTGGTGTCTGCAGCTCTTGAGACTGGTGGGACCGACAGCATCGCCAGGGACAATCGTGCACCAGCCTCCAGGAATGATGCGTGACCAGGAGAACAGGATGAGGCCCCTCAGACTTGGTGTCTGGGACAGTTGCCCACTCCTGAAATGTTCACAAATCCAAGTCTTTCCCAGCAATATCCAGCTCCGTGTGGAACCAACCCCCTTGCTCCACTGTGGACGTTGTGCAGCCACAATGTTTTCCTTGCACTGGCCTTCCCTCGGCTCTAGCTCCTCATGATGCTGTTTTTTAAGAGCTCGATGGCAATAAGACACCTGCTGCGACCACCAGAGTCCTGCAAGAACATCCATGTGTGGCCCCTGCTCTCGTGTTGCTTTCCTGAACTAACAGCCTTTGTTGACAGCCAGCTAACACTTTGCTAGAACCCCCTGTGCTCCTGCAGCTTGTTCCCGGGGGCTGGCCCGAGGCCGGGTTTCCTGGAGGAGGTGGGGCGGGGGTGCCCGGGCAGTGGTGTAGCCCCCTGGCCCCGGGCCCACCCTGCTTCATCCAGCCTCGTGCAGGCAGAGCCCAGCAACGGGAACCGGACTGGGGCACCAACTGACCGCCAGTGACTGAGGAGCTCCCGCCCACCGCGGCCCCATGAACAAACCAGCAGCCCCCGGGGAGAGCCGATCCCGCTGTGCCCACCGAGCTCCCCCGTTGCGTTTCCTAAGCCATAGGCCCGGTTCTGATCCCGTTTGTGCAGCCAAGAACATACCTCGGCAGGGCCCCCGTTACCGGCTGCTGTTTGTCTGTCTCCGCCTGCCCGAGCGCGGGGCTTCTCCGGGGGAGGGGTGCGGGTCGGTAACGGCTTGTTCCCTACGGGCTCCAGGGCCGGGGCCGGTGCGGGGCCACACCGGGGCCGCGGCACTTCCGCCTCCGCCCATCAGAGCCGGCCTTGCCCTCGCCCCCGTTCGCCGGGGGCGCGCCGGAAACGCGCGAGCGGCGCGACCGGGACGGAGCGGGCGGGATGAGCAAAGGGCGCGAGGCCGCGGCGGGCGGTGAGTGCGGGAGGGGAGCCCGGGAGGGGACCCCGGGAGGGGACCGGGGACCCCGGGCGGCCGCTGCAGTGTCAGAGGGCCGTGGTGACCGGGACCGGTCCTGCAGGAGGCGCTGCCGCCGTCCTGCTGCGGTACCTGCGCGAGCAGAACCGGCCGTACAGCGCCCAGGACGCCTTCGGGAACCTGCAGCGGGAGCACGGGCTGGGCAAGGCGGTGAGCGGGGCGGGGCGGGGCGGGGCGGGCGCGGTCCCAGTCCCGGTCCCCGCTGACGGCGCGCCCCGCAGGCCGTGGTGAAGGCGCTGGAGCAGCTGGCGCAGCAGGGCCGCGTGCGAGAGAAGGCCTATGGGAAGCAGAAGATCTACTTCGCCGACCAGGTGAGCCCCGGCCGCGGCGCCCCCCGCCCGCCCCCGCGGCCCTGACCCGCCCTCCGCTCCGCTCCCGCAGGAGCAGCTCCCGGCCGCCAGCGATGCGGAGCTCCGCGGGCTGGACGGGCAGATCGCGGCGCGCTCCGCGGAGCTGCAGGCGCTGCATCAGAGCTGCCGGCACATGGAGCAGGGTGAGTGCGGCCCGGCGGCCCCGCCGCGGCCCCGAGGCACGGGCAGCTGCGCCCGGTGCCGACCGGCAGTGCGGCCGGTGATCGGTGTCGCCTTCCCAGAGCTGAAGGACCTGAACAGCTCCATGACGACCCCCGAGATGTCCAGGGAGATCGAGGCGCTGAGGAAGGACTGCGCCAGTTACACGGAGAAACTGGAGAGAATTAAATCTGCCACCAACCACGTGACTCCGGAGGAAAAAGAGAAGGTGAAGACCTGCCGGGGCTGCGCCTCCACCGGCATGTGGCACTTCCCTCGCAGGCATTCCCGGCCCCGGGGCGGCCCTGACTCTGTGCCCTTGGCAGGTGTGCCGGGAGCAGCAGCTGTTCCGCCGGGAATGGCGCCGCAGGAAGCGCATGGTACGGACTGCGGGGCGGGGCGGGCCCTGCCGGGACGGGCCGCCCCCTGCCCCCCTCATGTACCCTGTTCCCGTTAGGCCACTGAGCTGCTGGACGCCATCCTGGAGGGGTACCCCAAGAGCAAGAAGCAATTCTTCGTAAGTACCGAGGCCGCGCTGTGCTCGGGGCTGCTGAGCTGGGAGCTGAGCCTGCCCTGATGCGCTGGTGCCGCGCAGGAGGAGGTCGGGATAGAGACGGACGAGGACCACGGCGTGGTGCTGCCGGTGGCCCCGTGAGGTGCCGGGGATGCCTGTGCTCCGGGGAGAAGCTGCTGCTGCTGTTGTAGCTGCTGCTGAAACTCGGCTGTTGTTTTTTTCTCTTAGCAGGACTTGGGCTTGTCCCGTATATTCGTTTGTTTTAAAGTTCTTTTTTGTTGGTGGATGGTGGGTGGGAGTGACATGGCACTGGCCCTCTCCTTGCAGAGGGATGTTGTTTCTTCCTGCTCCTCAGTGCCAGGGAGCTGGCAGGCTGGGCCCACTGGGGCTGAGGGGAGGTGTGGGGGCATTTGTGCCTGGTGTTCTGGTAAGAAAAGGGATGTGGGAGGAGGTGGGGGACACTGGTGCTCCGAAAGGGAGCAAGGGACTGTCAGGGCTGGAGAGCCTTTCCATTAAACACCAGGACTTTGGTTAGCTGCACCTCCCTGTGGTGTTTGTTCAGAGGGTGCTGAGGCAGCATTTGCATTATGAGGAGTAGTGAGGCAGGAGCTAGGAGAGGATAAGCCTGGAATGGGCTTCTGGAAACTAAGGGCTCTAAGGCACAGCTCCAGGAACACAGCAGCAAAAAAAAAATCATTAAAACATTCAGCAGAATTTATTTAATTACTTTTCACAATAGAAAAATATGTCACTTTCATGTGTGAGGTCTGTAAAACTCCACATACTCCTCCCAAGGCAGGAAGCAACACTCCCTCCTCAGTGCTGGGAAAAAAACAGCCTGAAATAAACACTCCCTGGCTGTTCCCCTGGAGCAGGAGCACAAATCCCACTGCCAGCAGCATCCTGGAGCAGTGACCAGCCCTGGCCTGGGCAGAGCTGTGACCCAAACTGGTTGTGGGACAAAGGCAAAGGTGTTCTGGAGAGCAGCTGTGTGCACAGCTGACACTGGCAGTACTCTGGGACTATTTTAGTGATTCACAAAAATCAAATCAAGGCTGGTTGTGTTATGTGTGTATAAAAATCTTGAGGGGCAGTGAGCACACATGCCCACACTGCTACAACTGCAGAAAGTTCCCATGCAGCACAGCCAACCCAAAAAGGAGCCAGCACTTGAAGGAATTTCCTGTGTCCCTTCCAGGACACCTACAGCTGCAGCAGCACCCTGGAACTGATGGACTTGCCCTGCTGCCAGCACTGCCAGGCTCCCCCAAAACACAACATCTGCCTCAAAAGAGCTGCTTCAGAGGGAGCGGGGAGACAGTTTGCAGGTCAGGGAGAATCTATTCCTACTTTACACCAGAAACCCATCGTTTTTAGCACACATTTGTCACATTTCCCCAGCTGGGGTCAGTGGGGGTGTCTGAGGCCTGAGGGCACAGAGTGGACCTGCTCCAGGCTCAGCTCCACAGGGAGAGTTGGTGGCACAGGCAACCCTGTGGCACTGCCTGAGCCAGAGACTCTGCCCCGACCACTCTGTCCCATGAACTCCTTTCCTCCCCCCATGCCCAGTCCCCAAAAAGATTAGGTAACACCGACTGGAGCAGCTGTGTCTGCATGGCTGCCGTTGGGCTTCAGAGGGAATACAATAAATAATTCAGAAAAGCTTAGAAACAGCCATGAGGGAGAGGGCCTGGGGCGGTGCCCGTCCCCCAGGCAGAAGGTGCCCTGTGCCTGTGGGCATGGAGGCCGTGGAGGAGGTTCAGTAGAGCTGACTCTTCACCTGGTGCAGGACTCCAATGACAACCTCTCGCAGTGTCTGTAGCAGAGAGGACATGGTCAGTTGGTCTGTGGGAAGAGCCACCCCTGTGCACTGTCTCTGCCCCCTCAGCCATGGCACCAGCCTTGCTGCAGCTCCACACTCACCTGGGGCTTGCAGTGCTCCTCGATCCAGCTGAAGACACACGCAGAGAGCTCCTGAAAACTTGTTACAGAGATGGAGGCGTTGAAGGACTGAAACAGGGAATCCATGATGCCTTGGAAAACATTAAACTTCACTTCATCAGAGACCTGGTCCTTCCCCTCATTTGGGTTGTCCTGATGAGCTTTCACAATCTGCTCGTAGTTCCTGAAACAAGCACAGTACCCCAAGGTCAGCAGCAAGGCCTCCTGCCCCCAGCTCCTGCTCCTGGTTCTGAGCCTGTGGCTCCCAGCTCCTGCTCCCAGGTCCCACACCCAGCTCCTGTCCTGGCTCCAAGCCTGTCCCCAGCCAGAGCTTGGGGACCCCTTTGGACGACCCGTCACAGCTCTTCCCTGCAAGGACATGGAGGAACTGCAGGAAGAAGAGGGCAAGACCCTGACAGCCCTTCCCTTACACTTTCATGATCTTCAAGGCCATCACATCTTTCCTGAGGGTAGAAACTTCCTCCTCCTGCTTCTTCTTTTCCTTGTGCAGAAACTGGATGTAGTCGATGGCTGAGCATGAGAATGCAGAGTGAGGATTTGGGAGCACACACAGGCCCCTGAAACCCCCCACAGGAGGTGCCCAAGCAAGGGCAGCATCAGCTACTGCTGCCCCAGTTCCCCTGGGGTAGGCAGGTGGGTGCAGGTGAGCAGCACCTGAGCTCCCCACAGCCCCATCGCACCGGGAAGGTCCCAAGGTGCAGAACACTGCCCTTCACAGCTCTACGTGAGGCATTTTGGGGGTCAACAGCATCCCCTTCCCTCTTCACACCTTTGGGACTCACTTTTCTGGAGGACAATGGCCTTGCTCAGCTTCTGGGAGCCGATGGAGAAATCCTGCTGCTCGCAGGTGGGGACAATGGCCTGCAGGTCATCGTAGCCTTTCTGTGGGGAAGCAGCCACAGCACATGGAGCTCATGCTGTGACTGGGTCCACACCCAGCCCCCACCACAGCCAGGGCAGCTCCTGGCACACGAGGAGCGTCCTGGGGAGGGCAGATGCAGCAGCACAGCACGGGAGCAGCGCTGGGTGTAGCAGGGCCCCAGGAGCCAGCGAGGCCCCACAGCCTTTGCCCTCACCTTGATGGCATCGCGGCGCTTCTGCTCAGCCTGGGTGTGCGCCCGGCGGCGCCGGTCCTTGTACGACTCCTTGTAGGGCTCCTGGTGGTAGTCGCTGTCCTCGTCGTCTGTGGGGACAGAGCACGGCTGGGAGTGAGGGGGCAGAGGCCCAGCACAGCCCTGCACCACTCAGCTCCAGCAGGCTGGAAAAGTGTCCCCAGCGACCCCACCAGCCCCTTCCCATCCTCATGGAGCTGGACAGAAGGCCAACACCCGCTGTCCCCAGCACCTTCCTCCTCCTCCCCTGCGTGGGAATCCTGCCCAGCCGTGCCCCTGCCTTGGCACAGGGCAAAGCTGGAGCCCGGCGGGTGCTGGGCTGCCCAGAGAGCAGAAACACCGCGGGGACAAACCGCACCTGTGTTGGGCACAGAAGAGGCGCTGGTGGAGCCGATGCTGTTGGCCCGGGACACTATGCTGCCTTTCCGAGCGTTCTCCATGAAGAGTGCTGGAAGAAGAGCGTTCCGGGGTCAGTCCCAGCGCGGGCCGCGCCCGAGCACAGGGACCGGAGGGTGTCCCCGGGCCATGGCTGCCGCCCTCGGCGGGGGGCGCGGGCACCTACCGGAGTCCAGGCCATTGTCGCCGTAGGCCGCGTCCACCTGCCAGGGGTCGGCGAGCGGAGGAGACACGTCAGCGGGGCTGGGCAGCGCCGGCGGTTCGGCTCCCGGAGCGCCCCGGCCCGCCCGTGCAGCGCCCGCCCCGGCCCTGTCGCCCGCTCCTCCCCCGGCCCCGGCTCCGCCGCTCCCCCGGTGCCCCCGGCCCGCCGCCACCCCAAGGCCCAGCCCGGCCCTCGTCCCACCTTCCCCCACGAGTCCTCGCCCGCGGGCCCCGGCGGCTCCGCCATTTTCCGCCCGCCGGTCATGTGACCGGACCGGGCGTGACGTCACCACCGTGACGCCACCGCAGCCGCGGGGCCCCAGTGCGGGACCCTCCGAGCCCCGCAGCGCCGGGGCACGTCCTTAACGGGAGCTGGAAGGGCCGGGGCACCGGAGCCGCTGTGGAGGCGAGTGGGCGGACGGGACCCCAACAGGGGCACGGGACCGGCACCAGGACCCCAGCAGGGACACGGGACCCCAGCAGGGACTCGGGACCCCAGCAGGGACTCGGGACCCCAGCAGGGACTCGGGACCCCAACAGGGACACGGGACCCCAGCAGGGACTCGGGACCCCAGCAGGGACACGGGACCCCAGCAGGGACTCGGGACCCCAGCAGGGACACGGGACCCCAGCAGGGACACGCACAGCCGGAGCAGCCTCTTTACTGTGACCCAGCGGGGCTCAGCCCCGCACGGGCCCCCACGGGGGATGTCGGGGCCGGTCGGAGGGGTCGGTCGGGGCCGGTGCGCTCAGGGCGGCGGTGGCAGGACACGGACCCTCCTGGGGCCGCCCCACGGCCCCTCACGGGCTGGGCTCGGGGCTCAGGCGCTGCTGCAGCAGGTTCCAGGCCTTCTGCACCTGCCGGAAAACCAGGCGGGGCAGCCCCTCAGCGGCGGCGGACACCTCGGTACGGGCAGGAGCCTCACACGAGGGTCCCACGCGTCCTCTCCCTTCCCGGCTGCATCCACATCCCCAACTTCGCCCCTTGTGGCTGTGTCCAGAGGCAGCCTCGATGGCGAGCAGCCACCCAGGCACGCTCTGCAGCCCCGGTGCCCGGCACGGTCTCCCGGGCCCCCTCAGAGCCGCAGCTCCCTGGGCTCACCTGCTGCCGGGTGACGTCCGGCTCCCAGAGGGTGCAGAGCACGACCTGTGCCCGCTCCACCCGCTGCCTGTTGGTCATCTGGCTCTGCAGCCGGCGGCGAGCAGCCTCCTCACTCAGCCCATCCCTGGCCACGATGCGCCTCACGGCCTGGCAGGGACAGAGGGGACACTCAGGCACTCGGGGGAGGCCTCGGACCGGCCTCGGCAGCGAGCGAGGGGCCCAGGCCACGGCCCACCTCCTCCTCCGGGATGATGGCCGTCCACACCTCATGGACCATGTCCTGCCACCCCGCCTCCAGCAGCACCGCAGCGTCCAGCACACACACGGCCTTCCCTACAGAACAAGGGCATTCCTCAGTGCCTGGCCATGGACGGCAGCAGGGCAGGTCCTCGGCTCTGGCCCAGCCTGGTCTCAGTCCCACCTTCCTGCAGCACAGATGCTTCACTGCTGAGCTGAGGCAGTTACCTTGAGTGTTGGCCTCCTGGATCTGCTCCCTCACCATCCGGGCTATCTCGGGCCACACAATGTCTGTCAGGCTCTTCAGCCGCTCCTAGAAAGGACCATGGCAGGATTTGGGCCTTTGCCCTCAGAACTCCTGGGCAGCCAGCCAGGGGATGGTGGGTGTCAGCAGTCAGCAGGCACCCAGGAAGGTCCCACTGAAGGGGGGGTCTTATTTTCCTTGCTCTGCCAGACACAGCAGACCCTTGGTCTCTGCTGCACCTCAGCACAGTCAGCTCCCCACAGAGCAGCACCCAGACGAGCCCCATCCACCCCGGGAACCCCTCAGGCTGCCTCCACCTGGGGCTGGGGCAGCTCTGGGGCTGCAGGCTGAGCACTGCCCAGCCAGCAAGGCCAGGGGTCACTGAGCCCCCCGGGCACCAGGGGCAGAGAGCACCAGCTCCACATACGTCAGGGCTGCTGCACCATATGCTGAGTGAAGGAAAAGCACGGGATAGAGGGGACAAGGATGGGGACAGGAGGCAACAGCAGCTGCAGGGCAAGAGGACTATGTCCAGCACAGCTGCTGACTCAGCTGCAGAGACTGGATGTGTCCTGCCCTATCCATATGAAATTGCCAGAAGTGCAGCCAGAAGGTGTCATCAGTTCAAAGGACTGAAAACTTAAAAGCCTCAGCACAAGGGGAGAGCTCCCCTGGTCACAGGATCAAATACTGAGTCTCTGTTCTGCTTTCACCTGGTTTCCAAACACTTTGGCCCCAAGAACTTTCCTGTTAATCGTCCCATCTTCATTCAGAATCTCTGCAAGACAGAAGAACAACAGGTTTGGGAGGAAGAAATCCAACTCCCATCCCTGGAGCAAGCCTTGGTTGGAGAAAGGGCTTTGGCACAGGACTTTGAACACAACGCAGAAAGGGGCTCCAAGACCTGACCTGGCAGCTTTTCACCTGACTCCTGAAAAGGACAGGGAAGAACTTTTCCCAGGCAAACAGCAGCCTAGTTCAGCCTTCCCCACCAGCAGCTCTAACATGGGAGCCCAAAACCCACAGGCTGGGAGAGGAGCACAGGCCAGGGCTATCTGAGACACCCCTCCCTCCCCCTCCTCGTCCCAGTCCTCTCCGCAGCCTCCGGTGGCTCTACCTGCCCCAAAGGCTGCCACCACCTGCTCATAGGCCGGGCCCCCGGGGGCATAGACGGCGTGGCCCAACTTGTCAGCATCAATGACGAAGGCGCCCAGGTGCCCCAGGAGTTTGGCAATGGAGGTTTTCCCACTCCCGGTGCCCCCAGTCAGGCCAATCACGTACGGGCGCAATGGCAAGGCCAGGTCTTGCTAAGGGAAGAAGGAAAGCCATGGCAGCAGATGGAGGACTGGACTTTTCAGGAGAAGGATCCCAACCCCCAAGCCTAGAGACAGGCACAAAAGGCTCTGGCCTGCAGAGCAGCTAAACTCTGTGGACCCCGAGCCTCCCACCCCCCTTCCTGGGCACACCAATCCCATTGCAGCCCTGGTTCTCCAGGTCCCCCTCACCCGCGGGGGCTGCAGCAGTGTCCCCAGCAGCCGCTGCCGGAGACTGGAGGAGCTGATCTTTTCCTCCTCATTCTGACTGTGGTCAGGGTCCTTCATCAATTGGATCTCGTGGAGAGCCAGCTCAGGGAGCCCCTGATGAGAGAAGGGAGCCCCAAGGGCCATCAGCCATAGGAATGTGGCAGACAGAAGGGGCAAACCGAGACCCAACCTCCCCCCAGGCAGCAGCGGGCAGGGGCGAGAGGTGGGGCACATGGAGCCCACCAGGCTCCAGCAGGGGAATTACATTTTCAAGTCTCTTCCTATTCACGGCCTCTCCTCCCTTGTGGGTCTCCTCGCTGACAACCAGGCACTGCAGGTCGGGGTCTGTGACCGAGGGGCCAAAGGGGTCGGCCAGAGGCACGATGTCGTAGCACAGCGAGGGCTTCACATCCTCCAGGAACTCGCGAAGCTTCGCCGCCCGCAGCTCGTATGGTTCGATCAGCTCCGGCAGGACCTTGTCTACCGGGTGCCGGGAGGGCGGGGAAGCACAAGAGTGACAGAAAAGCAAGACCCGGGAGATGGGCGACAACACCCATTCGTGACTTTGAGTGGCTGCCTCTCTGCCCCTGCTGCACCCGCACACCTTGCTAGCTGTGGACAGGACACCTCCTTGGGCAGGTGGCTGCCAGAACCACACGCGCCACCGGCCCCCCAGCCCACCGCCCTGCCCCGGCCAGCACCGGGTTGACCCCTCGGCCCCACGCGGTGCCGGCCACCCCGGACTCACGGCGGAGCAGGTCTCCGTCGGCCACCCCGGCCAGGAGCCGCCGCCGGGCCAGGAGGCAGCAGGCGCTGAGCAGGAGCCGGTGAGCGCCGTGGAGCCGGTCAAAGGTGCCGCCGACCGCCACGTCCAAGAATTCGGGGAGCGTCGCGTCTGTGTCCTGCTCGGGGTCCCCCTCGGGGTCCCCGCCGACGTCGCGCTCGGTGTCCTCGCCCAGCAGCAGCGCGGGCAGGCCGGGCGGACACCCGTACAGAGCCGCGGCCAAGCGCTGCAGCCCGAGCTGCACCGGCTCCGGCGGCCCTGGCGCCTCGGCGGCGGCGGCGAGCAGGACGCGGGGCGGCCGCGCCAGGGGCCGGCCGGGCCCGAGCAGGACGCGCAGGTCCAGCCCCCGCCGCGCCGCCGCCGCCGCGTACAGCGCGGCCAGAGCCCGCAGCAGCGCGGGGCCCGCGGGCGGTGCGGCGGGGCCGGCGGCGGGGCCCGACAGCCGCAGACCCGGCTGCAGGTGCACGTACAGCGGCCCCGCCACCAGCCCCGCCGCCGCCGCCACCAGCCCCGCCGCCCGCCGGGGCAGCGCGGGCAGCGGCGCCGTCAGCACCAGCAGCCCCGAGGGGAAGGGCGGCATCGCCCGCCGGATGCGCCGCCGACCGGAACGGGGAGAGCAGCGGGACCGGAACGGCACCGCCTCCCGGGCAGCCCCGGCGCGGCTCCGCCCGCGGGGGGAGGAGACCGGCAGGCCCGGCCCCACTGCGGCCCCGCCCGCCCGACGGGGCGGCACAAGCCCGGAGACCCCCCCGGGAGAAGGGGCCCGGCAGGACGCCCGGGCAGGGCTGCGCCGGAAGGACGGAGTCGGAGCCGGAGCCGTGCGGCTGCAAAAAAGGCTTTACTGGGGACACGGCAGGACCGAGCCCGCGGCAGGTGCCGGACCGGGGGTCCGCACGGCACTGGGGCCCAGTGGCTCCGCTCAGGGCTGGTCTCCGCCGACTTCGCTGCCACCGAACACGAAGTCGTGCATGGCGCGGACGTACGCGGAGCCGTCGGGGCTGCCGAGCCGCAAGGGCCAGCGCGGGGCGAGGAGCTGGGTGCTGGCACAGCGCAGGGGCGGGCAGAGGCTGACGATGGCCTCCAGGAACACCTGGCACCACAGAAATGTCAGAACCGTCCGCGGCACGGCCACATGGCCACCCCCGTCCCGCGGGGACTGACCGGCAGGACCTCCTCCACTTCCTGGGCCGCGTCGCGGAACAGGCTCTGGCAGTGCTGCAGGTACCGGCGGTACAGCCCCCGCGTCTCGGCGTCCAGGCCCTGCAGCTCGCTGCCCTCGGGATCCGGGCGCTGCAGGTTGGCCAGGAAGCTGGTGTGGACGGGTCCGCACTCCACCAGGGTCACGCTGCGGGAGGGAGCGCATGAGACGCCATCGTACCCCCGCCCTGGCATCCCCGCATCCCGGTGGGCAGTCTCGGCGTTGAGCTCCCCCTGCACCGCCGGCACTCACTGGATGTTGAAGGGGCGCAGGACGATGGCCAGGCTCTCGCACAGCCCCTCCACGGCAAACTTGCTGGCACAGTACACGGCGTTGAAGGGCAGTCCTGGGCAGAGCCAACACCCTGAGCGCCGGCGGATCTTCCCCGAGGCTCCCCACGTCACAGGGTGCCAGGGGTCCTACCTTGCAGCCCCCCAATGCTGCTGGAAATGATGATCCGCCCGGCCCTGCGCCGCTTCATGGCGGGCAAAAATGCCTGGATGGTGCGGACAGCGCCAAAGAAGTTCACATCGAAGAGGGTTTTCATAGCCAGGTCGGAGCAGGTCTCCAGGGGTCCCATCAGTCCCACCCCCGCGTTGCAGACTGCCAGGCACGGTGCAGTCAGCCGGGCACTGCAGCCCCCGCACACTGCTAAGTGCCAGACGGGAGGACGGGGGGGCTTTCCCTGCTGATGGGCCCTTGGAACCCCATCATCTCCTGCCCCCCTGCCCCGCTGAGCACATCCCAGCCCAGCCCCAGCACTGCTGGCACCTCCTGTGATTTGGCATCTACTCCTAGTGCCCTGGGAGGGTTGTGACCCTGCAAACATCCCCCCAGCCACCCCAGGGACAGCGGGGACACTGGGAACAGTCGTACCCAACACATCCAGCTGCTGCCCTTGCACCCGCTGTGCAGCGGCCGCCAGCGAGTGTGGGTCGGTGACATCGAGCTGCAGGACCTCCAGAGTGTCAGGGCAGCAGCTGCCCAGGCGCTCCAGCAGCCGCTCGCTCTTGGCCAGGTCGCGCATGGTGGCATAAACTGGGGAGAGAGCACAGCCACGGGCAGCTGGGCCACAGAGCCCACCCCCACAGGCCCCCAGGGCTGCCTCCAGCCCACCCTCACGCACTGTTCGTCCTTGATCATAGAATCATGGAATCGATTGGGTTGGAAAAGACCTCCAAGATCATCGAGTCCAACCCTTGGTCCAACTCTAGTCCATTTACTAGATCCTGATGAGGCACTGCCTGGCCCAGCCGAGATCCCCAGGGGTGCTGGACCCCCGGGGCAGAGTTGTCTCTTACCTTTGAACCGGTGACCAGAGTCTGCCGCGAGGTGTGCGGCGAGTGCCAGGCCGATGCCCGAGGAGCAGCCCGTGATCAGCACCGTAGTTCTCTCCATGGCTGGCAGTGCTGGTCGAGGGGGCTGCATTGCTTAAGAGGGCTGGGAGAGGGGTTCCCCCGCCCCACAGCACCGTGTTGTGTCTGCTGCCTTATCTCAAGGCCCCTCCACCCACCTCCCTGCGTGTGCCTGGGGCTCCCTGTGCCTTGATGCTCACGCAGGTGCTGCGATAATGATTCGTGGGGGGAGGCTCTAGAGCACAAGGGGAGCTGCAGCCCCGGGGGATCTGAACCAGCCGTGCTGTGCCGTGCCAGGCACTCTTGGCTGCCAGTACTCGTCTGGCAGTGCATTGTTCCTGCTATGTGGACTTAGCACCGAGCTGCTCCTCGGCCCCCTGCACTGGGGAGACGAGTTGGACACACATGGGAGAACAGTATCTTTATTTGCTCCACAGCTGGGCTCTGCCTGAGCTCCAGCTGGGGGAAAGGCCTCAAAAACCCTGAGGAGCACAGCCCCAGTAATGCTGCAGGATATGCTGCACGATCTTTTATGATACAGAAGGCACCAAACGGAGGCAGGGCTGTTGGGTCCCTCCCCGCAGGCACTGGCATACAGGGCTGCTCTGCCCTCACAGTACTGCCACCTCCCTGTCTGCTTCTCCACCATCACTGCCCCTATCAGCCAGCCAGGTCCCCCAAGCAGGGACACATCTGTCCCTCTGCAGAGTCCCCCCAAGCTTCCAGCTAGGACAGTGGTCAGGCCAGCTTTCTGGGGCATAGGCACAGGGCAGCCTGGCAGGGCTGAGCACAGAGCACAGCCCTGGGGCCCAGCCTTCCCCTCATCCATCTGCCAGGCCCCCCATCTGTCTGCCACCCTCCATCAGGGCACATCCTGCCCACTAAGGGGAAACAGGGAGTCCAGGCTGGCTGGAGGCCACTGGGGTTCTGTGCCTCGCTTCT
Source organism: Pithys albifrons albifrons (assembly GCF_047495875.1). Taxonomy (NCBI): domain Eukaryota; kingdom Metazoa; phylum Chordata; class Aves; order Passeriformes; family Thamnophilidae; genus Pithys; species Pithys albifrons. The sequence goes on from NC_092482.1 coordinate 446,647, forward strand.
AGTACAGCCAAGATGCAGCCATCAGGCCAGGAGCTGCAGGAGCCCAGACACAGGAGGGCTCTGCCCTCCCTCCCTGGGGCTGGCTCTGGAGGCACAGTCCAAAGTCATACCGGCCCAGCCCGGCTGCCCCACAGGGCACTGGGGTAGTATTTGAGAAACAGCTTCCTGGAGATCTCCAGTGTGTCTCCAGCTGGCACGGCTGGGTAGCGCTTCTTGTTGTAGATGAAGCCTCTCTCCACTTGGAAGACAAGCTGGTTGAACTGGTCCTGGTGGAAGGGGCGGCCTGAGTTAAGACTTTCCACCAGCACAGAGACGAAGAGGCTCCAGCGCACGCCATAGTAGTCCAGCACCAGCCCCCCCAGCTGCTTGTTAGCGTAGTCCAGGATGTTCCCACTGGGCCCCCAGAGCGTCACCTGGTTCCGGGCATTCAGCTCATACTGCTCTGCCTCCCGGTCACTGGTGGCAGCGGCACGGGCACTTTCCAGCCAGCGGCCAAGCAGGAAGAGGCTGTGGCTGGAGAGGAGGCTGTCCAGCTCAGGCAGCAGGTCGTACACCAGCACACCACCAGCTGTCAGCAGCTCAGACAGGTTGTGGCTCTGGAATGCACTGCGGATGGTCAGGTAGTAGTCGCTCACCAGCTGCTGGGCCGCCTGTCGCGTCACATCCACCAGGTCATAGCGGAAGGTGGGGCTGGAGCCCAGCTGGGCGCTGGCGCTCAGCAGCAGGCGCCAGGCCTCGTACACATCACTGGCGTTGTACCAGAGCTCTGTGTCCATGTGCAGCGAGGGCCGGCGCACCAGCGGGCTGCGGTTGTGGTTGACGCAGACGCCGGTGCAGTTGTACACACTGCGAAGGAGCAAGAGCCAGGCACTGGCTGCGGCGGCATTTGGGGCGCCGTAGCGGCGCTCGGCATAGCGGGTCACCCAGCTGGGGAGGTCGAGGGGCTCCTGCCGCCAGCCCAGCTCATTCATTAGCTCGTACACCATGTCATTCTGCTCGATGCCCTCAGGCACCAGCCCTGTGCCCACCATGGTGGAGTTGGGGAAGCGCCGAGCCATGAAGGGGCCGTGGTTGATGGCCTCCACGGTGCCAAAGAGGCCATGGTTACCCCCAAAGTTGTGCAGCATGCACCAGATGAAGGGCTGCCCGTAGAAGGACTCTGTCCACTGGTAGACAGGCTTGGACTCAGCAAAGAGGTCGAGAACAATCATCCTGCCAAGGGGCACGCCGTGCAGGAGGGCTCGCACCTGTGCCGGCTGCCAGAAGTCTGGCTGGTGCTGGAAGAGCCAGCCCTGCATCAGCCACAGCGCCTCAGGGTCAGCTGGGGATGGAGGAGCACAGGGTGAGGTCCCTCCAGGCAAGGCTCACAGGGGTCCCACAGGGCTGTGGGGTCACCAACTGCTTCTTGTAGAAGGGGCTTTGAGAATTTGCCACCAACGGAGGCAGCTCAGCACTCACATGGGGGCCCCCAGCCTCCTCCCCCAGCCCAGTTACCCCAGTTGGACCCTCACAGCAGGGCCGGCACCACACACTAACCCACCTCCTGTCATTGACCTGAAGACAGCACTGCTGATCCTTGAGAGATAGGCAGGGTCAGAGGAGAGTGGGGTCATCTCATTGAAGGTGTCAGCGCTATAGATGTGGTCTGTGCCAAACTCCTTGATTAGCTCCTTGAGGAAGAGGGTCCCGATCACCTGGAACATGGGGTCCTGTGGGTCCAGCAGGTAGATACACGAGTAGGTGCAGTCAAAGTGGCTCCAGCGCCCCAGGCGAGTGGCATTCACCCGTGGGAAGACCCTGCATGGGAGGGCAGAGATGGGAATCAGGAGCAGGGCAGGACAGGCCCGTCGTGCCCCTACGGGGGCAAGGCAGCCTCCCGGGGAAGCCGCAGTGGGAGGTGCCATCGGTGCCGATCTGCCCGAGGTGTGACCCTGGGAACGGCCCAGGGCAGAGCCCCCGGGGCAGGGGCTGCACCCACCGAAGGACGCCCTGCGGCACGTGGCCCGCGAAGGCCGGCAGGACCGTGGTCATCCCCAGCGAGCGCATCCGCTCCACGATCCGGTACTGCGAGAGAGAAGGAGGGAGGACGCGGGGAGGGAGGAGCCCCCGAGTCCCCGCGAGGGGCCCCCGAGGCTCCGTGAGCGCGGCCTCGGCCGGGAGGAGCAGGGAGGGCCGGCGGGGCCGTGCCCCGGGCGGGCGGGGCCGCCCCGGTACCTGCAGGTATTGCTGCTTGAGGTGCCAGGCGGGCGGCAGCGGCCCGGCCCAGCGGCGGAGGTTCCCCATCCGGTTCCAGGCCAGGAACGCGGGGCCTGTGAAGTACTTGTCGATCTCGGACTGGTTCAGCCCCAGGCTGCGGTAAACCTGTGCGGGCGCCAGGGGTCAGCCGGCCGCGGTGTCCCCGGTCCCCGCCGCCCGCCCGGCCCCGGTGCTCACCCGCTGCCACACCGCCTCCTGCCCCGCCAAGGCCGGGGCCAGGTTGATGCCGCTCAGCGCCATCCAGTCGATCTCCCGCTCCCAGCGCGCCCAGTCCCACCAGACGAAGGAGTAGCTCTGGGCGCACACGTTCTGGTAGTAGCGGTACCTGCGGGAGCGGCGGAGCTGCGCCCGGGCCGCCCGCGCCCCCCGCCCCGTTACATAAGGGCGCTTGTCCCCTCGCGGCCCCGTTACCTGCCGGGCCCGGCCCCGTTACCTGCCGGGCGCCGCGGAGCGGATCTCGGCCCGCAGCCGCGGCAGCGGGTCGGGCAGGCGGAGCTGCGCCCCGGACCAGGACAGGTGGCAGCCGCAGGAGTCGCGCAGGTAGCGGTACAGGCCGGCGGCCGCCGCCACGCCGCTGGAGCCCGTCACGGCCACGGCCACGGCGGCGCCGGGCGGCGACCACAGCCGGTACGTGTCGGGCCCGCCCGCCGCCAGCGCCGGCTCCACTGACAGCGCCACGGCGGTGGCCCGCGGGCCCAGCAGGCGCCGCGCCAGCGCCCGCACTGCCGCCTCCTGCCGCGCGTCCCCCGCCCGCGCCGCCGCCGCCCAAAGCAGCAGCGGCAGCAGGAACGGCAGCGCCAGGCCCGGGCCAGGGCCGGGTCCCCGCCGCGCCGCCATCGCCGCCTCCTGCCCCTGCGCCAGGCCGGGCTCCGCCGCTCCCGGCCCGTCCCGCCCCCAGCCCCGCGCGCTGGGCGGTCCCGGCGGGGCGGGCCTGGCCCGGATCGGGCGCGGGGCGGAGCGGGGCTGGCTCAGAGGGCGGGTCTGGGCCCTCGGATCGGGGACATACCGGGCACGGGGACAGTCCCCCAGGGCCACGGCGGGCCCTTCCCCGCCCGCTCGGTGTGCCCGGGCAGGGCGGACCTGGCACCGTGACGGCTCCGCACCCTGGAGCAAACCGAGCCGCGGCGGTCCCGAAGCAGCCGCCAGCCCGGGGCCTCCCGGCACCGATCGGGGCGCGCTCCGCCCGGCCGGGGGCGCTGCGAGACCGGGCAGGGGGAACGCCTGGGAGGGAATCGCTCCAGGAGCTCGGGCTGCTGCGGGGCGGCCCCGGAGCCATGGAAACGGGCAGAAATACTGTGATTGCATTCGGGAGTGGTGCAAGAGCGCAGGGGAGCGGGTGAAGGAGCAGAGCAGCATCCCCCGGGACCGCTGGTACCCACAGAGGTGGGAGCGCATCCCCCCGAAGGGCGGGGAGCCCGGGCAGGGCGGCTCCTCGGCCTCCCGGGGACGTCGGGAAACGGGAAACGTACCGACTGCAGCAACACAATCGCCAAACCGCCGCAGAGCCCTCCCTTCCGCTGCTCCTGCACATGTGGGAAGAGTCCTGCGTCAGGAGGGGCCTGAGTAAACACGGCCCTGGCGGGGCATCCCTGCGGGGCAGGGGCCGGGAGCAGAGGGCAGAGCCCCGGGCACGCACACCGTGCTGCCCCACTCCCCATCAACAACACCCACTGCATCCGGGTCAATCAAGGCGAAGCTTTTCCTCCTGCAGAAACCCTCCCTCCACCCAGTGATGGGGTTGATGGGGGTGGGCTGGAGGCTCCAGGACAAACGGCCTCGACCCGACCTTCAGGATGTCACTGGAGCTCGATAAGTACAGAGACTGCAGCCTGGGCAGGGTCACACTGGTCTCCCTACACAAACCACTCCATGGTTCTGGCCATGGAGGTAACAAGTGTCCCAGGCAGGAATGCCAAAGGTCCCAGCTGCCCCCAGCAGCGTTCGGGGCTCTGCCTGGTGTCAAGCCAGGCATGAGGGGCTGCCTGGGAGCCCCCTCAGCGAGTGCAGGGGAAGAAGAAAACAGACCACAGCACTTGGGCAGTTCATTTAATTTCTACAGTGACTGTCAGTGTTTCACCCGGGCAGCAGGACACACCAGGACTTATGTCACTGCTCCACCTGCAGCCACACTTTGATTTCACCCTTCATTCTCCAAACACCTCTGTAAACACACACCAGTGAGCACCCAGGGGCTGCCCAGGGGCAGCACGAGGGTCCCTGTCCCCCAAACACATTGCAGTGTGCAGTGCACACACCTTTCTCTCCTAATTTTAGGCAGCCCAACACTTTGAGGCATTTCCTCCTCGCTCCCAGGTTAATGATTCTCTTTTTTTTCTCCTAATCTGTTCATATACAAATATTCAGCTCCAGTGTGAGAATTAAAACACGATGGTCACACAGCACTAACACACATCCCACTGCTGCTACAGCTACATCAAGTTGAGGAGGGCAAGGAATTACTGATAGCTCAGACAGAAGAGAAAGCAACAGCTACTGCAGGGACACAGCACTGCGACTCCCCTGCCAGGGGGCTGTTGTGGCAAGACTGGGCCTCTGCTCTCCCTTAAAGGGCTCCTCAAACCCTGAGTGCACAGGACAATGTAAGCCACTGGTCCCTCCACCTGTGCAAAAACTGCCTTTGCCAATGCCAAGTCCATACAGGCACTACCCAGTGTGCCTCAAGGGCTTTGCAACCTTTAAACAAGAACCCCCAGAATTCCCACTGCCAGTGCTTGTGGTGATCGATGACAGTCTGCACCACAGCTCACCCCTCTCCATGCAGCCCCAGGCCACAGCCAGGCAGCCAAGCCCCAGCTCTTGAGCCCCCTCCCCACCACAGCCTCCAACAACAAGAGGGAGCAGCCCTTGCTCTTCCTGAGCTAAGGTCGTTGGGCCTTTTCTCCATGTGCTGGTTTGTCCCCTCAGCACATCTACATTTCTTTTCTGCCCCCATCAGTTGCAAGGGAATGCACAAAACAAGGAGCACACAACTGCACACCAAACAGACACATCATGCACTTGGTATCTTCAAGAGTAAACATAAGGAACAAAAAGTTTCTGTGATCCAGTGTCACTCGTTACCCCAGAAAATCAAAGCTCTTGGCTTTGGGACGCCCTGGTAATGCTCAAGAGTGCTGCAATAAGTTATTGTCACTATGGGAGGGTCACACACAACTCAGACACGCAGGGAGGGGGGGTCAGTCACAAACACAGGATGTTTAACACTGCTGGGGTGGAGGGGACGCTCAGTCATCGAACCTTCCCTCACGGATGGTGTCAAAGGAGAAAGGGAGAAACTTGAATCCAGTACCAGTGTAGAACTTGTTCTGGAACTCGATCCTGCAAGAGAGGGAAGAGCAATCACGCATTAAAAAGGAAGCTCTCACTAGAAGCAATCAGCAAGAACGCTGATAAAACAAAGTATGATTACTGACTATAAACCTTTAAAGAGAAAATGAGATTTATAACATAATGCACCTTTTGGGACAACCCTCCCACCTGTGTGTGATGTTCCGGTGGGGGGCAGAGAACTGTCCAGGGACTTCAATCCCATTCCCGGGGCAATAGAAGCACAAGAGAACCAGGAAGCCCACCCTGACTGTGGTCTCCCGGGAAGCACAGGGAGCACAGAGCATTTTCCACACCAGCTGGCTGCTGAAGTTCCCTGTTTCGTTAGCACAAGGCTGGGCCACGTGACGCTGAGCTCAGCCTGCCCCTCCAGCCGCTGCTGGCACGTTTGGTGCTGTGCTGGGATGTGCCTGCTGGCTCCAGCCCAGCATCAGCACAGCCCCATTTGCTGCTGCCCCTAATGAACTCGGGTAAAAAAGGAATTATTCTAGAGAACTGCCCAATGGTCAGCAACAGCCAAACAGGGACAGGAAAACTAATCCCCTGATCCCCAGAAAAAACAAGCTCGGGCTTCACAGACACTTCATGTTGCACGATCAGCTGGAAAACAAAGTCTGCAGGCAGTAAGTGACAGCAAACCAGGGAGCATTTAACACAGTTTGGGAGGATTTTTATACAGCAAAAGAAGACGAACCTGAATTATTTTTCCCCATAGCAAATGCCAGAGCTGCTGGATTTATCTAGCAAAAAGCCCAGGAGAGCCCAGGAGAAGAAATATGCTCAGAAAAAACAGCTTTATCTTGTATCTGCTGCTGCCTTGCAAGCCAAGGGATCCCCAGGGTGAGCAGGATTTTCCATGTGGGAGGAAGAGCTCCTTGCCAATGTGCTCCAGTTTTTCAGGAACCCTGATAATCTCTGTAAGTATCCTGTGACTAAATAACTGTTCTGTAAGCAAAGGGAAATGAGAGGCAGAGTGTTGGGAATCTGAGTCACCCAAACCCACTGTAACTGAAATTTCAACCCTGATGATTCACTATTCCAGCTGGCCCTGACATCCAAACGCCCTCTTTGGACTCCCTGTTACAACTGGCCACAACTGGTGGCCTGATGCTGGAGGAGAGGCTGCTCTAAGGTTAGAGAACTAGTATTTAACCAAATAATCACAGCAGAAACAGTCCGTGGGGTTTTCTGCAGTTGTCTCCAGAAACACTCAGAAGCTGGCACGAATCACTGCTGTTCCCAGGCTCACTGCCTGTTATGTGTCCTGCTTTATTGCTAAACTCTTCATGTGTCTTCTATCAGTGACCAAGGCCTGCAGAGGATTTACACAGTGAGCACTGTCAGCAAACAGATCAGAACTCTCTGGCAGTAGTGCTACAGCAAACCCACTCTGCAGCTTTTTGCACTGATAATTAGTGTCAAGGGTTTGCTGGACTGTGTTTCTGTGGATTTTCCAACCCCCCAGAGTCAGGACACCCACAGTGGAAAACCAGGCAGCTCCAGTCCCATGAGCAGGAGCAGCTGCAGAGGCAGCTGTGCAACAGGAACCCCAACTGCCTCCTGGTACAACTGCAAATTCCCACTCTGTGTTTGTGCTCCTAAAGGCAGGTGCCAGAGCCTGGGGTCAGGTGTGACCTGCAGCAGAACTGACAGTCAGAACCTACTGAGGTGTCTGTGCAGAGACTGTTGCAGTTACTCCTTCCCAAAAAGGACAGTGGTTCCATCTCTGGCACTGTGGGATACTCCATCCTGCCTGACAGGAGGCTGTGGCTGCCCCTCAGAGCAGCAGCTCCTGTGGCTGCGAGTGCTGGCTCGTGACCTTTACAAAGGAAAATCAAATCCTGGCAGGTGGATGGAGAGCTTGACTCCACCACTCCCACTTGCTGGATTGAGAGCAGGATGCAGCTCCAACACACACGACTCTTGGGAAGCACACTCTGAATCCAGTTACAAACTTCTTTTGAGCACAGTCTGTGGTGGGCTCACATTAGAAGAGCTGACTAGCTTAAAAAGGGGGAAGCTGCTTTAATCTGAACATTCATGTCAAATTGCATCACTGAAAAGCCAATGGAAAGGTAAAATATTTCAGGAGAGTTACATTAGAAGGAGCTGACAACCTGAGAGCTCAGACAGGCACGGCCCTGCAGCAGAGCCCCGATGCACACGCAGCACTCTGGGTGCTGCCTCCACCCCAGAAAGCTCCAGAAGGCACAGCCTGCTCAACCAATGCACACTGAAAAAGCACAAAGTAAACCTCCTTCATCAGGGGCTGCCAGGCACAGGCAGTCCCTCACTGGTAAAACACATGCTCAATTCCTCTTTTCCAGGAAGGCTGACCCACCCACACCCTGAATTCCTGACAGGTGACTGTTCTCCCACAGCCAGAAAAGCCCATCTGCTCCTCCCAGGACAGCTGTATTTGACCCTCACTGCCCTTTTCTCCTCCTAAAATGGGAATACCTGCCATTGGAACACCCTGTTTTGAGTTCAGGAGCAGAAAGGAATGTGAACAGTGTGTTCTTTGGAACAACTGCAGGTGCCTCCCTGTGATAACCAACACAGCAAGCCCAGAATCATTTCAGCAGAATACTTGCAGTCTGAAATAGAGCCTTAAACTTGCTTTCTGGGCTCTGAGCCTGAACAGATTTTCCCTCAGAGCCTGGACATGAAAGGTTTGTAAGTTTGAAACACACATTTGCGGAAAACAGAACTTTGCTAAGTGATGCAGTTCCACAGCCAGGCCATGCCCTGCACTGTTCTGTGTGCCCACTGCTGCTGCACCTGGTTTCCCCTGTTCCACAGTTCACTGACTTATGCTCTTCTCTTGACACATTTACAGATGATTTTTAATGTCCCTTTAGGGACAGTCTGGCAATGAGAGCAGCCACCTCTTGGCTGAATCACGACCTCCAGCTCACACCTGTTCCAAGGATCTGTGAGCCGTAGGTGCAGGTTGTGGTTATTAACACAAAGACAGGTACCTCCCCAAAAACGTGCTTGCTGCTCCGAGCCCATCCCTGTGAGTGCAAAAGGAACTATGGAGCCTGCCCAGAGCAGCTGCTCAGAGCCATTCCCCAGCTGCTGCTCGGAAACAGCCATGCAGCTCTGCAGCCCAGGCCCTGGAAATCCTCTAATCCACAAGGAATTGCAAAGCAAACCCACCACATCTGGAGTTACAGGACTGCTGCTCTCTGCTCCCCTTGGACTGCTCTCAGAGTCCAACAGGGTTCGCAGGGCTCCTGCTGTGGCTCCTGCTGTGGCCCCGCACGGTGACAGGGTGAGGGACCTCTGTCCAGTCAGCGAGGAGCTCTCCAGTGACTGCTGGGGAGGGTTCAGGCTGGATGCCAGGAAAAACAGAGGCACCATCCAGCAGCCATTTCCAGCAGTGCCCCCCTGCTCCCTCAGCACAAGATGGCTTCGCCCCAGGATCCTGGGATGAGCTTGGCTGACTCACTACAGAGACACAGCTAAGCCAGGACACCCCTGCCTGCACCTCCAAGCTGTCAGGACATCCTCACCTGAAGCCCCAGGCAGCCAGGACCCTCCATACTGCATCTACCAGCTGCCAGTGGAGAGGGCAAAAAGCCTAAGTTTTCCTTCCACATAAGCAGCAAAAAAGGGTAAAAAGGCTGATTTTTTTTTTAAAGGCCCTGACTTCATCTTGCATTTACAGAACTACTTTCAGAGAGTGCTCTAAACCTCTTCTTCCCATTTAAGCGAGACAGAATATTCCTTCTGATCTGCATGGGACTTCCCTTTGCTCTTTTTAGCCCAAGAAAATGAGCAGCCTGAGGAGGTGGCAGCAGCCTGAATCCCACAGAGACACAGACTCTCCAATGCTTCAGGCTGAGCAAAACCTGCTCCCCAGTTGCCCATTTGATCCCACCAGTGCACTAACCAGGGAATCTGAGGTGGAACAATGAGCGCTCTCAAACACAGATTAGAGAAAGCTCTCGAACACTTTCCATACTTGGGAGCAGAGTAATTCCTTCTGCTTTGCTGGCTGCATACACAGGAGCTTAGTGACCATGGGAAAGGGACTGCAAAAGCATCTGCCAAAAGAAAGACCAGCTCACTGCCATCCCACAGCACCCTGAGGGCAGGAGGCAAAGCCACTCCTGTCCAAGGCAAGGTCTTATGATAATGAGTAAGAGCATGAGAAGGAAGCTGCAGTCAGTGGCTCTTGCACATGGAGGACAAGAAACACAGGAACCAGGAAAAAGACCAAGAGACAGAATGAGAAGGTCCTGCCAAAAGCCACAAGACATTCATCTGCCCAGATCTGCTCACAGCCTCCCCAGCCCCCAGTCCCAAAGCTTTGGTCTTAAAGCTTTAGTCTTTTAGTGCTTATTTTTAAGCAGAGCTGTTACTCTCACAACTTCTAAGCAACAATCAGGAGAGAAGTGTTGCTCTACCAACAGGATTTAAATTTCTGATCCTTTTAAAGGCTTTCTGCCTTATAGAGCATGTTCTTTCTGCACAGTCCAAGTGACATCAATTTTAATGCCATGAAGAGCTCTCCAAGTTTGTGGATGTCCCAGTAACTCACCAGTGCAAACGCAAAGCGTGGAGGAAGGCTGAGAGCCCCTCCATGACCAGCAGAATGGCCACTGTCAGAGTGGCAAAAGCAGCAAAGATGAAGAAGAGGCCGAGACCTCCCCCCAGGCTCCTCACGCTGAGGCCAATGTGGATCACCATGGTCCAGAGCACCTCTGAGAGCTCTGCCGGGAGAAACGGGAGATGAGTTGTGTCAGCAGGAACAAGGTGGTGCAAAGCAAAAACTAAAGTCAAGCAAACTCCCACCACAATGAGGTGGGACACTGAAGGGGCACAAGAGCTTTTGCAGCCAAATGTGTCAGGCGTTGCCTCCAGCTGCCCCACAGGGCAGGACACAGTCCCCACCCAGCAGCTCTTTCCTTTATTTCATGTCTTTAGCTCCGTCCCTCCCGTTCAGCAGAGCTGTGTGAGCAGACCCCGTGTGGTGCTTGTTGCTCCCAGCCCACGCACACGAGAGGCCCCTCATGTTCCTGCCTCCCACTCGCACGGGGTGGGCAGGCACAGAGATCCACCCCTCGAGGGACACTCACGTGCGTGGGCCAGGCTGAGGGCCCAGAGCCGCAGGTAGGACGCCGTGTTGGAGATGCAGCCCAGGCAGTACTCGATGGTGTGGATGGCCTGGTACACCACCGTGTCGCCGAAGTCGAACTGCAACGGGAGCACAGGGTGAGGGGAGCTGGGAGCCCAGCCCGGGCCAGCTGGGCAGGGACCTGCTGCTATTGCCAGGGACACCATGTGTGATGCTGCACACTGACACTGTCTGCTCCTGGTTTAGCACGTTCAGTTTGATAAATGCAAAAGGAATCTTGCCCTGCCGGGTTTTGCAGAATGACAAATGCTGTGACTTGAGTATTGTTTTCACATTCTAGCACATGAAATTCGGATATTCCAGTTTAATCCATGGGCTTAGCCAGGAAAAGACTGTTCAGCAGAAAATGGTGTTGCTGTGCATTCCCCAGCAACCTGGAGGTGCCTCTACAGGAGACAGTGCTCCAAACCATACTCTGTGTGCCTTTGCTAAAGGAGTATTTTGCAAGACATGAACTAGCTCTTTTTGAAAGCAAAAATAATGCATTAAGCTATGCTGAAAAAGTCAAATGTGTGCACCATTCACTGGCAAAGTCTCTGTGTCTCGGTAATTTTCTGCAATAATAAAAAAAGAACTTACAAGGAGGTCTGCCATGTAGGGCAGTTTCTTACTTTGTAGCTTGAGAAAGCATTCCCTGCATTTTGGATTTAATCCATGCTTCAGAAACTGTTCAGATTTAAGTGAACATGATGTTTTAAATACATCCAGTGACTAATGCTCTAGGCATGAACACAAAGCTATTTATATTCTTATTTCTCCCCCAGTATATTCAAGGCAATAAATATTTCACACAATTCAGGTAAATTAGCTGTCAAAAGCCTCATTCCTTCTCCACAGAACGCAGGCTGTGAAGTTCTTCAGTTCCAGCTCCTGCACACACGAGCTGGGCAGCAGCTCTGGGAATGTGGGAAATGTGAGATTTTAAACAGTGACACTACCCAAGAGAGTGACAACTGTGCCAGGAGTGAGAGCACCGGGATTGCAATGGCACAGTCCTTGTGGGTTTGCACATTTTCCCCAGGTTCAGGGAAATGTGAGATACACCAGCACACACTCCCCACCCTGCACCCCATTCCACATGGGCCTGTGCACAGCAGAGCTCTGAGCAAATGCCTGCCAGCACAATTTTGAGTAGCAGTGCCCTGGTCGAGCTGATCTGATTTCCTGGCATTTGTAAATTTTGTAATAAAACTGGTTACCTGATAGTGCTGAAATCTACACTCAATCCTGCCTGAGTATTGCTAAACCCATTTTTTAATACTTGTTACAAGTGCTTATGGATGAGCAGTTTCTCAGAATGGAGCTTCTCCTTTACACAAAGCCTCTGCCCAGATCAGCTGTTGAACTACACGAACTGGACTGATTGTGCTGTACTGGCTGACTGGGTTAACCAGTATCATCCATAACACGGCAGATAATTTGGGGAAAAAAGCTCTTTAAACAGTTTACTGCAGCACAGAATTACCAAAGACACAACATGTGGCAAACGAGACTTCTCCAAATGCTCAAAAGTGAAAATTTTTCAGTTTCAGACCTCCAGCTGAGCAGCCTCCCAGGTAACTGGGAACAAACTGCAGACAGGGGTCAGACAGACAAGCTGTATAGATGAAGTAATTAAAAGTCTGTTAATGTATGTATGTATGAATTAAAAATGGCCCATAACATGTAAACAGCGAGATCTTTTGGAAAACAAGATGCTGTGACATAACGTGTCCAATTCAGCACATTTTACACCAATGGGAAATGGTCCAGGTACACATGAAGGCAAAGCTGCTGTGCTCTTACCACCTCGTCCTCTGTAGGCTTGAAAACATAAATTTACATTTAGTTCAGTGTCTTGATCACATTAATCATGAACACATTCAGCAATTCCCTCTTAAACATGTCACGGAAAGCAGTAACACATCCCATGCACTACAGAGGCAGGATCTGCTGCAGCCGTTCAGAGGCATCACAAAACTCCCAAACTACGTGCAGTGACTGTTTTTCTCCTCTCCCAGAGGAAAGGGAAGTAATTAATATTACCCCTAGCAGTCAAAATTAATATATAAACAAGATTTCAGTGCTGAGGAAACACAGCCCCCGGATTTCCACTGGCACGGGAGAAGCAGGTAATGTGTGGCTGCTGGGAGTGCTGTGCACCCCTGAGATGGTGGCTCTTTGTCAGCAGGACAAACAGAGCCACAGCTCCCACGATATGCAAATTACGCTGATTTTTCTGGAGTCCTGGGAGTGCCCAAGAGACAGTCAGTGAGAAAACTGCTATGAAAACACTTCACTGGGAATGCTGCTGCTTAAACAGCCTGGAAATGAATGATGTCAGTCCCAGCAAGCTCATCCTGCTGCCGAGTGCAGTGCCCTGAGAGCGAGGATGCTCAGGTGCTTACCTCTTCCCCCTCCTCAGAATGGGTAGATAACTGGTCATGTTGAATGATCTCAGCATCCTCCTCCGTTGGGCCATTGCCCACCCGGATCCCACCAAAGTTGTGCGTGCCCTGACACATGCAGAAAAGAAAGAGCAAAGTGTTTGGGTTTTAGTGCAAAAGTGCAGCTTTCTCATGACTTCATGTGCAGCAGCAGCTCACAGAAGAAAACAAAATATTAAGGCCCAGGTTAAGGCAGGTACAATTCTATTTCCCAGGTCGGATGGGACAGGTGCTGATTCCTGCTGGGGCTGGGGGGAAAAAAAAGTCTGTCTGAGTGAATCCTTGGTACATTTCTACAGGGTAACTGCAACCCTGAGGACAAAAAAAGCACATCTCTCAGAGGACATCTGCTGGCACTGACATGCAAGAGCCCCATGTGCTGCCCAGCACCGCTGGCCAAGCACTGACACACCACTGCCAGGTACTGGAGCAGGTCACAGAGCAGAACACACTGACCCAAACACACACAGGCTTGCTCCCACCAGTCTCAGGCACACCAACACTGCACAGGAAACCAGACCTTCCCTGCTTGGAAACTCAAAGTTGTGCAAGCAGCTCCTTTAGAGACATTTGTTCTGACATTCAGCATCGGACCCTCAGCTGCACCTCCAGGCCTTCAGAAAAGAACAATCCACAGACTGAGCTGAAACACTGAAACCAGGAGGACTTCCCACCTGACCCCTGTGAGTCTGACCCCCAGAGAGGCAGACTCCAACACCACAAATAGAAATAAACCCTGTGTGCAGCTTCAGCACTGTCCTGGGTCACCTGTGACATGGGATGTGACCAGGCAGACCCACCACACCCAGACTGCAGAAGTTCAGGGATGCCCATGCAGACCAAAGAGGCTGAAGCTCCTGTGACCTGGCACTTGCATAGCCCTGCAGAACAGCTGCTCAGAGTTCTTCTACCTCATTTGTTCTTATAGACCTGCTTTTATTTTAGGCTGAACTATGAATTTACCCAAAATGCAAGATGTGAATTAAAGATTTTGTCAGGCCTCTAAAAACAAACTAGGTAGGTGTTTATGCTCTGAAAATAGAAATAAAATTAAAAGACACCCCCATATTTACAACCAAGGCAATGCTTTTATTAGGATTTTCAGCAGCTCTGAAACACCAAAAGTCACTGATGACTCATGTCAGTATTCTACTTATGTATTTCCAGCCTATGTGAACTTGCACTTGTCTTCAGCTTTTCCCTCGCACTTGACTCATATCCGTTCCCTGTAAATCAGCCAAGCTAAACAAAGCTCCAGCAGCTCCACTTATTTACTTGGCCCTTCTAAGCACACCTCACACAAGACCTTCCCTTGCAGTTTCCTAGTGGAGATGCACTTCATACGCTGGATGGATCATGCACAAAAGATCCATTTTCATGTCTGACATTTCCACGAGGAAATGAGAATGTCACGAGAGAATCAGCTAAACCATCCCTTCTGGCACCTCTGACACGTGGAGACTGTGATGTGCTTCACACAGTCAGTGAGACTCACACTTCCTAGTCAGCCAGGCAGCATTCACAATGAAAACTGAGCTGAAATAGGGAGCACTGGGAACAGGACCAAGTTCTGGGGCCTGCCACAATCCTCACCAGAAAGCTGTGGTAGCAAAGGGCTGTCTCTAGGCTTAGACACATAAGCCAAAACAACCACCACTGACAGGCTTGTTTGTGCACAACCATTTTGCAACAGTTTCAGGTCTAAGTGTGTACAGGATAGAGGTGTCACAAACCCACTGATTACTGACATGGAGTTGCTGGAGGCCATCACATCACTGTGGTGTGTTTGGAAATGTGTAACGCAAACAGAAATGCTGCACTGAGAAGAATCCTAATCTATCTTAAACAAATAATGCAAGAAAAGGAAAAAAGGGGAACTTAACCTGGGGGGATGTGGTAGCAGGAATTCCTGTGCTGCTGTGGAGGTTGGATGCAGCAGCAATCCTGCAAGGAAGTGTCTCTGTTCACACACAACTATCATCCTCCAGCCTGGGTGTTCATCCAGAATGTATCAATTTGGCTGAACTTTGCTCTTTCCAAGAGACAGTGTTTTTCACCCTAAAGGTGCACTTATCATTCCCTTATGAAATTCAGATACATTCCATGCTCCCTCGGTAATGAGACAGACAGCCAACTCCCATCTGTAATGCATCAGGTGAGGTTGAAGAGCACTCACTGTTGCAGCCGCTGCTGCCTCGAGCGCCTGCGCGTTCGTGGTGCCCTGGGCCTCCTCGGGCTGCCCTTCCTGGGGGTGCAGGGAAGAAGAGAGAGGGAGGAGGAAGAAAACAAAAAGAGAAAGGGAGACGAATGGAGGGGACATGGGAGGATGAAAGGTGGTCAGAGAAGGGAGAGGGAGTGTCTGTAACTGAACTGATCTTTGACTCGCTGCACATCCTCACAGCTCTGCCTGCCACGCAGGGAGAACTCACACACGAGTGCCACGGTCCTGCATCTCACACAGGCACTTCCCAGAGCAGCTGGAAACCTACAGAGCACACCAGCAGACAACCTCTCACATGCCTGTGGAAGTTTACGTTTTCCCTTTTAATTGTTATTTTTTTACCATCCAAACTGCTTTAACAAAGATAGCTGAGAAGTCTGCCAGCCAATCCCATCTCTGTTTCTCACAGCCAGCCTAGCCCAGGCACAGGAGTGCATCCAGCAGCCAGTGAGATTGTTCCTAAACCAGCTGCCAAAGCCCAAGCCAGAGACACTGTTCTGATCAGTACCAACATAAAAGGTTTTTAAAAGCAGGTTTGATGCTGGATCCAGATCTGGGAAGCAGGCAGGCAACACCGACTCCAGTAACAGCCACCTGCCTGTATGCCCAGGAATATGCAAAAACACTTTACAAGTCTCACTGCAGTGTGAACCCATGTATCCAAGCTCAAGATGGAAAACACAGCTTTTCAGTCAAAATCAGTTTTCATATGGAAAACATAAGAGGGAGTCACCCACCAAGTGCTTTCTCCTTAAATACTGCTGGCGAAGAACCAGGGGTTTGGCTACGAGCATCCAGGGCACACACAGCAACGCCACCACCACGAGGAAGCACTGGAGCCCCTTCTGCAAAGAAACAAGTCTCGGGTGATTCAGTGGCAGCTCCTGCTCAAACATACAGAGAACCCACCCAGAATGGCTGAATTCCCAGTATGTGGATGCTTCACTACCTCTCTGTTCTGGGAACAGCCAGAGGAGCTGTACTTAATGCCTGCAGCTGCCCTCATTGACTGAGCACAGCATTTAGTGCTGAGAAGGGGTCAGATTAGGGAAAAATCCAAAAGATCCCACACAGACTGAGAATTTGACAGATGTCTGATAGTGCTGGTGTTGGTGTCTGAGCTAAGCTGAGAGGCACCATGTTGCAGAGACTGGACAATATTCCTAATTGTTTTCCACTATTAATCAGAATCCAAATATTCTGGAGCCACAGCTGACATGTTCAGACTGATCTAAATTCTTGGTATAGGGATTATGCCTTCCTTCTTCAACATTCCATATGATAAGCCTTCAAACAGAAGAAAAATGTTTCACACTGCATTTCACAATTATCACGAGGTCAGTGAAATGCTCCAATATCACGAAGCATCTCTGATCCTGTTTCAGTAAGAGCACATACCTGCCCACTATAAAGCATCTTATTACTGGTGTCCTCATAGGAGAACAGAAACATGTTGATAAAGTGTATTAAGAGGCTTGGTGCTTCCTTTGATGTGTGAGCATCATAGGCTGTCCACTTGTAAAAGATGAGAATAACAAGGTATCCAAACAGGGAGGACATGAAAATCATTTCTGGAATAAATCCAAGGTATATGTTCAGTGGCTTCTTAAAATAGCTACAGGGATAAAAAAAAAAGAGAGAGAGAGTTTAATATTACCTTTGGTTAAAATTAGGGCAAAAGCTTTTACTTAGAGCATGAAGAGTGTCTTTGGAAGAAAACACTGCAAGGACTCTGCAGCTCAACAACAGCTGGGATTGCCTGACACACACACACCATTCTACACAGCCAGAAACTGCACTGCACCTTCCACCAGGGGAGGGCTGACAGGCTCTGGCATCTTAAACCAACACACACATGACACCCAAAGACATTCCCCTCATCACGAGACAAACAGAGCAAATCACTTACATGTGGTTGAGGAGACTCAATGCAACACCAAAGAGCATCTGGAAAATGCCAAGAATCACAGACATCTTCATCTTAAAGGAATTGAGGAAAGCCAGCTTATTGCTGGCAATATTCCAGATCTGTGCAAAACAACACTCAGTTAGGCAAACACCAGGGAAAGGAAAACAGGAGAAGGAAAATGCTTCCCTTAAACTAAACAGTATGAATCAGCCAGGAAAATGTCAGGCTGAAAGAGCAGGGTTCTAAAGCTGTGTTTGTCCCATGGATATCTTTTGGGGAAAGAGACGACAAGCTTTTCTTCTGGGAACAGTCTTACAGTGACTGAGCATGAATCAAACCTGTTTTCATGGTTGCTCAAAGCTGCAGGGAAAAGGGGGCTGTATCCTTAACAGAAAAAATATGATTATCCATTTAAAGGAACAATTAAACACAGCTTTGATTTCCTGCTCTTTCAGTTTATGTGGAACACACACAAGGTTTGTGTCACATATTCAAAGCAAAGTTTGGAGCAGATGTGTTGATGCAAGCAGGTACAAAGTGAGAGGGTTACTGGGAAACATTTCCAAGAGTGACTGAAAAAAGAGATTAACAACTTTACACAAGATAAAAAAGTAACTTCAGGAAGTGATTTGCAAGATTAATCAGGTTTGATTAAAGCACTGCAGGTTAGGAAGGGTGAGAAAGCAGCCTTTGAAGGATGTCAGGGTCTCTACCCCAAATGTGGCTTCCCAATAGGAACAGAATTAATTCTATCATTCAGGAGGGTTCCCACCATTGGTGGAGTTCACTAAGAGAATGGCTGGGCTGGGGAAACCTTTCACAGTGAACCAGACAGACACTTCTCTTCCTGCTGACACAGAGGATGTTCCCAAAGGACTGCAGAGGAAGGATGAGCTCTTACCGGGTCAATGCCAAAGGGGTAGGGCCCACCAAACACTCCTGGGATAGCAGGATCCAGCTGCAGCAGGGGGGTGGTCTCCAGCAAGGCATCTCTGTTTGGGAATAACATTATACAAACATTAACACAAGCAATGTCCTCTTCTTTCTGTAAAAAACTAACACCATTCTTCCCTTTTGAGAGCAAGGAATAGCTCAAATTGAGAGAACTTTTAAGGTTCTGTGTGGTCCTAGAGTTTTTCCCAAATGAGTAAAAAACCTGTTTCTCAACCTTTTACTGAGTGTCACAAAGAAGACAGGTGCAGGGGACAGGAATCTTGCAATGTCTATGAGGAGAAAGGTGAGAATCTGCATATTTACAAATTTTCTGGGGAGAAAAAAAAAAGCTGTTTTGAAACTTGACAGATATCCCATTTACACCCCTGTTCCAATTCTACTTGAGACTGAGCTCAGAAGTTTCTGTTTTCCTGAACGGGGAAGGACAAACCACTTGGTTCTCACTGTCTCTCTTTATATTGTGTCCAAGGGTTTACTCACGACCAGTTGCCTTTAGTGAACATTGGCCGGACACTCCATGAGGAACCAAACATGTTGAGGGACTTGGAGAAGCAGTCGTTGTAGATGAGGCCCGTGTACGTGGAGAACAGCCCCATCAGCAGGATGATGTATCGACCACTGAACACCATGTTGAACATCTAGTGTAAAAACACAAAAGGAACAAAGGAAGTCTATTGGGGTCACCCTTTATTGGGGTAACGTAGATCAGCTTAGCAGCCGTCAAGGAGGCAGAGACGGCTCAGGCTGCAGTGGGATCAGAAGGTTCACCCAAGACAGAAGGACTTGATTTTTAGTAACAGCTTCACTTTTATCTACTCCTGTATCCAACATGCCAGCACACTATTGGTCAGTGGTTCACCTCACATACATGGAGAGATTCTACTGGCTACAAGGCATCCACATTATACAGGGAGCTCTCTGGTCCTTAAGGATGCACTCATTGATCCCCTCAGACCTTAAGAGGTCCACACACATACTGTCATCCCCACAGAAGTCCATGAGAACAGGGAAGGTCCCTCCTAAAGATAAACCAGGGAAATTGGTCTGCTGTAGGACAAACATTGGCCATATGGACTGAGAGCCCAAAGTCTCTTATTTCCCCTTGGCAGGGATTAATGGAGCAAGAGGGAGCACAGCAGCATAGAATCTGGTAACTAGGATAAACAGGCAGTGTGGCTGTCCACAGGGAACATGGGATTAGCTGGAGAGGATAAACTGCACTGCACAGCCTGATGCAACCCCCAGCTGGCAGCGGGAGGTTCCAACCAGGCAGCACAGACCCTGTCAGCCTCCTCCATGCACTGCCAGTGTACCTTAACTCTTGCTCAGCTCCTGTCAGCCCTGAGCAAGGAAAACCCACCTCGAGTAGCAAATAGGAAGAATCCTGGAGACAGGATATTACATGCACAGGAACTGGGAGTTTTGCAGTGACTGAAACCTATTATGAGCCAATTAAATTTGAGGTGATTTGTTTACACCACAGCTAATCTACTACTACTCTTCATAATTTCCTTCACACAAGTGAAAGGAATTATTTCCTATAAATATCTGAAAGAAAACCCAAGGGAACTCAATTTTATTATGGAATTACACTACTCAGTCTATGCTCCTCAGGCTTCCCAGCCTGTCTGTATGTTTCACAAATTCCAAAAGAGAAAAAATTGGCATTGTCAACTCAAGGGGAAAAGGATGCAAGTAAAACAAGCAGCAGCTCTTTGTTTGAAATGCAAAGCTCAGCAGGATCTGTCACTTCACCTCATTGTCACTCTTCTGGGACAGAATCCGGCTTTCCCTCACCACCATCCAGACAGCAATCAGAGTCATCAGGATTCCGTGGCCAAAATCCCCAAACATCACAGCAAACAGGAATGGGAAGGTGATGATGGTGTAGGGTGCTGTAAAGGAAGAGAGATGGGCACTGTGTGTGAGTCAGCCCAGAACTCAGGCAACTTAGCAATATAATTGTCCTGCTTTCCCTCTGTTTCTGAAAGCTGTTGAGTCTCTACTAGAAAATACCACACAGGTCAGACAATACAAAGAAACATCGTGACTAAAAATTGAGACAGATGCCTTGGACTGTTCCCAGCCTGAATTTACCTGGATTTATTTCCCGATATGTCCCAATGCCGTAAGCATCAACAATGTTTTGAAAGCCAGAAGTAAACTTATTAGTTTTGTTGTATGTGGGTGGGGTCTGATTAGTCTGCATCCTGTTTAAAATAGACGGGACAGTGGATCCGCTGTGCTCCTGTTTGAAAAGACCAAAAGGAAGATCAGCAACCCCACCCCTGCAGCACCAGAGCACCAAGTCTGACACGGCTTTCCCGCTGGCATTTGGAAAACTGCAAGCTTGCATGTTTGCAGTGTGCTTGCAGAATGAGGAACTGGAGCAGCTCAGGGGGCTGCCAGGATTCCACAGCTCTGCACTTTGTGTTGCAGGAGGAGAAGCACTTGGAGTAAGGGTGAACATTCTCTGCATACAATAGACAAGAAAACTCAGAAAGAGCTCAATTTTTTTTAAAACAGCAAGTGGAAGAACTTTAAGATACCCAACTCTCTTGTCTATCTGAGCGTAGGGTAAGCTTGCCAACATCTTGGAGAGCTCCTCTATCCAGACACCAGTATGACAAAGCACAGCCAGGGTAACTAAACGTACCAAAGGACTCACACAGCAGAAAATCCTCACCATTCCAGCATTCTCCAGAACTTAAAACTTTTACACAACGTATCTGTTATGACGTTTATGTGCAAGTCATGATTCCTGAACGTTGAATGATTTTCAGAGGCTCACAATTTGGAAGAAACAATGAATCCATGCAATGCTGTCACAGCTGGCAGGCACAGCAGCTACTCACAGTGCCCCTCCTGAGAGCAAACTGTATGGAATCGAGGTCAGCAACAGGACACCAGACTTCAGCAATCAAGCACTTCTGTGTCACGTCGATGTTGCACAGGTTCAGGGTGTGGTAAATCGCCTTCATCTTCCGCACTTTGATGAACCAGACACGGATGTTTTTAGCAGCTGCCTGCAAAACCCTCTGCCGATGATCCTCTGTTTGGTTCAGCACCTTTCAGAGAAGCAAGGAAAAGATGAGGCCCAATGGTTGACCAAAGCTCAAGGTGCACAGACATGACAAGCCTTACCCACAGAGGATGGACGATGAGCCCACTCCTCTACCCCATGCACAGGCTGCCCCATGCCTGCAGTCCATGCTGCAGTCCCCATGCTAATTAGTTCTGCTAAAAGGCTACACACTTTTTCCAGGGGTGCTTTCTGATTACTTTCCTCCTCCAGCTCCAAGGTCACTGGTTGTTTCAAACAATGCACTGTGCCAAGATCACAGGGAACAGTTAAACCTCCACCCAGGTTAAAAGAGCAGAGAAGAGTTCTGCAAGTGAGGGGTTTGCTGCTTTGAGAAAACACAAATTACCCTGAAAACTTGTTTACTGAAGGGAAAAGGAGAAAGTGCTTCCTTCTGAGCGTGTTTTCCAACTGGAATACATCACACTCAGGCCAAGTCAGATTTCCAGAATGGAAAGTCTTAGACTGCAGGGAAAGTGAGGACACAGCACACACAGCTTTGAATCCTCCAAGTTACATTGATTCTGAGTTCTTGTCTACTTTCAAACTGCTGAACAGCTGTGCTACACAACTCCCACCTTGAGACAGTTTCTGTACCAAGTAAGCAAGCCAAATTGAACTCTTTCCTTTTCATTTCTGATGTTGTCTTAATTTTTGCCTCAAATCTCTTAAATCTTCCTGCATTATCACATACAGCCTTTCTTCCTTGAAGACATCACCAGGTATTTCAGGGCTGGCACCCAGGTGACCTGGGTGCTGGTTACTTTTTACCAACACTCTGGCTGCTGCACAAAAGATTAGCTGTAAAGCAGAAGCTCTTCAGGACAGCACAACGTGAAAATACGAAGACATGCAGAAAAAAGAAGAGCTAAGTTAATGTTAGCATTGTTATCTCAGCTTGGAAAGTGTTCAAATGTTATCAAAGTACTTGCAGATGAAACAGGCAATTACAGAACATGCTCTCTGAGCCTTAACACATGGGATCTCCTCACACATGCATGTTCCTCTTTGCTCCCTGGTATGGAGTTCCCTGTACTTACCTGCACAGAATGGACTGCTCAGCCCTGCAGAAAGATCAAACCACCCCATCCCAAACCCTGACACAGAAACAACTGAGCAGCCTCCAAACATCTCTCTTTCACTACTGAGCTGCTGGTCTCAAGCTCCCTGGAGCTGAAAACACAGTCATCTAATAGGGCCAAAAATCCTTCTGTTTTGATAAGACCCAAAGAAGCTTTCAACTATATTACTAAAGAAAAAGAGAAAGGAAGGGCATTGACCCCAGTTATTTTACCATCTGAAGATCATCGATTCTGGTATTGACACCAGAAGCCATTTCCTTCCGCTCCTGGGGTGTTTCTGGGCATGGGTAGAGGGAGGCCCGGAACCTGGAAGGCACAGAAGCACCTCAGTGACAGAGATGGAAAGAAGATAATCTGTCAAGGCTGAGCCTGAGTGCAGGAATAAAGCCAGAGGCACTTCAAGAGAATTTTCTGATCAGCAGAGACTGCCAGAGCTCCAGGCTCTAAATCATGGGAGTGCAGAAGTTTGCTGCAGGCCAAACCAGAAGCCATGCTAAAGAAAACAGAAGTGAGAGAGAATCCTCTGTTCCCTGTGCTCCCAGTGTGTCAGGGCTGTCACGAGGCTGATCAGCCAGTGCAGGGGAATGCTGTCATGCCAGTGGAGCTGCTGCTAGAAGCACTCACTGTTGTCTCCCCTGTGAGAAAACCCCACTGACACAACACCAGGTCTGCCCCAGAGTTCAACCCTCCCTTGGGTTTGGCATTTCCTAGCACAGCAGTTGTGTACTTTGAGCATTACAGGCTGTGGACTGGTGAGTTTGGCTGTAAAATATGTTTCAGCTACTTAGGGCACATTTCATTTGCTGTCTAAGTATGTGCTCCTGCAGCCACAGTGAAATAAGTAGTTGAAAAGTTTAAGTTAGGTCAATATGTTTCAAATAGAGCTGCGCAGCTGTCAGACTTTCATACCCTTCACAGATCTTCTTGACTCTGTTCTTCAGCTGGTCACCTTGGAAGAAGATGATAAACACAGACTTGTGCACATAATCCCCCTAGAACAGAGGAAAGAGTTGTAGAAATTACCATGATAGTTAAATGCCAGAGCTCTCCCTTTCCTCCCGCTGAGTCTGTACATCAGAGCTCAGATCTGCACAGTGGGTCAAGAATGTATCTGAGTAACGCTGAAACAGTCACAAGGAGAGCAATTTTCTCAGCCTCAGTACAGAATAGCTGCACTGTACCTGTGTTTACTGAAGCAAAACGTCCCACATTATCCATTATCAATTCTATGCAATACAACGAAAGGGAAAACCTGGGAAGACCTCCAAAAATAATGGAGATGCAATGAAATATTTATCAGTACTTAGTGCAGTCAGCTCACCCACAGAATCAAGCCAAAAACTAAAGAGTGAATGACGATAAGGTGAAGGGGAGCTTAAGGACTCAGGGAGGCTGCTGGCACATTCCTTGAACAGCTGTGTCCGTGGGGACAGCCAGGGCCCCTTTCCTGCCTTTGTTGACAAGTTATTGTTCTACCTTACTTAGGAAATTTTAACATAATGTTTCAGGAATAATTACATTAGGTGTAACCTCGATTTAAGGAAGTTGTGCACAATAAGAACAAAGTCTCTCCTAGTAGACACATGATTCCACAGGTCAGCTACCAGTGGTCAGAGGGACAAGAGAACACATCAGCCTTATGTGAGAAAGAGAAGTGTTACTGGACCTCACCTCCTGGGCCTGTGTTCCAGGATAGTCCCCATAGAGCCTTTACTGGGTAAGAGTAAGGGTTCCCCAAGCTTGGGCCAGAGGACACTAGATGTTAAACCAGGCCCAATCACAAGGTTTACTATTTATGTCTGTACTAAAGCCAACAGTTCTCAGGTGAACGTTTAAATTACTAAGCAGCAAATTAAGAAAAAAGGACAGGCCCAAGTTCTGAGTAAATGAGCTTCAGATGTGACACACTGCTGAGGTCCCAAAGAGCCTCTTCCAAAGGAGGAGCTCTGCTCATTCCGAACTGCACACAGGAGCTGTTTGGGCCAGAGAAGTCACTAGGCCCTGCTGCAGTCTGTGTTTTGAGTTGTTTTCCCCCATTCAGCAGCATTCTCCATCCAGGCTGTTATTTTGTTTTAATAAAACAGGAAAGCCTTTGCTGCTGAAGCTCAGAGGCTGCAGTGGGTTCACTACCCAAACATTCACTGCACGGAGCTCACTGAGGGGCAGGGGCTTTGACCTACAGACCCCAGCTCTGAGATCCTGTCACACATCTGAGGCTCCTGCTGCTGTACCCAACAGTCCCTTTTACCGTCACGGGGTCCTCCAGCGGGTTCTCGATCTCGGCCTGGCGCAGGAACACGTTCCCGCGGCACACGCGCCACAACATGCGCTCGAACGTGGGGATGCGCTCGCGGTTGATCACACCAGCCACGAACCTGCCAGGACACAGCACGGCTGCAAGGGCTGCACCCAAACCAGCCCAGAGCCCACACCCGGCACCCCACGGCAAAGGGCAGGGCAGCATCACACTGAGAGCTACAAAAATCTTGTTTTAACATTAGTTCTTTAAGCAAGATGGAAGGTTCTCCAAATAAATAGAGATAACATAAAACAAACCAACTGCACTATAGCACAGGCTTGTTTTTTAACAGAATTAAATAATCTTTAAAAAAAGTAAAAAATCATTGCTTATAAAAGAAACAAATGCATTCAGATATTCAGTTTCTAGGCTCCATTTTCCAAGGGTTCTGGTACATTGGCTGCAAGGGTTAGAGCAACCACGGCCGCAGTGACTGTACCCCGGGCTTGCACTTGACCTCACCAGCACAAACACCCATGCCCAGATAAAGAATTACACACACAAGGAAGCCTGGAAGCAGTTGATAAAGAGGATATACAACTATGCAGTTATTTCAGAGCATTATGTGCTCACAGCAGTTACGACTTCCAACAAGGCTGTGAGAGCTCAGAATGTCTCAAAACCAACCAGATTTACACAGAACAAACTGGGAGAATTCACTGGTGCAGTGAGAAATGTGTGAAGCACAAACATGAACTGGGAAGTTAATGTGGGCAGGACAGGAGCAGAGAGCAACAGCTGGTTTTAGATCAGCTTTCATCTGCTTGGGGTGGAAAGTTCCACAGCTGTGATCAAATCATTGCAGATTCCACAGGCTCATAATCCCTAATCCAGCAACCCCAGTGCCAGGTCAGAGCCCAGACTGCCATTACCCGAGTCGGAGTGGGGCACCTCTTCCCATCTCACTTGGCTCCAGCAGTGAAGAGGATTCCTCCAACAGGTCTGGATCCGCCATCTGCTGATGATGCAATTCAGCCTGAATTCACAAATCAATTAATATCTAATGAAACCAGTTAGTGGCATGCAGGGAATGAGGAGCCAGGAGATAGTTGGGGGTGACAAAGAAAGAAAAGAAGAAAGAAAAGGAAAAGAAAGAACAAACATAAGACAGCAAAAAGAGGAATGCGATGACAGAAAAGACAGCAAGAATCACACATGGAAGGAGAAAAACGAGAGGGAAAGTGGAATGGCTCAGCAGGGCTTTCATACAAGAAAGGTTTGAGGATTGTTGCAACAAAGGGGTTGGGGGACATACAAGTCTGAAGAAAGGCGGAATTAAAAAAAAAATTCAAGTCTTAAGTGCAAGTGATGTTCCCAAGAACCATTTTTAATGGTACAAACCAGAGAAACACACTTGACTCTCATATTTCCCCAGATATAAAATTAATTTATCCTTATTCACCATATGTCTCATCACCAGACACACCAGATGGGTTGCTTAGGGCAGGCTGGTGATGTGGTTCATCTCTTGGCCAGCCAGGCATCAGAACAGGACAGTTTTACACTGTCCTTCATTGCAACTCATTTGAATCCTAAAATTCTCAGGAATGCAGCTTTTAAGTCTCAGCAATTCAGGTGAAGGATGCTCAAATCACATCACTCTCATGTACCATCTTCACACTTGTTCAGCCCTGCCTCACTTAGTTCTACCTCTGCAGCTCACATAATTACAGTTCCTGAGCACAACCAGAGGGCCAAAGTCCACCCTCTGGGTACTCAGGAGGTCTTCCCCACAGAGCCATCAAGGGAACTTGCTAAAACACAGTGGAAAGCAGAGTTTGACCCAAGGACACGCCGGATGCACACACAGCACAGCCTTGCAAAAGTCTGTGGCAAGTGCAGTGACTCAGCTGCAGCTTCTCTGTTTGGGCAAGAGTTGCATCAGTTTTAGTGAAAATCTCTCCAGCGCTTTACCTGTTTGTTAAATAAAAGTGTTTGCCACATTAAAGAGTTTTTGCAAGGCTGACACCAAATGCAGCTCAACTGCTTGCACACACACTTGCTGAAGCTCACCCACATTACACAAGGCAGGGAGCCCTTCCTTCAGCCTGGAAAGGCAACATCAGCTATTCCTGATTCTTTCAACTTTAAGGAAACTTGTTGCAACATCAAAAGCTGAATGAAAATTTTGCTTCATAGAGGACACAACCAAAATAAGAAAGTTTGGTACCCCAAAACAAAACACACAGACCAAACATCCTGGTGATTGTTTGGCATCTCGATTTCAGGACACTGAAGAACAGTAAGTTACAATTTTAAGAGGCTTGTATTGTATTTACAGTCATCAGATGCTGTCTGGTAATTTTTTGTGAGGTGCAGCACATTTTAGCAGATGAAACAAGAAAAAGGAAGGACAGCACATGTGACAACTTTGGATCCACCCCACCCAAGAGAATTTGTTATGTTTCATGTTGGCCCCCCCTGGGCTACTCGACCTTTATTCAGGACAAGTCCTGCTTAGAGGGGATGGAATTGCAAAACAAACCAGTTCAGAATAAATGTGGATTAGACCAGTTTTACTAAAATACTGAGACTATGTTGAAATTGAAGAACTATCCAGCTCCAATGCAGGAAAACAGGGTTCTGGGAAATCTACTTTGAATATGAGTTTTTGCCAGTACTGAATGAAATGTCAGAGTTATTGTGGAGTATTTTTTAACTACATCAGGTCATTCAGGATTGGAATCCCCCCCAGTATTTCCATGCCAGTAATCAAGAAGCAGAGCTTTTCCTGTTGAACCTTATTGATCCCCTGATCAGCACCCTTAATCTCAGAAAGGTTTATTTTCCCCACTGTTGATTCCAGTCCTGCCCTGTAACAGCTCTGGAGCCCAACACAACCTGATACAATTCAAGCCCCTTCCAGGTCACAAATAGCACAAAAAACAATCAATTTTCACAAGAACTTAAAAGGATTCATGTCACCATCTAACAATTAACCCAGAGCCAGACAGAAGTGACAGATGCAAAGCAAATAGAGAAAAGCAGATGGCAGAAGAGTCAGAGGGAGAAGAGGGGACTGCATGCCATTAACCGTTACTTTTCCAGTCTTCTTTTACGCTCACACTCAAGGCAAAGCTCTCAGAGAAATCTCTCCAGCTCATACTGTTCTTCATAAGCAAAGACAAGAAGACTGAGAAAAGGAGCATAATCATCAACATGGTGTGTTGGAACAAGAAATGGCTGCCTGGGCTGGAACGGGAAGAAAAAGGGAACATTTTGCCACCCTCCCTCCCCCTGTGCTCAAACTCTGGAGAGCGACCACCAAGCATGAAGGAATTTGGAGAGCCAGCCATTTCTTGTGCAACTCATTACTGTGAATTACATAATCTTAATTACAAGTTATTGAAGTCTTCAAGTGTTGAAGGTGCAGTGCAGTGGCAGCACAGGGAAAGGGAGTGTTGGCCACTCTGGGATGGTGAGCAGAGGCACCCAGGGCTGCTCGGGGCTCTCACTGGGCTGTTTGCTGAGCACAGCGTGGACTGAGACAGCTTTACATTGTCCACACTCGTGTTTTTGGGCATCACCCATGAGCTGTTCAGTTTGCTTTCACACAGAGCAGCACATGCTATTTGGTGTATTTTGTTTCATCACTACACAACACAGTCATCAAAGAGGAGCAGAACATACCTAAGCTCTCTGTGGCCCGTCCATGTAAGGGTGAGATGAGCTCCCTTCTGTGGGTGACCTGACATGGACTGTTTAGGAAATTAATTTTGTCCTTTAAACTCAGTATGATCAAACTGCACTTGAAGAAAAGCAGAGGGCAGTTCTCACCAGAGGGGACAGTAATTAACAAGGCCAGGTTGGATGGGGCTTGGAGCAACCTATTCTAGTGGAAGTTGTCCCTTCCTGTGGCAGGGGGTGGAAGAGGGTGAGCTTTAAGGTCCCACCCAACCCAAACCAGGCTGGGATTCATTCTCAATATAAATGTGCTCAGCAAAGTACTTGGTTTTACTTAATACTCAGGACAGGCAGTAGCACCTTAACACAGTAAAGTAATGGATCATCATATTAATAAAGTGTCCCTTGGACAAACAGGAAGTGAACATTCAACACTTGAAGATGAGGGTTTTTTGTACTGAGATCAACCCCACAACCCATCAACCCTCACACCAGCAGCACTCTCTGTGTCAGCACTGACTACACTGCTGGTGGCACAGGACCAACCTTGGTGCCTGAACAGGCAGCATCTTGTGCCAAAATATCAACCCCAAACCGTGAGATAAACAGCCTGAGTGTGCAGGGGCCCAACTCCTCCTGACAACAGTCCTTGGAAACACCAAGAGCCACTTCTGTTAAGAACTCTTTGATCAAATCCTGGTATCACAGGAAACAGGACATCTCTTTGGCAAAAACATACAGGAGCTCCCTGAGAAAACTGCCTAGACAAGGAAGGGTTGTGTCTTCTTCCAAGCAGAACTTACGTTGGTGCCATGAATGACATTGGGGAAGCTCCTCTCAGGCCCAGTGAGACCTGCCAGGTCCTGGCCCAGCTGTTATTGACAAAATGTCAAAGACTTTAAATGGCAGCTTTGCTCCTCAACTGGCCCCTGAAAGCTTCAGGGTTTGATCAAAGGCTCAATTCATTAATTAATCTACTACCTCAGTGTACTTTGTGTTCTGACCCTGATGAGTCTCCACGTAACACTCCAACGGCTGAAGAGAAGTTGGGCTCAGCCACAACCCCCCTGCACGTGCACCCAGAGATTCCTCCCAGCAGGGACAGTGCTCACTGCAGCTCCACATTCTGGGGTGTTGATGTGCTTTACAACTGCTCAGGTCTTAATCATTTTACACAATTCTTAAACAAACCATTGCTTTACCAGAATAACCCCAAACCAGCACCAAGGAGGTAAATCATGGGTGGCTGTGTGTTCTACATGAAAAATGGAAAACAACTTGAGAAGCTTTCTTAAACAAAGCATAAAATGACCCTGCTGCCAAAAGCCAGCAAAGAAAATATATCTGAGAATAAAAATGGTAATTTCTAAGAGAAGAACCAGCTCCCCAGGTGTTACCCCCCAGGTATTCTGACCTCATCAAAGAACTGCTGAGTTTTACGCAGTATAAATTTTAATTCTGTCAGCTCCAAGAAGTTTCTCTTCAGAGCCTCCTGGTTGGTGTTGATTTCTTTAAGCTCGTTTTCAATTTTCTCAAAGTTTGCCTGCAAGATGTGAAAAAGAGAAGGAAAAGGAACTTCAAGCATAGCCATAAATAAGTGCTGTTCAGCCTCTGTGAACACACAGAAGCCAATGAGATCCTTCACACCTCCACCTAATTGTTATGGAATTGCAGGTGTGTCCCCAGAGTGCTGTGGCACAGACCCAGATCTGTCACATTCTTTTCAGGCAACTGCAGACTTCTCACACTCAGCCAGTCCTTTATGGGCTGGACTGATGCAGTTTCTTAAAATCATTAAAACCTTGATAAAACTTTATGACCCACCACCACAAATTGTGTAGTTCCAGCAGTTTTTGACTCACTTTGACAGTGAAATCCCTGTTAAGTACTCTCACTTCTGTTTGGATAAACACAGAAACCACAGAGCTCTGAGTCACACGGGTGGCAGTGTGAGCTGGCAGTGCCACATGCAGGGACAGCTGGGGACAGAGCCCATGCCCCTCTGCTGCCCAGTGCTGTGGGAATCAACCACTGGGGACAGGACTCCCTGTTTCCATCCAGAGTCAAATACTAATTGACTCTTAGCACATCTTTACCTCCAGGTCAATCATGTCCCGTGGAAAAGGAACCTCTGGGTTTTCGCCGGTGTCCATGATTGGAATATTTGCCTTTTTAATCTCCTTCTCCACAAACCCTGTGCAAACATGAGCAAGTGTTACCTACAGACATTTCAGTGTCACCCCAGCCTGCACCTGGCCCCACACGTCCTTTCACCTCCAAGACCAAGACGACCTGATCTGGTCAGAGTTACCTTTTCAGGAGGTGAATCCCGTGCCCTCCCCGCTCTGCCCCCAGCACTGCCCTGCAGCTTCAGCCTGCCCTGAGTCGGCTCTGCAGCAAAACCTGCAGCGTCAGAGCCCCCTCAGCCCCCGCGGGAACCTACGGAGCTTGCGGTCCATCTCCTCACACCTCCGGACCTCATTGACGAATTTTCGGTGGAACACGTTCACGTCGGGGTTCAGCTGCGGGGAGAGAGGCGGGGCTCAGGCCCGCCCGGCCCGGGGGGTGCCCGCGGGGGCGGGC
Source organism: Pithys albifrons albifrons (assembly GCF_047495875.1). NCBI lineage: Eukaryota > Metazoa > Chordata > Aves > Passeriformes > Thamnophilidae > Pithys > Pithys albifrons. Next base: position 477,577 of record NC_092482.1, read on the forward strand.
GGGGGGCCCGGCGGGCCGGGGGACACTCACGTCGCGGAACTGGACCTTGCCCAGCTCGCCCAGCTCGCTGACACAGCAATACGCGGCCTCGGACTGCAGGAACAGCTGGGCCAGGGTCATCTCCTCGCTGCGGAACAGCTCCCCCATGGCGGCGCCGCTCCCGCCGCGGCCTCTGCGGGGACGGCCGTGACAACCGGGGCGGGGAAGCGACCGGGGCCGCCACAACCCGGGGCGGGGCCCAAACGCTCCCGTCCCGTCCCGTCCCGCCGGCCCCGGTACCACCACCCCCGGCAGCCCCGTCGCCTGTACCCCCGTCCCCGGTACGAACTTCCCCTCCCCCGGTACCAGGCCCCGGTACCCCCGGTACCCATTGCCCCCGGTACCCTTCCCCCCGGTACCCCGGTACCCCCCGGTACCCCCCGTACCCTTCACCCCCCGGTACCCCCGTACCCTCCCCCCCGGTATCCCCGTACCCTTCCCCCCGGTACCCCCGTACCCTTCCCCCCGGTACCCCCGTACCCTTCCCCCCGGTACCCCCCGTACCCTTCACCCCCCGGTACCCCCGTACCCTTCACCCCCCGGTACCCCCGTACCCTTCACCCCCGGTACCCCCGTACCCTTCCCCCCGGTACCCGCCGCTCCGCCGCCTCCCGCTGACCCGCTCCGGCTCCCGGCCGTGACGTCACCGCAGCGCGCCCGCGGCGTCGTCACGCGCACGTCTCCTGGCGACGGCGCGAGAGCGCGCCCAGGAAGTGACGCAGAAATGCGGAGGGGGCGGAGCCGTGGGCGATGACGTCACGGACGGGGCAGTGACGCGCGGTGACGTTGTACAGATAATCACGGGTTAAACCAAAGGCTCATCATTCGAGCAATATGAGTAAAGCCGAACAAGTGAGACCATTACAAGGGAAGAGAAATTACAGTTCTGCCTAAGGAAGGATGTGGGACTAGAGAACATTCTGTGTGTGTGAAACGCGGGACTGGGAGTGTCACTGAGCAGCGCTGGGACAGGGGTGTGGGGCTGCCCGGAACCCACACACTGCCCTGGCCGGGCCTGGCACCACTGACAGGGGCTGTCCTCGGGATACGGCTCAGAGCCCCCTCTGTGCCCCTCCGAGCCCCTCTGAGCCCCCTCTGTGCCCCTCAGAGCCCCCTCTGTGCCCCTCTGAGCCCCCTCTGAGCCCCTCTGAGCCCCCTCTGAGCCCCCTCTGTGCCCCTCCGAGCCCCCTCTGAGCCCCCTCTGAGCCCCTCTGAGCCCCCTCTGAGCCCCCTCTGTGCCCCTCCGAGCCCCCTCTGAGCCCCCTCTGAGCCCCCTCTGTGCCCCCTCCGAGCCCCCTCTGAGCCCCCTCTGAGCCCCCTCTGAGCCCCTCTGAGCCCCCTCTGAGCCCCCTCTGAGCCCCTCTGAGCCCCCTCTGAGCCCCTCTGAGCCCCCTCTGAGCCCACTCTGTGCCCCTCTGAGCCCCCTCTGAGCCCCTCTGAGCCCCCTCTGTGCCCCTCTGTGCCCCTCTGAGCCCCTCTGAGCCCCCTCTGAGCCCCCTCTGAGCCCCCTCTGAGCCCCCTCTGAGCCCCTCTGAGCCCCCTCTGAGCCTCTCTGAGCCCCTCTGAGCCCCCTCTGAGCCCCCTCTGAGCCCCTCTGAGCCCCCTCACAACGACAAGAGCAATCACTGTGCAGGTTGAACTGAGTTTATGCACTGGGAAGGGTATAAATGGTACGAGTTTTGTTCTGTGGTTGAACTCGCCTGGGGAGCCATCCCTGCAATCCCAGCACTGAGCAGGGAAACGGCTGCTCGTTCACATCAGACTGGGGGTGGACAAGTGTCTTTGGCCCCGTTTGGGTCACAAGGACATGGGAGTGTAAGCGAGACTGGGCTCTGGGACACTCTGGAGGGCTCTGGGACACTCTGGAGGGCTCTGGGAGGCTCTGGGAGGTTCTGGGAGGGCTCTGGGAGGCTCTGAGAGGCTCTGGGGGGCTCTGGGGGGCTCAGGGGGGCTCACGGAGGGCCCGGGGAGCGGTGGCAACCCCGGGAGCAGCCCCAGGCAGGGACAGCTGAGCCCAGGCAGGGTGAGCAGCAGCCCCAGGTCCAGCCGTACCCTCTGTGTGGGGAGAGCAACAGGAGCTGCTCCACTGGAAGGGATCTGCCCCAAGCAGAGCCTCCAGAGTGTAAGCTGCAGATTCCCACCCACTGGCTGTTCCTTGTGTGTCTCTGTGGCAGCAAAGGGCTGAAGTGGAGTTAATCCAAACATGAGAAGACACTCCTGGCATTCCAGCCTGGAGGGTGATGGTTGTGGGCACAGGGGCACCAAGGGGACACTTCATCTCACTGAGCCCCAGGAACAGGAATAAATCCCTGGCCTGCCAGTTTATCTGGTTCTATCCAGGCTGACATACTCAGGCAGATGTATTTTTAATTATTCCCAAGTGGAGAGCCAAAGGCACAGAGTCCACACATGGAATGGATGGCAGGCCCGGGGGAGCTCTGCTCCACCTGCACCCTGTCCTCTACCTGTAGCCCCACGCAGGTGCCTGTGGATGCCACCCTGAGCAGGTACCTGGGGACAAACAGCCCTGGGGCCTCGGGCTGGCTGCCTGCAGGGAGGGGGTTTGCAGGGAAATGACTCAGCAGCAGCAAACACCAGAAATACACGCTCTGGAAAAAGGTCCCTTCAGGAAAGAACAGTGCTTAGAAAGCAGCCTATTTTCACTGGGTGACACAATGGCTGCTGTGGGGACACAGGGCACAATTCCCTGATCCCAGGCCCGGGTCAGTGGGGAGGGTGAGCTGTCACGGGGCCAGGAAAGTGCTGACTGCCCTGAGCATTCATGGTGAGCAATGTCCCTCTGCAGGACACCCTGGCTTCCCCAGCCTGTGTGTTGGGGTGGGTCATTTCTCCCAGGCTGCCCTGAAGCAGCTGAGCCAGGAGCAGCCTGAGGCTCTCAGGCATTCCGGGTATTTGCCAGGCAGTGGCAAAGGGCAAGGGCAGGCTTGGCCCTGCACGAGGCAGGAGGTGGTGGGGATGAATTACTCTTGTCAAGGCTAGAAGATGAGGGAGGCTGCCACCCTCCCAGTGTGCCCACAGCTTTTCCAGCGAGACCCCAGTTCAGCAGCAGAGCCCAGGTCAGGGGGCACCTCTCTCCATGGAACCTTGGTTCCCTCTGGCTGAGCCAAACCCAGGGACAGTGAAGAATCTGGCCCAGGGTCACTCCCAAAATCTGAATTTTCCTTCTCCACATTCCTGGTGTGTTCCTGCTGGGTTGTTGCACAGTCTGTGGTGGCACCTGCCGTGTGTCTCTCTGTCCTGAATCAATTAGGGGTTTTACCACTAAATCCACCAGTAACCCACTGCATTTGGCTTTGCTTAGAGCACAGTTTTGCATGGTGTGCAGGGCAGCATATCCCATGTTTAAAGTCCAGTGACTAGATCTGTTGATGGCTCGAAGATTCCAGAGCTGGGAGAGCTCCATCAGGGAGAGTTTCCAGCTGCCTCTCTTCGGGTTTGAATAATCCTTCTTGTGAGTTAAATCTGCATGGAGGTTGGTGCACCTTGAAAGTGCTGCACAGCTGTACTCCCACAGATGTGGGAGGGGGTATTGTTATGATAAAGGTGTTTTTGTGCTGTAAGTACAGAATCCAAATTGTAGCATTTCTTTAAACTATTGAAAATCAAGTTCTCGTAGTCCTTGAAATACCCCAAACCTAACTATTGGCAAAAGGTCTGTGTTTTCCAGCTGAACTTCAGCAAATGCAGCTGCTTAAACCAGCCTTCAACACACACAGCTGTGCCCAGATGGGGCTGCTTGCTTCCCACTCTTCCCAGCAGCTTCCCGAGCCATTTACTCAAGGATTTTGTTTTTTCCTCTCGTTACTTGCAGTGCCTTTAGACCGAGGGGCGGCTGCAGTTCCAGAGCTTTGCATTCCTGGCTGAGCCGTGCCTGTATTTGCATGCAGAGCCATCGCCTCCCCTCCAACTATTTTAATCATTTCAAAAGGGTGGGTCAGCAAGCATTTGGCAGCAGCTCCTTTTCTATAGCTGAGGTGGAGTCAGCCAATGACCTGCAAGCCTGGAAAATTTTGCAGGGCAGTTCCACTGGACGGCTGTGTGGAGCTGTGCCATTTGAATTTCAGCACAGACACTCACTGCGCTCCCCATTCCTGGCGTGTCTCCCAGCCCGAGTTTAGCTGAGGCTCGGGCTCAGTTTTCCCTGCTCTCTCCGTGCAGTGACGGTTTCTCCGGGCTCCGTGAGCCAGGACTCCTGAGTGACCATGGAGGACACCACCTTGCAGATCATCGAGCCGCCCGCTGTTTCTGAGGCCTCGGAGGAACAAGCGCCCGAGGATCCCATCAAACCAGACCAGATCAACGGCGTGATGGTGCTGACCCTGCTGGACAAGATCATCGGAGCAGTGGATCAGATCCAACTGACCCAAACACAGCTGGAGGAGAGACAGCAAGAGATGGATAGCGCAGTGACCAGCATCCAGGGAGAGCTGACCAAGCTGACCAAGGCCCACACCACCACCAGCAACACTGTCAACAAGATGCTGGAGAAGGTGCGCAAGGTGAGCGTCAACGTGAAGACGGTGCGGCAGAACCTGGAGAAGCAAGCGGGGCAGATCAAGAAGCTGGAGGCCAATGAAGCGGAGCTCCTGAAACGCAGGAACTTCAAAGTGATGATTTACCAGGTAAGGAGCTGTTTCACAATGTCTTTACATTCTGTTATGGGGTGTTTTCTTTGCTGAGGGTCCTGTCCCGCTGCATGGCCGGTCCAGTCCTCTCCCAAACTCCCTGCACTGCCGGGCAGTCCGGACTGAGGCGGGTCCCCCTGGAGCTCTCTCATGTGTGGTTTAACATTTTCTGTGTGTCCTAAGACAAAGTTTGACAGAGTTGTCCCATTTAACAGGAATTTTAATGCAGATAGGGAGAAAGGCCCTAAACACTCACTGCAATGGGCCAGAAGGATCAAAATAACCCGATTTTGCTGCTTAGCTCAATAAAGAAAAAGAATGTTCTGAAATCTGGAAGGGGGTTTTGTATATCCATCTGCCAACACCTCTTCTACAAAGAGACACCATGTGTATGGCTACGTGGAGAGTGATAATATTTCAGATTTGTGACATGCATCTGATAACAAGTGACAGTAACCCTGGCTCAGGGTTAATCTCACCAGGGCAGATAGAGCTGTCAGAGAAAATACAGACCCATCCCCTGAGCTCGGCAGCGTTCGGGGTGGACTTTGCTGTGGGCTTGCACAGTTCCCACCTTCTTCTTTCTGCATCCTTCAAGCCTTGATCCTCCTCATTGTCTGGTTTCAATAACAGCTTTGGTTTGTGCAATGTTCACCTGCTGCACCAGGTGTTGAAGTTTTCCTTTAATATTAAGCAAGGAAAGAGAGGGGAGCACAGTTCTGTCATGTTTCCTGCCTGGAGTTAGTTTTTCCTGTCAGAGCAAACTCTTCTGTGGGGCCACAGGAGAAAAGTGAGTGAAACTGTTAATGATTCTGTCCGAAGCCTCTGGGTTAATAATAGCCAGTGCCAGGGACAAACAGAGAAGCATCGAGTGCTGATCATGGGAAGAGAGAGAAGAAAAGAGAAGCAGAATAAAAGGCAGCACGGTCCTTACCGTGGGGGTTGAGGGGGAGCAGCTCATGACAGCTCAGGGATCTGACACATACAGGGCCTGTGAGACTCCCTGGTTCGGAGCCTGAGGATTTGTAGCTTTATTGTGGCTGAGAGGCTGAAATACTCGAGCCTGATCAGAGTATACAGGAAACCCGGACAGTTACAGACAGATACAGATGTATGTATTTATTACAAGGTCTTTGTATCAATCTATCTGTGGAAAAACAGGATAGAACTTTAAATGTACTGCAGAAGCAACAACCATTGCAAAATGAGAGGAACAAAGGGAATTGTTTAAGCATAACATTCCATGTGAGTTACAGAGATGGGTAGTAAGTTGGCAGGGTTCAAGGTCCTTGGGAAGCGTCCTGGACCTTGACAGGTTGCATTTTGTGAGCTGCTTGTATTGGTTTTGCTGTGGCTTATGGATATGGAGCAGAGTTACTCTTTGTATAGGAAAAAGCAATCCTGCTCCTGGAGGCTTGGGGGCTGCCCTGGCTGCTGTGGTGAGGGTAGAGCAGCCCTGAAGAGAGTTGTTTGGCAAGAGACTGCAGCAGGGACTTGGTAATCATGGAGATATTAGGGAAAAAACGTATTTGTAATTTGGAACAGTTTCCCAGAATGGAATTTAGAATGATTTGAATGTGAGGTCACACAGCACAAGAAAGGAATTCTCCAGGTTTGCTCCATGTGAAATGGAGCCAGTTGTGCCTTCATGGACACCCTGGCACTTCTGCAGGAGCCAGAGCAGACTCGGCCCCACCGGGAAAGGACCCAGCACTGGGGTCTGCCCTTGGTTCAAGGAGGAACTGACTATGCTTTCCTAATGGTGTCTACAGCTAAACACAAATAATTACACAATAATTCATTGTTTCACTTCTCAGATGCCCCCCCCCAAAGTGTCTGTAGGGTGTGTTATTGGTCATGTAATTAATTCTGCGGTGCTGAGCACATTATTACTCCTCTCCGACTCAGGGAAAGCTGCTGGGAGTGACTCCTGTGTGTTTTCTGTTGCTGTGGCTAAAAGTGCTGAGATTTTTTAGTCTTTCCTTTTGAAGAACAAGAGCTAAACTCATCTAAAGAGGAGTAAAATATTCCATAACCCCAGAGGTGGCTGTTTTCAGGCAACAGAGCTGAACAGAGCAGGAGTCGTGCTCCGTAGGGATTCAATATCTCACGGCTCTGAGGTCGGAAGAATTACAGGAGGTAAAGATAAATGAGCTCTTTGCTGGTTATTGATGTTTGATCATTCTCTCAGCACTGAGTCCTGAAGCTCCAGCAGTTGTGGAGGGACTATTTCAGGAGTGCAAATCAGACCTTTTGCACCTTGTGAGGGAAGGTCAGACTGCCTGTGAGAGCTGCTTTCTTCGCTGTAATTAAGAGGAAACGGAAATCAAATTTTATTCAGGGAAAAGCCTGACCTGTGGGATGATCCTGAGCACATCTGCAGGGGTAGTTTCAAAGTTTGGGGGAGGGAAGTGCTGGGCTGGAAATCAGTCCCACATCCTGGCTGAGGGGAGGTGTTGAGCTGAACGTTTTTGGGTGGCACTTGCAGTCCTGCCCATGTGCATGTTTCTCACTTGCTCACCCTCTCAGATACACTTTGAGCTCGTTTTGCAAGGAGCTGATCTGATTTCTACTGAGTTAAAAGAATTTTTGTATCAACAATGTAGGGAATTAGATTGATTCTTGAGAATAAAATTTGAAAACATTAACCCCCCTCCAAATTGCCCCATCTTTCTATTTTGAAAACTTGCAAAGCAGAGGTGACAGCTTTGATGGGCCGCTGTGTACCCAGAGGTTCAGTGCAGAACTTGCCTTCCTAAAAAGTCTCATGTCAGTGAGTGCTTGCCCTGCTCAGCAGCCCCTGGGAACAGAGCTCAGAGCTCCTCAGAGCTTCCTTTGTGCCTCTGGCCTGGGCTCCTGTCTGTCAGGGAAACCAGGACACCAACAAATTTGGTGAGAACAGTTACTAATAAAAACAATCTAAAGTGACTTCATCCCAGATCTCCTGTTTTTAGGATCCTGAACCTGGGTCTGGTTACTGCAGTTCATGGTTAAATAATGAATGTCCTGTGCAAGCAGCTCCTGCCCTGAAACCAGACTTTGTGCCGCGTTGAGCCGAGAGCAGCACGTGGCAGCTTATGTAAGCTGGGCATTTTCCTCCAAACAGCTTTTGACAATTAAACCTATTCCTGCAAATATGAGAGGCTGATTTTCTTGCAGGTGGGCAAACCCTTGAAGCACTCAGCACACACACGGAGTATTGAATTTCTGAAGTGTGCTGGTTCTTTATTTGGAGGCTTGTGTGGGTGCTGAGCTCTGAGAGCTCTGGCTCAGGATGTGCAGCGTTGTTTGTTGGGAAGAGCAGCCTTTGTCCAAGGGCTGTGGGCGAGTACCCCCCATGCTGTCCAATCTGGGGGCTCCCGTGGGGCTCCTCTGCTCTTCAGGGGGCTCCAGTGGCCACTCCAAGCTGTGTGAGATGTGCATTTCTGTGGGAAGGGCTGGGCAGTTGGGAGAGCAGGGTGGGACCTGCATCCCAGCCATGCAGTGTGTAGGGTGGGTAGGGCTGGCAGAGGGAATATAAATAGCCCAGCCTGGCTTTGTGCTCTGCGTGGGCCTTATAGGGATGGAAGCTACAAGGCTGTACATCGTGGGGAGAGGGGATGGATCACAAACACACACCTTAATGTGACAGCTTAGGAGGCCAGACCTGAACTGCCTCATTTTTGAGTCTGTGCTCCTCAAAAGAGACTGTGGGAAAGAACAGGAGCTCAAAGGGCTGAGGAGGAACACAGGGCAGGGAGCCCAGATGTACAAGCCCACTGCCCTGAGGCTGCAGCCTTTTTCCAGTGCACAAACAGAACAGCAGCTGTTCTGAGCTCTGGTTTTGTTTCAAGGTAATCATTCAGAAACAAAACTGTGATGAGTTTAATGACAGCAGAGCATTGGCAAGAGCCAGCAAGACCTGCAGGCCTGAGGGGCAGCCTGAGTGAGTGACCTGCCTGGGGTTCAGTGGAGCTTGTCCAGCTACCAGTGTTAAAGAGGAACTTCCAAAGTAATTTGGAGGACAGCAGTGGGATAGACGTGGGCCCCCAGCACCGATGGGGCACTTTTTCTGCAAGACAAGTTGGCTCCATCTGCCTGGGAGTTCTCTCTGCTGGAATATCTGACCCTCTTCCCTGTGGGTCACTGCAGGGATTTGCATTGCAGCAGCCAGAGGGTTTTGTATTTATTTTCTGATAATGCTTTAAAATGAAAAGCTGATTTCACTTTGCTGGGAATCCAGTCCAAAGCAGCTCCCGTCAGTGCAAGTTCCCCCTCCGTTGTGGGAGCACCATGTGAACATGTGCCAAAAATCCTACATATTCTTTGCATATTACTGAATTATGAGAGTCTCAAGATAATAATTCACAGGAGACTGAGCCTTTAAAAAATGTCAGGATGTTAATACCTCTGACTTCCAGGATTTTTCTTAGTGCAAATTACTAGTCTTTCTACCAAAAGAAAACTCTAGAGCATGGATTTCTCTGTTACAGCCTGGTATCAACTGCATTAATATTTCATTGCTCAGCTGTTATTTATAAGCAGTTGGTGCCAGGCCTGTTTACTTTGCTGGAATTCTTTCAGCATTTTAGTTACAGACTGGGCTGTGCAGCCATGGATTGTCTTGGAGCAAAGGGCCAGAGGCTGCCCAGCTGTTGGGATGGGGTTCAATTGGACGAGTAGTGGCTCAGGAAAACAAACCCCAAGTTAATATCCCTCCTGATCACACATTCCTCCCTTAGGCGTCTCTTGTGCACAGCCTGGAAAGCACAGCAAAGACTAATAAACTATTCAGCAACAGGCTTAGCCCTCTTTTAGTGTGCTTGGGATTGTCCTCTATTCTGCAAGAGCTCCTACAATTTACAGAGCACCTGAAGAATCACGGGTCCACTGTTCAGCTGCGAGATAAGAACCAGAAGTGAAACACACAGTGTCAGTGAGGGAAAATCAAATATTTAGAACAAAAAGTCCCAGGATGTTTAGTCTTCAGGTTTATGTGAGGATGCAGATGTCAGTGTCTGCAAGTCATCTCTAATGCAAACCCCACCTTTGCTGCTTTGCTGTTCAGCAGCAGCTCTGGAGTCATCAATCAGCTCAGACAGGTTTATCCGTGAGGAGCAGATCTGAGAGCAAAGCCAGTGGTACAAACAGACTGATAATGGCATAAAAAATTTTGAATGTAGTCAGGGAGGAAAAAATGTCTTTTCACTCTCTATCTATTTACTTCTGTTTCCTATAGCCCTGCCTCTCTCTTCTGACTCACTGGAGGCAAAAGCATTTTTCCAAGCATTGGCCTCCTCCTCTCCCCGCTGTCCCTCCCTCCCTTTGCAGCAGCTCCAGGGCCAGTACCAGGCTGCTGCTCCTCACAGTTGATGAAGCAGATCCAGGTTTTCAAACATGGCTTCCAGGACTCAGAGTAACTGGATGTGCCTGACAGGAAGAAGTGCCAGGCAGACTGCACAACACCCGGAATTACAGAGAGTGGAAGGACTCTGCTAGTCAGGGAGATGCTAGTTGAGAATGAACTACTTACCCCTCTAACATTTACCTAATCCCAAACTGGTTTGCTTTCACCCCTCACGTTTTAGATCATTCCCTTTCTCTCAGCAAGAGTTCCATGGTGACTTAGTGCAGGACTCAGAAGTCTCCTCTCTAAGGCTCAAGGCTTCCCTTTTCATAAACCTCTTAGTGCTATTGGAGACAAAATCTGTCCAACCTTTGGAACTCGGAGTTAAGGCCATGCCTGACTTTGATATATCACTGGGTACAGATGTCTGGGAGCTGCTGGGCATTGTCCAGCTCTGGTTTAGGGTAAGGTCAGAATGTGACAAAACCAGCTGATGGAGTCACATCCAGCTGTTTCCATCTCCACGGCCTCTGCACTTCAATTAATAAGCACAGGGGTTGAAAATCACTGCCTTTTTTCTCATGGTCTTCCACATACCAGCAAACTCTGTGTTCAGCTACACCAAAGCAATGGGAAATACATCCCTGACAGCCAATACTGAATCCCTGTGACTGCCAACAGAGTCTGGCCCTGTGGCAGCATTCAGTATGAACATGCTTGAACCCACAGAAGGGATCCTATATCTCCTGGGACCTGCTGTGGAGCAGAGACCAACACTGTTCCTTCTCAAAGATCTTTGCTGACTTGTGTTTTCTGTCAAATTTTGTTTCCTGGCTTCTCCCTTTACTAAAACATACCCCTGTGCCTTTTCTCTCTGCCTGTTCTCGTGCTAACCCAGATTACTGTTGGCGTGTTCAGAATCCCGTCGGGAGCAGGTAAGTGTTTCCACTGTGCTTCCTTTCCCTGGCCATTGAAACGCAGTTTTCCTCATCTTAGCCTGAGAAGATCCCACGTGTGTGCCTTGAGCCTTCGCCAGGGACTGCCCTGTGAGCCCAGGGCAGCAGAAGACGCACGAGGCGGCCGCAGTTTAGGGGCTCGGCAGCGGCGCCCCCTGAGGATCGCTCTGACCTTCTTCTGGAGCTCTGGGAGCTGCTGATTCCGAGCCTTTCCCTCTTGCCTGCTTGGGGCTGCCTCGGGCCCTCAGCCCTGCCAGGCTGAGCCTGCTGCTGGCAGCGATGCCTGCTGTGACTAATGTGCTTGCTGCATGCGCTGCCCTGTTGGTGTGGGTGTGAGGAGCTGGGGTTCTCCTCAGGCATTGCTCCCTCTGCGATCTGGGAGGCACGAGCTGCTCTGTGCCTTGCATGAAGGGCGAGTGGCCAGAGGCAGTTGGCTCTGCTGGCGTCTGCTGTGACTGGGCAAATCCCACCTGCTCTCTGAGCCACAGTGTCTCCCTCTGAAACACAGCTCTGGGACACCCACCTCCTCAGGCTTCTTGTGAGCGTTGGTTTCTGTTTGTGGAATGGTTTGAAGTTGTTTTATACAGGTAGAAGTCAGGCAGAGAGCACAAACTGTGATATGAACTCCTGGTACCTCTGCAGCACCTCCTGTTCCTTTGTGGCCACAGCCCCAGCTGGGCTTCAAACTGGGCCCTGCACACTCTGAAGTGGTGACTTTGCTGTTCATTCAACACTTACCTCCTGCCACAGGAGCCACAGTGCCCTGTTGCCTTCCTGTCATTATGCAACTGCTGGAGAAAATGCCCCAAGTTCCAGCTGCCTTTCAGGGCTCACTCCCCACTGTCCTGTGGGAACTGCCACCTGGGTGGACCCAGCCCAGGAATTGGGGTCTCTGGAGGAAGCTGCCAGGGAAAACTTTTCCTTTTCAAAACCTGAAAAAAGGGATTTTTTTGTGATGTAGCAGGAGAAACTGATAGAAAAGGTCTGTTCCATTAAGACACTGCAGAGGAAAGTACAGCCCTCTCTGTGCAGGGCATCTGGATACCCCTGAGCTCTGAGAGGCTCTGGGGACTTCTCAGGCTTGCTGTTCTTACTCAGGAATAGCTGAATCCTCCTTCCCATGACACTGTGGGAAGGTCAGCACAGAACGGCCTCCTCTGAGGCCTGGCAGAGCCGAGCAGTTATCATGGCAACGGGAGAGCAGAACTTGTTCTCTGGCAGGGCTCGACCTGACCTGGAGGGCTCTTTGCTGCCTGAGCTTCTGATCCTCCCCCAGGCAAGGGCAAGGCTGGGTGGAGTGAGGGCTGGGGCACAGGCAGGGCTGTGGGCTCCAGCGCTCTCCCAGCATTGGGATCAGCCCAATTTGGTCACAGTGGAGCCCGGGAATGTGAGCTGGTCCTGTTCTGCACGTTATTGCTGCAAATCTCAACCAAACTCACTGTTTGTGCTGTTGCAATTGTGTAAAAATAACGGAGTGAAATGAACTGCAGATGGGATTTGCATGTGCATGTGAGAACCTTCCATTAAACCTTCCAACCGAAGTGGCTGGGAGTGCTGGAACTCTGTTTTTCACACACTGACAATAAGAGCCTCTAAAAGAGCAATCCAGGAGTCCGTCTGTCATTTTGGGAGTGTTCTCCAGATTTACCAGGGGCTCTGCAGTGCTGGAGGAGCCCTTCGGGGCTGGGAATGCGGCTCAGCTCTGTGTCCCCTTGGCCTTTTATACGCCAGGGGAAGTGTTTACATGTGTTGTAGCAACCAGGCTGGTGTCCATGGCCGTGGGCTGTGGGTGACTCACTGCCAGGGAACTCGAAAACAATGTCAGATAAAAACCCACTCCGGGAGCCGGGAAGAGGCTGCCGTGGGTCCAAGAGCTCAGAATTTTTTGAAGTAGGAGGGCACAGAGCAGTCCAGCACCCACCAGCTGGCAGCCAGCTGCCTCTGGGGCCGGCTGTGGGCACAGGGACCCCTCCAGGTGCCCACAAAGTCTGCAGACAGACAGGCTGCCAGTTCCCTCAGCTCTGCCAGGGGCAGGGAGCTTCCCAAAGCACACCACTTCCCAGGAGGTCTGTGCTGCAGACAACGCACACTCCCTGTCCCCATCCTGCTGCCAGATGCAGCTCTGTGTGGTACACAGAGTGGGGCCAGAGTTTGTTGCTGCTGGTACCAAAATCTTCTGACAAGTGTTGTTTACCTGTTGTTCCTGTGCCAGCTGGATCTGAGCTGTCCTAGAGGACAGAACTGGTTTGCCTCTGTTGATTGGGAGCCAGGCTTTGGACACCCCAACAGGCAGGGATACAAAGGCTCAGAAATTTGGACTCGCCCACTTCAGGGACAGTGTTTTCCCAGTAAAAATAGAGTAGTTGGAATGCCTGGTGTTAAAAACGTGGCTCATCTGGATGAGTCATAAGTGAAATGGAGAGAACATAGTGCCTTGCTTGGAGTGGGGATTTGTGCAGCAGCCCCCTGTGGACCCAGAATAGTTCTGGATTGTTCCAGCCAGGTCCCATTGTCCTCCACAGCTGTGTCTGCAGGCACGTCCTGCAGGCACGTCCTGCCCACACTGGGCAGCTCCTCTTCCTCAGAGAAGAAACCTCCTAGGCCAAGAGGAGGAGACCCTTGGTGGCTTTTGGGCAGTGCCTGAGCACAGCGGTGGCAGGGGATGAGTAGGTACATGCAAGGGATGCTCAGTAGAAGGTTCTTATCCCCGTTAAGATGTGCCAGAGCTGTGGTTGTTCTCACACCAGTTGTGCTGAGCTCGCAGGAATGCTCCCTGGATACAGCTGGTCTTGGAGTCTGGGGAGTGACTCAGGGCACACAGTGCTTAAAACCCTCCAGCTGTGCCCCAGCTGGTTCCTACTGCTTGGATCAGTAACCAGAGTGAGGAAGAGTCAGAGGGGGAAATGCAGGAATTATACAAGGCTTGGGAGAGAGAAGCCCCATCTGAGAGCCCTGCATGGGCTGCCCTGGCACCTGGCCCTGCGGGAGCAGGGCTGGGATCAGGGCATGAAGGGTTTCCCAAACACAGCTGGAAAAAAGCTCTTGGAAACAGTCCCAAGAGGGAAGCTGGGATCTTCATGTGTGGGAAGAGCTGTGGAGCCTCTGTGCCCCTGGGCCTGAGCCATGAGGTGCCTCCTGACAGAGGCGAGGGCAGAGCCTCAGGTCCGTGGGTACCTCTGGGTCAGGGCTGGGCTGTGGGGCTGGAGCGGGGCTGGCAGAAGGGCAGGTGAAGTGCCTGAGAACAGCCCATGGGATCAGGGAGCTGGGCAGCTGCTGCTCTCCAGGTGAAGGGTGGGACTGGGGAGAGCCAGGCACCCCCACAGGGGTTGCTGCCACTGTCCCACGTACCAGGAGCTGCTGCTGGCCACGTCTTCACGGCTGTGCGGGAAGGGCTGCAGGATGCTGCCGGGGCTCGATGGGAGCATGACTGGCACAGCTCGTCTCACTATCAGAATATTCAGTCAGGAGCTGCATTTGCTTGTGTAACATGGGGAAAGATGGTTAATTACGTGGAAGACGTGGAGTTTTTGAGGTGGTGTTTCCTTCTGCAGACATATGTTCTGGAGCTCACAAGGGGCTGATAGGATCAGAATTTGCAGGATATGGCCCATTTCCAGGGACAGCCGTGCCAGGCGAGAGGGGGATGCCTTTGTTCTGGCTCATTGTGTTGCCTCAGAGGGAAGGAAGTGGCTGGAGTTCCTGATGTTCTGCTGGCGGGACAGGATCCCCGGGAGTCTCTGGGATTGCTCCAGCAGGTGTTGTTGTGGAGAAAAGTTCCCTGCCTTCCCCATGATGTTGGTTTGTTCTGGACTGACCCGGCCCTCTGGAGGGCATGTGTATTGTTTTCTGCTGAAGTGCCTCATCAAATGAACAAAACACATGTTGGCCATTCCATAAACTGTTTTGGAGCTGAGCTGTGATCTCGGAGGTGAAAAGCTTTGCCCATCACAGCTCTCTGCCTGGAACAAAATCCAGAACAAAACCCCTGCTCTGGCAGGCTCTGTGTTTTCACATGGACACTGTGGCCGATGCCACCCTCACCAAGCCCAGTGCTCCGTGGAGCTGGCTCACCACTGCTCACAAAGGTTTCCCTGGAGGCCCTTGTGCTTCCAGAACTTCAGCTGACCCAAGGAACAGCACTGTCCCCTGCCAGCACTGTTCCTCTCCCGCCTGCCCCAGGGTCAGGAATGGCACCCGACTGTCCTGCTGCCCAGGCTCTTCTCCAAACCTCAGCCCAGCAGCTCCATGTTCCACACAATGCCTTTCAGCTGCTGCTGGATTTCTGACAGTGCTCGTCCTGGCAGGTCCTGCCCCTCCCACTCAGCTCCATAGATTAAAACTGCTTGGGCAATGAATTTCTGTGTGGGGGCTGCAGCCCTGCAGCTGTGATGCTCCGTGCAGGGATGGGCTATTTCCAGCCTGTCCTGGGATCAGAGAGGTGATTCACTGCAGCAGGGACGCATGCTATGTGCTGCTCAGATGAAAACCAATCCTGCTCCAGAGCTGTGCCCCTCTCCCGGGCACATGCCTGTCCTCTGCCACTGAGATCAGAAACTTGGCTGGCCTGGGCACATGGAGAAGCTGAATGAATCCAGCCCTGTCCCAGGCAGAGCAGTGTAACCCTGCAGGCTGGGCTGTGAGAGTCAGGGCCACTGTCTCCACCAGCTCCAGACATGGGATCAGGCAAATTCCCTGAAGAATAGGGAAGAATAGGGCCTTGTGAAAGTCTGAGTGCAGACTGGGGTTGGCCAGGGCAGCATGTGTGCCCTGGTGGCGTGGCTGGACTCCTGGCTCCAGCTATGCCTCAGCTCCAGGGGCTGTGATGGCCAGGTCCTGGGATGAAGATGAAACTGGAGGGGACAGGACTGTGACAGGGCAGAGCAGGATGGGAAAAGACTCCAGTTTCAGTGCTGGGCTGCCTCTTCCAGCTGGAGTCAGAACCAGCCCAGAGTGAGCAGAGCTGGCGCCTAAGAATAAATACAGGACAGCCCTAAGCACATCCTCGTTACAGGAATTTACCAGGTGCACTAGGGCAGGGTTAGCCCAGCCTGGGGCACTTGGGTCTGTTTAGCCCTGCGGGAGGGAGGGAGGGCCGGTGGCTCCAGGGATGTCGGGGGTGTGTGTCTCACTGACTGGGCTCTGTGTCTTGCAGGATGAAGTGAAGCTCCCGTCTAAACTGAGCATCAGCAAGTCTCTAAAGGAGGGTGAAAAGCTGGAGAAGGAGGGTGAGGGTGAGGAGGTGCCTGCGGGTGAGGACCATGCGGAGGAGGACCACATCCAGCTCTCCTCGGATGAGGAGGTAGAGATTGAGGAGATTATTGAAGAGTCACGGGCAGAGCGCATCAAAAGGAGCGGCATGAAAAGGGTGGATGACTTTAAGAAGGCATTCTCAAAGGAGAAGATGGAGAAGACTAAGCTAAAGACCAAGGAAAACCTGGAGAAGACCCGTCACAACTTGGAGAAGACCCGCCATAACCTGGAGAAGAGGATGAACAAACTGGGCACCAAGATTGTGACTAATGAAAGGAGAGAGAAGATGAAGACCTCTCGCGACAAGCTGAGGAAGTCTTTCACACCTGACCACACCATTTATGCCAGGTCTAAGACAGCTGTCTACAAAGTGCCACCCTTCACTTTCCACGTCAAGAAAATAAGAGAGGGTGAGGTAGAGGTGAAAGCCACGGAGCTGGTGGAGGTTGGTGGAGAGGAGGGGGAAAACTCGGATCTGATGCGTGGGGAGAGCCCTGAGATGCACACACTGCTGGAGATCACGGAGGAGACCGACGCGGTACTGGTGGACAAGAGTGACAGCGAGTAGGACAGGCTGCAGCACGGAAGGGTTGTGGACGACGGCTGAACACCTTATCACTCACATTTCGAGCTCTCCCTGCCCTGGAGTCCCAGGGAAATGTACACGACGCATCCTTCCCACCCTGCAGAGCCGACGCCAATTCCCTGCCTGCTTGGACAAGGTGTATTTTATACTTTAGTTCTAGCACACAAACATTAGGAACACGGGACTGTTTTTCTTACACTGTTAAATCACCATTGGAGACCATTCCTGCTGCAGCCTTCTTGCCCCATACCTGAAGAAGGACTTTGAATGACAGGGCCCCAGCCCAGCTGGACGGTGCTGAACCCAAGATAATGGCTGTACAGCTGGAAAGCTCAAGAGTCTGCTATAAGCAAAATCTGATGCCAAGAAAGCTTCCTGCAAGCAGCCCACCAGCCCATGGCTGCCCCATGCCAGGTGCATGGCCACCCCACAGGCAGGAAGACTCCCAACACCCAAACTGGCTGCTCCTTTGGCAGAGCAGAGGAACTGGGATGCACCCAGTGCATGGGAGGGAAGAGCTGAGCGAGCCCTGTTGATGGGCAGAGCACAGCCCAGGGCAGGTGGGGCAGCTCCTCTCTGCCCTCCCAGGGACCGGGTGACCTGGTGGTACCCAGGACAGCTCCCAAGGAGCCACCCTGCAGTTCAGGCTGTGGGGCTGCTTTGGGTGCCCCCAGGGCATCACTCAGCCGGGGCTGCTGCTGCTGCTGCTGCTCCCTGCAGTGCTGAGGCTGCCCAGCCCCAGGGCTGCAGGCTCCCTGCCTGGGTCACGGCCCCACTGCCAGAGTCCTCCCCAGGGCAGGGAGCAGCACAGAGCTGGGGTGCTGGACCTGCAAGAGTGGGGGCGGTGGGTGGTGAGATCTGTGCCCACTGCCCAGGGAGAGGGGACGTGCAGGCAGCGGTGCCACCTCAGGGTATGGGATGGGTTGTGCTGCTGCCACGCAAGGCTCTGCCATCAGAGAGTGGCCTCGACGCCTGTCCAGCACCAGACGCTGAGCATTTCTGAGTGATGCTTTCTTCTCCAGGGGTCTTGGCTCGGGCTCCGTCCTGCGCTGTCCTCCTCGGTTCCTGCTTTGTGCAGCTTCGCCCCGTGCCCTGCCCGAGATGTGCAAGGGCAGCACAGGCAGCTCGAGGGCTCTGCCCCGCTCGGCTCTCACACCCCGCCCAGCCCCGCAGCTCCGGCACGAGCTGCTGCTGCCTCAGTAACCCACACACAAACTCGCTTTTCCTTTCAGAATCACTTCCCTTCACACTGTTCAGTGCACCCAGCCCGGGCCCGGCCCGCAGCTCGCCCGCCCACACGGAGCCTCCCGCAGGCGCACGGGTGGTTTCTCTGGGTGGCGGGGCCGGGGCGGTGGGAGCCCGGCTGACCCCCGGCCGTTCCCGGCTGTGCCCGGGCAGCAGTGCAGCAATAAAGGCTCTTTTGTAAACCACACGCGTGTGGCCTGTGCGTGGGGCATTGGGGAGCGGCTGACACGTGGAACTGAACTCCACAGCCCCGAATGGGACCGACCCCCACAGCCCCGAATGGGACCGACCCCCAGTCACAGGAGGGACCGACCCCCACAGCCCCACAGTGGGACCGACCCCCAGTCACAGGAGGGACCGACCCCCACAGCCCCACAGTGGGACCGACCCCCACAGCCCCACAGTGCCCGGTCCCCACGGGGCCGTTCCCCCTTTCCCCACGAGGGGGCGCTGCTCCCGGCGCTGCTCCCGGCGCGGCCCCTTTAAGAGGCGGTGGCGGTCTGGTGACGTCACGGCGCTGCCCGGAACACAGCCGGGTTTCCCGCACGGCTGTTCCCGGCAGTCGCCGCTCCCCCCCCGCGCCGCCCCTGTCCAGCGCCGCCCTGCGGCGGGAGGAGGAGTCTTACGGGAATAGCTGGGGGGGCAGCCCCCGCCGCCGCCCGCCGTGACGCGTCGAGTGGGGGCCGCGCTGATTGGTCGGCGCGGCAGACCCGGGGCGGGGCCGCGGCAGTGCCGCGCCGCCATTGGCCACAGGTGCGGTGACGTCACCGAGGGGCGGGCCCCGGCAGCGGCAGGTCCGTCGGTCGGCACAGCCGGACGCGATCGCCGCCGGCACCGGGAGCGCCGGGAGCGCCGGGAGCGCCGGTGAGCGGGCGGGCCGCCGCTGCTCGGCCCCGGGAGCCGGTGCTCCCGGGACTGACTTGGAGCCGGGGCCGCCCCGCGCGTGGGGGCCGGGCCGGGGTGCGGCGGAACGGGGCGGGAGCGGGGCGGGATAACGCGAGGGGGCCTGTCCCGGCTCCGCCGTCGTCAGAGGCCCAAGCCCTGCGGAGCGGGGTCAGTCCCTGTGGCGGAGCCCGAACCGGCTTCGCGGAGAGAGAAAAGAGTCGGGACCGGCAGCGCGGGAGGAGCTGCCGCCCACCCCGGTCCGGTAGGGCCGGCGGGGTCTGACGCGACCCGGGGGCTTCGGGATTGCGCTGCGAGACGGGCCCGTCGCTCCCCGGTGAAGCTTTTTCTGTTGCTTCCTGTGAGTCTGGTGGAGCTGCTGGAGCGGTGGTGGCAGAGGACAGGAGGAGTGCGGGCTCGGTATCCCCTGCCACAGCGAGGGCTGGTGACAGCTCCTGCAGGGGAAGTTCCGCGGAGCTGGACCCTGGAGAGCTGTGACGGGAACAGGCGGCCATGGCGGGATGGGGGAACTCAGCGCTGTGGGGTCACCCAGAGCTGCCTCCCTTCCCCTCGCAAACCTCTTCATCGCTGTGTTCCGCCTCCGAGGCTGGCTTTGAAATCGCTCCAGAGGAGCGGAGCCAGGTTCTCCTGACAGCCTTTCCAAACTGGCTCTTGTGCTGCTGGAGTAATTGGCTGCTCTGTCAGACAGTTTTCCATCGGGCTGTTGATGGTTGTGTGGAAGCGGTGGCAGCGAGGGACCGGTGTCGGCACAGCTGGGGCTCTGAAGTGGCGGGCTGGGTGTCACCTGTGCTGGCCCTGTGACACTCCCGCTGGTGATGGTGGGACCTGTGCAATGCTGTCAGTGACTGAGCTTCATCCTGCGTGTGTCACTACAGCAGACATGGAGTCCCCAGGCCTTCCAGGGCCTCTCCAGTGACTCCTCTGGGTCACTGCCCCGGGTGTCACTGCTTGTTGTGGGGACAGGGATGGAGGGTGTTCCCAGGTGTGTCCCAGCAATGAGAAGACAGATGGAATAGGCAGTGGCAGCATTGCTTCCAGGACAGGCCAGTTTCGAGTGAGGCTGTCAGACTGGGGAGCTGTCTCAGGTTGCCAGTGGTGCTGCACAGCTTCTCCTGCTCTGCCCTGCAGCGAGATAAAGAAAGATGAACTTTAGCTCTGAGCTACTTTTAGCAGCTTCACTCTGAGCTCTGAACAGCATGTGTACCCCTGGCCTTCTGTCATGCCTTGCTTGGCCCTGGCCATGTTGGCTGCTCCCTGGCGCTGTACCAAAGGCAGAGGAGGGGCAGATGGCAGAGACTGGCAAGCCTGGGGGAGTTGGAAAGGTTCAATGCTCAAATCTTTAGCCACACAGGGGAGGCTTCCTGGCAGCAGGGCCAGCCGGGGAGAGGCTCCTGCGTGAGGTTCCAGGGCTGACACGGTCAGAGCTTCCCTGACACTGGTGACTGCTCCAGGAAGGAGCATCGCAGGGACCCTTTCCCTCCAGGAATGTCGTTCCTGCCTTCTGTGGATGCTGGGAGGAGCTGGAGCCTTGGTGCCTGAGCTGGCTCGTCCTGCAGCTGTTTGTGGCAGTGGGAAGTCTCTGGTTTCTGTCCAAGTGCCGCTGCCGCGTGGCAGTCTGGGAACTTTGCTCTTGACCCTTTGGTGCTCTGCAGATTGTGGCTCCAGCACTGCCCTGAAATACTGGGATTGTGGCTTTCTTGTGAAACGTCTGCTTGGATTAGGGGTCCGGATGTGGCATCTGGTTTGGTTGCTGCAGCTTGACAGGGGAAAGTCCGTGTGCGAACCGCTCGGCACCGGCACTGCCGAGACTGCCCGAGTAGCTGCTCCTGTGCCACGGCACCGGCCTCAGCTCAGGGCTGGGAACGCTGCCGTGGCAGGAGCTGGGCTGGGGCAGCAGCTCCTGCTGTTTCTGGAGATTTGGGGCAGCCCCCCCGTGGGGGTGCCAGCACACAGTGCAGTAGGAAGGGAGGTGGCTGAGCTCAGGGCCAGGCAGGGCACTCCCCACGGGCTGCTGGGTTTTTGCTCTTGCCTGGCCTGTGCATTTGTTGGGTTTTCCCCTCAGCAGCAGGAGCAGCCTCTGGGACTAAGTGAAAGGGCTGGAGCCCCACAGCTGCTGGGGTGGAGGGAGCGCTCCCCGAGCTACTGCAGCTGAGAACCAGCCACAGAGAGCAGAACTCACTGCAGAGTGGCAGCTTTGCTGAGCTGCCCTGCACACAGCCCAGCCTGTGGTTCACAGCCTGGGAGGTCTTGAAGGCTGTGTCACAACAGCCAGGTCTGAGTCCAGGACTGAAGGAGCATCTGTTGTTTTCAGGATCCTCCATGGCCAGTGTCTCTCTCTTGTCCTGTTCACTCATTGCTCCATTGAAAGCAGGTTTGGCTCATGTGAACTTGACTGAGGATTGCACCAGAGGGTTGTGGTTCAAGGTTAATGGCCTGGGACGGCTGCTCCTGCCTTTGAGGCTGTTCAGTGCTGTGAAGCTGTAAAAACCTCTTTAACTCCATGTCAGATGCCAGTGTCTGTCCCTTCCCCGTGCCTCAGCCCACAGAAGATGTTGACCCTTTCCTCAAACCCAGACAAATGGGGAAGGAGTCCCCTGTAGCAAACCTCAGGAGAGCAGGACATGCAGTGATTGCTGTGTTGCTCACCAAAGGAACCTTGGGAAAAGCAAACACTTTTCTGCAGGGAAGTGACTCTGCCTTCACTTCTGAAGCACAGCTGGAGTCCCCTTGTTAGTGTCAGTGGATTTCCATCGATACAAGTCGTGAACTCGAAAATTGCTCCTTCCTTGTTTCTGTAGTTTCCTGGCAGTCTCCGCCTTCCGCACTTACTGTAAGCTCCACAGTTCTTTCCCTGCCGCCCAGCAGGGCTGGCCAGGAGTGCCTGCAAGAGCAAATGAAAGTCTCCTTCCTACCTGTTGCTAGTGACCTACCTGCCCACACCAGCCCTCCTGGAGCCGTGTACCCTGGGCTTGTGCCCTGGCTGTCTGTGGTGCTGGCCCACTCAGCCCTCCCCTAAGGGGTGCAGCAGTCACAGCTGGGTCCTGGCTCTGAGCCACGTGTGTTCCTGTCCCAGCAGGTCTCCGGAGCGGGCCAGGATGGCACAGTGGAACCAGCTGCAGCAGCTCGACACGCGGTACCTGGAGCAGCTCCACCAGCTCTACAGCGACAGCTTCCCTATGGAGCTCCGGCAATTCCTGGCCCCGTGGATTGAGAGCCAGGACTGGTAAGGCCTTGTGAAACTAGTGAAGGGACTTTGCTCAGGACATCCATCCCTGGTGGCAGCAGGGGTCTGGGTGGGCTGGAGGAGCTCTGCTGCTTACCCTGCACCCCAGTTGTGGTGGTTCTGGCCTCCCTCCCTGGGGCTTGTGTGAGGAGGAGTGGGAGTGTGCACAGAGTGGGACTCTGTGCACTGTCAGACCCTGGACCAGGGCAGCTCTGAAGCAGGGGTGTTCCCATCCAGGGGTGGCTTACTCTGATCTCTGTTGTGAATGGGGCTGACACAGAGCACTGATCTCTGGATCCCATCCAGTGAGCACATGGGATGTGCTCTTGAACAAGAGATGCTGGGGTGTGCTGTCTGCCTGGGGCATGGCAAACCTGCGTCCACAGCTTCTGTCTCCCCATCCTTGTGGGCACAGCTACCAGGGGGTTTGTTGGTGTGAGGCGAGTCAGGCCCACTCTGCTTGAACTCAATGATCCTGGACGACTTTTCCAACCTAAATGATTCTGTGACTCTGTAAATTGCACAGGGGATGGCAGGCATGAGCAGAGCCCCCTGCCAGCCCCCTGCCCTGTGCTGGGCACCCAGGGCTCTCCCTCCCTCGCGCAGGGCGTACGCAGCCAGCAAGGAGTCCCACGCCACGCTGGTGTTCCACAACCTGCTGGGGGAGATTGACCAGCAGTACAGCCGCTTCCTGCAGGAGTCCAACGTCCTGTACCAGCACAACCTACGCCGCATCAAGCAGTTCCTGCAGGTGAGCTGGGAGGTGCTGGTTTGGCAGAGGAAGATGCAGGGGGGAGCTGATGGGAGTCCAGCAATCTCCTTGGCACAGCTCACCACTTGCAGCCCTAAAGGGTGTGGAGATGCCAGGGGTTGTCTTGTGCCTGCTAACCACAAGGGTTTGAACCTTTACAGAGCAGGTACTTGGAGAAGCCAATGGAAATCGCTCGCATCGTAGCTCGCTGCCTGTGGGAAGAGTCCCGACTCCTCCAGACAGCTGCCACTGCTGCCCAGGTCAGTGGTCAGGTATTCCAGGGGCTTCATCCTCATTCCCAACAGCCATGACACAGCCTGGGTGCTCTGAGTGGGGGCTGTGAGCTGGGTGCCTCCATCTCTCCTCTCACCCTCATGTGAGTAGTGCCCTGACCCCTGTGCCACCCCAGAGCTGATGATGAAGTGATGCTGATGCCGAAGTGATGCTGATGCCAGCAGCCCTGGCATGTGTTAGGGACAGGATGAAGACCCTGCAGAACCTTCTAAGGCTGGGAGGGAGCATCCCCCGGTCACAGCCCTGTCCTAATGCCCTCCTTGTCCCCTCTGCAGCAAGGGGGACAGGCAACACATCCAACAGCAGCTGTGGTGACAGAGAAGCAGCAGATGCTGGAGCAGCACCTGCAGGATGTCAGGAAGAGAGTGCAGGTACATGTCTGCCTGGGCACCTCCTGCTTTTCCCCAGCACAATGCTTTAGTGCTTTGAATGAATCCACATCTCTTGCCTTGCAGGATCTGGAGCAGAAGATGAAAGTGGTGGAGAATCTCCAGGATGACTTTGATTTTAACTACAAGACTTTGAAAAGCCAAGGAGGTAATGACAACTCATTAGCGTCTTCAAACCACAGTGTGTTCCTGCAAGGAAACTTGCTGGAGGGTGTGTTCCAGCCTCAACTCCCAGCAGGAAGGTGCTCAGGCTCAGGCAAATGCATGGCAATTGGAGAAACCTGATTTTTTGTTTCTGCCACTAATGCTGCCCTTGGGAGAGCTGAACCAGAGTTCTGTGAGCACAGCGGTGGGATGGGAAGAGAATGGTCCCTGTGGGTGCAGGAGAGCTGCCAAAGCCGTGCCAGATTCCTGCTTGGCTGTTGGGAGCTTTCAGGATGACTGCTTTGCCATGGAATTGTTGTGCTTGTGTCTCACTTGGGAGGGCGGGAAGAGTCCATGTGTGTGGCTGAAGCTTCTCACCTCCACACAGACATGCAGGACCTGAACGGGAACAACCAGTCGGTGACCCGGCAGAAGATGCAGCAGCTGGAGCAGATGCTGACGGCACTGGACCAGATGCGCAGGGTATGTGGGGCAACCAGCCCTCCAGATCCCCTCAGGTGCAGATCCTCCTTCTTCAGGGTTGGAGTTTGGTGTTCCTGCGTGGCCAGAACCAGAAGCAGTGCTGGAAACACAACCCTGGGAAACTTCCTTGTCTGTGAATGTGAAACTTGCTGACCTCAGGAGGAGTTGCAGGGTGCTGAAGGTTCTGCTTTCTTGGCAGGGTATAGTGAGTGAGCTGGCTGGACTGCTGTCAGCCATGGAGTATGTGCAGAAGATGCTGGCAGATGAAGAACTGGCAGACTGGAAGAGGCGGCAGCAGATCGCCTGCATTGGTGGCCCACCCAATATCTGCCTGGACCGGCTTGAGAACTGGTGAGAGCTGGCTGGGGCTGTGTCAGTCCCCAGAGCAGTAGTACTCACACATCTGCTGTGGAAATGAGCTCTTTGCCTCTGGAAATATGCTTGCAACATGGCTTCCAATGCCTGCATGTCTCAGTGTAATCCACTGATCACACTAAGCCTTGATGGTGGACACTGGTGCTGGAATGGTGTCCTGGTGTCCTTAGCCCCAGGTCTGGGAGAATCTGAGGCTGCTGGCAAGTTTCTGTTCTTGTGTCTCTGCAAAACTTGGGCATATGCAGGTTTTGTTTGTAATGCATGGCGTAGAAAGGCATACTGGACTGGGAGCCACAGACACACTCCGTTCTCAGCTGGTTTGGTCTCTATTTAACATGCAAAGTGTCCCTTTGGTTGGAAAGAGAAGGGCTCTGCATGCTGGGAAGTGTGCAGGCTTGGCAGCCAGAGCTAATGCTGGTTCTCTCTTCTCCTCTAGGATAACCTCTCTTGCTGAATCACAGCTACAGACCCGACAGCAGATCAAGAAGTTGGAAGAACTCCAGCAGAAAGTGTCCTACAAGGGTGACCCGATTGTCCAGCACCGGCCCATGCTGGAGGAGCGGATTGTGGAGCTGTTCAGGAACCTGATGAAAAGGTGCCAAGGGCAGGCGGGAGCCGTGGGCAGTCCCAGTCTCGGCCGTGGGTGGAGGGTGGGCAGTGAGGTCTGACTGTGGTCTCTGTGCTGTTCCTCAGTGCTTTCGTTGTGGAGAGGCAGCCCTGCATGCCCATGCACCCCGACCGGCCCCTCGTCATCAAGACGGGCGTGCAGTTCACCACCAAAGTCAGGTGGGTGCTGCAGCTGTGGGTGAGGGAGGGTGGAGAGGGATCGCTCTCCAAAGGAGATGCTGGTGCAGATGCAGGCCTCAGCTTACCTGAGGAGCACAGGTGCTGGGAGGGGTGGATCCCAGTAGGATGGATCCCTGCAGGCTGGAATGCTGCCCATGTGACTCAGTGCAGGGCTGGCTGAGGCTTCACTATGTTCCCCTGTTCTGGTAGAGGCAGCCAGTTCTGGTAAATCCTGCTGGGGTGGTGGGCGGTGGAAGTGTCAGTGCATCCCTGGCCAGCTGCTGCTCAGATGGGCCGTGTTCCCTGCCAGCCTCCATGGAGGGAGACTGCTCTGACACTTTGCTTGGAGCTTCCTTATCCTCTCCCAGCTGTCCCCCCATTGCCCCCTTGGCATATGGCAGCCCCTGGCGCAGAGCAGTGTGAAGGGTGTTTATTCAGAGCATGGTATGGGCAGTCACCAGCCTGGACGAGCTCCCCAGGGTGTCCAGTGAAGCATCAGCTCCTCCCTTGTTCTGGGGACAGGTGTCAGGGCTGATGTGGCTCAGACCTTTGTACAGATGGGCCCAGGGATGCTGAAGGAGCTGGTCCATGCTGCTGGCTGCCAGCTGTGCCCAAAGAATAGGAAGTGTTTCCATGAACAGTGTTCACACTCAGTGTCTGTTGACTCTTGCAGGTTGCTGGTCAAGTTTCCAGAGCTAAACTATCAGCTGAAAATCAAAGTCTGCATTGACAAGTGAGTCCTGTGCTCCCTTTCTAGTGGCACTGGGTGGGCTTACTGGGGGCACACTGGCTCCTGCTGCCCTTGACTTGGGCTCCATCTCCACACCAAGGGCCAGTGTGATACCCAGTCAAAGGGGAGGTTGCAGAGTGGCACTGGGTCCTGAGGGTTGTCCCCATGTAGGGGGGACAGCCTAGGGGGCTCCTGGGACTCATGCTGCGATGCAACCGGTGCTGCACACCAGCTGTCTGCTCAGGGTGGGAAGGCCATGGCCATGACCTGGTGTCTCTCTCCCCTTTTCTAGAGACTCTGGGGATGTTGCAGCACTTCGGGGGTAAGTGCAATGTTTGTTTTGGTGTTTTTTCTATACCTGGTTTTATTCCTGGCAAACATCCTATTGCACATTCTCTCCAAGAGGGCCCTGTCAGCCACAGTCTGTCTTTTCCCAGGTCCCGGAAGTTTAACATCCTGGGGACCAACACCAAGGTCATGAACATGGAGGAGTCGAACAATGGCAGCCTCTCTGCAGAGTTCAAGCACCTGGTGGGTACCACGAGCTCCCGGGCTGCTCCTGTTGGGCTGGGTGCTGTCACAGTGTGGTTGCAGCCTGTCCCTCTCTCCACAGACCCTGCGGGAGCAGCGCTGTGGGAACGGAGGCCGAGCCAACTGCGACGTGAGTGGGGGGTGCAGAGCCCTGCCCTGAGATGGGGAGTCTGCAGGCACCAACTGGCACATTGGCAGCTGCCGGGCCAGAGCCAAGCAGCAGTCTGCTGGTGCTCATTGTGTCCCCTTCTACCCTAGGCCTCGCTGATAGTCACCGAGGAGCTGCACCTCATCACCTTTGAGACAGAGGTGTATCACCAGGGGTTGAAGATTGACCTGGAGGTGAGACATAGGTCACTGCCGTGGGCCTGGATGCAGAAGAGTCCTGGGAGATGTCCCAGCCCATGGTCACATCCTCTCTTTGCAGACCCACTCGCTTCCTGTGGTGGTGATCTCCAACATTTGCCAGATGCCCAATGCCTGGGCGTCTATCCTGTGGTACAACATGCTGACCAACAACCCCAAGGTAGGTTTGGCATGGGGAGGCAGCAGGGCAGGTGTCAGGACAGGTGTGTCCCAGGGGGAGAGGGAAGCTGGGACTGGGGCAGGACCTGGCCCTGTTCCTGTCCTGTGTCCCGCTTAGGGCCATGTGTTTCCTGGTGCAGAACGTGAACTTCTTCACCAAGCCACCCATTGGGACCTGGGACCAGGTGGCAGAGGTGCTGAGCTGGCAGTTCTCCTCCACCACAAAGCGTGGCCTCAGCATTGAGCAGCTGACCACACTGGCAGAAAAACTGCTGGGTAAGTGCTGAGTGACCCAGCTGGGTGTCCTGCCTGTCCCTGCTGTCCCTCAGGGTCACTCCCCACCTATACATGCCATCCAGGAGTGAGATCCCATGTTTGGCAAAGAAGCTGTAATTTTCAGTTGTTTGGTTTTCTCCCAAATGCCACAAACCTCGAGTTGTGGAAATGGTGTCTTTGGAAGAATAGCTCTATTTAAATGTTCATGTTTCTGTTCTCTACCAGGACCAGGTGTGAATTACTCTGGCTGTCAGATCACCTGGGCCAAGTTCTGCAAGGTAGAACTCCCCCTCTGCCTCGAACACCTTCCCTTGGCTGTTCCCTTCCCCCAAACTGTGGTCACAGCCTCTCTTCCTTATCCTCAGGAGAACATGGCTGGAAAAGGCTTCTCTTTCTGGGTCTGGCTGGACAACATCATTGACTTGGTGAAGAAGTACATCCTGGCACTGTGGAACGAAGGGTGAGTGCCAGCCCAGAGTCTTTGGCTGGGCTGGGCTTTGGGAGGGGTTCCATGGATCTCGTTTTGAAGGTGTGAGGTGCCTTGTCCAAGTGCACGAAAAAGTATCTACTGGGATGCTTTTTGCTGGTTCAGAGTGAAAACCCAGCTAGGAATCCTTAAAATGTCAGTGGCCAGGCCAGATCCTGCTGCTGAGCAGAGCTGGCAGGGCTCACGTCCTGGAGGGGCTGTACCCATGCCCTGATGAACCTTTGCTTCCTGCTGCCCAGGTACATTATGGGGTTCATCAGCAAGGAGCGGGAGCGAGCCATCCTGAGCACCAAGCCCCCGGGGACCTTCCTGCTGCGCTTCAGTGAGAGCAGCAAGGAGGGAGGCATCACCTTCACATGGGTGGAGAAGGACATCAGTGGTAAGAGCTCTTCCCTTGGTGCTCTGGGTGCCTGGCTGAGCATTCCAGGCTCTTAAGGAGGCTTGGGATAAGACACTTGTCCTTTGTTCCTGTCCCAGCAAGCCCTCCACCTGGGTTAACCCCTGAGCCTGGCTGCCCTTTGCTGGTCTCTGCCTCCTGGGTGTCCCTGCCCATGTGCTGCTGTTGGCATGGTTTTCCATGGCACTGAATCCAGCTGGCACGTCCCAGTCCTGCCCTGTGTTCTGCTGGGTGACCTAAGCCCATCTCGTCCTTGCTGCTCAAGGGGTCTCTGAGGGAGGCTCTGCCTTTGACCTCTGCCAAAATTGTTCTTCCTTGCACAGGGAAGACACAGATCCAGTCAGTGGAGCCTTACACCAAGCAGCAGCTCAACAACATGTCATTTGCGGAGATCATCATGGGCTACAAAATCATGGATGCCACCAACATCCTGGTGTCCCCACTGGTGTACCTGTACCCAGACATCCCCAAGGAGGAGGCGTTCGGGAAGTACTGCCGCTCTGAAAGCCAGGAGCACTCGGAAGCAACAGACTCAGGTAGTTGTTGACTTTCCGTGGCTTGTGTGTCACAGGGAGGCTCCAGGGACAGCACTGGAAGAGCCGTCACCAGCCAGGACCCCTTGCTACCCCTGGATGGCACAGCCACAGTGTGGAACCAGCTGTGGGGTCCCATAGGGTGCAGGCAGGAGGAGAGTGGGGCTCATCCTTGGGTGGCTGCTGACAAGGCTGCTCTCTCCTTGCAGGTGCTGCTCCGTACCTGAAGACCAAGTTCATCTGTGTCACCCCGTGAGTGTTCCTGGGGGGTGTCTGTCAGTGCTTGGCAGGTGTTTGTGTGCTCGGCCTTGCTTGAAGAGTTTCCTTCCTTCCCATCTCTGCCTGGGTTCTGCCCAGGTGCCTTGGGGCTCCCAGCCTGGGCGTAATGGCAGGGCCTGAGCCAGGCACCAGCTGCTGCCCAAACCACAGCCTTGTTCTTCCCCTCTGGGGCCCCTTTCCTCTGGAGAACTGTTTCCTCTGGAGGCTTCTGGCACGGCCCAATGGCCCCTCAGTGGGGAGAGGCGATGAGAGCTTTGGCCGGGCCCTGACTCTGGCGGTTTCTGTGCTTTTCCTCCCTCAAACAGCACCTCCTTCAGCAATACCATCGACCTGCCCATGTCCCCGCGCACCCTGGACTCGCTCATGCAATTCGGCAACAGCAGCGAGGGCGCGGAGGCCACGGCGGGAGGGCAGTTCGGTGAGTCTGGGGGGCTGCAGGGGGCCCTGGACGGGGCCACGCGCCAGCCCCGTAACCTGTGCTGTGTCTGCCCACAGAGTCGCTGACCTTCGACATGGAGCTGACCCCGGAGTGTGCGTCCTCGCCTATGTGAGGGGCTGCCGTGGTGTGTGGGGCCCTCCCGGGCTCGGCCTTCCACCTCCAGAAAGCTCCCCCAGATTTGTCCCACTCGGCCATGGCTGCTCCAGGCCTGTCCTCGGGAGCAGCTGGGGCTGGGTCTGTGCCCACAGTTCCCTGCCTGCCCCAGTGGAGCAGCCCCTCTCTGGCACGGTGCCACTCGTCTGTGGGGCAGAGGGATGAACATTGTTCTAGTTCCTTCATAAGAGTTTTTTATTATTTTTGCTCATTTAAGTGCCTATTTGCCTCCCATCGCAGCCGCAGTTCCTACAAGTGCTTCTGCAGCCCCAGTCCCAGGGTTGGAAGGTTGGAAGTTGCTGCCCTGACTGCCAGAGCCCAAACCCTCAAGAGTTTCTGAGCCTGGATTTGCAGGGGGCATCGGCCATGTGGCAGCTGCCCTTCTGCTGCCCAGAGCTCACAGGGTGTGGGGGGTCTGTCCTCTGCCTCTCCTGCCCTGGTTTTGGCCAGGAGGACCAGCCCAGGGCTCAGAGCTGAAGGGGAATGTGTCTGGGTGCTCCTGCCCTGCTAGGACAAGGCTTACACTGGACTCTGCCTGGGCTCTGGTGGGAGCAGGGATGTTCAGGACCTGCTTGTGCTTGTCTCCATCTTCCTGCTGTGGGTGCGGGGTTCTGCCCAGTGCCAGCAGCCCTGGGCTCCTGCTGGGATGACTGTTGTCCCTGTGGGGCAGAAGCTGCCTAGAGCAGGGCAGTGCTGCCTCCAGGCAGGGGTGCCTGCATATGAGCAGCATTTGCAGCTGGGGCCGGTTTTGGGACCTGGGTATAACCACAGCAGCTGCCCTGGGGCCAGGCTGGGAGCATTGCTGTGCTTCCCATGCTGTGTGAGTTAGACCTGCTGGACCCTGGGGAACTGCTGGAGCCAGCGTGGTCTGCAGTGGGTCACATGGTCTGTTCTTTCCCTCTGGCTTGTGAGGGGGCAGGCACAGGGTCTGCAGCTTCTTGGGGGCTTCATATGACCTTTCTGTTGGAGGCTGGCCCTTACATAATGTGAGAGGGGACCTGAGTTGAAGGGAGCAGATGGACATAGGGAGAGGAACCTGCTGTGGAGCAGCACATGATGGAGAAGTGGGTATTGTGTTGGGCAGGTGTCCCAGCTTTTGGGGGGGTCAGTGCTTGTGATCCTGCATTTACCAGAATGGGAAGAGCCCTTCTGCCCCTTCCATGCAGTGGGCAGACAGACATGGATGAGCACTGGAGAGGAAAGGGAAGTAGTGGAAGAGCTACCGCCTCCCCAAGTTGTATCACAGCCAGCAGGCAGAGAGCCAGAGGACGGCAGGAAGAACTCCTGGGGCTTGTGAGGTCCAGGCCAGCCCCCCTGAACTATGTGGGAGCAGGATGGGAGGTGCGTGGCTGGGCATGGGGATGCTCAGAGGCCATGAGGGCCCTGTGCTCACTGTAGCTGCCTCCAGCCGCAGTCCCTGGAGCCCAGGGCAGCATTCAATATTGTAAAAAATTTTATTTTTTGTATATTTTATTGCTGTATCTACAGGCTTTAACTTTCTCTGAAATAAAGGCCCTGAAATGACATGTTTTGGGGTGTGAACTTGGCCCTGTCTGCAGCACCTGCCTGACCCCACTCCAGGAACTGGGGCCTCCGTCAGTGAAACGTGGCCCTGGTGCTGCAGCTGTGGTTTGCTCGGCATGAACAAGCTCCGGTGCTGCCGATACCTGCCCAGCACGTCTTAACAACTGCCCCTTCTTGGGGGCAGTGGGGGGCTCTTGCGGAGCCTCAACCCACGGCTGCTTTCTCTGCCCCAGAGCTGTGCCTGGGTCTCCTTCAATTGTGTAAAGGAAAGGCTGGTGCCAGCGTGGGAGGACATGGCTGTGCTGGGGCCCTCTGGCTGCTTCCAGCCCAGGGTGCCTGGGGCTGCACCACGACCCCTGCCAGTGCCTCTGCCCTGGGGGTCAGTGGGCTCTTGGGTGGAGGTGACTGGGCTGGAGTTTGGGGCAGCAGGTCCCAGGCTCTGCAGGGCAAGGGGTGTGTGGGTGTGCGGGGCTGGGAGCAAGTTGGCCATAAAGCACCAACATCTGCAGGACCCCTGCAGATCCCACCACAGCACTTGCACGTGTGGCCCTCCACAACTCTACAGAGCACAGTATGGTTCCAGGGTTTGTGCTCTGGTGAGGCCAAGAGGGAGAGATTATTGCTCTGTCAGAGCAGGATTAGGGAGATTGTTCATGCACGTCATGTGGAAGGGGCTGTGCTGTGGTGCTTCAGGCCCTGGAACCTCCTCTGCCCTCCCTGCACCCTCGAGCATCCTGCTTGGGTCTGAGCTGAGAGCTGAGACCACCCCGTGTCCCTGCTCCAGGAACCAGCCCTCCACAAAGCCTCCACAAAGCTGTCCCTGCTCCCGAGGCAGCTGCATGGCATTGTTGCCCAGCTCAAAGTGGTGAAGCCCAGGATGTTGGTGGTGGAGGCAGGGTGGGGTGCAGTGGGCAGCTCACAGGGGAAGGAGGCCCAGCCCATCCTCAGGGACCTCCTTCTACTCTGGCAGCTCCAGCTGCAGCAGGGGATTGAAAACCCAGGAGTGAGGAATTTTCTTACCCATCTGTAAACCCTGGAGTTGCCACAACCATTTGGTGTCAGGAACATGGTGTCCCATCCTGCACTCCTGTAGATCGGGGGTTTCTTATCTCCCTGTGCCCCCTGCATCCCTGTTGGAACATGTCCTGCTCAGCCAGGGGACAGCACTGAGTATTGTGGTTAATGGGCTGCTGCTCCCATGTCTGTGTTCCTGCTGTTAGTGCTCCGTCTGGCAGCAGGCAGGGAAGTGCTGGACCCTGATGTGCATCAGGAGAAAGCTCCCAGGCAAGATCCCTGTGCTGGGCTGGTGAGACCCCTGCAGCACAGGGGGCACCTGGGTCAAGGGACACTTGACAACAGCCTGTCCCCCTCCTGCTGTCACAGTCACCCCAGCTTTCTGCCCATGCTGGGGCACGGGGTTGTTTGTGATTCTGAAAGGAGGTCACGGGATGGCTTTGCTCCTTGCCCAGAGTTGCAGCGCAACGGGGAGGAGCAGGGGCAGTGTCTGAGCCAAGCATGCAAACGGATTAGGGGATTCCAAATGCAGATAATCCGCTTGGGATGCAGACACTTGCGTGACGGGCACGGGGCGGCCCTGCAGGGAGGGGCAGCCACCTGGCAGGGCAGCCTCGTGCCATGAGCAGTCTGGAGTGGGCAGCTTATATGGGGCCAGATTGGCCCCCAGGGTCCTGCTGGCCCCAGGCCTGTCCAGGCTGTGCAATATTGACAGTTCCTTGGGAATAAACCAGCAGACAGGGATTAGGGAGGCCACGGCTCAGCTGTGGCTCCGGTTCCAGCTCCACTCCTGAGCCAAGCAACTGAACGAGCAGTGCTGCAGTGTGGGGTGGGAGGTACCCATCTGCCACCTGCCCGAAGACCTACCTGAGGGTCTCCTCTGGCCCTCCCAGGCACTGGGAAAAGTCTTCCTGCAGGTACACGTTCTGAGCTGCAGAGCACATGCCACCGCTGCCCAAGCCAAGAGCCATCCCAGTCCCTGCTTCCAGCACTTGTAACACAACAGTCAAATATTGCATCATGCTCAGACTTTAATATGTAGCAGAGCAGAGCCAAGCAGTGGCAGTTCCCACTGCCAGGTATGGCAGAGGTCAGACTTGGAGCTTCAGCCCAGTGTGGTCCCCAAAGCCATCACCTGCCAGCCCAGCTGGTGACCATGCCATCAGGACACAGCCTGCCTCTTTCCCTACAGGAATCCCATCTTGGCACAGAGTGCAGTATTTGGCTGTGGTAGCACCAGTGCTGTGGGCTCAGCTCGCCCTGGCACATGGTGAAGGGCCCTGGCCCTGGTGCAGTGCTGGACTGGGCTGACCCGTGGCAATGTGTTTATGGCAGGAGCAGCTGGGGCAGAGTGGTTACTGTGGCAACCTGAGCTCTGTGAGGGAGAGCAGGGAAGCAGGAGGAGCACAGGGATGCACAGGGATGCAGGGGTTTGCATAGGGATGTGGGGATGCACCAGTGCAGGGTGGCAGGGCCAAGTGCTGCTCTGGTGTCCAGGCTCTGGGTGCCCCCAGCCAGTCCTGGCACGGGCAGGGGTTATGAGATGCTTGTGTTCTTGTGTCCTGGTTGGGTTGTGGGTGCTGCTGGGCCCCAGGGAGGCTGCAGTGCTCACTGGACTGATGGGAAGTTCTGGTGCCCACCCCAGACCCAGCTGGGCTGTCGCTGCTTTGGGTGTTCCAGTTGCAGAAACTGGATGTCTTTTCCAAGCTGGAGAAATTATGGAGGGAACAAAGAGCCTTTGCCCAGGCAATGGTGTTGCTCAGCTGTTGAGGCTGAGCTTTTGCTGGGTTGTTACCAGCCATGTCTGAGTGGCTGGAAGCAGAGGTTTCCTGCAAAAATTCCTCTTTACGTAAAACGCCATTTCCAGGTTTTTGCTGGAGCAGATCCTCCTCTCCTGCTGGCACAAGGCCCCATGGGGCTGAGCCTGTGCCAGTGATGAGCTTCCCGAGTGCCCATGGGCTGGCCAGGCCCCAGCAAGATCTGTGGTGCTCCTCTGTCCCTTCAGCTGCTGGCCCTGATCTCCACAGGCCACCCTTCACACCAGCACCAGGACTGGAACCCTCTGGGGCCCATCTGGGCTGGTTCTCCAATGGGACCTTTGTGGGAAAACATGAAGCTGTGACTAATTTTGGGATTCATCTGTTTTGCATTAGCTGGACTGGATTCTCACAAGAGGATTTTGTGGCCTCAGCACAGACTTGGGAGTGTGAGGGACCCAAAGCAGTGAGCGGATGTGACTGGGGATGGAGCTGAGGGTGTATCCTCCCTGAAGGTGTCATGGTTGGGTGTTTGCACCTTGCCCAAGCCCTGAGCACTACAACCTGCACATCCCAGGAGCAGCAGGGAGGGTGTAGAAGAGCCTTCCATGCAGGAAGAGCTGGGAGGTCTTTGGGAAGGGAAGAGCAGCAGCCAGAAACCTCAGGACCTCTCCAGAGACACCTAAATAAATGTTTCCACTCCTGAGAAATAATTAAGACCCTTGAAATGCTACTTAGAGAGAAAGGCTGTTCTGCCTGCACTCCTTGAGCTCCCGCTCCAAACACAGAGGCAATTTTCTAGGAAATCACATACAAAACCCCAGGCTCCCTCTATCCTTGGAATGCACAGCATCACTTGGCATTCCGCTGAACTCACGTGAGGTGACCACACGTTTGGCTGCAGCTCAGCCTGGACACTGCTCACCTTCCCAGAGTCTTTCTGAGACTTTCTGAGGACCAGAGTTGAGGCAGAGCTGGGGCCACATCGGGGCAGTGCTGGAGCAGAGCCAGGGGCAGCCTCTCCAGGCTGCAGGTCAGCATTGCAGCTGCTGCTCCCCTGTTCTCTTCCTCCAGAAAAGAGGAATTTCTGTTGGGTGACATTCCCACCAGCCAGCACAGAGTTTTCCTTGGGATCAGTTTGAAACAAAACTGTTATTTGATTGGATTGGATTTTATTGAATTCCATTTCCCCTCCCAGCATGGAGTCCTCTCCACTTTCTCTTGCATCACTGATTTCTTTCTCCTATTTCTCCCCTTCCTACCAAAAAGGGGAGGAAGAACAGAGGGAAGGGAGAGGGGAGAGTGTTTTGTGTACATCTTCCAGCTCTTCCCAAACAAGTGTGGCTGTGCAGGTCTCTGACACAGAGAGTGCTGCATACCCAGGCCCTCTGTATTCCCCTGGACCTGCAGTGCCCAGACAGAGCCCCAGCAGCCACAGACATTGTGTGTGACCTTGATTCTCTGGCCTGAGCAGCCAGTACCCGGCTGACTGTGCTGATGAGCTATGTGGGCCAGGGATTGTGAAAGCTGTGTGTCTGTGTGATGCAACTCGCTGGACCGAGAGCGTTACTAACTGAGCAGGGCAGGCAGGAACCAGGGCAGTGGGCTGCGTTTCCCACTCCTTTTCCTTTATCTCAGTGGATACAGACATAGGGAGTGTGGGAGCTGCTGGCCCCATGCTGGGCATCCCTCCCCATCTTCCTGGAGTCCCAGTTCACCTTCCTGAGAGGTCCAGAGCACTGCAGAAGCACTGGGAACCACAGCCAGGCTCTGCTGGTGGTGTCTCAGCAGCGATGTGTCAGACCCTATGCATGGAATGCTACCAAGTGGCTGAGCACAGGCAGCAAAATGTTTGGTGAGAGATGGGGGCTGCTCAGGATGGAGTTGCATCCCCCTGGGCTGGCCTGCTCACCACAGATGCTCCAGGCACAGACAAGGCTGGCAGTGAGGAGGTGAGTCAGAAAGCCCCAGCTTGTGGATGCCATCTGTATGGAGCAGGTGCTGGTCTAGTTTCTGCCCAGTACACAGGTGTTTATCTCTTGGATGTGTGAAGCTGGACAAGGCAGTGAGGAGCCCAAGCTGGAGCCAGAGCTGAAGGACTCTAGTACAAAAGCAATGGAGAGGTGGGAACCTGGGGGTGTGCTCTGACACAGCAGCCAAGTGATCTGCAATTGCCGGTACATCAGCTGTCTGAGGGCAATCCTGTTGCTGTGCTGGCACAAGGAGAGATGTGCCCGTCCCTCCCAGATTCCAGGGCTGGTGCTGGCTGGGTGCTCACCGCCCTGGGGTCACCCATGCTTCTACCAGCCCAGAGCAGAACAGGGCCTTGGGCTGGCTGAATTTCCCTCCGGAGTTTTTTTGAGGCCACAGAAGATGAACTGGTAACGAAAGTGAAAGCCCAGGAGATCCCATGCGGTGGGCGCGAGCGCTGGGGCAGAACGAGCACACCCAGTATTGCTTCCTGCCACCACCCCTGCCCAGCACCGGGCACAGCCGCCTGGGGTGCCCCATCGCCCTGCAGTGCCAGTGCTGCCGGGAGGGGTCTGCTGTGGGTGGCAGCTGTGCAAGAGCCCCTCAGGATGGTTTTCTCATGGCTGCTGCCACCTTTCTCTGGGTGGGCAATCCCAGAGGAGCCGGCAGCACCTCGGCTCTCCTCGCAGCGTGGAGGGGACGTGGCCGCTCGGGAGAGGGGATGCAGCGTCCTGTCCCTGCGGGTGCCCGAGGCTGTGGCAGCGCTGGGGACTTGGCTGTGCACATGGCCACAAGCCATCAGCCTGGGCCTGCAGCCTGGCATCAGGCAGCCACTGTCGGTTCACTCAGAGGGCCCCCTGTCAGCACGAGGCAGCCCTGCAGTCGTGTCTGTGGCCGCCTGGTACCGGTTTAGTCACTCCTGCTCCCAGCACCAAGGCCCGGTGCTGCTTTGTGCTTCCCTGGTACTTAGTGCCAAATGCCGGTGCTGGTTTGTGCCTTTGCCAGAGCCGGTGCTGAAGCTGCCCCGGGCTCTGTCTGTGCCCGGTGCTTGTGCCTGGTGCTGTTACTTGGTGCTAGTGCCATTATGCACTTCTGGCACCCTGTGCCAAAACCTGGTGCTGGTGCTGGTGCTGGTGCCAGTGCCGGTGTCATTCACGTGGTGCCATTACCGGGTGCCGTTCCTCGGTGCCAGTGCCGGTCCCAGTGCCCGGTGTCGGTGCCAGTGTCGGTGCCCAGTGTCAGTGCCCAGTGCCCGATGTCGGTGCCAGTGTCGGTGCCCGGTGCTAGTCCCAGTGCCCGGTGTCGGTGCTCGGTGCCGGTGCCCGGAGCCAGTCCCAGTGCCCGGTGTCGGTGCCCGGTGTCGGTGCCCGGTGCCGGTGCCCGGAGCCAGTCCCAGTGCCCGGTGTCGGTGCCCGGTGCCGGTGCCCGGTGCCGGCGGGCGGGCGGGGGCGGGGCCGGGAGGCGGGGCCGGGCCGGGCCGGGCCGGGGGGTGCCGAGCGGCGGGGGCAGAGCGGCGGGACCGAGCGCCGGGAGCCGCCGGAGCAGCGGAGCCGCCGCCGCGGCCGCAGGTGGGCGCGGAGCCGCCATCGCCGCCGGGGCCGGGCCGGGGCCCCGTTCCCGTTCCGCGGCGGGGCCGGGCGGGGTGCGGCGGGGCCGAGGCTCGGGGCGGTCCGGTCGGCGCTGCGGGTGTTTCGTAACCCCGGGCGGGCGCAGCTCCCGGCGGGGTCGGGCCGAGCGCGGGACGCTGCGGGGGCCCGGCCGGGCCCGCGGCCTCGGGGCGGGCGGAGGCGGCGAGCGGGGCCGCTCCGGGGGGCGGAGGGCCCGTCCCGGAGCCCGGCGCATCCTGGAGCGGGGGCGCTCCTCGCCCGGCCGAGCGGGGCCGGTTCGCCCGTCCGGGCCCCGCCGGAGCGGCCCCGAGCGCTGGTCCCGGGCCGGCCGGAGGATTCGGGACAGCGGACGGGGTCCTGTGCAGCGACGGGCGTGGGCAGCAGACTGTCCCGGGGTGGCGGGACCCCGGTGCCGGCGGAGGGACACGCGGTGCGGGAACGGTGGCACGGCGGGGACCGCAGCGCCTGGTGGCCTTTCACCCAGCCCGGGCGCGGCCGGGGACTGCGAGCCCGGGGCACCACCTGTCCCGCGGGATACGGAGCTGTCAGGGCTCCGTGCCCGGCCGGCCCGGGGCAGCTCCAGCCGCGAGGCCGAGCGGCTCCGGGATTCCGGTGCCCAGCTCGCACAGGCACCGCCGGGCACACTCGGAGCCGCCGACGCGGTGACACCTCCGGTGGCAGCTGTGGCGAGGCAGGGCCGGCGGCTCGTTCGAGTTGCGTGTGCCGTGCTGGGTGCCCCGTGGTAGGGCCGGGCCGGGCGGTGACCGACAACAGTTCGTTTGCGGGGTCTGGGGCACATTGCGAGGGGAGGCAGCGCTGGGCACTGGGCGGGGCCGCGTGGGTCGCCCATGGCAGGGACATGGCACACGTTGTCTCTGGGGTGTGGGTCACCTGGTTAGAGCAGGACGTTCCTGGCCGTGGGCTTGCTCCCCGTGCTGGCTGTCCATAGTCACCCCATGTCCCCGCAGCACTCCTGCCTGTGCCCAGAGCAGCACGAGCCCCAGCAGTGGCATGGGTGAGGGCACTTGGTGTGGGCACCATGGGGTGTTCTGCAGAGCCTGTCTGCCACCATGGGCACCGGGAATCAGCTCTGCACTGTGGGAGATCTGCCCTCTGGGTCCTGACTCCAGGAGGACAGGCCTGTGGTGGGGAGCATGGCCCTGGGCTGGCTGCACCTGTGGTGCTCCCTCGGGGTGATTTTGAGCTGAGGTTTGCCCTCCTGCTCCAGCGGGTTTGCACCAGCACCACAGCCATGCTGGAGGGAGGTTTGCTTGGGTCCAGTGCCGAGCCTAGCTGTGCCCTGTGCATGTGGCTCTGAGGGAGGGGAGGCACTGGATGTGTCAGGGTCACCTGCCACAGGCCTTGGTGCTCCTGAAGCCTTAGGGATCGCAGCCTGATCTGACATGATTCCAGGGTCCTGGATGTGAGCATGGACACTGTCTCCCTGGGTTTTATAACCATTCCTGGGGAGCAGCTGGTCCCTGGGCCTGAGGAGGGCTGGGCTGAGCCAGGCTGTCCTGTAGGTGCAGCATGAGGAGGAGGAGGAGAAGGAGCTCTGTTGCAGGTTGAGAGATGCCAACAGCGTGTGCCTGGGGACAAAGGAGAGCTGGGCTGGGAGTGGAGTGGAACAGATGACTGTCACCCCCTCTGCATTTCGTGGCACCTTGACAGTGTCCTCCCTCGGAAGTGTTTTGCCCCTGCAGTTGTCATAAGAGCCACCTTGATGGCTCTGCTGCACCTGCCTTGTGCTGAGACTGATTTTTTTGGGGCAGGATGAGGGATGCTGGACAGGGAGCTGCAGTTGTGGATGCTCAGTGCAGGGCACATGGAGCCCCTGGAGGGACCTTCCCCTCTCACAGCAGGGGAAGTGCTGACTCCAAAGTGACTGTGAAGGCTTTGCCATGGGGTTTCCCAGCTCTCTCACAAGTGACAGCAAAACCCAGATACCCTGCTTGCAAAAAATCCCTGCTCCCTGCACTCCTTCACGGTGTGGGCGGCAAGCGGTGACTGTGCTAAGCCGAGTACAGTGAAGTGGCCTCATCAGCTGGGAAATGACTTTCTGGTTTGCAAGGAATGACTGTGAGCTGGGCTGTACTCGATGGGCTTCATGGCAGCTGGGGAGAGCTGGTGGGAACGCCAGCACGGCAGGGCAGCATGTGGGGTGAGTGGGACCTCCCTCCCATGGCATCCCCTGGGTACCTGCATGGGGGACACATCCCCCTGCCCGTCCAGCTGTGGCGAGTCCCAGTGTCCCACACGCTGTGGCTGCTGTCCTTGGAGCAGTCTCTGCTGGGCAGCTGGGGCACGGCCCTGCGTGCCGGGGGTCGAGGGCAGGGGCTTGCCAGTGCCAGCCTCACTGGGACCGGCCAGGACTGGGCTCTGCGGCTGCGCAGGCAGCTCTGGCCCGGGAGGCTGTGCCGGCTGCTGGCTCCAGGGCTCCAGTATGCTCCAGGAGAGGTAGCCTCGACAGCTGTAATGTTTCTGTGGCATGCCTTTCCTTTCATGGGGTGTCTATTTTGCAACCCCCAAGTGTTTTGATCCTGGGAGGAAGGGGGCGGGGGTGTTTACCCTGGCACTGCGTGGCTGGTGCAGAGATCCAAGTGGCGCTGGGCATGCCTGAATTTTACATGCATGCAGCAACAGTTCTAGCAACATCTGCTGGCTGATAAAAGGTAGGCTGCCGTGCACTGTGGCTCCCGCCGTGTTGGGAAACGTCAAGGGGGAGGCACTGTGAACAGCTTCCTGGCCGATAGGGCTGAGCTTACTTGCTGATAAAGCAGAATCCACCCATCTGGCTGCACCAGAGGGGCTGGGAGCACTGGTTGCTCACAGGCACTTCATGCCCAGTGCTTCCTTGAGTGCCATCTCCTGCTTCCTCCTGCACAGGGAGTGATGTGCTGCTGGGCAGCTGCTCCCTGGGCTGGGGCAGCCACAGTGGCGTAGCCAAACCACAGCATGGTCACAACCCGCTCCTGGTTCAAACAGTCACTGGTAAGTTTTGTAATCTCAATTTTCCCTGTAACTTTGTGTTATGAACTGTAAATGCTGGTTTATAGCACAGCTCTGCTGGGGAGGGAACTGGGGAGAAGGCTGGTGCTGGAAAGCTGCTGCCTTGAAGGGCCAGAGCAGCGTCAGCTCAGCCCTGCCCACCACGTGTTGGGTGCTTGCTCTGTCTGGCCTCTTGTCTCTCTCATTAAACGGCCCTGCAAAGCCTTTAGAAGAGAAAGAGGCAGCTCCTGCTGGCAGCTCTGAGCCCTCTCATCTGCTGGAACCACTGTAAAATCATCTTTGTCCTGCCTGGTGTGAACACCCGGCCCTGGTGCTGTCGGGCTCCAGCCCCAGGGGCACAGCTGCCCTGGCCCTGCTCACAGAGATGCTGCGGTGGGGCTCAAGGTGCAGCCCAGAAGCAGGGGCTCTGTCCTGCCACTGCCAGTGGCTGCTGCTGCTCCAGGGGCTGCAGAACCCATCTCAGGGCCAGGAAACCTAAAACCCAGCTCTCCTACCTGGATATGTTTGTGTGCATGTGGATGCACACTGCTTCACCCTTGTCTGGGATTGACTGAGAATTTTGTTGCACAAACCGTTGGTGTTTTGGTTGGTTTATTCTCTTTCTGACTAGTTCTCCTGCTGCCAGCATCTCTGGCTGTCTGTGTATCCTCTATTCCAAAGGCAAGGCCTTACTCTTCTCTGTCCTGCTCCACTGAGTTGGTGTAAGAGTATCATCCTGTGTGGAGCTGCTGCCCACATCACCCCCAGCCCACCTGGGTCCTGCCTGGAAAATCCAGCCTGGCTGTGGCTGGATTAGAGCCATTGTGTGTGCTTGCTGGAGCATGGCAGAGAAAATGAAATTGTGTCAGCAAACCCCAATCAGGACTAATTTGATGCTGAAATGATCTTAATCCTCAAGTCCTTCCTCCCAGCCTATCCCTCCTGGGCTAGCCCAGGTCTGAGCAAGGATTAGCACTGAGCCAGGGGCTGTGCTGGATGTAACCTCAGTGCTGGGGGCACGAACAGGACCTGTGGCACCCTGGGGCTGTACCCTCAGTGTGGTGTTACAGGGGCTTGGGGTGGGTCATTATTAGCATGGAGGGAAAATCCCTTTCTGAGTTCCCTGGCATGAGGTGGCTGCATGTCCCTCCCAGGCAAGGGCCAGAGCCTGCCTGAGCAGGGGTGCTGGGGCTGGGCAGTGGCTCTGTCCCTGCCCCAGGATTCCCCCACCAAGCCTGGGGGAAGCCCCTAGACATCAGAGCCAGCAACTCCCTGCTGTGCCAGCCCAGCATTGCTGCACCTGGT
Organism: Pithys albifrons albifrons; assembly: GCF_047495875.1. Lineage (NCBI taxonomy): Eukaryota > Metazoa > Chordata > Aves > Passeriformes > Thamnophilidae > Pithys > Pithys albifrons. The sequence continues at coordinate 519,489 of NC_092482.1, forward strand.
TAATTTGGCTGCTTGGCCCCAGGGAGCCAGGAATAATTAAGGCTCTGCCCGGCCTCTAATCCTGTCTGTAGGTTTATGGCAGGGACAGCACCAGTGCTGGCTGGGACTGGTCTCCCCACGGTGAATGTCCTGCAGGATCCACGCTGGACTCGTGCCCATGGGGCTGTTTGGGTGCTGGTCTCTGCCAATGTGCCTGCATGGTGTGTTCTGCCCACCGGTGCTGGTCCTGCTATATGCACCAGTGTCTGGGGGAGTCCCGCCTGTATCTGGCCATGGCTGTCCTGGGGTGGCTTTTGGTGCACCCAGGGTGTTTTTTTCTCACAGTCCCAGCCCTTGGAATTGAGGGGTTTTGCTGGGATTTTGGTGGTTTTGGTTTGACACAGGTTTCTGGGCCTCTGTGATTGGAAGAGGAAGTCTGAACAGAGGAGAAAAACCTTTTCCAAGGATGGCAAGTGCTGGCAGGCAGGCACAGCCCCCCCACCCATGGTGTGAGCTGAGCTGCCAGCAGCCCCTGACCCCCGAGGAACCCGTCCCCAGCTGGGGCACCTCTGCTGTCCCCCGGCAGCATCAGATCACATCGGGGGTTTCCTTGTTCCTGTAACAGTGCTAGTTCTCCATTTTTGGCTCCCAGAGTTGCCAGGACTCCTGGCTGGTCCTGATGCTGTTAGTCACGGCTCTGCCCACTGGCTGTGGAGCCCATTGCCTCTGCCCTCGGGGGGCACATTTTGTTACCAGAGTCAGCCATACCTCCTTCGTGAGGCCCACGGTGCCTGGCCCCAGAGGTTTCCAGCGTGGGCCGGGGCGCTCAGCTGCCTCCTCCCTGATGCCGCTGGGGCGAAGCCGTCGGCTGCTGCCACTTTCTGTGGGAGACAGACAAACCCCATCAAAGCACGGAGCTTCTAGAAGGAGCTCGTTCCCGCACTGGCGGGCGCTGCTGCCTCCCAGGCAGAGCTGGAAACCACAGGACACTGTAAAACACTGCAGCAGCCCCGGGCCCTCGGTGCTGACCCCACTGTGCCCCGGTGCCACCAGCCCTGGTGCAGCCCTGAGCGGGGCCCGGGCCCGGGCGCTGCTGCCCCGCATGTGGCTGTGCCCGGTGCGGGTTCCACTCTGGTGCCTTGCGGGTGTGAGCAGAGCTGGTGGGTGCAGGTCAGGGGGTCCTGTCGCCCCCCATGCCGAATTCCTGCATCCGTCCTTAGCGTCCCATGCCTGGCAGCTGGGCAGCCAGGAGGCTCCAGGGGGCTCAGCGCTGCCAACCTGCCGGAGACAGAGGCTGTGCTGGCCCTGGCGCCACTGGGGCCCGTGGGGCGAGCAGGAGGCTGTGCTGGCCCCGCTCCCCGGCGGGCACCCCGCAGGCAGCCGTGGCAGGGGTGGCTGCCAGCAGCCCGGGGCAGGCTGCCCTGCGCAGGCAGCTGACATTTTGGAAGGAAATAGCTGCTCTCTGCTCCTTCCTGTAGTGCGCAGGCAGCGAAACGGGAGCCGGCGGTGCCGGCAGCGCCCGCCCGGAGCTGCCCGGGGCTCGGACCGGAGCGGTGCGTGGGGCAGAGCGGGGCCTGCCCCGGGGAGTGGTGCGGGACGGGGCACCCCGCACAAGGCTCCAGCGGGTCCCTGGGGCGAGCACGGGGCCGGGGCGGGTGGGGGGCGAGTGTCGGTGCGGGGGGGAACCGGAGCCCCCGGGTGTGCGGAGCGACCGCTCTCGGTGCCGTTCGCACCGGCCTCAGGGCCTCGCTGGGGCCACATCCTGCCCTGCAGGGACCGTGTTCGTGGCCCCCACGGTGGGGGCTGCAGAAGCCCCTCCCGCCGGGCAGGGGCAGGGGCAGGGGCAGCAGCGGAGTGCGAGATGCGGGATGCTGGGTGCGGGTCCGGCCCTGCGGCCGGCGGCGGGGCCGGCGCTGACCTGGAAGCGATCGCGGGATCCCGGAGGTGCCGAGACACCACGTGTCCGTGTTTACTGCGAGGGGCGCCGGGCCCTGCGGGGAGGACAGCGCTGCGGACACCCCCGCGCCGGCAGGTCAGCGGGCAGCGGGGGGCGGGTGGGGGGCTCCAGCCAGAGCCCCTCACTGTGCTCCTCACAGGGCTCTGCCTGGTGCTGGGCCCCTGCCGGGTTCTGCGGGGCATGGGACTGGGCAGCGGGCTGCTGTCGGGGGCTGTGCCAGCACCGAGACTGGGGTGTCCTGCCTACGGGAGGGTCGTCGGGATGGCTGTGTGCAGGGAGCATCCCGTGTGGAGCGTGTCCCGGCCCCAGCGTGGCTGCTGCGCGTGGTTGTGTTTTGCCGTGCCCATGGCACGTGGGGACGTGCCACTGCCGGCTTCACCCCGTGAGGCATTTCCCTCTTTTTGTCTGCCTACGGATGTGCTCCAGCTCTTCTGCAGCTTGGGACCTGTTGCTGGCGCCAGCCTGCTGCCACTGTGCTGCAACCCTTCTCCGGTGCAGTCACATCAGTCCCTTGGCTGTCCCCAGTCCCAGCGGTGCTGCCAGCCTCACCCTCCCCATCCTCTTCCCCGCTGCTGTCTCTGGCTCTCTGGCCCTTTGAGAGCCCCTTCTGGGTGGGTTTCACCAATTTTGTGTCAGGTTTGGCAGTGCCTCCCCATTGGCACCAGGGAGTGGGGCTGTCAGAGGCAGAAGCAATGACTGCTGGCATCTCCTTCCCTCTGCATAGTCCTTGGGCTGCTGGGGTCCCTCCCCATGGCGCTGGGATCCCTCTCCTGAGTGCTGGTCCTACCCTGGCAAGCTGCTGCCTGTGCTGCTTCGCAGCCGATAAGTCTCCGGTGAGCGCGTTGCTGTGGCTTGTCGAGTGCTGCTGGTTAACCGAGCTGCAGTGACGGGTGGGTTCCAGCCAGCTGCCAGCGAGTAAATGCAAAGTAGCCTAAACCACCACAATTATCTGCCTGTTGCAGTTGTTGGAGCGTGTGTGGGGCTGACGGCAGCAGCACCGCTGACCCGTGGCAGCACTTGAGGCGCCAGTGGCCCTGCTGTGGTGCCAGAGCCATGGCGAGCGCCGGGGCTGGTGGGCTGGGGATGACACTGTGGTGGTTGAATGCCAGTCCCTGGGCACAGCGGTGAAGCCATCCCCAGGCTCCCATCCCTTGGGCAGCCAGTGGTGCCATGGGAGAGTGCGGTGCTGGAGAGTGTGCAGGGCATGGTCCAAGCCAGGGCAGAGGTTGCCAGCAGCACATGGGTGCAGGAGGCAGGGCTGCCTGGCAGAGCTGTGGTAGTGGCTCTCGCTGCATGGTGGGATCATGGTGCTGCAGCTCATGCCAAAGCTGGGCTGCTACCCCAGCATTTCTGGGTCTCAGGGCCAAAAGCCTTGTCTGCTCATGGCAGGCAGCACTGGTGACTTGTGCTGGGGCACTCAGAGCACCCTGCTGTGTATGGGGAGGTTGGGTTTGTCAGTCCACAGGTGAGACACAGGAAATAAAAATTAGGTGCCTGGAAAAATGGCCACTGCTGCATTGACAGTGCCCATGTAGGTTGTGCCCAAGCCTGGCATGAGTGCTGTTTTGGGGCACACACCGGGTGAGCTGTGCCACCATTGACAGCTGCACAGTCCCTTGTATAGGTGGATGCGATGCTGATGCTCCCACTCCCAGGCTGGTGCCAGCTGAGTGCGGTGCCTGCTGGCTCACCGCAGGCCAGCCAGAGACTCGTTGCTTAACAACACACTGGAGTGGAGTAGGAAGTGTTTTGTCACTGTGAAATGGGAAGAGATCACCATTTTCTCGACAGGCAGGGCAGCTTCTGTTTGCTCTGTGTCCGTGCAGATGTCGCCGCAGTGCTGGGGACTTTGGTCGCTGTGGCATGGTGGCACTGTCATGGCCATGGCCATTCCTGGCTCTGCCACTGCTGTGCCTTATCAAGCAGTTTCCAACAGCAGCTTGTCCTGCTGTTGGCCATCCCACCTTCCCTTTCCTCCTTGCTGGCATTCTTGTGCTTCCCCAGGCCCCTCCTTGCCAGCAGCATTTCCAACTTGGTGATTTCTGTGAATGTGGAAATGTTCCTCCCTTTTTATAGGGGAAAAATTCATTTTTAGCCAGCTCTGGGTTATTGTTCCTCTTCCTGCTCAGGGCGGGTGTGCCGGGCTCAGGGGCTCCAGCCGTGGCTGTCCCGTTCAGACCCGCTGCTGCCCCCCCAGAGTGTGCCCCTGACTGTGGGACAGCAGCAGTTCTGGAAGCCTGCAGGCCACTGGGCATTTCTGAGGCTGAACAAAGTGCTCTGGTGGGGAGGCAGGCACAGCTCCCACTGCCAATCCTTCAACTTGTCACCAGCCAGTGCAGTGACCGGGTCCTGTGATGGTCGCTCGGCCTTGGGACATGACCCAAGGCCTCACACCCCTGCCTGGGCCCTCTGTGTGGTGCCAGATCCCAGGTGGTTTGGGTGCGAGTGTATCTAAATGCTTATTATTGATGCCTCCTCTCTTGGGGGGGCCTTGAGCACCACATCACCCTCGAACACTCAACCACAGGTGTGACCATCCAGGGGATGCACTAGGTTTTAGTAGAGGTGCTGTACCCACTGTTCCATCCCTGCCTGCTTCATGGGAGCCAGAGCTGCCCCAAAACTGCTTTGGGAAGGAAGCTCCATGCGTCTCCACCAGGACACAGGTCATGCAGTAGCCCTGGAACCAGGGATCTGCCTGGGTCTGCAGTGCCACATGGTTCCTTGGGGCTGGGACTGCTGCTCCCGTCCGCAGTCGGGGTGTGGACAGGAGCAGGGCAGGCGCAGGGGGCACCTGTGCTCTGTGTCACCCTGGATTTCTGGCAAGCCCTCCCTCCCCTCGGCCCCATTTCCTCATTTGCGTGGCCAGTGATGGCTGTGATCCCGCTGCACAGTGAGGGGAAATGAGAACCATGTGGAGAGGCTGTGCAGAGGCGCGTCCCTGGCCCCAGGCACCCCCAGGGCTCTTCCTAGAAAAGGGGGTGACTCAGAGCCAGGGTCCCCTGCCCCTTCACGCCCCTTCTTTCAGCAGCTGGAAACGGTGCTGGCAGCCCCAGAGACTCCAGAGGCTCTTGGAAAGGAGAACGTGGAAGTTCCTGCAAAGGGTGTGGGGACAGCTGGGGCCAGACCCTGTGCAGCACAGCGCCCACCCATCTGCCGTGGGTGCCCTGACAGCCCATCTCCCACAGGTGCCCTGACGGCCCATCTCCTGCGGGTGCTGAGCCATGGCAGTGTGGATCCAGGCCCAGCAGCTCCAGGGCGAAGCCCTGCGGCAGATGCAGGCACTCTATGGGCAGCACTTCCCGATCGAGGTGCGGCATTACCTGTCGCAGTGGATTGAGAGCCAGGCGTGGTAGGTTGGGGGTCCTGCCCCCAGTGGGTTGCTGGGCTTGACAGCAGCTGCCCTGGGGGTTCTGATGGGTGCCCCCTGCCAATGGGCTGCCCTGATGCTCTCTGCTCCATGCGTAGGGACTCCATCGACCTCGACAATCCCCAGGAGAACGTGAAGGCAACGCAGCTACTGGAGGGGCTGATCCAGGAGCTGCAGAAGAAGGCAGACCACCAAGTGGGTGAGGATGGCTTCTTACTGAAGATCAAGCTGGGGCACTACGCCACACAGCTGCAGGCAAGTGGGGGATGGCAGATGGGGGTGCAGGGCTGGGGGTTCTGTGCCCCATGCCTGGCTCAGGCTGTGCTCTCCCACAGAACACGTATGACCGGTGCCCCATGGAGCTGGTGCGCTGCATCCGGCACATCCTCTACCATGAGCAGCGGCTGGTGCGGGAGGCAAACAATGTGAGTGGGGGCCAGGAGGGGTGAGGGAGAGGGTCCTGCAGGCATTGGGGGATTGCTCAGGGGCTCCAGAATGATGAGGGGAGCAGCCAAGGGAACAGGGAGGTTCCCCTCACCATGCTGAGTGTGCCCCATGCCCTGCACAGAGCCCCTCTCCAGCCGGCTCCCTGGTGGATGCCATGTCCCAGAAGCACCTGCAGATCAACCAGACCTTTGAGGAGCTGCGGCTCATCACACAGGACTCAGAGAATGAGCTCAAGAAGCTGCAGCAGACACAGGAGTACTTCATCATCCAGTACCAGGAGAACATGCGCCTTCAGGGTGAGTGGGGGTCTGAGGGTTGTGGTGCCGGGGCACTGGCAGGGCAGGCACTGAAGCCATGGCCTGTCCTGCAGCCCAGTTCTCCCAGCTCTCCCAGCTGGGCCCCCAGGAGCGCATGTCACGGGAGACAACACTGCAGCAGAAGAAGGCATCGCTGGAGGCCTGGCTGCACCGGGAGGCCCAGACACTACAGCAGTACCGTGTGGTGAGTGAGCTGTCCAGTCCCCCATGGTGCTGTCCCTGTGACACTGTCCCTGCGCCCCATGACACCATCCCACCTCGCAGGACCTGGCTGAGAAGCACCAGAAGACGCTGCAGCTTCTGCGAAAGCAGCAAACGACCATCCTGGATGACGAGCTGATCCAGTGGAAACGTCGGCAGCAGCTGGCGGGGAATGGAGGCCCACCCGAGGGCACCTTGGATGTGCTTCAGACCTGGTGGGTGCCTGGTGGGGCAGGACAGGATGGGATGCTGAGCTGCAGTCTGTGCTGAGCGCTGCTCCCCTCAGGTGCGAGAAGCTGGCAGAGATCATCTGGCAGAACCGGCAGCAGATCCGCCGGGCTGAGCACCTGTGCCAGCAGCTGCCGATCCCGGGCCCGGTGGAGGAGATGCTGTCGGAGCTGAACAGCACCATTACTGATATCATCTCTGCCCTGGTCACCAGGTACTGGCGGGGTCTGTGTGGACTGAGGCAGCGGGATGGGGGGCCAGGTTGGCCCTGCTCTGCCCACCCTCCCTGATCCTCTTGTCCCCCCAGCACCTTCATCATCGAGAAACAGCCCCCTCAGGTGCTGAAGACACAGACCAAGTTCGCAGCCACTGTGCGGCTCCTGGTGGGGGGGAAGCTGAACGTGCACATGAATCCCCCCCAGGTAAAGGCCACCATCATCAGCGAGCAGCAAGCCAAGGCCCTGCTGAAGAACGAGAGCACCCGCAAGTAATGCTGGGGGCAGGAGGGCTGTAGCGGGGGGGCTGAGGCTGCCAAGGCAGCAGGGTGTGGGGTTGGGGCTGCACCTCACATGGCTCCCAGCCCTGGTGGTCCCCTGACCCTCTGCGTTCTGGCGGCAGCGAGAGCAGTGGGGAGATCCTTAACAACTGCTGTGTGATGGAGTATCACCAGGCCACTGGGACGCTCAGTGCCCACTTCCGCAACATGGTGAGTGTCTCCACTTCCCCTCCTGTACCCTCGTGTCCCCCTGTGTTCACCCTTGTGTCCCCATCTGTTTCCCTGCGCTCACTGCTCATGTCTCTGCAGTCCCTTAAGCGGATCAAGCGCTCGGATCGCCGTGGGGCCGAGTCGGTGACAGAGGAGAAGTTCACCATCCTCTTTGAGTCTCAGTTCAGTGTTGGTGGCAATGAGCTGGTCTTCCAGGTGAAGGTAAAGTCACCAGCTGTGTCCTCTCTGCAGGCCCCAGGCAAGCCATGGACACCATGCCCACAGGCGTGGGACTGGGCTGGGGCCATAGGGTGCCCTCGGGTGATGCTCCCATGGTGCCCCACAGCCCATTCTGGTCTCCTTCCTCCTGGCAGACGCTGTCCCTGCCTGTGGTAGTGATTGTGCACGGGAGCCAGGACAACAACGCCACAGCCACTGTGCTCTGGGACAATGCCTTTGCTGAGCCTGTGAGTGCCAGTGCCATGTGGGGCAGGACAGGCCCTGTAGGCCCCGGGGGGGTGCGGAGTCGGGCTCAGCCTCCCAGCAAGACCTGCCCAGAGGCAGCAAGCAGAGCTCGGTGCTGACCCTGCTTTCTGCCCCCAGGGCCGTGTGCCCTTTGCCGTGCCTGACAAGGTGCAGTGGCCGCAGCTCTGCGAGGCACTCAACATGAAGTTCAAGGCAGAGGTGCAGAGCAGCCGTGGGCTGACCAAGGAGAACCTGGTGTTCCTGGCACAGAAGCTGTTCAACAGCACCAGCTCTCACCTGGAGGACTACAGCAGTACTACAGTGTCCTGGTCCCAGTTCAACCGGGTGAGCAGCCTGGGATTTGTATGGGAGAACTGTGGAGTGTCCTCAGTGCTTGTGCTGGGGGGCTGTGCTGGGCTTATTCACCCGGGGGTCCCACAGTCAGGTCCCTGAGTCACCGCTGCATCCGATACCTGTGTTGTGTAACAGTGGCTCCAAGGCTGGTGTCAGGAGTGATCATTTTCTGGGCATTTCAACAGGAAAACCTGCCTGGGAGGAATTACACCTTCTGGCAGTGGTTTGACGGGGTCATGGAGGTGCTGAAGAAGCATCTGAAGCCGCACTGGAATGATGGGTAAGAGCCGCCCTGCCCTGTGCTGCCCAGCCCAAGCCTCCTGCCCTGACGCCCTGCTCTGCCTAGGGCCATCCTGGGCTTCGTCAACAAGCAGCAGGCACATGACCTGCTCATCAACAAGCCCGACGGGACCTTCCTCCTGCGCTTCAGCGACTCAGAGATCGGTGGCATCACCATTGCCTGGAAGTTCGATTCCTGTGAGTGTGTGCCAGGCGCTGGCACCCCCAGACCAACTGTCCCTGGGGCTTGGCCATCAGGCCACAGGGTACTGGCAGTGCCATGGCAGGCACACTAGAGCCTTCCTCTGGAAAGGGGCGAGTGTGAGAGCCCACGGGATGCCTCAGCCGCCTTGTAGGGAGCAGCGCTGCCCTCACTCGCTGCAGCCATGGCTGCACTGGGCCCAAGTGCTGGCAGCAGTGGGGAGGAGTGACCAGGCTGAACCCTCCGACCCAGCCCTGGGGGCTGATGTGGACTGTATGAAATGCAGTGACTCTGTGGTGCTCCCCAGTGCAGGGGTTTGCAGGGGTGGCTTGACCCTATGCAAGCAGGAGTCTGCTTGTTGCTGTCCTCCACGAGTGCATCCTTTGGAGGGTTGCATGGCTGTGGAGCAGTGCAGAACTCCATGGAGCCCTTGTGGCTGGGGGACCCACCCCCTGCATGTTTGGATGAGGCCAGACCTGCCTTGGGTTCACTGTGTCTCCTGCCTTATCCCATTTCCTGGTGACATATGCTTTGTCCTCAACTGTTGCCAGGGGAACGGTGTAGTGTGGGACATGCAGTTGGCTGCTTGACGTGACCTCACAGCCTGTGTCCAGAGCAGGACCAGGAGCCACCACTGGCTCTGGACATCACCATGGTCCTTGCTCTTGTCTTGCAGCTGAGAGGATGTTCTGGAACCTGATGCCTTTCACCACCAGGGACTTCTCTATCCGCTCCCTGGCTGACCGCCTTGGGGACCTCAGTTACCTTATTTACGTATTCCCTGACCGGCCCAAGGACGAGGTGTTCTCCAAGTACTACACGCCGGTTCTCTGTGAGTCCACGCCAGGTAGCGCTGTCCCTTCACCCCACATGCATCCCCTCCTTTGTGCATCCAGCTGGCATGGAGCCGGGGCTCACAACACCCGCCACCGCAGGGCTGCATTGGCTTCACAGGCGCTCTGCAGCTGGCCACATGTGAGCCCCCAGTGCTGCCATGGGCTCATGCCACGTTTTGGGGCCTCAGCACTGCCTCCTTCCCTTTAGCTAAAGCTGTGGATGGATACGTGAAGCCACAGATCAAGCAAGTGGTGCCAGAGTAAGTATGACCCCAAAGACACACCCTGGGCACTGAGTCCCATGGGATTTCCCTTGCTGAGGTGGCAGGGATGGCCAGCAGCCCAGGGCACTGCAGAGCTCAGCGTCAGTGCTGCCAATGGCCACATGGCTGCTGAGCCTTGGGAGATGCTGTTCCGAGGGGGGCAGAAATTTCCAGAGTGCGGCTTAACCCCAGGATGCCCACCCTGTCCTACACCAGTGCTCATGAGACCTATCCCCATAGGTTTGTCAACGCATCAGGCGATTCTGCCCCTGGAGGGGCCACCTACATGGACCAGGCGCCCTCACCTGCCGTCTGCTCCCAGCCCCCTTACAACATGTACACCCAGAAGTAGGTACCACGTCCCCCACCCCCATCCTGCCGTGGCCAGTACCCCTCTCACCTCCTGCCTCTTGCAGCCCAGACCCTGTGCTGGACCCTGAGGGGGATTTCGACCTGGATGACACGATGGATGTGGCAAGGCATGTGGAGGAGCTGCTGCGACGCCCCGTGGACAGTCAGTGGATCCCCCATGCCCAGTCATGATGGGCAGGCACCCAGTTCCTCGCCCCAGGCCTCAGTGCTGCGAGGACTGTGCTGTGTTCGTGTCTCTGTGCCAGGGGGGCGGCAGGTCGGCTCTGCCCCCAGGATTTGCTCTGTGCTGCCCTGAAACACAGGCTGGCGTCCGGCTCTTTGGTGTTTATGCCCTTGTATAAACGGCAGCGGATTTGTCGCATGGTTTTCCTGTATGTTCCTTTTAAGAGGCCCAGCTTCGGCTTTCCGCTTCCGCCAGCAGCAGCCCCACAGCCCCCAGCTCCGCCTGCGGTGCTGCCGGGGCAGGGGCCAAGTCCAGCCTCGGGTTTGCTTTCGCAGTCGTCACTAAGAATGTACGTGTCGCCCTCTTGTTCTCCCCCGCGTCTCTGTTCCCAGGGGGGCACGGGGGCATGGGGCAGAGCAGGGTTGGGCTGGGGCTCCCCCCGGCCCATGCTGGCGCTCTGCTCCACAGCAGCAGGGTCCCCTCCAGGCCTCATCTCCTCCTCTGGCCCCAAGGATGCAGGAGCCCCTCTGGCTTTGGTGTCCTCTCCGGAGCTGGTGCAGCACGAGGGTGGCAGGGTGCGAGGGCACCTAGCGAGGGTAGTCGGGTGGGCAGGGGGTTTGGAGGAGTGTAGCCCTCTGCCTCCCACCTCTCTCCTCGCCCTGGCAGGAAGCTCTGGGGCCCTGGCCATGTTATTTTTCTATCACAGAGTAAATAAAGCACGGAATATTTTTGTAACACAAAAGCTCTGGGTTCCAAGTGTGTCTTCGGGCAGAGGTAGGTCCTTCCAGGGGGCTGTATGCTCTCCATCTCCAGCTGGTGCATGGGATGGATGCCGGGGCTGGGCTCAGGGTTTGAGGTCCCTGCCTCTGAGGGCAGGGGCATCGGGCCTCCCCTGGCACAGGCAGGACGCATGCAGAGGGTTCCGCCGGGGCCGGGGGGCTGCCCAGGCTATGGGGATGAGACAGGGGCCATTTTTCCGGGCAAAACGTGAAGCAAACCGGATCAATTGTTCTGTTTCTTCAAAGAAGGAGCTTCCTCCTGATGGGGACGCAGGGGGCGCTGCTACTCGGGGTTCACTTGCGGTTGAGTTCCCCTCCGGGCCGGGGGTTCCGGGGGTGCTGTCGAAAGGTGAAAATGAAAATAAAAGTAAAGCGGGGAGGGGAGGGAAGCGGCGCCAGGCGCGATAAATCTCCGTCATTTCTGCCGGAGGCGGAATAGCCGGTGGCCGGGGAGGGTCCGGGGTCGGGTCCCTGCGAGGGGGCGGCGGTCGCGACCCGAGATGCTGCCGGCGGTGGCCGTCGCGGCGGTGGTGGCCGTGGCCGTGGCCGTGGCCGTGGCCGTGGCCGTGGCTGTCCCCGCGCTGCGGCACCGCCTGGTCCGCTCCGCGCTGCGCTGCGTCGGGGGCCGATACCGGCGGCGGCTGGAGGCGCTGGGCATCGACGTGCGGCGGAGCCAGGAGCGGCGGCTGCGGCAGCTGCTGGGCACCGGCACCGGCGCCGGTGCGGCCGGCGGTGAGGGCAGGGCGGCGGCGCGGGGGACTGGACGGGCGGACGTGCCGGGGTCGCCCCCCCTCACCCCGTGCCTCTCCTGACAGGCTGCCAGGAGTTCCGGGAGCGGCATCCCCTGGCGCAGCGCTGCCGGGACGGAGCGCCGGGGCATGCGGTGTCCCCAGTGCGCCCCTGGGCTTTGCTCCGCGCCTGCTGGGACACAGACTCCCCGCTGCAGGTACGGGGGCGGCGGGCGCGGACCCCGCGGGGTCTGACCCCCGCAGGATCTGCCCTCCTGACCCCGTCCTGCCCCACAGGGGTCCCTGCTCTACCTGGATGCCCTCGGTGCCGCCTTCCCGGGGGTGCTGGCCCACCAGGGCACGGCGCTGCTGCACTGGAGCCCGGGCAGGCCCCGCGCCCCGGCGGGGTGGCCGCTGCCCACCCTGTACTGCACCCCGGCCCCGGCGGGCGCTCTGGCGTCGCGGGGCACCGCGCTACGGGTGCAGCTGCTCTTCGCGCTGCGGCAGCGCGCCCTGCGGGTGCTCGAGGCCGGGCTGGCGGCCGAGCTGCACGACGCGCTGGCGGCCCTGCGCACAGAATGGCCCCTGCTGGCCCAGCAGCTGGCGCTGGGCAGGCTGAAACCCCAGCCCGGGCTGCCCGAGGGGGTGCGGAGCCAGCTGCAGGCGCTGCTGACCCCTGATGCTGCCCGGGCGGCCGAGCTCCGCACTGAGTGTGCCCGCGGCTTCGAGGGCATCGTGCGGCGCCTATGGCCACAGCTGGAGGTGGTGGTGGTGGGGTCAGCACACGGCACAGAGCGGCTCTACTGCGATGCCCTCCGCCAGGCTGACTGCCAGGGGCTGCCCTTCTACTCCCCCTTCTACCAGGTGGCAGGAGGTGAGCGTTCCCTGTCCCAGGGTGTCCCCATGGCCTGCCCTGGGTGCATGTGGGGAACCGCTGCTGTATGGCAGCACAGATCCCCTGCCCCATCTCTGTGCTACATCCCCTTCCTGCTCCCCAAAACCAGCTCTGTCCTGGCACCAGCAAAAAATTCCCCCTTGAAGGGGCCAAGGCTGTGTGGGCAAGGATAGAGGGTCTGGGGCCTCACACTGATGCATGCTGCCTCTGACCAGCCCTACTCGGTGTGAACCTGTGGCCAGAAGAGCCAGTGCCTCAATTTCTGCTGTGCTCTGACTGGGCTTTCTTCGAGTTCCTGCCCTGCCCTGCAGAGGAGGAGCCACAGACGATGCTGCTGGATGAGCTCTGGGAGGGACGGGAGTATGGGCTCGTTGTGACAGCTCAGCCAGGAGAGTACAGGTGTGTCCTCCCTGCCATGCAGTTTTGGGGGGGCCACCTGCCCCAGCCCCACACACCCAGTCCCACCTCACACTCCCTCTGCCCACGCAGGTGTCATACCGGGGAGGTGCTGAGGGTGACTGGCTTCCACAGACAGTGTCCTGTAGTGGAACCTGTGCGCAGGTGAGGATATGCCAACCCCTGCCCCTCACCTTGGGGAGCTTTGGGGTGGTCCTGTGGCAGGCAAGGTCTGTACAGGAGGGTGCCTGTGCCCCACCCTGTCCCTGTGCACCACAGGGAGAGCCAGAAGTTGAGTGTGCGGGGTGAGAGTATCCCTGAGGAGCAGTTCTGCCAGAGCCTGTGCCGCGCCCTGGGCATGTGGCCGGGTGCTCACCTGGTTGACTATGTCTGTGCGGAGAGTGGCCTGCTGGGTGAGGTCCCCTGAGCTGCCTGAGTCCCCCCAAAGTGTGGGTGGTGCCGTCTGGGGCTCTGCCTGCCCTCCCATGCCCAGCTGGGCTGGGGGCTGCAGGTGTCCCTAATGTGCTCATGGTGCTGCTCCAGGTGACTCTTCGGGACCCTGTGCTCCCCACTACGAGGTGTTCATGGAGCTGCAGGGCCTGCGGGACCTGTCAGAGGGGCAGCGCTACAAGGTGAGGGGAGTGTGGGCTCTGGTCCAGGGTGGCCTAGTGGCATCTGGTGGGGTTTGCTGAGAGGCACTGGCACAACAGTGTGGGACCAAAATGAGCAGCTGCCCTCTCTTTGCAGCTGGACCAGTGTCTTCAGGAGGATTTCCCTGTCTACAAGTCCTTTCGCTTCAAGGGCAGCATTGGGCCCCTGCACCTGCACCTGGTGGGGTCTGGGGCCTTTGCCCAGCTGCGGGAGGCGCTGGGCTCCGCTGTGCCCATGCCCAGGGTGCTGCGGGAGGAGCAGCTGCTGCGGCTCATTCAGGGCTCCATCATCTCCTAGGGCAGCCCAGGGGTCCTGCAGCCCTCCCACCCTGGGCTTCACTTGATGTGTACCCTCCAAGCCATGTCCCTGCTGTGGGGGTTGAGGAGGTGAAGGTGCCCAGCTCCAGGGGTTTGGCTGAGCGGAGCAGATGAACACAGTGAGCTTGACCATGCCTCTGCTCCATGGCAGCAGCTGGCACCACCACTGGGCACCTGCTCAGTGCTGCTGTGGGAATGGAGCAGGTGCTTTGGAGTGTCATGGGGCAGTGGGGTCCTGCAGCCACCAGATCCCCTCACTCAGTGCCTTGGCAGCACCCGCAGCCGCCGTGAAGTGCGTCCCTGTGCCTTTCCCAAGAGACCTTGGCTGTCGCAGCCCATGTTCCAGGCAGAGGCCACAATGGAAACCTCTGCAGGAGCAGGAAGATCAGCAGAGCTTGGCTCATCACTGCACTGAGTGCTTGGGGCCCTGTGGCATTTTGTCCCCTGACAGGGACAGTGGACAGGATGCAGGGTGGGCCAGGCTCCAGTGCACATCCAGTGGTTTAGGAAAGTATAAGCTCCAGTGAGAAAGGCTTTTAATGTTTTAAAAAGCAGAAGCAAAATAAAGGAGGATTATCTCTTAAAAATAAATAAAGGTCCGTGCTCTGGGATTGATTTTTTATACTAATATTTTAAATCCTCATTAAAGAGATTGCTCAAGCAATCTGACTACTCTGGGGGCTGTGGAGTCACTGCTGTTCTTGGCGGTCCTGAGAAAGGGACAACCATGAATATTTAACTGGCTCAGTGGCTGGCTGGGCTCTGGAAGTGTCGGGTTCTTTGTGCCTTTAAGGCACCCGTGTATCATCGGAAGGGACTAGTCCTTTCCCTGCCCACTTGTTAAGGGTTATTTTAAGGGCTGGTGAGGGCGTGCGGGGCACCCGCTGTGCCGCAGCTGCTCCCGGGTGTTGGGCAGGAGGTGATGTCTTGGACAAGGCTCACACAAAGCAAAGCATCCCTCGGCACAGCCGAGACCCCCGCCAGGGATGAATCGGGCTGGACTCTGCCAGGAAAAAATTAGAGCACAATTTCTGCAAGTCGGAGAGAAGCATTGCCTTGTACTGGGGGTACGCTGCAGCAAAAGCCTTGAGCCTCCTGCCCGGGAGAGGTGTGTGGGGCAAGGGCTGCACTGGCCGGCTCTGCTTGCGCTGCCCTGCCTGGACACCGACCCCGGGGAGGGTGCAGGCTGGCGGAGGCACTCCGCTGAGCAGGGCCACGCTGCCGCGTGTCAGCTGAGTTTGGGTGCCGGGCTGCAGGGTTCAAGGTCGATTTCAGTGCCCAGCAGTAGGGTGCAGCTTGTTTTGGGTGCAGGCTCGTTTGGGCTGCTGGCACCAAGGTTGCAGGGTGCGGGTGCCTCCCTGCAGGGTACTAGGCTGGGTTTGGGTGCCAGTTTGCAGGGTGCGGGCTCGACCGGGGTCCCTCCGAGATGGGACGGCTGCCGGGCCCGGGCGCTGCGGCGCTGGGCGGATGCCGAGGATGCCCCGGCGGTGGGAGGTGCCGGGGCCCGTCCCCGAGCCCCGCCGCTGCAGCCCGGGGCGGGGGGGCCGCGCCGTCCCCGTCCCCATCCCCGTCGCGTCCCCGCCCCCGGCCCGGCCCGTCCCCTCCTCCCAGCCGCGCCACCTCCCGCCCGCTCCGCCACTGAGCCCGCAGCGGCGGCGGCGGCGGGCGCAGGCTCCGGGCGTCCCGGGGCCCCGCGGCGGCCGCTGCCCTGAGGCCGCGGGGGATGGCAGAGGGGCCCCGGGGCGCTCAGCCGCCGGGCTCGCCCCGCCCCGCTGCCCCGCTGCCCAACGGGCCCCGTGGCGGCGGCGGCGGCGGCGGCGGCTGCGGCAGCCCCGGCTCGGGCTCGGGCAGCAGCAGCCGCGAGGACTCGGCGGAGCGAAGCCCCGCGCCCACCGCGCCTCGGGCCAGCATCATGAAGGTGAGAGCGAAGCACCGGCCCGGCCCACCCCGCACTCCGGGACCGGCACCTGCGCAGCGCTCGGGATCTGAGCCGTGTCCCACCGCCGAGACGCACAGCCCCCCGCGCTGGCCCTGCCCGCCGCCCCCCGCTGCCCCTGGGCCCATGGGGCGGCTCCGCGGAGCTGCGGAGGAGCCGCATCCCCGGTCGATGCCCGGGGGTTACCACCTGCCCGCGGCGCCGGTGACGCCGGGACTGACTCGATATCTCCGTGCCCTGCCCGGCCCCGGGGTTCCCAAGGGCACAGTCTGTCCCGGCCGCCTCTGTGGAGTGTCCATGGGTCCTACCGTGCGGTGCCGCGGGTCCCCTGCATGGCCACATGGCAACATCACCCGGTCCTGCTCAGGGCACCATTGGGTGCCAGAGAGAAGGCTCCCACTCCTGCCCCTCGAACCGCTTATGCTCTCCCGTGCTGCCTTCTGCCAAGTGCTGAGCCTTTGACCGGCCTGGCCAGCTCCTCGCCTTCTCCTGACACCTCTCAGAGCCGGGACGTAGTGGGGCCGGGGGTCAGGGAGGGCCTGGGGGGTCTCCCACATATGTGGGCAGTGGATCACACATGCGCTTTCCTAAATGAACCCCCAATTGTGCTGATGCTGGCGGTGCTTGCTGACACAATGGGTCACGTCCGCCCGGGACTCGCCTCCCCGCTCCCAGCAGCCTATTTTAAGCTGGGATTGCTCCAGTGCTATTAATACCCCATGTGGGGGCTGTTCCCGTGGTGCCCCAGCCCCACTCTTCTGCTCCGGGACCCGGTTCCCTGGGCAGCGGCGTCGGGACCCTGAACCCCTCCCCGCGCCTGCCGGGGCTCCCACCGCAAACTGTTGCGGGGGTGGCCGGGCTGCACCCACGCGGTGACACCTCCCGGTGCTCCCGTGCAGCCCAAGGCTGATGCCGCTGCGCCGTCAGTGCCCGGATTCCCTGGGGATTCCGTCGGGATGTCCTGCTCCTTCCGGGCAGGCCAACATCCCTCCCGGTCGCGGGCGCTGCGGGCTGGGTGTGCCGAACCCCCCGCTTGCCCCCGGGCCAGGCACATCCCCCCCATCACCACCTGCGTCAGCGCGGGATTTGGCCTCACGTGAAGGTCGGGTGGCCCTGGGCCAGCGCAGGCGGGGGAGGGCGCTGGCCGGGGCGGAGGTCAGACCCGGACAGTGTCCCCAGCTTATGCTGATCCATCGTGCAGCTCCGAGTCCATCCGGGGCCTGAGTGGCAGTGGAAGCATATGTGGGAAGAGCTGACAGCTCTGTTATTTTTTGGGATTTCCAGAAAAGGCTGGAGGAGTGAATCTGAAAGTACAACTCACCAGCCATGTGGAGCTGGGGGGCCCCGGGGCAGCGGGATCTAGAGCTGGTCTCTGCAGTGTCCCTGTGCCCTGTCTGCAGGACCTGTCCCCTTCTCTTTTCCCAGGCTAGAAGCAGAGGGGTCTGGAGGTCTGTTGTGCTATGAGGATGCTGGAGAGAGACTTGGGGTACTGAATCTACTCTTCCCTACTGCAGGAGGTGGCCCTTCCCCAGCATCTGGCTGTCCTGTCTGTTGTGACCCTTCCCCATCCTGTGCCAGTTCCAGGAGCTGTGTGGTGCCTCCACTGGGATCTGGTTCCATGGCCCCTCGCTGGGGAGCAGCAGCTGGTGCTGCGGGGAGTGGATGTGTCAGTTGCTTTCTTCTTGGCAGGGAACAAATGATGGTAGAAAAACCCTGACTGTGCCTGGTCTCCTACTGCCTCTGCTCTGGGGCTGCAGCATGTCTGTACCCCTGCCTGCATCCCTGCCAGTACTGCCTGGCCCAGGATAGGGTAGTGGGGAGACCCGGGACCTGGGGAAACCAGCTGCACATGAGTCATGACATGGCCAGGCTAGGGAATAAGGGGAAAGGAGGGATGACTGATGGGCCCTTCTCCATCCTGAGCCTGGGAGCAGGTTGCATGGCCGGTAGCAGCGGCTGCCACATGAAGGCTGAGATTAGGGCAGCAGCACTTGCCATGGCACTAATGCAGGAGGTAATTGGCTAAAGAGGTACTTAGCACACGCTGCAGAGCTGGGCAGTGCACAAGCAGCTGGGACGTGCCCTCCGTGCCCAGCCCGTGCTCACCATTGGCATCGTGGGTGGCATCAGCACCATGGTTGGTGCTTCCCTCTGCAGATTCCTGGCTGCTCTCTGCCAGCTCGGTGGCACAGTGATCAGGATCACTGCTCTGGCTGCAGTCCTGCCCCCAGGCTGGAGGGGCCCTGTCCTCCCATGTCATGTCCTCCCAGCTGTGCTGCTGCGCACTCCTCACCCGCCTTTGCTGCTCCTGCCTGCACCTTGCCCAGCTCTTCGTGGGGTGTCCCCAGGGCAGAAGACCATTTGGAACAGCCTATGAAGGGGCTACCAGGGAGCAGTGTCTCTTCCCTGCCAGTCCCCGGGCCGGAGTGAGGAGCTGCAGGCAGGACACCCCTTGCACCCGCTGCCCTGCACTTGCTGCCGGCCCACACAGAGGGAGAGCAGAGCCCGTGTGCTGCAGGGCGCTCGTGGGTCTGTGCCACATATCTGCACCCCGAAGTGCTGCAGAGGGCACCCTCTTCCCTTCCCAAATCCCGAAGGGTGAGGAGCTGCAGGGGAGGCGTTCGGGCTTTTGGCCTGGCGTGGGTACCAGTGGGCTGGTGCCGGCTGGGTGTGACTGGCTGCCTGGAGGCAGGTCCCTGGTGCTGGGTGCACGCAGGTCCCCCGCCCGTGTTTCCTTTCCGGATTGATTTCCTGTTTTCGGCTGTGGGGCCCGGTGCGGAACCGCCCGGGGTGGGTGCGTACCCGGAGCGGGTCGGTAGAGATGCGGAGGACCTGCCCGGGGCAGAGGGTGCTGCCCTCGGTGCCCATCGCCCCGAGGCGGGACGAGGGCCGGGACTGCCCGTCAGTGGAGCGCTCAGATTGCAGATTGGAGGAGCCATCCGGCAGGGACTCTTTCCCCGCAGGGCTTGCCAGTGCTGTGACCTGCCGCTGAGCCCCTGCCGACCCGGGCTGGTTGGCACGGAGGAGGGGTCCTGGAGCTCGGCCAGCTCCGTGGAGCAGTCTGGCACTGCGAGAATGCAAATAGCTCACATCCAAGCTCCGGGACAGCAGGATCTGGCTGGCTCTAACAAGGGGATGAGGGCTGAGGCTGGTTCCCCTGTCCCTGGGCCACTGTGTCCAGGTATCCCTGGGGGAGCCATCTGTCCATCTGTGCAACCTGTCCCAACTGCCCTTGGCCAGGAGGTCTGACGCCAAGGGGCAGATCCCAACACCCCGGTGTCAGGCACAGGGACATTCTCCAGCCACAAACCCATGCAGGAGATGTGGAAGGTCACAGGACACTGGAGAGAAACACCTCCTCACCCCCAACCTGGGCAACTGGGCAGGACTTGCCTCTGACAGAGACACCATCAGATTAGAGGTGACTCACCATAATCTTGAAGAAGTGGATTAAATCTCCTCCTACTGCGCTACTTAATGAAATCCATCCCATAATACACTCCTGGCCCTGCTGTTCCCCCTCATCTCCTGCCCCTGCCATCTCCTTGGCAACAGGGTCCCCCTTCCTTGCTGTGGGGCAGGGCAGAGTGTAGGCACGGGGTGCTGGCAGCAGACAGCCCATGCTCCTGTGACCCCTGGCTCTGCAGGACCGTGCTTGTCCCCAGCACATGGCAATGACAGGGGCTGTCCTGCTCCTCTCCTGACAGAAGACTGGGGGGTCTGGCTGGGGCTCCCCACCCCAGCAGCTCTGCTCATGCATCACATGCCAGGCATTGGTTTCCCTCCGGTGTTACCCAGTCCAGGGAGCTGGGAACTGCACTGAACTGCCAGTGTGTGGCCATGCCTCCGAGGGTGAGCAAGCAGTGGGGAAGGATCTGTCTCAGGGCTGGGAGCAGGAAGGAAGGAAGGAAAGCAGAGTTAAAATAAACCAGGCAGGGAACTGTGGGGGAGGCCAGGGCTGGAGCCAGCTCCCAGCCTCCAGGAGAGGGATGAACCAGGTTGAACTGGGCTTCATGTGGCATTGGGACACCCTCGGGCAACCTGGGGTGCTGCACTTTGCTTTGGGCTAGTGCAGGGGGACCATGAGGCAGGAGGGCACCAGGAACTGGTGGGGTGCATGATGCCTGCTTGTCCCTGACAGCTCTGCCCCTTTCCCACCCTGGCAGGATGGCTCCCGGCAGCGGCCGCCACAGAAGAAGAAGACAGTGTCCTTCAGCTCCATGCCCAACGACCGCAAGATCAACAGCACGGCCGCCTGCATCTCCCTCATGCTGGAGGGCTGCGAGCTGAAGAAGGTGCGCTCCA
Organism: Pithys albifrons albifrons; assembly: GCF_047495875.1. Classification (NCBI taxonomy): domain Eukaryota; kingdom Metazoa; phylum Chordata; class Aves; order Passeriformes; family Thamnophilidae; genus Pithys; species Pithys albifrons. Next base: position 539,635 of record NC_092482.1, read on the forward strand.
ACTCCCGCATGTACAGCCGCTTCTTCGTGCTGGACACTGACATGCGCTCTGTGCGCTGGGAGCCCTCCAAGAAGGACTCGGAGAAGGCCAAGATCGAGATCAAGTCAGTCAAAGAGGTGCGTGTGGGCAAGAAGACACCTGTCCTGCGCAGCAATGGCCTCTCCGACCAGTTCCCGGATGAGTGCGCCTTCTCTATCATCTATGGAGACAACTACGAGTCCCTGGACCTGGTGGCCAGTTCGGCCGATGTGGTGAGCGCCTGGGTGATGGGGCTGCGGTACCTGGTGTCCTACGGGAAGCACAGCCCTGAGGCACCTGGGACTGGCCACCCCAGCCTCCGGACCTCTTGGATCTCCTCTGTCTTCGACCTTGCCGACCTGGATAAGTCTGGTCACATCCCTGTGTCCCGGGCTGTGCAGCTGATCAAAGCACTCAACCCTGGCATGAAGACTTCCACCATCGAGCTGAAGTTCAAGGAGCTGCAGAAGGCCAGTGAGCGTCCTGGAGGGGAGGTGGCCTGTGACCTCTTCGTGGAGGTGTACTGTGAGCTCTGCACCCGTCCCGAGATCTTCTTCCTGCTGGTCCAGTTCTCCAGCAACAAGGAATACCTGGGTGTGAAGGACCTGCTGATGTTCCTGGAGGTGGAGCAGGGCATGGAGGGGGTCACAGAGGAGAAGTGCTTGGAGATCGTTGGCAAATATGAGCCCTCCAAGGAGGGCCGGGAGAAGGGCTATCTGGCCATCGACGGCTTCACACGCTACCTGCTCTCTGCTGACTGCTCCATCTTTGACCCGCAGCACCGCAAGGTCTGCCAGGACATGGCGCAGCCCCTCTCCCACTACTACATCAGCTCTGCCCACAGCGCCTGCCTGCTGGAGGACAACTTCTGGGGCCACTCGGACATCAGTGGCTACATCAGTGCCCTGGGCCTGGGCTGCCGCAGCATCGAACTGGTGCTGTGGGATGGCCCTGAGGGCGAGCCTGTGGTCTATACCAGCCCCTCAGCTGCCTCCTGCGTGCCCTTCCGTGCCGTGGTGGGGCTGATAGATAAACATGCCTTCACTGCCTCTGCCTACCCCCTCATCCTCTGCCTGGTGGTGCGCTGCTCGGCCCCCCAGCAGCGCCTCGCTGCCCAGTGCCTGCGCAAGACACTGGGGGAGAAGCTGTACCTAGAGCCCCCCAACCCCGTGGCATCCTACCTGCCCTCCCCAGAGCAGCTCAAGGGCCGCATCCTCATCAAGGGTAAGAAGCTGCCACCTGGCTGTGAGGACAGCGAGGGGGAGGTGTCAGACGAGGAGGAAGGCTGGGAGCTGGCGCGGCGGCTGGGCCAGGAGGACCGGGAGGCACCGGAGGGAGGTGGCCCGCGGCGGGTGCGCCTCAGCCGGGAGCTCTCGGAGCTGGTGAGCCTCTGCCAGGCTGTTCCCTTTCAGGACTTTGAGAGCTCACGGCGTGGGCAACGCTACTGGGAGATGTGCTCCTTCAGCGAGGTGGAAGCGGGACGCTTTGCCAACGAGTGCCCAGCTGAGCTGGTCAGCTACAACAAGCGGTTCCTCTCCCGCATCTATCCCAGCCCCATGCGCATCGATGCCAGCAACATGAATCCCCAGGACTTCTGGAAGTGTGGCTGCCAGATGGTGGCCATGAACTACCAGACACCGGGGCTCATGATGGACCTGAATGCGGGCTGGTTCCGTCAGAATGGGGCCTGTGGCTACGTCCTCCGCCCAGCCATCATGCGGGAGGAGGTCTCCTATTTCAGTGCCAATGCCAAGGACTCCTTGCCCGGGGTGCCCGCTCAGCTTCTGCACCTCAAGGTTATCAGCGGGCAGAACCTGCCCAAGCCCAAGGGCTCAGGGGCCAAGGGGGAGGTGGTGGAGCCCTACGTCTGTGCCGAAATCCATGGCATCCCAGCTGACTGTGCCGAGCACCGCACCAAGACAGCCCTGCAGAGTGGGGACAACCCCATCTTTGATGAGAGCCTGGAGTTCCAAATCAACCTGCCAGAGCTGGCCGTCCTGCGCTTTGTCGTGTTGGACGATGACTACATTGGGGATGAGTTCATTGCCCAGTACACCATTCCCTTCGAGTGCCTGCAGCCTGGCTACCGCCATGTCCCCCTCCAGTCACTGGCCGGGGAGCCCCTGCCCCACGCCACCCTCTTCGTGCATGTGGCCATCACTGACCGCCGTGGTGGGGGTAAGGGGCACCGCCGGGGGCTGGCGGGGCGCCGGGGCCGCCGAGTGCGGGAATACACCTCCACCAAGGCCACAGGCATCAAAGCCATCGACGAGGTCTTCCGGACGGCCACGCAGCCACTGCGGGAGGCCACTGACCTGCGGGAGAATGTGCAGGTACAAACCCTGCAGAGGCACTGGGGAACCTGGTTTTTGTGGGAGAGGATGGGGTCTGGGTGTCCGCCTCTTCCTTGGAGACGTGAGCAAGGAGCCTTATCTGGAGAAGAGAGGCAGGGGAAAGGGGGTTGTTCCCGGGTAGAGAGCCACTGACGCCAATCTCTGCCCACAGAACGCACTGGTCTCCTTCAAGGAGCTGTGTGGACTGACGCCTGCTGCCAACATGAAGCAGTGCATCCTGACAGTGTCCACGTGGCTGCTGCACAGTGACAGCACGCTCAGCGTCACCCTTAACCTGGCCGAGCAGTACCCCCCCATGGAGGCCCAGGGCCCCATCCCTGACCTGCTGCGCAAGGTCCTCACTGCCTACGAGACGGTAAGTGCCATCCTGCCAGGGCTCAGTGGCACCAGGGCCAGTGCCCTGCCCAGGACAGGGGAACCTGAACTTGCTGCATCCATCCTATGTCAGGGGAGGTGAGCAGAGGAGGGGTTGCTTAGGGGCTGCCTGGGGGCTGCCCAGGGGGAAGCCTTGCCAAGGCACAGGCTTTTCCAGCTTAGTATGACCCTGGGACCCCTCAGCCCCCCCTCCTCTGCCTGCACTGCCTGCCCCTTGCGCTGGTCCTGCCAGGTGGGAGAAATCCCATTAATAGCCAGAGCCAGAGCTGCTTCCTTCCTTTGTGTTGTAGAGAGCCTGGCCACTGACCAGGTGTTGGTCACACCACACCTGGCCATGTATGGTGAGGTGAGGAGGGCCAGATACCAGGCACCATGCTGGGGTGACAGGCAGCCCCTGACAAGCCCAAGCCCAAGCCCTGTTTTCCCATCCCCTCGGCCAGCGAGTGCAGGGCCAGGGCTGCCCAGCTCCTCATGCTGCCCCTCTCCCCAGATGATCCAGACCAGCCGGACTCTGATCGAATCTGCCGACGTGGTGTATGGGAAGCTCATCCAGGCACAGCAGGCAGGTGGGTCCCAGAGGGCAGTCCCGGCCCCAGTGTGGCTCTGGGCACATCCTGGGGTGTGGGGCCTCCTGTGCTGGAATGGGGTGGGGATGGGTGGGCTGCAGAGCTGTGTGGGAGGGAATGAGCAGAGCGGGAGAGGCTGATGAGGAAGCAGGGAAGAGTCATTAGCTGCCAAATGCCAGAACGTAATTAGTGCCAGAAATAACAGGCTGGGGCTGACGGCAGAAGAGGCAACTGAGTGTTATGACTTCCCAGACACATGGCAGAACCCACACAGGCAGGTGCTGCTGTCACCTGCCTCAGTCCCTCCCTGGCCACCCCCACTGCAGCAGCTGGTTGGGACCCCCAGGTCCACTCCAGGCCCTGATGGCTGCATGGCCTCTCTGTGGGCCCCCATGAGGGGCTGCCAGCCAAGAGCTTGTGTGGGCTCCCCATCGGGCTGGAAGAGCCTCAGGAGCTGGAGGGACTGAGGGGGAAGGCGGGGACCTTGTTCTGCCATCCCCTCATGCCAGCTTAGCTGCCAGCAGCCCTGTTTGTTCTCTGCCTACACGGCAGACGGAAACCTCCCTGAGCTCTTGGCTTTTGGCTCTGGCACTGCTTCCAGCACTGGGGGAGTGAGCAGTGGGGCATGGGCTACAGGACACAGGTGAACTCTGTGCCCTCCTGTACTGCTCCAGCTGCTGTGCTGGTGTGTTGCAGGGCGTGTGCGTAGGGTGTGTGGCCCCTCTGGGGAGTGGAGAGTAGTGGTTTGGGGTCTGCAGCCCCCACCCCCATGCCCTGGTGCTGTCTGTCCATGCTTCTGCCTTGGCTGTGCCCCTGTGGCACTGGCATGGCTGGTGCCCAGCTGGTGGGCGCTGGGGGTCATGAGAGGTGTGGGCTGTGGGGGTGTGCAGGCTGGGGGTGCTGATTGACAGCGTGTGGGCCAGCAGGCTGCGTAGGAGCCCTCGAGTGGGCCCGGAGCTGGTGCTGCGTCAGGAGGGGTAAATATAGACCTGCTCATGATTGCATCACGTGGTGCTCAGCGCTGGGGCCTGCACTGCGGTGGGGGGACCTGGGGGCCATGGTGTGCAGAGCTGTGCCTCTGAACAGGGTCTTTGCTACCCTTCTGAATCACATGACCTCTGGTGCCCTGAACCGCCACAGGCTGTGGCCACCGCCATGGGATGCTGGGGGCTCTGCTGGCTCGTTGTTCCTGGTGTGGAGGGGTCTTGGGGCTGCTGAGGCAGTGGAGAACCCGTTCTGCCTGCACCCCCATGGCAGGCAAAGGGCTTCCCTCTGGCTTGGTCCCTGCTGGAGGTGGGTAGTGGGCATCCCCATGCCGGCATCCCTGCATTCACTGCCACTCCCGTCTGTGCAGGGATGGATTTCCACAAGGAGCTGCACCGCATTGAGACCAAGGAGGGGCTGCGGGGCCGCAAGCTGCAGAAGGCGCTGGAGAGCTTCGCCTGGAACATCACTGTGCTCAAGGTGAGGGGTGAGAGCTGCACGCACACACCTGTCCTGCCCTGGCACCTCACCCTGGTGCCTCCACTCTAACACCTCCCCTGATGCCCTCTCCCTGCAGGGCCAGGCTGACCTCCTGAAGCACGCCAAGGCGGAGGCATTGGACAACCTGTGGCAGATCCACAATGCAGGACAGTCCTGTGGCATCGGCAGGAACGGCTCGGCCTCACCGGAGCTCTCCCGGCCGCGCGTCCCACTGGACCCCATCCCTGAGACAGACGGTGGTGGCGACACGGCGTCCTGCTAACCCCGGCCTGGGGCTTGGGGGCCCAGACTGAGCACCCCCAGCCACAGGGGCCAGGAGCAGGAGCCCCAGCCTACCCATGGACAGGGGGCTGCCTGCAGGCTCAGCCTGTCTGGAGGGAAATGTCTGGAGTGGAGTGCCTGCACTCTGCAGTGTTGAGGAGCTGCATCAGCGATCGGTGGAGAGGTTGAAGAGGGGCGATCCTGCTCCTGCTTGTCCCCCACGAGCTCCCAGGGGACTCCTCCATCCCTCCCACATGCTTCCAAAGCCAGCATTCTGCTGCAGGGCCAGTGGAGATGCTGGTACTCCAGTGCCCGTGTGTTTTTACCCTCAGCCTGCTGTGCCAGATGCTGCTTGGAAAAGCAGCCCCAGGTCTGGGCTCATGCCACCACTCCCCAGGGCTGCAGGTTTGGCATTTATCAGTCCTGGGAAAAGCCTGGCTAGCAGGAAGGGTCCTGGCTAGCCCTGTCAGCTCTGTGGCACCACTGTGCAGAGTGGCTCTGCAGGGCAGCAGCTGTGGCCCCAGGCTGTCAGTGGACAGCAGATTTGACTTGTGGTACCAGGGAGCTGTTGGAATTCATCACCCAGGGCAAGGGGGTCCCAGCACAAACAGAGGTGGGGTTGCTCTGGAGTTGGACTGGGGCTGTGGAGCATTATAAAGAGTGCAAGACCTTCCCTGGTGCTCTGTGGCTCCCTCTGTGCCTGGCACGGGGCCAGGGCGGGATGGGATCAGCGAAGGAGATGAAGGATGGCACTGGGTATGGGGCCCTGATGACACCATCCCTTCCTGGCACCATGGGGAGTGCAAAGTGATGACTCTCCCCTGTCAGGAAGCCATGCTGATGCCAGCACCCCTTTGTTCAGGGGGATAATTAGCCTAATGGGGCTCCAAGGAGTGGCTCTGCATGCTGTGCAGCAGGAGCTGGCCAGCACTGACCTTCAGCCCCTTTGTGCCAGCCCAGCCACACAGCCCATGGGCAATTACAGCCTCATTAGTGCCTGGTGTCCGGACTAGTGAGCACCCACACAATGAGGAGCTGCAAATGAGGGAAAAGGCCTGGATGGTCTCCGGGCTACCGGCCCCAGCAAGTCCGAGTTCGTGTCTCCCAGAGACCATCTACTCCTGCTGGCCCGGTGGTATTTTTGGCATCACTATTGTGCTGGGCCCTATAAAGTGGCAGCAACAGCACAGGGCACTGTGCTCTCGGCTGCCCAGTGGGACTTGCCCCAGAGCCACTTGACTGTCTGAAGACCCCAGGAAGGATGGAGGTGCCCAACATCAAGGTGGGGCTGGGGTGCTGGAGGGGGGATGAGTGCAGAGACTGGGGGGAGGTCACACTATGGTGGGCTTGGGGGTGCTGGAGGGCCTGGACAGTTGCTTGGGAAGCTGAGTGTGTGGCAGATCCCCAGGGTTATACAGCTGTGGCCAGCAACTGATCAGGAGGCTCCTTGGGAGGGAGCTGGGTGCATGGTGCCTGTGGTGTTGAGCGTGGGCACTGTCACTGCTCTTGTGGCACTGGGCAGTGAGGGGAGGGTGTTTGCCATGGCTGCTGTGTGTTGGAGCAGGGCAGGGGTGTGGTGAGGGCACCCACATCTGGCTGCTGGCCATGTCCTAGGGCACCAAAGGGTGACACTCCCAGTTCACCTCGGATGTGGGGCTGGGCCCCCATGGCAACAATCAGGACGGGGGGAATTAAGACACCACTGGGCATGGCAGAACAGGGGGACAGCCCTGGGGCTGTGCACTCTCCCTCTCTCTGCCCTGTCGCTGTCCTACACTAATGCTGCCCATTACTCCGGCAGCTCCAGCGAGCTGCCTGCCTCCTGCTCCTGCTCCTGCTCTGCTCCCTGGCCGCTGCCCGGCAGAGCCTGCCCGACTGCTGCCGGCAGAAGACCTGCTCCTGCCGTGTCTATGACCTCCTGCACGGCATGGGCAACCACGCTGCTGGTATCCTCACGCTGGGCAAGAGAAAGAGTGTTCCCCTGGCCTTCCAGAGCCGACTGTACCGCCTGCTCCACGGCTCCGGCAACCACGCCGCGGGCATCCTCACCATGGGCAAGCGCGGGGAGCACCCTGGCACCACCTGCCACGACACCTCGGGCTGCCCCGTGGGGACAGACACCCAGGCAACACCAGCACTGCGGGGTGCTGACGGCAGCCCTGCCAGCCCCAGAGAGTGCCAGGGACACTCAGGGAGGGACCTGAGCATGAGCCAGGCCCAGGGGACTGTAAGGAGCTTCTATTGAGCAGGGTGGGAGCAGTGAGGATAGAGAGGGGATCCCTGGGGATTCGGTCTCCTGGGACACACACCTGGAGCTCGGTGTAAATGGCACTTTCAGATACCTCCTCCCGCCCCTGGGCCTGCCTCAGCCTCCTCAGGGCACCCCGGGCACTGCGGCCTTTTACAATAAATGGTAGCCAGATGTCACCCAGCTGTGTGGTCTCTCTGAGGAGCGGTCAGGAGGGCACAGCTCAGTGCCTGGGCAGCTGCTGGGGCAAGTGCCTCCCTCCACTGTGCCCGGACTGGGCTCAGGCGTGGCGCCTGCACTGGGGCGTGCGCGGGACCAGCTGGGTGGGTGCAGGACCAGGGCTGGGGCGAACGGAGGGCCGCAGGTCCTGCTCCTTCCTCCGTGGGCCCAGGGGGGCCGGGGCTGAGCGGGTCCTGGAGCCGGGGGAGTCCCGACGCCTCCCCGTTCGGCGGGTGCGGTGCCGAGTCTGTGCCGAGCCGGTCCCGGCGCCACCAACGCGATGCGCCGCGGGGACCAAGTGCCGTGCCCGCGGGCGGGGGCCCGTGTCCGTCGGTGCCGAGGCCCCTCCCGGTGCCGGGGCGGGGCGGGGGCGGGCCGGGAGCCCCGGGCGGGCCGGGATCAGCCCGCGACGCTGCGGAGGGCCCGGGGGCGGCGGAGGCAGCCCCGCCGCCGCAGCCCCTCGGCGGGCGGCCGGGCGGGACGATGCCGGTGATGAAGGGGCTGCTGGCGCCTCAGAACACTTTCCTGGACACCATCGCCACCCGCTTCGATGGCACACGTAAGGCCGGGACCGGGCCGAGGAGGTGGGAGGTGTGGGGGGTGACAGGGCGGGGGTGGCGATGCCCGCAGGAAACTGCGAGGGGACAGGACTCGGTCGGGCCACGGAGCCCCCGCGGCTTGGCCGAGCGCGATCATCCACGCGCTGTTCGTGGACCCTTCCGTGTCCGTGTCCGGGCTCGGTGCTCCGGGACTCCCCCTGTCCCTGTCCCGGCCGCCCCGACGATGCTCTCTCCGCGCCCGCCGCCGGTGCCGCTCGGTGTCGCCCCCGGTGCCGCTCGGTGTCGCCCCCGGTGCCGCTCGGTGTCGACGCAGCCGGGCTCAGCACCAGGGACAGATCCCGGTGGCGGCGGGAGGTGCCGTGCGGGGCCCCGGCAGGGGCGGAGGAGCCCCGGAGGGCGCAAGGCGGGTCTCACGCCGCCGGGGCTGACCTGGGATCCCCGGGGCCCCGCGTTACCCCGTCCCGTTCCCGAGCGGTGTCCGTGTCTCCGGGCGCTGAGCTCCCTCCCCTCTGTTACCGTGTGCCAGGGCCAGGGTGGATTGAAGCCGGGATGGATAGAAGTCGGGATGGATCATGCCCCGGGGCCATCCCTGCTGACACCACACACCACCCGGAGAGGAGCCGCGTTCAGGGCTGACCTCAGCTCCCAGAGAAAACCACCCAGAGCAGGGGGCTCCCAGGCCAGCTGCCTGCAGGGCTGGGCATCTCCTCTCTTGCTGGGAGGGACCGGCATGAAGATGGCACTGGGTTTCCTGCAGCCACTTCTCAGGGCACCGTCGGGTACTCCGGGGCATGTGCTGGCTGCGATGCTGGGCTGGCTCCTGGCCTGTAGTGACACGGAGCCACCCTGTGGCTCAGGGGTCGTTTGCCCAGAGGAGCTGGGATTTGGGACGTTACATGTGGGATGTAATGTGTGAGGGGGCAGCTGGCCCCTGAGCCTTCCCAAGCTCCGACCGAGCTGTGCCTGGAGGTGCAGGGACAGAACCGCCTGTGCCTTGCGCGGGTATCCCACTGTCCTTCTGCACAGACACAGCGCCTGCATATGGCTCTCCAAGGGAAGGGCCCCCAGGAAATACCCCGATGCAAAGCCCTGGGAATTTGCCCCTGGAAGCCGGGCTTTGCCTCGAAGCCCCTGGCAGCCCCTTGCCCGCAGGTGCCCAACCGCCTCTGGGCACTTTTAAACAGTGCGGGGCTTTGCAGGTTTGATGTGCCTCTTATCGGCTTTATCTGCCATGGAGAGGGGTTTAGCGCACTGATACTCGGTGGGAGTTAACCCTGCCTCTCCCGGGCATCCTCTGTGCTGGGCCCGAGGCTCCTGGTGAGGCACGCTGGCCAGCATAACTGGGGGATACTGAGACCCTCAGGGCTACATCCCCCAGCTTGGTGGAGCCACTCCCAAATGCAAACCCTTGTTTTCTTTTCTAATAACACATCCTGGACATCACCATAATCCCAGCTCCCCAGAGCCAAAATCTGGCTTTAGTCACAGCTTCAGGCTATTTTTGCTTCTCCGAGCTAATCCTGGGCTGAGCTGTGCTGTGGTGGCCCCACTGCACCCTCATCAGCCAGGGCTGCCCGTGGCTCCAATTCCCTCCCTCCTGCAGCCTCTGCTGCCCTTGCCCTCCCCTGGAACCGCTTTGCCCACAGTGTGCAGGTGTTGGCATCACTGTGGGTTCCTCTCTGCTATGAGAGGGAGCAGAGCACATCTGCCTGCTCCTGGCTGTGTGGTGCAGGAGTTCTGGGCTGAGAACCCACCACTGGAGACCGTGGTGGAGTTGAGGACAGCCCTGTCTGCCCATGCAGGGTGCAATTGCAGCCCACGCTGGCCACACACCTGCTTCCTTGGCTCTGCTAGAGTGAGTCCATCTGTCTCACTGGCACAGGGACTGCAGCAGAAGCCACTGTGGACTCAGGGCAGAGCCCATGGCTGGGGGCTGCAGGGCAGAGCAGTCATTCTGTAACTGGGCAGGGCATAGGGCTGGCGATGGCTTTACTGTGCCTGGTGCCACCTCCCTGCAAGGGCAGAGTCATGCTGGGAAAGCTCTGTGGTGCTGATAGACTGAGGATGCTGTAGCTCACCTCTCACTCATGCTGGCTGGCCACCAGCCCTTGACTTCCTCCAGGCTCCTGGCTTTTCTCCCACCCTCTCAGCTGGTGCTATAGCACCCCAGACCTCTGGGGATCTCAGCACCACAGCTGGGCACCCCTGGGCTGGCAGCACCCAGCTGGGTGTGCTGCTGCTCCTGCTAAGCTGCCTGAGCCTGGGCAGAGCTGGAGTGGCAGATGGTGAGGGCGAGGCGTGAGTCGCCTCGCGTGGGCAATGGGGGCCGCGAGAAGAATCCAGGGTCCTTCCCCTTCCAGTGCATGAGACTGGGGTCCTGCCAGGGCTGGGGCCTCTGGGGCAACATGGAAGGTGATAGGTGAGCTCTGGGAGCAGCTGGGGGCAGCCAGATGGGAACCTGACTCTGCTTCTCAGAGGGACTTGTGTGGGGCTGGGAGGGCTGGGCAGGCTGTGCTGCCCTTTGGGCCCCATCGTGTGGCCCCAAGTCCTCAGGGACAGCTGTGTCTCCTTTCAGACAGCAATTTCATCCTGGCCAACGCACAGGGCCGGTGTGGCTTCCCCATCGTCTACTGCTCTGACGGCTTCTGCGACCTCACCGGCTTCGCCCGCACCGAGGTCATGCAGAAGAACTGCAGCTGCCGCTTCCTGTGCGGGGTCGAGACCAGCGAGCCCGTCCTGCAGGGCATCGAGAAGGCTCTGGACGGCAGGCAGGAGTACCAGTCCGAGGTCTGCTTCTACAAGAAGGGTGGTGAGTGGCGCTGGGGCTGGGTCCCTGCCCGCAGCTCCGGCTGGCCCTGGGGGGAAGCCACCAAGCAGCGGGGCTGGGCTGCCCTGCCTTCACCACCCTTTTCCTCCACGCAGGAGCTGCCTTCTGGTGCTTGCTGGACATCATGCCCATCAAGAATGAGAAGGGGGAGGTGGTACTCTTCCTCTTCTCCTTCAAGGACATCACAGAGAGCCGGGGCAGGAGCCACCAAGGGGACAAAAAGGAGGGTGAGCCATGGCTGTGGGATGGGGATGGGATTTGGGGAGAAGTGTGTTTGGTGGGCATGTGCAAAGGGAATCCCTGTTCCCTGGAGGGTTCTGCCTGCCATGTACACTCTTGGCACAGCACTCTCACTAACCCAGTGTGTCTTGTCTGCTGCAGAGAAGCAGAGGAACAAGAAGCCTGGAAGTTCACACCTGCGGGCCGCGCGCAGGCAGGGCCGGACGGTGCTGCACCGAATCAGCAGCCAGTTTGCCAGGAGGGACCATGGCGAGGTGAAAATCAACCGTGTAAGGACTGGGGAGACCATCAGCTTCATCCAGTGCCTCCCGAGCCAGGGCTGCAGTGCACTGGCAGTGCAGCAGCTCTCTCAGGGGCAGATCCCAGCAGAGCCCAGCCTTGCTGGGATGTTGTTCCCATGCACACTCATCCCTGGCCTCCTCAGCACCAAAGTGCTCCCCATCCCTGGCAGCCACATGTGTTTGCTTGGCAGCAGAACAGCCCAGCACGTGCCCAGAGCTTGCCATGAGGACAGCAGGTCTGGCAGCTGTGGCAGGGTTGTGCCTCTCCTCACACACTTGCTGTCAGGAAACTCTGGTGCTGGCTCTGAGCGCAGCTGTCCTGGCCCCAGGGAGCACCGTTACCAGGCTGCCAGAGCCGTGGGGCCACCAGACAGGGTAGGGACCAGAGCTGGTCCTGTGCCAGCCCCTTCTCATGGCTGCAGTACGCAGCACAGGGTCCCCAGGCACCACCTGCAGCTGTGGGGCCAGATAGAGGGTCCAAGAGACACTAGAGCCCAGAGCTGGTGAGCATGTAAAGGGTGTCAGTGCATCCATGTTGAATTTTGGGGACTTGGGTGGGATGGCCCCGGCTCTGCCCTCAGTCAGAATGGCCACTCAGTGCCATGTCCCTGCAGAGGCAATCTTTGCACCAGAATGTGAATTGATACCTGACATGGTTCCACAGCTAGCAGCACCAGGGGATTACTGTTAACCTCACTGACTTCATGTTAATTGATGTGCCATAATCACACATTCTGTGCCCGTCTCTGAGGGTGACCTGAGTGCAGGGAAAGAGCATCCATCACCCTGGCATCAGGGGGTGGCAGCCAGACTGGCAAGACTAAGGGGGAGGAGGGCCTGTGGTGGCCCTCACCCCTCTTGCAGGCCCTTCACCATCCATGTACCACTCCACACTTGCTCCCACAGAATGTGTTTGAGGGCAAACCGTCCATCCCTGAGTACAAGGTGGCCTCGGTGCAGAAGTCCCGCTTCATCCTGCTCCACTACAGCATCTTCAAGGCGCTCTGGGACTGGCTGATCCTGCTGGCCACCTTCTATGTGGCTGTCACTGTCCCCTACAATGTGTGCTTCACGGGCACGGAGGACAGTCTGTCGGCCGCTCGCAGCACCATCGTCAGTGACATCGCAGTGGAGATGCTCTTCATCCTGGGTAGGTCTGTGCATGGAGCTGAGCATCCATCCAGGATGGGGGACAGGGATGAGAGCTGGGAGAGAGGGGAGATGTCATTGCAGTGCTCCTGCTGCTGGCCCTGAGCACTCTGGGAGTGAGACCTGCATTGGCTGTGGATGCTGGCTCTGCTCCACCAGCCACAGCAGGGGTGGTGAGGGGTGGTCCTGCTTTCCTGGGGCAGACATTATCCTGAACTTCCGGACAACATACGTGAGCCAGTCAGGCCAGGTGGTATACGACCCCCGCTCCATCTGCATCCATTACGTGGCCACCTGGTTCTTCGTGGATCTGATCGCTGCTCTGCCCTTTGACTTGCTCTACATCTTCAACGTGACTGTGGTGAGGCCACTGGCATAAAGGCGGCCTCTGATAGCAAAGCTGCCGTCCACCCTCCTGTTGCCCACCTCCCTGCCCCTCTCCAGCACCCACATCTCCCATGCAGGATTTGGTGCCCTGACAAGCTGTGACCCTGATTGCCTGCTAGATGTGCTAGATGCTGGGCATGGGGATGGAAGGCTGCTTGGGGAGGACCTCTCCTCTCACCCACAGGCCCCTTAGTCTGGGAGTGGCAAAGGGTCCCTGCCCTGGGGAGAGGTGCTGGGGTCTCTTCTTGCCCCTGCTGGCAGCTCCACCAGGTTCACTTGCCTGCCTGCCCCCCAGACGTCACTGGTTCACCTGCTGAAGACGGTGCGGCTGCTGCGGCTGCTGCGGCTGCTGCAGAAGCTGGACCGGTACTCGCAGTACAGCGCCATGGTGCTCACGCTGCTCATGTCCATGTTTGCACTGCTGGCACACTGGATGGCCTGTATCTGGTACGTCATTGGCCGCAAGGAGCTGGAGAGCAACGACCCCCGCACCTGGGACATCGGTGAGTAGGGAGTTGGGGACGGGTCGGGGTGCTGGGTCCCTCCATGCCATGGGCAGAGGGCACTCCTGTGGGGCAGAGGTGCCAGGGGTGCAGCCCTCAACACTGGGTCTTGCTGCAAAGTGAGGTCGGGGCATGGAGGGCCCTGGGTGTGGGGCACCAGCCCCTCGGCGAGTGCTAATAACCCTGGGCTGTCTTGGCAGGCTGGTTGCACGAGCTGGGCAAGAGGCTGGAGGCTCCTTACATCAACAACTCGGTGGGGGGCCCCTCCATCCGCAGCACCTACATCGCCTCCCTCTACTTCACCCTCAGCAGCCTGACCAGTGTGGGCTTTGGCAATGTCTGTGCCAACACTGATGCCGAGAAGATCTTCTCCATCTGCACCATGCTCATTGGGGGTGAGGGGGGAGCAGGGCTGGGTGGGCTCACCTCCAGCTGCTGGAGCAATGGGTCCCCAGCAGGTGCTGGGGGAGGTGATGGACACGTGTACCATGTGAGACAGCCCTGGGCTGGGGTTTGGTGGCTGTCCTGTGCTGGCCCCAGCTGCCCCTCATCAGGCCTGACACTGCCCTCCCGCGCTCAGCCCTGATGCACGCCGTGGTCTTTGGGAACGTCACAGCCATCATCCAGCGCATGTACTCCCGCCGCTCACTCTACCACACCCGCATGAAGGATCTCAAGGACTTCATCCGTGTCCACCGCCTGCCCCAGCAGCTCAAGCAGAGGATGCTGGAGTATTTCCAGACTACCTGGTCGGTGAACAACGGCATCGACACCAATGAGGTAGGAGGTGTTGGTGGGGCTGGGCCAGGCCCCTCTGGCCCAGTCCTGCACTCAGCACAGGGATGATGGGCCTGGCAGGGCCAGCTCTAATGTGGTGCTGGAGGGACCAGGTCTGGGGCAGATTCCTGCCAGCACGGGGAGCAGAACAGACATGTGGAGCAGAGGCAGACCATTACCACAGCCAGGGCCCTCCTCTGCCAGCTGGGACTGGTGGGCTCTGCTGAGGCACCAGGGCAGATGAGCAGAGAATTCCCTGATCCAGAAAGGCACCTGTCCCCTGGGGCTGCCAGGCTGGCTGTGGGAAGGCTTCTCTTTGCTCCCTGTTCCCTCCCTGCCTGCTGTGCCCAGCGCCCCGGCCCCGCTTTCCCCAGCTCCTGCACGACTTCCCCGATGAGCTGCGTGCAGACGTGGCCATGCACCTCAACAAGGACATCCTGCAGCTGCCCGTCTTCGAGACAGCCAGCAGGGGCTGCCTCCGCTCCCTCTCGCTCCACATCAAGACCTCGTTCTGTGCCCCGGGGGAATACCTGCTGCGCCAGGGTGACGCACTGCAGGCCAACTACTTCGTCTGCTCCGGCTCCCTCGAGGTGCTGAAGGACAACGTGGTCCTGGCCATCCTGGGTGAGGGCAGGCGGTGTGGGCTCTGCCCCAGCCCCTCCTGCTGCCCGGCGGGGTGAGGGGCCCGGGGCTGGCACTGCTAGTCCACCCTGGTCCCCTTCTGCAGGCAAAGGAGATTTGATCGGAGCTGACCTGTGCAGCACAGACCAGGTGATCAAGACCAACGCGGATGTGAAGGCGCTGACCTACTGCGACCTGCAGCACATCGGGCTGCGAGGGCTCTGTGAGGTGCTGCAGCTCTACCCTGAGTACGCCAGCAAGTTCACGGCCGACATCCATCAGGACCTGACCTTCAACCTGCGGGAGGGCAGTGAGATGGAGGTGGGTGCATGTCCTGCACACAGCCAGGGAAGGGGAGTCTGCACTCCCTGCTTGCAGTCCCCAGGCTCCAAGGCTGGGGCAGAGGCTGTGGCTCTGCCACCCCTGTGTGCAGGTACATCCTGTCCTGGCTCTGCGCAAGCCGGGAATTTTGAGAAAGAGTATTTGCAATGCAGGAGGCTGAGGCAGATGGAAGGCTTGGAAATGGAGTTGGAGGGAACTGGGGGGCACTGCAGGATAGGCAGCAGGGCACAGCCCCCTGGAGCACAGGAGGCAGCTGGGGCTGCAGGTTGAGTCATGCAGATGGCTCCGGCAGCTGGGGGATGTTCTGCTGCAGAAATTGCTCTGCAGTGGTTTTCCTCCCCCAGCTTTGCTGTGAGAGGACGGGGGCTCCTCCGGAGCATCTCCCAGTACCCACCACCCCCAAGCCTGGTGGAGGGGGGGTGGGACATCACTTTCTGGGTCCCAAACAGCCAAACCCACCATGTCCATTGCACAGGAGGGTGTAAATAAAGGGTAGAGGATGCCGGGAGTGTGCACCAGGTCCTGCAGAAGCCCTGTCAAGCTCCTCAGCTGGCTGTACCCTCCAGGCAAAGCTGGTTCTCTGATAACTGAGCCTGGGCTGAGACTGGCGACACAGTCTTGGCTCTGGCTCAGGCCGAGATCAGGAAGTTCATCATTATCATGGCAGCAGGAGAGGAGGGAGAGCGAGTGGGGGGCTGTGGAGGCTGGGGCTGATGTGTGGGGCTGTGTGGTTGTCCAGGGGGGCACCGAGAGGCCAGGGGGCCTTGGGACCTGCAGCCAGTCCCCGGGGAGCTGTGCAGGGTCGTGCCTGCTGCTGAGCCGGTGCCATCTGCCCTCTCCTCAGGGGCTCTGTCGCTACTCCCGCTCGCCGCGGCTGTCGCAGGTTCTGCAGGTTCGTACCGTACCGGGGCGATGGGGGGAGGACGGGGCAGGGGTGGCCATGCCCGGGCCCAGCCGTGACCTCCTGGCCAACCGCAGCCCCGTCCGGAGAGCGGTGCTGCGCCGGAGAAACCCCTTCCCTCCATTCTGGAGGATGAGGAGGATCCCGACGAGGTCTTCCAGCCGTCGCCGGCCAGCCCGCCCCGCCGCAAGCTGCTGCTGCCCCCGCTGAGCAGCCCGGCGCGCCGCGGCTCCCTGGGCAGCCTCCTGGGCGATGAGCTGTGCCAGGTCTCAGCCCTGCGGCGCAACTGCCGCTCCCCGGCCCGCGGCCCCTCCGCGCAGTGCCGGCCCCGGGAGCGGGCTGGCAGCGCGGGCAGGAGGCCGGCGGAGCTGCTCATCCCCTCCCTGCACGCCCACGGCCCCCCGGACCTCAGCCCCAGGTACGGCTGCGACACGTGGGGGGCTCATCCCCCTGCCGCGGGGTCGGGGCTGCTCCCGGGAGCTGTGGGCACGGTGGCGGAGGGGGAAGGGGGGCACGCGGTGCAGCCCTCACCCCCTCCCGCTCCAGAGTCGTGGATGGGATTGAAGACAACGGGGGGACATCGGAGCCGCAAACCTTCTGCTTCAACACGGACTCGCCGCTGCTGAACGCGGCGAGGGACCCTCCCCACTCAGGTACCAACTGCTGGTCAAGGCCAGGACGCTGCCCCGGGGGCTCGGGGAGCCCCCTCTGCCACTGCCCCTGTCCTCCCGGCAGGGACCGACGTGGGCGGCCCAGCGCTGGCGGCGGAGGCAGAGCAGATAAAGCTGAGCATCAGCAGGCTCAACCTCGAGGTGCGGCGGGTCGGGGATGGGCGGGGGTCGCGGGGACACGGCCGGTGCTCAGCGCTGTCCGTGCCTTCCAGATCAACCACCTCAACCGGGAGGTTTCGCACCTCAGCCAGGAGCTGCAGGGCATGATGGTTCTGCTCAGGGGTCACCTGGGCGTCCCGCCGCTCCCCGCCTGTCCCTGCCGCCTGCCCTCGCCGCCCGCCGCCCCGGTGCCCCCCTCGCCGCCGGTGCCCTCCAGCTCCCGCAGCTCGCCCTCCGCCAGCCCCCGGGCCCGCCGCTGCCCGGTCCGCAGCCTCTCTGCCCACGCCGCCGCCCCGCGCCCCTGGGTGGGCATCGAGGGGCCGTGCCCGCCGCGGGGGGACAGCCCCGGCCCGGCCTCCCGCCGGGGCTCGGACTCGCAGCCGCCGCCGCTGCCACCGCGCTCCGCCCTGTCCTTCCCCGGCTGCCCGGCCGGGGCCTGGCCCCGCTCCCGCCCGCAGCCGCGCTCCGGCTCCGCCAGCTCCCGCTGAGTCCGCGGTCCCAGCACTCCCAGGGATTTTGATACGGTTTTATACTTGTCGCCCTCGGGGCCTTTTGTACAGCCCGGCGGGGCCCGGCAGCCCCGGGGCGAGCGGGGCCGGCGGGGACCGGGGGCGAACGTGGGGCCTGAAACCCGCCCTGGATCTGCGGGACCCACCGCGAGGGTCTCCGGGGCGCCCGGGGATCGCGGACGCTGCCGGCCCTCCGCCGCTGTAGCTCCCGTCGTTCCGGCCCTGCCGCGCTCCCCCGCGACACCGGGAAATAAAGGCTCTATTTTTCCAGCCCCGGCTCCGGTGTCTGTGCCCGCCCCGGGCACCCACCGGGCACTCCCGGACTACAACTCCCGGCAGCCCTCGCGGGCGCGCATGACGTCATGCCGGTATATGTGGGCGGGTCTGCGAGAGTGGGCGGGACAATGATGATTGACAGCCGGTGCTGCCTGTGGCCGGAGGGCGGGGGCGGAAGAGGCGGGAGAATCCGGAAGCGGAACGGGTAAAGGCGGAAGTGAGGGCTGGGGCCTGTGAGACGCACCGGCGGCGGCAGCGGCGCTGCGGGCGGTGAGCGGGGCCGGGGCCGGGGCCGGGGCCGGGGCCGGGGCCGGGGCCGGGGCCGGGGCCGGGGCCGGGGCCGGGGCCGGGGCCGGTCGTTCCGACGCGGCGGGGCGCGGCCCAGCCCGGGGGCGCGGCGCCGTTCCCCGGGATTTCGCCTGGCTGAGGCGGCAGCCGCGCCCCGACGCTCCGGGGTGCCCCGCGGTGGGAGCGGAGCGGGGGTCGCCGGCGCTGCTGTGCCGGACGGCGCGATGCCGCCGCGCCCCGTCGGGCTCCGTGAGCCGCACCGGCCGGTCGTGTATCCGCTGCTGTCGCGGGGCGGCGGCGCCTCCGGCCTGGTGGCCCCGGTGTGCGGGGAGCAGCATCGGGAGCGGGGCCGCGTCGGGCGGAGGGAGCGGCCCGGGGGACGGGCCCTGGCTCAGCGCGAACGTGCCGGCGGCGCTGTCGGGGCTCGGTCGGGCGCGGCGGGAGCAGCACCGGCAGCCCGTGCCTTGTGGCTGCCCCGGAGCCGCGTCCCGGCTCCTCTCCGGCGGCTGCGGCTGTTGGGAAGGTGAATGGATGTGGGGAAGGTGTGACACCTGCCAGGACAGGGGCGGTGGCGCGGTGGGATCGTGTTTTGTCGTAGCTGCTCGGCCTCTGAGGTGGGAGTAGGAACTGCAGGAACCGGGAGACCCGGTCGTGATCCCGGGAACTGCCGAACGCAGGGACGTGACCGGATCTGCTGCAAGCGGAGCCTGCCCTGGGCTGCTGCTGGTGCCCAGCACAGAGCTGTGCCCCCGGAGGGCCCTTGGGAAGGGCAGGGCTGGCGCTGCGGGGCCCTGAGCGAGGCACACGGGCTGCAGGGACGTTCTGTGGCTTGTCTGGAGAGGAGCCCTGGCCGAGGCCATCCCTGGGTCGCGGCACAGCGCGAGAGGCTCTGGCGTGTGAGCTGGGATCGCTCGGGGAGTGCCCGTGTGAGTGGGAGCAACAGGTTTGTGCTGCTGGATGTGCTGGAAGGCTCCAGCCCCGTTCCTGGTGATGCTGAAGGTGCTGGCTGAGCTCCTGGGGCTGGGCAGGGGTGGTGGCCCTGCAGGGAGCTCAGCCCAGCCCAGACACTGGCCCTGCTGACCTTCAGTTGCTGCCCTCGGACGGGGCTGGCGGAGCCCTGACCTTGGCTGTTCCCAGGCCTGTAAGGAAGGCAGGGAGGAGAATGTGCCCAGGGACTATTTTAAGTCTGGTGTGGAACAACTTGCCTCTACTATTCTTAGCTTTTTTTGTGGAGGGTCAGCACACTTGAGCTGCCCTGTTTGCAGCCTGACATGGGGCCTGTGCTGCGGGGTCAGGGCTCCTGAGCCAGCTCTGAGCCAAGAGACCAAACTCAGTCCATGTTGCCTTGACGTGCCATGCTGTCTGAGTGAGCTTCCTTGGAATGTCCTGATAACAACCACTACTGCTCTGACTCTAAAAGTCTTCTATGTTTCTTTTTGGCTCACCAGGATAATAAGGTGAAAGAAGGGTGACTGAAAAGCGTGAAGAATTCAGGATAGTGTCTGTAGGCAGCTACAAGGTAACATTGGTCTTGATGTGTTCTTGGAGTGAGCACAGCAAGTAAAGCACAAGTCTGGCTGGACCTGGGAGGTCAAGGACAGCAATGCTTGGAGTTATAACTGGGGCTTAGTGCTGAAGTTGCCTCAGACTCTTCTTGAGTCATAAGTTTGTTGGAACAGTCAATACCTTCACAGTAAAAATCTGCCTCTTAAGTGACCTTCCCTTCTAAGATGATCTGGCTGATTTGGTCACTTTTTGTTTAAGGTCTCACCAGCCACTGTGGGTCCCTCGAGGCTCTCTGTAAGTAGGTGCTGATGCCCCTTCAGGTGAGGGAACAACCCAGGCAAGGTGAGATGGACTCATGGAGAATGGTTTGAGTTACTGGAGAGCATGAGGGGAAGGCTGGTTTGGCATCTGGATGTGAATATAGTAAATTAGAACACTTGTCTAGTTTTGCATAAACAGAGTTGGTTTCAGGTCCATTTGCTTTCCTGTGAAACCAGTGCTGAGTTGGGCAATGTCTGCAAGGAAGTATCTGGTGATGTGTGTGCTTGGCCAAACCTGATAGTTGTGATGAGACAAGGAATTATCTCCATCACAGCAAAGCTCTTCTGCATCTGGAGAGGGATCAGCTCTGGAGCTGCTCTAGGCCCTGCCAGTCACATCTCTGGATCCAAACCCCCTCACTGCTGCCTGGTCAGTGGATGGGGGTCATGGCATCTCCCTGAGCAGGGAGGGGGAAGGAATGCCAAGTGCTTTCAGACACAGGAAATGAAATGGGAACACTTCTAATGAAGTGGGTGTAGCCCAAAGTATTCCTGTCAGCAGACTTAAAAGAGGGTAGAATGTAGAAATGTTGGAGTCAGCTGTTTTCTTCCCTTGGGCTATGAAGTTTGCAGCTCTCATGCAAGTCCTGAGAAGTTGTTGGAGTAACACTGAAAACACTCCAGACTGGCCAGAAACAGGGAGCCTTCCTGGACATGACAGCACTGGGGATGGATAGAGCTTTGTCTGAGTCCTGGAGGGAATGGTGTCCTCCCCTGGAGCACAGCAATGAGCTGCTGGAGCAGTTCTGCATAAACAGATAAGAAAACACTGGTTTTCATGTTTGCTTTGGTTTGGTAGAGCTCCAAATAAGGAGCTGCTTGAGGCAGGAGGTCTTTGTGCCGTCTGGGAAAGATACTCTGAAGGTCACGGATTCTTTGCAGTGCAAATGGCACTTTGTGGCCTTGCGTTGCTGGTGCTGCCTCCTTGCCCACAGAACAGTGGGTGCCATCCCAGGCACGTGGGGCTGGGAGAAGCTGTGTCTGTCCAGGGCACCTGGGCAGGGAGCAAAGTCAGGAGCAGGAGTTAAAGAACCTTGGCTGCAGAATTAAAACCTTGGTGCTTTTGTTCCATTTGAGTAGGTCCAGGCTGCACTCAGGAGTTGCTCCTCCAGCCTTGCTGTGCCCTGTGTTCTCTGGAACTGCACCAGGTTCTTGCAGTGCTGAGGGAAACTGAAAGTGGGTGAGGACTCCAAGAGGGAGCTGCTGTGGCACAGGGAATGTGAGGACTCTGCTCCTACAGCAAGAGAGCAGCGAGTGTGAGATGAGGGCGATGTGTGGAAGGAAGATGATGTGCTGAAGGGATAGTAAGAGCAGGGTGGTGGCCTTGAAATCTCTGAGGATAAAATTGTTTTGGAAAAGCTGCTTTGAAAAACAGTCTGCTCTGGAGGCCAAGGCTGTGCAGATGTCAGGAAACAGATGTGTGTGTGAACAGCAAGAGTGGGAGCTGGTGCTACAGAAACAAGTAGACTTGTTCAGGGCTGTAGCTACCAACAATGAGTAATTAAACTTTGGATTGGAAATTCTGTTTCTCTGTAACTGTGAGCAGTGTGTCCATGTCACTGGGAGTCTCGCACATGGGACTGCACAGAGAAGTTGTTACACTGTCATAAGTTAGTCACAGCTGTAGGAGTGCTGCTGGAACTGCTGTCTAAGCTGATCTGGGTCTGTGGATCTGCATTTTGGGGCTGCGGTGCAGCTGCAGTGACAAATTCCCCACTTGGGGCAGTTTCTGAACTCTGGGCTGTGGCCTCAGCACACTGAGGGCTCTTTCTCTGGGGAGGGAGGTGCGTGTTGTCTGTGGAAAGGTGAACTATTAATACTGATCAGACTTCATGGGACTGAGGTCTGTAGTTCAAGCAGGTTTCCTGGCTCATCTCTTCTGTAACATCTGGGTCTGTTTCTCCTACCCCTGCAGCCTGGACTCTCCTGCACTCAGGCTCTGACAGGTTGTTCTTGTTAATCATATTGATGAACTGGAGTGTCAGGCTGACACTCCATGCTGTGCTGACCTGGGCTGGGGGGCCCCCGAGTGGCTCTGGGGGGACCCACTGGCTGCTGGTCGTGCTCACAGAAGTTGCTCCTGCTGTCCAGCCTGGGAGTTGGGCAGTGCAGTGTGAGGTGAAGCAAAACCACCAGCCAACTTCAGGGCTTTCTTTGCCAAGGAATTCATGTAACACTGTCAGCTATTTAGCAAGATAAATACTTCACTGGGGCTTTTGTCTTGAGTATTTTGGTTCTAAGCCAACAAATCCCCAGTGAAGCAGCTCCTTGCATAGCTGAGAGCAGCAGCAGCCCTTTGAGTAACTGGATTCTTCAGGATTTGGTTTCTAAATATCCTCAGTTTTTAGAGTAGTCCTTGCTACTCGGTGAACAGGGGGAGAAAATATATATATTAGAGTCTCTAACTTCTGTCACCTTCAATGAGCAGCTTCCCTGTGGTGAGATTTTCTGCAGGGATTAACGTGGGGCTCTGACAGTAATTTCCCTGTGAAGATTGGGTTCTCTGTCCTGAGCTGGTTTGTTTGAAACGGGCTCTGTTGCTTTTCCACAGCATCCTGACAGCTCTGGAGAACTGCCCTGTGCTTGGACAGGCTGGGAATGCAGCAGCCCTGGCATGTGCTTTCTCATTTAGGGCCTCAGATTGTTGAATTTAATACTCCTGTCTGTGTGCAGGCCCCTCCAGCAAACCCTGGCAAGCAGGTGAGGTGTGGGAGAGGCACAAACTGCAGCAGGGATAGACCTGGAACTCTCACCTGTGGGACAGCATCAGGCTCTGGAATTTGTCTTTGATCTCGAAGCGAACAAGAGACTGTTTTAAGGGTTTACAATAAAAAATTGGTGCTCTTGCTGTGGGATGCAGAGCTCCTGCACTTGCTTCAGTGAGCAGGAGGTGGGTAGGGCAGGTAAACAAAACAGCACAAGCCTTTTTGTAGGTCTTGTGACTTCCCAAGTGCTGAGTTTCACCAGTTACAAGAGACTAGTAGGAAAATTCATGTCTGTTAATCTGGATGACATGAATACCACGCTGTGCTATTCCTTCTCATGGCCTCAACTGCTTGAATTAGCACAGCAGGCTGGGACTCAGCTGCTTTCCCTGGCCTGTGCAGAATTGCTGTGGTTATTTTGGTCTGCCTGACCCATGGCTCGAGTGTGGGTGAGCAGGGAGAGGTGCATGCCCAGTCTCTGCTGGAAAAGGGGATGAACAGCCTCCCCAGCATCAGAAATGGCTTCATACAGCAGGAAGCACTCCCTGTCCCTCAAGCCAGTGTCCACTGATGGGTTGGGCTGACCTAGTGTGGGTCCAGGCTGTGGAATTCAGCTGCCTGTTCCCCCTGGAGAGCTGAGTTGTGTCAGACAGGAACCCTCAAAGACGTTTGCATTGGCAGAAGCTGCCAAAGTGCCCACCTTGCCATGAGGCACACTTGTTGTCTGAGGCTTTGGTGGGCACTTCTTGCAGTTATTTGGTTCTCTCTGTGACCACCAGCTGGTCATCCTGATCTCAGGTGTTGTCCTTAGCCTGACACCATCTGTGACCAGTCAGGGTCTGAACTGTGTAAATTCCACTCAAACATCCCAAAGATCTGGCAGCTTCTCATGTGGACATGAAGTCGTGTAGCCAAACTTCAGACCACTCTTAGATGATGACCCAGTCCTCCATAATTAGTGGTGAAGGCTCTGGCTGCTGCCCTGCCTGTGCTGACCAGTGGCACTCCATGATGGGCTGAAGATAGAGGTGCTTGCCTGATTCTGCTGGAGTTCATGTAGCACAACCAGATGGCAAAACGCATCAAGATCCGAGGAAATACAGGTCAGGCTAAGTCTCTAGGATGTCAACAGACTCATTTCCTTGTTTTGCTCTGGGAATCACCCCTATCAGATTTCAGGAGGCTGTAACTCAGAGACATTCACACAGCATTTAATGTGCAGAACATTGGTCTGAAGCAGCAGCAGAGCTGATGGCCTGCCTGGGAACAAATACAAGGTTAAACAAGCCAAAGCTGTTCCCTTGCAAGCCCTGGTTGGAGGGAAAACTCCAAAAGGTGGAAGCTTCCTCAGGCTGACAGAGATGCAGAGCCACTGCTGAGCCTCACACCTGGCAGGGACTGAGCTGCTCCCTCACTGCCCAGCAAAGCCAGTTGCTGATTTGCTTCATCCTGTCAAATAATGTTTGCTCTCCCTTGGACAGTGCTACATGCAAGGACCCAGCTCTGAATTGTAGTTTCCTTGCTGTTCCAAGACTGCACAGGCCACTCAGAGCAACAACTTCACAGCTCTGGCTCTTGAAACATCTCACAGCACTTGGAAATTACTCCTTGTGGTTTCTGTCCTCCCTGCCAGCTCCAGTGACTGGTACCAGCCTAACAGCAGCTGTCTGACTGCTGCCTGGTCAGAGGAGTTTGAGGTGGAAGGTCTCTAGGTCAGATATACTCAAGTGTTTTGGAAGCTGCTGAGGTTCTCCAGCTGCTGGCACTCATGGGCTGTCCCTCCAGAGGTTCCCTGTCAAACTGGGATTGTTTAAACTTGAGGCACAGTTGAAGCAGCCTCAAGCAATCACAGCTGGACAGGCATTGGCCTGGAAAGCAGCTGTTTGAAACTCTCCTCTGTGCTGAGCAGGCCTGAGTGTCCTGTTCAGAGGACACTCTGCTCCAGTTCAACCTGCTTTAGGCTTCTTATTCATGGAAATCTGATATTTGCTGGGTAAATGCAGGATGCACCCAGAGTTTCTTCGTGGATACTCCCAGAACAAGGAGAAACTGGCTTTTGGGGCATTTTTTGCAGTTGTGTCTCAGCAAGCAGCCTGGGTTAGGAGAGCAGAAGGGAAAGTGGATGTGATCAGCTGTAGCAATATCATCCACAGGAGGTGGGAGTTGTGGTGGGTACAGGAAATACTCCTAATCCATAAGTGTGCCCTGGGAAAGCATTCCTGTTCTCTGCAGGCAGCAGAGCTCAGTGCTTGGGGAGGCCCTGGCACTCACCTGTGGGTAACTGGATGCCAACCAGCCTGTCCTGCTGTTCCTGCCATGGCTCTGTGCCCCCTGCACCACTCCAGAGGTTGGTGCTGGAGAGTGGATGGCACTGCTGATCCCAGGGGATGCTGCTGGGTTTGAACAGTCCTTGTGAAGAATGTGACCAGTGGCCTGATGACCTGGAATGCTGTAGGATAAGGGTGCTGAGGCAGCAGGATGAGTGTGGGAACCATTGGGTGCTGCCTCTGTGCTTGGGTCAGGTTGGGTGCTGATTCCTGGTGTGCAGTGGGGATGGGGAGGAGCTGTTGGCCTCTGAGGGGGCAGCCCCTGCTGCCAGGTGCTCTCCCTGCCCGTGGCAGACCACCTGCCTGGCTCCAGGGTTGTTCTTGGGCCACTGGGAGGTGCAGAATGTCATGGTGTAGGGGGCTTGGGCTGAACAGGTAACTCCAGAAACTCCCTTTGTCCAAATGCCTTGTGACCTGCAGAACTGTCTCTTGCCAGTGTGGCACTGAGGTGGTTCTGTATGGCATTAATAGTCTGAAATGCTTCTTTGTGAAGTCTGGAGTGGAGGAAGGAACTAAAGGTCAGCCTCAGTTACCTCCATGAACTGAGTAATTGCTGTTTGAATAGATGAAGCTCTAATAACACCCATTGTGTGCTGGCTGCTCCTCACCTGCCTCACCACAGCAAGGTGTGTGTAACATCCATGTGTTGTGGAAGTGCTGGAGGGCCCACTGGTGGGGAGGAGAGCTTGTGTTCACCTCTCTGGGAAGGCTCAGCAGGCTGTGATCCTGCTGCAGGAGCTGCTGCCTGGCAGGAACTGCCACATGGTGCTTGCAGCTGATAACTTTCCACCGTGGGAAGGAGCCACCACTGGCTTGTGCTGATGGTGCTGCAGATCAAACCACCCTTTAGAACTGGTGCAGCTGGTCCCTGAGTGTGTCACTAACTCTGACCTCCTCTTCCAGTTGCATCCTGCCTCCAGGTGGATCCCAGTGTGGAATCTCCAGCATCCCTAACTCTCAGCATTCCTAGGCCACAATGGCAGGTCGAGGTGGAGCTGCCCGACCGAATGGACCAGCAGCTGGGAACAAAATCTGCCAGTTTAAACTTGTTCTCTTGGGTGAGTCAGCAGTGGGGAAGTCCAGCCTGGTCCTGCGCTTCGTGAAGGGGCAGTTCCACGAGTACCAGGAGAGCACGATCGGAGGTGAGTGCCAGCTGCCTGTGGCCAGGAGGGGCTGACCTTGCTGGGCAGTGCAGGCTGTCAGAAGCAAGAGTGGCTATTTCAGTCTGGTCCAGGATTTTTGCTATAAATAGAGCCAAACAGTTAATGCATTAACTCCTGATTTGCAGTTTGTTTGTTGGTGTGAGGTTCAGCACAGCAGAGAATAATGCTATGGCAACCCTGTGCTCTGCCTCTGAGGCTTTGCTTCCAGTGCCTCAATTTCTGCTTCTAATTAGAACCGAGGCCTTCAGCTTGGTTTATAGCCCTTAACTATCTTTTCAGACCATGACCTGGTATTTTGGGGCTGTTTGTAGCCTGATGCTGTTAACTACTGCCACAGCACTTTCAAGTCTAGTAGTTATTTAGCTTGAAATTATCAGCACAGTGTCACCAGTCAAAGGCTGGTTGGCACCTGGGTCTGTGAGCAGCAGTTCTGGGAGGGGTGTCCTGACAAAAGGCTTGAGTTGTCCCTCTGTGACCCATCCAGGGAGTAAGCACAGCTCTAAGTGTGGCTTATGGGTAAGCAGGGCTTGATGCTCTGTTACAGAGGGTTATGTGGGCACTGCTCAGCCTCAGTGTGTGTCTGGGGCTGGTGTCTTTGTCCTGGGTGTAACGTGGCGTTAGATTTGCTGGAACAGTAAAACAACCACTTACTAAACTGGGAGTGTGACTGGGCTGAGTTTGGTGCTGTCACTGGTGCTCCCCAGGTCTGATCTTGGTGATGCCACAGCCAGACTGTGTGATCCCTGTGAAGGGCTGCTGGAAGGGTCTGGCCCTGTGGCTGCTCTGGGGGCTGGCTGCTGCCTGGGCTCTCTGGGCCACTTTCCCATCACTCCCTGTGAGCAGGGAGTGTCACACAGCAGAGCTGCAGCTCCCACAGTGAGGGGGACTGGCCTCTCCAGGGCTCTGCCCAATCCCACACAGCAGCAGAGCTGCTCTAAGCTCCTGGTGCTGGCTCTGGGCCTGTCCTGCTGGAGCTGAGGCAAACCACCCACCTTCTCTTGCAGCTGCCTTCCTAACACAGACAGTGTGTCTGGATGACACAACGGTGAAGTTTGAGATCTGGGACACGGCAGGGCAGGAGCGGTACCACAGCCTGGCCCCCATGTACTACCGGGGTGCCCAGGCAGCCATCGTGGTCTACGACATCACAAACACAGTGAGTGTGGGCTGGGCTTGGGGAGGCTCCAGGCTCCCAGTGCCCTGGGGAGGGTGTTGGAGGCAGAGCCCTGCAGGTTCCTGCCTGCAGGTGCCGAGTTCTTGACAGCTGCTCATGGCCTCTTCCTCAGCTCTGGCCAAGGCTGCGTGAGCTGATAAAGGGTCCTGCTGCCAAGTGCTGCAGAGGCAGAATGCTTCTCACAGGAAAGCCTTGTTCTAATCATATCTGCCCTGTGGATTCCTGCACGGCTGCCCTTCCTGACTGCTGCCTCCTGTTTGCTTCCAGGACACATTTGTACGAGCCAAGAACTGGGTGAAAGAGTTGCAGAGGCAGGCCAGCCCCAATATTGTAATTGCACTAGCAGGAAACAAGGCAGACCTTGCTACCAAGAGAGCTGTGGACTTCCAGGTGAGTGGGAATCCAGAGGACTTGTTACCTGAGCAGGTCAGGAAAGCAATTTTTTGTTTGAGGGAGATGGTGGCTCTGTGTAAAATGCTGAGGGAGGGTGAAGGTGAAGATTTGTGCTGAGGACCCCAGGATGCCCCTGAGCAGGGACTGTGCCCTGCCTTTCCCATGTGTCTGTCACAGCATGTGTGACACTGACTGGTGGCAGTTCTGGGGAATGTGGAGGAGGAGGAGGCCTCACAGAGCACAAGCTCCTATCCTCAATATCCTTTGCTGTCTTACTCGTCTGGGGCTGTCTGCAGGGTGTGATACATCATCTTCTGGGTACAAGACAGATAAGGAACTGCTCCCAAATTGTTCTCTGCTTTGCACAGCTCTTGCCTTGTGTCAGGCAAGCATTCAGGAGAGGCTCTTTGCAGCCTCTGACAGGATTGCTGTGATGTCCTTGCAGTGGGTGCCACTCTTCCAGCTGATGGAACACTGGGCAGTGTGTCTGTGTGTGGCTCAGTCAGGCTGTGCCCCAGCTCGCCTGTGGGACCCCAGCTGTGCAGGGCTGCCAGTGGAGCCTGTCCTTGAGCTGTCCTGGCCAGGCAGGAACTGGGGTGGCAATCTCTGGCCCAGGGTGGAACAGGGTTTCTCTGGTGGTTGGTTTGCTGACAACTGAAGTGTGTGAAGCTTGCTTGGGCCTCCTGGCAGGGTGCCTTCATTGCTCTGTGTGGTTGTTTGTAGGATGCACAAACATACGCAGATGACAACAGCTTGCTGTTCATGGAGACGTCGGCGAAGACAGCAATGAATGTGAATGAAATCTTCATGGCAATAGGTAACAACCTGTGTGTGGGGCTGGGGTAGTTCTCAGAGCCTGCAGTGTGTCCTGAGGAGGGTCCTGTGTCAACCAGGAGCTGGTGGCTCTTACTGGGACAGGTGTCCAGTTTGCCACTGAGGTTTGATCAGTCACTCTGAGTGTGTGTGCAGCCTTTGCCTTTTAAAGCTGGTTCCCTCTCCCTGTGTCTGGGCTAGTGAGGGAGGAGGAAGCAGAGCTGATGCCAGCCAGAGCCAGGAGTGGGTTGGTTTGCCACACAGTGCTGCTGCTGGCAGTGTCCTGTCCCAGACTCCTTTGGAAATGTGGGCTTGGGATGGTTCAGGCCGAGCCCAGAGTGGGGTGTGCAGCAGGAGGCGGTTGGGCTCTGTAGAGTCTCGTACTGATGCCCTGTTTCCTTCTAGCCAAGAAACTGCCAAAAAATGAACCCCAGAATGCTCCTGGTGGCCCAGGCAGGAATCGGGTGGTGGACCTTCAGGAGAGCAGCCAGCCGAGCAGGAGCCAGTGCTGCAGCAACTGAGCAGCCCCTCGCCCGCCAGGACGTGACTGGAACCCACGCTAACGATCGCACTTACCGTAGGGCGGCTGCTGCCGGCGCCGCTGTGATTCTCCATCCCTTTCTGATCATAGGCTGGAGGGAGTTCTTCCACCTGCACCTTTCTGTACAAATACTAATTCAATTCTAAGTCTTAAGTCACTTTTTTAATATATGAACTTCTGCTCTTCCCTCTTCCTGGTGGTGGTGGATGCAGGACCCAGTGTCTGCACAGCCAGCGCGGCCGTCCCGCGGGTGAGGCCAGCAGCACCCAGGTCCCACAGCACTGTAGTTTACTATGGGAAACAAAGGGATATTGGGACACGTGTTTAAAGTTCCCTGTCTGTAAGAGCTGAGGCTGATCCTGTATGATGTGCCCAGAACAACCACTAAACTGTAGCATTAGAGACAAACTCCGGCTCTTGGGCCACCTGTTGACCAAATCAGTGATGAGTATTTGGGGTGGGGCAGAGGGAAGCAAAACTGGTTTCTTCTGTATTTTGTATTGTATGTTTCTCCATGTAACCAATCAGTATCTTGTCAATATAGTACATCCAACGAGCTGCCTGTTGTCTTTCTTTGTTGGACTCCAGCATGCCAACTCTTCTTCTCTCTCGATTCTGTCGTAATGCACTAATCCTGTTGCAACTTTTGCAAAAAATCTTGTATAGAAAATTGTCCTTTTTTTGATGGTTGTGATGCCACTGATGTTGTTAACCCTGCTCTGGTGGGAATACACAAGGTTTACTGATGTACAGAGATGGGGTGGGGGAAACCTCGGGTAACCTGTCAGTGGGAGCAACGTGTATTGCAAAAGCCTGTAATTCCACAAAGAATGAAGGGAGGTATTAAATGGCTTCTGTTGCCAGACTCTAACTGATGTTGGCTGCTGCCTAGTGCCTAATGCAGTGTCTTATGCATCCTGGTATTTAAGAGGAACTGTCAACTTAGTCTTCAACACAAACTTCAGTTTTGTGTGATTAAAACAAAATTTTTATAAACCTATCATAACAACAATGTTCATGTTTCTTAATGCAGCAGTGACTGGACCTGAGCACAACAGTCCTGCTGGAGGCTGAGGTGTGCTGTGCTGCTTCTGATATATCCCACACCTTGGGAGGGAAATGGGGCCTTTCCTTCTTGGGGAGGGAGAAATGGAGCTCCTGTGCTGCTGCTCCTCCTCACAGTGGTGCTGCTGCTGTTTACTCAGCTTCAGTGTGCCCAAGGAAGCTTGAGGTAAATAGTGGGAATTATTCCTTGCCTGGCACTTCTGGGTAAACTCTACAGTGCAAGTTGAGAAGAGGTGGGGGAAGTGGTGTGTGGAGGAGCTCAGCTCCACGATGGGAGAGGCTTGGGAATGCTGCTCCACAGTTAATGAACACAATGTCTCTGTCCCTGGAGCATGATGGCCTTGGAAGATGCTGCTCTGCTGTCACTGCTGCATGGACTGTGAGACCCTGACACCTACGGATGAGACCTGGAGTCAGGATGGAAGATGGAGCAGCCCCTTGCAGCTCCTCCCCTACCACGTGCTTGGGAGAGGCTGAGAATGGAGGCTGGAACCTGCTGCCCCACAATGCTGCCTCAGCTGTGGGGCTTCTGCTGGGGCTCCTGAGACACTCAGCTGCAGGAGAACTGTGAATAAAGTTGTATGTACACCCTTGGCTCATATGGGCTTCATCCTCTATCCAAGGTCTTGGTGCCTCTTGCACATGCTGTATGCCCTTAAAAATCCTGGAAGCAGGAAGGGTCTGGACTGACTTGGTGACTGCGTTTCCAGGGTCATGCTGGAGCCCAGGCAGCCTGCAGGGTTAGGGCTCTGCTGGCCCCCAGTGGGGTTCACTCACCTGGGGAGTGCCTGCTTGTGCCTGGCCTGCTCAGCTGCTGGAGGAGGTCACAACCTTTGCGGCATCCTGGAGGTCTTGGTATTTACAGTAGAGGGGGGAGTGGTGGTGCTGTCAGAGATGGACCTAGGGGAGAAAGGCTTCCCTAATCCCACTCCCAGCAATCCTGTGGACCCTGTGTGGTGCTGTTGCCATCTGCTGGTTCCTCTTCTTGGTCTTCTGACTCCTTCCAGGACTTGGGGTCTCATCTCTGTGAAGATGCCTGTGATCTCATAAGGAGGGTCTTGCTGCTGCTCAGTGACTCAGTACTGGGGCTGAGGACCCACTGCTGTTCTTGCTGTGTCTCAGGAATGGGCTGTCTGATCTCAGAGCAGCTTTAGCACAAACAGGCGTGTCTGCCCCACATACCTGCTGCCTGCCCAGGCCTGAGCACAGGCATTTGTGATGGTTACACACCATGCCCAGGATTGGGCTTTTCCCTCCCCGTTGTTGGAAGCTCAGAGGGCCTCCAGCAGCCCCTCACCAAGCTGTGGGAGGAAAGCAGGGGTCCAATAGCTGCACCCCATACCCAGCCAGGCCATCCAGTGTGGTTCTCTCTCCATTCTGTGGCATTGACCAGGGCCTTGGAGCTGGAGCTGATGCTGACAGCAGTGTGAGGAGGGGGTGAGGGCACACTGCTGTTGCCTGGGAGAGCTGCCCCTGCTTCTGTACAGGTGACTGTAGTACAGGTGAGTGGGGCTGCCTTTCCTGCCTGCCCTACTCCCCAAGGAGCAGAGATCCCAAACCCCTTCCCTCCTTTTGGATCTTCTGTAGCCCCCGTTTTCTGCTGCCCTGAGGAGCAAGAGCAGTTCTTCCCTTTCTATGCATCCAGCTCCTCTGGCATCAAGAGCCAAGAGGTTGGTGCAGCTTCCCAACAATCAACACCCAGAGAGTACATACAGGTTCTATGCAAAAGTATTTTTATTGGATACAAAACATTCCAGTTTAGTGAAAAAGGTTACATTATTGCTGATGGAGTTTGTCTGGGCTCAAACCCAAGACTTGCTCCTTTCTGCTCCGGTCCTGCCGTGGCTGTCTGGTCCCATCCTGTTACACCTGGGCTTTGATGGCAGCTCCATCCTCGGAGGCTGGTCCGGGCTGTGGGGCTGCAGGGCTGACCTGGATGGGCACATTCCTCTCCGGAGCAGCCGGCAGTGCCAGCCTGGGGGCCTCGATGCGCAGCTGCCCCTCCTTGGACAGGGAGCACGTCAGCGCTTCGGCGTCCACCTCCTCGGGCACATCCCACTCTCGCTTCAGCACCTCGTACTTGTAGGAGAAGGAGCCCTTCTCATCGACATTCTGCGTCTCCTTCTGCCCCACCAGCACCACCTTCCTGCCCACCACCTTCACCGACAGCTCCTCAGGAGCGAAGTTCTTGACATCCTGGCAGACGGCGAACCCGTCCCCGGAGCCCTGGGCTGGAGTCGTGCTGGTGCTCTGGGCGCGCTCCGCGGCAATGGCTCCGTGGTTGCTCAGGAGCTGTTCGAAGCTGCTCATGAACTCCCGAGCTTTCTCCATCTCCTGCTGCAGCTCAGTGAAGATGGTCTCTGCATGTGGCCAGAGGGTTCTCACCGTGCCCAGACGGCTGGCCAGGGAGCTGGAGGCGAATGGTGCAAGGTGCATCCGGCAAAGCATCGCTGCTGCTGCTGCTGCTGCTGCTGCTGCTGCTGTCCCCTCTCCAGTGGGCTGAAAGCGTTCTGCCCGGCTGGTGCCGGAGGAGGCTTTTATTGCCGTTCCCTGGAGGCGTGGCCTCGTCCCGAAAATTACGTCATCCTCAGGAGAAGAGCTCAGCTCTTTCCAGCCCGTTCCAGCTCATTCTTGTTACTCACCCATGAGGTGAGGCGCCGCTGACGTCGTGCCCAGCATACCTTCGTCCTGAGTCTTGCAGTTCTGCTCTCCTGGTGTATAATTAGTAGCATCACCTCAGCCTCTGAGTGGGATGCCTGAGCCACCCCTGCCAAAAATCTGTGCCCTTTCCATTTCCCAAGCAGGGAGCAGGGTTGGGCTCATCTCCTCCCTGCCTCCCTCCACCCTTACCTGTGGTCTGTTTCACCCCTTGTGCAGCCAGGAGAGCCCCTCTGCCCCCTGCCCCATTTGTAGGACCCTCAGTGCTCAGGGAGGTCCCCCCAGGTGACACCAGGAGCCAGCCCATGGGCCCATGCCCAGGTGGGGTGCTGAGAGGTTGGGATAGGACAGGAGAGGGGGTGGCCCAGGAAGAAGGGTCCCAGAAAGTATGAGAGGTATGTGGCAGCAGGTTACATGGAACAGGTTGCTAGGGGTGGGACTATCCCTGTACTGGCCAAAGTGACACGCTGCTGGCACGGCACAGCCTGGCCCCACCGAGGCCCCTGCACGGGGGCCAGGGAAGGGCTCTGTGGGCTCGGGGGCACTGCTGCATCACGGTGGCTCTGCAGAAACCCGAGCTCCCAGCGCTGACTGCGGCTCCCTATTTGCAGCGTGTGACTCGTCCCCAGAAACAGGCGCTGCTATTTTGGCTGGTGGATAATCAGCCTCTCAAAAATAGGCGATGGCTCCAGGAGGGTGCGTGGGGAGAGAGCGTTCTGGAAGGGGCACACCCCTGGGCAGGGGAGGATAAAACCCGCTGCTCCCTGGCCCTAGCCCAGCACTGCTGCAGCCTCTGTACCGAGCAGAGCCACAGCACAGCCGGGAGCACTTGTCGGAAGCAGAGATGCTTTGCCGCCTGCACTTCATGCCGCCCATGTCCAGCTCTCTGTTCCCGTGGTTGGGACCCGTCCGCACCCTCTGGCCTCACCCAGGCACCCTCTTTGCCGAGCTGGAGCGCGAGATGAGGCTGGAGATGGAAAGGGCTCGGGAGTTCATGAGCAGCTTCGAGCAGTACCTGAGCAGCGGGAGCAGCCCCGGCCGGCTCGGCATCGCCCAGAGCAGCAGCACAGCCCTGGCCCAGAGCTCCGGGGACGGGTTCGCCGTCTGCCAGGACGTGAAGGACTTTGCACCCGAGCAGCTGTCGGTGAAGGTGGTGGGCAGGAAGGTGGTGCTGGTGGGGCAGAAGGAGACGCAGAGCACGGACGAGAAGGGCTCCTTCTCCTACAAGTACGAGGTGCTGAAGCGGGAGTGGGATGTGCCCGAGGAGGTGGACGCCGAAGCGCTGACGTGCTCCCTGTCCAAGGAGGGGCAGCTGCGCATCGAGGCCCCCAGGCTGGCACTGCCGGCTGCTCCGGAGAGGAACGTGCCCATCCAGATGGGGCCGGCGGTGGCACAGACAGCAGCCAGCGCTGAGGACGGAGCTGAGCGGGCCAAGGCGTGACCGGGAGCAGCGGGGGCCGGGCTGAGCCTGGCAGATGGGGCAGCTCTTGGCCACAGAGCAGGACCACGCGGGGATGGCATGGTGGCCCGAGGAGTGGTGTCTGCCCAAAACATGCAGCTTTTTTATATGTAATAAATGTTCCTGACTTTTATTTGCGTGATTTCTGTGTTTCTGGTCTTGCCCAGCCCTGTGCTTTGCAACGCTCCCACCTGTGCCCACGCAGCAGGATGGCAGGGAGGGGAGCGGGGCTGTGCTGGCACAGGGCACGTGCCTGGCACCTCTCCCCAGCCCTGCGCTGGCAGAGAAGGGTGGGTGAGAGGCTTCCAGCCCTTGAGCAGCGCTGAGGATCCCCCAGAGGTCCTGAGCAGCCCCTGGGCGGACACTGGACCCACCTTCGGGAGGGTGCCGGGACACTGCCGTGGGGTACCTGCGGGGCCACTCCCGGTGCGGTGCCCGCACCCCTCGTGCGGTGCCCCTCCCGCACTTGCTGGCACCTTCCAGGCGCTGCCGGGGCCAGACCGCGCCCCCCGGCGGGGAAACGGGCGGGGCCTCCCAAAAATGGCCATGCGGGCCGTGTCCCCCGGTGCCACACGCGCCCGCACACCGATCCCGGGATCACCATCCCCGCACACCCATCCCCGCACACCGATCCCGGGATCACCATCCCCGCACACCGATCCCGGGATCACCATCCCCGCACACCATCCCCGCACACCGATCCCGGGATCACCATCCCCGCACACCCATCCCCGCACACCGATCCCGGGATCACCATCCCCGCACACCGATCCCGGGATCACCATCCCCGCACACCATCCCCGCACACCGATCCCGGGATCACCATCCCCGCACACCGATCCCGCCTTCCCCCCGGGACTACCGCTCCCGGCGTTCCCGGCGCGCAGGCGCAGAGTGCGCGGGGCGCACGCCGGGCCCGGCATGGCGGAACCGGAGGCCGCACAGCCCGGGCGGCCCCCGCCGGGTCCGGGAGCGGGCACGGGCACGGCGGGGGCGAGCGGGGGCACGGCGGGGGCAGCGGGCTCCAGCGACCCGGCCCGACCCGGGCTGAGCCAGCAGCAGCGGGCGAGCCAGCGCAAGGCGCAGGTGCGGGGGTTCCCCCGCGGGAAGAAGCTGGAGAAGCTGGGGGTGTTCTCTGCCTGCAAGGTGGGCACGGCTCGGGGCCCGGCATGGGGGTCGTGCGGGGCAGGGTGCTGACCCCGCGGGGGATGCTGGAGGGCGTGCAAGAACCTCTGTGGGTGTAGAATGCAGGAGGGCTCAGGGGTGCAGAGATGGGTGCGAGGGTTGTAGCGGTGGGCACTGGGCTGTACGTGGGGTACAGGTGGTGCTGGGCTGTACGTGGGGTACAGGTGGTGCTGGGCTGTACGTGGGGTACAGGTGGTGCTGGGCTGTACGTGGGGTAGGGGTGCAGGTGCTGGGCTGTACGTGGGGTACAGGTGGTGCTGGGCTGTACGTGGGGTACAGGTGGTGCTGGGCTGTACGTGGGGTACAGGTGGTGCTGGGCTGTACATGGGGTACAGGTGGTGCTGGGCTGTACGTGGGGTAGGGGTGCAGGTGCTGGGCTGTACATGGGGTACAGGTGGTGCTGGGCTGTACGTGGGGTACAGGTGGTGCTGGGCTGTACGTGGGGTAGAGGTGCAGGTGCTGGGCTGTACGTGGGGTACAGGTGGTGCTGGGCTGTGGCTGGGCAGGAGCTGCTCGGGGACACCGAGGTGTCTGAGGGAGGTGCAGGGGCGTCCCTGGGCAGGGACTGCAGGGTCCTGGGGCTGCATGTGGGGCAGCATTGGGGTGGTGGGTGATGCTGGGTGGGGGCTGAGCAAAGCCAGGCTGGGTGGGAACAGGGAAGGGGTTTGGGCAGAGCAGGCAGCAGCCTCAGCACGTGGCAGTCACTGCGGCTGCTGCTCCTGTCCCTCATCCCAGGCCAACGACGCCTGCAAGTGCAATGGCTGGAAGAACCCGAACCCGCCCACGGCGCCGCGCATGGACCTGCAGCAGCCGGTGACCAACCTGAGCGAGCCGTGCCGGAGCTGCGGCCACGCACTGGGTGAGCCCCGGGGCCCGGGCAGGGCAGCCCTGCTGCCCCCTCCGGCCTCACCGCCGCTTCCTCTCTGGCACAGCCGACCATGTGTCCCACCTGGAGAACGTCTCCGAGGAGGAGATCAACCGGCTGCTGGGCATGGTGGTGGACGTGGAGAACCTCTTCATGTCGGTGCACAAGGAGGAGGACACGGACACCAAGCAGGTCTATTTCTACCTGTTCAAGGTGCGTCTGGGGCTGAGGACATCCTGCCCCACTCACTTGTGTAGGATCTCTGGACATTGCAGACGAGCTGGGGTTGCTGTCCTGCTGCTCGTGCTCTGCTGGGGTGGGAGCTGTGACTGTGAGCTGTCCCACAGCCCAGCCAGAGACCTGGAACACTGACCCTGTCCTGGAGCCACTTGCTCTCCTATCCTTGAATTTCCTGGGAGGGGGATTTCTCGGGGATGAACTGGCATGCTCCAAAGGGGACCCTGGTGCCTTCCTGGAAGTCAGAGCAACCCTGCAGTGGCGTTCAGCCACCCCCACTGCTCCTGGAGTAGCTGGTTCCTGGGGCTGTGGTGACCATGTCCAATGGTGTCTTTGTAGCTGCTGCGAAAGTGCATCCTGCAGATGAGCCAGCCTGTAGTCGAGGGGTCCCTGGGGAGCCCACCCTTTGAGAAACCAAACATTGAGCAGGTGAGGCTGCTGTCAGGCTTGCACAGTGCCCTGATGGCCTGTCCTGTGTTCTGCTGGGCTTGCACAGTCCCCTCACTCTTTGGGAAGCAGCGCAGAAGGGCCTGGAGTAGCCCCTGGCACCTTCCCACCAACCCATCCTCTCCCCAGGGAGTCCTGAACTTTGTGCAGTACAAGTTCAGCCACTTGCCACCCAAGGAGCGCCAGACCATGTACGAGCTCTCCAAGATGTTCCTGCTCTGCCTCAACTACTGGAAGCTGGAGACTCCATCCCAGTTCCGGCAGCGCTCCCAGAATGATGATGTGGCCACCTACAAGGTCAACTACACCAGGTGAGAGTAGGGAGGGTGCTGAGCCAGCCACCCTAGGGTCTGACTCCAGGACTCTCTCCAGCTGTCCCAGATTGTTGGTCCATTAGGAGAGCAGGCATCAAGTGGGGACACTGCTTCCACATGTCACCTGTGCCATCTGTCCTCCTGCTCCTCTCCCAGCAGCATTGTCCCAGGAGGGATGTGGGTGCTCTGGAATCTCTGATCCCAGCCCTGTCACTGGAGCCCCTTCCTGTCCCATAGGTGGCTGTGCTACTGCCACGTGCCACAGAGCTGTGACAGCCTGCCCCGCTATGAGACCACACATGTCTTCGGGCGCAGCCTCCTCAAGTCCATCTTCACGGTCACCCGCCGTCAGCTGCTGGAGAAGTTCCGTGTGGAGAAGGACAAGCTGGTGCCAGAGAAGCGGACACTGATCCTCACCCATTTCCCCAAGTAGGTGCCCAGTGTGGGGATGGCTGCTGGGATGCTGAGGGGGCTCCTCCCCTGGGATCCTCACATGCTGATGTGCCACTCCCTGCCAGGTTCCTCTCCATGCTGGAGGAGGAGATCTATGGTGAGAACTCTCCAATCTGGGAGGCTGATTTCACGGTGCCAGCCACGGAGGGTGCTCAGCTGGTGTCTCGCCCAGGTACTTTGGGAAGCAGCCCCCCTGTTTGGTGGCTGTGGGATAAAGGACCAAGGTGTGGGTGAGTTGTGGTGGTGGCAGTGGCTGGGCTGGTGCAGCATGATGAGAGGCTTTCCAGCAGTCACGGGCACCATGGGTCTGTTTCAGCCGCGATCAGCACCGTCGCTGTGCCCACCACTCCGCTCTTCAACAAGAAGCTCAGCAGCAGCAGCTCAGCTGCCAGTCTGGACGCCAGTGCACCAGAGCCCCTGCCAGGTAGGACCAGCACAAGCCTGTGTCACGGAGCTGGAACTCTACCTGTTTGCTCCCAGTGCTGGATATGCCACTCTGCTCTGGTCCCAGGGGAGAAGCGGAAGCTGCCCGAGAGCCTGACGCTGGAGGATGCCAAGCGGATCCGCGTCATGGGAGACATTCCCATGGAGCTGGTGAACGAGGTCATGCTGACCATCACAGACCCTGCTGCCATGCTGGGCCCTGAGGTATGGGCTGGGGATGCTGAGACGGCTCCAGTGCTCTCCTGGGCTCATAGAGCTGCTTTCCCAGTGTGCCAGGGTGGAGTGGCGCTTGCCCTGCAGAGGGTGTGCAGGGCCAACCCCACCACGCCCTCCAGACCAGCCTGCTGTCGGCCAACGCGGCGCGGGACGAGACGGCACGGCTGGAGGAGCGGCGCGGCATCATCGAGTTCCACGTCATTGGCAACTCGCTCTCGCAGAAGTCCAACAAGAAGATTCTGATGTGGCTGGTGGGGCTGCAGAATGTCTTCTCGCACCAGCTGCCCCGCATGCCCAAGGAGTACATCACTCGCCTCGTCTTTGACCCGTGCGTGTCGGAGGGGTGCGGGGGCGCTGGTGTGGGGGGCTCTCCTCACCCTCAGCCGTGCTGCCCGCAGGAAGCACAAGACCCTGGCACTGATCAAGGACGGCCGAGTGATTGGGGGGATCTGCTTCCGCATGTTCCCCACCCAGGGCTTCACAGAGATTGTCTTCTGCGCTGTCACCTCCAACGAGCAAGTGAAGGTGAGAGCTGGGAGAGGGGTGGGTGGATGCACTTGGGGTTCCCCCACAGCCCAGCGTGAGCAGGATGGTCTTGCTGTAGCTTGAGCAGGGGTGCTTCAGCCCCTTTGGCAGCCAGCTGTGCTCACCATTGTCCAGACCTAAATGACAGTAGTTGCTCCAGGACATCTTCCAGCTGCCATGTCCATGGGTGGTAGGGGGCTGTGCATCCCAGCTCGGGCTGCCTGGGTGGTCCCTGTCTCATGGCAGCTCCCCCAGGGCTATGGGACACACCTGATGAACCACCTGAAGGAGTACCACATCAAGCACAATATCCTCTACTTCCTCACCTATGCGGATGAGTACGCCATCGGCTACTTCAAAAAGCAGGTGGGCTTCTTCCCCCTGAGCAGGCCCCCCTGGCCCTGCTGCCCTCCTGCCCACTTCCACCTGTCCCCTCCCTCCTAGGGCTTTTCCAAGGACATCAAGGTGCCAAAGAGCCGCTACCTGGGCTACATCAAGGACTATGAGGGGGCTACCCTGATGGAGTGTGAGCTGAACCCCCGCATCCCCTACACGGAGCTCTCCCACATCATCAAGAAGCAGAAGGAGGTG
This sequence comes from Pithys albifrons albifrons, assembly GCF_047495875.1. NCBI lineage: Eukaryota > Metazoa > Chordata > Aves > Passeriformes > Thamnophilidae > Pithys > Pithys albifrons. The sequence goes on from NC_092482.1 coordinate 579,053, forward strand.
TGGCCTGGGGCTGGGCAGGAGGGCAGGTGGGCACTGCCAGCTGCCCTTGGAAGGCAGGGGAGAGGTGTGGAGCTATGCTGGCCCTGGGAGCAGGCCTGCAGGGCAGAGAGGGACACTGGTGTCTTTGACAGTGGCCGGGGTTGGCTCTGGCCTTGGGTGGTTGGTCTGTGCGGTCCCACATCATGATGTGTCTCCCTGAACTGCAGCCCCTGCTTATCTCCCCCCTTCTAATGCCCCTTCCCTGCAGATCATCAAGAAGCTGATAGAGAGGAAACAAGCACAGATCCGCAAGGTCTACCCAGGCCTCACCTGCTTCAAGGAAGGTGTGCGGCAGATCCCCATCGAGAGTGTCCCTGGCATCCGTGAGTCTTGGCAGGGGGGTCTCAGATGGGTCTCTGTTCTCCCTCCCCATGGCTGCAGGGCAGACATGGTGGCACTGACACTTGTATTGCAGGAGAAACAGGATGGAAACCACTGGGGAAGGAGAAGGGGTGAGTGTTGCAGGGAGGGGTGAGGGTCCTGCAGCAGCTGGGCTGGAGGCTTGGCTCACGCTGCCCCTTGCTCCTGGCACTGCCCTGGCCCTGGAATTGAGAGAGGCTGATGGTTGCTGGCTTTGTCATGCAGGAAGGAGCTGAAGGACCCAGACCAGCTCTACAACACCCTGAAGAACCTTCTGGCTCAGATCAAGGTGCAGGCAGGAGGGAACTGTCACTGTAGGGTGCACATCACCCCACTAGCCCTCAGAGCTGCCTCCCCTGGGATGGGGGTGCAAGGGCTGTGACCTCAGGACGTGCTGGGGTGACCTGGGCATGGTGGGGAGCGTGATCCTTGTGTGCTGGAGTGGGCAGGGGCTGTGTGCTCTTGCTGATCTAACTGCCCTACGCCTTTCCCCAGACCCACCCTAGTGCATGGCCCTTCATGGAGCCAGTGAAGAAGTCAGAGGCACCAGACTACTATGAAATCATCCGCTTCCCTATTGGTAGGTGGCTGTGCCCGGTCACCCAGGGCAGGATGGCAGGGGTGGGCACTGAAGATCCCTATTTCATTTTGTGGGTCTGAGCTGGGCACTCATGTTTGGGGTGGGGGAGCCCTGGACCAGCCCAGAAGAGAGAAGGATGAAGTGGGACCCATGGTTGGTGTCCAGCTCTGTGGCTGGGGATGCAGAGGCCTGAGGCGGGGTCTTGACCCTTCCCCACCCCTAGACCTGAAGACCATGACCGAGCGCCTGAAGAACCGTTACTACGTCACCAAGAAGCTGTTCATTGCTGACCTGCAGCGCATCATCACCAACTGCCGCGAGTACAACCCGCCTGACAGCGACTACTGCAAGTGTGCCAACACCCTGGAGAAGTTCTTCTACTTCAAGCTCAAGGAGGGAGGGCTCATTGACAAGTAGTGGGGCTGGCCTGGATCTGCCATGGCCCCTGGCCCCCTGATGGGGGGGACAGGGCTCCTGTGGGACCCAGCCTCACTCCATGGGTAGGAGCTGCTGGAGGAACTGGTGCTGCTGAGCAGCCTGGGAAGCTGGGCCTTCCTTCCTAGGGGATGAGGGGATCAGTGGGGCTGGTGCTTTTAACTTTGAGATGCTCTGGTTGCCTCTCCTGGGAAGTGGGGATGCAGCTGGAGCTGCCTTATCAGGATCTTCCTGGGGCAGGGGCAGTGCCAAGCTCCTGCCTCAGTCTGGGGTGTGGGAGCCCCCTGACCCCAGTGCACCCCCCTCCCTGAGCTCGTGCCTTCTGCCCTGGCTCCCTGTGACAGGGCAGGGGCACACAAGTGCTTTGGTTTCTGGTCCGTCCACGCACAGGCAGCCCCTGCCCCTTGTGTTGAATGTACAGCGGGCTCAGCCCTGTGCCCGGGCTGCCCGCAGCGGTGCTGCTCCTGGGCCAGGCTCGGGCTGGGAGGGGGCTTTGCCCTGCACCCAGCTCCTGCTGCCTCTGTCAGCTATTCCCTCCCCCTGGGGCAGGTTTGCCCTCCCTGCCTGAACATCGTCCTTGTCTGTACATACATCCTCCCTGCCCCCTCTACCAGGCAGGGATAGGGGGTGCTTCCAGCCCCAGTCCTGCCCCTCTGTGTGCCAGGGCAGAGGGCTGCCTGGTGCTGTGCTGGCCTCTGCTCCACCTGCCTTGCCCTGGCTGGCAGCCACCTGTGCTCGCCCCCCTCCTTGTGTCCTGGTCCCACCTGCCTTCCCTATCCCCCACTCACCCCCATTCCACTTGACTGGCGTTTTGTTGGGTTTGTTTGGGTTTTTTTTTTAATAAATGTCATTGTGCAAAGCCAGCTCCCTTCTTGGGGCTCGCCCCGGCAGGGTGGGGCAGCCTGAAGTGTGCGGGGGATGTTTGTGTTGGAGAGGGGAACAGTAACACCAAGGGATAGGGAGGGTGTGAAGAGCCCCATGGTTGGGCTGGGATACACTGGGCAGAACTGGAGTGCCAGGGCTGGTTGGGTGCCCTGGGATCCCGGAGCAGGGGCCGCCGCTGTGCGGGGGCGCTGTGGGAGCTCCGCTCGGTTTTGCTTTCGGTTCCCAGCGCCGCCTCCAGTTTCGTTTCCCGGCCGGTCCCGGCAGCGGCTGCGGGGCCCGGAGCGGCGGCGCTCGGAGCGGCGGAGGATGGAGCTCCGGCGGTACCAGCGGGAGGCGGCGGTGCCAGCCCTGAGCGGCCGCAACAGCATCGTCTGGCTGCCCACGGGAGCCGGGAAGACGCGCGTCGCCGTGCACGTCTGCCGGCAGCACCTGGAGGGCCGGCGGGGCGGCAAGGTGGTCGTGCTGGTCAACAAGGTGCTGCCCTGCCCCGGGACAGCGGGAGCCGCGGGTGCTGGTCCCGGCCGGCACTGAGTGGGGTCGTGTGGGCGCAGGTGCACCTGGTGGACCAGCACGTCGAGAAGGAGTTCCATGCACTGCAGGACACCTTCAAGGTGACGTCCATCAGCGGGGATACCAGCCACAAGGTCTTCTTTGCCTGCCTGGTGAAGAACAGTGATGTTGTCATCTGCACGGCCCAGATCCTGCAGAACGCGCTGGTCAGCACAGAGGAGGACATGCATGTGGAGCTGACAGGTGGGCGTTGGACCCCACGTGCTGCTGGCCCATGGCCCTGGCTGAGCCCCCAGCTGAGCCCCCATCTCATCCCGCTCCCCTCCCTGGCCTGGTGCAGATTTCTCGCTGCTGGTGATAGATGAGTGCCACCACACGCACAAAGACGCTGTCTACAACAGGATCATGCTGAGGTACCTCCAGTGCAAGCTCAGTGGACAGCAAGACCTGCCACAGGTCCTGGGGCTGACGGCGTCCCCTGGCACTGGGGGGGCAACCTCCTTCGAGGGGGCTGTACAGCACATCCTGCAGGTGAGTCCTGTGCCCCCAGCCCTGTGTTGGCACAGCTTCCCCAGGGGTACAGTGGGATATCCCTTGGGACGGGGGTTGATGCCCAGGTGCTGGGCAGCCCAGGGGGGACGTCCCCAAACTTGCAAGGTGCCAGCAAGCACCACATGCTGTGTTGTCCTGGACTCCTGGGTTCGGGGCTAGAAGCAGAGTCTTTCCCTCTCAGATCTGTGCCAACCTGGACACTGAGAAGATCATGTCGGTGCAGGAGGAGGTGGAGCACCTTCAGAGCCATGTTCCCCAGCCCAGGAAGCAGTATGACCTATGCCAGGAGAGAGTGCAGGTGAGGAGCAGCTGCTCAGAGCCATGGGGCTGCTCACTGGGTAGAAGATGAGACTACCAAGCTCTGATGAGTGCAGGGCTGTGTCTCTCCATCTGCTTTGCTCAGGCCAGTGCAAGGAATTAGTTGACCCAGAGCTTTGGTACTGGGGGATCCTGCAACTATCTGGGTCCTGCCTTGCAAACTACTGTGATTCCTGGGTCATGAGCCTCTCCCTGCTCCCAGGACCCCTTTGGGGAGCGGCTGAAGAGGGTGATGGAGCAGATCCAGCAGCACATGAAGATACGGCATCTGCCACAGGACTTTGGCACGCAGGTTTATGAGCAGCGCATTGTGGAGCTGGAGAAGACGGGTGAGGGGGCAGCTCTGGGGGTATGGTGGGCCCGAATCACAGGGACAGGCTGTGACCATGGTACCCCCTGGCCCTGGCAGCCTCCGAGATGTTTTGTCGCAAGACGCGGGTGTGTGCCCTGCACCTGCGCAAGTACAACGACGCTTTGCTGATCAGCGACACCGTGCGCATGGTCGACGCCTTCCAGTACCTCCAGCAGTTCTACAGCACAGAGAGGGATGCGAAGGACCCCACTGAACAGTTCCTCACCACCACGTTTGAGGGTAACAGAGGGGCCTGGATGGGGGTGGTGCTGGCTGTGTTTGGGGGACGGGGAGTGCCCTTGACACCTTGCTTGCCTGCGCAGAGAACAGGGCGACCCTGCAGGCGCTTGCTGGGGACCAGCGCTATGAGAACCCCAGGCTGGGCAAGCTGGAGGAGATCCTGCGGGAGCACTTCCAGCCCCTGGGCACTTCTCGTGGCATCGTCTTCACCAAGACGCGGCAGAGTGCCCATAGCCTGCTCAGTTGGCTGCAGGGCACGGCCACACTCCACGGCATCAGGGCGGCTGTGCTCACTGGTGCTGGCTACAGCAACCAGACCAGGCACATGACACAGGTGAGTGAAGGGTGGACAGGAACTGGAGTCTGGACCGACTCCGTTCTTCACATTTTAGGGGTGCTGCAGGTGCTGCCAGGGGCTTGGAGCCCTACACAGCTACTGAAGCATCAACCCCTGTCCCCTCAGAATGAGCAGCAAGACGTGATCAAGCAGTTCCGCCGGGGAGCCCTCAACCTGCTTTTCTCCACCAGTGTGGCTGAGGAGGGCCTGGACATCCCTGAGTGCAACGTTGTGGTCCGATATGGGCTGATGACCAACGAGATTGCCATGATGCAGGTACTCCCTGTGCTTCCTCTGCTGGGATGCCCCAAAGCCAGGGGGGTGGGACATAGGGGATCTTGCACTCCTCACTCACTGACAGATTCTTGGGCATGAACCCAGCCTCTGGCAGAACATCTTGGCAAGGCACAGGGGAGGGTGGAGGTGGCTCCATGCTCACAGAGGGACATGGAGGGGTTGTCCATGTCCCTCCTTTGCTGACTGAGCATTTGGCCCCTTGCACTTCAGGCCCGGGGCCGTGCCCGTGCTGAGAACAGTGTCTATTCTGTCCTCGCCAAAGCCAACAGCAAAGAGGTGTCCCGAGAGCTGCTCAATGAGAATCTGGTGGAGCTCATGCAGAGGGCAATCCAGGCAGTGCAAGCCATGCCTGAGCAGGAATACTGCCAAAAGGTGGGCACTGGGCTCTGCCCTGGGCACTGGGAGGGCCAGGCAGCTTGTGCCTACCTCTGCACCCTGTGTTTGGCTGCCTGCTCTGCCCTGGAGCAGCACCAGCTCCTGGGATGGGGTTGTGTGAGGCGCACAGGACAGCACATGCCTGTCCCATCGTACCCTGTCCTGTCCATCCTGCCCCTGCCCTGGGACGGTGCATCCCTTGGCAGCTGTGGTTCTTGCCACCTCTGCCATCTGTGACTGCCTGTAGCCCTGCACTGAGCCCTGTGCCCATTGCCCTCTGCAGATCCGGGAGCTGCAGCGGGTGGCTGTAGCCAGCTGGCTGCTGAAGGAGGCCAGGATCAGCGAGCGGCGGCAGCAGCACAGCCCCGACACCGTTTGCCTGCACTGTGTCAACTGCGGCATCGCCGTGTGCCGCGGCAGCGACATCCGCACCGTGGAGGGCATGCACCACGTCAACGTCAACCCCAACTTCAGGTAGGAGCCTGGCACGGGCAGGGGTGAGCAGGCAGATGGGCAGGGGTGGCAACAGCCTGCGGCCAGCTCTTTTCTGGGGCCCCAGTCCAGGGAGGTCACAGAGGCTTTGTGTGACTGTCACTGTGGGAGCACCTGTCCTGCCCTGTCTGTGTCCCCTGGACCATCATCCTCAGTGTCTGCCGGCCCCTTCCTTGCAGGTTATATTACAGAGTTTCCTCTGGGAAAATACAGTTCCCGCGGACTTTCAGGGACTGGGAGCCTGGCTGCCGTATCTGCTGCAGTGAGTGCAGCCAGGTGAGCACCACAACCCCCCATGGCTACAGCCCAGTCAGAGCTGGAGGGGCAGGAAGGGCTGTGTCTTGTGCCCCGGCTCCTGGCTGAGGTATGGACCTCTGTCCCCACTGCACATGCTTGCAGTCTCTAAAGGGGAACGTTCCCTGGCAGCAAGATGCTGCCCTGTGCAGCCTGGGGATGCTGTGTGTGGGTCACGTGACTGTTCCCTCCCTGCCCACACAGGACTGGGGGTTGGAGATGCTGTACCGGCAGGTGAAGCTGCCCATCCTCAGCATCAAAAACTTTGTGGTGGAGACACCAGTGGAGAAGAGAAGGTACAAGAAGTGGAGCTCAGTGACATTCCCTATCAAGGAGTTCGACTACCTGGAGTACTGCTCTGACACACAGGACCTGTCCTTCTAGATGGGCTCTGTTCAGAAGAGAACTATTCACAGGGCACTTTTGGGGACAGTGGAACCCTTGGACAGAGAGCCATGGCTCACTCCTCTCCTCCTTGCTGGACCAAACAGCTGCAGCTCATCCCTCACAGGAGCTTGTGCCTGCTGAAGGAGCTTTGCTGTGGCCACACGGAAAGGATGAGACACTGGGATGCAAAACCACCCAAACCCCTCACTGCTCCCCATGCCCCTGCCTTCCCCTCCTGCCCTCCTCACTGTAGACTCGGGGGGATCTCTGCAACCCTGCTGGGATTACCAGCCCTTTCCTGTGGGTCCAGAACATGGCCCAGCACTTCTCTGCTCTTATTTGTGAATCTGGTGGGTCTCCATTAAAACTGCTGGACTGAAGGGGCGTGTTGGCAGCATCACTTGTGGTGAAGAGCTGGCTGGGCACAGAGGGCTCAGGAGGGGACACTGCACCAGAGGCAGAACCCCCGTGGCTGGAGAGTCAGACTCCACTGCACCCCACGCCAGCAGCACAGGGGCCCCCAGGGGACAGTGGCATCCGTGGGGCTGCCCCAATCCTACCCCACCCACAGCCAGTGGCCTGAGCGACCCCTCTCACCCACCCACTTAAAACTGAAACTTCCTGCGGCCCGCGGGACTGCAGGGTCCCCTCTGTCTCAGCTGGGGCCTCTCTGGGAAGCCTTTTGCGTCCCACCCGGCGGGCTGGGGAAGCCGCGGGGATTCCGGCACGAGTCGGGACCGGCACCGGCGGCGGGGGCAGGTTGGTACCGGGATGCGCAGCCCTGGACCGGGCGGCCGCACGTGCTCTCCCGCCGCCGGTCGCGAGAGGGAGCCACGGGCCGGACCGGAGGATGCGCGAGGACCGGGAGACCGTCGGACGGCAGCGGAGAATGCTCAGGGAACCGGGGGATGTTCCGACGGGGACTGGGGGATGTTCGCGGAACCGGAGAGTGATCCGACAGGGACTGCGGGATGCCCGGGGAACCGGGGGTTGCTGCGGTGGGCGCCGAGCATGCTCCGGCAGGTACCGCGGAGCTGCAGCGCTCGCACCTGTCACTCCGCTCCTGTCCTTCCCCAAGGGATCCGGCCACGAGTGTTAGTGGCGGCCCTGGGACTCCCCCACGCCGGTAAGCAGTGTGGATGTTCGGCAGATTAGGGCTGGCTCTGGGATTGGTGGGGAGCAGCATAAGGGCAAGGACACATGTAGGGGACCAGTGTCCTGCTCTTGCCTGATTTTGGTGCCAGCAGCTCCTGCAGTGTCAGGCACACATAGCCAGTTTTCAGGTGGAGCTGACCCCGGGGGAACCACGAAACCAAACTCTTGTTCATCAGAAACTGGGTAATGAGGCCGTTTGAGTTATTTGTAGCTCTCTGGGGGCTGGAATGGCCTCTCCTCCTGCTCCCCAGGCAAGATCCCTCCCGCAGGGACCCCAGATCATTTTCCTCAGCTCAAATTGCCCTGATTTGTGCTTGGAGAATCCAGGTTGAGGGTTACCCCAGTGGGTGCCTGCAGCAGTGGGTGGTGTGACCTCTCCCCAGCCCTGATGGATATGGATGTCCACTCAGGTGCCCCAAAACAGAATTTTTGCTACACTGATCCAAACTTGTCCCTTTTAGAGGGTGTGCAGCTGACCCTTCAGAATCCAGGGTCTGGGCAGCACTGCTCCGTGGGACTCTGTGAGTTTTGCAGGTGGGTCTGTATCAGCCTCTGCTTATTCTTCCCTCGGTGTCCCTGCTTTAATACCAGCCCCATCTGACTTCTCCTTCCCAGGGGCGCAGTCACCTTGGGCCTGGCAGCAGGGAGCAGCCGAGCTGCAGCAATTGGAGCTGCGACCTTGGCCAGTGTCCTTCAGGGCTGGCATCCTTCAGATTCCCCAGGCTGGAAGAAGTCTGTGGCTCGGAGCACCTTTGCTTATCTCAGCTCCCTGAAGCACTTACGTTCCAGCCATCATAACTCACTGCCTGTAAGCACAGCCGAGCACCTTTAGCTCCACAGCAAACAGCTGCTGCAGCAGGTTTTGCTGGCAGCACTGTGCAGGGGTTCTCCCCTAGTCTGCAGGCTACCAGGATGGGCACAGTCCTGGGAGTGCCCCAGGCCCCCTGACCCAGCACCTCCTTGTGCCTCAGGCTGCCAAGTGTGCTCACAGAATCAGGGCAATGCAAGGATTTATTTTTCACATGTAATTTCATTTGTGATCAGGGCATCAGAAAGCACCAATTCCCCTCTCAAGGCGCCAGCTGGAAAACCTCAGGCTGCTCTGCCTGGCAGTGCCTTCAGTTGGCCCTTTCCCGAGGCTCGTGTTTAGTGGGACTTAGAGCTCAGACTGTTTGACTTATCAGCAAGGAGCCTGAGATGTGACATGATTACAGCATGCAAATACTTTCCTGGGGAGAAAACTGTCGTGTATTAAGGGCTCTTTAAGTTGGCAGAGAGAGGAATAATGAGAACTGAGGCTGGAAGATAAAGTCAGGCAAATTGAAACTTGAAATCCAGGTCAGGTCTGCAGCAAGGAGGGTGCAGAGCAGCCAGAGCAGGATCACAGGCACATTTACCAAAGCATTGCCCAGGGCTTGGGGTCCTGCCCTGGGGAAGATCCGTCCTGATCTGTGGCTTTGGCCTAGGCAGCAGCAGGATGAGCCTGGTGGCATTATGGGTGAGGGGGATGGAGACTGAATTTTGCTTCCCAGGCACATCTGAAAATCTGGCTACCACACAGTGTCTCTAGCAGAGCCCAGGAGCGCATCAGTTCCGAAGGTGACCTTTCCTAGGACAGCTGGATCCTCCTTCTCTGTACCAGGAGAAATTCCAGTCTGGTGAAAAGTGCTTTGGTGGAGGAATTTGATCCGGAAAACCAGAAGCCCTCTTCCCACAGTGTTCCTGCATCCCCTCTCCTCCACTGCCAGGAGCACACTGGAGCCTGTAAAGTGCACGGGGACATCCCCATCCTGCTCAGCTCTGCCTTCCCCGCGACCGACGAGTGATTCCCGCCAGGAGTTAATCCTGACTGTTTGCATGTCAGGATGCTGGTGGATTAAACAAGGGGATTAGCATCAAACAATTTCCCTTGCACCCCAAGTGGGAGGCAGGAAATATAATCACTGCAGGTTTATTCTGCTTAGGTCCCTGGCATGCACTGGATGATGGCAGGGATGATGCCAGATTAGCTGGTGGCACAGCGAGACATGTGCCCAGGGCATTTCTGGGGCACAGGGATGAGGATGCCAAGACCAGGGACTGCTTGATCCAGGGAGCTTGAGGAAGTGTCCCTGCTGGGTGGCACTCGGGTACCCCCTGCAGCCTATGACCAGGGTGGATCCCACTCTCCCACTGCTCAGCTCTCAGGTGCCAGTGCAGAGGCACCATCTGGGCTTGGGGTGGAGGCTGTAGCCATTTATTGGGTGCCCCCCTGAGGGCACAAAAACCGGGACTGGGGAGACTCCAAGCCCCCCACACCGACCAAGTGCTCCCCAGCACCGACTGCTCCTGCCAGCCTGTGCTCAGCTGTGGATGGCAGAGGATGGAACAGCCTCGAGGGTATAAAAGCAAATCTGTTTTCACAACAGCTCCCAGGTTCCTGAGCCAGGGGCCGGTGACGCATCTCTGATCCGACGGTGGTGGTGCTGCAGGATGCCAGTGTTCATCCCAAGCTTCCTGCCCACCTGCAGCCCCAGGGTCCCCTGGCAGCACCAGGGCACAGTGCTGCACTCTCAGCCACTTAGAAAAAGTAAAACAAACCCCCTAACCCGGGGGTTTTGATGGAATGAGACTGTGCAGCTCTGACTGAGGGAGGGCAGCCCTACATCTGACACAGAGACTCAACGTCTCTTCAGACCAAAGTGCAGCAGGAGCTTTGGACTCCCATCCCTGTGTCCTCACTGGCCCAGATCTCTTGGTCCCTGGAGATTTCTTGGCTCCTTTCCTCTGAGGAGCATTTCCAGGGCAGATGAGTCCCCGGTCAGCCAAGGATAGGACCACCACATGTGCCCACCTCAGTTTTCTAGGAAAGGGCTAAAAATATCACCCTAGGACTGTGCGAAAAGGACTGGGCAGGTCCTCAGCTACTGGGAGGCAAGTGATTTACAGCCTGTAGCCTGGGTGTAATCCAAGTGGCTGTGCAGGGCAGGGACAATCCCTGGGCCAGGGCACCTCTCTGTGGGGCAGAAGAGCAGGGAGGCTGCAGGTCGTCCCTTCCTCAGCACTGCTGGGGGTGGCCACTCTCCTTCTTGCTGTTTTTAGGTGACTCTCTTTGGGCTGGGTGTTGACAGGATGTGGCAGGGGGGAGATGCAGCACGGTGGGGATGAGACCCAGGGATTGTTGGCAGGTGCTGGCACAATCTGGGGCCTGCAGGAGCCCACAGCGCAGGCTGCAATATCTGAAAATTCCCAAACAAAATTTCATGCACTAAATCTTAGGGCTGCAATTCTGCTGAGACCTGGCTTTATAATTGGATCTGTCAGAAACCTGTCACACTTAATGTGCAGCTGCCAGCGCGCGTGCGGCTTCTCGGCGGCTGCGCTGGCTCTGCCAGGCACTGGGAAATCTGCTCCTGGGATCTTCCAGCTTGAGGAAAGATTCAGCTTGCACCTAAAGCCCCAGCCCTGGGAGCAGGGCAGTGGGGGCCAGCCCCAGGTTTGCCTTGAGGTGCCTCAGTTTCCCTTTGTGCTGGTGCAGGCGGTGGGACAGAGACAATGCCAGGAGCCTGTGGCCACCGAGGAGGAGTGTGCGTGTGTGTTCTTCACCTGAGTAATCAAACCTGTTATCCTGTGTTTGATTAAGAGCCACAAAACATATCATCTTTGATTCTTCCACTTTATTTTTGTTCCCTTCATTTGTCCCTTGGAGATGAGTGTTGCTCTGGTACTTATTAGTCACAAAGCCCTAACCTCGTGCTGCGTTCTTGCTATCTGAGAAATGAATTATTAATGGTGCATTAAACAGAGACTGGAAAGGGGCCCTGGGACACTGATAATCAGGAGCTAATTGAGGAAGAAATGAGATACTGCTCCCTTTGCAGAACAAGGACTGTGCAGCGCTGCGATACCAAAGGTGACCCTGCTGCAACTCCTGGGCCAACTGTGCCCAGGTCTGTCTGCCCAGCCCTTGCTGGTGAGCCATGTGTGCACCTGGCCAGGATGCTCTCCCTCACAGGGATGCTCTCCCTCACCGGGATGCACTGCCCTGGCCACGATGCTCTGCTCTGGCTGGATGCTGTGCCACCTTCGTGGTGGCTGCTTAGGATGCTGGATCCTGCCTGGAGCTCAGCTGAACTCCAGCACAAGTGCGTGGGGCTGAACAATTTCAATCAATTTTATTTATTCTCTTATTGTTTTTCCACACAGCTTTGAGCTGAGGCCTGTCAGATTTCTCCTCTTCAACCCTGGCTGCATTGAAGACCTCGCTGCCCTGGCTCTGGCAGTGCCTGCCTCGGGGGTCCCATGGGACAGGACATGGCTGCAGGGTCTGGGGGGCTGAGGAAAGGTGCAGGGATGTGGGACAGCCACTGTCACTGCCACCCTGGCCACAGGCAGTGGGTGCTGCTGCTCTGCACGTGGCCAATGTCAGGCTGATGCAGGCCCAGTGAGTCCCATCACCTGCCCTCTCCAGACACTGTCCTACTTCCCTCCTGGTTCTGGTGGGCTCTGGTGGGCTCTGGTGGGCTCAGCACAGCTCTGTCCCAGCTCCTGGCGGGGGCTCCCCATTCTGACGTCTCGCCGAAGCAGCCGCAGTTTGCCCAGACTCCTTGCATAAATATTTATGCACTGATGCAACACTTTTCTAAATATAAAGCTTTATCTGGAATTTCATTTAAACATTAAGTGTAGATAATTTATTTATAATTAATGTAGACATCAAGCCCCATCTCTGGAATGCCTGTGAGCTTTCATTTATAATTGGGAGGTAAGTCAGGAGCTAGAGGCTGGGCCTCTTATCAGTTTCATTTTAATTTTCCTCCTACAGCAAAAGAAGCTGGTGCAATTCATCTCTCATTAGGAGGAAGCACAAAACTCCCCTAAAATAACAGTTTTATGGGGAACATGTAATAAACCTATCTTTGCTCCTCTTCTCGCCTTTGATAATGTTACCAGGGCTCACAGATCCCTTCAAAGTGTAGCTCTTCCTTAAAAATATATCTATTAAAAATTAAAACCTCTTTCCTCTATAATAAAATTTACTCCCTGCAATTATGCAGAGTGAGCAGTTATCAGCCTTCCATAGATTTTAATTAGAAGTTACAATAGAAAGGAAATAATGATGGCCATAAAATAACAGCAGCCTCTCCCCTAACAATGAATTATTGGTGCCTCTGTCACTCAGGTGCCTCTCAAAGCAATGCCTAGCACTGGTGAGCAGTGCCAGGGCCAGCAGGTTCCAGGAGATGGTGCTAAGGGTCCCTCTGTTACCCCTGCACCCCCTGGAGGGTTTCCTTGGTCTGTGGGTGCCCAAATGGGTGCTCAGCCCAGCTCTGACCTGTTCGTGCTCTTGCTCCTGTGCCCCTATTAGAGAATGGGGCCCATCCTGCCAGTGGCACCCATGGGTACAGGGTGCTGGTGTCGAGGGGATGTGGCTCTGCAGATCCTGGGTTGCAAACCACAGTTAGGGCTTGCTGGGGCTGCTTTCTGTGAAATTCCTCAGGGCACAGGGGTCTCTGCCCCTGCAGGATTCCTGCAGTGTTGCTGAGCCCTTCCGTGGGAAGCATGTTCAGCAGTGGGGCTGTGAGTGCCTGGCCTGGATCTTTTACAGAGCTCAGAGGGATGATCAAAGGCGACTCCACAGTCACACCAAAAATAGCAGGTGCCTGGGCTGGGGCGGGCACTGCGGGCAGAGCGTGGAGCCTCCTCACCCTCAGACACCTGCTCGTGCAGAAAGCGGTGGAAAAGCTTATTCCACATTTACAGCAACTCTTACAGAGCACAAACCTGTGCCCCTGATGACACTGTGGGCTCCTCTGAATCCAAACTTGGGCCTTTGTGGGGGATTGTCACTCATCCATGCCCGGCTCATCTCCACAGTGGCCAGAGCAGAATCATCTGCTAATTGGGCTGATAAGGCACAGGTGAGAGTCAAGATGCTGCTACTACTGGGGCTGGTGCAGCTGCACTTGCCCTGTGTCAGCTTTTTTCTCTCCTGAAGTCTGGAGCAGCTGCCATGCCACATCCTGGCACCCCACAACCTGCATCAGCAGCATGTCATGGGAATGAAGGAGAACAACCCATAGCCAATATGGGCCCTTGCACTCAGGCTATGGACTGGGGACCAGTCCTGCCCCATGATGGGTGTGGGCAGGAGTGGTGAAGCCTCACTCGGCTCCCCTGGGGCTGGTGCTGTTGCTCCTTGAACCAATTACACTGTCGAGCATTCTGCTGCTGGTGTCCCCATCGCCTGCCCCAGCTCCTGGCTGTGAAGGCTCTAAACCCTCCTTGATCTGGCTCTGAAACATTTATGAAATCTTTATAGGCTTTTGAAAAGATTTTAATTCTGTGACAGTGCTGCTTTCACCGGGAAAAAAAATAAATTATGACTCAATGAGCAATTACAGCTCAACAGCTGCTGAATGGCCGCGGCAGCTGCTGGAGCAGCTTGGCACAGCTCGGCACGGTGGCCAAGGAGCCAATGAGCCTTCCTGGAAAGTGATGCTGGATCTGAACTACCCTGCACTGGGCTTCTCTGGCTGTGGCCCCATAGATAAGTCCCTGGCCACGGCCCCTCCTGGGCCCATCTGTCTCCTGTGGGCACCTGTGCCCAGAAGCCTGAGCTGTGCCTGGTGCTGGTCCCTGCCACACAGTGCCAGGGAAGGAGACGTACAGCTCTCACTGCAATATAGAACATTGGTAATTGTAAAACTCCCTGTTTACTGAACACGAAGCTGCTGAGCTACAGAAACATGAGGAAAGGGGAAGTATCACCCTGAGAGTGCCTGCTCCTTCATAGTTCCTTCCTGGCAGTGCCCATTCCTGTCCCATGTAGCCTCATTTCTGCTCTTTCGAGTGCACAAAGCTGCTGTACAGAGTGGAGCACGTGGGTGGGAGAAACTTTCTGAGAAACTGCAGCACGATGGAGGAGCTGGACATGCTGTTCCTTCTGCTCCTCTGCCCCACAGCATTTCAGGGTGTTGTAGCTGGAGACCAACTTCTCTTTGTTTAGAGATTTGTCTTCAGCTTCAGAGATATCTGTGGGAAACCAAAAAGTTTGAGGGCAGGGCATGCCTGTGGTCTTGGCCCAAACAATATCTTGGGGAGAAGCAATGTGAAGGGCTGGCCTTGGGATGGGGAAGCCAGAGTTCCTCAAAGGGGAAACAATGCATCCATGCTTCCCTGTGCTGGAATGTTGGGAGATGCGGGTCAGACAAGAGGCATCATCCCTGCACTTCCTGATCCCTGTGCCTGGAAGGGGAGTACACTCCCATGCCTGCCCTGCAGTGGAGTCAGGATGAGGCTGGAAGGACTAAAGTAAATGTAAAAGTGTGGTGGAGCAGCAGCCCTGTCTCTGCTCCTTGGAGAAGGCTACACCATCATTGTCAGTCTCCTGACAGCCAAGGTACTGCAAGGTTTGAGATCCATTAGACTGCCTGTAATTATTTATAGAGAGGAAAAAAACATTGTGAAAATCAGATGGCACAGCAAACAAATGCACAGAGCTTTGCTTTAGAGAAAGGGTTCTGAAACCCAAAGTGATTTACCACGAGCCAGGCCGAGGCACAGTGGTGCCACACTGCTGTTCCCAGGGACACGACCCTGGCTCCAGCACCAGGAGGAAAAAGGGCACCTGGTGTGGACAGGACAGATCTGCTGCTGCTGGGCCACCTGCTTGCATTCCAGGACCTACAGACCCCGAAGGAGCTCAGACTGGGACTCCCTGATCCTGGCTTTCACCTCCCTGGCAGCTGGAGTCCCCAGAGCCTCCTGAAGCTGTGGCCCCCACGGGCTTGGGGGTGCTTAGAGCTGTCTGTGCTCTGTCCCTGCTTTGGCAGCCTCCACCCTCTGCCAGTGACAGTGCAGGGCTGATCACACCTCTTCCTCTTGGCACCAACCCCTTGATTTAGTGAATGCAAAGCAGCAAGCAGGCGAGTGCTCTGCGAGGTGGAAGCCCTGGGCACCTGCTCTGGAGGAGAGGGCTCTCGGCCAGAGCAGTTCCCTCCCAGATGGACTTCAAAGCTCAATTAGCAGTTTTGGGAAGTGCTTTGAGATCCTCTGTGAAGTGTCCTGGCGGAGGGCAAAGTGTGATTATATAACGTGTCTAGACAGCGTATTCCTTGGGGCGGACAGCGGGACGTTTTTGTATCTCTTCTCCCGTGTCAGCATTGTGTGGCCCCGCTGAAAGGTTCTGGGAGCTGCTAAAATATTAATACTGATGGCAGCGACAGGCCAGCACAGGCTTTTGCACTTAAAATTGTTGATCTTAGCACAAGGCAGGCGCATGGCAGCAGGGGAGTCTTTGCCTGGCGGCGCCTTGTGCTCCAGCTGCGACGACTTAGGAGCGATGAGCGGCTCCCTGCAGGCTCCGTCCGGCCCGGCCCCGGCTCCCGTTCACCCTCCTGGAGCCGCTGGGCTGCCCGGGCACGGTCAAGGCGTTATGCCACCCTGCTGCCCCCTCGATCTGGGTCAGACCCAGGACTCTTCCATCGGCAAAGCCCTGCAGCTCCCGCGGTGCCACCTCCCTTGTCCCCTCCGGAAGCTCCTGGAGAGCCAGGCTCTCTTCTGCTGCTCGCGGAGACGGACTGGAGACCCTCGTCCTGGCAGGTCTGAGACCTGCCACGCCATGCTCCACGGCGCTGGCGATTCTGGGCATCGCAGTACGCTGAAATCCAGGTGCCTCCCCACAGCCTCACTGTGTTACCCTCCTCTGCGTGCTCAGCCACACACCTTACCGACCCCCCCCCCTCCCCAGTCCCCTGGAAAGAGCCTGGGGAGCCCCTGTGTTCCACTGTCGTAGCCCGGGGCATCCGGGACCAAGGGGTGCACGGCGGGAGGACCCCCCGGATACACCGCTGCGGGATGGAGCTGCGGGATGCAGCACTGGGATGCAGCTGCGGGATGCAGCACCGGGATGCGCCGCCGCCGTTCCCCCTCCCACCCCGTGCGGGTGCGCGGCGCCGAGGGGGGGTTGGACCGCGGCGGCGCGCGCGCTGCCTTCATCCCCCCCCTTCCTCCTCCTCCTCCTCTTCCTCCTTCTCCTCCTCCTGCGGGAGCGCGCTCGTCCGGCCGGGAGCGAGAAGACGGCGGGAGGATGCTGCAGACGGCGGCGGAGCCGGGCGGCTGGGCAGGTAGGGCGGCCGGGCTCCCGGTGCCGGAGGGCCCGGTGCCGGGCTGCGGGCACGGAGAGTTGCAGCTGTAGGAAAGTTGCGGGAATGGGGGATGCGCTGCGGGGGTCCCGGGAGTCGGGCCGGATGCTCGCCCGGGGCACGCGCCGCTCCCGGCGCTCCATCCCGGCTGCGGGAGGGCGATCAACGGGCCGGGGGCGGCGGAGCCCCGGAAGGGTCAGGGCAGGAGGGAAACTTCTTCAGTGGAACTTTACCGAGGCCCCGGCACAGCCCCTCTCCTGCGCAGGGATGCGGTTCCCACGCCGAGCGGGACTCGCCCGGGTGCTGGTGACCCTCGCTCGTCCCCGGGGCACCTGTGGGGTACACGGATGTGCGCTGGGCTGGGGCTGCGGCAGCACCTGGGCCCGGGCAGCGTTGGCACAGATGTTGGGATGTGCGGCAAGGCCAGGGCAGGGGTGGTGGGGTGGTCCCTCGGCCCCCCTGCGCCCTGCCGTGCTGGTCGGGGTGCACAGCACACTGTGCATGTCCTCTGGCTTGTCCACAGGGTGCCAGGAGCTGTGTGTGTCCATGCTGGCATCGGGACATGGGGAGGTCTGTGTGGGGATGGAGCCCAGGCTCTGGCTGCCTCCATGAGGACACTGCTCTTATGGAAAAGGACCTTTACTGTGCCATACAAAAGTGCTTCCTGTTGTCGACTTGGGCTGTGGGTGCTGTGCCACGGGATGGGGGCACTGGGGGTCCCCTGTTACAGGCACGCAGAAGCAGCAGCAGGATCCTCACCTGGCAGATTGCCCACTCTCCCCAGCCATTACCAACACACTTCAATGTTAACTTGGAGCAGCAGTGACTTATGGTGGAAGCTTTTGAGAAGTTTGCAGCAGGATGGGCAGGGCTGGGGCTCTGCTCTACCCCAGAGTGACCCCACAGATCCCAGCGCAGGGACGTGGCTGTGCCTGCCCTCAGCACCGCAGCGGGCGGTGAGTGCCAAGCCCACTGGATGGGCGTGGGGGAAAACAACCTCTTGGCACAAGTGGCTGCGATTTGTTTTCAGAACGAAGCTCGGAAGTGTTGCTTAAATAGAGGATATGATTCTGTGTGAAGGTGAGGGTCTAGGGCCTGGCATTGCATTCCTGGAGGCTCTAAGTGGCTTCTAGGTTGATTGGCCAGTGTGGTGGGATGATGCCTTTCTGCTGGACCTGCCCCTGTGAGGGCTGGATGTGTCTGGGGGTCATGTGCAGGCTGGCAGCACCTCTGCCCTGCGGGGAGCAGTGTTGGGTGAAAACATGAGGCAGGAGCTGGCCCTGCACTGCCCAGCACTGTGCACACATTGGCATCACCCCCTGGTTATCTGGGGTGTCTGAGCAGGAAGCAGAGAGGTTTGTGTGAGCTGCTGTGTCTGCATGTGGGGCACAGCGGCTGAAAATAGCATCAATGGGCAGTGCCACTGCGTGTGACAGCCCACGGATAAAGGAGGCTCTGTCCCGGCTGCCAGCCTGGCTGGGAGTTCCTGCAGCCAAATCCACCACCATCGACTTCTTTTCTTTTAAGTGGCTGCAGGTGTTTTCCGATGGAGCACCAGCCCAGCAGCTTCGCTGGGTGATGTTTGTCACTCAGCTGGAATGGCTCTGTGGGGATGGAGGAACTGCATCGGTCCCTGTGTAGCTGCCAGTGCGATTCTGCCGACCAGAAACTCTCCTGCCATATGCAGAGTTCAGAGCTGGGCAAAACTGCCATGTGCTGTGCGTTTCATGCTTGTTCTATAATCTGCCACGTGCATTGGTAAAAAAAGGCTGGTGTGACCCTTGGATGTGTCTCTGTCTGTGAGTGCACAGAGCCAGGCTCTGCACTAGCAGGGCCGTGACGTCATGCCAGGCTGTGACTTCCCACTGTGTGTCTTGTGCTTGAGCATCCCTGAGCTCACACCGTGCTCGGCTGGCGCTCGGGAGTGGCTGCTCTTTGCCTGAGTGCTTTTGGCTCTCATGGAGCAGCAGCCTCTGTATGGAAAAGTCAGGAGGTTGGTTTAATAGTCCTGAGAATAAGAAATACTTGCTGGGGCTGGTGGCTTGCTGGCCTTGGGGATTTGCACATCCTGGTTGTAGCAGGTGAGAGTCAAGGGCCCAGCTGGTGAGGAGATGCTGTCCTGCTGGAGCATGTGCTACTGGTGGACTGGTGCTCTGCCTGACATTCCTGGCTGTCCCGGGACAAGGCTTCCCATCAATGTGCCAGTGGGGATGTGGACAGGGATGGGGCAGAGCTGCCTCAGCCTGTCCTGCCTGCACCTTCCTGCTGTTCATCCCCATGGGCTAGCAGGGAGGAGTGGAGCCTGGAGCTTTGCTGTGGCCCTGGCAAGGCGGCACCAGGAGCTTGCCTGGCTGTGGCCATCCACAGATGTTCCAGCCCAAAAATACTCCTTGAGCATTGGCCCAGAATTCTCAGACATTGGCTGGTGGCTGGTAAAGAAACCCTCATCTTGGGGCTGTTATTTGCTGTATTTCTAGAGATCATCTTGTTTGGCTTTTATCTAGTGTTCCTGGGGAGATCGATGTATTTCTACAAGTGCACAACACAAGTCTGCTATTGACTGAACGAGGACCTTTGCACAGATGCTCCCAATCCAGTACTGGACATGTCAGTCACATTGCTTTACATTGGTGAAGTTTCAGGCCTGGGAGCAAACCTGTCCTAGAAGCACAGGGCAGTCCCCAAAGTGTGCTGGACTTACACCTGGTAGGAGCAGAGATTCTCTCTCCGAGCCCTGCAGCCCATCCAGCTGCTTCTGTTCTCAGCTTGATCGGGGCTGGAGTTTGAATTTTCCAAAGCCAAAGCACTCAGTTCTGCAGCCCTTTAATCATTTCTAGGGAAAATAAAAATGCAAAAATGTGCACCCGGAGCAGAATAATGAAGCCCATGAGGGTTTATTTGTCAATTTAGCAACAATATTGTGACGTACAAAGGCTGTTTCTTAGTCTGATGTTCTGCGATTGCCTCCAAAATAGCGCCATAATTTCTGTGTCAGGAAGCCCCTGTCAGGAATAATGTCTGTGCTCTCAAGGAAACCCAGGCTGTGGCTGCACAGTAACAACTGCTCCGTTTCTGTTAAAAACACAACAATTTACTTGCCAGTCATCAAAGGGAACCTGCAGATTTAAGGAGCCATGAGCCGCTGGGTGGGCACAGGATGCCCCAGGCCCTGTGGGAACTCACGTGGTGCTCCCCTGGATGCAGGTGTTGGTCTTTTGGAGGCATTATGATGTTTGTGGGCACTCTGCTGGTGTACTCAGCCTGGCCATGGTGACAGGACCAGGCAGGTGCTGACACCCCCAGACATGGCAGTGGGGCTGGCACAGACCTCCTGGGGTTGTGGTCACTGGGGGTCTTCCCTCTGCCCGTTATGGTTGTTTTTTTGGTAAACCCCACCACTGCAATGTAAGCAGCCTTTTCCCCAGGATGAATTCCCAGAAGGGTGCCAAGGCAGGACCCTGAGGGGGTGAGCCCAGGCTGAGTCCCAGCTCTGGTGAGGGCTCTGAGCCCTTCATGCCAAACAGATCTGTGCCACTTTGAAATAGGAACATTCCTGAGTCGTGATTTTCCCTGGCCTAATTATGGAAATTTTTTAATTAGTTGATAAGAAAGATCACTCGGAAATTGCAAAGGAAACATTTTGAGGTGAAGCCCTAACCCATGCCTGTGTCTGCCTGGAGTCAGGAGCTGCTTGGTCAGGCAGCAGCAGCCACATCCAGGGTGCTGTGGGGACTGGGCATCCCTGCTCCTCCCCAGAGGTGCTGGGTTCCTTTGGCCCACAGGTTTGATCCTGGCAGCTCTGTGCCAGCTCTGCCCACTCCTCTGCCTCACACCCACCGGGCAGGGGATGAGCTGGGGCCTTTCTGGGGGATCCAAACTTATGCCATGGGCTGTGCCCAGTGCTTTGGCTCCTGTTTGGGTATTTCTGCCTTGACATCTGGCCACTGTCTCTTGCTCTGAACTGGAGGGATGAAGAAGCTCGTGAACATGGGGTGGGTTTTACCTGTGTAAGATCAGAGATGGCTTCTCATCTTCCTGCCACCTCCCAGTTCAGCTGCCTTGGAACTGGGAGAATTCTGCAGCCGCTGTCTTTGTAAAACTGTGTGGCAAAGGACCAGGAGCTTTTTGGGAGGGTTTCCCCTTTATCTGTTGGAGCAGGAGAGATGTGGGACCAGTAACCTGGCCTTTGAAGGTACCGTAGCAGGGCTGCCCCAGATGTCCAGGGGCTCCCTGGACCCTGCTGACGCCAGGACCAGTAGGGGCAGAGATGCCAATGGCCAGTGGTGGTGGTTACTGGAAACCAGCAGAGTGAAACCCCATCCTGGATTTTGTGGATGTGGATGATTTCTGGCACATTTGGGGGGTCTGTTTTTTTCCCCTGAACTTTGCCTGTTACTGTGTGTGATTTGCTTCCCTGGTCCTCCCCAGCCACGTGCCGGTGGGACACGGTGTCGCTGCTGTTTGTCTTGGTCGGGAGCGCCGCTGCTTTGCATTCGTTTGAAGGGCTGAAGGCACAGAGCCCGTCTGTGTGCAGGGCCAGAGACTCTTCTGAGGAGCTTGAAATGCTTGTAGGGAAAAAACCAAACATAAAAAGGCCAAACAAGGGAAGCTTGTTACTAAGCTGGTAGGAGACTGGGAGCGGCACAGGGCGGCTGCTGGCTGGGCTGGGGGGTGGGAGCTGAGGTCTGGCTGTGGGTCCCCCCCAAGAGCAGGTCCCCCCACCTCAGACTCTCCCACCCAGAGCTGGGTGCACTTCGTTGCACACAAGGCCAGAGCCTATAAATATCCCAACTCCAAATTTTCAAGAAGTATTAGGAACTCTCCAGGCTTATTTTTGAGGGCTGTTACGAAAGGGCTTTAGCGGATTAAAGCTCTCCCAGATTAATCTGTGCTCAGGAAGGCAGGAGGGTGTGGGAAGGGCACTGCTGGCACCCTGGGAATGTGCGGGGGTTTCGCTGGGGCTGCTGGGCACCCCACTCCCCATCCCTCTGGGGTGTGGGGCAGCAGCAGTGGGGCCATGGCTGGTGAGGTGGGGAGGGACACTTCCACAGTCCTGCAGCTAGATCCATAGGGCTTCAGGTTTGCACAGTTCAATGTCAAATTTCTGTCTTCTCTGGTTTCCAGAGGAGGTAATTATCCAACAGGTGTAATAGCAATTTAATAAGTGTGTCATGGTGTAGAGCATGCTGTTCCTTTGGAGGAGTCTTGCAAGGACTGGGGATATGTCAAATTGGAACACAGAAATTCCCTCATCCAGGCTGGGGTCTATCTGTCCATCCTGGGGCTGTGCAGGAGCTCACTCCTTGCCAGGAGCTGCTGCAGAGCTCAGAGAGAGATGTGGAACCAGCATTCACATCTGTGCCAGAATCTCACTTGTGTGCTCCGTTACCACTGGAAGGCCCAAGGCATGGCCAGCACTTCCCAAGCTCTCTGTGGCCCCAGCTGAGAGACCTCAGTGATGGATAACACAGGCAGGGCAGGATGCAGGACCCTTGGAGAGTCAGTGCTGGTGTGATGCTGTGGCCCCAAGCAGGGTCCCTGCTCAGTGTGTCACCCCGTGGGGAAGGTGATGGGAGGAGGTGCTGGTTGGTGGTGGAGTGCTGGCTGCCTCACGGACAAACTGCTGCCCCTTTGAACCCTAATTAGCACCCGGCACACGAAGCTCCTTTGGCTGTGGATGAGGTGAATCGTGGCTGGTCTCGGCGACCTCACACAGGAGGGGGTGATGGCACTGCAGACAGGTGGTCACTGGTCCTGGAGGGCTGCAGAGTGTTGTGTGTGGGGCCAGACAGTGGCCATGCTGAGGGGGGAGGGTCTGCCCCCAGCACAGGGACCCTCATGAGGGCGGGGCAGGCAGGGTCTCAAAGATGCCTCTGTGGAGGATTTGGCCTCTTCCCGCCTGCCCTGGTCCCAGCAGCACTTTGATGGGTGTAAATCAGTAAAAGAGAGCAGGAAATCCTGCAGAACTCAGACTCAGTGGTATGGGGGTCTCACCGGCTACTCCTGAGCCTTCCACCCATTGCCAAGGCAAATGCCAAAAATCCTGCCCTTCTTCACCTGCTGACAAGGCATTGGAAAAGGGTGGATTCTTTAAAACATAAAACAAATAAAATTAGGTCTTCTGGTAAGGGATTAAATCGGGGCCCTCAGCTGTATTTATAGAAGGTTCAAAAGTAAATCTGTTCTCAGACTGAATAAATATTTTGCTCAGGCAGGCACAATCTTCAGTTCATCTGTCTTGGAAAGACTTGAGTGAGAGGGGAATTGATTTTCTCCAGCCTGAACAAGGCAAGCGCCTCTCAGACCCAGATAGAGAGTGAAGTCCCATTATCGGCTGAAATGGGGAAGCAGCTGGGAAATCATTAAAGCGAAAGCAGAGACGAAGCTGTTTTAAGGAGGTGGCAATTCCTGTCCCCCTGCGGTGGCTGAGGCTGCCAGCCTTGGATCTGCTGTGAGGACGTGTCGCTCTGGCCCCAGCTGAGAGTTTGGTGACACTGGTTGCACTGGTCACACTGGTTGTGCTGGTTGCACAGATGCAGAGACAAGGGAGGGGACATGGGGGATCCATGCAGGTGCAGTGGCAGTGCCAAGGACAGGGACCTCAGTCTCTGCTCCTACACTGATCACCTGGAGGTGCAGACACACTGCCAGCCAGGTTGGCACTGCCAGACACAGCCACCCAGGGGTGGACCTGCTCTTGCATGTCAGGTTTCTGCACTCGGATGGCTGCTGTGCTGTGGCTGCCCAGTCTGTAAGGATGAGAAGAAATTGATGACATGTCCCTGTCACTGTCCCCAACCCATGAGATGCAGCCATTCGTGTGGTCCTTGGGCTGCTGCAGGTGGCAGAGGCTCCCCCAGCAGCACTCGCCACAGCATTGGCTGTTCCGCAGCACAATTCCAGCTCAAAGAGCTTGTTAATTCAAGCTGGCACCTGGTGTTTGCAGACATCAGTTACCGCCAAGATGAGAGCTCAGTGCTTTGCTCTTGACAAAGGCTCCTGCCAGAGCCGTGTGAACTGTGCAGGCAGAGCTGCCCAACTCCCCAGGGCTGCAGGGCTCCCCTTGCCTTTCCCCAGGTCAGAAAGGAAACGGTAAAGGGAGAATGAAGAAAAAGCTGAAGTCCTTGGCAGTGTTTTCCAGCTTCTCCCTGTTTTTCATGGCTGAACCACGTTGAACAGCTGCTTGTCTGCAGAAGGTTCCCAGCCCCAGGTGGGTGCCTGGTGCTTGCATGCCGTGGGGGATGTGGTGGTGGAGATAGGGGAGGGATTGCTGTGTGAGCTCTGTCTGCCCCATGCTAAAAAAAGCCACAAAATGAGCAAAATTATGCGCTGAGTCACTAATTGTTCACCCGCTGCTTTAGTCACCAGTGTTCCCACACCGGGGGACGTTTGCTGAGGGGGCACAAACCCAACTGTCACTGTGTTAGATGGATGTGGCCAAAAGCAGTGAAGAGCGGCTGCTGCACACGCGGCTTCTGACACGAGACAGCCCATCGGGCTCTGCCAGGGCTGCTCAATTAATGACAACTCTGTGATGAATCCATTGAGTAATCATGGCCGTGTGCTGCCATGCCAGGACTTGCTGCCCACAGAGGGGATGGCAGCAGAGCAGCTCCTGCTCGTGTCCCATGACAGCACCACTGCCTGTCCTGGTCCCTGTCCTCCCATGGGCATCACAGCTCCAGCCAAAGGGCACGAGCCACTGTGGCACAGGTGCTGGTGTGGGGGAGCAGCCCCTGCTCCAGGAGTGGTGGGGCTGAACTAGGCAGGTCTGTGCTGCAGCATCAGCATCCTGTCTGCCGGTGCCCCCCAGCTCCCCCCACCTGGCATGGGGCTGTTTTAGCCAAGTAACCCGCCGTGCCGGAGCCAAGTGTGTGTGAAAGGGCCTGTCTCAGTGCAGAGAAGAGCCATAAAGGGCCTATTTATGGAGCTGGCTCCTCACAATGTTTTCAGACACAGCCCTCGCATGTTTTCATAACAGCAACGCCTCCACCTCTCGCCAGCTGCCAGCAGAGCTGAGCCTCTCGCCGCTGTGCCCTGCACGCCCCGGGGAGCCGGGAGCCCTGGCGATGGGCTGGCACCTGCAGGGCTCCCCATCGGGGTCTCAGCCCCAGCACACACCCCAGAGCAGCCTCTGGGGCTCTGCCCTGGCTGCCTCCCCCCGTGCCTTGACTGCCTCCTCCACCCTGGCTGAGAGCTGGCACCGTGCCCATACAGGGACACACTCGGACCCTTGGCATGGATGGGCTGCTTTGTCTAGCAGGAGAAGGACCCACCAGCAGCAGTCCCTCTGCCCAATTCACCTTGCCACCATGTTTCCCATCATCTGGAATTTGCTGGCAAGATATGCTGAGCTCAGAGCAGAGTCTGGTGCCCAGCTGGATGAGCAGCAGCTCTCAGGCCTCCCCCTGGAAATACCCTGCGATGGGACCAACATCTGCTCTGGTCATGGCTCTGTGCTGCTGGTTGGCTGTGTGCAGGGTCAATGGGAGCTGCCCCCTCTGTGCCCAGCCCTGTGTCCCCCTCTGTGCCAGGCACCCTTTGGTGACAGTGTGGCAGCCCCTGCGGTGACAGTATGGCAGAGATGGCAGTGTCATGCACATGTGGGAGGCAGGTGAGCTCAGAGAAGGGAGCAAGGAGATCTCTTCTGCTCAGCGCTGATGTGCAGGAGGGAGCAGGCACGGGGCTGTCTCCTTGGCAGGCAGACTTTTCATGAGTCCATTTAGGAATTCCTTTCAAACAGGAACGCTGACCCACCCAAGCTCATTAAATAACATTAATGGTGCTGCTCAAATAAATACTCCAGCTGCCACCTGCACTGCCAGCCAGCACTCGCTGCCCTCTGCCCTTTTGGGAGCAGAGGTTTTCCAGTTTAATTGGATACACGTGCTTCTCTCCTAACACTGATGACCTCCAGTACGGCAGAGAATTCTCAGCCTTGCAGTGACTGGGGTCCTGCAGCTTCATTCCAGCACTGCAAGAGCAGGCAGTGAGTCCAGAGAGGCTGGACCTGGGAGAAGAGCAGAGACACCAAACCGTGGTGAGAGGGGACAAATCCAGCCACACCTGTCACTGAACTGGTGAAACCCAAGCTCTGAAACTCTCCTCCATCTATCCTCCAGCCAGTGAGCAATGTACAACTATATTACTCCATATCCAGGAGACACTGAGGGATATGGGCAATCCATTATTGTCTGTCCCATTTAATTTCCCTGCCTGTCAGTGCTGGTGTCCCAGTGTTCACAGACAAGTCAGGGTTTCCAGGTGTGAGCTGAGGCTGAAGCCAGTGCTCCTGCAGCTCCTCCAGCTCTGGCAGGACCTTCACACCCCAACTGCTTTTGGAAAGCTCAGGGGGTTTGGGGATTTTCCACCCCCAACAAGCTTGAGGCCTGAGGGACTTGACTTGAGACTGCCACTGTCAGCAGGGATCTCAGGTGCTGGGAGTGCAGCGTCATGCTGGGGAGCTCTGATGCCTGACCAGAGAGAATGCAGAAGTGGTTTTGGACCCCAGTTTCTGGCTCCTCTCCTACGTGTGGTTCTCGTGCCATCGTGCTGTCCCTTTCTCAGACTCATCTTTTCCACTGGCACTGCCAGCTTGGACATGTCTCCCTGTGCTGCCCTGAGGGGGAACACATGGCTGGTGGGACTCCTGGGGTGCTGCTCCCCAGCCCCGGGGCAGCCACAGCAGGTCCTGCTGGGTGCTTGCCTCAGATCCTGGTGACTAATTGCTCTGCAAAGAGCATTTCTCACAAGTTTCTTTCATAAGAAATGGTAACAAGGCTTTGATTTAGCTCTTCTTTTCCTTTCTTCCTGTCTTTTTTTTCTCCCTTCCTACCCCAAATGCAGACGTTGCTTTGATCGTGTAGGTTCAGGCTCTGTAACAAGCATCTCTGTGTCGGGGGGTTGTCAGTGTGGTAACATGACAGAGCATCTCCTTGTCACCTCACACACAATGAATTATTCCTTCCACTTTTTCTTTGTACCATCTCTGGGATAAATTACTGCTCCCAGATGGGCTTGTCACTCAGTGAAGCATCCTTAACCCCTGGGATGATCCCTGTCCAGCACAGAGTGCTGGCCACTGCAGCTCACCCAAGGCTGCAGCAAAGTGTTGAAGCAAGGAATTGTCAGCATGGCTTGAAAGCAAATTGCTTTGCCAATTTATTTTCTTTCTTGTGTATGAACATATTTTTCTTAAAGGGATGCTGTCATGATAAATATGGAGCTGCCAACTGCAGGCATTAAAAAATCATGGGTCGTCCCATTTTCCTTCCTCCCACTCTAAATTCTGAGAAAACAATAAATTTGGAGTTCTTTTTATTTGTCATCTGTCTTTTGGCTCAACACACTTTTTCAAACTTTCCCCATCAGCCACGAGGTTTGGGAGCTCCAGTGCTGTGATAAGCACTCTGGATCTGGGGCACATTGGGCAGGTGAGGCACCCCCTTGGCTGTGCCATCAGGGTGCCTTACCTGCCCCTGGTCCCATGTTCCCAGAGCTCAGGGCCAAGGGCAGACGTGGAGCAGTCCTGGGACAGTGCTGGGGAGCCTTCCCTTCCACCATAGCTGATGGGACTGAGCCATGTGCTGATAAGGAAGTCTTGCCCAAATCTGTCCTTGAAGGGCGTTCACTGTCATCAGGCTGCCTGAACTCTGTGTCACTCTCTCATAGCTGCTGTGACCAATGCAGAAAATACTTTCCAGCCTTTAACTTTTTCCAAGCCCATTTTTAGGAAAGGTAATGAAAGTAGTTTTGTTATATTTGATAAGTGTGTTTCCATGCAGTGAGCATGTTGCTGAGCTGCAGAAGGGAATTGGGCATTTGTCAGACTGAACAGCCTTGTGGCAGTTTCTGGAACATGTTTCTGTGGGATCTGGGATGGGATCGTGTCTGATCTGGCATCAGGTATCAGAAATCCCTTACATCTGAGACAACTGGTTGAAAACAAGTTCCATCTGGGGCCAGGTTAGTGCTTTCCCTTCTCTCTGCTGTAGTAATCTTCCTCCAACAGCTGCAGGTGGGGATAAGTCTCTTGCTACTCTTAAATTTTAAAGGAAAATCTCTTGCAAAGCTCTGCTGTGCTGGCAGCCTCATGGCTCAGCAGGGCTCAGCTCCTCCCTGGCCCCACTGCGTGGGCTCCAGAGCCTTCCCCAGCAGATCAGGTGTTTGATATCGTTTATTTTAATAAAGCTCTGAGCTTGTTTTGATGGACAGATCCAAAGCACTACATGGATTAAAACAGATCCCATTGCAAATATCTCTATCTGATACCCCTGCCATGACTGGACTGCAAATGTCACTTGCTTAGCACTAACAAATACTTAATTTACGTTGTAATACAGGAGCCTGTGAGAGCTCCAGCTTAAATTGGAGGTCTCCTGTTGGCCAGCAGCTCCCCACAAGCTCACTTAAAGGCTGATTTCTGCCCTGAAAAGCTCCTGACCTGGATGCAGAAGCGAAGGGAGCTGGGAGGGAAGACTCTGCCCACCTCTGCTGTTGGTCTTGCTGGGACCCTGCTTGTCACTGTAAGTGCTCATGGTGGTTGTCCCCACCTTTGCCTTCCAGGGCACACGTGGCTGGGGGAATGTGACTGTTGCTGCCACCACCACAGGGCTCGTGGCGATGCTCGTGGCTTATGCCTTCAGTGGGACCACTGCTGGCCCAGCTGTCGGTGTCCATGGTGGGGGTGGTGGCTCCCCAGGAGCTGGCCTGTATCTCATTCTGGGTCCTGCACTTGTGGAAAATCATTTTCCCTGGGAATTTCCCTGTGGCAGTTTCACCTGGAGGTGAGGGGGGCACAAGGTGTTGCTGAGGCTTGGACCCTCCCTGTGTATCACTTGGTTCCCAAGGGAAAATAGTGGCTGTGTGACACGTGGCTCTGCCTGTGATCTTTGTGCTGACCACAAGAATCTTGAAGGATGCTGTAATCTTGACAGCCCCATGCCAGGTTCTCCTCAGCTGGCAGCACAAGCAGTGGCCAGGGGAGCAGCGTCGGGTCAGGGTGATGAATCATGGAGCCTCCATTCTGCTCCCACTGCTCCCGCACTGTGCTCACACCTACAGCCAAACCCCATGATGGAATGCCACGTTCCCTACCTCTTTTTGCTTCGCTGTTTTCTCTGCTAGTGTAGGAGTGGGTGGCACTCCCCAGGTTTTGATTCCCAGAGCGGATGGGCACATTGGCTGCCCCTCTGCCTGCCCCTCTGCAGAGGCACAGCCTTGTTCCCTCCATGGCATCTCCTTCAGCTGGGTTTCAGCTGTCCTTGCTGCCCGGGAACAGGTCTGGGATGTGCTGATTCAGGGGACACGCAGCCCTGCGGCGTTAATGATCCTGATGTGCGAACGAGAGGACAGGCGCAGTGGCTCCGAGCTCAGCCGTGCCCCTGCCCCCGGGATGCTGCGCCGTGTCCCGCTGCCCTTCACTGCGGGGGAGCAGCGCTGAGGGCAACCCCGAGGAGCATCTAAAGGTAAGAGCCAGCTCGGACATGTGGGGGCCTCAGGCCTGGGGTCTGCAGATGGTCTGAGTGCCCTGTGTGCCCCGGTCTCTGTGCCCGGAGCCAGCCTGCAACCCGGAGCCTTTGGGGAGAGATTGCTCACACTAATCCTTGCTCTGACCACGGATGGTTTACAGACTGATCCTAAAATGTGCCTTGCTCCAGCATTAGCACAGCATATGTTGAGGCTGGGGGGGCAGGTGGTTTGATGCCGTTACGAAATTCTGAAAGTGCTGCAGGCATGGCCAGGGCCCCCTGAAACCTGCAATCTGCCAGGATCTGCTCAGCTCTCAGGCTGGGACATCAGAGCATCTCCTGATGCCATAGCAGATCCCCTGGGCCACCTCCATCCCTGGGGCAGAGCACCCTGCACCCTCAGCAGCAAGGCCAGTGGCCTTCCCATCCCTCTGGTGGTGTCTCTTTATGGAGTCGCATGGCAAATTCTCTGGGCCCAATCTTGGAGGCAGCCTGAGAAGCTGCCCCATTCCCCTGTCTCCCTCGTCACAGAGAGCTGCCGTCAGGTGCATCCTCCTGCTCTTGGCTCAAGGTGGTTCCTCCAGTGCCACCTGGTGCCAGCTGGCGCCCGCTGCCCCGCGTGACGCTCCGGGCTCTTTGGGAACTTGCTGAGTGAGCCTCGGGCAGCAGCGCGGCCGCGCCCGGCTCTTGTCCGGAGGCTGCTGATGAGCGCTGATTTAGTGGCGATTGAACCGCATTGGAAGCGCTCCTTGAAACATGAGACAAGTGTCGGGAACTCTTCGGGCGTAGGGGCGGCTGCGGTGCCCTGACGGCTGCGGCACACGGGCAGGAGCCGGCTCGGCTCAGCAGTGCCAAGGGCAGGGCACGGCGCTCCCTTCACCTGCACCAGGTAGGAGCCTTCCACGCCGGGCCGGGCACCAGCTGCTGCCTCTTCAGTGTTGCTGTGTCCTGAGCCCAAAGGGGTGGGTGGGCTGGAAATCGCCTCTGCCATCAGCGAGGAGTCTGAGGAGGCAGGATGGTGAGGCTGCCCCCCGGGGGCTCTGGCATCCCCAGGGGCTCTGGAGGGGGGCACAGCAACAATGGGATCACGGAGCTGCCCTACGGTGCAAACCCGAGGCCACGGGATGCAGTGATTTGAGCTGTGCTTGGGTGAGGGGTTGTGGCAGCTTCTGGCTATTCTGAGGGTCCCCGCAGAGGTGAACAGGGTGAACATGAAATCGGTCCTTATTGATGATTTTAGTCTTCTGTTTAATTTATATAGTATCAATTGGGATTACTCAGGAGGTTTGAGGGAATTTTGTGACAGCTGTTGGTGGCCACTTTCACACCAAATCTTTTACTTCCACTGCTTTTATTTACTGTTGTATGTGCTCAACCGAGAACAAGGAAGGTGGATTCAGTGTGGAATGGAATCATGTGAACTTGAATCAGTTTTTTCTTTTCAGGTTTCTTGCTCTCTTAGCCAATACTTGCAGATTTTCTGTTCAGGTGGTGTTTTCCCTGATCCCACACTGTTGAGTGGACTGATCTGATCAGCTGTTGTGATGTCCCCTCAGCTCTGTGGCAAAGGCAGTTTGACTCAGGGGGAGGTTCTGGTCCCACGTGGTGGCTCCATTGAGTTCAGGCACAATAAAAGTCCTATGGGTCACAAACTGGAACTGATGGCAGGAGGGAGCCTTGGGCAGATGTTCAGGCTGCTCTGAGCCGGGTTTGGTTCAGATCCCCTCAATCATCTTGGCAGTGTCACTGAACCTTCACTGAGGTTTAGTTTCCCTCCTGTGAAAGGGAGGGGATCTTCAATATTTTGCTGAAGAGGTGAAATCTGCCCCAAAGCAGCCATCAGTTAGGGCCCTGGCTGCCTGCACATGTGCCATGACCTGTCCCGTGACCCATCCCAACCACGAGCCACCCAGTTTGTGGCCCTGACACCCGAGAAGCAGAACAGGCGCAGCAGAAATTAAGTGAATGAGACAACAAGTGTGTGTGTGTAATTAGGACAGACCTTCAACCGCTGCCCCGGGCAGCGACAGAAGCCACTGGTTAATCAGAGCAACAGCAGTGCCTGTTTTAAAGACAGGGGAGACTTTGGGGATACTTTGTCCACATAATGTTCCAATTTTAGCTCGGCGTCCTGGGATGTAATTGCATTAAAAATACCCGGGGAGGGGGAGGATGCCAAGGGCACCCGGCGACCTGCCCCCTGTGGCGCGTCCCCACCAGCGCGCCGCGTGTCCCGCTGCCTTCCGAGGCTCAGCCTCACATTCCTGGCGCTGATCATCCAGATCTGCTTTCCGGCTGTTCTGCTAATGGTTATCCTGGGAAAGGCCTCCGGCTCCGGTAACAGCTCGTGGGAAGACCTCCCGCTCCTTTTGGCGGAACAGGACTATTGATGGAGACACTCGTGGCCGCCTCGGGGTCGCGGGAAGGCTCCGGACGGGGCCGCAAGGACCGGGTACTCAGCCCGGGGTTGAGTGGGTGGCAGTGTCGGCCCAGGACCCGCTGCCTCCCGTCCCGCCGTCCCCGGTGCGGGACCCACGCGCGAAGCGGAGCGGCGGCGCCACCGCGGGGCCGCGGCCGGGGCTGCAGCGCCCCGAGACCCCGCGATCCCGCGGGGGGCCGAGGACCGCGCTCCTGGTGGGCTCTGTGTGGACGGGCAGCCCTCCCCGCCCCAAACCTACCCACGACGGCACAACACAGCAGCGTTTTGGGCTGCCCACTGCCCGAGCCGAAGCTGCCGGTGTGGTCCCTGCTGAGCCCCACGTGGCCCGCTCGCAGCCCTGCCCGAGGATGCCAGGGACGTCTCTGCAGGGCACTCTTAGGTCCTGTTTGGCCACCTACGGACACCCCGGCCCCTGCTTGGCCCCTCGGGGTGTCTCGGCGCAGCGTGCCTGTGGGTATTTGTAACCAGCAGCTGCCAGCTCCAAGGTGGTAACTGGATCACGGGGCTCGGGTGACCTTCGCGCCTCCGAGGCTGTTCTGGATGTCCCAGCAGCTCCCAGCTCTGGGTTGGGCAGCAGGGACAGTGTCCCTACAAGCCAGAGGCTGCTGGAGGGCTGTCCCCAGCTGACCCCAACCCCTCCATGGGCTGCTTTTGCCCATGGTGTCCTTGTGTGGGTCTGAGGCTCCAGCTCCCCACATGAGTTGGTCCCACAGAGTCCTGCATTCAGGACAGGCATCTGCTGGTGGCCAGCGGTCCTGGTGCCAGCCATCCTCCTGCCATGGTGGGGATGGCCATGGGACGTCTGCACCGCACCCAAGTCCTGCCAGCCGAGTCTCTTGCCTGCAAAGAGTTGGTTCCATCCCAGCTCTACCTTGGGCCAAGCCACGGTGCTGTCTGGAAGCAAAGAGAAACCTGAATTGACACAAGGAGCTGAATTGTCTTCTGGAGCTGGAAACTTGGAAGAAGTGGGTTATTCCCTGCTCCAGCACTAACCTGGGAATGCTGCTGATCATGTTGTCTGGCCCAAATGCTGTTGCTCTTGCTCAGGGATTCCCCTGGATCCAGACAGCTCAAAGGCATGGGACCTGTGATGGGCCCTCCTGCCTCACCAGGCACCCTGTTCCTGTCCCTCTGTCCTCACAGCGGGTCTGTCCTTCCTCCCGCAGGCATGAAGCGACCCCTGAGCCCACCCCACAGCCCCGAGAGCGCGGTGCGGCTGGCAGAGGTGGCCAGCTGCCCCCCCAGCCAGCCCGAGCAGCGCATGAAGCGGGAGAAGAAGCATCAGTCGTTCACCCTCTGTGAGGTCTGCAACATCCAGCTCAACTCAGCTGCACAGGCACAGATCCACTACAACGGCAAGTCCCACCAGAAGCGCCTCAAGCAGCTCAACAAGGGGAAGATGCCGGCGGCCCAAGGTAGGAGCCCACCCAGCAGGTCGAGCTTGCCCAAAGGCTGCCCTTGCTCTGGCACAGCTGCTCCGCTGGGCTCATGGAAAGTTTGGGAATGCTGTGTTTTGTCCTTGGCATCTGTTACTTGCTGGTCTGCCTGAACTGCAGGGCTGTCCCCAACTGTCACTGCCAGAACTCAGGTGGTTTTGGGGCCCAAGAGCCCACGCTGTGGCACCGGAGGGACGGACATATGTGGGTCTGTTCATGTGTAAGTGTGGCTGCTGGTGCTCTTTGTCTATGTGAGTGTCTCCTTGGGTTCCATAGGTAGTTTGTGCAGCAGGGATGAGTGTGTCCAAGGGTGGAGTGGCCATTGGTTGCTGGGCTACTGGATGTTGCTTCCCAGGTGCTCCCCTCACCCTGTTCCTCCAGGCTTCTGCTGTGCACATCTGTACCTGTGCTGAGTTTGATTCAAAATGCTGCTTAGTTGTTGGTGCTGAGGCCCCTCACCTTTGGCTGCATCAGGGGGTGCTGGCCCGTGGCAGGGATGCTGGCCCGTGGCAGGGGTGCTGCCACGCGCAGGTGCCGCCCTGCTGGGTGGGAGCTCATGCAAGGGCAAGGACTCACTTGCCCTCTGTACCATCTGCCAGTGTTCACCTGGCCGGGCCCAGCTGGCTCTGCAGATTTTCTGCATAAAAGCAGGGAAGTGTGCCCAGAAATGTCACCCTGTCACCATGGCTGACCTGCTCTCTGAGCTGTGAGGGTTTGTCTACTGCTGGGAGCTAACCATGAGAATTTCACAGAATGCCCTGGGTTGGAAGGAACCTTAAAGATTATCTGGTTCCCTGCTCCTGCTCTTCCTAAAGACTGGGCAGGCTGGAGCCATAAATTCCTAGCAAGGCAGTAGTCATCTCTGTGCCAAATTCTGCCCTGACTGGGACTGGTTTTGTTTGGGCAAGGTCTGGGATATGCAAAGGTCTGTTCATCATCTTTACTGACGGATGGAAATATCGCCGGCTATTTTAATGGGGACAGGGCTCATAAATTCCAGCCTGCAACTTCCAGATTCTACCCTGGATCTGGCTGTGGCTCGATGGGAGACTGTCCAAGGATGTATTTCCTACTGAGCCAAAGAATCTTGGAGCATGCCAGTCTGCTCTTTGTGCTTCTGCACCATCCCTGACCTCTGCCAGTGTCGGGGTGCGCAGACGTGGCAGCCCCAGGGCCCTGCACGCTCTGCTGGGCCAGACAGGGCACGGTCACTGCTGCCTGTGCAGGGCTGGGATCTGCTCCTGGGGGAAAAATGCAGGCAGCAGCTGCTCCCAAAGCCTCCCTGTCCCTCCTGTTCTGCTGCAGCCGCTCCATGCAGCTGGAGCCGACCTTTCCTTGCACTTTTGGTTAAAAATCTCATTTCCAACATTGTCACTGGGAGCCTTTCCCAGCCTCCTGAGGTGAGACTCTGGCAGGGCACGTGGCACAAGTCCCAAATTAGGGCTGGGAACTGGCTGATGCGGCACCTCTGTCTCCTCCATGCCAGTCATACGACAGGCACTGAGTGTGCTTCGTGTCATTCAGCCCCACATCACCTGTGCTGGAAGAGAGTCTGACCCTCAAACCCAAGAAGGGACCATCCCTGTCTGCCTTGCCTGAGTGAGCTGAGGACAAATGGGGGACAAGCTCCTGTGTGTGCTCCTGTCTGGACTGCGGCATGTGGGCAGGAGGGCACAGGCAGGGCTGGCAGAGTGGTGGTGCTGGGGGGGCCCTGCCCTGCCCCATCACACTCCTTTGGGAGCCCTTCACCAGCCAAACTTGCACTTTTGGGTGCTGAGGAAATGCACCTGCCTGTAGTCAGGGGAGCAGTCACCCCTTTTCAGGCAGGTGCGTGTTCTGGTACTGGGCTCAGCCTGGCACAGCTAACACGGGTCTCTGGTGGTACGTCAGGCAGCTCTGGGGGAGCTTTGGGAGGTTAAAGACAGTGAATTAAATGAAATCATTGAGTTAGACAAAGATGGGATGTTCCTCTGGGCTGGAATCTCTGTCTCATGCTGACATCTACAGCTACATCAAAGGCAGCTTCCCAGCGCTGCTCAGTCTCCCTGTTCCCCTCTGGCTCCTCGGATCCGCTCTTCCCGCACAAGCTGTGAGCGCTGACATCTCGTGCAGCAAAGCTGCAGAGGAGTGTTGCTGGCAAACGTGCTAATCAGTGTCATTACAATTCATTAGCTCCGTGCCAGAAAGACCCCAACTTAAAAACGAATCATTGCTCATTAGGCGTTTCCTTGCAAGGCAGATCCCAGATCCCTGTTGTCCCATACGGAATAACGGTGCAGGTGGTGATTGGATACAGGGTGCCCACAGATGAAAGATGTTTTCATGTCGCAGATGCCATTTCTAATCCAACTGGGTCACAAGTGATTTAATTACTGGCTGTGATTTCCAAGGGAGCCCAAGTGAGCTCAGTTTGCTTTCTGAGTCCTCAGGAGCCAAATGAGCTGATCCACCCCAAAACGGGGGAGTGGTGGCTGCAGGGTGAGGGCAGGGGCAGGGACAGAGGGATGCTGCCTCCCCTTGTCCTCCTGGGTAATCTCTGGGCCAAAACACCCAGAGCCAGCTGTGCCCCAGGGCTGATCCATGTCACAAACTCTTTCTTCTCTCCATGTGCCCCGTGGCATTACACACCCTGACCCTCTCAGGGCTGTTCTGTGCCATCTCCCTCGCTTCACACTGGGGGTGCCTTGTGCTGTTCCCCACTTTGGCAACACAGCCCTGGAACAACTGTTCCTTGCAAAGGGAAAGGTCCTGGTTTCCCCAGTTATCTGCTGAAATGTCTGTCCATGCATGTTTGGGAGCAGAAAGGTTTGAGATGAGCAGAGAAATCGCTGTGACAGCTTCAGCATCACTGGGTCTGTAACAGAAAGCGGGGGCCCCAGGAGGGATGTGGGGACCCCAGGGGAACCTGGGCTGCTCTGGGAGCTGGCAGCCTGATGGCTGCTGGTGGGATTGTCTCGGCTTTCACAGGGGCTCCAGCTGAACTCCCTGGTTTTGGCAACTGTGGGGGAATGCACTCCCCTCAACTGGTTTTTGTGGGACAGAACCTGGGTCGTGGTGGCCAAGGCTGGGTTATTGCCTGTTGTACTGACTGAGGAATCCATGTGTGTGCTCTCCGCTGGGCCAGGATAGCCCTGCTGGGAAACAAATCCTGAAAACCACACAGAGCAGTGCCTGGGAAAGCCGTGCCCTGGTGTGGGGAGCAGAGGAGGTTGGGCCCCTGGCGGGTCTGACCATGGGCAGTCCGGTGGGTGCGTGATCCCACTCCATGATTCTGCTCTGTAATCCTGCTCCATGATCCTGCTCCATGATCCTGCATGTGGTCCTGGTCCATGATCCCTTTCCCTGACCCTGCTCTGTGTGCTCTGGTGTCTCTGCTCAGCTGCAGTGCAGTCCCTGCTCCTTCCCTCGGCTGTTCTCTGCTGTTGAAGCCCTTCAGCTGTTCATTACCCAGCAAACTGGTGCCAATCCCATTTTGTTCCATTTCATGTTCCACATGGAATCCTTTAATTGTTGTTAATAAATAGGGCGATGCTCAGTGGGGCTTTGTCTGCAATAAATCCAATGTATTGATTTAAATAATCTGCAAACATGTGGGATTATGGTCTAATTGGGACTAATCAGGGTGCAGCGATTGTGTCACCACTGGGTCGGGGCTGGGATGTCCTTGTGTCCACTGGAGGTCCCAGCTGTGCCCAGCCCTGCTCGGGCAATGCCAGAGGGAATGTTGTTCTTTCTGGCCTCCTCCCTAACTCCTGCAGCAGTTGTTGCTCTCCTGCTTTTGGAACCTTTTGGAGAAATTTGCCAGGGAAAGGTCAGGGACTGGCTGGCACCTCAGAGTGTCCCTTGCCAGGGCCATTGGCGGCACATTGGGCTCTCCCAAACTGCCCAATAGCAGATCTGTGCCCAG
This sequence comes from Pithys albifrons albifrons, assembly GCF_047495875.1. Classification (NCBI taxonomy): domain Eukaryota; kingdom Metazoa; phylum Chordata; class Aves; order Passeriformes; family Thamnophilidae; genus Pithys; species Pithys albifrons. The sequence goes on from NC_092482.1 coordinate 616,039, forward strand.
CCTGAGTGTTCAAGGGGCTTTAACATTCAGCTGGGACAGACCCTGCATCTGCTGGGTGCTGATTGATACATCGTGCCCAGGCAGTGCTGGGGTTCTGATTTTAAGCTTCTGTGAATTTAAGAAGGACAAACATACGGAGTCCTCCAGCTCTGTTGGCCTCAGCTGCTCCCTTCAGCTGCGAGCGAAGATGAGCAAAAATAGCTTTTCAGAGCAGATTTGAATAACCTGGAATCTCAGTGGGGGAAATACAATGGGTTTTTTAATGTCTTAAAGATGCTGGCTGGGATCAGGCATCATTTGAAGAAGCTCAGTTGGGTAATTTTATGTTTTCCTTCCCTCTGCTCACTGCCATGTTTCTCCCTTTCTGTTTGGGTGTAAGGATGGGTGCAGGAATGTCCCTCGGGGCTCCTGGGGGCAGAGCTGGGAAGGTTGAGAAGGGGAGGGATTTACCCCTGCCACTGGGAACTGGCAGGAAAGCTCTGTTTCACTAAATGCTCTTTGCTACCAAAACCACCGTTTTCTGTGGGGGAAAGAGCCCGTGGGCTCCCTGTGAGAGCCACCACATGAGCCCTGACCCTGCTCTAGGCATGTCAGCCTGTGCCAGCCCATGAATCTGGAGACAACTGCTCCCTTTCCAAATCCTCAGAAAATACCCCATTAACTTGCTGTCCCTCTGCAAAGTCCAGCTATTCAGCTTTCTGTGGATTAATAACTGTAGCATAACTAATCTATGATTTCATTGAGTCAGTAACTTCAAATAGAAAATGAATTGATCAGCTGTCAGCATTGGCTGGAAGGGTTTCATGGTATGCAGCCTTCCCCACTGGAACTCTGCCCTCCCACTCTGCACCCCAAGTTCTGGCCAGAGCTTCAGGGATATTTTTCCTTGACACACTTATTCTAAAAAGATCCTTAAAATGTAAACTCTTGGCCGTACAATGACACAGAGAAGCTGCTGGGCTTTGCTTGTGCTGCTGGGGCACAGAGGAGGTGGGATGGATGCTCCAGCTGCATCTGTGGAAGGACTTTCCCTTAGAAAATATAGAGACCAAGCCAAAAGTTATCTAGGTCAGATAATATATATCATCTTTGGGTGGGCTGACAGGGGCTGTCTGGGCCATAGGGGTGCCCAGGCATCGCAGGACATGGTGTTGGCAGAGACTGTGCTGTGCTGCTGGCACTGGTGATTTTTCCCAAAATCAGTAGGAAATTGCCTCGTTATTTTTAAGCCCTGCAGTTGTGAGCCAGTTCTCCTTAATCGTGGATTTTGCTGTCACTTTCTTCCAGTCGGTTTGCTGTCAAGTTGCCTCAATAACGTTTCATGGCCACTCAGCTCAGGGCTGCAAGACATGTGATATTAATTAGAAGTGGATTAAGAGCAATGAGGAACATGTAGCCATGGAATATTTCACAATTTCCCAAGTAACATCAGCTCAGCAGATTTGGAAGAGGAAAGCCTGAGATTTATTTTAAGTGGGGAAAAATGGTCAAAGCGGCAGCTAAACTGTGAGCAAGTCCCAGCTCGTTGGCACCTGCTGGTCCCCATCCCGAGAGATCTCTGAGCCTGCAGGGGCCTTTTCCAGGGCTCCACTAGCGGCTCTGAGCAGGGAGTGAGGTCCCTGGGAAGGGGGGATGTCCCCCAGGGGACATGGTGTTTGTGAAGCTTTGCAGTCAGGCAGCTCCTGCTCTTGCGGCCACCCCGGCACCAGATCCAACTTCATCCTGCAAGGAGGGCTCAGCTGTGCCCCCCAAGAACTTGGGGTCTCCTGTGGCCTAAATGTCCCCCAGCAGGGGGGACACAGAGGACCTCAGCATCCCTGACTGGCTCTGCTGTTCTCAGGGACAGAGGCAGCCGCTTCCCGGTTCTGACACGGGAGAGGGACCAGCATCCCACTGCATCCCGCAACCGCCGGCTCCATCCCGCAGCATCCGCTCCCACCCAGCTGACACTGGGGATTAGAGGGGCTGCAGAGAACAGGCCCTGCCAACCTGTGCGTGCCAGGGCTGCACCTACCCTGGCACCATCCCAAAGAGCACCAAGGTGAAACTGGGGGCATGGGGAGAGAGACAGCCACGGTGAGGTGACTGGCCCGGGGTCTGGATGATGATGAAAATGCAGCTCATTGCCCCTGGCCTGCAGCCCCAGGCCCCTCTCTGTGCCCACTGTGTCTGTGTGTGTGCACACGCGTGTGCTGCTTGCCCGGGGCCGCGGGAGGAGCGAGTGTTTGGAACCGGGCGAATGGGGAGGGGAGGCAGGTCGGGGGGGGGGAGCTGGGGGAGGGCGAGCGAGGGGTTGTGGGTAGTGTAGAGCTGTCACTGTGATTTAGGGTCGACTGCTTAAACTGCTTTATGTTCCCAGACAGTAAGTCGTAAGCAATAAAAAATTTTCTCTGAAGAGATGATCTCCCCTCGTCATGCTTCTGCCTCTCCCCGAGTGAGCTCTCCTTTCCATAACCCCACGGTGTCAGCACGGGTGTGCAGAGGGAGAACGTGGGATTCTGGCCTTTGCAGTCATGGACGCAGCCTGGGGTTAGGAGCAGGAATCCAGGGGCTGGGGACCTCTCCTCTTGCTGGTCCCAGTGCTGCTGGGACAGCTGGTGATGCTGGGGGCAGAGCTGGGGGCAGAGCAGTGTGGAGCCGGGTGTGCCAGGGCAGTTGGCTGTGAGGGACCAGTGTGTGCTGCTGTGTGTCCCTCCACCACAAGGACCATGGCCTTTCTCTGCGGCAAACACAAAAACATTATACTCCCTCTCTGAAACTATTTCCAGGTATAATTTCTACCCCTTTTCCTGATAATTAAGTATTTTTAGATCATCCAGTTTCTCCACCCTATTCGCAGACCTGTCCTGGATGCCTTTGTAATTAGCCATCTCCCTGGGAAAGAAGATTAGGGCAGGAGAAACAAAGCCCCCACTCTTCTCCCACAGCCCTGCCCACAGTTGGCTCATCCTCTGGGGACAGAGCTGAGGGTGTGTGTCCCCTGGGACCACCAGAGCCCTCCACAGACACATGGCACCCCAGTTTGCTCTTTTTAGATGCATAAAAGCAGAAATCTTCAGGAAGGTTTCATTAAAAAACCCTGGGATTGATGAAAAAGCAGATCTGGGTGGGCACCATGGATTCAGTGGTTTAACGAGTTCTTGTTTATCAGGGGGATCACTGGGGGATCTCGAACTGCAAATCCCATCCTCTTTGTGTGGGAACTCCCCGAGGGGAGGACTCAGCCCTTAAAATATGTTACCTCAATCCTCAGCAAACTCAGAAGAAGGAAAGGTCAGCACCCGCCTTCCTGGCCCAGCAGGGATGAAGCGCCGGCGGCTGCTCCAGCCGGAGCCTTCTGCTCCCGACAGGGCTCAGGTTACAGAGCAGAAGAAAACTGATACATGTCCTCCAGGTGTATCGGTCTTGATCCTATCTGGCATCTTTCACCCCCAAATTATACCCTAAATCCTCGGTGAACAAAGTCAGCCAGAAAGGCTCTGGAGGGCTTGGCAGACCTGGGCAGGGGGGTGCTTCTTGCTGGGTTTTTATCCCTCTGTCTCCCTTCTCCTTCACTGATGTGTTGCCCAGTTCCAGTCACTAATTGCCAGGCTGCCTCTGGAGTCTAAGGCTGAGGAGAGCCTGTCCTGGACACCTCTCAGACAGTGAGAATTTTAACCCTGCCTTCAGTGGGGTTCAGTGTAATCTCTGTTGTGGTTCCTGAAGTCTGTCCTCACAAAGAGCCCAGTGATTTGGGGGCCTTAGAAACAGCCTGTGCCCAAACCAAGCCTGAGCACCTTCCCCATCCCCCTGCCCTTCCTCTCCCTCTGAGGCACAAGCACAGCTTGAGCAGACCTGCCCAAGCAAGCCCTGCTCTAGGGAGGCTGTTGGCAAATGCTCTCCTCTGACTGCATGTTTGGGATTTGCCTCTCCCAGGATGTGTGCCATGAGCTTCAGGCTGAGGGCTGCGGACTGGGGTGTTTTCACAAAGAACCCTCTGGTTCTGTCTCCGTGCTCTCAGGACACTTGTCCATCAGGGCCTTGCAGGTGGATATCAACCTCTGTCAGAAAGTGGTGACCACGAGGAGAGTGGTTGTGGCATGTGACCCACTATTAGCTCTGGGGTGGTGGGGCCAATTGTCACAGCCCTCCAGCACCCTTTGCGTCCTCTCTTGGGGAAGATGCTCCAGCAGCTCCATCCCACAGCACAGGTTGTGGAGAGCAGCAGCCACAGGCTTTGCTCCCCGTGGGATGGAGTGACTAACACGGGTCTGGGCCCCGTGGGAGGCTTTGTGCTGCTGCCCTGTGCCAGCATCGGGGTCCATGGACAAATATAGCAAATTATGCACCCGCCAGACCCACGCTGCCGCCGGGACATTCCAGTGATCTGCTGGGCTGGGCAGGGAGGGCCGGAGGTGTTAATGGCAGGGGCTGTAATCAGCACCTGCAATTAGTCCCTGCTGCAGATGGCCTCAAAGCTCGGCCATAAAGCAGCACAGCATCCCACACTGTCGTTCCTCGTTCCTTTGTTCCCATCCCCCTTTCAGCCATGGTGATACCAGCCAGGACCTGCCCGCCCAGCCGGAATGAACACAGCACCAACCAGAGCTGGGAGAGGATTTACTGATGGCATTGCTGCGTAGAACTCAAGGGGCTGGTCAGGGCTGGGGGCAAGGGTGGATGGAGGATGGAGGGGGGTCAGGACTGTACATTGGTCCAGCTGGTCTTTGCCAAGAGATGCTAAACTTGCTCATGGTTTATGGTCATCCTGTGGGAAAAGAGAACAGCCATCATATGGTTGTCAGCCCACCGCTCCTCCCAGTCTTTACACTTCCATGCTCCCTCTGCTCGATGCTCCTTGCAGTCACGCCAAACTGCTGCTGACATTAAACAAATTAATATCGGGTTTAAATAGCCTGCGGGAGGCCGGGGCCAGGCGCGCGGGGCCAGCTGTCAATCCCAGATTAGCGAATGCTCTGGCGACACTTACTGCTGCCCTAACGACCCCGACAACAACACTCTGCCCGGGGCTCTGCCAGGGCTGCCCTGGGGCCAGTCAAGCCTGGAGGGCTTCAGGGAGAAGAACCCGTGGGTGCCTTTGTCCAGTGCCCAGGAGAGCCCTGATGGCTTCAGATGCTTTTCAGTGCACCAAAATTCTGTAATTTACCCCAAAAGTGCCTGGTCTGGCTGTGGCACATGGGAAAGGACTGCAGCATCTCATGGTTTAACATCTTCCTTTTCACTTTGCTCTTGGCCCAGCAGTTACTGCCCAACTCCTTGAATTGTTTCACTTGAGGGAAGTATTTAATTCCCGCCTTGTTCTCACCTCCCTTTCAGAGAGTGAGGGAAGACAATTGTTTCCTCTTTTAATAAGCAGGTTTTTCATTTCCCTGTTTAAAGGGCACCAGTGTAAGGAAGTCCTGAGCCCTCCCTCCCAAGAAGTGGCCAAAAACCAGCACAGAGAAGGTGCTGCCACGGCCTTTGCTAAGGAACCAGTGGGGAGGGCAGGAGGCCCTGGGCTCATGGAAACCCCATCACCGGGGTCAGGCTAACCGTGTCCACTCGTGTCACCCCACGGGCTGATGCCGTGGGTGGGTCAGACTATGCGTGTTTCCAGTGCTCGGGGCTGGTGCTGAGCCGGACAGGGACCCGTGGGCAGCAGGCAGGGACATGTGGTCACCAGGCAGGGACACGCGGCTCCTGCTGCCGAGGAGCCTTTCCGGGGGTCGGGCTGGGTGGCAGCCGCTGAGTCCCGTCCCTGAGCAAACCCCGCGGCGGGACCCACGGGGGCATCTCGGCAGGTGTCCCCTCCAAACACCCGCTCAGAGGACGCTCGGAGGGAGCCCCAGAGGTGCAGCGAAGCCGCTGGAGGTTCCCTCCTCCCGCCGCAGGTTCCGCTGCTCGGGCAGCTCCGGCGCGGGGGCGGCTGTGCGGGGCGAGGACCGCCCGCTCCCCCCGCCCCTTTCGCCGCCGATACCCGGCACCTCCGGCAGCGTCTCCCCCCGCGTTCCGGCGGGGCCGAGGCGGGGCCGGGCGCGGGGCGAGGGGCGGCAGCGCTGGGCGGCGGAGCGGGTGCGCCCGGCCGGCCCTGCCCGCAGCTCTGCCCGGCGAGCGGGAGGCACCGGCAGCGCGGAGGCGACGCAGCCGCATCCAAAATGCTTCTAGGTGGGTGAAACGCAACTTTCCCGCAGCCTCATCTCTCCCCGTCGCCCCCTTCTCTCTTCCCCCATAGCCCGCTCATCCTCCCGCTCGCCGCTGGCCGAGCCGCTGCCCGGGGCGGCGGGACCCCGGCAGAGCAGCGGGACCCCGGGGAACAGCGGGACTCCGGCAGGGCAGCGGGACCCCGGGGGACAGCGGGAACCCGGGGGACAGCGGGACCCCGGCAGAGCAGCGGGACCGGGCCGGCCGCGGGGCTCCGAGCGCGGGCGAGGGTCGGAGGGTGGCGTGGGCGGTGGGGGGCACTGAGCTATCCCCCCTGCTGTCCCGGGGCTGCTCTTCCCCGCGTGGCCCTGGTTTGAGAGCTCCCGGCTTGTGCCGATTTCCTTCAGCTGGTGAAAAGGGCACTAAATCAGGGTCCAGACTGTTCTTTATGGACAGAAACACCCCGAATTGGTTCTTATTTTGCTGGTAGCTCTGTTCAGGCACTGTGTGTGTATACTTGTATCTTCTCCACTTCGAGATTTTGGCCACAAACTTAACTGTGAATTGTGAATCGTAGAGGTGGGTTATTTCCTTCTGGGGAAGAGCCCCGGGAATACACGGTACTCAAAGAGTCTGGACTCAGAGTGAGGGGCTGGGAATGGGCTCGGCATCAAACTCAGCTGTTGGTTTAACTGTGGGGTCTCCAACGTGCTCCCAGCAGGGCTTGGCACCCCAAATTTCTCTCATGAGATTTTCTTGTTTCTAAGCAAATCATGTTGCTCCCATTCCCTACTGCCATCCTGCCCAAAACCCCCGGCAAGAGCTGTTCTTGTTGGTTGCATGAGCTGAGGCTGTACCCTACACCCACAAAATGGTCCCTCCGCCCAGCACAGAGGCAGCCTGTTCCCTCGGCTCCCAGCCTGCTAATCCTAATTACTTACGGGATTCAAGCTGAGTTTGACTCACTGCATCTTATTGATTTTTCCCAGGGCTACAAAAAGAGGAGGGAAAAGGTTGTGTATGCTGACGGGGCTGGATTTTGCCCTTGCTCTTTATCTGTGTGTCAGCTCCAGCTTGTGTTTCTGCTGGACCCGTGATGCAAATGTTTTGGTGCTTTTTGTGTGAAATGAGGCTGCAGGGAGCGGCCAGGAGTGTCCTTGGGAGGGTGGCAGTGGCCGGTGGTGGAGCTCCATGGCCAGGCTTGGCCATCGCAGGCTCGAAGAGGAGCAGCAGCAACAAACAGAGCGTGACGCTGCTCTCGGACCCATTTCAGGTGGATTCAAGGCTGGTCATTTTAGTGTTTTGTTATTATTATCAGCACTAACTTTGCAGCAGGCACTGGGGAGGGACCGTGGCTCTGGAGGTTACGGGTCCAGCACATCCCTGTGGGCAGTGGTGCCACTTCTCTCCATGCATGTCCGTGTGCATGTGGTGTGCACACCCGTGTGAGCACAGGCACGTCTGCAGCCGGCCAGGCACTCGCGTGCCTCTGGTAGCATGTCACTGGCGTGTGCTTGTGTGTGCCTGTGGCTTCCAGAGCTGGGAACACGGATGTCATTGGCCTGGCACATTGGTCAGGGCTGTGCTGGGGTGCCCATGCTGGGGTAGTTGCAGCCCCAGCTGTCTCCCAGGGATCACTTTAATTTTTCTAATAGTTTGAAACACAATCTTTTCTCCAAGCTGCCTTTCCCTGTATCTCTGGAACGTGTAACACTACTCGGGGTATTTATCTGGAATACTTGTCAGGCAAAGCAGGTTTAAAAGGCAAACAAAAACCAACAGCAGACCTTGCTTTTCACCATGTAGTCTCAAATATGGAGGAAATATTGAATAGTCACTAAAGCTTCAGTTTTGACCCCACAGTGCCCTGGGCTTGCTGGCGATCCCTGTGTGGGTCTGTGTAGCTCCAGGTGGAGGAGCGTGGTGGTTGGATAGTGCTTGCACGGTGATTCCATCCCTCTTGGGAGCTGTGGGGGCTGATGGTGAGGGAAGCCTGGCCCCATTTAGCTGCTGGATTTGGCTTTGGGGCTCCTTTGGCAGATGGTGGGATGGAGCTTTCCCTGTGGATGTTTTGGGTGAATCACTGGAAATGCAGTGGTTGTTTTTATTACTGGGGCTTGTTCCGAGCAGTGTCCTGGGGGAAACATCTGTCCCCTGATTTGAACCCTGAGTGAAACGCAGGCTGGGGGAGCGCAAGGGGCTCCGACCTCCTCCGACAGCCTCAGCCTCCCCTTTGGAGTATTTTTAGAGCAAGCTGTCATCTAATCTTGACCTCCAGGATGATGTGGGCTAGAAAATATCATTGCATCTCCAGCATCAAGACGAGGGTATAATTCACAAATCTCTTTAGCCCATTTTTAATTATGCCTCAACTTGCTGCAATAAGGAGTTGCTAAGAAGTATTTTGAGCAAACATGGACATTTTTTTGAAGTTTCTCAGTGCCGCTGCTCCTGGCAGGTGCTGCCAGCACTGACGCTTTGATGGTGTGTTCCAGCACCCGCCTGATGTCCCCGAGCTTGTAATGACTGCAGGGGCTGGGGATTTAGCAAATTGCTTTTTTTTGCCTTTCCTGAGCGGGATGTTGGAACGAGTGGGCTGGCTGCTCCCACTCTCCGCCAGAGTGATTATATTAGCATGGCCTGGGTAGGAGTGGCGGAAATTACAATGAAATACTAGAGGTAGGAAATAAAAATCTAATTAAAAAATAATGACAGATATGTGTCATCTTCCAAACCCTGATCATCAACAGCCTGGCTGTGGGGCAGCCATGGTGGGGAATGACACACTTCAGCCGACAGTGCAGACCTGATGGAGCTCTGCGTGGGGAATAAGGCTGGGAGCAGAGAGCAGGTGGAGGGAGGCAAAGGGCTTTGGCCTCTATGAAATTTCAGAGCAGGAATGTGTGAGTGAATTGGGGTTTGAAATCCCTCATGAACCCCCAGAACTGTTCCCCTGCAGTGTGAGTGGATGGCCCCCCCAAAAATGGAGCAATTCCCCTTTCCCCACTTCCTGAGTGAAGCTTGGACTGCTGGAGCCCACGTGGTTTCACTGTTGGGGGATACTGGGGACAACTGTGGCACCATCACACGCAGTGGTTTGGGTGTCAGCGTGGTGGTCGGTGTGCATCGCTCCAGAAGGTCTGGGATGGCACTGCTGAGAGGGAATGGCCACCAGCCTGGACCTGCCACCAACCTGTTGGGTGGCCCTGGCCATGTCACTTATCCTCTCTGAGCCTGTCTGTCTCCTCGTGGCTCTTCGTGGCTCTCTGGGGCCTCAGTGCCAGCCCAACCCCGGCTGTGTGAGGGAGGCACCTGCCTTCAGGTGTTTCAATAATAGAAATCATTAATTTTCACTGCTAATGGAAGAAATGCTGCACTGTGAAAAATGTGCGTTGGCTTGGAGGCAATTCAAAAGCCTGGTGGAGATGGGAGCCCCTAATTTGTTCCAAATTGGTTATTTCACTGGAATGGTGAGAAAGCATCAATCTGAGGAGCTTTTCTCCCTTTTCATTTCTGTCAGCCACTCCCTGGCTGTAATGAATTGGACTTGGCTGTAATTTTTACAATTTAAACAGTGCCCAGAATAAAGACTGAACTGATCCAGGGCTCTGCTGCCTCTCTGAGTTCTCAGACTATCGGGAGGACCCTGACCTCTCCCTCATCACCCAGGGAGGGATGGGCAGGGCTGTGGGCAGTGGAGCCCAGGCCAGAGTTCAATGTTTGCCACCTCCTTTTCAGTGCCTCCAGGTCAGGATAAACCCAGTTCCCTCCTGAGCCGTTTGGTACCTGTGGCAGAGGTCGGGGAGGTCTTGGATGGGCTGCACCAGCCCCAGCAGCAGTGCTGGCTGGGGCACTGGGGACACTAAGCTGGCTGAGGTCTCTGCTGGGGGAGGCATCACTAAATGCTGATGTTTCAAATCATTACCTGGCAGATGGGGAGAGCTGGGAATTAAAATCCAAAGGGAATTGGACTCGATATTTGTAAACGGGGGGAGGAAAAGAGGCAAGACCCATGTCCAGTTTTGCTCCTCAGCAACTGTGTTTGACATCAGTGGTGTGGGGTGATGCTCCCTGTGGCTCTTGGGGAGTGGAAAGCAGCCAAGCTGCCTCCCAAGGACCAGGTGCATGTAATAGAGGGAGCCTTGGGAGGGAGATCATCCTGTCCCTGCTTCTGCTCCTTGACAAAAGGGCTTTGCCCTTCTCAGCTGCTGCTCAGAGGAGCCTCAGCCTGGAGCTGGGGTCACCGGCAGGGAGAGATGAGCATGACCCCCCTCCCCTGCCCAGTAATCCTGTTGTGGCCATGTCCACAGTTTGCAGGGATGTCATTTGAGTTTATTTCAAGGCTTGTTCCCTGCCAGCTGCAGTCACGCAGCTGAAGGTTGTGACAAGGCTGTGCAGGGGAAGGAGGCACGAGGCAGCATCTTGCAAGCTGATGGTGGCTGGGAGGTGGGTGGGTTCCCCATGTCACCAGCTCAGGGGGCTTCTTCAGCAGCACCCCATGGTTCCCACTTCATGGCCCACTACCCACCGAGACTCCTTCACAAGGACCTGAGCGTGCTGGAGCCAGACTCTTGTGTCCACAGCAGTGCTGGAAGGGTCCCCCCAACAGGGAAGGAACAGCCCCTTGAGCACCCTGAGTTGTGTGAGAGAGCTGGGACACAGCAGGAAAATACTGGGATCCCCCAGCGTGTGCCCCATCCCCTGCCCTGCGTTGGGAGCACCTTCTCTTGCCCGTGTCTCTGCAGATCCTGCAGGAGCTCTCCTTGCCAGATCTGCCTGTCCAGGCACCAGCTCGGGGGCTGCAGGAGTATTTTTAATTTGGCTGAGCTGACACGGTGCCGGGTGCTCCCTCCCACACGAGCCAGCGGCTCCTCACAGCCTCCCCCTGCACCGCACGCGGCAGGGATTGAACTGAGCTGTCACCACCTTCGGGTGCGAGGGATGTGGCCGGGCCCCTCCCGTCTGTCCTCCAGTTCATCTCGGGGGGTGTCACAGCCAGGGGTTTGGGCACAGAGGGGGAGCAGGGACCTGGAGGGTGCTGGGGCTGTTTCCCCCTGTGATGGCCGGGGGGAAGCTGGTGGAGCTGGGCACCACGGAATGGGTGGGCAGCAGAACTGGGGGCTGTGCAGGGAGGGGCTCCCGGGGGTCAGCAGCTTTGGGAACACCAGCACCTCTGCTTCCCTGCGGGAAGAGCGTGCGTCATTCCCCAGAGCCTGACTGGCTTAGAGCAGGGATGGAAACAAAAATCTCATAAATATCTTTGGACTCGGGGATTTAAAATCTTTTGGGGTAATATGGCTGAATTTGGTCTCTTCTGTTCAGCTTCTTAGAGATGCAGTAGAAACGCGTGGGGAACCCAGCCATAGATGTGGGGCTGGAGTGCTGGCAGGGGTGTCAGGGACTAGCCTGGAGCATCCCAGTCGGAGCCACGTGCATGGGGTCTGCTCCAGCCCCTGGAGGCGTGGGACTTCAGTGGAAACAGAGGCTCAGATGGAAACTGTGGCTCATGGCTGTGACTGCCCTCATGCCATGCAGATGATGGATGTGCTGGTGCAACGGGGCACCTGCCTGCCCAGCTCCTTGGGCATGGCACAGCAGGGAAAAATAGCAGTGATTGGCTCGAGCCAAGGCGGCGGCTGCGCGGGGGTAAACAGGAGTGTCTCCATTTCAGTTCCTTGAGGAAGGACGTCTGACATCTGGCAGGGATGCAAGGCCAGGGTGCTCGGCAGGGTCAGGGACATCCTGCAAACACTGCCCAAAAGCCACGTTAACGCTGGAGCCTTCCAGCAGAAATGAGCATGCAGGGCAGAAGGGATCAGTGAGTTCAGCCATGCCCCTGGCACAGAGCAGACAGAGCAAGCACATTCCCGACTGGAATCCACCGGTCCTGCCAGTGGATCCCAGTACAGGGGCTCGGTGGGGTGCCCATGGGAAGTGGGGTTGGCCCCAGCCACTGTTTCCTTGGGACTGCCGACCTTTGCAGTCTCGCTCCGGCTGCTGGGAGCCAGGGCATGGGACCGGGGGATGCAGCAGGCTCCTGCCTAAAAACTCATTAAAAAGGCTCAATCCTCTTTTCTCCTGACATTAGCACAAGAATAAATCGGGCATGTTTTCACCCTGGGAGCCGGCTCTGGTTTCACCAGCTCCTGCTCTCATTAACCCTGGGCTAAGGTGGCCGGGCAGGAATGTCCCCAGAGCAGGAAGAACCTCTCGCCCAGGGAGACGTGGAGGAGCCTGAACAGAGGAATTCACCGCGGGCTGCCAGACCCCCCTGGTGTGGAGCCAGTCGGAGCCAGGTACAATGCAGCCCCTAATCCAGGCACATTCCGGTGGGCCACATCCCTTCTCATAGCCTGACTCCGCGGGAGGAGCTGGGGTGGGATCACCCTTCAGCTCCCAGGCGCAGGGTCTGTGCTGGGGAACGAGGAGCTTCCCATCAGGGTCCCGCAGGACACTGGCGTCCTTTGGGATTTCAGTCCTCAGGAGCCTCGTTTGGGGGAAAGGTGGCACAAAATCCTGTTTCTGAGGAAAGTTGAGTGGCTCTAAATTTCACCTGCATTTAGTTCTAAAAGAAAGTGTGTTGGGGATAAGGAGGTGCGCTTCAGACCCAGCCATGCAGCTGCGGACCAGGAGCACAGGTAAACAGGAACATCGTCTGGTGTTCCCTGAAGGGTTCGCACCTGGATCCTGCCGGAGCTCCGTGTCCGGGGACTCTGCCCGCAGCTGCCCGTGTGTGGGGCACTCGCATCCTGGCGCTGCCCAAGCCCGGGGCCTCCCGTCCTGGCTGGATGCAGCCGCTCCCGCAGCTCCCCCCGCTGCCGTGCGGGATCCCGGAGGGTTACTGGGCACCCAGTGCCCACCTGGTGGGGAAGGCGCCCCCGGCCCCACTGCTGCGCGCCCCGGCCCCGCCGCGGCCCCGCGGGCTGCCCGTGCCCGCCGCCGCTAGTGGCCACTGCCGTGGGTGCCGGAGCATCCATCCCTCCCTCCATCCATCCCTCCGCCAGCCGTCGGTCCCGCAGCAAGATGGCTGCGCCGGTGCGCCCGTGAGCGCCGCAGGCTTTGTGCTCCGGGGCCGGGGGCTGCGGGCCGGGGGTGCCGCCGCTGCCGCCGCCGCCGCCTCCTGAACACCTCGCTGCTTTTTGGTTGATTTTTGGCTTTGCGTTGCTGTGCTGGGTTTGGGGTTTTTTTAATTTGGTGTCTTCCCCCCCCCCCCCCCCCAACCCCCGCCGCCACTATTTAAAAGCCCAAATTTGGGAAGTTTGCTCCCCCCCGCCCCGCACACCCCCCAGAGCTCATGGCAGCCTTTTCACGGTACGTATGTAGGGGCGGGTGAGCGCGCTGGGCATGCAGGGCTGGGCACTGGGCTGGGCGCTGGGGCTGCTCCGCTCGCCCTCACCAGGGGGAATGCACCGGGGACGAGGGGCAGGGCAGCAGCTTGGCCTCTCTCAGGTAAATCCTGGTGCTGCCCAAACTTCCCGACGCGGAGAGAAGCGGGCTGGTGTGGGGACTGGAGTGTCACCCCATCCCGAGCTGCTGCCGATCGCCCCAGGATGCGCATTGCTGCCCTTCCCACTGGGCAGCACCAGTGAGGGGTACTGGGCTGCTGCCAGGACTGGCTGTGGGGCACCACGGGTGCTGCGGGAAGGGGTGCTGCATGCCCTGCGCCGTCCCGAGCTCGTCCTGGCCCCATGAGCTCCCCACACTAATTGCTGCCTTTTATTTTTTTTATTCTTTCCAAGGCAGCAGTTTTTGCTGGAGCGAGTGCTGGGGCAGGGACTGTGCTGGATAGTTTGGGAGTGAATGGGGTCAATGACAGGGAGAGAGCAGAGGAATCCACCCCCTGGGGCTGTGCACTGCCCCAGTGCAGCCAGGGCAGCCGAGCTCAGTGCCCACCTGGCACTGGGATGGGGCTGGTTGCCCCAGGGCCACCCTCCAGCATGGTCCAGAGCACCATGCAGGGAGCCCCAGATCCCTGGGAGTGGGTGTGCACAACACTGGGAGTTGGGATCTGCTCTTATGCCTGAATTGTGAGGGTTCCCCCTGCCCCCTGAGGGCTGTGGTAAGGGCTCTGGTTTGGGAGGTTTGTTCTTCAGAAAAACCCCAAGTTCCCCATGGGTTTCTGAGCAAGTCACATGGACTGATGGTATTCCCCGGCTTTGCTGCTGCTCAGTGTTTGTGTTCTTTCTGTTTTCCTCTGAGTTTTGGTTCTACCCCTTACCCACCCTGTGCTGGGTTCTGCCTCTGCCTCTTCCCACCACCTTTATCAAGGCTCAGTTTGGATTTGCAGTCCAGTTCATAGAAAATGTGAGAATTGAACTGAGTGGGGCTGAAGTGTAGGGCAGGGGTCAGGTGAATGCTTAAACCCTCCAGCTCCTGGTTTGGTTACCATGATGTGTAAGTCTTTGCAGCCTAGAGCTCAGGAGACGTTTGGGAGCTTGGCCTGGAACAGCTCCAGTGAATCACTCCCTGGGAGGGACTCTGGACTGGCACTGACTGTACAGAGCGTGGCTCTGCTGTGGTGGGACCTGCCATGGCTTCAGCAATTCCCTGGGGTAGAGACAAGGCTGGCAGGACTGAGAGCACACGAGTGTCACCCTTGTTCAGATCCAGAGCCCTGGCACTCACCGCTGTCTGCTCCTCCAGGGCTGAGCACTCCCTTTTGGACTCTGAGCCTTCCTCACCTTCCCAGCACCAGCACAGGGGGAGGGGCTGCTCTGGGGGGAAAGTGTGTGGGTTTCCCTGTGGTGGTGGGGACTGTCTGTGTGTGCCCCAGTCCCACCAGTGATAATGAGAGCTGCTGGTGATGCTGGCACTCACTGGGATCCCCCCACGTGGTGCTGGGGCTGTCTCACAGCCAGGCCTGTCCTGAGCACTACTGTTCCTGCTGCTGTCACTGTGCCACTGTTGCTGTGCCACCACAGCCCTTTGCTGAGCCCCAGCTGAGGTTTGCAGGGCCCTAATCCCTTTCCCTTGTGTCTCTTTCATCTCCAGTCGGACCAGGAGAGTGGTAATAGACCTTCTTACTAAATTAGATGTGCAGGCTGCTCCTCAAGGCATGTTGCAGTTGAACTGTAGTGTTTGATTTCCCAGCCACAGCAGTATGGTGCCTCCAGGGAAAAAGCCAGCTGGAGAAACTTCCAATTCCAATAAAAAGTGTAAACGCTATTTCAATGAGCACTGGAAAGAAGAATTTACCTGGCTGGAATTTGACTATGAGAGGAAACTCATGTTTTGCATAGAGTGTCGGCAGGCACTGGTGAGGAACAAGCACGGTAAGGCAGAGAACGCCTTCACCGTGGGCACGGACAACTTCCAGCGCCACGCGCTGCTGCGGCACGTGACGTCCGGCGCGCACCGCCAGGCGCTGGCCGTGAACCGCGAGCAGCTGCCCTGTGAGCCCCACGGCCACCCCGAGCTGCGCCCGCTCATCAAGGTGGAGGTGAACCCAGCCAAGGTGGCTGTCCTCACCACTGTCTACTGGATGGCCAAGGAGGAGATCCCGGATGAGAAGTGCTTCTCCCTGCTCAACTTCCAGAAGTTCAACCTGTGCCAGGCGCTGCTGGCCTCGGAGCACAGCGAGTACTACCACCCTGGCAGCGTAAGGGAGATGCAGGTGTGTATGTGGGGCTGGGGTCCTGCACGTGTGTGAGGCTGCACCGGGGCCGGGCAGTGCCAGGTGGGTGCCTGTGCCCACCAGCTGCTCCCTGGGCCTGCCGGGCTGCTTGTGGGATTGAAAGCCCAGGAGTTCAGTTAAGCACAAGAGCACTGTGGATTTTTCCTCTTTTGCCCTAAACTGAGTGCTCAGAAAGATCAAGTAGCCAGAGAGTTTAGAAAGGATTTTCTGAGTTTTACAAATGCTTCATGCCTGCTAAAATCAAATTAAATTTTTAGTGAGTCTTGGCTGTTTGCCAGACTCTTCAGCTCTCTGCAGAGCCTTATTTTGCTGCAGATAGACTAAACCCACTAATTAGGTTTTCCAGCCTGTGGTGATCCTTACAGCACTCACACACAGAGGAAGTTTTCCCTTCAAACTGGGGCATTTGCCTGAAATGGGGGAAAATGAGTAAAGAAGGAAAAGACACTGCAGAGTTTTGCTGTTGCTCCTGCCCGTGCTGGGCCAGTGAAACACCGATAAAGCTGCTGGAGTTGAACTGAGCAGGCGAGTTCCTGGTGTCCTGCCTCATGGCTGGCACTGGTGGCAGCTTGGGATTGGGGTGTTGGGGTCTGGCACCTTGGCACTGCTGGTGGTGTTGAGTCCTGCTGTAGCTGTGGGGCTCTGACCCCCAGCTCAGGGCAGGGAGCCCCAAGCTCTTGGCAGCTTCACATGGTGCTTGGGCCACTGAAAAGGAGCGGGAGGAGACAGGGTGTTATAGAGAAAAGGAAAGTGATTTCCATCTTGTGTTTCCAGCTTGTGTAAGGGCTTTTTCCTGGCTTGGCCCTCGTGCCGCTGCGGGAGCCTGGCCGCTTGCGATGTGCCAGGGGCTTCCCATCTCCTGCTGCCTCTGCACCTCATTTGTGTTTCTCTTTCCCTCCCTGCGCCCCTCCTTCACCCTGCCCAGGCAGCCATCGCCAAAGTCCTGCACAATGAGGACAGGCACAGGATCAAAGCCTCGCCGTTTGTTGGGCTGGTGGTGGACGAGATGGTGGATGTGCTGAAGCACCGCAGCCTTGCCGTGTTCACCACAACCGTCTCCCCCTGCAATGGGCAGACCTCCACTGCCTTCCTGGGCAGCTTCGAGCTGCCCGCCGGGGAGGCCTCCACCGTGGCAGGCAAGGTGGGGGAGGTGATGCGCTCCTTTGGCATCCCCGCCATGAAGCTCACCTGGCTCAGTGCCCACAGCGCCTCGCTGGTGGCCGAGCAGCTGAGCGGGGTGGGGACCGCGCTGACATCGCTCTACCCACTCCTCACCGAGATGCACTGCCTGTCCCACGGCAGTTCCCTGCTGCCATCTGAGACCGTCGGCACCATTGAGTACCTCCAGAAGTACGAGACCACTGTGGATGCCTTGTACAGGCTCTACTCCAGTGGCCGTGGGGCAAGCGATGGCCTGCAGGAGCTGCGGAGTGTCCTGGACCTTTGTGAGATAGATCTTGGGGGCCCCAAAGCTGTCCACTGGACTTCTATCTTCCCAGCCATAGAAGCCATTGACTGCTCGTGGCCCACACTGGTGTTGCTCCTGGAGAGTGAGGCAGAGCACTCACCTGTGGCCTGTGGCCTCTGCGAAGAGCTCAAGAAGTTCCAGTTTGTGGCCTTCACCAAGATCCTCCTGGATGTCCTCCCCGTCTTCCAAAAGCTCAGTCGCTTCTTCCAGATTGAGGACTTTGACCTCTCCATCCTGAAGCCCATTGTCTCAGCCATGGCCTCCACACTACAGACCCAGCAGAGCACCAGTGGGCAGAACCTCCAGGAGCTCCTCAGCGAAATGAAGGAGTACCCACAGGATGGGCGGGATGGCGAGAGCCGCCTCTGCTACAAGGGGATCGAGCTGGTCAACTGCTCCCAAATGCACCTGAAGCACTTTGAGCAGCTGAAGGAGACCTACCTGGAAAGCGTGAGGTGCAACCTGCTGGACAGGTTCCCCAGCAGCATCCTGGAGGCCGTCAGCTCCTTCTCAGCCATCTTCAATCCCAAGTGCTACCCCCAGTCTCTGGAGGACATCGGCAGCTACGGGGTCAGTGAGCTGAATTTCCTGCTGCAGACGTACTCGCGGGTGGTGGTGAGCGAGAGGGCCCTGAGTGACTTCCCCCTCTTCAAGCGCATCGTCTTCAGCCTCAGCCAGCTCTCCTTCAAGGACCTCTGTGTCAAGCTGGTCTACAGCAACTCTGAGATGCACGAGCTCTTCCCAGACTTTGCCGTCCTGGCGGCCATTGCTCTGGCTTTGCCATTGGGCTCAGTCCTTGCCGAGAAGATCAGCCGGGGCCGGGAGCTGCTGAAGCACAGCCGGTCATGCCAAGGGAGGGACGAGGGGCTCTCTGACCGCATGAAGATTGTCATTGATGGGCCAGCTATCAGTGAGTTCGACTTTGCACTGGCCATCGAGTACTATGAGAGCATGAGGGAGTCTGAGTTCATCATGGCTCAGGTGAAGTGAGCATGGCCAGTGAGGGTGATCCTTCAGGTGGGAGCCAGGGCCTGTAAACAGTGCCCAGCACCAGCGTGGTGCGACTTTTCCACATTGCTGGTCACAGCGGGGCCAGGCGGCTGTGGTGGATGGTGACCTGCTCTGTGCTGGGAAGAGGAAACAGGATCCTTTGCAAAGCCATGCTGGTCCTGTGACCACCTCTCCCTCATCCCCCAGGTATCTGAATCGCCCAGAATTCAAAATCCTGGGGCCACCTGAGACCACAAATTGCAAAGATTTTTCTCCAACAGTTGGTCATTATTTTGTTTTAGGGAGATGAAGGCAAATCCTCTCTTGAGCTCAAATGTCACATTGCCTTTGCACAAAGATACCCAGCAGCTTTTGCTTAATACTCTGCAAAAATATTGGATTTCTGTTGTTCTGGAGCCTCGAGAGCGAATGCAGAAAAGGCAGCACATCCTCCCAGCCCTGAGTCAACCCCGACATGCCTGGCGGTGTCGTGTTGGTGTTCCTTGTGCACAGCACAAAGTATTTTTAGCAGTGGCATCAAGTCATGATCATTTCAAGAGCAAGAGATTTAGGGAATGATACTGTAATGACCGAGGAAATATAACTTCAAGTGCATCATTGTGTACATATGTGTATGTGTGTATATATAAATATACATATATAAATATATATATTAAAAATGTCTATCTTAATTTTCCTAGTGTTTAAAGTTTATAGCTAAAGGGACTTCTTTTGCAAGGACAGAATAAATTATGACTGGGGTCCAAAAATAATCAGTAGTGAATTCCTGGTCTTTCCAAAATGTCCTCACATCCCAGCTTTCCCTTTGCACCCTGAGCTCTTGGCAACCTGCAGCCCAAGGGAAAGTCCTTCGACACCTGTTCTTGGGACAATCTGGAGATGTTCAGCCTGTACTCCTCCTCTGAAGTGTTACTGCCTTTATCCTGAGGTGAGCAGAGCTGTCGGTGCCTGTAGTGGGTGGGAGCTCAGCCCCCTTTGCCCTCGGGTCTGGGGGTGCTGGTGTGGTGGCCCAGCAGGGCCGGGGTGCTGCATGGCATGTTCCAGTATGACAGGGCTCTGCTGGTTTTGACTTGGAGGGCTGTTTCCTTCGGATCTGACTGATTCTAATCAGCAGTAAATCCAGTGCAGCAGCCAAAAGCATCACCTCGGTTGAATCCTGAGTGCTGGGTGTTTTGCTGGTGCTGCTGAAAGCTGGAAACAGGAGGATGTAGCAGATGTACCCCACAGTCTGATTGCTCTGGGAGTCCAAAATGTTGCAGTCTGTTTGTAACTGGTCTGGATCCCAGAGGTGCCTGGGCCACACTGGTGCTGCTGTCGTGGTCCAGAGTTGTGACTGGGTGTTTCTCCTCTTCTCTGGCTGTCAGCCTTTGGCACTGGGGAGCACATGTATAATTCCCAGGGGAGCCTCCTGGAAAGAGCTGAAGTGAGTTCAGCCCATGCTTGGTCAGACAGAAAACCTTTAAAGCCCTGAGTAAGGATTTGGAGACACCACCAAAATGTGCTGAGAACACCTCCCAGGCGGGAGGGAGCCAGGCTGCCTCTGTGTGAATAAACAGCTCCATCTCCATCTGGTCTGGGCAGACTCTGCGCCAGATGCTCTCTGAGGCAGCAGCGTCTGTGGAGATGGGTCCTGGGCAGACTCGTGCTGGTATGAGGTCCTGCAGCATTGGTCTTGCTGCCTTCAGAGGCAGCTCTGGGAGGTTCATACACATGGGGTGTCAGAGCACAACAGTTGCTCTGCTCTGTCTCACAGAGACCAGGACAAAACCTGCTCCCAGTGTGTGTTCAGTGGCTGTACTGAGTGAAGGGCTGGGGAACAGGCACAATCGGGTGGGTTTGGTTAAATGTAGGGCTGAAACACGCCTTTAAATTCCAAGGGACCCCTCTGAGAGTCTCTTGTCTGTGGGACAGGAACTGGGCTGAGCTCCAGCCAGAGGATGTGCAGGATCCCATGGCTCTGGCTGAGGATGTGCAGCACCATAGCAGTGACATGGGCTTTGGCATCTCTTGGGCAGATCTGGATGCTACCTGTGAAACTGGAGGGCACAGAGACCCCTTCCCAGGCTGCAGCAGGTGCTTGTGCTGAGAACACAGGGCTCCTGCACTCCCCTCCTTGCACCAGCCCCTTGGAATGCTCCGTGGAGCTGGAGGACACCCTGTCCTGGCAGGACCCATGGTGCTGGAGCAACAGCATTTGCTGTGGTGGGGAGTCTCCTCTTCCAAAATGGGGGAAGACACAGAGCTGATGCTGTGGCAGAGGACACCCAGCTCCAGAGCTGCAGGATGAGTGTTTGTGGGTGCCATCCACCAGTACAGCCCAGCCCACCACTGGCCATGCTCGTCACCTTGGGTAAGGTCGTGTCATTCTATACAAACCTGGGGCCCTGCCACTCTCCCCAAAGCAAATCCCCTTAATTGAGTGTCTAATTAATACCTAAAAATACTGCCCTCAGCTGCTGCTGGAATCTGCCCTGCAGCAAAGGTAAGGCAGGATCTGCAGTGCTGCAGCTCCATAACCTTGGGAAGGTGTCCGAGGAGCATCATGTGGGTGTTCCAGCAGGTGCTGTGACATTCTGGGCAGCTTTGCTGGCACCAGGGCAGTTTCAGCCCTTTCCCTGCTTCCAGAGGTCTTGTCTGCTTCAGGGACAAAGCTGGGGGGACAGGTCCTGGGCCTTCAAATGATCTCACTGGGATTTCTGGGCTGTCTCCAACCTCTTGGTTATCACAGTCCAGAAATATGTTTAACCCACGAATCTGAGCACGAGGATGGGCTGAAGAGGTTTGTGTATCTTGTCTGTGCTGTTGTGGGCAGCAGCCACTGTGGGTGGTGACTGTCTGTGGCACTCTGTGTCCCCTCAGCATCCCCCCTGTGCCTGCCCAGTGCAGGAGCTGCTCCCCAGGGAGTGAACCCCAGGGCTACAGTGTTGGCTGAGTTGCAACACCCCTTTATGCAGTTACTGATACTGGGGAAGGAGGTGATCGGCCCCACTCTTGTTCTTCCCAGATATGTATGTCTATATGTAAATATATTTTGTGGTTTTAAGGCCAGTGCAAGTCAGTGGAAACCACACTGACAGAGATGAGTGGGACCCCTCGAGATCAGCCCCAAATGCCTTCAGTGCTGCTCTGGCTTGGGCTGTGTGTACTGGAGGGTCCTGGGGCAGCTCCCACGGCGCTGGCCCGGCAGTCTCCGGTGATTTGATGCAGAAACTGTTTCATGCCTCAGAAGGTTAATCATGCACCGCTCACCCAGTCCTGCTCCCTCCCCATCGCTGCTGCTCTAATGTTATTTATTTATTTTTAAGCAGTTTCACAGATTTCCCTTCTGGGTGACTCTGGAATTAACTCGATCAGTGCATGCCCGATGAAGCAAACTGTAATTCCTGCCCTGAGTCAGGCCCGGCTCGGGGTGGCTCTGGCTGTGGCACAGCCACTGCGTGTGCTCGCCCAGAAAGAGGTCGTTTGTGCCCGTGGGGCTGGCGGCAGCACTGGCTGCTCACATCCAGGGGATCTCTCAAACTTGAATTTCAGATTCATGTCTCGGCTCCTGCACCAGCCGGGGTTGGCACCGGGTGGGTACAGAGCAGAGAGAAGCAGCACCAGCCTGGGGTCCTTGTGCTGCACAGCCAGTGGTGGGGTGCGGGGGATGCAGGAGGCTCAGACTCGGTGCTGTCACAAAGAGGTGCTGGTGGTGATGGCTCCGGGTCTGTGTTCCTGCTGTGGAAGCAGCAGCCCCCTGGACACCCTCCCACGAGGCGTGTTCTCTGCTCTGCGGGGCAGTGAGATGGGGTCATGCTGTGCTGTGGCAGGGACCTTGCCATGTCTTGAGGAAAAAGAACCCAAAAATCAAAAAACCAAAGGACATTTGCCCTGTTCTTGCTGCAGGTGAAGGGACTGGGCTTTGGGTGGGCTGGAGGGGACGTGAAGCCCTGTGGGATGTGAATGGGCTCTTCTGGCTCACAGCGCTCTGAAACCATTTCTTATTTATTGTGTTTGATTAATAATTTTTTTTATTTTAGCTTTTCTCCCTCCCCTCTCCAGAGCTGGGCCAGGACCCCTTCTGCCTCTCAGAGGATGCTTTCCTGTGCTTATCATTTGTGATGAGCCTGAGTGGAAACCTGGGATGGGGAGCAGGCTGGAGACAGATCCCTCTGCTTGATCTTCCCTCCCTCCTTCCTTTCATCCCACGGGTGTTTTCTGTTCAGACAGAACGTTATTAATAACTCCAGGCTGTTCCTAAATGGCACTCTGGAGCGCGTGGTGTGTGTGCGGGTGATGGGGAGCAGCAGCAGCTCAGCCTCTGCCCCTGGTCGGGGCTGCTTCCCTGGG
Organism: Pithys albifrons albifrons; assembly: GCF_047495875.1. NCBI lineage: Eukaryota > Metazoa > Chordata > Aves > Passeriformes > Thamnophilidae > Pithys > Pithys albifrons. The sequence goes on from NC_092482.1 coordinate 638,601, forward strand.
GAAGGCTTTGATACCTTTCAGAAGGTTCAGAGCAAGCTCCTGCACGTGTCCACACTCTGACACAGAGGTGGCTGCATTCAGTTTCATGCTGGGGAGCTGGTTTTGAGCCCAAAGGGCAAAGGGGTGCCCAGGGCAACCCTGGGCTGAGACCTTTCACTGAGGAGAGACCATAGCACACAGCAGATGTGCCCACATGCTGTGTCTCACATGCCTTGTACTGCCACTGCAAGCAGGGACCTCTAATGCTAATGCTGTTTTTCCCTTTGCCTGCCCAGGTCCCTCTGGACACAGCAGCCCCCTCTTAGCATCATTGCCCATCCCTGGCCGGCCCCTTCACCCGCCCTTGGACATCAAGCACTTTCTGACCTTCAGACTCAACGGGACGTCACCGCTCAACCTCTTCCCCAACTTCAACACGGTGAGTTCCTGGAGGTGGGTGGGCACTGGCTGTTGGACTCCTCACTTCCCCTGCAGCAGTTCCTCCTTTACATGGCTCTGCTCCTCGAACCCCACCAGGTAGCTTCTTGTTTAATTCCTGGGGTCTTTGGCTGCTGGACAGCAGTTCAACATGCCTGCCCTGCCCTTAGCTCGGAGTGGTTCCTACCCAGCCAGCACCTGTCAGTACCAGAATTAAAACATGGTTCATTTTAACCAAGATCTATTGGATTTTGCCCCTGGAATCAATAGTAACAAAGTAGCTCTGGAGAGCAGTTCATTAGTTAAAAAATAAATAAGGAAAAAAGAAAGAGAGAGAAGGTGTAAGAGATATGAGAAGTGTGGCTGGTGCTGTGGGTGTCGGGGATCGGGGTGATGAGAGGCTGCTCCCACGCTGGGTGTTCCATTAGACAGCTAAACCACATGGATGTGGCCAAAGACAAATGGCAGTGTGGGGTGTGAGAAGGTGTTTTCCTCATGCTGTGCTGCTCCCCTAGGCTGATCCCAGTGCCATAGGTGTCTGTATCCCTCGGGAGCTGCTCAGCATTACTGTGGAGCAGGTTCTGCTTCAGGAAGGGCAGTGGGCCCCGGGGCTGCTCTCCCTCTCCCCTGCTGAGGCAGGGCTGGCATTTAGGGGTTCAGAAAATGCCCATGGTTTTCCCTTCTAAGCATGGAAATGGGACTTTCTCGAGCCCCCTTCCTGCTCACCAGCCTTTTATGAGTGGCTTTGAGCTTAAACCCACTTGGAAGGTGCAAATTATCACTGAGTTCTTCAAAGATAGCGCAAGAATTAAGCACAGGTTTCCTCTTGCTGTTGAATGGGATTCAGGCATCTGAGTCCTTTAAGCTCTTTTGAAGCCCCAGCTCAGCCTCTCCCCAGGCTAATGAGCAGGAACATGGGACAAGGAGGGGTTTTGATGCTGTTATGGTTCCTGCTCTTTGTCTGGGCTCTTTTTTTAGTCACTGGAGTCAGGCGTCAACTTGACCCTGCGCCTGCTGTTCACTCCTCTTGGCTCCTGCCTGCCTCTGCCTTGGCACATGTTTACCCTGGTTTGGTGCTTTAAAAAAAGTAGCAATGTGGAAAATGGATCTGGTACTTGCTGGAGCCACACAGTGTCGCATGGCTGCTGTGCTCTGTGGGGCTCCTGCTGTGGAGGACGGGTCGGACACGGATGGGGATGCCAGGGGAGGCTGCCCTGGATGTCTGGGCACCTGGGGTGAACTGCTCCAAGCTCAGACCTGAGCCTGGCGTGGGCTGTTGGCCGAGTAGAGCCAGGGCTGATGATCTGGAACACTCTGCACTCAGAGCAGGTCACAGGGCTCCCATGAACCCAGGCAGATGTTTTACTCGGGAGTGAACGAAACCCTTCTGAGCTGCTTTCTGCCACTCAGAGCAACAAGGAGAAAAAACCCCTAACACAGCACAGGAGGCACGTTCTGTGCTCCAAAGGCCCCTCCCTGCTCTTGGGATGTTGCAAATCCCCAGGACCCAGAAGCGCCTCGTAAAACTCCATCAGCAGACACGATCTGAGCAGATGCTGCATCCCTGTGAATTCCCGATCCTGACCTCAGCGGCTGCAGGGAGCTCAACACAAGGATCACTATTTATATCAGCAGGAACATCCAGGGATAAATAAAGTAATGTGAGTCAATACAAATTGGCTATAAAGCTGGGATTGTTATTTCCCAAGAGTGTGGTGCCCAAAGCCAAGCTCTGTCCCTGGCTCCATTCTGCTGGAAACCACTGGGAAGATCCTCTAGCCCTGGCTGTGGGTGTGGGTGCTGTGGCACATCCCCTGCCGGCCCTGCAGGAGCTGTGGGGGCTTTTCTGGATACGAGAGAGCCATGAGGGTGTGTGGTGGGAGAAGCTGGCAGGGTGTTTGTGTTCTCATTCGGGGAGAAGCACAAGGCCTCTCAGGTGGAATGAGGCTTCAGATGTGCTCGGTGCTGAGTGGAGCCAGGCTGGGCTTCTGGCAAAGCACCTGGGGCCAAGAGTGCTCCCATGGGGCTGGGCAGCTGAAGGCTTGACATGGTGCTTGTGTTTGCTTAGGGACAGTGGGAGCAGCAGTGGCACATTTGCATGTGCCTTGACCAGGATACCCCTGGCTGGGACTTGGAGCTGGGATCTGGGTGTGCTGCCCAGCACAGCCCCTAGGGGCTCATGACTCCTGTGCCTGCCCAGAGGGGTTGAAGGCGGCACAGCTGCTCTGGTGGACACAACTCCTTGTCACGTCAAAAGGCTGAGCAGTGGGGACTTGGCAAAAGGACAAAGTATGCAGACCCAGGTTGGTGCCATCACCTTATGCCCCAGGAGTACAAGGGGACCCTGTGCTGGGGCTGTTCAGTATGGCCGCTGTAGAGCTGGGGCTCAGACACAGTGCTGGTGCTGGTGGCTTCATTGGCAGGTTCAGGTTGAGGCCAGGGTGGTCCCTGGCCACATTTGTGTCCTTGGGCAGCATCTTTCCTCTGCATTCTCCTCTGACCCCTGCCCCGCTCCTGCTGTGGTGCTTGGGGCATGGATGAGCCCACAGAAGCCAGTGGTTCTCAGTGGGAGCTGGTGGTGTTCAGTGGGAGCTGGTGTTGTTTGGTGGGAGCTGGTGGTGCTCAGTGGGAATGTTAGCTGGAACGTGGTAGCTGACACTGCTGGGAAGGTTGGAGCCATTTTTCTTTTCCGAAAGAAAAGGTGGGTGTTTCTCTGAAAAACAAGTGCTGGCCCCACAGCCTGGCAGTGCAGGGATGCTGCCAGCAGCACGTTGCAATGTTTGTCGTCAGGCGTGGAGCAACATCTTGGCCATCTGTAGCTTCCTCTGGGTCTCTGCTGAACTCCAAATGCCTCTTCATTTATATGCCAGATAAGTGAGTAAAATTTCATAGCAAACAGGCACTTCATTAATCACCTGCTTTTACCATTCTGCTCACTCCTGGAAAGGAATCTGGGGTCTCGATAATGGCGCTGTTGTCCAGGCATGTGCCTCGAAGACTGATGCACCTGTCTCGGCAGCGAAATAGCTTTGCAGAGAAATACGATCGCTGAAAACCCCGGGCTCTCCTGACAGCAGGACTCAGATAAGATAATCTCCCTGTGCCACAGGGTAGGGAACAATACTTGCATTATAGATTAGAGCCACGCTCAGACAAAGAGGTTACTCTTATGTTTTCTCCCTTAATAAATGCATTTTGTTTAAAACAATTACAGATTTTGGAACCAGTTTGGTGCCTGGGCTGTGGAATGAGGCTGAGCCCTGGGGTGAGACAGAAGGCCAGGGGCTGGCACTGGCCACATGCTTAGCCCCATTGTGGTCCTGGGCAGGATGGAGGATGGACACTGCTCCTGGCAGGTCGCCGAAGTGGGTTTGTGTCTACCCAGCCCAGAGAGTGAGTTGTCATCGATGGGTTTAAGCAGGTGAAGTGCACAGCTGGGCAGCAGTGGGACAGCCCAGAGGGACTTTCAAGGGCACTGTGCCTCGGGCAAGCTGTGCCCGTGGCTGCAGGCCCTGTGTCCCTCCTGCCCTGGCCCCACATGGACTGCCAGTGTCCTGTGGGCCAGCATGCCTGGCCCTGCTCACGCCTTCAGCTTTGCACGGGGACATTCCAGCTCCCTGGTAAAGAACACGTGGAGAATGGTCACTTGTTTTGGTCACCTCTACCCTCCATTTTGGTGTTTTCTGCTCCTCCTGAGCTGCCCTGACACCGGAAGGTCAAGGGCAGTAACTGGGGCTCAAATAGAAACAGGTAATTTGCCATCTGTAACGCCAGTGTCTGTGTGGGTGGGGAGGGGACATGGAGACACACTGGGTCAGACAGGATCTCGTCACTTCTGCCAGACCACAGCCAACATTCAGACCCTGCAGGTTTGGTGTAGTTAGGGATGCTTTAAGCAGGACAGGAGCCAGTGTTGATGCAGTGTCTTGGCAGCCACAGCCCCTCACTCCTTCAGCCTCTCAGTGTGAGCTCTGTGGTGTTGGCAGTGGCTCCTCAGGAGCCTGGCAGGCATGGGGGTCACCAGGTCATGATGCCATGCTGGGGTGGCAATTGGGATGTGGCCCCGAGCCACCCTGTGCCCTCCCCTGCCTTGCAGATGGACCCAGTGCAGAAGGCAGTGATCAGCCACACCTTTGGCATGCCAGCCCCACTCAAGAAGAAGCAGTTCATCTCCTGCAACATCTGCCACCTACGCTTCAACTCTGCGGTAAGTGGGGCCAGAGGTGGGGCTGGGGCAAGTGGGGCACACAGGACCAGCACTGGGGCAGGGGAATCCCATGGGGATGTGTCAGACACATCCACTGGAGCTGCCAGTGCTTGGTGTTGGGCAGCATGGGGGGCTGTGGAAACTGCTCTTGCAGTTCCTGTGCCCTGTGCCCTGGCCAGGCTCTGCCACGCATCGAGGAGCCATCCCAGCCTGCCCATGCTGGATCTGCAGCACCTGGGGCTGGTGCTGCTCTGCCAGCAAAACTCAGCAGTTCTGGGCTTCATGATTGCACTCCACAGCCAAGCGACTCAGGAAGGGCATTGCTTCCCTCTTCCAGGCTGCATCCCAGCTGGAAGTGCTGTGCTGAGAGCAAAGTCCCACCGCATCTCCCAGTGCTCCCACGAGCATCCATGCTGCTGTCCCCACTCTGCCTGTCCCTGCCCACATCCCCTGGGTTCCCCCCCAGGAGTGTGTGCTGGTGCAGACCCTCACACCCTGTGGGTGTCCAGTTCAGTGTGGTGACCTACTTTGGCTGCACCCAGTGCTGTCCCAGCCCCGGGGGCCGGGAGAGTTTATTGTCTTCGTTAATGAGGCACCACGCTCGGACGGGCCCTTGGCTTTCCCACAGCCTGGCTGTCAGCCCTGGCCGCTGTTCCCAGCCCTAGGAAAGCCACGGGAGGAGGCAAGGGAAGGGATGGGATGCTTCCCCTGCCAAGCCCGGGAAGCCTTTGCTGGCCCTCGGGAACACTGTGCAAATTAATCTGTGCTGCTCAGGGGTACAGTGTCTAATTCATGCTGGGGTTCCTTTCCATAAATTGCTGAACTGGAGCAGCTTTGGGGGACAATACAGCATTGTCCCCACTGGGAGGACACCAAAGCTCGGGGGATTTTCTTTTGTGGCTGTTTTTATCAGTTTGGTGCAGACATGAACCCATCAAAGCTGTGCTTCATTATCCAGTGTTTGCTGGGAGAGGGAGCCGAGGGACGTGATCCGTGTGTTGGACACCCCTTAGGATACAGTGGGAGATGTTATTTCCACTGATGAACCTCTTTATTTCATTTTTACAGCAACAATTCATTGTATGTTTCTGGAGTCATAAATTTTTCCTGAAAGCTGCTTTTAGGAGTGACTTGATGCATTTAATCAGAGCAGGGTCCTTATCTTGGTCATGCAATGTGTTGTTTTAGAGAGTGACACCTTGGCCCCAATATGTCGGTGTCAGAGCAGGCTGGGGGGAGGAGGGATGTGGCTCTGTGTTACACTCTCCTATGAACACCCTGTCAGTATTATCCACCACTCCCAACACCCCTGTGTGTTACAGCCTGCTCCGAAACCCTCTGTGTTACTCCCTGCTCCAAACACCCTCTCTGTGTTACACCATGCTTACAACAGCCCCTGGATGTCACCAGAGGAGGTGGCTGTACTGAGTGGCCACATCCCAGGGCCACCCTTGCCAACCACCCTCTCTGTGTCCATCCTTCTGTCTGGCTGCCACACCAACGTGGTCATCCTGGTCTTCTCCCCCAGAACCAGGCAGAAGCCCACTACAAAGGCCACAAGCATGCACGGAGGCTGAAGGCCATTGAGGCCATGAAGAACAAGCAGAAGGTGGCGGGGGCTGCAGCAGGGACCCCTGGCCAGGACAGTGCAGCTGACCTGTCCCCCAGCCCTGAGGGCAGTGGGGAGCCTGGCAGCACAGGTATGGGGAGCAGGGGATGGGGCTGAGCAGGCTGCAGTCTGCCAGTGTTTGCAAATGAGCCTCTGTGCTCCTCTGGTGTGATGGGCTGGGGCAGCAGCATGGGAAGGGATGGGAATCCAGCCCAGGAACCTGAGCAATGTCCCAGAGCCACTCCTGTGGCTGCAAGGGCTCAGTCAGTGTTTTCCCTGTGGTTTGGTGTCTCTGAGAGGCGTTCTGTATGGATGTGGGAGAGGAAGTGATCTCTGCCTCTGGCAGGCAGGGATGGCGCAGGTGGGAGTCAGATCCCCCCCAAGCCGTGGCAGAACTGAAGCTCACCTGAGGTTTTGTGCTGAGTCTGCCACATGCTGCAGACAAAAGCTGTAATAGGAGAGACCTTGGGAAGAGCCATCCTTGGCCGGGATGGGTGCATGGAGACAGTGCCTGAGACGGTCTTGGGGAGGATGGCGGGTGCTCCCTGAAATCTCAAAAACCTTTTCAGGCACAGAGAATTTTCTGCCCATTTCTTTCTTTTTCCCTTTCCCCCTCTCCTTCCCCTCCCTCCAGCTGACTCCAGCAGCCCAGAGGAGCTGGAGGGTGAGGGCAGCAGCCTGGGGCTGGCGCCCGGCACGGAGGAATCACCTGTGGAGCTGCCGGGCAGTGCTGCCCCACTGGGCTCCCCACCGGCCTCTGAGCTCTCGGAGGGCACCTCGGATGCCATCAGCGTGGCCTCCCTGTCCACCCAGGCAGTCGAGGCACAGGCAGCTGAGTCGAGTGGCAGCATCAGCTCAGCCCCTGACAGTGAGAAGGAGGGGAAGAAGAGCAAACAGCACCTGTACTGTCCCACTTGCAAAGTGACTGTCAACTCCCTGTCCCAGCTGGAGGCTCACAACACTGGTAAGGGCATCACTGTGGGCTGGGGGTGGCCCCACCTGCTCTGTTCTTGGGGCTTCAAGCAAAACCTGGCCATGCCCCATCCCCAGACGGCCTCGGGAGACGCAGGGAGCATTAATGAGTGTTGCTGTAATTAAATATGGTTCAGTAAGGTGGCTTTCACAGATAAGCCCTGGCTTTACCTGGGCTGCTGCTTCTGTGGTGAATTTTCACAAGGTCAGACACTCTCATTGTTCATGTCTCAGTTAAGGACATTTCCAGCTACATTTAATCAAGTGATTGAGGCTACTTTATGTTCTATTTGGCTTGAAGCTGATAGCCAGGGCCTCTTCCAGACCCAGGATAATCCTTCCCAAAGCAGCTCGGTGGTTTGGGTTCGTCATCCTATAGGGAAGTGCCTCAGGAATCCAACAAGCTTTGGAGCCCTGCAGGCAGTGAAGGCTTCTGGGCTGTACAGGGCAGCCCCTCGGGGAGGTCCATGCCAGCAGTATCTGTGGGTCCTACAGTGCCAGCTCCTGACTCATCCCTTTCTCTGGAGAATGCTAGAAAGCGATTGGCACCCCAGTTTTAAATGGAAGTCCTTCTCTCCCCCAGTTCAGCACAAACGGGGAACCAGTTCCCCCCACCCCAGCTGCCCACCAGGGTGGCAGCAGCTGCCGTGTGCAGGGTTGGCTCAGGACACCACTGTGGCTTAGCTGCAGACGTGTCCTTTTGCTTTTGTCAGCTCCAGTTACGAATTCAGGAGCTGATTTGGGGAAAAAGAACAAACAAACAAACATTTGCAGGCTGAGGCAGCTCTGCAGCCGTCACACAGCTCCTTGCTTCACGCCTTAAAAAATAGAATGAATTAGCAGGGGCTTGAATTACTTGCTCCCCCCAGGCCCCGCCGTGCTGGCGCTGGCAGGGGCAGGACAGAGCACCCTGTCCCCAGGTGTGTGGGGATTTCGGGCTCTGCCGTCCCTGCCCGCTGTGACCCAGCTGAGCTATTCCTGGCTCTGCAGCGGCTCTGCTCTGACCTTGGGCACGGCTCAGATGCTGCAGCACAGTCCCACAGCCTGTGCTAATGCCCGGGGACAGGCGACAGGCTCCAAATACACTCAAAATAGCAGCTTCTCCCAAGGTCTGCCACACGAAGGGGGGCTCTCTGGGAAGCTGAGCATCTCTGGTCTGCCTGTGACATGAGGCTCGGCAGGGTCTGGGAATGGGCTGTGCGGTGCCAACAAGAGTCCAGGCTCCCAGGCAGCTCCCTGTCCCCCTCTGCCTGCCAGTGCTGCCGGGCACAGGTTGGTGGGGTTCCCCGGTGCTGTGGGAGGGCACCGTCCCTGCTGCCACGGCACCGGCACAGGGCTGGGCTGGCCTTGCTGAGTGTCCCCTCTCACCAGGCGCCAAGCACAAGTCGATGCTGGAAGGTCACGGTGCCCAGCTGCGGCGAGGCCGGGGCAAGCTGCTCTCCCGGGCAGGGCACAAGTCCAAGCGGATCGGGAACAAGGGCAGCATCAACATCCAGAACAAGGCATTTCACTGCCAAGTGTGTGAGATCTACGTGAACTCGGAGACCCAGCTCAAGCAGGTGATGATGCCCTGGGAGCGAAGGGGCACAGGGCGTGGGTGGGCAGGGGCTTGGGATAGGTACCAGGTGGCCCAAACTACACAGTGCAGTGGGTCTGCCCTCACTGTCCTGGCTCTCAGTGATCCAGTTGTTTTCCTCCCCAGCACATCAGCAGCCGGAGGCACAAAGACAGGCTGGCAGGGAAGCCACCCAAGCCCAAGTACAGCCCCTACAACAAGCTGCAGAAGAATGCTGCCCTCGCAGTGAGTATTCTCCAGGTACCTGTCTCCCTGCACAGCACCCACTCAGTTTGCTCTTGCTCACTGTCAGCCATCCCTGCAGTGAGTCACAGGAGCTGCTTCTCAAACCTCAGTTCACATCACCACACCTAAGCTGCTCCCCTCGTGGAAGGTGGACTGGGGAGGGGAGTGGGAGGGATGCAAGTCTTTATTCCTGGAAGGCCAGCCTAGGGATAACTTGGGAGTGCTCTGGCAGCAGCCTTCACACCAGCAGCTTGTGATTCCTCCTGCTATTGTATGATCTCATGGAGTCTCCTCCTCCCTCCCTGCAGTCCAAGCTGGCTTTGCAGAAGCACCTCACCAAAACCCTGGCGACCCGCTTCCTGCCGAGCCCGCTCACCGCTGCCGCCGTCTGCGCCATGCCTGGCCCCCTCGCCCTGCGACCAGCCACTGCTGCCACCCTCTTCCAAGCCCCGATCCTCGGACCAGCCCTTTTCCGAACGCCACCAGCCCACGTCCGCACCACGCCGGGCCCCATCGTCTTCGCGCCCTACTAGAGCTGCTGGGCCACGGAGGGTCTGGGCTGTGCCACGGGGGCTGTGCAGGGCAGGGCAGCGCTCCTGGCACCTGCTCTGCTGGCTGGTGGGAACCGTAGGCAGATATCAAACCCAGATTCCCTTTGCTTGGAGCGGGCTCCCGCTGGAGTGAGGTGCCCTGGCAGAGCCCAGCCAGCCCTGCCACGCATCCCTGCCACTCCCCCAGCCTGGGCACAGAGGAGCCCATCGCAGCTGGGCGATGCGTGGAAGAGGATGGTGCCTGAGTCAGCAGGACCTTCTTGTGGCCAGGGCCTGCCTGTCCTTGGTGTGCTGGCTGCTGCTTCATCAAGCTCTCAGTTACCAGACTGGAAGGAGAGGAGCTGGCTGGTCCCTGGGAGAAGGAGCATCCCTCTGGCCCCTGCCAGCCCAGTGGGAAGGGAACTGGGAGGGGAGTCTCAGCCCAGCTCTTGCTGGGAGAAACACCCCCAACACAAATGGGAAGCTGGCAGTTCCCCTCTCAGCCCGGGCTGGCTGTGCCCTTGCCAGCCCTGCACTTGCCTGTGCTGGCCGGGGGTTTCTGTGCTTCCCGCCAGCCCCTCAGTTCCCGCAATTCCCTACATCCCACCAGCCAAAGAGCCCCCGTGGCGCCGGGCACTGGGCACACTGACCGTGTTCTCACTCCAAGAGCAATAGCGACCCCCCAGCCAGCGCCTCCCCCTCCAAAGCACACGGGCCCGCTCTGGCCCCAGAAGCACAACGGGCATATCGCTGAGCTGGGCCCCCTCCCGCCCTGTGCTGGCTCCCTGAGGTGACCCTGTGCTTGGCACCTGTCCTTGCCTCTGTCCCACCGTGGGGACAGCCCTGCCCCTACCTCCCGGGAGATGCTGTGAGGCTGAGTGAATGTCCCTAAAGCACTTTCGGTTCTCCAGTGACAGGTCACACTGCTGCTCGCCCGCCATGCCCGACCCTCCAACCCCATCCCTGTTAGGAGCTTCCAGGGAGTTACTGATGATTCCCAAAATCAAGGTGTCCCCAGCAGCCTGGACAATCAGGTACGAAGGAGCAGGTGGCACCTGCAGCCTGTGGAGTGCTGGGCTGCAGAGGGACCCTGAGGCTGTAGCTCTGCATTTCACTGTGCTCAGACAGCCCAGCCGTGCCCCGGTGTGGGATTGTGACCATGGCACTCGGGGTGCCCAGTGCCCTGCTGTACATGGAGACACGCAGGAGAGCTGCATCCCCACGGACCTGTCGCTGGAGGAACACCCCACCCCGATCTATGCAATCAGGGGGCAGCTCGCCCGCCGTGTCAGCCACCTGCGCTTCCCCTCGGTGCTGATGTGTCTGTGTAGCTGAGAGCAGTGGTGGGAGCAGAACCAACGAGACACTGAGCTCTGTCACGTCCCCGGCCCAAGGTGCTGGCTCAGAGCTCTGCCGTGGGCCACATTCCCTCCAGTGCTCGGGAAGAGGCAGGTTGGTGTGTGCACCTGGGAATCCACACGCACAAGCACACATATCTGACGTCTTGGCCATAAGCAGCATCTGGATTTCAGGAGGAATTTGTCCAGCACGTTCTGCTGATGCTCAGGACAGGTCCTGGCATGGGGAGGTGAACAGGAACCAGCCAGTGACCACGGAGCCACCGCTGCACTCCTGCCACAGAGACAGGAGAGAGAAGGGATCCCTGGGAATGGATTCACCTGCTCAGGGCATCTCTGCCCCAGGGAAGGAGGAGAGTGGAGATGAGGCACTGGGTGCAGTGGCCGTGGGGAGAGACAACAGAAAGGTCTTGCAGAAGTGGTGGGAGATGTGGCTCAGAGTGAGCTGAGGGGAGGAAGGCTCTGCCAGGGACAGGGAGATGGTCCTGCAGCCCAGGGGATAGGAGCCTGTGCTGGCAGGGCCCCGGGTGGCAGCAGGGACGTGTTCCCCAGTCCCTGGTGCCACAGTGCCAACCAGCCCATGGCCAGCATGGCTCCTCCAGCTGCCCCTGTCCAGCTCACTGTGCCCTTCCCAGGCCCTTGGGGTCACCCCCAGCCTGGCAGCAGCAGCAGGACAAGTCCTCTCCTGCACTGTGTTCCTCCTGTGCTGTGCCCAGCGCCTCAGGAGCGTGGGGAGCCGGGAGCAGCCGGGCTGCAGCCTCCAGAGCCACATGGCACTGGTGGGCCTGTGCCCCTCCAGTTTGTTGCAAAGTCTGGAGTGCTGGAGCTGCCGCTGCTCCGTTGCCCCTCACCAGTGGAGTCCTGAGACACTCCTGTACTTGGCACTTTAACCCTGTGAAAGCCATTCCTTCTAGTAACAATAATACTGCAATGAGCTGTGTAAGAACCCCCATTACAGCATCCCCTCTGCCAAATCCCCCTCCTGCTTCCCAAAGCATTTACTGCCTTTGACGTAGCACATGCTGTACTAGGGATAGTCCATAGCGCTTGGTAACGTGTGCCCCTCTGTAAATAACCTTGGAGTGATGTGAAGTTTGATTAAAAGAAAAACCAAACAAAAAAACCCAACCCCAGATGGAATCTCCAGACTAGGGACTTGGCCAGTACCCTCCTGTAATGTTCATTGTATATTTTTTTGATGTACTATAACTGTTGGGAAAAAAAAAGGAAAATATTTTGATAATTGAATCTCATCGCTTTACTGTGTTACTCAGTAAATAAAAGGAACAACTACAAACACTCCAGGGATTTCTGCAATTTCTTTTCCTACATCCAGGCTACCTGAAGGGAACTGGTGTTGTTGGGCAGGATTGGGACACTTCTGCCTTGTCCTGTGGTGGTTCTGAGAGGAGGCAGCACTGTGACAGGTGGGCAGAAGAGCTGCCATGAAGCATCCTGGTGTGCAAGGTAACCACAGTCCCAGCTGCTCCAAGGATCCAGGTGTTAAGGCTAAGCACAGTCCCAGTTGCTCCAAGGTCATGGCTGAGTCTGCACTCAGGAAGAGGATGGCTGGAGTGGTGATTTGGGCACCCTGCCCTCAGGAACAGCACCTGCCTTACTCTAGGCTCTCTGTGGGACAGGATGCCTTGATATTCCGGTGTGTAAAGCAGCAGTGGGCACTGCCAGGTAAGGGGCTGCAGTGCAGAGCCAGCTGGGGCAGAGCAGAACTGCTCAGCTGGAAGCAGGGCCAACAAATGGGCTCTTCCCACATGGTATCAGGAAATGGAGGCCCAGCCACAGAGCTAATCCCCACGTGCTGCCCAGCCTATTCTGTGCCTCTGCTCCTCTCTCCCAGCCTGCACCCAAGAGCAGAGGGGGGCACTGGGTGAGTCCTGACCTTCCTGTAGCACCTCCAACAGCTGCAGAGGCCAGGCAGAGAGAAGGGTGGTCCCTGCCCCACTGCCTCTCATCCTCAAGGACCACTCCCAGCCCCGGGATGACTGTTCCTCCTGCCACCTGCTTCCCACAGGCTCCGTGACACCAGAGAGCTCAGCAGGAGGTGTGTGCAAGGGAAGCAGGGAGGTGAGGAGGAGGAGGTGGCAATGGAAGGGAAAGGGAAGAAGGCTCAGCCATCCAGGGACCCGCTGCCCTTGTTCTTGCGGCTCAGGGGGAAGGCAGACTTGCTCTGTGGCTGTGTCATCTTGCTGGCCAGGTAGATGAAGGGCTCGATCAGCGTGCGCCGGTCGGCCACGGACACCTCCCACAGCTTCACCTTCTCGCCCTTGGCCCAGTGCTGGGCAGCGTCGTGGTCCACCCGCCGCTGCTCCTGCAGGTCACACTTGTTGCCCAAAACCACGATGGTGACCTGTTCCAAGAGGGTGAGAAGGGCCCCTGAGGGTCCCAGCTGTGGAGCTGCAGGGCTGGCTGGCACTGCCATGGACACTCTCGGGGCTGAGCCCCACAGACTCCCCTCTGTGTTGAGACATTTTGAAACCCCAGGGTCCCAGCACTCCCTTCCCTCCTCTTGTGGTCTCTGTCTCAAACCAGCCCCAAAGTGGAAGGGGCTGTTGAGCTCCCACACGCTCAGAGAGCATCCCAGGACAGGGCTCGTGACAGCTGAGTCTCACAGAGCAGGGACCCATCAGCGTCTTGTGACAAGCTGGAGAAAAGGTAAGAATCTGCCAAGGGGAGCAGGTCCTGCTCCGCAGCCCCCACCCCAAGGGGACTCACCTCCTTCTTGTCCTTGCACTTGTCGATCTCCTTCTTGAGCAGCTCCACACGCTTGAAGGACTCCCTGCTGTCGGTGCTGTAGACGAGCACGTAGCCGTCGGTGCAGGAGAAGCAGTGCTTGGGCAGCTCCAGCCCGTCCCGCAGCCCCCGCGTGTCGTAGAAGCGAACCTGCTCCCGCACGCCGCGGTCCGTCTCGATGGAGCCCACGTAGATGTCCTCCTGGGTCTCGATCATCTCCGAGCCTGGCAGGGGGTGCGCAGGGGGCGGGTGAGGGCCCTGCCGGGGGTCTGGCCCTGGCACAGCCCGGGGCGCTGTCCCGGCGGGCGGGCCGTGCCCACCCAAACACCGGGGTGTGTGGGGGCGACCGGGGCCAGCCACGCGCGGGGCCTGCCGTGCCCGCGGCGCACGGGGAGCGGCGGGGCAGCCCCGCACTCACCGACCACGTGGTTGCCGTAGAGCAGCTGCTCCAGGATGGCCGTTTTCCCGACCGCGGCCTGCCCGCACACCACCACCTTGCAGCTCTTGCCCATGGCGGCTCCCCGGGCCCGCCGCCGCAGCGCCCCCTGCCGGCCCGGCGGACCGCGCCCGGCCCCGCCCCCGCCGCGGCCCTGCCCCTTCCGGCGCGCGCGCCCCGCCCCGGCCCAGCCCCGCGCGGTAAGATGGCGGCGGCGGCCGAACCCGAGAGCGATGTGGTCATGGCGGCGCCCGACGGGCCCGGCGACACCGACAGCGACGAGGAGACGCGCAGGTAGAGCGGCGGCCCGGGCCGGCCGGGGAGTGCGCGGCCGGTGCCCCTCCCGGCGGGTGGAGCGCGGCTGGGAGCGCCGCAGGGCCCGGGGCCGCGGTGCGGGACGGCCGCAGGTGCTCGGCCGGGCTGGGGGCGCTCCCCGGGGCGCCGCAGGGCCCTGCACGGGCCGCCCTGCGGGCAGAGGCCTCTGCACGGGCCGGGGCCCCGCGCGGGGCCCGTGACAGCCCCGGGGCTGCGGGATTGGGGGTGCGGGGCCCTTGTGCCCCGGGAGCGGCCTCTGCGCACCGGCACTCGAGCAGCGGCCCGGGGGCGCAGCGCACACACCGCGGAGGAGGAGGAGGATTCAACTACTGTCGAAGGGAAGGCTTCAAGTCCCTCACTCATCGCCCCAGTCCCAGCTCCGTTTGAAGGCTGCCCGCAGGAGGGTTCGCTCGGCCCTGCCTTTCCGTGGATAACGGGAAAAACGCCCTGGGAACGCTCCGTCCCCCGGGAGGTGCTGCGGGTGGTGGGACCCCGGCCCCTCCTGCAGGTGTTCGCGAGCTGGAGCGCTGTGGGGGCAGGCGGGAGGATCCGTGTCCAGGAAACTCCCCTGGTTCAGCAGCGGGCACTGGGTGCATCTCTCGGGTGGGAGAGCTGTTCCTGTAGGAGAGGAGGCGGCTGCTCCTGGAAATTACTCGGTGGAATGGAAAAAGGTAAACGAAACCAAAAGTGGCCTCTGAGGAGCGGTGGTTTCAGACTCCCATCGATGGCCTGAGGTGTGGTCTGTGGAACCGAGGCCTGAGGAGCCTCCCCTGGGGAGGTCCTGCCGAGCAGAAAAGGAGGAGCTGCTGAAGAGGCACCTGGCTGAGGCTCACAGAGCAGTAGGACAGCCCTGTGTGGGCACGTCATTCCTGCCCCTGGGCAAGGGAAATGTGGTGTTGGAAATGGTAAAAATTGCCAGAGGTAAAACCCTGGCTGAAGGCACAGGTGTCTGCTGGCAGCGACCTCCAGTGCCCCTCCTTCCTCCCTCCCTGGCCATGCCATGCCATGCCATGCATGAGTTTTGTTCGGGGGCAGGAGTTACAGAGTATTCTGAGCTGCAGTCACAGTGTTTCCTTTCGTCTTTTTGGGATAACCAGCTCTGCATTTCAGGATGGTTGTAACTAATGCCTTGCAGCAGCTGCAGACGTGCCAGGGGGCTCCCAGGGTGTCCAGGACACAGGAATCAGCGTGGTCACAGGATAATTATTGGCTGCTGCTGCTTCATGGGTTGTTGGGGTCCTGGCAGGATGGGTTGATGTAATTGTGTTAATTTTATCCACTGGTGCATCAGTGCAGAGCAGCTGATGAGCAGGGCTGGGCCACCCCCAAAAAGTCACTGGTTTCTTCATTAATTTTAAAGGTTCTCCCCCATGGGAACAGCTTTTCCCTGCTCCCAGCTGCTCTGCGAGCTTGGCTCCCTGGAGCTGGGCCAGGGAGAATCTCCTTGTCATCTTCCTGGCAGCTCTGGGTTCTGGCTCTTCCTTCTCCTTCTTCAGCACTGGAGGACGTGGAAGCCTCTTACAAAGAAATACCTCAAATCGTTGGGAAAATCCCGTTGGGAGGTTGTGGTGCCCTCGGTGTGGGCTGGGAGGTGTCGGTGGTGCCTCCGCGGGGAATCGGCGTTACCACAGCCAGGAACACACCCCGGCCTGGCCTGGCTGTGGGTCAGAGCAGCTCAGCAGGTGTAACTTGGGCATTGGCAGGTGTTGGTGAGCAGCCAGAAGCTTTTCCAGTGCCCGTGGAGTGAGGGGCATTTTGGTGAGGCTTCTCCAGACTGGGTGTCAGTTCTCACCAGCTCTCGGGGCAGGGCTGGCAGCAGGTGGGGAGTTGGCTCAGGGGCACCAGGTCATTCTTGGATAGCCTGGGAAAGTCTCCACTTCTCCTGTTCTGCCTGTAAATGGGCGTGTGGGTTTCCCAGGTGATAAATCCAGTCCATTTTATTCATCTGGAATTATCTTATGATCATACCAGAAGCAGCAGAAGCTGCTTGTGTAGTTGTTTGGTCCCCTGTGCATCTGCAGAGTGTTTGAACATCTGACTTAGGCAGTCACTTTATCCAGTAGGAAAAGGTATCAGTACCTACAGTTCCAGCCTTTTTTTTCCCCATGAAATGTGTTTTTATGGAATGAATCATGATGTAAATGCAGTTGTTTTCCCATGGAATTCTTACAGCTGTCTGGCTTCCTTCTTTCAAAAGGAATTGCTTCCTTCAAAAAAAAATCTCTGGCTGATTCTAGACCTTTCCATGGGTTCTCACAAAAGTTATGCTGTGGGGCTGCCAGGAGTGATGGAGCCATTGCTGGGAATTAGGTTAATTCCGAGCTCCAGGAATTACATAACGGCACAATTAAAGTTGAGGCTCAGCTGCTGTTCTTACTCGTGGCTGCAGGGAAGGTTTGGGTCAGGTCTTGCATTTCTTGTGGTGTATTTTGGTTCTTGTGGCTCTTTTGGTCTTCCCTGAGTTTGCCCTGAGGTACAGGAAGAGTTGTGGGGTTTGTGCACCCTGCGGGCTCAGGCTCAGTCCTGCCCTTTGCTGGCACATCCCGGTGGGTGAGCCCTCGGCCCGTGTGTGCAGGTGCCTGTCCAGGCCCAGGGTTCCCGTGTGTGGTGCTGGGGTCACTGCCCTCCTGCCTGTGCTGCCCTGCAGAGTGGACACGGCACGATGGGGGGAGCTGCTGTGCCGGGAATGGCTCTGCTGTGCCCCGGGTGGGACACGTGTGCCACATGGCAGTGTGTGTGACCACAGCCCTGGGGAGCCTGGCAGTGCCCGACCACCCTCTGCACACCCAGCCTAACCCTGCCCTGACACAGCCCCAGCTGTTCCTGGGGAGCTGTCACTGGGCACCAAGAGATTGGTGCTGCCCCTCCTGAGGAAGTTCTAAATACATATTCCTTTATATCCTCACTCAGTGTCAAACCTCACTTGAGGAGGGGTCTCTGTGAGCCCACCCTGTATCCCTCCGGCACACGGAATCTTTGGCTTCTCTTCCAAGTCCTGGAAGAAGGGAGGGGAGAGTATTGTATGTCCAGTGGCAAATACAATGGCTAATTTTAAACTCTAGACATCTGCCTGCTGTAAACCAAATTGAGATCACCAAACTTATTTTACCCCAGTGGCTGAGTAACATCTGACAGCTGAGAATCTGGGTGGGGTTTCACCCCAGAAATGCCAGATAAAGGCACCATATCCCATTAAAGAAAAAGTCCCTGCAGGAATTGCTCAGAAAAAGTAGGTGTGTTCCTTTTGTCAGAGCATCACAGGAAAGATTGCTTGGCCAGGGCAGGATTTTGGACCCTTCCTTAAATCCTGGCTATTTTAAGGTTTTGTCACTGTTTCATAACAGAGTCAGGCGGTGGAGTGGGAGTGAGGGTCAGGAAAGCTGTGAGAGAGAGAGAGATTCTGCCACCTGCTGAGGTGCTGGATTCCTGTCACTGGTGGTGTTGCCTCGGCACGTCCCTGCCCAGGGGCTGTGCCAACACACCTGGACCAAGAGCTGTGGGGTTACAGATGCCCAGAGGTTCCCGTGACAGAAGATCAGGTGCCTGCAGGGGGGACTGCTGGAGTGGGAGGGCGGGAGCCACGATCGGCGCTGGGGCGGAGGCAACGCGTGGGGGCTCTGAGGAGGAGGCAGCAGTTGTTAGGCAGGCGTGGGATGCTGTCACTGAGTGTGGGACGGCTCCTCTGAGCGCTGCTGTGCTGGGAACAGGCAGGGGCTGAGCTGCAGGCAGGGCACGGGCACGAGAAGGAGCCTGTGCTGGTTCGTCTCCCACCAGGCGGACAGTGAGCTCCGTCCTGGGGCCTTGGTGTGTGGGGGACTGTCAGCACATGCAGCTGCTGCTTGTCTTGGTGGGTCTGAAGCTGTGCCAGGACAGGTTCTGATTTGACGTCAGGAAGAATTTCTTCACAGGGTTAGGAATGGACTGCCCAGGGTGTGGTGGAGTCGCCATCCCTAGAGGTGTTCAAGAAAGAGCTGGCTGGGGCACTCAATGCTCTGATCTGGTTGATCAGGTGGGGATCAGTCACTGGTTGGACTTGATGATCCTGGAGGTCTTTTCTAACTGAAATTATTCTGTGATTCTATGGTGGCAGGTTCTCTGGGGTGGCAGGGACTGGGGCACTTCAAGAATAGGGATCCTGACAAATATAAAAGGAAAAAAGAATTGCCTCACTAGCAGGGAGAGTCACTCCCACCAGCCCCTGCTGTGCCCAATGAAAGACCATCTTCTTCCCCAGCTCCTTGGAGCAGCTCTCCCCATGTCTGTGTCCAGCGTGGAGCAGCCCTGTGAGGACACAGGCCCTGTCACAAAGCCACGCATTCAGTCGGGGGCGTGTTCTCAGCAAAGCACGATTCTTCTTCAGTGTCAAAAGTGGGGAGCACAGGGCCCAGCAGTGCAGGAGGCAGAATGAGCTCATTGAGGCTGCAGCATCTGTTTGGGATGAAACAATCCCCAGTGAGATCAGGGGCTGCAGTTCTCCCTGCTGGAGCCTGTGCTGTGGTAAACAAGGGCTGTGTGCTCTGTGTGCTCCTGTGTCAGTGGGGCCGGGAGCCCGAGCCCAGCCTGGCGGCTCCAGCAGCCCCTTTGCCTTCGTGCTGGTGAAGGGATTTGCTGCTTCTTTCACAATGTTCACCGTTAAACTTCAGGCCATGTGAGCAGTAGAGATTTCTGTGCTCTCCTTTCTGCCAGTGTCACCCGAGGCACTCGGACTCACTGATACATTGATCTGTCCTGAAATGCTTAAAAGGAAAATGGGCCAATAAAAGAGAGTAGAAAACAGTGATCCTTGTGTGGGGGTGTTTCTCTGGCATCTCAGAGTACCAGAGCTTTGTGAAAGTTGGTTTTGCCATGGATCTGTTTTCTGTCTCCTGTTTTCCCAGCTCTTCCCAGCAGTTATCACAGACTGTTCTGAGTTGGAAGGGATCCACAAGGATCATCCAGTCCAGCTGTAGTCAATGACCCACATAGTTTGTTGCAAATGGGGTGCTCTAACACCCAGCCTTTAACTGTGTCTATTAGGCAATGGTTCCTCATGACACAACAGGTAAAGTTCCAAAAAAGTCATGTCTTGGGGCCTGCTGTGCAGGGCAGGTGTAGTGGTGGCTCAAGTGAGTTCTGCCATTAAGACACTTCATCCTTCTCTGTAGATTGTGTAACAGACGCCTTCTGAGGGAAGGAACTGCTGTAGGATCTGTGATTTTCTCTTCCATTTCTGATTATAGAAACAGGAGAACAGTGAAACTGCTTATTGCCCAGGCTTCAGAAGTGCTGAGTAGTTTTTCCACTGTATTTGGATGTTTGATGTGTGATAGTCAAAGAAGGTGGTTTTGTTGGGAAAGATTTTAATCATGCAAAGTCTGTGATATGGATCCATTCCACAGGCACATCCTTGTTGTAGATGGCGTAGCCAGGAGGGTGCTGTGCTGCCCTGAGGCTGTGCTGGGTGCTGGCTCCTGAGGAGGAGCCAGGCTGCAGCACCTGCCTCAGGTGTGATGCTGGGAGGGCTGGGGCAGAGGAGGGTCGCAGTGTCCCGTCTCCCATGGGTGAGTCCAAGGTGTGCTGGAGCAGGAGCAGGAGGAGCTGACCCGGGTGCTGTGGGAGGCAGTGGGTGCAGTGCTGGGGGCCTGCTCTGCCCCCTGCTCTGCCGCAGTTCTTACCCACCCCTTCTCAGCTGAGCTCAGCGTGTGGCTCTGGGCTCTCCCACTGGTGTGGCTGGGCCCACAGCAAAAGTTCAAACTGAAAGTGAGGAGCACACTGCCCAGCACTCTGTGTCCATTGTTCTGCCAGCTGGGAAATCTGCGATGGCTCAGTGAAAACAACCCCTGCATGAGGTGGTTGTGTGGGAACTGCCAATGGCAGCCCAGGCGAGGCTGAAAACATGGGAACTTGTTCCAATACAATTCCCATTGTTCCCTGCCTGGTTGGCCTGTGGAGCATTGCTGGTGTTCCCTGCTCCAGCTCTGCGGCGTGTGCTCCCTCTCGGACTGCTCGTCTGGAAGGGTGAAGGGAAATGGGGGAAGAGAGAAAAGGGCTTCATTTCCCTCAGGGAAGTTTTGCTTTCAGGAGTTTAAGGGAAGCTGCTTTAAACCATATGTTGTGTTTTTAAATGTCCCAAACTGTCTCTGCAAATGCTTGTTCTTGAGTGTGAGGACTATTTCTGGACCTGTTGCCAAGGCAGTGCCAAGCTTCTGCTGGAGGCTTGCACCCATATTTCTCTTTGATTTAGCTGTCTTTTGAACGTGGAAATTGTTCTTGGGCCCTGGTTCATAAATGCATGGGACTCCTGCTGTCTCTTGTGCCCTGAGGTGATGCAGCACCTTGCAGGAGGGGGCCATTGGATAGACCAGGGAGTTCCCTGTACCAGGGAGTTCTGCTGGACTTTCTGAGAGGACTCAAAGGTGGTTTTAGGCTGCTATTTCATCTTTGTAATATTTAGCCAGGAAATAAGCCTAATATCCCTGTTCATGGCCTGGGTAAAGGTCTGGAATATGTGGGAGCCAGCAGGACAAAAGGTGTGCTGCTTCCTCCTGAGCAGTGTGTGCTGAGATCCCACAAGCAGTTGGACCATTGAAGAGTTACCCTGAGGTTCCTTGGAGGTCAAAAGCACCTCATGATCAGAATCTCTCTGGTGCTGAATCCCTCTGAAAATGTGCTGTTTTGCTCCCTTTCAGAGAAGCAGAAGCATTCAAGGAACAAGGAAATGCATACTATGCCAAGAAGGATTACAACGAAGCGTACAACTACTACACAAAAGCCATAGGTGAGAAGCACTGATGGTAATATCAGTCTTTGCTGAATACCATCTCTAAAAATCAGACCTGGTTGCTGATTTCAAACACACCAGCAAGGTTTCTGACAGTGCATGCTGGATGGAAACTTCTTGCCTGCTTTAATTACGTTGGGAAATGTTAGCAGATCAATAATGCCGGTCAGGGCCAAT
This sequence comes from Pithys albifrons albifrons, assembly GCF_047495875.1. NCBI lineage: Eukaryota > Metazoa > Chordata > Aves > Passeriformes > Thamnophilidae > Pithys > Pithys albifrons. The sequence continues at coordinate 659,931 of NC_092482.1, forward strand.
GTTCTTAATGAGTTCCACAGGTTGTGTAGCTGCTGCATTACACTGACAGTGAGTCTTTCATCATCTGCAGACACCTGTCCCAATAATGCCAGCTATTATGGGAACAGAGCTGCCACACTCATGATGCTGGGACGGTTCCGGGAAGCGCTGGAGGACGCTCAGCAGTCGGTCAGGCTGGACGACAGCTTTGTACGGGTGTGTGGAGAACTTCAGGCCCTTCATTCAGTACCTTGTCTGCACCTGTTGCAGCTCTTGCAACTCCTTTTTGTCTGTGTTCCAGGGCCATCTGCGGGAAGGGAAGTGCCACCTTTCCCTCGGGAATGCCATGGCTGCCAGCCGCTGCTTTCAACGAGTTTTGGAACTGGATCATAAGAATACCCAGGCACAGCAGGAGGTAAGAGGGTCTTCAGGTTTAACTGGCCCCAGCAGATGCTGCAGAGGCTGAGCTGGTCTGTCCTCCAGCTCTCCAGAGGAGAAATGGTGCAAGGCAGCTGCCACTGTTGTGTCCTTTTCACAGGATACATTTCCTGGGCTACCAGTTCAGTCACTTGATTGCAAACTGATTTTAATGCTAGAAAAAGTATTCGTGCCATCTGCATTATTGGTGCATGGTCTGCAGCAGTTTTGTCTCTGACACTTCAGGGGTTGGCTTGGTGGCATTTCAGAGCAGACTGTCCTGCAGCACTTGTATGTTCTGCCTTTCAGCTGAAGAATGCCACAACTGTGCTTGAGTATGAAAAAATAGCTGAAGTGGATTTTGAGAAACGGGATTTCAGGAAGGTGAGATGAACTTGTTTGCTGTGATCTTATATAAGAACTTGTCATGCAACTGTTTCTGTGCCATGGATGTGCATAAGGCTCAGATTTAGCCCACAAAAGAGATTGTCTGGCACACTGAGGTCCCTGTTCAGGTTGCTGATTCTCAGGCTAAGCTCAAGATTTTGGAAGGGTGAAGCCCAGCTTTGTATCACTTGGTTCTGATGTGTGGTCAGTCTGAATTTCCCGTGTGTGGGAACTGCCCTGCCTGTATTGGACATCTTACATCTCTCTCTCACTTCACTGGTCCCACTTCACTGGGGAGGTTCACATGAAACGTGATCTTTGTTTCCTTGTAGCTGCTCCTGCCTGTCCCAGGCCCCTTGGCTCTGGAGCCACAGTGCTTTGCACAGCAGGGCCCTGTGATGTCACGGGCCAGGGAGCAGATGAACCTTGGGAAACAATGCCCCGTTCTCGTGCAGATGTCTCTGCTGAGAGCAGGGATGGAAAGGACCCATTAGCTCACCCTGCCCATGGCTGGCAGGCCAGTGGAAGATCATCCCCTGTACTGTACTTTTTTGTGTCTTTTCCAGTCCAAACTGTCTCAATTTAATGAATTTCTGTCCCTCCCAATGGTCTTTATATTGCAGGAAACAGGGACAGGATTGTCTTCCTTGGCTTTTTTTTAAGGGCTAAGAGTTTAGGAGAGTTAAAGGGGTGGACCTGCTAGAGGTGTCCCTTGAGTTTTGTGTAGTTCTCTGTCCTAGTAATAGAGCAGGTGCCTCAGACCTTGGCACACAAACCCCTTTAAAATACAGAAAACATACACGAGGAGAATTTTCCCATGAAAGTGTCCCCAGCAGTTGTGGAAGTGGCTGTCTGCACTCTCGCCTTCCTGGGAAACACAAATCCCACACGTGGTGCAGCTGTTCAGACAAGGCCAGTGGTCTTTGCTGTGCTCATGCCCGTGGTTTTTCCCACCCCAGGTTGTGTTTTGTATGGATCGTGCTTTGGAGTTTGCCCCCGCCTGTCACCGGTTCAAGATCCTCAAGGCCGAGTGTCTGGCGCTGCTGGGCAGGTACCCCGAGGCTCAGTCCGTGGCCAGGTGAGTGCCCCGGGGCTGGGGCTGAGCAACACCTGCTCCACACGTGGGGTAAATGAGGGAATATAAAAAAGAAATAGTCCTTAATGGACACTGTGAGCAGGAGAAAGAGGAGTCTGTGAATTTATCCCTGTTAGTCTTCCTGGGAAGCTGTGCCCAGACCCCCTTCACAGCCACCCGTCCTGCTCAAGCAGGCTGCTGTCCTTTTGGCTTGTCTGTAGCAGGAACTTGATAAAATAACTGGGTACCTCAGCAGAGGAAGGTGCTGGTGGAAGTGGCAATAGGGAAACTGTCCTTCCTTGCTGCAGTGATATCCTGCGGATGGACTCGACGAACGCCGACGCGCTGTACGTGCGCGGGCTGTGCCTCTACTACGAGGACTGCATCGAGAAGGCCGTGCAGTTCTTTGTGCAGGCCCTCAGGATGGCCCCAGACCACGAGAAGGCCTGTCTTGCCTGCCGGGTAAGTGCTGGAAAAGGGACTGCAAAATTACCAGGATCTGGGTTTTTTTAAAGCAAGCACCTCACTTGTTTCTACTGCATCAATCCCTTCTCCCTCCCTCAGCATTACCATTCTCTGATCTCCAGGAGCAGGCAGTGTGTCCTGCCCTTCCCAAAGACAACCAGATAAACCCAAGTTGCCAGAAGCTGTTTCTCAGCAGATTTTGATCCTTTGAAGCTGCTTCCCTTTCACTCTTTTTTTTGTTCCCAGATCCATCATTTCTAAAGGAACTCCTGACTTTCATATCCAGTATCCACCCACAGCCTGACATCCACTTAACACTGTTCTTTCATGTTGCTTCTTCCCTGGTGTAGTTCTTTGACCAACTTTTTAGATCTGTTCACATGTATAAGCCCCCAAAAAGTGAACTCCCAGTGCTTTTATTTTAATCCATAATTTTACTGTACTGGCATGTTCTCATCTCATTAGGCAACCTTTTTCCTGTGGAGAATGCCTGGAACTGGCACTGGCTGTTCCTTGGTGCTTCTCATGGGGGAAAGGCAGAGTGCTTCCAGCTCATTTCAGCTGCTGGAGCAAGGCTGTGACTTGTGTCCTGCAGCAGTGTCTGAAACCAAATTATAACTGTTGTGTTTGAGGGCCCTTGTCCAGGAGAACAAGGTGCTTGGTCCCCCTGAACCCTGACCTTATGTCCTGACCCAGGCGTGTTTCCTTTCAGAATGCCAAAGCACTTAAAGCAAAGAAGGAAGATGGGAATAAAGCGTTCAAGAAAGGCAACTACAAACTAGCATATGAACTGTACACAGAGGCATTAGGAATAGACCCAAATAATATCAAAACAAATGCCAAACTCTACTGCAACAGGGGGACGGTTAATTCAAAGGTAAGGGCCGGACACCTGACAGGTGTCTGTTGTCACATCCCTCACCCTGGCCGTGATAAACCACAGTTCAGTTATTCTGGGAGGCACAGGCTGCTCTGGCTGCTGGGCAGCTGCATCTCTGGGGCCGTGGGCAGTGTGTCAGGGATTTGTGCTTGCACAACCCTTGGGTCAGTGCCCAACAGGCAGCAGTCAAGTCCTGCAGAAACAAAACTGAAATACTTGGGCTGCACTGAGTGGGAGGGAGAGGACGGACGTGCTTCAGATTTATCCGAGTCAGCAAAAGGCATCCCTGCCTCTCTTTGTTTTTTTCCTGGGAATGAGCAGATTTATTTTCTCAATTCTTCCTGTAAATCATGTCTTGCTTTGGTTTTTGATCTTAAAAAAACACCTAATTTAAAGCTTCTGGAGCTTCTTCCAGTGCTGCTGTTGAATTTTAGTTTTGCACCATCCAGAGGAACAGTCAGTCATGTGGCTGTGGTGCAAATTCCCACCCCGTGTCCTCTGGGCATGTTTCCCCCTCAGCTGTGCCTGTGTTGTTGCTGCTCCCCCACACAGCCACACTTGGTCAAGAGAAAACAGGCTGTTTCCAAAAGCTGGGAATTTGGATGAGCTGGAGACAACATAATGGATGTTTTACATGGCTGTGTCTCAAAACAAAAATGCTTTTTCTAAAGAAGATTTCTTTTAAATATTTTTAAATTTATCTTCTGTGTGGGAATTAGCTTGGACACAGAAATGGGATTGTTTTCAGGAAGACCCTTGTTTTTGAGTGCACTAGAGACACCATGCAGCTCTGCCATGTCACTGGCTAAGCTTCTCATTTTTTCCTCGGGAACAAAAGCTCAGTGTTTTGGGGGAATTGAAAAAAAAATTCTAGACACAGAAAACAGTAAGATCTTCCCAGATTCTTCACACCTTTTATCTGCCCAAAATCCTAATGCAGAATTTGTTCTCTGGGATCCACTCACTTGTGTCTGATGTTGTAGCTTAGGAAACTTGAAGAAGCCATCGACGACTGCACGAACGCGGTGAAGTTGGACGACACGTACATCAAAGCGTACCTGAGGAGGGCACAGTGGTGAGTACACCTTGGCACTGGGCACCTGAACAGGTGTGTGGGCAGGAACACCCTCCTGGCAACTCTGAGGGACGGGATCCCAAATCTGGACCTTAATTGGATAGAAGGTTCTGCATCAAGAGGTCCTGAATTTATTCCTCTTCCTTATGCTCCCAAGGAGCTGAGGGAAGCTCTGAGAGGTCCCTCCTGCCTGCCTGCATCTAGCACTGGCTTTGATGGTGTATTTGTAGAATCATGGAATCATTAAAGATGGAAAAGAACCCCAGGGTCTTCAGATACAACCTGTGACCAATCTCCACCTTGTCAACTGGACTAAAGCACTGAGTGTCACATCCAGTTGTTCATTGAATGCTCCAGTAACGGTGACTCCACCACCTCCATGGGAACCAGTCCCAATGCCTGACAACCCTTTCAGTGAAGAAATTCTTCCTGATGTCCAGTCTGAACAGGATTTAGACAGGATGTGTTCTAAAACTTGACTTACTGTGTTTATAGTGCAGGTTCCTGTGCCAGGATTTCCCACAGGTAGCAGGTGTCTGGGCTCCCAGGCAGTGGCCCTGTTTGGGCTCCTCAGATGACTCCCTGCTGCAGTTCAGGACACTTCTCTTTCCTAATGCACATCCACCCAGAGAGCCTGTTCTGAAGCCCTTTTGATGTTCCTGTGAAGGCCAACTTGGCCACCAGTGTTTCTTTTCACAGTTACATGGACACAGAACAATATGAAGATGCTGTAAGAGACTATGAGAAGGTTTATCAGACAGAGAAAACAAAAGGTGAGCGCATGGGCACGCTGTGCACATTTCCCTTAATTGCCAGGTTTTTTGTTGTTGCTTTACTTTCACCACAATATTCTCTGATTTGCAGCCTTTTACCCTGGCAGGACAATATGGAGAAGCCCTTGGAAGCACTGGAAAGGCCTGTCTCAAGTCTGGTTTCTAACCCAGCACTAAATGCTGTGATGATAATTGAGCTTGTGACTGAGACAGTGCACTGGGTTCAGACTATCTGGTTTTGGTTCTCATTTCAACTGTCCCTTGCTTTTTGAATGGCCTGAAGTGAGAGGAATGAAGTAACCTCTCTCCTCTGGCCTTGTGCTCCTTTGCAGAACACAAGCAGCTCCTAAAGAATGCACAGGTGGAACTGAAAAAGAGCAAACGAAAAGACTACTACAAAATCCTGGGGGTGGACAAAAATGCCTCTGAAGATGAGATCAAGAAGGCGTACAGGAAACGAGCACTAATGCACCATCCAGGTACCCACAGCAGGCTCTGTGTGCCCTGCATCACTGGGGCAGGAATGCAGATGGGACAGGGAATTTCTGGGCAAACAACAGCTCTGACCCCACAGGTCTAGAGCATGTGCTGGGACAGGAGCTTGGGAATGCTTAACGTTCTCCATTTGCACTGGAAATGCAAACCTTCTTCCTGCTTGTTTGTGTGTCCCCAGACCGACACAGTGGGGCAAGTGCAGAAGTACAGAAGGAAGAGGAGAAGAAATTTAAGGAGGTTGGTGAAGCCTTTACAATCCTGTCAGATCCCAAGAAGAAGGCCCGCTATGACAGTGGGCAGGATCTGGAAGAGGATGGATTGAACATGGGAGGTCAGTGTTCCTGCCATGGCAGCATTTAGCAAGACCACACCCTTTAGAGTCTGCCTTATGCCCTAAAGCAAGCCTCCTGTTGGGAATACTTCCATGAATTGATTTGTTTGGTCCCTGAAAGCATTGGGGTGGCAGAGTTGCAGTGTTTCCAGTTGGAACTGGCTGGGATACTGGTGGGTGTTGTCCTCAGTCGAGTTGGTGGCCAGTAGCTGCCATTAGGCAGAAATCTATCACAGGACTTGTAGTGTAATTATGGATCCCTAAATGCTGCTTATCCAAACCCTTAGGCTGCCCCATGACAGGTTCTCCCTGTGCCAGCTGCTTTTACCTGTTTGCTGCTGCTGTGCTGGGGCTCAGAGCCAGCCCTGTGTCCCTGCTCAGCCCCTCTGAAACGCAGTCAGTGAACTGACAGTTCTTGAACTGTGGGAGTGTAACTGGCTGCTTCACTGCAGCTCATGAATTCCTTTTCTTCCCTGTAGACTTTGATGCAAATAACATCTTCAAGGCCTTCTTCGGTGGGCCGGGAGGCTTCAGCTTCGAAGGTAGGTGAGGTGTCCTGGCAGCCTTGGATTCGTAAGTACATGGATCTCCTGACAGGGCAGCTGGGGCTCCCAGTGGATGTGCTGCTTGAGGAGAGCATTTGGCTCTTCTACATGACAGTTCTAAGAGCTCTTGGAAAGTTCTGCCTGCACATCATCAGCTGGTGGCTGGTTCTGGTTCTTCTGGGTTCAAAAGCCACAAACCCCATGGGTTCCCTCTCTTGGAGTTGTGTGGGCTTGGCCATCCATGTGCTGCTTAGGATTCCACTGAACTGTTCTGTCTTTGAGTTTGGAAAGTCCTGATATCTCCCATTTTCTTTTTCAGCTTCTGGGCCTGGAAATTTCTTTTTCCAGTTTGGCTAAGAAGCAAACAAACACAAATCAAACCACACATACCTGATCTGCTTCTTTTAACCTCGAATACGGACAGCCCCAGACTCCTCCTCCATCATGTCTCGTTGTCCTTAGAGCAGTTTCATTTCTGGGTTGGAGCCTCTGTTTGTGTGTTGTGTGTGTGAAGAGGAAACCAGCTCGGGAGGGGAAGGCTTGTGAATTTTGTTTTACTGTTAACTTTATTAAAAAAATAAAAATAAAGCTTTGAATCTTTTGGTCCCTCCATGCTGGCCCATGCTTTCAGCTGCTCCTGCCCCTCAGCACAGAGGATTTCCTGGAATTTTCCTGGAATCTCCATGTGAGAGGGTGAAGGAATCTCCTGTTTTGTTTGGTTGGCTCTGAAGCAGCATGTCCAGGGTTTGGAGTAACTTGTAAGTTATCTTAATCTTTTGCAAATACTGCCAACACTCAAGCCAGGTTCCTACAATCCCATTTCACCTGCCAGCTGGATTTTTAGCTCTTTTTATTTATTTTTTTTCCCATGGTTCTCCCAGCAAGGTCCACACGGGCATTACCTTCAGTGATAATGTGTGAGCTTACAATTCTGTATCAGAGAAATGCTGCTTTAAGAGCAGCTTATGTGAGAATTCCCTGTGATGCAGCTGGAATTAAGGGCTTTGTGTTCCCAGGATTGTCCTGTTTAAGGGAATATTGAATTTGCTCTGGGCTGAATTCCTACACTGTACTTTTTTTAATTAATCCACTTGAATATTTCATATTTGTGCTAAACTTGATTTTGTTGAGCTTGATGTGTGATTTCCTGTTACTGATCCATGACGTGGGTGAGTCGTTCAGTGCCAAGTGAAGTCCAGGCAGGGATTGTGGGTGGTTTGTCAGTGCTGAGCTCCTGGTGTGCCACAGCTGGACTGGTTGGTTAACCTGAACAAGAGGTTTTCTCCTGGCAGTGATTTACTCATCCAAAGCAGCAAGAAAATGCAAAGCCCAGATCTCAACTGACAGTCTATGTACTTGCTTCTCTCGTGCAGCAAAGGGATAGGAGCTGGAGGGATGATGAGCTGCTGGCCCAGGGCCATATCCAGATGGGTTTGGTTTTCACCTAAAAGGTGGTGTTTGCAGCAGAATCTCAGCTGGGAGAGGGCTCTGCTCCCAGAATCCTCCCCTGTGCTCTGGAGAGTGGAGGACTTTTTGCCAGGTGCTCTGTGAGTTCAGTCCTGTCTGTGGAGGGTCAGTGTGGGCTGTGAGGAGAGCACAAGGCAGCAGGGCCGTGGCTGGGGCTCCTGAGCTGGTGCTCAGTGATGGGCAGCAGGGCCGTGGCTGGGGCTCCTGAGCTGGTGCTCAGTGATGGGCAGCAGGGCCGTGGCTGGGGCTCCTGAGCTGGTGCTCAGTGATGGGCAGCAGGGCCGTGGCTGGGGCTCCTGGGCTGACCTGGCAGCACGAGGGGCCCTGGGAGACCAGAGTGTGCTCAGGGAAGGGGTGTTTGTGCTCACAGGCCGGGCTGTGTGGAGAGAGAACCTGACACTGACTCTGGGTAACACCTGATTTACCTTCCTTCTGCAGGGACAAACACTGCAGTGAGTTCACTGCATGAGCTGATGGCTCTGAATGCCATGTCTCTGTCTTCCTCCCTCCTGAGGGCTGTGTGTCCTTCCAGCAGGACAGGGACCGGGGTGGGACTGCGAGGCCGCAGTGGTTCCAGCAGTGATGGTGCTGTCGTGGTCCTGCTGTGCTGTTTGGGCAGGATTCTTCACACTCTGCTTTCGTAGAGGGAAAATTTAAGGGCTTAAATTTAGCACTGCAGAATAGAGTATTTTACAACTCACTAGAAATGCAGTTTTCCAAGTGAGCCAGTGCTGAGTAATACTTTCAAAACCCACCTCTCTTTATTCCAAGGTCCTTCACACTGGTGTGAGGGATGAACCCAGCCAGGTGCACCAAGAGCAGTTGGGTCCTGGCACTTTTCAGGCTCCAAAACTGAATACCCGGAGAACTGAACCCCTGGTCTATGCACATCGATCCTTCCCCACCTCTCCTAGCACTGTAGATCCAAGTTCTACAGGGCCTGTTAGTAGTGTTTGGATCCCTGATGTCTCATCCTCTGTGTGTTGATGTCACTGTAGGGCTGTTTTCAGTCTCCCTTGATGAGCAGAGACGTGTCCTGTGTCTGTCAGTGGGTTTGTTCTCATTTCCCTCTGCCCCCGGGAAGTGCAATCAGCTTCCTTCCTCCCTTCCTTCTCTCCAGGCTGTGAGTGAGCCCCTTCCCTGCAGCACAGGAGTGGGGTGGGTTTGCTTCTGGGAGAGAAAATGTATACAGCAGCTATTTGTAACCTGTACATGAATGCATGATTTAATGTAGTTAAATATTCATATGGTGAGTGCCAAGACTTTCTACAGAGTGTTATTACATGAGTCAAAGTGAAGGCAAACACATAGAACCACAGAACAGTTTGGGCTGGAAGGGACCTTTAAAGGTCAACCCCCTGGTGTGAACCTTCCACTGGTTCAGGGTGCCCTGAGCCCTGTCCCTGTTCCCCTCTGCACAAATAGGGCTGAGCAGGGTTTGGTGGCACCCTGTGCCTCAGGGCAGCAGCAGCAGCACTTTGGTTGGCAGTGTAACCTCCACTGTGTCCCAGCACGGCCTGAAGTCACTGGACTTTGCTGCTTTCCAAAAGATGTGCTCAGGTGAGCGTTGCTTGAGGTGTTGCCTCTGCAGATGGAGGTTCCAGGCCATTATCCAGGGTTGGGCTTGTGTGTAGCCATGGGAAACCTGAGTGCCATTGCTTGGGTATGGCTTTGCCTGATCATGCTTGTGGAATCACGGAGTAGTTTGGGCTGGAAAGCTGTGAAGACCATTCAGGGGGTTCTGGCCACCCTCTCTGCCTGGCTCTTTGTTGCTTTGGCTGTACAAGAAGGTACAGGTTGGTTTGTGATCCTGAGAGTGTGCAGTGAGTGGCATCCCTGGTGCTGATGGCTGTTTTAAGTAGAGGAATGGAAGCTGGAAAACGGGAGAAAGAAAAAAAATGTCCAGGGGCAACAGTATAATCCATTATCCATGGAATAGTGGGTCCCTCCACTCTGTATCTGCCAGGATATGAAGTGCAAGCTGCTGTGCTGTCGTGGTGTTTCTGGCACAGAGTCTGCTCCCAGCTCTGCTGCTGGTTCCTGTCCAGCCACGCTGGCCCCAGCTCTGCAGCCACCCAACAGGGCCAGGCCATGCACTGCTTTCCATTTCCAAATTGCTTCCTCAGTTTCAGTAATAACTCGATATATTCCCTTATCTCCAGTGACTGGTTTTCATCCCATTTAAATTCGTGCCTTGTCCCCTCCTCTCCCCTTCCCTAGGGAACAGGATGCCCCTGTGCTGCACCCACCTCGTGCCAGTCCCCAGGTGGCTGTGGCAGGGCTATGACAGGGACGTGTGGCAGCAGCTTGGGCTGTTACTGGGTATCCCTGTGCCCCAGGCCCTGTGTGACCTCTGTGGCCTTCCTGGCCAGGCCCAGTTCTCCCTGCTCCCGTGCTCAAGGATGGGGTTATCCCTTCTCAGAGCAGCACTGGGCATCTTCCCTTGCCCTGCCCTGAGCCTGGAGGGACAGCTCTGCTCCATAGCTGGGACACTGTGCCTGAGCTGGAGCACCGGGGCTGGCCCAGGAGAGCCGGATCCATGGGGAACCCCATCCCTGCTGCCATCGCAGCCTGTCTGCCATCCCATCCCATCCCATCCCTGCTGCCATCCCAGCCTGCCCTGCCCCATCCCCACTGTCCCTGAACAGCTTATGTGGGCAGAGTGTGGTGTGAGGTGGAGTTGGAGGGGCCACATGTGGAGTGCCCCAAGGCCCTCAGTGCACGTGAGTTGTGGTCACGTTATGGAATAGCCAGGACAAATCCAGGCACTGATGTGAAGCCACTGGGAGAGGAGCTTGTCCCTGCTCTGCCGTATTTATCTGAATTGGAATTCGGAATGTTTACCTCAGTGTACATAGCTCAACCTTTCCCTGGGAGGAAAGGGGAATTGCATGGAGCAATTGCTGTCCCATCGCTTTGCCAAACTCCTCATCCTCTCCCAGCCAGGCTCTGCGTTGGTACTGACTGTCCCTCTTGGACTTTCTAGGATGTGAATGGTAAAAATGTGAATATTTGTTGTTTACTTCCTTAGCAGAACTCCTGATGTGTTTGTATGGGGAATCAGCCTGAGCAGACCCGTATGCAATCAGTTTTACTTTATTATAAACTGTATATGATGTACAAACTAATAAAAACTCAAATGACGACAGTGTCGCTGTTGTTCTTGAACAGGCAGATGAAGAAGACGTTGCAGCCGTGCATTCCAGTGCTGGAGTGATCTGGGTGCTGAGGGTGTGGGCTCAGCCATCCCCTGGGCAGGTGCTGCCAGAGCTGCTCCAGCTTTGGTGGAACAAACCCTTGAGGTTCTGTCAGGAGAGGCCCTGGCTGGGCACTGGACACTCGGCTGCTGCCAGTGCAGACGCTGGAAGGGTTTCTCCATGGAGGGCAGGGAGGGTCACAGGTGCTCAGGGTGGGTTTACAAGCTCACTTTCATATGTTACAATGAGAATTTATTATCATCCTTTGTTTTGGAACAGCAGGAACTATTTTGCTTTCCTAGCAGAGTGTTTTGTTCCAGACAAGCTCCAAAGCTCTCCCTGCTTTTGGCCTCAGCATATGGAGGAGAAACACTTCCTGCGCCGGCAGCGCTGGGCTGAGGGTGAGCTGTGCCCAGGGACAGCCCCAGCCCAGCCCACGCCTCAAACACGGTCAGTATTTACAGTGTTAGTGAGGGTTAATGTCACTCTGCAGCTCCCCAGGCCCTGAGCCAGAGCCAGAGGTTGAGCTGGTACCTGCCCTGGGACCAGCAGTGGAGCTTCATGTTCAATAGTGCCCAAGAGCCACTGCCCCACTGGACTGGAGCCTGGTGGAGCACAAACACGTTTCAATAACAGAGATTTAATGACAGAAGTGCTGGGTCAGTAACTTCCAGACAGGGTTTAGGTTTCGCCAGACTTGAGTTATGTGGTTACAGTGCCCCTGATACCTACTCTACAGGGTTACTCCAGCCTAACTCTTAACATTCAGGTGCATTAGAGAAAGGGAGTAAAATCTTGCATGAAGTGCAGTTCTGTACTTCAGACATGATTTTAGTTTCTATCAAATAAAATGGAAAAGATGTTAGTTCATCTCTTCCACTTCCTGCTAAGGCAGGATTGTTCCCTACAGGACAAGGACATGGGACTGTGCTGAGTCCAGCCCAGGCAGAGGAAAGTGGCTGCAGCCACTCTGCAGGAACTGGCTGCCTGTCCTGGTGTTTCCCTTGTTTCGCCTTAGGTCTGTGGTTGGTGTCTTTAAGACATCACCTGGCACCGTGCCCTTCTCCAGGAGGAGCTGAGCTGGAGCCTGGCTGGGCAGCTGCAGGATGGGCCTGGGATCAAGGCTGCCAGGACCTGCTCCCCTCAGCAAGGTCCATCCTTAGGGGCCAAACCCTTGGTAAGGGCCACCCCTGACTGGAGTGAGCCATGCCTGGGTCTTGCTGGTTCTGACCCCGAAATTGGCTGCCAGAGTAGCCAATGTCAGTCCCTGGTGTGGGAGGGGAGGGACATCCTGCAGTTCCTTTGGCTTCAGACCAGTGACTGGTGGGCTTCGGTCAGTGCCAACAGGTAAAGGTGGAACGATTGTGGTTCAGAGGGAAGCAATAAAAGCCCAGAGCTGATCTTCCTCCAAGGAAGAAAACAAGCAGGACACCCCAGCTGGTTCCCTCCAAAACTCTCCCATTGAAATGCATGACAGTTTCAGTCAGGAGTTGCTTGTTTTCTTCCTTGTCCTGAGGCTGATAACTCTCCCCAGAGGCTTCACACTGGGGTGGGCTGAAGGGTTGACTTTAGTAAAGGTACAATTATTTCTCTTTACACTTTTAAGGTTACAGGAGTTACTTGCCTTTAAAAACAAACTGAGGAGCTGCCCTGACTGTGCTCCTAGATGATGGTGCAGGAGCTGAAGGCAGAGCCCCGTTTGTTGGTGCTCTGTGTTGGCACAAGTTTTCCCTTCCCATAGTATCCAGAGAATATTGCCCTCACATCGATCTTTTTGGAGAGGACAAGCATCCACATCCCATTATCAAAATACAGCAGTTTCCCTCCTCCAATTTCCCCCACTTGCTCCCCTTTGTTCCCTGCCTTTTCCAGCTTCACAAACTCCAGCAGGTCGAGCCCTGTCTGCACGGCCTCGACGCCGTTGGCACAGCCGAGGGTGATGTGGGCGCGGCTGCCCCGCGGCAGGTTGTCCGCGGGCAGGATCTTGTCGGCGTCCCCAGGCCAGAGCAGCAGCTGCTGCTCGCTCAGCTCGATGCGAGCCCCGACAGTCTTTGTGGTGATGAACAGAGCTGAGATGGAGAGGGTGAAGCCTTTGCCATAGGAAGCCTTCACAGCCTGGAGGGGAGGAAGACACACATGGAGCAGTCGGTGTCTGTGGGTGGGGATGGTGCTGCACTGGGGTCACCATCCCCAGGCTCAGGGGATGTGGCTGTTCACAGTTGAAATACCAAGTGCAAGGAGAAGATCAGGGCATGACATCCCAGCTCCGGGGATTTGGAGCTGGTTACATCTTTATCCTTCACAAATCCCAATATTTAACTTGGGCTTATCTGCCCTGAAATAATCTGGGAGTGTAAATACCTCAATTCATCATCATTCAGCTCATGCTGTTGGAGATGATGCTGGAGGGAGGGGTGATGGGGTGGGGAGGTGTAACTATTTTGTTTGGAAATAGGAAACAGTCACCTTCTCCCCAGTTCTGAGTTTTCTCCTGCACAGGCCATGTGGACATAGTTCCTTTCCCTGTATTTGGCCTCTGGCTCAGAGCAAAGCCCATCCCCAGCCTACCCCAAGGCTCCTGGACCACCTGCTGGAGAGGGATGGACTCTGGGGATGTGGGGAGGAGTTGGGACCCAGCACTCACTTCCTGCTGTGCATATTCCTCAGCTCCAGCTGCTTTTCCAAACTCGGTGTATTTCGTGGTGCAGTGCAGGACACCAGGTGGCCTCTTCACAAAGTAGCTGGTGAGATCTATTTTCATTTTGGGATCATCAATAGCAGAAGCAACTGCAAACACAGGTAGAAAACGTCACTGTCACAAAGCAATCCCCCAGTGTCACCCCAGGAGCCCAAGTCCCATCCCAGCTCCCTTTCCCATCCTGTCCTTCACCTCATCTTTCTGCTGCTGGGGAGCACTTGATGGGTGCCTGAGCCCCTCCCTCGCCCCAGGCTCACCTTGGATGGAATCAACCCCCATGATGTGAGAGTCCCAAAGGGATGGGATTGTCAAGCCCTTCCCATTTCTCTCTGACTCTCTGCTTTTGTACCACCCAACCCATCAGAACAGGGGACAACCCAGGGCCCCATGTCCTGTTGCTGCCACCCGAGCCCAGCACCCTGTGGGGCCAGAGCTGAACAGACTTCCTGGGAAAACCCCTTTAATTAATTTCTACTGAAAAAGCAACTTTGGCAGCGACGGGGACCAGGTTAGTAGCTTTATAAAGCTTTTCTTGTTGACACATTTAACCAGAAATTGGCTTTAGAAGCTGATCAGACTTGTTAACATCAAGGGTTAAGAACATGGTAAGACAGTATCAATACATACAGTATTTACTCTCCTTTTTGAAGGCTTTGAGACTCCCAAGCTCATCCAAGAAGGCCTGGCCAGCCTTCCTCAGGATCTCCGAACTTCTTTTGCTCAGAAACCACCCAAAATACATGGGGAGGAATTCCTTCTCCAAGCTTGGCTTCATCTTCTTCAGCTCTTCCACGGACAGTTTCCACTGATTCTTGTCCTTCAGCTGGGGACAATCCAAGCGCCAGGGGGTTTTGGGCTCGGCGAAGATGACTTTGTACCGGTACTTGTCGGCAATGTCAAAGAGCTGCTCCAGCCGCTCCCGCTCGTGGTGAGTGTCATCCAAAACGACGACGCTGATCTCCCGTTTGCAATAGTCAACTAGATCCTCATCCACCTTGGAGTACTCTTCAGGAATGGAGCTTCTTATTAGTGGTGTAATTTTATAGTGGTCAACAGAGATGACTTTGCAGGCGTCTTTGTACCGATTGTGGATGGCCTGGGCCAGGGTGGACTTCCCGCTGCCAGGCAGGCCCCGGAGGATGAAAAGGGTTTTGGATTCTTTGAGTGTGGAGATGGTGTCTTCATCGTCCAGGAATGGGAACTGCAAACTCTCGGGTCTTTCTTTCGCTGATTGAGTAGACATTTTTCTAAATATTTTAGGCAGAAAAGTGTGACTCTTCTTGGAGAAGCCTCTGTTCTGAAATAGGAGAAAACACTTTGCAGGGCAGGAACCCCAGAGACCACGTGGCCCCACTGGGCCCTTCACTGGGAGGGATGGGGTGCAGGGAGCATCCCCCTCCCCTCCCCTCCCTCGGGTGCCCTGCTGGGCTGACACTCCCTGCCACAGCCACCCCAGCTGGACCCACCTGAGGGCTGGAGGTGCAGCCCTGCTCCCCTCTCTGCCTTTGCAGCTGCCACACCAGGAAGGGGAAGTTTTACCCACCACGTGGCAGCAGCCCAGGCAGAGCTCCCCGTGACACATTTAGTCTGAACACTTAAGCATCGTGTGGCTCCTCCCGGACGCTGAGAGTGCAGCGAGACCCGGGGAAGCCCAGCGGGAACCGAAAGTCCCAGCAGGTTGTCAGAGCAGCCACACTCTCGTCCCTTTCCCTGAATCACACGCTCCATCCCCTGGGAAGAGGCTGTTCCTGAGCAGCTGGCGAGGATGACGCACCTGAGCACCTCGGAGGAGGGAATTGGGGCTCCTCTTGGGAAGAGCTACAGAAATTGCTTCCAGGAAAGCCAAACCCCTCCCCGCAGCTGCCGGGCAGAACTCGAAAGTGAAACCTCGAGTGCCGAAGGAAACGAAACGCTTGTGTTTGGCAGCGGTGAGTGGCAAACACTGCTGGGAGCTGGCGCGGGCTCTCCCTTCCTTCCTGCCAGCAGCTCCCATAACTGGAATCCCAGATTAATTCCCAGAAGGGTCTGGGAAAACACGGGGCTGGAAGGAAAGGAGGGATTTCTCCACCCGTGTAGTTCGCTACAGCATCCATGGGGCAGCCACTGTTTTTTGGGGCAATACATGAACTGCCCGGCTGCCTCCAGGCCAGCCCAGCCAGGGACCCGCTGCAGCCAAAGGCCAGGGAGTGATGCCCAAGGAGTGAGTTTTGCCTTTGATGTAAAAAGCGGGAGCATTTTCATAAAACGTAACTGCTCTGCCCGGGGCAGAAAAATGTTTTTCCTCTATGCGGAGAGATGCTGTTCTTCAAGCAAAAAAATCACTTTGCAGGTGATGAATTTCCCCACCTCTTTGTTCCAGAACGCGGGGGGGAGCTTTGGTTCCCCGTGCCCGGGGAGCAGGACCGGAGCGCTTCGGGGCGGGTGCGGAGCGGAACGCGGACAGCGGGGACGGTGCCGTGCGCCCTCCCGAGGGCTCGGGGCTGCCGGTGCCCGCAGAGAGGGGCAGGTGCGTCACCTGCAGTGCTGCCGTCGCAGCGCTGCCCCCGCAGGTGTCCGAGCCCGGCCGGTGCCGCGCGGTGCCCGCGCCGTGTCCCGCGGGCGGGGCCGGGGCTGCTGTTCTGCCGCGGCAGCTGCCGAGGGCACTGAGGCGCTTTTCAGTCCCGCGAACAAAGGAACAATCGCGGCCCCCCCGGGCCATTGTTCGCCGCCGGCTCGGGGACAAGGGGCGCCTTCACGGCCCGGGCTGGGCGGACAAAGGCCCCGCAGGGTGCGGGGTGCGGGTCCCGCCGCACAATCCCCCATTGAGCCACCGCACAAAGCTGCCGCTTGTCTCCGGCCCCCGCGGGTCGGGGGCTCGCGTGGAGGCAGCGGCGCTCCGGGCCCCGCGCTGCCCCTTCCTCGGCGGCCCCCGGGTCGTGCCGGGACCCCCGAACGGCGCCGCGGGGGCTCCGGTGCCGCTCTCGGGCCCGCCCGTCCCCGCGTCCTCCGCACGCAGCGCCCACGTGTCGGCGCCGCCTCCGGCGCTTCCTCCCCGCGGGAATCGGAACCATCGCCCGGGCGGAGCGGCGGCTCCGGCCCCGATCCCGATCCCCCGTCCCCGCTTACCATGGTGAGGGCAGCGGCTCCGGGGCGGCCGCCGGTGCGGAGCGGCGCGGCGGGACAGCGGCTCTGGGGCGGGCGCGGCCGCGGCCCCTTTCATAGCCCGGGGGCCGCCCGCCCTGCTGGGCCGGGCCGAGCCCTCCCCCGGGGCGGTGCGGGGGGCCTGGGGCTCAACCCCCGCCTTGCCCGCCCCGTAGGGCCGCCCCACGGAGCACCCGGTGCAGGGGCTGCTGCCAGTGCCGGGGCTGCTGCCGGTTCCGGGGATGCTGCCGGACCAGCCCTGGGCCGCGCCGGGACCGAGCCCGGGACAGGGGCTGTGGAAAGAGAGGAGGCAACGACTCAGCCCAGCTCCTTCCTTGCTCAGGACACACCACTCCAGTGCTGGGTATAGTTCTTGTTCAACATTTATTTAATCTTCCCGCCTCTGCTCTACTTTCCCCCGTTGCTCTCCTTTATTTCCTTGTCCGTTTCCCCATCTTTAGCATTTTCCTGTGCTTCTGTATCGTTCCCGGCTTCTTCTTTTGGCTTTTCATCTTGATTTCCCATGTGTTGTTCCCCTTCTGCCCTCTCTCTGTCCTTCTCTCCATCTTTAATGTTTCCTTGTGCTTCTGTATCATTCCCAGCTTCTTTTGGCTTTTCATCTTGATTTGCCATCTGTTGTTCCCCTTCTGCCATTTCTCTGTCCTTCTCAAACTTGTTTTCTGTGTTTTCATGGCTGGAGTCAAGACCTGGTGAGGGATAAGCAAACTTAAGCCAAGTCCAGCACTCAGGCACAAGAAAGGCCCTCGGGCTCCCTCAGCCCTGCCAGGAATCTCTGGCTCCCCGGAGCCCCGTTTGCTGGGACAGGAGGTGCTGGGAAGCACAGCCAGGGGGAGCAGCCCCGGAGGCTGCGGGCACAGGATCCCCACGGGGCCCAGGTGTTGGTGACACCGCCCGGGGTGCAGGGGACGCTCAGGGAGTGCTGCCATCTCCTGCTCCGAGCTGGGCACAGCTGGAGGAATGGAATGCTGGACTTCCACCGAAATTTAACTCAACACTTGGAAGGAATTGGGTGCTGTGGGAATTCGAAGGAGCAGCTGCTGTGCTCCAGAACAGGAATGTGGGGAGTTTTTCCATCTCTGAGTGTAGAGGTGTGAATGACAAGTACCTTTCTGTGAAACGACTGTCACTTCTTTGCTGCCTTTGCTCAGTTGCTTGATGAAGCTTTTGCTCACCTCATCCAAGGCCTGAAAAAGATGTGGCTCTTAATCAAAGCCCCAGAAATGCAGTCACATGCCCAAGTTTTTCCTGTTTTCTTTTGCTCTCTGCTGTTGCTACCTGGTCCTTTGCTACCATAACCCCCTTCATTTCTCTGGCCTTACTGCCTGGAGTGTCCCAGCTGGGTAACAGCTGCCCAGGGGTGCTGAGCTCCTCCTCCCTGCAGCAGCCCCGTACCGTAATGATGGTGTTTTGAGCCTCTTGGTCAGGCACGAGTCTTGCCTTTTGCAGGGCCCTTTCAAAGTTCAAGATTGCAGAGCGGTAATTCCTTAATTTCACTGGAACAGACAAGGATATCAGCCAGTTTAACCCAGGATGATCTGAGCAGTTGCTTTGGCTGTTAAATCCCAGAGATGTTTTCAGACTGGCTTCTCCACCCTGACAGCAAAACTTGTGCCCACACCTTTACCTTGTGCCTGTGCCACCAGCACAGTAGCATGGAGCTGCCACTCCACATCTCCTTCTTCATCTGCTGACTGCAGAGACTTCTGCCCACAATCTTGGGCTGTTTCAGCTTCACCCAGCTCGAGGTAACACCGGCCAATTTCATGGAACAGCCAGGCCTTCTCCAGGCTGGATTTTGCCATTGGAATCCTCTCCTTCCAGCTTCAAGCAGAATACGACAGGCAGTTACCAACTCTCACTGGGTGCAGTTATGACTCAGCCACTGATGTGATGTGAAAGGTTCAGTGGGAACACACCCCTGCAAGGCCCTGGCTGGTCACTGCCAGCCCCCTTGCCCTCCCTGCTGGGCTGTACGTACATGCCAATGGCCTGCTGGAACCTGCCGGTCCGGACGTACACGCGGCCGATGTTGTCCAGGGCGCGGGACACGGCGTCGGGCAGGGCACTGTGACAGGAGACAGAGGGACTGTGGCACTGACATCGTCCTGCTCCTCACTCAGCATGGCCTTCTTCAGCCTCACAGTCCCTTTGGTGCTCCCCATGGCCTTGGGGAAGTGTTTGGGGGGTAAAGGGCCCAGGTCAGACTGAAATTCATCAAGGTCAGTTTTTGATTTTATTTGCAGCTGGAAACTGACCCCATGAGACAAAGGGGAAATGGTTTAGCTTTGTCTTCTTTTTTTTTTGTGCAAATCTAGCATTTCCTATAAAAGTCTTTCCACTTTCCTTTGTCTCAGTTTCCTTCTGGGTCCCTGGCACTCAGGGATGATTTCTGTCTTCTTAAAGGGAAGACCCAAAAATGTATCTGCAGTGTGTCTGAAGGCTCCTGCCACCAGCCCTGCTCCCTGTGCTTGGTCCGAGCTTTGCTCCATGCCACAGGCAGCTCCTATAACAACGGGGTCTATGGACTTTAATTTTTTTCCCTTAATTATCCTCGTTCCCATCTTCAGAAGTGGCTTTAGCCCTTATCTTAGACATGGAAAAACCCATGAGTGGATCAGATAAATGGGACGGGAATCACGGAATAACAGCTGGTTTGGGTGGGAAGGGACCCTATGGACCACCCAGCTCCAGCCGCCCGCCGCAGGGTCATTAACGCGTCATTAGTCATTAACGCCTCATTAGTCATTAACGGCGCTTCCAGCTGCAGCCGCCAGAGGGCGCGGCCCGCCCGTCACCGCAGCCTTTGGGTCCCTAAAGGAACTTCACCGCCTTTAGTGAGATCCTAAACCCAGGTATCTCCTCCTGCCTCTCCCCTGCTCATTCCTGCCTTTATCTAGCCTACCTGGGGAGTGGGATCACCAGGAGAGAGGCAGCCATTTCCTAAAACAATACCTATTTCCGAAAGGATAAGTGAAAATGAGAAACAACCAGTCAGTGACATTTTGAAAGCCCAGTACAGTATTGGCAAAAATAACTCCCAAATCACTTAAATTCAAGCCACTATTCCATGTGTTCTCCTGTGCTTTGCAAACGATGACTGAGCCTACATTTTGCTGCACTGAGCCAAGGGATGTGTCCGGTGTAGGCAGGAAAGTGCACCTGGGAGAAACCTTTACTTCAAACTGCTCTCATGGTCTGAATGAAAAGAGTTTTAAGACAAAATGTAGCAGAAAACTGGTGCAATTTCAAGCCTGAGCTTCCTGAGGAGGAGGTGCCTGCTCAAGACTCAAGCAGTGAGACTGCAACTTGTGTTCTTTCACTTTGTTTCAGCAGAGATTTCAATGTGCCCTGTGCTCTGGGTCCTTAAAAATCTGCTTCAGGCTCCTTGTTCTTGAAACAGTGAAAATAAAAAGTCCTCAGAGACCCTGATACTTGGGCAGAGCTGCAAGTGTGGCCCTGTCAAACCTCCAGGTGAGAACGATAACATTACCTAATGCTAAAACACCTCCACAGAGGTACTTTCCCCTTTCCCCACCCACTGAACTTCCCAGCACTTACTTCTGCCTGGCACAATCCAGATCCCTCTTGTAGCTGCGCAGAGCTGCCTCCATCTGTCCCATCTCCATCTGCGCGTTCCCAATGCAGCTGTGGAGCTTCCCAATCAGTTTCTTCTTGTTGGGAACTTCATCCTCTGCCCATCCTTGTATCTTTTTCAGCAGACGCTCAGCTTTCCTGCAGCTTTCCTCAGCGGAGCCTCTGGCCAGCACTGGGGACAGGGAGCAGAGTTTGACACAGGGGTGTGACACAGAGATACTGAGAACTTGTGGATTCCCCATCCTGGGAAGTGTTCCAGGCCAGGTTGGATGGGGCTTGGAGCAATTTGGTCCAGTGGAAGGTGTCCCTGCCTAGGGCAGGGGATGGAGCTGGATGAGATTTAAGGCCCTTTCCAACCCAAACCATCCTGGGATTCTGTGACACTGGGGAAGGGAGACCTGGTGCAGTGGGTAACCCTCAGACAAAGCTTGAGAATGGTTAGAGCTCCCCACAGCAGCGGGAGGCACTCAGGAACCTACTCATCTCAATGTCCTCCATGTTCTTCATGATGGATCTGGCCACTCCGGCCGGTGTCTGTCTCCTGCCCCGGACCCCGCGCTGCTGCCGGGCCCTGCGCTCGTACACCCGCGCGTAGATCGGCTTGTGCTGCTGCCAGAAGTCCCGGCGCTGGCTCAGGTACGAGATGCCATCCAAAACCAGGTCTGCCACTTTGCCCCCCTCCCTTGTGCTGGTCTGCATAAAGTCTGGAAATAAGATAAGGCAGAAGCCAGGTGAGTATCAAGGGACCTGCGCTGCACAGAGCGGGGAATTGCTTGGCAATGTCCTTCTGGTCTGACAGAGACAGCCCTGGAACCTTAAGTGTTCCAGCTCCTCAGAGCTGATGGGGGAGTTACCAGCATTTACAACAAATCCTCAGAGGATTCGCTGCCCCGTGAGCAGTGCTGGGCACTGAGTGCCAGTGTCAGTGCATTTGTCATTGTGACAGAAGTTCAGTCACTTGTAATGATGCTGTTTCTCCTTCCCACTTCATAAGCACAGGTTGTTTTGAGCTGGTTTATCATTTGTTGCAAAGGCTGACATTTAATGGGGAAGGAATGTCAGCCCATAGTTGTAAACGTTGGACCTGGTTCCAAAACACCTGCACTCTGCAGACACCTGCCCATGTCCATACCAGTGTGAGCAGCACGTGCTCCATGAGCTCTGGTACAAGTAAGGAGGAGTCACAGGGATAGAAAAGAAGAAAAATTTTAAAAAGAATAAAAAAACATAAGAGAAAAAGAAAAATAGAACCTGCTTAGAAGGAACATTTAGGTAAACACAATGGAGAAACACCTTCATCCTTGAGCATCTTCTCCAGGAAGGTCTTGTCATCATAAAGCCGTCCCAAAAGCTCTCGCTCTGTTTTTGGATTCTTCACAGGCTCCTGCTTCTTCATCCCTTTTTGATCCTTAGTCTGTTTGTTGTGCAGTTTCTGGTTGGTTTTTCTGCTCTGCAGTGAGAAAAAAAGCAAAGGGAATTGGAAGAGATCAGTGGGGAACACTGGAATGAGCAGAATTCTCTTACACTCCATGTTATGTCAACCTATTTTCTAATTAAAAGCAAAAAGTCAGTGTCTCACCAGCTGCTTTGGTCATGAGCAACCAAAATTCTGCAGCCAACTGTGCTCCCTCAGGACCAAGAGGGTGTTACAGGAAGAGCAAGAACTAATTCTGGCCTCTTGGAGGAACAAGAGCTACTGCAGTGGAGCACCCCGAAATGAAGCAATTGAGAAAATGTCCATTATCAAATCTGTGACCCTTAAACATCAGACTCAAAGTCAATATTGGAGCTCACTGCACCCTGCTGACCTCTGGGCTGTTACACATTAGCCTCGGATGGGTGACCAGCAGCACCCCAGGAATGGGCTGGGGAGGAATTCCACACTGGGCTTTGCTCTTCTACAGAGGCCCTTCCATGACGTTCTGCCTTCTCCTTTAAATCTGGGTGGTTTGAGCCAGAGCTGCATTAAGGCAGGTGGATAAACACTCATGATGGGTCAGTGTCAGGGGACCCTTCAGCAGACCTGTCACACTCATGTCCCCAGGGACTGTCTCCCTTCCCGTGCCCATTTCAGGCAGTTTGAGCATTACAACCACTGCAGAAGCTTCTCCAGCCAGAGCTCAGTGCTGTACCTCTGCCTGCCTGCTGACGAAGCCCAGCTCCTCCCTGTTCTCCAGCTTCACTGAGGCTGGATCTGCAGACACAGGAAACCCCTGTTAGTGCCCCCAACAGCCACGCAGGGCCTTGGCAGTAAAATGCCCAGAAAGGTGCCAAGCCCAAAATGTTCAGTTTGAACTGAAGCTTTTCTTATTCTTTCCCATGGAACAGGAGATGTCGGTGTGTTCTGGGCACGGGGAATGCATCTCATCCACCAGCTCCTCTTGGGATTTTAATTCCTATTTCACACAGCACCTGGGCCCCTCATTGCAGTGTTCCTAAAGACAGGCTGCATCCTGCATAGAAACTGAGGCAGGAGAAGGGTGGAGGTTCTGGGGAATCACAGCTGGAGTATAAAATGGCCAGAATGTTCCGAGCACAGGGAGCTCCTGCAATCCAGAGACTTATTTTAAAGGTTTATGCACTGACATTAGGGCAAAACTCCCATTGTGTTTTCATCTACACCCGGGGAGGGGAGGGCTGGGTCCAAGGGAAGGCCAGAGCTTCCCAGGCCACCACAGGAGGATTCCCTTTGGCACAGCCAAGGGGCCCAGACCAGCAGTGGATCATGGGGGCAGCTGCTCCCAATCCTGCTGGGTGAAGCACAGTCAGGAAAGCACTTTGAGGATGTGCCTTGTTAATGTGTGTGCATTTCCCAACTGTTCAAATATCCAGCTCTGTGCTGACGTGTTTCCTTGCTTCCCAGAGCCTTGGAGCTATTGACAGATTATTAAAAAAGAATTTTCTGTTTTTTCAATCTGATCCCATGCCTGCAGTCCATGAGTTTGAGGGAAGTCAGAGGTATTGCCTTGGGATACTGAGCCTGGAAAGATTCCAGCTGGGAGCTGTGGCAATACCTGATCATTGTGCTAAGCTCAGGAAGCAGCAAGAATGGAGGAAAACAAGCCAGATCTGTCAACTCTCCGTTTTTTAAATAACGATCCCATATGAAAGCACTGCAGGCTCTGGCACCACTGGCACGTGAGTTAGTCCCTGCCTCTGTGGGAGGGCTGCATTGGGCAATTTTGGGGGAGTGAGGCCTGGCCTATCTGGGATCTGCGCAGGGTGTGCGCGGGGCGTGCCGGGCGCCGGGCAGGGATAGGCTGCGGGAGCACCGAGCGGTTCCAGCCCGACCCGCCGGGCGGGTTTGGCAGCCCCGGCGCACACGGGCACAGGCGCTCCCTGCACGTGTCAGGGGTGGGGGCGCCCCCCTGAGGGGCACGCGCTGTCCGTACCCACCAGTGCGGCCGAGGGAAACACTGAGGGAAAAGGGACAACTTCACTTGTTTTGAACCCCACGGGGTCCTTGGCCTTTCCTTCTGTGCAGGACCTGCCTGGTGATCTGAGCCAGAAATGATGAAAGCAGAGCTCATTGCAAGAGTCAACAGTTTCACTGTCTTGTGCAATGAAAACTGGAGGAGAGTCAGGATTTTGGGAGGCCACTCTCAGGTAGCATGGCACATCTCATTCCAAACTCTGAATATTGGGATAAAGATCTCAAAATGGATTCTGCAATTAGTGCTGGAGGTAGATCATAGAATCACAGAATCCCATCACAGTTTAGGTTGGAATAGACCTTAAAACTCATCTCATTCCAATTGGCATGAGAAGGGACACCTTCCAATAGCCCAGGTTGCTTCAGGCCCCATCCAGCCTGGTCTTGGACACTTTCAGGGATGGGGCAGCCACAGCTTCTTTGGACAACCTGGGCCAGGGCCTCACAGGAAAAAATTTCTTCCAACATCCCAATTAACCCTGCCCTGTGTCAGTGTGAAGCCACTCCCCCTTGTCCTGGAACTCCAGGCCCTTGTAAATAGTCTCTGTCCACCTTTCTTCTCAGCTCCCCTCACACACTGGGAGGCCACAATCAGGTCACTGGTGAGATGAGCTGCTCTGGTCAGTATTCCCTGGAACTTTGGAAATGTTAGTGGTTCCATGGTGACTTTGGAAATGTTAGTGTTGGGATTTACCTACAGAACTGAAGGGATCAGACACTGTGTATGAATGGGTGCTCGGGGGGGGAAAGAAGTGAAAAAGAGCAGGGCTGGGCTCTTTGTGGTGCTTCTGGATTCATCTGGCACTGACCACATGGACCCAAAAGCAGCAGGACCGTGGTGGGGGGCCCTTGGGTCACTGGCAGAGCTGATGTGCCATTGGCTGTGCCCTGAACAGCATCAGCCAGGCTCGTGGGGGCCAGAAAGTGGCACTCCTTACTCCCAATGCAGTTCATAATTGCCTCCTCTGCCTTGTTGATGCCCAGCTGGAACTTGTGCTGGTCGGGGCGGAGCCTTCGGCCTCGATGGTAAAACACCAGCGCGAACTCGAAGTCCCCCATGGCGTAGAGTGTCTCTGCTTTCTGGTAAAGTCCCTAAAATGACATTTCGGAAAAGAAATTACTAAAAAGAGGGGGAAAAAGTTTCATACATGTGAAGTAACTCATGACAGGCAGAAGTGAAAGCCCAGGGGTGTCCCAGCCCGAGCAGAACAACCCCCAGTCCTGGAGCTGCCCAAGCCCCTCCGAGTGCCAGGAGTGTCTGGAGTGAGCTCTGCCCTCCAGCTCTGCCTCAGACCCCCACAGATCCAGGCCAGCCCTGGCCTGCCCCACTCTCACCACTTCCTCTGTTACCTCATAGAAGGTTTTGTCCCTCTGGAGCGAGGCCTCAGCATCCTGCAGGGAGCTGGCTGTGTCCCCGAGCTTCAGGAAGCACTTGGAGCGGGTGATGAGGCACTGCTTGTGTCCTTCCCTCAGCTTCAGCGCCTGGAACCACACACAGGGACGCGTCACCACCACAGATACTCAAGTGCGGGCACCTGCCCAGGCCCCACATGGGTCTTGACGACGGATGAGGAGAAAACCACAGGATGTTTATTAAAAGGAGCCTTCTCTTGCAGTTCACAGGTCCCTGCGCTGCAGGCGCCGCCCTGCCAGGGTCACCCCCCGGGTCCCTCCGTGCCACCTCCCCTCGCCGCGGGGGCCACGTTTCTCTCGGACCGAACGGCGGCCGCCCCGCCCGACAGCCCCTCCCGCTCCCGGCCGGCCGGTGCCCCCGGGCCGCGCCCTCACGTTGTTGAAGCAGCCCAGGGCCTTGCGGTACTGCCCGCGCCGGCTCAGCGTCGTGCCCTCGGTGATGAGGCTGCCGAAGCTGACGATGGGCCCCGGCTCCGGGTCCGCCATGGCCGCGCCGCCGTTACCGGGCAACGGCTCCGCGTCCGGTTGGCGACCACGCCCCGGAAGTGACGTCAGGCGCGAAGCCTCCGGTGCCCACGCGCGGTTCCGGTGCCGGGGAGCGGTCCCGGTGCCGACCCGGCCCTGGGCGGGCGCGGCCGCCGCTGTGGGCGCTCCTGCGGGGGCTCTGACCCGGTTCTGTTCCTACCCCCGCCTTCCCGGAGCCCTGCGCGGTTCCGCTGCCGGGCCGGGCCACGGCCGGTGCCTTCCGCAGGGGCAGCACGAGGGCAGCCACCGCCTCCGGTTATTCGGTGCTCGCGGGTGGCCCCGCTACCGATTTCTCCGCTGCTCTGGCTGGGCCTGGCCCCAATAAACGCCTAACGGGAGGTGCTGCCGGTTCCTGCCGTCTCTTCGGTCCCGGCCGCGTTTTGGCGCAGGGTCGGACCCGGCGCCGGTTCGTGCTGAGGCACCGTGAGATCCTGCCCGGTGACTCAGGCCGGGGGTGACGGCGCGTCTGTCCCGCCCGGTGACACGTCCCGTCCCCCCGGGGCAGACACGGCGGGGGCCCGCGGGAGGCCCCGGGACACGCCCCGGCCCCGGAGCCGGGCCGGCATTTCGGGCAGGGTACGCGCTGGGTGACTTGTGCAGGGACATTCCGCCCACGGGCACCGCCGGCCGCGACCCGTTCTCGCGTGTCCGTGGGGGCTGCCCCGGGCACAGCCCGCGCCGGTGGCGCTGCCGCTGAGCGCGTTAGTCCCGGGCTGGGAGCACCGGGGAAAGGGGAGGTGGGACGGGCCGCCCCGGGAGGCGGCGGGAGGCAGGACGGCCGGTGCCCCGCGAAGGTCCGTGAGCCTCACGGCGCTCTCGTCCCGCTGCCTGCTCCCTTTGGACCTTCCCCGGCGATCCCGCTCCGGCGGTGCCGCTCCGGCGAACTGGCTCAGACGGTGCCGCCGCTCCCGCGTGGGCACCACCCGCCCTCGCCGTTGCAACACGGCCGTAGGAGGCTCCTGGGCCCGGGTCGGCGCCGAAGGAGCCGCGCTCCCGGTGCCGGTGCCGCTCCCGGTGCCGGTGCCGCTCCCGGTGCCCCTCCCGGTGCCCCTCCCGGTGCCCCTCCCGGTGCCCCTCCCGGTGCCCCTCCCGGTGACGGCAGCGCTGCCCGGCCCGGGGGTCACGGCCGCGGGCGGGCGGGGCGGGGGGCGCGCCGAACTACGACTCCCACAAGGCCGCGCGGCCGCGCCCCACCGGCGGCAGCCAATGGGAGCGCGGCGAGCGCTCAGGCAACGCGCACGTGGCGGCGGCGGCGGCCAATGGGAGGCGGCGGCTGCCGTAGCCCGATGGGCAGGGGAGGCCGCGCTGGGCGGACAAAAGGCGGCGGCGGCGGCGGCGGCGGCGGCGGAGCTGGAGCGGAGGGGCAGCGGAGAGAGAGGCCGAGCGGGGCCCGGGTGAGTGCCGGAGCTGCCCGTCCTGTCCCGCAGCGCGGCTGCGGCGCTGCCCGGCACGTGGCGGGGCCGCGCCCGCTGGCGGTGGGTCTGCGGGTCGGGAGCCGCGGTGGCTCGGGCCGGCCCCGGTCCCACCGGCCGGCGGTGGGGCGGATGGGCCCGCCCCGGGAGCGGCGTGCTGGCTGCGGGAGGAGCTGCGGGCTCGCTCGAGTAGCGGCTGTGCGGCCGGACCGGCGCCGACCCCGCCGCCCTGTCCGTGCGGCCGCCGCTGCCCCGCGGGGTTGGGGCGGCGGGACCGGGGCGGGGGGCGGCGGGCAGAGCGCACGGACCGGGGGGCGGCGGGCAGAGCGCACGGACCGGGGGGCGGCGGGCAGAGCGCACGGACCGGGGGGCGGCGGGCAGAGCGCACGGACCGGGGGGCGGCGGGCAGAGCGCACGGACCGGGGGGCGGCGGGCAGAGCGCACGGACCGGGGGGAGGCGGGCAGAGCGCACGGACCGGGGGGCGGCGGGCAGTGCGCAGGGACCGGGGGGCGGCCCCGGCTCTGCCCGCAGCGACTCCGGCTCTGCGCGCTGGTTCATTCCCTTCCCACCCCGGCCCAGCAGGGCCTTGGCCAGAGCACCTGCACCCCTGCCAGGAGCAAAATTCCTTCGTGGCCGCCCTGGAGGAGCAGCCCCGTGTGGGGATCTCGCTGTTCCCGTGCGAGCAGGAGGTGCACAGCCTTTCCCGGGACAGCTGGCTGTGCTCCAGCTCCTGTGTTTGCTGCCTGCAAACACCTCTTGTTTGTCTTGCTGCTTTCGAAATTCTCATCCTGCTGTACAGACTCTGCCATCTCTCTGTTGAACTGTTTGTTTTCTGCAGTAGTGTCTGAGGGCTGAAAACTGAGGTGCATCCTGAATATCCTGTTTGTAGGTGTCTGCAGTCGTTCTGATCCCTCACTGTGCTTGGAGCTCAGAGTGTCAGCTCTGCTGCCCAACGCTGTGACCCAAACCCTGGTGAGTCTCCTGCATGGGAGGCTCTGCAGCTCTGTCCAGGTAGCAGGGCTTTTCTCACCACTCCAGTGCTGCCTGAAGTGATTCTGATTCCTGACAGCCACCCAGGGGAGTTCTGCCCGGCCACACAGACCAGGGAACCCACCTCTGCCATCCTCTGTGCAGGTGACATGGGAAGGATTTAAGGAATAATCTTAAGGACCTTCCACAAGGCTGCAGAGTAGTATGGTCTTTAAGGACAGGATTCCAAATTCCCTGCTGTGGCCCTGGGCATGCCCCGGGGAGTGGAGCTCTCTCTGTGAGCCACACTAGCCCGGTCTGTGGTCCCTTCCCCTGCCTGGCTGCCGTGCTGCTCTCTGGGGTTCCACGTGTGCAGGAGCCTCCCCCAGAGCTGGGGCAGCACTGCTGGCATTGCCCCACGCGGTGTTGCCCAACAGCAGGACGGGACCGTGACCCGCGCGGAGCCCTCGCCGTGGGCTGGTGAGACACACGGGGCTGCCCGGGGGGAGCTGATGTAACTCCTCGTGCTGCCCTGGGCTGACAGCGCTGGCTGAGCCTGGGCTGCGTTAATAAGTGACCGGGATGGAGCAGGGAGGCTGCTTCACTGTGTGGGTTTGTTGACAGAGTTCTTGGGAGAGCAGGCATGAAATCTTCACTGGAGAGGGAGCCCTGTCCTCCTGGCAGGGGCACCATTCAGGTGTGATGGGAGTCTGGTACCAGTCCGGGTTGAAGAGAGTTCCATGTGTGAGCACCACATTCTGTGTGAACACAGACCTGTGAAGCTGAGCTCCACCTCTGCAACCAGAAAGGGTTTGAAGATAAACAAGCCAAATCAATGTCTTGAAAGCTTTTTCTCCCCTTGCACAGGACACTGTGCCATGCTGAGTTAGTGCCACAGCACTGATCTCTTGGGAATCAGGGAGACTTTACCTGGATTCTGTGTCAGGAATGTTTATCCATTTGTATTTCCTTTGGCTCTCTTGCGTGTTCCCTTGAGCTGGTTGCTGATGTATTGGTGCAGATGTATAAATTGTATCACAGAAAATGCAACATCCAGCTATAGGATCCTTGCCTGCCTTTTGCTCTGTTTTTCTCTGTCGATACATTTGGGGAATATTCCCCAAGCATAAACTTCTTGGCGTATTTGACAGGTAAAGGTTTGAGGGAATAAGTGCTGCTGACCTCCCAAAAATGTGCTCTGATCCATGTCTCTTAATTGCTCTGGACTTGCTAGCAAAGCCTGGAATCCAGCACTTCTGATTCGGTGGGTATGGATGATGAGAGAAAGGTCTCAGATGTGCTGCAGGGAAGCTTTTTGTATTGGAGCCTCAGTAAATGAACACAAATCTGTGGCACTTCCAGAACTTACTCTTAAACCAGTCAAACCACCCACTTGTCAAACCAAGACAAGATGTGTGACATCCATTCAAGGGAGCTCTTCTTCCTAAGCCAAGGAGAGTGTGCTTCAAATGTGGGAATGGCCCTGGTGACCCAGGCTGGTCCTAGAGCTGACCCTGCTTTGAGCCTGAGATTGGGCTGGGTATCCTCCTGAGTCCCCTCTAACCTGAACTATTCTGTGATGTGAGGATCTGTTACATTTTAACTGAAAACTTCAGCATGTGCTGTGGGAAATGCTTTAAACTCAGCAGGTTTGGGCAGCACCCGGCTGTGTTTCCATCACAGACCCTTTAGGGAAAGGCAAGGCAGTTTGTAACTGTCAGAAGGGCTGTGATAATGCAGGTACAGTGGCCAAGGCATCATCACAGGCAGCTGGAGAGGCAGTGCTGGTTAGAAACTAAATTCCATCTGCCCCTGTCCAAATCCTCCTGCAGCAGAGGCTGGAAAAGGCTTTTTGTGCTGCCAACGTGAATCTGCCCTTCTGTGTGTGGTGGGTGCCAGGGCTGGGACCTGAAGTGGTGAGATAATTGCAGGTCAGTCTTGGCTAATGAATGATGAACAGAGCAGTGTCTGGGCATGAAGCAGTGAAAAAGAACGTTGTTACCCCCCCAGCTTGTGTCTGGCACAGAGAAAGGGACCTTTTTCCTCTCTTTTTCTTCAGAGGTGCAGCCATTGCTCTCCCCAGCACTGGTTGGCAGTGCAGGTGCAAAGCATGGCTGAAAATAATATTATCCCTGACAGATGAGAGTCCAGACCTGCCCCATTCCTGGGAAGCTGCAGAGATTCTGTTCCTCTGCATCTCTGGTGAGTTGAGTCCGTGCCCCTGCGTGGTGTTTGCAGAACAGATGCAGGGAGTTAATGGAGGTGCTCTGGTCGTGTCTCCCTGGTTGTCAAGGGACCTGCATGGGCACACACAGCCAGGAATTGCTGATGCCCTATGGATTTTTTCCTGCTGATCTCCTAGCTTAACAGTTCAGCAGACTGAAGCAATTGTTTTGTGCTGTGTCCCAGCAGAAAGGCGGGGTTGGAGCAGCGGAAAAACTGAGCGAGGGGCGTGATTAAAGACTTGCCAATGTTTAGGAAATGTGAAGCTTGGGCAGATAAGGTCAGAACAGCCTCATTCCTGCTGCTCTGTTGCCATGACACAAGGATGTTTTTATTTTTCATCTACTGCTATTCTAATAATACTCTAGTTTCCTTTCTTTGCCCCAGTAGTGTTACTGAAAAGATAAGGTGATGAAAAGGGGAAGGAAACCAGGGGAGCAGCAGAACAGCAGCATAAATAAAGCCAGTAATGGTCTGAGAGGAGCAGCAGCTCTGCAGGGCCACACTCCTGGGAACACCCCAGTTTTTGTCCCTCAGGTTTAAGGAATCCCATTTATGTCACTTGTTCCCGCTGGTGGTTTTTAGAGGACTGTTCTTAGTAAAACGTGAGGGACATCCTGGGTCCAGTTTCTTGCAATTGCAGATGATTCATTGGCATAACTGGCCTCAGCTTGAGTGGTTTAATTTGTAAATGTGGACTGAAGTTCTGCAGTGCTGTTCAGGGGCTCTGTGACACCCTGAAGAAATGACAAATACTTGTGTTCTTTTAAAGAAATATATTTGCCACTTTCTTTTGCCCATCTGCTGGTGCTGCAGTGAAATGTGATGTTTTTCTGGGACTGGCCCTGAGCAGATTGTGGAGTTGATGGATTTTGAAGGGATTTGAATCAGGAGCATTCCAGCTTCCTCCCAGGCAGAACAAATGGCAGCAGGTACCACGGGAGCAGAGTTTGCTCTCAGAAACAGCTCTGTTTTAAAGCAAAAATCCTAATGGAAATTTTTCAGCACTGTGGTCCAGGGAGGTGTGTGTGCAGCTGGGCAGCAGTGTGGGGTCTGTGGGAGCTGGGTGTGTGCCTGCAGGAGAAGGCTGGGCTGTTGGTTTGGGGTTTGGTGGTTGGTGTCTGGCTGCTCACAAGAGCCCCCCCTCCTGGGGCTGCATTGGCCTCAGCACTGGGCTGATGCCAAAGGAGTGTTTGATTTTTGATTTTCACATTTTGTAGATTTTAGGAACACAGTAACTGTAGCAAGTGTAGATTTAATGTGCTAATATTCTGGCAGCCTAAGTTCATTGTTTGTGTATCCTAACCCTTGGCATTTATCAGTAGCTCAAATTCTCTTAGTTGCTTAGTCTCTTTTTCAAAGTACAAGATTGGACGACTGTCAGAAAGGCCTACAGAACAAGACATAAACACAGGTCAAAGTGACCCAAAACTCAGAACTGAAAGAACTCAAAAAAGACCTTTGTGTGCTGAAAAAGAGGAGATAATGAAGACAGAGGGTCTCATCGACCCCCCAGACCCAATTCCAAAGGGTGGAACAGGGGTGGGACTGGGTCTGGACTGAGAAATGTGTAAAGTGATGATTGGAGGAATCATATTATACAAACCATGGAAATCAGTGTTCTAGGAAGAGGGGGGAGCATGAAGATGTCATCATGTATTCCTAAGAGCCCTAAGCCTGGACATTAAAGAAGGTACCTTTTTATCTTATCCCACATTAACTTGGCTCAGAGTCCTGTGTCTGGGGGCACTCAGAGCATCAGGGCTAATAAATCAACAGGGCTGTTTTCAGCAGGCAGTGTGAGGGACAAGTGTTTCTGGTAACAAGAGTGGAGGCTGATTGTGATGAAAGATGGGGAGCTGCAGGAACATTGCCTGATGCTGTTTTGAAACGGGATTAAACTGGAAGTTGTGCTGCAATCGTGCTGGGGCTTTACATCATAACTCCCTGAGAGCAGCCTGTGGGCTTTAAAGTCTTCTGCCCCTTCTGTAGCTTTGCCTTTGTGATTTTAACCTGGGAGCTGCCTTTGAAAAATGTCAGCAGCAGATCTGACTGCTGGTCCATAAGTTTAGTTATCAGCTTTCAGTCACAGCACTTACTCTGTCCAGCCTGCTGTGTTCTGGAGGCTCAGGGAGTGCAACCTGCCTCCTACTAACACTGAGATGGACCAAACCTCCTCCTTCCTGCTCTAGGGAGAAAGTTCTTTATTTCTAATGATGGCTAATTATTCCCTGGCTTGCTTGTAGGATGAATAACACAACTGATTACTAATGGTTGTTACCCAAAGGGCAGCACAAGAAATAACTGAAATTTTTAACCTGTTTCCCTCTGTGAGTCTGAAGTAGGTCTGTTTTTTGAGGGCAGGTCTTACTGAGCCATTCCAGTACTTTGCTGTCCAGGTGCTCAGATAGAATCTGAGCTCCTCCTTTCTGTGTTGGTGTCTTTCTGCTTTGCAGCTCTCCCAGAATCCATTCCAGGCGTGGTTTTGTTTCCTGCCACATTGGCTGTGCTTGGGAACAGGGACATGACCCCAGTCACTCAGAATGCAGCAGGAGCCACTGCTCGAGCCTCCCTGTCAGTGTCTGACCCCTCAGACACACCAGACTCACTGGCTGATCACAGGACTCAGTTCTGATGTGTGACACATCAGGGTCACTGGAATGAAGTGTTCTTTAAAATAAATGTTTATGGCAGCTGAAAAGAAATGCATCTTTGACACCTATGACTTTGTTGCTGCATATCAGAAAGAAAAGCTACAGCCTTGAGGTCAGAAGTCATGTACTTACATCAGTTTGGATGACACTTGAAAAGAGAATAAAACCATCCACAGGAAAGGCATGGAATTAGGATTTTTTTCTTAAAAAAACCCAAACCAACAACCCCCCCAAAAACCCTTCAAACTGTATAACCTTAATCTTTGTTGTCTTGAGCATCTTGTTCTGTCGGATGTGAAGCTCCTTCCAGACATCTGGTTCTGAAACAAGAAAAAACAATGATGTAAACATGTTCTGGTTTTGGTAATCCTGGCAGCGTTTTCCTTTCCCTTTAGGGAAGCAGTGGGGGTTGCTGCTGTGCCTGCAGCCAGGCTTGCACTGGCAGTGTGGAATGCTGTAGGGAAGTGGGTGGGAGGGAGGGATTCCCTCCCTGGAACTGCACCAGAAGAAGTGGTAGATGTGTTACACAGACTGCCCAGCAGCAAACCTGGGGTTTGAGAGCAGCTGCCTGAGCTGGGCACCCCCTGGAGTGGGGGATTTGGGACACCCCCAGGCTCTGAGCCACGTGTTTGGTGGCTGGTACAGGCTCCTGGGATTGCACCTCTCCCTGCCGGCAGGGCTGGACCAAACAGTGTTCAGGGCAGGGGAATGGGGTAGGAGTTTTAAGCAACATGAATAGTTCTTGCTTATCAGGTGAATTTTATGATTTTATGTTTAATGGGGAGACCGAGCCTGGCTCTGGGTTCACTTTGGGTTTGTGTTGAGGTGGGTGATGGGGAGTTCTTGGCCACAACAGAGCTCTGTTCCTGATGGATTGTTGTGTTTTATCCCATACAGATTAGGTAGCCATGTCAGCCAAAGCCATCTCTGAGCAAACGGGGAAGGAGTTCTTGTACAAGTACATCTGCACATCCTCTGCCATCCAGAACCGCTTCAAGTATGCCCGTGTGACCCCGGCCACGGACTGGGCACGGCTCACCCAGGAGCACCCCTGGCTCCTGAGCGAGGTGAGTACAGGGACAGCAGGACCTGCCCTCCTGGAGGCCTGAGCCCTGCTCTGGATCCTTCCCGAGGGACTGGCACTGCTGCTGCTCTGCCACGGTCACCCCCAACCCTGGAGAAGAAACAAGCCTTGCTTCAAGGCTCAGGATCACCTCCTGGGAGGCTGATTATGCAGGTCCTTTAGGGACTGTGAAACACAGGAGCAGGGAGAGCTGCAAACAAGCTGCTCATAACTTCGGAGAAGGTAGAGGAGGCTGATTCAGACAGGGATGTCAGTCCCTGTTCCCAAAGCCTTGTTCTCTGAGATCAGGGAGTGCTCTCCCCGTGGCTGGCTTTATGTCCACCTAGGACACTGTTTAGTTTTCCTGCATCCAGGCAAAATGTCAAGGAAAACTTTTCTTTTTCAATGCAAGGTCTCTTATATCTTTGTGTCTCATAGCCACGCACTTTCTGTAAATATACCCAGAGATCTTTTTATTAGCTGTCCAAGCTGGCATCTTCCCAGTGGTTAATTATATTAAGCTGTTGGCAGGAGAACACGAGTGTCTCTCAGTCCTTGACTGACTGACTGATGGAAGCCCTGCACTAATTAAATGTTCTATGCTCAAGTGCCTGAATGAACTGCAGGAAGAGATCAGCAGTGCTTCTTAAAGCCTTACAGAAAGCCATAAGGGAGCAAGGATGCTCTTGGGCCTTAAGGCAGGTTCTGTAAGGCTGGAAAGGGCCACTGTACCTTAACACAGTGTGTTCTGAGACTACTCTTGCTACTGAAGTTCCAGGACACATCAGTGGTACAGGAGAATGGCACCCAGTCCTGCTTTGTTCTTTTAATCAGATACTTGCAAGCTGGAGCTAAGTGTGTAACCCAGGAGCAGCTTTCCATGGGTATCTTTTGAAAAGCCACTGTCAGTTGATTAAAACCTGCATGACCCCTGGCCAGTCTTGTAAGCAGAGTGTAGTGGCAGCACAGCTTTTTTTTTGTGAGCAACTAACTGTGTCTGCCATGACATTCTTATCTTTGTTCATCAAAAAAGCTGGAACAAACTGCCACCTCGGTCTCTGATGTCTGCTCACAGCTGAGTAGAAACAAGGCAGCTCTTCTTGAAGTACAGCATAAAAAACCCTGCAGGCATATTTTACCAGGAGCTGAATTTGCCAATATGAAAGAAATTCTGCAAGGACATGTGCCATACAGAACTAATTTAAGTTTTTACTTCACTATCTACAGAGAACTGTTTGACCAAAGTCTCTTTCTAATGCTTCTTCCTTTGAATCTCTTGCCCAACCTTGTAGCGTTTAGTGGTGAAGCCAGATCAGCTCATCAAGAGACGTGGGAAGCTTGGCCTGGTTGGGATTAACCTCACTCTGGATCAGGTGAAGGCTTGGCTCAAGCAGCGCCTGGGCCAGGAAACCACGGTGAGTGTCACCTTAGCAGGAAGGATGAGGCTGCTTTGTCCTGTGTCTCCTGGCCCTGCTGGTGTGTGGGTGTTTATCTTGCTTCTGGAGGTTTAAAACATGTGTCATGGTGGTGCCAAAACAAGTGAGAAACTGTCCCACATGTGAACTTGCTGCTGGTAAACGAGCACTGAGAAAGGCACACCGTGACAGGGCTGGTGGGAGCTCAGCAGGGATTGGCACCACTTTGAAATTCCCTTCCCCTGGGAGTCAGCCACTGCTAGCTGGATGCTGTGTTGAGTTGGTTCTGCTGCTTCCCTGTAATACCCAAGACAGTATAAAAGTGTCCTCTACTGCAGCCAGCTCGTGTGTTTTAGCTGATGATTGAGTGTTACTTCAGGTCCTTATTTTAACTTGGTGCTGCCCTGTAATATTTATTTTCCTGGCAATGGCACTGCAATGCTAATGGTAATGAAGTGCCTGCCATCCCTGGTGCCGTGTGTTGGGAGCTGATGGAATTCTGCTGCCTCAAGGAATTGATGCCTTTGGCCCTGCTGGGATTGATTTGCCTCTGGCTCCAGCTCTGAGCAAGTGTGGCTGCCTGGAGAGTTGGGAAACAGCAGGAATTGCATCCTGTGTACTGCCCCTTGGGAAAACAATGGGTGTGGAAATCACTCCTTTAGCCCAATACAACAGCCACAAGGACTGGGCCACATGCTTGGGACCACGGGAGCAGGGGGTATCCCCATGACCTGTGTGGGAGTGTCCCTGAGCCAGGATAGGGTTTGAATAGCGGGAAAGTGCCTACACAGGGCAGTTCCTGGACCTTACTGTAGCTGTGTGCCCCTGTAGGAAGGGGCTAAAGGGTTCTCTTGCCCTTCCATGCTCCCTAACCCCACTTCAGGACAGGCACTGCTCTGAGGCCTCTGCTCCTGCCACTCAGGAATTCCCTCACTTCTGATTTTTCCAATGCTCCAAGAGCAGCTCAAGCCTTCATGTGTCTCACTGTGCTGAGCAGGGCCCTGTGATGGTGCTGTCTCTGGGACAGGAGATAAGAGCAGCTGTCCCAGTGTAATTCTAATACCCCTCTGTGCTGTCAGGGATGGGGAAGGTGACTGACTCCTGTAACCAGATATCCTTGGTGACAGTGCTGGATGCTGTGCTGGAGAGGGCAGAGTGGTTCCCAAGGAGGCCCAGTGGGGAGGTGCTTGGAAGGGAGCAATCTTAGAGCAGTGCTGATTAATTCTCAAAGCTTGCCTTGTGCTGTCACAAATGTGGAAACTGGACAAATGGTCATGGGTGTTTGTCTTGTTTTCTGCCCCCAGATTGCTAATGCAAAGGGAATCCTGAAGAATTTTCTGATTGAACCCTTTGTCCCTCACAAACAGGTCAGTATAGCAAATAAAGCATTAAAAGGGGCTTTTAAATCCCTTTGGACTTGATGCTTAGCTGGATTGGTACAATGGAGAAGGCAGAAATTTGGAGTGTACTGCTGAGCTCACAGTGTGGATGCAGAATCCTGGGCACTGCTCCTCCTTGGGAAGCTCAGCAGTGGACTCTGGTGCCCCATCCCTGGCACTGGCACAAGAGCTTCTCCAGGGTGTTCTCTGTGCCACTGCCTAATGCTTGTGCCCGCTCTGTGGTGCAGGAGGAGGAGTTCTACGTGTGCATATACGCTGCCCGTGAGGGAGACTATGTGCTCTTCCACCACGAAGGGGGTGTGGATGTGGGAGATGTGGATGCCAAAGCTCAGAAGCTGCTTGTGGCAGTGGATGAGAAGCTCAGTGAGTCAGATGTGAAGAAGCACCTCCTGCAGCATGCACCAGCAAACAAGAAAGAGTAAGTACAGCTGCTGGTTCTGAGCAGGACCAGCCGTGCAGCAAGTGCTCTCCTTTATCTCAGTGCCACATCCCTCTGTTCTGCTCACTCTCCTGCCCTTCTTGCTTCTCTCCAGAATATGCCATGCATCTTGAATCTAAGTTCTCTGACCTTATCTGAGCTGCCTGTAAAACCCAAAAGGAGGGGGTTTAGTGCTGAGCCTTCACTTGGCAGCAGCACTTCTCACCCTGCTCAGGTCTCGAACTCTGGGCCTGGGGACATGTACTGAATTCTGATCTTTTGTACCAGCATAGAAGCTTCTTTTGTTTAGTGAAACTGGTAATAAGAGGTGGATCTGACTGCTAAATCAGAACTGCCCCCTCCCTTGCCCTGGCCTGATCTCTGGAGTTATTCCTGCAGTTTATCTGTAGATCTCAAGGCTTCTGCATCTTCCTCAATTAGCTGCCCATACCTCATTATCTTAATATGAGTCATGATTTTTCCAAACATAACAAACCCTGCTGGCATCATGCAGCACTGAAGGGCTGAAGGAGCCTGTCCCTCCATCAGTTCACCACAGCCTCCTCCCCACCGCAGCCAGCAAGGCTCAGATCTGACAAAGATGGGTATCAGCAGGGAGACAAGGAAGTGCCTCTGTCTCCTGGGGAGATAAATCAGACTGCACAGCTCTGACAGTTGTGAGCAACTGTGTCCTCACAGAGTTTGGTGGAGGGCAATTAAGATGAGTCATCAAGGTCTTCCTTTCCTTGAGTCATCACCCAGGGTCCTTCCAGAGAAGATGAATGAGAATGAAAGAAATAGATGCTGACCTGATTTGTCACCAATACCAATGAACAGAGTGGGCTGTGCTTAGATTTGGCTGCTTTCATTAACTTATGTCACTTTTTATTTTTTTTTGGCAGCATCTTGGCCAGCTTCATCTGTGGCCTGTTCAACCTTTATGAAGATCTGTATTTCACATACCTCGAGATCAATCCATTAGGTAATGGATATTTTTGGGAGCAGAACTTTCTGTTCTGAACTATTGAAATGTTCTTCATCCTTCTCTGTGCTCTGTAGTTCACTACACCAGGTGCCATGTGCAGAAGCACAAAGGTGGCTGTCATGTCTTGGAGCTGTTCATTGAGTGAATTAAAATGAGTGAAGGAAAGGGATGTTAAGGCAGAGGAGAAGAAGAATGTAAATATTGCTGTTAGAACAAAATATCCCCTGAGGCAGAGCCTGGGGTGTGGCCACAGTCACTGGTTAATTCCTCAGGGAACTTCCTGGGGCTGGCAAATGCTGCCCAGTGCTGCAGGGAGCAGCTGTGCCCGGGCTCCAGCAATGATCTCTGTGGCATCATACGTTGGAACAAAGCTGTAACGGGTCCCTGTACAAGCCAGAGCTAACTGGGGTGTGTTTCACTGCAGTGGTGACTAACGATGGTGTTTACATCCTGGATCTGGCTGCGAAGATTGACGCCACAGCCGACTACATCTGCAAAGTGAAGTGGGGGGACGTGGAGTTCCCCCCTCCCTTTGGCAGGGAAGCTTATCCCGAGGCAAGTGACAGCTCAGATTCCTTCCCTGTGGCCTGCAAGATGAATTTGTCATTGCTTGTGTGTGCAGTTTCCAGTGGTGGTGTTGTGTTTCCAGCACTTTGGCAGTGCTGTCCATGCTGACCTGTGTACAGACAGCTGTAGTCCCAGGACTGCTCATAATCACACCCTGAACTGCAGTTGCTTCCCAGCTCTCCTTGGATGTTCTTCAGTTCTTTAATTCAGAATTGATGTCTTTAAATGGAGACTGATATTTAACTTTCCTCAGCTGTTTGCCAGAGCTCTGTACCTGTACAGAGCTTCCTTCTGTGCTTCCTGCCCGTGTTGCTCCCCTCAGCATCACTGTTTTCTGTTGAGCAGTGGTTACTGGCAGCCTTGTGGGAGCTGTTCCCTCAGTGTGTCAGTGACAGTTCTGAGAGCAGAGCAGCAGTGTGTGCAAAGGCTGCATCCAAGTGTGAATCCAGAGAAAACAATTAACGTCTCTCAGACTTTCAAGTAAGAAGTTAAGATGTTAATGCAGCTGTTTTCCCAAAAAGTGAGGACAAGATGAGACCTGCAGACAGCCCTTTATTGTAAAGCTGTTTGTGCCTATTCCCCCTCTGAATTCCCTGGGTCTGTACAGCTGGATGTACAAGCACTGCTCCAGACACAGCTCCCAGCAGCTTCAGAAGCTATTGGAAGTAGAGCTCTCTCATTAGTTTTTCTGTTACTTATTTCAGGAGACTGTTCTGCTCTCTCCAAAAGGATTTCTGTTCTAACTTTTTCATTTTGATAATTATAATTATGCTTCAATTGGAAGGTTTTTGTACTGTGGCCAGGAAATCCATTTAGTTGTTCCTCTCCATGTAGCTTGCTGGATGCCAACACTCAACTCAATTTGCTCTTAAAAGGATTAGTTCAGGTTTTGTCTGTGAATCATTCCTCTGTGAGTGCCTGGGAAGGCTGTTATGGCAGAGTCTTTGCTGGGAATGTTAATGAACTCTGGTGAAGTGCTGCTCAGCAGCCTGGCCTGCTGGGCTGCAGGAGCACCACGGTGAGCCAGATGACAGCTCTCAGTGATTACAGTCCTGGCTGCAGCACAGCCACAGTGGTCAGAATGGGTGTGATGGGTTTTAGATTCCCAGTGGTATCAGACAAGGTCAGAACAGACTGTTCAGTTCTGTTCAGGTTCTGTGGCTGTTGCATGGTGGTGAGATGGGCCTCTGTCCCTTACAAACATGGTGTTTGCAGCTCTGCTGTCCCACATCTGTAGCTGGCAGATGTGGGAGCTGTGTCCAAACACACCCAGCACTGCTCCTCAGGATGGAAGAGGCAGATGCAGCAGGAAGCTGAGGTTGTGCTGCTCTCCCTGCAGGAAGCCTACATTGCTGACCTGGATGCCAAGAGTGGGGCCAGCCTGAAGCTCACGATCCTGAACCCCAAAGGCAGGATCTGGACCATGGTGGCTGGTGGTGGTGCCTCTGTGGTGTACAGGTAACAGGAACAAGGTTTCCAGAGAAGTGGGTGGATTTGCAGTGCTGGAAAGATCATATTTCTGCATCCTCTGGAAGGCAGACTCTTCTAAAGCCTTTTTTCCCACCCTGACTGTTCAGGATCCCTTCAGAATGAAGGTGCTGTGCAGTTTTCTCACCAAGCTGAAGAGTGTCCCCTGGGCCATTTAATTCTGGAAGGCTGAGAGACAGTTTCTTTTTGACTTGGAGGCTGCTGAGGGCAATATTGCTGCTGTAGTGGTCACTGAGTTCCCATCATATCTAAGGAGTATGACAAGACTAATCATGACTGGCACCATGGGGAGAGCAGCTTTGTTCTCATCAGACAGCACAGTCCCTCTATCCAAGTCCTACTTTCCCAAGGATCTGGAGTGCTTTAAGACCTTTGTAGTGACTCAAATTATAACTAATCTCTTAAATAACTTTTACAGTGACACCATTTGTGACCTGGGGGGTGTGAATGAACTGGCAAACTATGGGGAATACTCGGGAGCCCCAAGTGAGCAGCAGACCTATGACTATGCCAAGACCATCCTCTCCCTCATGACCCGAGAGAAGCACCCAGAAGGTGAGGGAAACGCTGCAGTTCCAAAGCTGTGAAGCTGCATGTGGAGGAAAAACTTGAAGAAAATGGGAGTTTTGCTATGCTTAGGCTTCCCTGGCAGAGCTTTCAATGTACTGCTGCCTGCAGAGGGAAGCAGCTCTTCCTTTAAAGACAGGACTTGTGGTTTTCTATGGGGCCTGAGAGATTCTTACCAAATATTCTGGCTTGGTGCAAAACTCTTATCTTGCAGAGTACTAAACACAACTGCAAACAACTAGCTAGTCTGCACTGCAGCTTTGTCTCACTTTGTCCTAAATTGCTTCATGATCTTGGAGTATGCTGTTCTTAAAACCAGTTTTATTTACACATGTTTCTTGCCTCAGGGAAGATCCTGATCATCGGAGGCAGCATTGCAAACTTCACCAACGTAGCAGCCACTTTCAAAGTAAGTGGCCAGTCAGAAGTACCTGCAAGCACCCAGTCATCAGCCCCAGGTCCTCCTTCCTGTTGGGCTGAGGTTGATACTCCATCTCTTCCAGGACTTCCTGAGATGATGGGACAGGGTAAACGTCAGGCTGCCTGGGTCATCTGTCCTGTGTATTTCTTTTAGGGCATTGTGAGGGCAATTAAGGACTACCAGGGCCCTCTGAAGGAGCATGAGGTGAGGATCTTTGTACGAAGAGGAGGCCCAAACTACCAGGAGGGCTTACGTGTCATGGGAGAAGTTGGTAAGGACCAAGCTTTTCCTTAAGTTTTGTCTTTGCATCTTGTTTCTTCCACTTGCTTTCTGCTGAGCCTTCTCCAGGTTAAATCTTTCCCTTTGGCAGAAGCTCATCCTGTTCTTTCCCCTCGCAAGGCTGACTATTGCTGTGTGCCTCCCCAGGGAAGACCACTGGGATCCCCATCCATGTCTTTGGCACGGAGACTCACATGACGGCGATCGTGGGGATGGCGCTGGGGCACCGGCCGATCCCCAACCAGCCGCCCGCCGCGGCCCACACCGCCAACTTCCTCCTCAACGCCAGTGGCAGCCCCTCGGTGAGTGCCATGGAAAGGGGTGTGAGGGAGGAGCCTCCCAAAAGCAGCTGCCCCTGCCCAGACAGCCTGGAAATGGGGCTGGGCTGTCACTGTACTTGTAGGAAGCTTTAAGGAAACACGTGGCTCTGCCTGCACTGTCTGTGAGGAGGGGCCGCTCCAGTGCCCACCTGGCGTATGCAGAAAATGTCACCTCTCAAATCCATCAATATGACTGTTGTACCTTCTGGTTTGTTAAGGAGTTTTCCCTTGCTTGACTGAAATGATCTTCTCTTAATGAATTTCCTTTGGTTTTCTTTGTAGTAGACCAGTGTAGCCAAAGTGGCCACTTCCTCCTCTGTGCTCCAGGCTGTTCCTGGTGCATTGTCCCTTACTGACTTGGTTTCTGGATCTTGCAGACTCCAGCACCAAGCAGAACCGCCTCCTTCTCCGAGTCCAAACCAGATGGTATTGCTCCAGCCAAGAAGGCAAAGCCAGCAGCACCTCTTGGTAAGTCCAGCCCTGCCAATGCCTGCTGGCTGTGCTCTGCTGCTCCCAGAGGCAGGATGGGCACGAGACAAAGGCTTTTTTTTTAGATATAAAGGGAAGCAATTTTGTGGTACCTGCTTTTCTTTGTCTTGAGTGTAGTTAGGTGGCTTTAGTTGTCACTTGTTTTTAACAAAAGCAAAACCCAAAAGCCCTGAGTGCTGTGGGAAGGAGGGCAGCTCAGCCCCTGCCCAGGTGCCCAGCCATGGGGCTGGCAGCAGCCAGCTCTGTCACACTGTTGCATGAGTGATTCTCTCTTTAACAGATTCAATCCCAGCCTCGACACCTGGTTCAGGTAGGACCCGTGTGACCAGCTGAATGTGCCTGGCCTCGCTGGCAGCTGACTTTTAGTTCTTGGTTTTGTTGCTGTCTTTTCTCCCAAAGTTTGCCGTGTTGTCTGGTCTTCCCTCCTGCCCAGCATACTTAGCTGTCACCACATGAACTTACCTGGTTTTTCAAGTGTAGATCACATACACCTTTGCACAAACACTTTATATCTGGGGGAGAAAGGGACTGGTCTTAAACAACCTTCAGTTTTCCTTCCCTTCTGCCCCACACCCATTACAGAGAAGAACAGCCTGAGGCACCTTGTGAAAAGCTCTGTTCCCTTGCTTTCCAAAAGCAGTCACTAATTGTGCCCAATAACTGGCATCTTGTTTCAAAGGAGACCAAAGTAGTGCAAGGGCCCTGCTTACCAGGCTTGGAAAG
Organism: Pithys albifrons albifrons; assembly: GCF_047495875.1. Lineage (NCBI taxonomy): Eukaryota > Metazoa > Chordata > Aves > Passeriformes > Thamnophilidae > Pithys > Pithys albifrons. Next base: position 703,215 of record NC_092482.1, read on the forward strand.
TACAGAAAAGTCACAAGGAACTAAAAGTTGCCTCAGAAGTTCAGCAAACCATTAAATGTCATGCCCAGTGAGGTTATTTTATAGGCACTTTAGGATTCTCTTGAGCTCTGTACTGGGTGAGAATAAACTGCTGAATCAGTGGCAAAGTAGAGCTTCAAGTTACCTCATTTACCATACGGAGGGTCAGTAAAGGGGAACTCTCAGATTACTGTTTTGTGCTCTCAGACAAACGGCATCACCTCCCTGAGCCTGCATTTTGCTGTTCCTGGGAACACTCATGGTGCCCCCTTGCAGGCACCTGCAAGATAAACAGAATTTTCAGGGTAAGCAAATCCCTCATGACAAGTCTCATTGCTGTTGGATCTGAACTGTGAGTGTGTAGGTCTGGAGAGCAATTCCTTGTTGAAGCCAGAGGAAGTGTCCTGTTTAATCCCTAACACAGTTTATCTTTGATCCAAAGCCAGAAGGAACTCAACAATAGCCTGAGTTGGCATCAGCAGGTGGATGACTGCTGAGTTTTCACATGTTTTAAAATGAATTCTGCTGGTAATCAAAGGAAGGGACCTGATGTTGTGCTGTGACAAGTGGTGTAAATAGATTTTAAGCCGACAGTCCATCCTCACTGGCTGAACTGTTGCCTTTCCTGTGACTCTGTCTGCAGAAGCCAAGTTTTGTGCCATGTATAAGTTCTTGGAGCCATCAAGTTTATGTTGGATTCTAGTCATTAAAAAAACATACAAATTGAAAAGAAAAGCTGAGAGCATTGATCTCCTTTACTTTCTTTGGCCCCTCCATTTCCTGCTTTTCCTTTTATTTCCTATTGTCCTTCTGTGATGCTCTGACAAACCTCCTGTGGTTCTTCCAGACTGGACCACATCCAAATAAACAAATGAAATTCAAAGTTCTCTTCAGCTTTGCAGAAGAAAACGGAGGAAGATGAATGGCCCATGAGAGGAGGGGAAGAGGCAGTTTTCACTTCTCTCCTCTCCTACACCAGCTCCCCCTGCAATTCACTTGCCCATTTAGTGAACCCCAAAACCTGGCTGTTGTGTTCAGAATCCAGGGAAGGGGTTGCTGCTTCATTTAGTTTCTTCCTGAATTTGGACAGTGTGCCTACTCCATCCTGCAGTTCACGCCTTGGTTCAGTTTGGAGGGAGGGAGCTCTGCTCCCTCAGCAGCCTTTCAGCAGCCATTTGGCAAAGTTGCAGTTGTGTCTTGCTCAGATGTGCAGTTTGACCATGGTTTGGTTTGTTCCCCTCTCTGGGCAGGTAAGGCCACGACGCTGTTCAGCCGCCACACCAAGGCCATTGTGTGGGGGATGCAGACCCGGGCAGTGCAGGGCATGCTGGACTTCGACTACATTTGCTCCCGGGACGAGCCATCTGTGGCTGCCATGGTTTATCCCTTCACGTGAGTGGCCTCTTACTGCATCAGTTTGGCTGCTTCCCTCCAGCTCTTCTGTGGGCTTCCCTCTCCCAGTCTCTGCAACTCTTTAGTGGAGCTCTGTCCTGGTCTCCATCCCTGCTGGAACATCTCCTTCTGCTCTCCCTTCCACCCCTGGGTTGGCTTTGCAGGCTGCTCCATTTCCCTCAGACATTGATTTTGGGCTATGTTGTTAAAACAGCTTAATGTTCCCCACAGAACTGAAGCTTCACTTCATGTGCCTTTCAGAAGGTGTCCAAGTTCTGTTCTTCGCTCAGTAAGGCAGGTGTGACTACCTGGGCTTACAGCCCCAGACTGGGCAGAGGCAGACAGGCTGTGTAAGGCTCTTTCCCAGCATCTTTTCTTTGCCATGTGCTTATCTCAGACACCTTGATTTGGGCCTGCAGCAGCAGGTATTTCCCCTCCAAATATTATCCAGAATCTTAGCAGCTGTGCTGACAGACTAAAGCAGGCTGCTGGCATGTAGCCAAACAAAATTTGTTCATACTCTTTCCAATAGCAGCAGTGGTTCATTAGGAGGCAGGAAGCCTGTGGATCCTTCAGTGGATGGAGTGTTCCCTTGCAGTGTTCACTCTCTTTTACTTGTCCCTATGGGGATGAGAGGGACTGTTGGGTGTTTCAAATCACCCTCAGGAGGAACTGCCAGAGCATGGCTGTGTGTTTTATTGTACCTGCTGAGTGTGGGAGTCTCCCTGTGGAACAGGGCAGGAGGGAGAAGGGAGGCAGTGGCTGTGCCTTCCAGTATAGTGAGGTGGGAGCCCAGAGCCAGGCAGGAGCCCTGGTTCATTCCTGTGGTATTTACAGACATCCTGGAGAGCTGATGTCTAATCAACCTCTGTCCTGCAGAGAATTTCTCCTCTTGACAATTAAGACCTTGTACTGTTACTCTGCAGCTCTGATGGTAATTGCAGCTCTGTAATAACTTCCCAGCAAGTGCAAACCTTGGGGTGCTGAGTGCAGGCACAGCCACGTCTGCATGTGAGTGGCAGCCCCTGAGAGCTGTAGTTGATTAAGGAAGAAAAAGCATTTGAGATTAAAGTTTAAGGCTACCTGTAATTATCTGATTCTGCTTGACCTTTTGGAGGAAGCCAGGCTGGCAAGACCTGGAATGTTCTGTCATGAATGTACCAGTATGGGAACACAGCCAGTATCTCTACACTGTTAAATGACTGCAGAGTCAGACTTAAAGCTCTTCCAGTCAGAGCATCTACTGTGTAGAAAATACCCACAGTGAAACCTTCTCAGGTGCTTCCCCTGCAGTGACTGTGGGGTGGGCAGTCTCACTGCAGGACTGGGAGGCTGGCTGGCCCTCCCATTGCTGTCCTGGCTGTTTATCACAGATACTGGTTTCCTGTCCCCCAGGCCGGTGTTTGTTCCAGCCCAGTGACACAGCTTTGCACGCCTCTCATTCATTACTCTTTCTGTGCCTCATTCTGTCTTCCAGCTTGGAGTAGAGTTAAGGCTCTGGTAACTTCACTGTGGGAGAGCTTATTCATCTTGCTGGATGCCTCTGTCCCCATTAGCCCGTCTCCTTCCATACGCTGCTCTGTCCTATTCTCTGAAGAACCTTCTGCTGTCACATGGTCCCTCCCCACACACGCTCACGTGCTCGGGAGTGTCTCAGTCAGTCTCGGGGGCTGAGAACGGGGTTTGTAAACTCCTCTGTCTGCATGCACTGTGTCCCTCTGCCTTTCCAGCAGCCTAAAGGCCAGGGCTTTTCCATCCTCTCCTCCACAGCGGTGACCACAGGCAGAAGTTCTACTGGGGCCACAAAGAAATCCTGATCCCAGTCTACAAGAACATGTCAGATGCCATGAGGAAGCACCCAGAGGTGGATGTTCTCATCAACTTTGCCTCTCTGCGCTCTGCCTACGACAGCACTGTGGAAACCATGAACTATCCTCAGGTGAGTGTGGGATCCACAGGAACCCCAAGAGAAGGAAGAAGATCCTGTCAGCAGGGTACCAGTGTTTCTTAAACCATGATGGCTTTAGGGAATTGTCGTGATCTTCCAGCTTGGCAGATAAGCACCCCAATTCTAAGCCCTTACAGACTGTAAGGAGGATCCTGGTGTTCCATGCCAAATCCTAATACTGGACTTGCAATTTTTCTAAGAGGAACTTGGTACCTCTTAGTTAGGAGTAACTACTTCAGATTGATTAAATTATAGTGCTGCTCTGATGTGCAAAGGGGAGAAAATTCCCTGACCAGAACACTGAAATTGCTGGGAAGATCATGACAGACTGGGCCTTCCTGGGTGAGAGTGCACAGAGTTACCTCCAGGGGCCTGACAAGGGGCAGCTTCTGAGGGTAGTGATGGTTTCCTTCCTCTTGCTGCAGATCCGCACCATTGCCATTATTGCCGAGGGCATTCCAGAGGCCCTGACACGCAAACTGATCAAAGCAGCTGACAAAAAAGGAGTCACCATCATTGGGCCTGCAACTGTGAGTACTGATGGCCACCTTCCCCTGTCTTACTTAACCTTCTGATGAGCTTTCTCCAATGGATGAAGTGTATCCTACTGTCCACTACAGGAGGTGTGTAGTGTCTCATTTTAAGGTCCTTGCTGTCCTCCCTTGTCTGCACAAATGCTGACAAGGCTTCCTTACAGAAATGGTCCTCAGTTTCATGGTATTTTAAAGCACTTTACATCTTTCTCTGATTTTTTTTCTTGCAGGTTGGTGGGATCAAGCCTGGCTGCTTTAAAATAGGCAACACAGGAGGCATGCTGGATAACATCTTGGCCTCGAAGCTGTACCGCCCTGGCAGCGTGGCCTACGTGTCCCGCTCTGGGGGAATGTCCAATGAGCTCAACAACATCATCTCCCGAACCACCGATGGGGTCTATGAGGGGGTGGCCATCGGAGGAGACAGGTACGGGTCGGCATCTTCAGCACACACTGGTTTTCAAGTCAGTCATCAGAAAACCTGTTGGTAATTTGGAGGAAGAAGGGCATGTTGGCTGTTAATTTTTCTGTCAGAAAAGTTTATGAAATCAATTTCTACCATTTTCCCTGTATTGCACACAGATATCCTGGCTCAACTTTTATGGATCATGTCTTGCGTTATCAGGATACTCCAGGAGTGAAGATGATTGTGGTCCTGGGGGAGGTGAGTGAGGCTTCACTCCTTCCTGAGAAATACCTGTGTGTGCTTTTGTTTTGGGACCCTTTGACCTGGCTGCAGGGATCTTAAATAGCAGCTACTTACACTGTTCTTGAATAGCCCAATTTTTATTTCTTGCTGCTTTCATTAAAAGAAATTGCATGTATTCCACAGGCAAGAGTATCTTCCCTACTTTAAAAAAAACAAAAACAAAAAACAAAAACAAAACCAGCAAACAAACAACAAAATAACGCCAACAAAACTCAGGAAGCTTTGTTCTGAGTCTTCACCTGTTACTCAGTGAAAAAAGGAGGAAAACTCCCAGCAAAACCTCTGTGTGTCTCAGAGCTGTTTTGCACAGAAGTGCAGTTTGGAACCATCTCTCTCTGCCTGCAGATTGGAGGCACAGAGGAGTACAAGATCTGCAGGGGTATTAAAGAAGGTCGGATCACCAAGCCCGTGGTGTGCTGGTGTATTGGTACCTGTGCCACCATGTTCTCCTCAGAGGTATGTGCAAAAAGGGGAAAAACATGTAGAATAAGGATAAATCCACAACAAGAGGAGAAACCCAACTTCTCTCACTGTGCCTAACCTTTCCAGAATTGCCAGTAGCAACTTTAATGTGCAGAAGTTCATAAATATAAATGATAAAAGCTTTTTGTGCTTCTATGGTGTGTCATGGGAGACTTCCAGGGGATTACAGTTACTTGTGAAGGGAGCCCAAAGATCCCAGGGAAGGCAAAAAATTCCAAATGGAGTGGGAATGGGAAATGTCCATGTTAGGCAGCTCTGTAGTGAGGGAATTTAGGGAGGCAGAACATGAATGGAGGAACGTGGAGTGATTCCAGGTCAGAACATCCCTGTGACTGCAGTGCTGGCTCTGCCCACAACCAGGAGCTCATTAGCCCGAAGGAGGCAGATGTGCAGTCACTGCTGCTCCCAGGCAGGGCTTTATTCTGGTCCCCTCTGCAGGTAACAGCCTGTGTTCCTTACTGCTCTCCCTTCTCCTGTTTGCAGGTGCAGTTTGGCCACGCAGGAGCTTGTGCCAACCAGGCCTCTGAAACTGCTGTGGCAAAGAACCAGGCCCTGAAGGAAGCTGGGGTGTTTGTTCCCCGCAGTTTCGATGAGCTGGGAGAGGTCATTCAGTAAGTCACACTCACAGAGCACCTTCAGCAGGGACCAAAGCAGTCAGGGCACTGATTCTGGCCTGACAGGGAATATTCCTGCCTAAGGAAAGCAATTGTTACTCATGGTGGGGTTTTAAGGTCTGGGTTAGGACGACCTCACCTGGATCCCTTAAAAGGACCAAAGTTACTGAATGGATTCTTTCCCTAGGTCTGTGTACCAGGATCTTGTGGCCAAAAGAGTGATTGAACCAGCTGAGGAAGTGCCTCCTCCAACTGTGCCAATGGATTACTCCTGGGCAAGGGTGAGCTTTTGGGTTCCTTGGAACCAGACACAGTGTTTGCTGGGATTGTGGATGCCACGTTGGGGTCACACCTTGTGCTGTGTAGTGTTCCTTGTGAGCTGTGCTGTGCTGGCTCTTGCCTGTGGATGCTGCTCCGAGGGCAGGCCTGAGGTGTTGCTGTTTGCTCTGCCTGTTGCTGCCCCTTGCTGGTGGTTTGGGTGTTTGACATCCCATCTTTGTGCTGCGGTTCCAGGAGCTGGGTCTGATTCGCAAACCAGCGTCCTTCATGACCAGCATCTGCGACGAGCGAGGGCAGGAGCTCATCTACGCTGGGATGCCCATCACGGAGGTCTTCAAAGAGGAGATGGGAATCGGAGGGGTTCTGGGCCTGCTCTGGTTTCAGAGGAGGTGAGACAGCTCTTGTGAAAGCTCACAGATTCTTTGGTTTGCAGTTTTTCTTGTTTATTAATAGACTTTTAAGCCAGAAAAGTAACTCCAGGATTCATTTGTGAAGGCAGATTCACTGGAATGCCATCTCTGTATTCCCTCCTTGAGACCATGTCAGCATTGCAGGCTACATACAGTATGTTTTGGTCTTGGGATGAAGTTTTCCACAAGTGTTGTGGTGCACTGAGAAAATGTCTCTATTCTAGGCCAGATTCACACTCTCTGACTACTTGTTTATTGTGTCACCTCAACTCTGGAGAGACTGGGGGACTTGACAAGCATTTGCAGTTGTGTTCTGTCCCCTGACTGACGCGGTGTCTGTGCCCAGGTTGCCCAGGTATGCCTGCCAGTTCATTGAGATGTGCCTGATGGTGACAGCAGACCACGGGCCGGCCGTGTCTGGAGCCCACAACACCATCGTCTGTGCCAGGGCTGGCAAAGATCTCGTCTCCAGCCTCACTTCAGGCCTTCTCACCATTGTGAGTACCTGACATCCAGGGGGTTTAGCTTTGTTACTTACTACTCTTCTAGGTTTTACTACTATTAATTTAAGATTTGCATTGGATGCAGAGCCATGGGCTGGTGGTGTCTGTTCACTCACACCTTGAATTTCAATTCTAATAGTTCAGTGCTCCCTGTTTCAAACTAGATCCATTTTTCTAATGAGCCAGATTAGTTCATCTCATTGGAATCTAGAAGTATTTTGTAGCAGCCAAATTGCTGTCAGTGTTATCCCTGTTTGGTTGCTTGGTTTCTTCCAAGACTGACAAGTAAAATGTGACTTTTTGGATTGCGTTTTCCCCCACATTGTCTCCAGCAGGGATGTGCTGGCTCCATATGGGGACTTGTGAGAGTTATAACCAGATGCTTTCTCTGATGTGCCCGTCCAACTTTAATGTCATGGGTGCCACAGAGACCAGCTGGGTGAATGGGGGAGATAATGTTGTGTTTGTTTTGTGCCTGGACTGTGGAGTCCTCTGCTGTAATTCCCTCTGTGTCCTGCACCCAGGGTGACCGGTTTGGGGGAGCACTGGATGCTGCAGCCAAAATGTTCAGCAAAGCCTTTGACAGTGGGATTATCCCCATGGAGTTTGTGAATAAGATGAAGAAGGAAGGGAAGCTGATCATGGGCATTGGACACAGAGTCAAATCGGTAAGAAAACTGTGTTAGGACAAACTAGAGGGACTTTTATGGAAGGTGGGGCAGAGCGAAAACAAAGGAAAGAAAATGGGCAAGTTTAAGGCAGCTATTGAACAAATTGTCCCAAACCTACCAGGGGCAAAGCTGATGTCCAGTATCTGTGCAGGAGGCAATGTCAGTGACTGTAACATGCTCTGAACCTGCAGATAAACAACCCTGACATGAGAGTTCAGATCCTCAAGGACTACGTGAAGCAGCACTTCCCAGCCACTCCACTGCTGGACTATGCACTTGAAGTAGAAAAAATCACAACTTCCAAGGTGAAAGGCACCAGTACTGAACTGCTCTGAGCACTGGTTCTCATGGGAGGGAAAGTCATTAAGGTTCATGCTGTATTTTAAGTGCAGGTTGTGGTGTTGTGGTAGAGTTGAGGCCAAGTACAGCTGCAGTTTGGAATGGCTTGAAGGCATTTGGATACCAGGAAAACACTGAACAAGCCAAACCATCATCTGTGTGGCCACTGTCCACACTGGCACTGCTGGCTGTAAATCCAAGGCCATTGGCACATGTGTTAGTCCATGGCAGACAATATCTGTGGCTTGATCTACCCTTTTTTGGGGCTGGTTTTCCAGCATTCCCACGAAGAGCTTGTGGCTCTTGGTCAGGCTGCTGAGCAGCCTCTCCCTCACTGGGCTGTCCCCAATTACAGGCAACTCACCCTGATGGTGGAAGGTGCCAGGTGAACACCGTTTGCACCATTAACACCTTCTCTGGGGTGTGTTTTCATTTCCTGCAGAAACCAAACCTTATCCTGAATGTAGATGGTTTTATTGGAGTGGCCTTTGTTGACGTACTCAGGAATTGTGGCTCTTTCACACGGTGAGTAGGGAGGGGGCTGTCCTTGGATCATGGTCCTATAAAGTGATGGGAGCTGCTCTGCCAGCTCTGAGGGGCAGAATTTCAGAACATTGGGAAGGAAACGCAGCCAGAAAACTGTCATGTGAATTCATGTGGCTTCTGGTACCAGAGCAGGCTCACAGCCTCTCTGAGATGGATTCCTTAAATAGATCACTACAAGGAACTATTTAATTTCTTTTGTTTTGCAGAGAAGAAGCAGATGAATATATTGATATAGGAGCTCTCAATGGCATCTTTGTCCTAGGCAGGAGTATGGGATTCATTGGTGAGTTTTCCATGTCCCCACCCCTTCCCTCTTCCTCCCTGCCCCAGGAACACCAGAAAACCTGAACCTCAGGGGGACTCAGTGGGCTCCAGAACTCCAAGCTGTTTCAAAGCAGACTGGGAGGAGAGAAGGGAATTCTGTAACATAAACCACTGTCATTTCAGGACACTACCTGGACCAGAAGAGACTGAAGCAGGGTCTGTACCGTCACCCCTGGGATGACATCTCCTATGTCCTGCCGGAGCACATGACCATGTGAGGAGTTGGTGTTGCCCTGGGAAGTCACTGCACAAGGACAGGAGCCTGTCCAGGGGCAGCCACGGCGGGACTGTGATGTGTGAAGGCTGTTGGGACAGACATGTCAAGCTGCCTGGTCAAACTGTGCAAAGCGACTGTTTTATAAGGATAGAAATTTACTCTAATAAAACCAAAACTTGCGCTATTCCCTCTGTCACTGCTGTATTTAATACTGTCTCTCACCCTTTCATTTTTTCTACTCTCTCATTTCATTTTGTTTCCAGAAGAGATTAAGGGGTTTGTGGGGAGAGTTTGGCTCACAGGCACAGTCTTATTGAACATGACTCTGGTAACAAGCTGTGCCTTTCCTGTGAGGGGAACGTGCCCATCATTCCCATAAGCCATGAATTGGGATTTTTGTTTTTTACTGTGTTCTCATCCTCGGTCTGACTGTACCTGAATCTTGGGACCACTGCTGATGTATAACCAATGTTACTCAAGCTCTGGTGTAGTAATTTAAAGTGTAAAGTTGTAACATACTGCTGTGAAAACTGTGAAATCCCTGTACTCTGGTGTCTGTATTTATGCAAACAACCTCTTTTCCTCTGACTGTTGCTCTGTGCACTGTCACTCATGTTACCTGCAGCTGCAAAAATATCTCAGTAGTAACTTCTGCGTCCTTGTCTGTGTTTGTAACCAAACTCAAATAAATACACCCTACTAATTTACTCTCTTTCCATTTGTGGCTTCTGAGGGTTGGCCCTGGACACTGAGAGGGTATGACAAGCTGGGAACAGTCACTTAACAAAATACCAACCCTCAAAGGGGTTACTCCTTAGGGTCCACGTTTCAGGTGATTTAAAAGCTAAAAAACAGACTCAAAATGCACACAGATATCCTTGCCTGTCTCTGGGTAGGTCAAAAAGAGAAAATTTAGTGAAGTAGAGAAGGAATGAAATTAGTTAAAATTGATCCAGCATTATACAAGAGTTAGGGAACAGGAAATAACTACAGCTGTCTTTGCTTTAATTAACAGAAAACCCCGTGTACCTTGGAGTGAGCAGCCCTTTCTCAGGTGCAGTCCCTGCCCAGCAGCTGCCTCGGGGGGAGCAAGGGGAGGGAAAAGTGGTCAGAAAGGGGCCTGAGGCTCTGCATGGAGCCGGGGCTGGGTCTGGTCAGTGGTACCTGAGCACAGGTGTGTCAGTGGTACTTGAGCACAGGTGTGTGTCTGGTCAGTGGTACCTGAGCACACAGGTGTGTCACTGGTACCTGAGCACACAGGTGTGTGTCTGGTCAGTGGTACCTGAGCACAGGTGTGTCAGTGGTACTTGAGCACAGGTGTGTGTCTGGTCACTGGTACCTGAGCACAGGTGTGTGTCTGGTCAGTGGTACCTGAGCACACAGGTGGGTGACTGGTACCTGAGCACACAGGTGTGTGTCTGGTCAGTGGTACCTGAGCACAGGTGTGTGTCTGGTCAGTGGTACCTGAGCACACAGGTGTGTGTCTGGTCACTGGTACCTGAGCACAGGTGTGTGTTCCCCCCAGACCCCCCCTCCATTCCCCGCAGCGCTCGCTGTCGCCGCCAGGGGGCGCCGCGCGGGCCCGGCCGGACAAGATGGCGGCGGCGGCGGCGCCTCATCCGCATCCCGGGGTCGGGCCGGGCCCTCCGGCGGCCGAGGCGGAGCGCGGGGCCCCGCGGGGCGGTGGGGCGGACGGGGAGGCCGAGGCGGAGGAGTTCGGGTGCCCGGCACACTGCTCCGACCTTGCGTGGCGGCAGAACGAGCAGCGCCGCCAGGGCCTGTACTGCGACATCACGCTGGCGTTCGGCGGCGCGGGCGCGGCCCGCGAGTACCGGGCGCACCGCTCCGTGCTGGCCGCCGCCACCGAGTACTTCACGCCGCTGCTCTCGGGGGGCTTCGCCGAGTCGCGCTCGGGCCGCGTGGAGCTGCAGAAGTGGAGCTCGGAGGGCGGCCCCGACCCCGAGACGGTGGAGGCCGTGGTGGGGTTCATGTACACCGGCACCATCCGCGTGAGCCCTGGGAACGTGCACGAGGTGCTGGAGATGGCGGACAGGTGAGCGGGCCGGGGCCGGGGCTGGGGCACGGACCGGTGCGGGTGGGAGGGACCGTAAGGCTCACCCAGGCCCACAGGCAGGGCACGATCCCCAGCCCAGGCTGCTCCACGCCCCGTCCAGCCTGACCTCGGACACCCAACACTTGCGGGGTGTTCTGTTCGTTGTCCTGCAGGTTTCTGCTGACCCGGTTAAAGGACTTCTGCGGGGAGTTTCTGAAGAAGAAATTGAACCTCTCCAACTGCGTGGCAGTTCACAGCCTGGCACACATGTATTCCCTGAACCAGCTGGCCCTCAAAGCACAGGATATGATCAGGAGAAACTTCCACAAAGTCATCCAGGATGAGGAGTTCTACACTTTGCCGTTTCACCTTGTCCGAGACTGGTTCTCGGACTCGGAGATCACGGTGGACTCTGAAGAGATCCTCTTCGAGACTGTTCTGAAATGGGTTCAGAAAAACCCTGAGGAAAGAGAGAGGTACTTTGAAGATCTCTTTAAGCTGTTGAGGTTGTCTCAGATGAAGCCCACGTACCTGACTCGCCACGTCAAATCCGAGCGGCTGGTGTCGAGCAGCGAGGCCTGTGTGAAGTTGGTGTCGGAGGCCGTGGAGAGCCATGCCCTGCGCTCCGAGAACCTGCGGTCGGGCACCCTGCAGCACTCGGCCGGCGCCGCCGCGCACCTGCCGCGCTTCGGGCAGAACATGGACGTCATCATCGTCATCGGCGGCGTGTCGGAGGGCGGCGACTACCTGAGCGAGTGCGTGGGCTACTTCATCGACGAGGACAGGTGGGTCAACCTGCCCCACATCCACAACCACCTGGATGGGCACGCTGTGGCCGTGACAGAGTCCTACGTGTACGTGGCTGGTTCCATGGAGCCGGGGTTTGCCAAGACTGTGGAGAGGTACAATCCAAACAGAAATATCTGGGAGCAGGTCTCAAATCTAATCACCAGGAAGCATTCCTTTGGCCTGACTGAAGTGAAGGGCAACTTGTACAGTATTGGTGGACACGGCAACTTCAGCCCAGGCTTTAAAGATGTGGCCATTTACAACCCCGAGCAGGACAAATGGCTGAACCTGGAGTCGGCGCCCAAGATCCTGCGGGATGTCAAGGCGGTGTCGGTGGAGGACCGGTTCGTGTACGTGGCCGCGCGGACCCCGGTGGACAGCGACAGCGAGGATGGGCTGAGGGCCGTCATCACCAGATACGACACTGAAACCAGGCAGTGGCAGGACGTGGAGTCCCTGCCCCTCATCGACAACTACTGCTCCTTCCAGATGTCCGTTGCCAACACCAACTTCTACCACACGGCCTCGTGCTGCCCCAAGAGTTACCCCATTGACAACGAGGAGGCCAAGGGGAAGATCTCTGGCAGGGCCTCGGATGAAATCCTGGAGTCCTTGCCCCCCGAGGTGCTGAGCATCGAAGGAGCAGCCATTTGTTACTACAAAGACGATGTGTTCATCATCGGGGGGTGGAAGAACAGCGACGACATCGACAAGCAGTACCGGAAGGAGGCCTATCGCTACTGCGCCGAGCGCAAGCGCTGGATGCTGCTGCCCCCGATGCCGCAGCCCCGCTGCAGAGCCACCGCCTGCCACGTCAGGATCCCCTTCAGGTGCCTGCAGGGGACACAGAGGTACCCCATGCCGCAGAACCTCATGTGGCAGAAGGATAGAATAAGGCAGATGCAGGAAAGGCAGATGCAGGAGATCCACCGACACTCGCTGACCTTACGGAGAATGCCGCGCTCCCAGATCGAGTGTTAGTGCCTGGATTACCACTCGTGATGGGCCTGGGAAATAAACCCTTTTGGTAGGCTTGATATGTCTGTATATGAGGTGTGGATTTGATTTGATGCATAAAACCAGCATCTTTTGTGTAATTCAGAAGCTCAGAAGTAGAGGATAGGTGGGAATTGAGACACTGTGTGAATCCAGCAGTATTCCTTAATGGTGCCCAGGGAAAAGCTGTAGCCTGTATCGGGCTGTGAAATGTTCTGGGAGCATTAAGCCTGTTCCTTCTCTCTTCAGATCTTTGATTCCAAGGGTTTCTGTAGAGTTGGTCTCTAACAGTTCTCCTTTGAATATCAAAGATCTCTCTCTTAATAATTTAGTGGTTACATTTGTGTGTGCTTGAAAGCACCTATTTTATTTGCACTTATCTCTTGACATTCCTTTGATTCTCTCCTCAGTGACTAAACTTCACAGGATTGGTGTTGGTGTACTTGGCTTTCCCAAGTTGAAGGCAAGTGCAATAGTTCTGTGGGAAACAAAAGCACAATCTTTCTTTATGAAATGACTTCAGGATGTTTCTATGTGTATTAAGTATTTTGTATCTGTGTGTTATAGAGAGGCTGCGGAGTTTGTTTATAAATGAATGATTGGTAGGACACAAGACACTTGCTGAAAGAGAGAACTTGAGGCAGGGGATTTTATTTCAGGTGTATCTGCAGGTTTGAGTCAGTGTTTGACAGCTGAGTTAGAAACTTGGGTCAACAGCCTGAGACACAGAGTGGCAACAAGTGATGAACCACTCAGCAACACTGGCCATTCCCTTCTGTCCGTGTGGATCAGTGAGAATGGGATCACTCCATGGGGACAGAGTGAAACCTGAGGTACACGTAGGTCCTTTCTCAAATGTTGCACATGTTTTAATTCTAGTGAAAGGTGATGGAAGAGCCCCTGCTGTTCCCAGCTGTCTCTGACAATCAGAACCCTTTGCCTTCTGTGTACTGTCCCAAGGAATTCCCAGCTGCAGCTCCATGCTGAGCCCACACGTGTGCTCCTCTGGGGAAGAGAGGTGGGTTTTCAGTCTCCAAACCTCTGAATTTCCCCACTTGCTGTGGGGGTGAGATTTAAACTCATTTAAACACCTTTTGGCATTCTGAGGTGATTTTACATCCAAGTACCCTGGCTGGCTCTGGGTTTCTTCCACTGAATTCCCAGGGAATAGAATGTGGAATATTCCCTTTGATCTGTCCCACTGAGCACTCCTGCCCAATCCGAGGCGCTCCAGGACCTTCAGTTTACCAGCGGTTTCAGTGCATCCTTCCTACCTCCTTTTCTCTCCATCCTTCCCTGCATTTGAATGTTCGGTTTTCCCATGCAGCATAACTCAGGATCTTAGGGAAGGGAATGGGAGGAGTAATCTGAGTGTTCCAAAATTTGTGTAGACAAACCTTGTTGGAGAATCTGTTACTGTTCTTGTTCATTGATACTTGCTGGTGGTTTTGATGTGGGCGTCTTCACTGCAAAAGCAGTTTGAGGTTTGTTTTGTTTTCAGTTGTTTTGCTTTCTGAGCTGCTCCTTCTCCTTTTCCAGTTCAGCAGGCAGCCCAGATTGTACCTGAAACTCGGGTAAGTCCTTTTGCTGCTCAGTGTGTCAGGGTTGCTCTGATGTGTGTGTCCTGTAACTCTCCACTTCGCGGTTCAGAGGCCACTTTGGCATCAATAACTTGCCTGTTTGTGAGTGAGTCTCCAGCCTTGGTTGAAAAACCCACCAAACTGACAAAATCCGAACAGCTTGTCTCCGTTTACTCCTCTGGCATAACCATGTTGTATTTTCTTTGCCTGTTGGATTGTTGGAGCAGGTGAAGTTTACTCTGCTGGCCTCATGCAAGAGGAAATAGGTGAGTTTCAGGTGATGTTTGCAGGTGACTGTTGCCAAACAGCTCCTGCAGGCCTGTAAACCAGGGGCTGGTCCAGGGAGTTTGGCCCACAGGCTCTTGCAGGTCTGGCTGGAGGAGGCTCAGAATTGCTGCCCCTGCAGGTTTGTGATTCACTACAAATGCCTCGCAGCTCTGGTGATGTAACAGCAATTTGTGGGAGTTGGTTTTAAGAAACTTTCCCAGACTTTGCACCAAAGCAATTGAGAGGAGTTCATATCTAAAGTAAACAACAAATACATGGAGGAATAAGGACCCCATGCCCAGAGCAGTGTGAGCAAGTGAGTGCCATTTATTACACACAGCACACGGTTTATATGGATAAGGCCGCGTGCCATTGGCTGAATCGAACCTCACACCATCAATCTACAAATCCCAATTGGTTATAATCCATCTCACAAGTCCAGTGTTTTGGTGAAATCATCCTGGCTGTTTTCAGGAACATCTCTGGTGTCCTGTGGAAAACCTGAGGAGTTCTGAGAAACTTCTGGGGAGTTGCCTGAGAACTCTCAGGGAGTGATTTCTCCTTTACCAGACAACAGCAGCTGTGCTTGCTGCTTCTCAGCTGGTACCTGCCTTCAGTCTCACAGGGTCCATACAGATCTGAACTGCTCACCTTTGATTTCTCTGTACCAACAGAGTTCCACCCTGCCAGCCTGTCTGGAGGGACTAAACAAGCAGTTGGAGGGTGATAGTAGGTAACCCCACCAAGCCCTCCTGTAGTCTGTCATCAAATATGGACTGACATTTGTAGGGAGAAACACGAAGGTGATTATTTCAGTTGGATTAGGAACTAAATATTTAATGCATGGCAGTGTGCAACAAAGAGGCAAGAATAGACCTTGCAGTCTTGCTTTTTCTAAGCAAAATTGATACTGCACTTCCCAGGAGGACTTTGGGCTGATGGACAAGCTGTGTCATTTACTAAAAGCACTCAGAGACAGTGTCAGCCCAGCCTGTGCCTGGACAGGCAACCTATGTGTGCCAGCTGTGTGTGCTCGGTGTGCATGGATGGCACTGGGGGCCTGGGAGCAGCATGGGCTGCTCTAACCTTTGCTCTGCCAGTTCTGGGGTGGTTTTTTAAGCATTGGTGTTTTTTAGCCTTGACTTTCAGTGGACTGATGGCATTGATGTGGTTTGTGACTGACAGGTCAAATGATCCACCGTGGGAGAATTGCATTCACAGCTCTGGCTGTAATTTAGCCCATGATCCTGTGAATCCATAACAATTCCTTGTGGCCCTTGGCCACCATAGCTTGCTGGGTGTTTATCAAATGACCCTGTGAACAAAAGCCTGGAACTCTTTCCCAGTGTTTGCAGTCACAGGGAAGTCAGCAGGACCCCCCTGTGTGTGAGTGAGAGGGCTGCCTGCTGGCCTCACTGTCCTGGCAGTCACCACAGTGACTCCCAGGGGCCACGTGTGTACATAATGCTTTATAACCACCTGGACACTCCGTTAGTAGCCTGGGGAGGTCGGTGTTTGGGTGCCTCCCTCACACTCCAGGGGTGGAGCGAACAGCCCAGCAGTGCAGGTGCTGTGAGTGGCTGGGCCGAGCATTCCCTCGGCTGCTGCAACGGCGTTTTTCTCCATTCCAGTAAATGTCAATATCCAAACTCCTGGTTCAACATATGTGTTGTGGAATAGCCTGGTGGCTGCTGACAGACCAACTCCTAAGGAACTACAACTTTTTAGGTTGTTCTTAACCTTGCAACAGGATGTTGTAACATCCTTAGGGCATAAAGTAAATGGTTTGTGGCTTGCATTTATTTTCAGCTCTGTCCACCTTAGGTTGGGGTACAAACCATCTCCTGTTTGACAGTCCTGGGTGGAGTCTGATAAAACAGGTGCTTCTGAGGGTCTAACCCCGTTACTAATATGAATGTACACTGTGGAACTAACAAGCTGTTTGTAGACCATTAATAGTCAGATCCTCCTGGTGGGTCTGTGTCACTGTGGGTGATGGCAGCTCTGCTCTCCTGGGACATGAACAGCGGGGCAGCAGATTTCTGGGGAGCAGCACTCCCGTCCTTACCTGTGAGGTAAAGTAGCGTGTGTGTTAGGCCCTTTGAAACAGATCCTGCTGTCATGTTCTTGACCTTAAATACACTGTTCTAAAGTTTATTGTAAGAGGTGAATTAATGAAAATAAACCCTTTATTTCTCTAGCATTCTGTTGTACCTTTGATTTTTTATGTTGCTGTACAGGCTATGGCCAATAACACACATTCTGTGGTGCCATAGAATGAAAGCTTTAAATCCTAATGATTCTTTTGGCCTGTAGCAATTGTTTCTATTTTAGAACAAGAGAACACACTCCCTTCCTGCTCTGAAGACTTTGTTAGCCAGACCTGACAAAGCACAGGCATCCAGTGATGGCTGATCACAAGACTTAGCTAATGGGAACTATTTACAACGGCGAGCTCCGAGTTGAAGTGGTGAACAAGATGTCCATGGAGGTGTTGTGCTCATAGTAGTGTTGCCTGGCGATGTACTCCAAGACATTGGAGAGTCCTGGCACCACACAGCAGCTGACGGCGCTGCGGGTGATGCTCATGCTGTGGGCATCGTACCACTCGTTGGTGTCCTCCTCGTAGCACTCGGCGGCCACGGTGGTGCTCAAGCCGTTAAAGCCCCCGACCACGAACAACAGGCCGTCCATCACCTCGATGCCAAAGTTGCTGCGTGGGTTTAGCATGGAGGGCACAGCGTGCCAGGTGTTGGCCACGGGGTTGTACGCTTCCACCGTCTGGAGCCGGCTGTTCCCATCAAACCCTCCGACCTGCAAGGGCCAAAGGGACAGAGCTGAAAGGGGCCCTCCCTCAGCCGAATCCTGTCGTGCCCCCGTGAGGTGGGAGCTGCTCCTGCCTCCCTGGCTGTGGTGTGAGCATGGCAGAGAGCACAGGATTGCAGAACATGGTGCTGGCTTATTGCAGTCTGCTCCCCGCTCTCTGGGGAGCTCCCCAAGGCACTTTGTGCAACTGTCGGATTTGACTGTTCTCCAGAGGTTGGATGCTGCCCACGGAGAAGATAAACAATGGATGAACAGGCTAGATGCTGATGCTGTTGGCAGTGGCAGAAAGTTCTTTGCTGCTGCTGCTTAAACATTTTCCACATCTTTTTCTTACCAAAAAGACCATCAGCTGTTCCAGCTCTGACTTCCCTAAACCTCACATAAACACATGGGCAGCCTGGAGTTGTGGGAGCTGCAGCCATGGCAAGGACTGCAGCGCTGGGAGGGGTCAGCCCTTACCGCGTACACCTGGTTCCCGTACGCCACCACCCCGACTCCGCTCCTCCTGCTGCTCATCGGCGTGATCAGGGACCACTGGTTTGTGGCAGGGTCAAACACTTCAGCTGAGCTCAGGCACTGGTCACCGTCAAACCCTCCACAGATATACACCTGGAGACAGGAGAGAGAGGAAGTGTGAGGAGGGCAGTTAGACCATTGGTGAGAGAATGTGTTAGAGAGAAAATGAATGCTGTGCCTGGATTTCTGGGGTGTTTTGTTTTGGTTTATAATGGGAATGATAATGTCATCCTGGGTTTGAAGTAGCAACAGTGCAGGGAGCTGAAGGTAGTGGGATTTAGATCCTTGATTTCCTGAGCTCCATGAAGCAGACAAGCCTGGTATCACTCCTGTGCCCAGGAAAAGGGCTGTTGGGGGACAGCAGCGGGTCACATCTCCGCCACACCAGGTGGGTGCTGCTTTGTATGTCCAGGATTTAATGAATTGTTACAAATTTAGTGAAGGTTTATGTGAACTTTCTTCATGCTGCAGCTCCCAAGTGCTCTCCATCCTCTCCCAGTTCGTTTACCTTTCCATTCAGCGTGGTCGCGTTGGCATCGCTCCTCTGCTCGTGCATGGGGGCGATCAGGGTCCACTGGTTGGTGTCTGGGTCATACTGCTCTGCTGTGTTGAGCCGTATGTACCCATCATACCCTCCCATGGCGTAGATGAAGTTGTCCACAACGGTGACGCTGACGTAGCAGCGCCGTGAGTGCATGGGTGCCACCTGCTGCCACGTCTTCTGCAGGGGGTCAAACCGCTTGACGATGTTGAAATAATCTGTGCCATCAAATCCGCCGATAATGTAGACGTGGCCTTTCAAATAAGCTGAGCCGTGATAGGCAACAGGGCTCTCTTGCTGCCAGGGGATGTTCAGCCACTTGTCGGTGCGGCCATCGTAGGTCTCGATGGCGCTGGTGGCGCCGCCGCCGCTCCAGCCCCCGATGGCAAAGAGGATGGCGTAGGGCAGGCGTGGCCGGGTGAGTGGGTTGGTGTTGACAAAGGAGTTCTGGTTGTGTATGTTCAGGTCGTAGATTTCTGACAGGGTGCTGATGATGAGATCTTTGCACTCAGCATTGTCCTTCACATACTCGTGAGCTTTGACGTTGTTCATGAAGTAGTCGGATTGTAGGAGTGCCAGTCGAACCTGGAACATGCAAGGAGGGGGTTAGAATACTAATGCTGATGGTTTCCCCCTCAGTAGCCTTTGGGAACAGCTCCAAAGTGGTGCTGCACCCACCTTGCCCAGCAAGCAGGCGATGTGCTGCCTCCTGTTCTGCGGGTCGTGAGCGATCCACCTCAGCACAGCCTCAAACACGGCTTCTTCTCGCTTCACGTTGAGCTCGTCCTTCTCAATGATGTGTGCCAGCTCCTCAGCAGAGAGTTCTAGGAACTCCTCAGACACCTGAGACACCTCCTCGAAGTGATGCAGGAGGTACACGCAGGCGGCTGTGCGCAGCTCGGGGCAGTGGTAATAGCTGGTGAGTCTGCAGATGCCAATGCAATTCTCAAAGCACAGACTGGAACTGAGGAACTCACAGCACAGGTTGACAATGCCCATGACGTTGAACTGGTCTGCTGCAGCCAGCAAGCTCTGAACATTGTCCTCTGTGATTGGTACTGTCCCAGTATAGGCGTAATTGATGATGAGACCCATCATTTCAGCTGAAACGCCGGGGATATGATAGACCATTTTGTCTCCGCTGTCCCAGTTGGTAAACAGAGTCCTGCAAACACAGCATTGCTGCATTAAACGCTGTCCCTGGATCCCCTGTGCTTCCCGAGCCCCCAGGGCACCAGTCTGGGCACTGGCAGGAGCACTGCTGGGAGGCCTCGTAGTTTATTAGTTAATGTTTCACTTGCTGGTTGTTTGAAAAAGGAGACACACCCTCTGTCTGGGGTCAGGGAGCACCAGGACAAGGTCCCCATGCTTCTACAAGAATCACAGAATCACAGAATGGCCTGGGTTAGAGGGAATCTTAAAGATTATCCCATGCAATTCCCCTGCCATGGACAGAGACACCTTCCACTAGACCAGGTTGCTCAGAACTCCGCCCAGCCTGGCCTCGGACACTTAGGGATGGCACCTGGGCTGAGCCACAGCTCAGCTCTGGGCCACAGCTTTTCTGAGCAACCTATGCCAGTGCCTTGCCACCCTCACAGGGAAGAATTTTTTCCTAATATCTAATATAAACCTCTGTCAGTGTGAGGCTATTTCCCCTTGTCCTGTCACTCCAGGCCCTTGTAAATAAGTCCTTGTGTTTCTAGTACTGACTGACCTAAAGTAGATACTGCAGCAAGAGAGGATGAGCTTGTGAGCCTTGAATTCCACCCCATCCACGCTGATGATCACATCACAGAACCTCCCTTCCAGGCGGAGCTCGTTGGAGATGCTGCAACTCCTGTCGCTCATCTTCCTCTCCATGTTGAAGGATGACTATCTAGTGGGTGCTGAGCTATCCCCCACCTTGGAGTCAAAGCCAGTGGACCTCACTGACATGTGTGGAGAACTCTGGTGTTGCCCACAAACATCCAGCATGAACCCACTTGCTGGTTCTGGACTGTGCCCCGTGATGACATCACAACCCCGGGGGTGACCCAGGCCCAACATTCCATGGTTGCCCCCAGTCTTCACTTCCCTTCAGCCCAGGTTATGTTGGCCCTGGGTCTGCACTGTGTTGGTGGTTGCTTGGAGCCAAACCGGCCGTGAGATGCCCAGCAACTCCTCAGTACCATTTTGCGGGGCTGAAACAGTCCCCATAGGTGGGCAGCGACTGCGGAGCGGCTCAGTGCAGAGCGCTGCGGGCACGAACGGCCCCGCCGGCGCCTCTTTCATTGGACTTTTCCTTTCTCTTTCGCCTTCCCTGCTCGTTGCGACGGAAACGAAACTGCTGCGGGCGCAGAGGGGAACCCGGAGCGCGGGGGGGCCCCCGGCCCAGCACTCACCGAAGCACCCCCGGCAGTTCCGAGCCCCCGGTGGCCCCGAGCAACCCTGGCACCTCGAGCATCCTCCGAGCACCCCTGAGCATCCCCCGAGCAACCCCGGCACCCCGAGCATCCTCCGAGCACCCCGAGCATCCCCCGGCACCTCTGAGCATCCCCCGAGCAACCCCGGCACCCCGAGCATCCTCCGAGCACCCTCCGGAACCCTCGAGCATCCCTTGAGCATCCCCGAGCATCCCCCGGCCACCCGCGGCCCCTCCGCCCCCGCGGCCGCGCTCCAGTCCCGCCCCCGCTCCGGCTCCTCCCCGCGGCTGCGCGACCCTGCGGGGCCCGGCAGGGAACGGGAGCGGCAGGAGGATCGGCAGCGGGATCGGAGCGATGGTGCGCGGAGCCCACGACCCGGGCCGGAGGGACAGCGGGGGCTGGTGGGGGGTCTCGGTGCCCCCGGAGCTGGGGCGGCACCGAGCGCGGTCTGTGCCCGCAGGTGCCCGAGCTGGAGAAAGCCACGGTGCGGATCCGGCAGCCCGAGCGCGTGCGGGGGATCATCCGCACCCTGCGGGAGCAGGGGGTGGCCAAGCTGCAGGTACCGGGGCTCGGGGGGCACCGCCCGCGCTCCGCCCGGGGCGCGGCTGCCCCTTCCCCACCTGCGGCGCCTGTGCGGGCGGAGGGGGGAGAGCCCCGGGGCAGGACGGGGCTGTGGCGCCTTTTGGCTCCCGTTAGGAGGCTGGAGTCCCGCACCACCCCTCCGTCCGTGCTGACAAGAGCTCCGGGGTGGGAGGGTGAGCGCACCCACCTGCCCTGTGGCTGCCAGGGTGCCATGGAGACCAGTGACGCTGCGTGCCCGTCCTCGCAGGTGGCAGCACCTTGGGCTCCCCCTGGCTGGGGAGTGCGCTGGGACACACAGAAATTTGGTTTTCTTTCCTCTCCCAGGTCATTTCTGACTTTGACATGACGCTGAGCAGGTTTGGGTGCAACGGCAGGCGCTGCCCCACGTCGCACAGTGAGTGGAAGCCACTGTTTTTACTGTCGCTAATTCTCGTTTTGGAAGTGCTGGCACTGAGCTGCAGCAGAGCTGCTGTTAGAAAGTCTTTTGATATTTCTGTGCTACAACATTGGCGTTTTATTATGTTTGCAGATATCTTCCACAGCAGCCATGTCGTCAGCGAGGATGCCAAGAAGAAGGTGGGTGCTGTGTGCCAAGCACTGTGTCTTGGCTCGGTGGCTGTTGTCCCTGTCACCCCTCATCAGGAGGTGGCACTGGCTGGTGTGGCAGCTCTCTCAGCTGCACTGGCTGACAGGGTGGAGTGAGGAAGTGTCCAGGCTGCATTTCAGCAGTGACAGAGAAGTTAAAAAGGGAAATCGAGTTTGCATGTGCAGCTGTGGGTGTTTCAGCTTGATAAGAGGAGAAAGGGGAGGGGTGTCTGTACTGCAGCGTCTGGAGCAAGGTGAAGGTCAGCCAGGCTGCCAAGAGCTCCAGGTGTGCTTGGAGGGAAGCTGCTCAGCGACACAGTTTAGTTGCATTTTGGAACTTTAGTTGTGTTTTTGATGCTTTGGAGGACTTAAGTAGTAGTGCTGGTGATGTTGACTCTGTTCTTTTTCCCTCTCCGATGCTCCAGCTGAAGGATCTGCTGCACTATTACTATCCCATTGAAATTGATCCCAACCGGACCCTGGAAGAGAAACGTCCCCTCATGGTGGAGTGGTGAGTGCTGTTTGTGATGATCTTGACCTTGTCCTGACAACCTCTTGTCCCCAGGGACTACAGGACGCAAGGCTTGGGCTGTCCCTGGCTTGGTGGTGATTCTTGGGGATTTAGTTGTGTTTCTGACTGCTGAGGACCCCTGCCCCAGGGCTCACTGCTGCCTTTCTCCAGGTGGACCAGGGCCCACGAGCTGCTGGTGCAGCAGAAGATCCGCAAAGGTGACATAGCCCAGCTGGTCAGAGAGTCGGAAGCGATGCTGAGGTACAGACATGGGGACGTGATGCTGAGATGTGGGCACGGGGATGTGATGCTGAGGTACAGGCACAGGGCTTGGCTACCCTTAGCCCTTCTCTCCTGCCTGTGCAGGCAGGTCTCAGTACTGTCACCACACTCTGTGCTGCAGCGTGACCGATGCCAGCTTCCCTCTCTCCCTCCCTGGGGCTGAGCCCTAACAAAGTCAGTGCCATGAGCCACAGCCTGAGCTCACTCCCTGGCTGCTCCTTTCCTGCTCAGAAACCGCCTCCCCCTCCCCTGGGCCTGGGTGAGGAGCAGCTGAGGGGCTGGCGCTGGGCACAGCTCTCTGTGCAGGGTGGAATGCGGGGGCAGCTCCCTGCTTCCAGCAAAGATTTGTTCTCTGCACTGGAACTGCAGAGCCTCATCCAAGCCCTTGGCTCAGCAGCAGATTTCACCCACAGCACAAAAACATGCTAAAACTTGCTGTTACAGCTGTCCTGGCAGCGGTGGCCCTAAGGCTGGCTCAGGGACCTGGGTTTTGACTGCGTTGCCATGCTCAGGGAGGAGATGGCACCATATGTCTGGGTTTTCATGAACCCAAGTTCCCTTTCTGCATGGAATTGTGTCCTGGCAGATGTAGGCTTGTCACAGAGCAGTCTGATCGTCCTCCCAACCAGTCTGACCTGTTACACATCTCCCACATGGTTCCTGGCGGAGCCCACTCCATGGGCACACTGTGCCTGTGCCCCCACTGAGCAGCTGATGTGTTCAGGAGATGCCATGCAGAGGGCTGGAGTGCTCTGTGTTCCTGTGAGCACCCACCTGACCACTGCACTGCACCCAGAACTGCACAGGGAAGGCCACAGGAATGCTGGTGCCACAGAGAGCTCATGCTGTTTGCAGAGCTCACCCGTGTGCTTCTGCTCGGGCAGTGCTGGGTGGAAAGGGAGCAGGGCTGAGTGTGCTGCCAGCCTGGGACACCGGACACCACCCTGGGAGCTGGCAACACAGCCTTGTGCCATGGACACTCCTGCTCTAGGGATGGCTTCAAGGAATTCTTTGATCAGCTGCACAAGAACAACATCCCCCTGTTCATCTTCTCTGCTGGCATTGGGGATGTCCTGGAGGAGATTATCCGCCAGGCTGATGTCTTCCACTCCAATGTCAAGGTGGTGTCCAACTACATGGACTTCAATGATGACGTGAGTTTCTGCAACACATTGGTGTGAGGAGAGGAAAGATGTGGGCTGGGACCAGGGCTGGGATATGATTATTAGAGACACCACTGGGTTAAGAGCTGTCTGTCTGTCCTGCGTGCTCAGGGAGTCCTCATGCACTTCAAGGAGCCCCTCATTCACACATTCAACAAGAACAACACGGTGCTGCAGGGCACGCAGTACTTCCAGCAGCTGGGCAGCAGAACGAGCATCATCCTGCTGGGGGACTCCATGGGTGACCTGACGATGGCAGATGGCATTCCCAAAGTGGAGAATATCCTCAAGATTGGCTTTCTCAATGACAAGGTGGGTGTGACGAGCAGTGTTGTGTTTCCCTGCCAGCTTTCCCCAGGTGCCAAGCTTGGGGACAGCAGGGAGGGACAGGTGGCTGCTCCAATAATTTGGGGATGTGAGAGCTTTGCATGAGTTCCCCTGGGGTGTGTGGAGGGAGGTGTGAGTGTGTACTGAGCTCTTGCTGCATGTGGGGCATTGTCAGAGTGGTTATTGACCCCCTTTTCGGTAGTGAGGGCTGTGGGTGCAGTATCTTCACCCTCAGCTGTTGGTGTTCAGGGCCTCCCCCCTCCTCCCCACCCTGTCCTGACGGGCTTGCTGCAGGTGGAGGAGCGGAGGGGGAAGTACCTGGAGGCCTATGACATTGTGCTGGAGAGCGACGAGACCCTCGACGTGGTCAATGGGATTCTCCGGTACATCCTTACTGAGACGTGAGCTGGGAAGAGGCTGCCCCACAGCAGGCACTGGGCAGGGAATGTCCTTCCTGGGACACAGCTGGAGGGGATCTCCTGGTACTGGCTGGGCTCCATCCTCACTCATGCACTCGGCCCCAGAGCAGGAGAGGTGAGACAGAGGAATCTTCTGCACTCCCTGTACCCCAACTCTGCCTGGCCCTGCTGATTCTAGCTTGGATTGACTTCATCCAACTCAGACTTCATCCCACTGGGAATTCATCCCCACCACCTCCTGAGGCCACAACAAACCATTCCATGTTTCAGGCAGAGACATTCTGCACTTACTTCAGCAGCTGAGTGTAGAATGGAGATGGTTTGCTGTGGGCTGAGGACAGACCTGCCCTAGATGAAGTTTTAGTGTCACTGTGTTCCTTGCTAAGAAAACAAGTTTCTCTCCAGTCCTATTTTCTGTGGGCTTCAAAGCTCCTGGGCCACAGCTGGGATCCTGGACTGATCCTGGGCTCTCAGAGCAGCAATAGAATACCCTCTTGTTTCTGTATAACCTTTGGTTATGTGGGACTTTGGGAAGTGCACACTCTCTTCTCCACGTTGGAATAAAGATGTTATTGGCTAAAGCTGGGCCGTGGGTGGTTTGTACCCAGTGCCGAGTGGCTGGAGCTGCTCTGCTCTCAGGGCCGGTGCTGCAGCTGCCTCTGCTCCCCAGCTCTGGGTCCCTGCATCCCACCAGAGCCCCCCAGCCCTCACTGGGGCTGAAGGACCAGCAGCTTTGCTGGAGGATCCTAGCAGGGGGATTTTGGTTTCTCCTGCTGGACCCAGCAGGTGCTGGAGCCTGGAATCCCGTGGTCCCTGCCCAGGCTGGTCCCTGCACTGCTGCCCCAACATGCATAGGAATGTTTCATGGCAAAGTAACCTGACACAGGCAAACCCCTTGGGAACCAGGAGGAAGGATTTATTTGGTGCAAGGTGAGTTCACTGTGTGAGGGGTTTGCTCTGCCCTCTGCTCTACGGGATTCCTGCATTTCTCCATCCCTGTCTGCAGGACTGACTGTGCAGAGGCCTTGGGAGCTGGTGGGTGCTGGAGCTCTGCTGGTCCCAGCCAGAGAACATGAGCACCCCGAGGTTGTGACCTGCCTTTAGGCATCAAAACAAAATAGGGCTGATTGGTCTCAGTCACTGAGGGCTGTGGGGTGGGGAGAATGTGGAGGGGGGTGATGCTGCTCCCTGAGGCCTGGAGGAAGAGAGGATCTGTTTCCCTTCTCCCAGCTTGTGAGGGCTTTGCCAGGTCTTATCCCTGCAGTTTTGGGGGCCCAGACTTTTGGCATGGCAGATGCTTGGGGGCTGTCAGGCTTTCTCCCCAAGAACTGAGTCCCCTCCAGCCTCTTGTCCTGGGGAGGAGGCAGCGGAGACAGAGCAGGGACTGGGACACAAGTCCTCTCTAATTCTTCTATCTACAGAATTTAAAGTTTATATATAAAAAAACCCAACCCCAAACCCTAAACTACAATATGCTGGGGTGAAGGTGAGGAAGACCCACCCACATCCCTCCTGCCCCCCAAGACAGCAAGGGTGGGCAAGGGGGCTGGAGAGGGACCTGCAGTCACTGGTAGAGGATGAAGGCGTTTGGGGAGGGGACACTTTCTTGCCTGGGATTTTTAGCAGGGGGTTGAGTTTTCCTGCCCAGGAGGAACACATCAAAGTACCCTCAGTTAAAAAGAAAGAGGGGAAAATCAAAATCTGCCCCCCTGCAGGTTTGGGGAGGGACAGGGGCAGATTCCCAGGGCAGCTGGGATGGGACACCAGCCATGGCATGGCCAGAACAAGTCCTGTCTCCAGGATCAGCAGGGTCTGCTCCTCAGAGCTCCTCGTGAATCCTCTCCTGGTCCTCATCTGACTTCAGCTTCAGCTCCTCCGGTGTGATTTTCCCGTCCTGATTGCGGTCCTGGTTCTGGAACATGTCGGCGATGACTTTCTCTGGGTCAGAGCTGGGCATGAGGCGGCCTTTGCCCTCTGCCACCTGGGTCTTGATGAAGGTGGAGAACTGGAGAGGGAGAAATGCTGCTTGGCTCCACACAGCCAGCCCCGGGCAGGGCAGGGGGACCACGGCCCACGCTGAGCATGGCAGGGAGCAGAGCACCTGCCTGCGGTCTGTGGGTGCTCTGTGCCCACTCACCTCCTCAACAGGGATCCCCCCGTCCTTGTTGAGGTCCATCTGCTCGTAGAGGTTGGCTGGTGGCTCCCCGTGCCAAATGAAGAGGTAGCCCTCAGGAACCCCCTCCTCCATGGAGATCAGCTCCACCTCGAAGCGGAGCACGGCACTGCCAGGCACCCCTCGGGCTGGAAACACAGCAGAGGCTCCAGCACTGTGGGGAGCACAGCCCTGACCCCCCAGCCCCAGTCGGGCCAGCAGGAACAGGACCCTGAGGGGCTCAGCAAGGCTGAACTCTGCAGTTTGTCACTGCTCCCCTACCTCCACTCTCCCCGTGGCCCAGGTGTGGGGGGATGATGAGCACCCGCCTCTCCCCCACACACATGTCCAGGAGGCCACTGTTCAGCCCCTCGATCACCTTGTTGGCCCCCAGAGTTACCTCCTGGGGCTTCTCATAGTCGTGGCTGCAGGAGGCATAGAGAAGACAGTGCATGTGAGAAAACCCCTTGGATCCAGTGGACAGCTCTAAAATCCCGAGCCCTCCATCCCACCGTGCCCTAAAATCCCACATACTCCATCCTGGCATGCCATGAGGTTCCTACCCTCCATGCCAGCCCCACATCCATCCCACTGTGCCCCCAAACCTTGCACCCTCCTCCCTGCTGCCCCCTTCGCTGCCCCGTGGCTGATGCTCCGGAGCTGCCCATTGCAGAGCAGTCACTCCCAGTGCCCGCCTGCCCCAGCTCAGCACCAGCCAGGATTCAGCCCAGGAAGAACAGGTGTGCCCAGGGCACGCACGAGGAGAAGAGCCGGGTGCCATCCATCAAGGAGCAGTTGTAGTGGTAGCGGACGAAGTCGCGGTCGCGGGTGGTGACGTTGCAGCCCTCGGGCCGGAACACGGTCTCGATCTCCACCGGGTCTGAGGGGTTGTGGAAGTCAATGATGTGGACATCAAAGATGAGCACGGCTGAGCCGGGAATTTTGTCCCCTGGAGGAAGAGGATGAGGAGAGCTGCTGGAGTGCTGCAGGGCTGGAAAGGCCTTTCCCTGCTTCTTCCCCCATCCTGTGATGTGCCTGTGCCTCAGAGCCTGGGCTCTGCACAGTTACCTGCACCATTCTCCCCATAGGCCAGGTGTGGGGGGACGACCACCCTCCGCTGCTCGCCCATGCAGACCCCCTGCAGGCCCTGGTCCATGCCGGGGATGATGTAGCCCTTCCCGATGTAGGTGTTGTAGGTTTGATTGCGGGAGTAGCTGCAGCAAGAGAAGCCCCTGGTGCCATCAATCCCCCTCCAACGCTTGCACCCCAACCCACAGCCCTTCCCCCAGCCCCTCCTGCTCCCCCAGGAGCCAAATCTTGTTCCCTGGGATACAGCAAACAGATGTTGTCCTTTTTAGCCTATTTCATGACTATTACTGCTCTCTCCTCCCCCTCAATTTTCCAGGCTCTCCTTGAAGGGCAGGGCAGGACATTGGGGGTCTCCCCATGCAGCCACTTCCCCCCACACCTGGAGTCGAAGAGTGTCCCGTCCATGAGGGTTCCATTGTAGTGGTACCGCACAAAGTCCCCGGTCACAGCCCGGCGCTTGCAGGGCTCTGGCACCTCCAGGTGCTCCAAGAAGACTCCATCCTTGGGGTTGTGGAAGTCCACCAGCAGCACACTGAACACCAGTGATGCCTGTGGTGGGATCACGGTCCCTAGGGAGGGGACATGGGTCAGCCCAGACAAGGCTCCTGCTGCACCCCAGGGCCCCTGGGCAGAGCTGGGAGGGAAGGGGCCAGGACGATGGGGTGGAGCCTGGCTCACCATAGCCCTTCTCCCCATAGGCCAGGAATGGGGGAATGATGATGCTCCTTTTCTCCCCAGCGCACATGCCCAGCAGCCCCTGGTCCATGCCCTTGATCAGCCACCCGGTACCAATGTAGGTGTCGTAGGTGCTGCCCTTGCTATAGCTGGTGGGGGAAAATGAGGGTGGGGATGGCTCCAGGGTCACACCAGCACCTCCAGCTGGGCCAGTGCCATGCCAGAGGCTGGTTTGCAGATCATTGAGAGCATGGAGCGCGCTGTGTCCCGAGGCCAGGGGCATCCCAGTGCCCCGTACCTGGAGTCGAAGGGGGTCCCATCCAGCAGTGTGCCATTGTAGTGGTACCGCACGAAGTCCGAGTTCTCCACTGTGCGGTTGCAGCGCTGGGGTTTGGACAGGGTGGTGATCTGCAGCTTGTCATTCTTGTTCCAGATGTCCAGCATGACCACGTCAAAGTACAGGGTGGCGTCTGGGGGGATCAGCCCCGCTAAAGAGGCAGCAGCGAGGACAGAGCACCTTAGGTGAGACCAGCACTGAGCGCAGGTTCTGTCCCCTGGAGCCCTCCCGAGCCCATGCCAGCTCCTGGAAAAGCAGCAGAGCTCAGGCTGGGGACAGGACCCCATTCCCAGGGAAGCCCTGCTTCAGCACCACTTGCCCTGGCATGGAGCTGCCCTTTGGCCCCTTACCCACGCCGATGCTGCCGTAGCCCAGGTGGGGTGGCACGATGAGGTGGCGCCGCTCGTTCACGCACATGCCCTGCAGCCCCCGGTCCATGCCCGTGATCAGCCGCCCGACGCCCACCACACCGGCCACTGTGGCCCCTCGGTCGTAGCTGGGGTGAAGGGACAGACCCATCAGAGGTGCAGAAAGGATGAAGCTCCCAAAACTGTTGGTGCTGGTGGGGCAGAGTGGGGGAACAGGGCTGCCCCCTCCCTGGGGTGCAGGTAGCCCACCACAGTCTATGAGTCCCTGTGCTGCAGGCAGAGCCCACAACTCAAAAACATGGATCCTGATGGGCTCAGTCCTGCACTGCTGGGGGGAAGCTGCCCCATGTGGCACTGGTCAGGGCTCCAGCCTGGCCTGCATCCCCAGAACCCATCCACATCCTCCCCAGATTTCACCCACCAAGCTGGGTTGGAGGACAGCAGCTCCTGGGCTTCCTGCTGCTTCCAAATCATTTTGCATATGGCACATTGGTGCTTTATGCAGAAAGCAGGAAAAACAACATCCTGGTCTCATTTTAAAACTGCAAATTTGATTTTATTTTTAGATCTTAAAATATTCCAAGAAGTAACTGAGGGCATCTCAGATAAATTGAAACCCTTAATCCCCCTTAGCTGGCAGTGGATGCCTTCTCCTGGCAGCTCCTCAGGACAAGGAATTATTTTAGCAGTGGGTGTCCCCAGGCTTCCACTGGAGTTACTTTCTCCCCCACTGGTGCTCACAAGAAAGGCAAGACATGTTGAACTGGGGAAGAAACCTTTTGCTTTCCAGGTCCCTGAAAAACACCCATCTGGGGAATTTTTGTTGCCTCAAGGGGTTGTGGCTGAGCCCCTGCACAACCCTGGTTGTTTCTGTGTCCCCAGTTCTGCCCCTGCTCACGGTGCTGCAACCAGGGGCTGCCCCATCCCGGTTCCCAGAGCAGAGCAGGGCGATGCCAGGCCAAGGGACCCTGAGCCTGGTGGCGCGAAGGCTCTGGGCTAATGAAGGGTTTGGCCGCTGCCACGTCTCAGTGTTTTCCTGCCCGTGCAGAACATGCAGATACATGTTGTGAGCCAGAACACTCCACTTTGGGCCAAATCCTGCCTGTGCCTGGGCCAGGCTGTGCAGAGCAGCGGTGTGTGGGCTCCCCAGGGGCTGGGGCTGCTGGGGCACTGGGCAGGGCTGGGCAGCGGCTGTGGAAGGGGCTGTGGAAGGGGCTGCAGCCCGGGCTGGAGGTTCCCTGAGGCCAGCCCGGGCCCCCCAGGCTGACACGTCGACAGGGCTCCCCTGCTCCACGGGCTCGCACCAGCACCTTCCGAAAGTCCCCGTGGGGTCAGAGCTGGGGCTCTGTGCACTGTCTGGAGTGGACAGCTGCCTGCCCTGGCCTGGCTTGCCCCTGCCCCGGGGCTGGGGGACACATGCGGGGTCCCCGCGGCCGCCTGCCCACCCCGGGATGCCGCCTGGGGGCTGGGGGCGACATGCAGGGTCCCGCCGCCGCTGCCCCCCGCATGCAGCCGGCGCGGAGCCGCGGGCGATACCTGGAGTCAAACTTTTTGCCATCTTTAAAGGTCCCATTGTAGTGGTAGCGAATGAAATCCCCCATCTGCGCCTCCCGCAGGCAGATTTTGGGGATATAGTATCTGTCTATCACCACGTCTTCCAGGGGGCCGGGGTCGCCCAGCGCCGGGGCCCCCAGGATTCCCAGGAGGAGGAGGAGGAGGAGGAGGAGGCAGCGGCTGCCCGGGGCCATGGCACGGCGCTGGGGCTGCGGCGGCGGAAGGAGCCGGCAGGAAAGGCGGAGAGGGGGAGCCCGGGACGCCCCTTCCCTGCCCGGGACGCCCCTTCCCTTCGCTTTCCCTCCCTTCCCTTCGCTTTCCCTCCCTTCCCTTGTGCAGCCCCCGCCCAGCTCGGCCCTCTCGGAATTTCTGTAGACGTGTCCGCTCCCCCCGCAGCGCCGGGAACAGACACGGCGGCAGCAGAGGACGAGCCGCGGCGGAAGGGCTTGGTTTCCCCCCCCTCTTTTGTTTTACCTCTTTTTTTCCCCCTCCCCTCAATATTTTTCCCCTCTTTTTTTTCCCCTCTCTTTTTTTACTTTCTCCCTTTTCTTTCTTTTTCTTTTTTTTTTCCCTGGGCAGTTCCTCCTCCGAAGGACAGGCTGACGGAGCCATTGGAAAGCCGCTGTCCATCGGGGAGTGGCTGGGCCTGGCGCCAGGTCCAAGCACTGCTGTGCCTCCTTCTCCTCCTTTTCTTCTTCCTCTTCCTCCTCCTGCCACCGCCAGGTCATCACACCCCAGCCCAGGATGCTGCTCCTCAGTCCCAACAGTTTGGGAGAGTAAATGGAAGGTATTAAGTGTTTTATTAATGAGTCTGCTGTTGGTGGAGCCTTTACTGAATGGCAATAATTAAAAATGTGAAACTCTCCTTCTAACGGTCCTTCCCAGGCAAGTGCAGCCTCCAACGCACACAGAGATGTTGAGGACACACCCCCACTGCCCCCAAACCATGGGGAAGAGATGGGCCCTGGGGCAAGTGCCAGGTGGGAAATGCAACAGGCTGTGAACCGAACCCAACTCCTCTGAGTCTCAGCACTTCCAGGGAAAGCAAAAGCTCCAGCAAAGCACCACCAGCTCCCTCATCCTGGATCCAGGATGCTTTGCAGCCCCCCAGTGCACCACAGTGGGGCTGAGCAGCCTCAGCACTGCTTGGAGCAGCTCAGAGGCACTCGGGGCTCTCCCTATGGCACAGGGATCAGGGCCTGGCTCTGCGGCCAGTGAGCACTGCCAGGGTGGTGGCACCCCAGCCACGTGTGGTGCCAGGCACTGCCAACAGCCTCTGCTTCACGGGAGAAACCTCAGCGGCGTCCTGGCTCTTGCCCTGAGCTGAGGCATCCCTCAATGCCACAGGCCAGCTGGCGACAAAGCGGTGGGCTTGGGCCGGGGCCAGTGTGGCCATGCCGAGGCCTGGCATGGGTCAGCCCTGGGGCCAGATCTGGAACAGCACAGTGGCCTCAGGCTTGGCAAAGGCCAGCAGCGCGGCCAGCCCCGGGCACGGCCGGCCTGAGAGTCCCGCGCAGTGATACTGAGCCCAATTCCTACCAGCACCCTGCGCGCCCCGCGCAGCCCCGCGCGCACCCCCTGGCGCCGGCAGAGCCGCACTAAGACCCTGCGCGCCCGCCACGCACCGCCCACCGCACCGCCCGCCCCCTCCGCGGGGCCCGGCGTGGAGCGCTGCGCGGGGCGGTGCGCGGACGCTGCGCGGGGCGGTGCGCGGGCAGGGAACGGCGGCGGGGATGGGCAGCGCGGTGCCGGTGCCGGTACCGGGTGCGGTGCGGGCGCTGCTGCTGCCGGTGCTGGCGGCGGGGCTGTGCGCGGCGCAGTACGAGCAGTACAGCGTGCGCGGATTCCCCGCGGCCGCGCTGGAGCCGCTGCAGGGCGCGTACTCGCGGGCGCTGGCGCAGTACGCGGACGCGCAGTGGGCGGAGAGCGCGCAGGGGCTGGAGGCGAGTCTGAGGCTGCACCGGCTGCTGCGGGACAGCGAGGCGCATTGTCACCGCCGCTGCGCCGGGGAGCCCCCCGAGCAGGAGCCCCGCGAGGAGCGGGACCCCGCGTGGGAGTGGGAGCAGGAGATGCGGCTCTTCGGGCGGTTGCTGCTCCGCGCCGGCTGCCTGCGCGCCTGCAAGCGCGAGCTGCCCGTGTTCCAGCTGCGCTACCCCCCCGCGCAGACCCTGCGCGACTTCCAGCGCCGCCAGCCCTACCAGTACCTGCACTACGCGCTCTTCAAGGTGAGGTGGCACAAATGGCGGGGGACGGGGTTGCGGGTGTCCTGTGCCTATCCTGCCCCACTCTGATCTCTCCCCTCCATCCTGCACTCTCCACTCTGCCTCCCAACTGGGCACACCCCTTACCGTGTCTCACCCTGCACCCTCATCCTGCGCCCCTCATCCTGCACCTTCTCTTCAACACCGCCTTCCTGCATCCCCCCATCCTGCATCCCTATCCCGTGCCCCATCCTACACCGTCAGGCTGCACCCCTGAACCGCACACTGTGACCTCTGCTCTCCTCCATCCTGCACCCCGTGAACCTGCTCCCCCCTGTCCCACACCCTGCCCTCGGTGTCTCCTCCATGCCCCTTGCTTCACTCCCCATCTGGCATCCCACCCCCCTCCCACCCTGTCTCCTCCATCCTGCTCCTGCACCGTGGCACGTCAGCGTCATCTGGGACATATCAGGAGAGACGTGAGAGGTGCACCGGGATTGGGGGCCCCTGTGGTTGTGTCCCCCCACCCCATTAGGTGTTGTCCTGATCCCCCAAGGTCCCCCTGGCCAGGCAGAGTGTTGCCTGGGGAGGGGACACAGGGGCTGCCCCAGCTGAGGGGCCCAAGCTGGCTGCGATTGCAGTGGGACACGTGTCTGGATGCTCCATCAGGACTTGCTTGGCCCCACAGTGCAGACATGGAGAGAGGTTACATGGGGGGAGGTTTCCTAAGGCATTGCCCTGGGGTGACCCTGCATTGGCCAGAGTGGCTCTGGCAGGGGACAGTGCCCTGGTTGGGGTCCCATACC
The DNA here is from genome assembly GCF_047495875.1 of Pithys albifrons albifrons. NCBI lineage: Eukaryota > Metazoa > Chordata > Aves > Passeriformes > Thamnophilidae > Pithys > Pithys albifrons. Next base: position 737,225 of record NC_092482.1, read on the forward strand.
TGGCCGTCTGCCCCTGTGGCCCCGCTCACCTGGCAGTGATGAGGGACAGCCTGTCCCAGTCCTTAATGCCTTTTCCTCTTGCTGCTCTGGCCTAAACCCATTTCATGGACAGATCATTCCATCTCCCCATCTCACTCCCCCGAAGCTGCAACTTGAGAGCCCATAAAGTAGGAGGGGTTGGCTCGGGCTGGTGGCATTGCTGGAGAAGAGAGGATGTGTGGATCAAACCCATACCATGTGGATCACTCTCAGCTGGATATGTGGGCCCATGAGGGGCTGAGCTTTTCCCTGCCCACCATGGGTACAGAGGGGATGTTGATGTGGCTGGAGTGACGTGCAATGTCCATATTCCCAGATCTTGTCTGTCCATCACTGCCAGTGGATGATTGGGCTCGGGGCTGGCACTGTGGGTGTGGAATTGTTCCTGCCAAGGCACAGCCCTCTGCCTGCAGCTTGGGGATCTGGCTGGGTGCTGAGCCCACCTTGGCTGCAGCGTCCTGCCCCACGGCAGGTCTCTGCACCAGCTCTTCCTCCCTCCCCAGTCAAATAAGATTGAGAAAGCGGTGTCTGCTGCCCACACCTTCCTGCAGAAGAACCCAAAGCATGAGATGACCTTGAGGTACCTGAACTACTACAAGACGATGCTGGATGTGGATGAATACCTGGTTGACCTGGAGGCTCAGCCCTATGAGGTGAGGAGAGATGGGGCTGGGGGATAAGGCTCCCCAGGGCTCAGTGCATGCCTGGTCCTGCCAAACCCCGAGGGAAGCGGCCCTCCCTCGCTAAGCAGTGCCCACTTGGTCCATGGCAGCCGATATTCGTGCGGTCGGTGAAGCTCTACAACAACGGGGATTTCCGGAGCAGCGCGGCCGACATGGAGCAGGCACTGGCCGAGTACTACAAGGCGTACGAGGACTGCCTGGCCGGCTGCGAGGGCGCCCACGAGCTGCAGGAGTTCAAGGACTTCTACCCTGCCATCGCAGGTACTGGGGCTGGGGGCTGGCAGACCCCTGGGGCGAGTGGTCAGGGGTGCAGCCTCACATCTCCCCCCAGACCACTTTGTGAGCGTGCTGCAGTGCAAGGTGGACTGCGAGACCGAGCTCACCCCCAATGTGGGCGGCTACTTCGTGGACAAGTTTGTGGCCACCATGTACCACTACCTGCAGTTCGCCTACTACAAGTGTGAGTGATGGCAGGAGCAGGGCACTGTGCCCCGGGGCACCCCAGGTGCTGTGGGCCCTGGGCGGGGTGTCACCCCCGTGTCACCTGCGCTGGTCCCCACAGTGAACGATGTGCAGGACGCGGTGCGAAGCGTCTCCAGCTACATGCTCTTTGACCCTGGGGACACCGTGATGCAGCAGAACCTGGTCTATTACCGCTTCCACCGCGAGCGCTGGCGCCTGCGGGACGAGGACTTCGAGCCGCGGCCGGTGAGGACCCCCCAGCCCCCGTGCCTGGCTCTGTGCTGGCGGGGGCTGACGCAGCCCCTCTGCCCCCGCTGTGCCCAGGAAGCCGTGCGGTACCACAACCAGACAGCCACGCAGAAGAAGATGCTGGAATTCGCCCGGCAGTTCCTGCAGACTGATGACGAGGTACCTGATGGGGGGTGCAGATGGGTGCTTTTTGGGGGTGCTTTTTGGGGGTGCCAGGTGGTGTGAGTGGGTGCTGTGGGTACCTTGGGGCAGGGCCCTTTCTTAGGTGGAGCAGAGGCTGTGGATGAGGCCGCTGAGCCCCCGTGTCCTCCTGCCCTCCCGTGCTGCAGATGGAGGTGGATGGTGGTGAAGGGCCAGAGGCTCCAGACCTGCCCTCTGACAGCGAGTTCGAGGGCGAAGGTGACTACGAGGAGGGTTTCTTTGCAGAGTGGTGGCAGGAGCCCAAGACCAAGGGGGACAAAGACGACCAAGGTTCATGACACCAGGGCTGAGGGCCATGCTGCAGGGTGAGGGGCTGCTGCCCATGCCCTGGTGCCACTGAACCCTCCTTCTTTGCAGAGATCCTGTGATGGGCTGGGTGAAGGGGCGCCTGGCCCTGACAGAGCTGGACGGCAGTGGCTTTGTGACGCCATCCCAGGGACATTGGGCTTTGGGCTCCTGCCAGTCACCCTGTGAACACTCAGGCTCATGGAGGAGGGCTCATCCTGCCCGGGGTCCACAACAGGGCTGCACCTACTCTCTGGATCTCTGCTGCCCTGGCACAGCCCAATTCCCATCAGTGGAGCACCAGCAGCCCTAAACCTTTTTGCCTGCCCAAGAGCTCCCCCCAGGCCACCCCTGTCCCTGATGTCCCCAGGAGCCTGGGCCAGTGGCAGTGTCCTGCAGCACTGGGGTTCGCTGCATCCCTCAGCTCCTCCCCTGGATCTGTGGGTGGTGCATGGGCATTGACCCTGTGTGGACTTGAGGGGCTTGGGGGCTGCCCCTGCTCTGGGAGCAATGCAGGATGTTGTTGGAGCTGGTGGTGCCGCTCTCTGGGACTTGTGCTCCTGCCAGGCAATCTGCCAGTTCCCTGAGCTCGGGTCCCCTTGGACCTCCACCCCAGTGCTGCAGGGGCTCCTGGTGTGCCACGTCCCTGTGCCACCACGAGGCTGCAGCCCAGTGAGGCTGCAGTGCCTGTGGCCTGCTGTGCCTTGAATTTTCACCACACCAGCCCTCTGTAGCCTTAAGCTCTGTTAATTTAATATTTCCCCACTTGGACAGTTGCTCTTTTTTAAAATATTTACTGGTGCTGAACTTTTAATAAAATCCAGACCAGTCTTTCCACATCTGCCTCCACCGTGGGCTCCCTGGGCTGGGTGTGCTGTCCCTGTGGGATCCAGGAGCTCGTGCATGACCTGATGGTTGTTTTGCAGGGGTGCATCACCCTGACACTGCTCCTTGGGGGACCATCATCTGCTGCTGCTCTGGGGGGTGCAGCCTGTGTGCACCGATGCAGATGGGGCACACAGGGTGGGGTGACCCCCTTTCTGCCAGTGTCAGGTGTTTTGGGGGCTGCTGGTGGTGCTGACAAGCCTGTGCCCGCCCTGGGCACAAGGCACGGGCCACATGTGGCCGCTCGCTCCTCCCTGCTGCATTCCCACTCCCCTTGGAAATTGGCTGCGAGGACTGAAACCAAGAGGCTGAATCACAGCGTTGGCCCCAGGGGAGGGAAGGGACGGGAATGGAAGGAAGGAGGTGGCAGGAGGCTGCCAGCACCTCACCCTGCCCTGCCCAGAGCCCCCATTTAGCAGGCCTTGCCCAGCTCAGCAAGGTGTGCTGAGCCCCCAGACCCACAGGCAGGGCCTGGGGCCTGGGGAGGCAGTGCTGGAAGGGAAGTGCTGCCCTTTCTCTCTGGGGTGCTGGGGTTTGTCACCCGTGGGTCACAGCCCCCTCGGGAGGGCAGTGCCAGCCTGGCAGGGTGTGGTGGCGGCACCCACGCCCAGATCAGCGGGAAGTGCTCGGCCCAGGGACTGAGGTTTGTGGATCTTCCCAACAGCTGGGTGAGGGTGGCACTGGGCCCATGGGGCCTCCACCCTGCTCTGACACACACCTGGGCACCGTGTCCCCTCGCCAGCCCCAAACTCACGTGAGGGAACACGGCTCCTTGGTCCCACTCACCCACTGGCACCAGGCAGAGCCCCTCACAGCCACGAGCTGGGGCTCCGGGGTCCCTTCCCCTGCTCCCACCTGCAGCCACAGGATGGGCAGGTGCCACTGGGACCAGCGCTCCTGGGAATGCCAGGCAGGAACAGCCCTGTGGGACAGTGCCAGAGGTGCAGAGGTGGGATGCAGGGGCAGGAACACGAGGTGGGATGAGGGGGTTGCAGGGACAAGGCTGCAGGACCCCGTGGGTGACACGATGAAGGCAGCACTGCCCTTCCCTGCCCCTCTGACCCTCACCAAGAGGGAGCATAAATGAGATTCGTGGCTGTCGCCCCGGCTGTGCCCCTCTGTGCCGTGCCGGGCCGTGCCATGTGCCCCTTGCCTTGTGCCGCGAGGTCCCTCTCTGTGCACAGCCAACAATTCCCGTTCTCTGGCAAGGGCGTTGGAAGCTCCGTCTCTCACCTGCCCCCGGAGCGGAGATTCCCCGCAGGGACAGCGGGTGCGGGATGCGCGCCCGGACCCCTCCTGCTCCCCCGGCCTGGGGGTCCCGCTGAGCCCCCGGGGCTGGGACTGCCCCACGGGTGACTCGGGCGCCGAGTGACGGCGGCAGCGCCCGGCGGGACCGGTCCGGCGGGGCCGGGGGTGACGCAGCACCGGCAGCCCCGAGCCCTTCCCGAGCGCCGCTTCCTGCCGGGCCCGGGGGTCTCGCACAGCCCGGGGGTCCCCGTGCCCCCGGCCCGGCCCGGCCCAGCCCTGCCCTGTCCAGGTACGTCCCGTCCAGTCCCGCCCCGCCCCGGCCACACCTGGCCCCGCCCACTGACGTCACCCAGGTGGGACCCTCGTGGTCGCGCCCTTCCTCTGCCACCGCCTCGCCCCGCCCATTCCGCGCCACTGTCCAATCAGCTGCCGGTGAGGGGCGGGGCCGCCGCGCCCCGCCAATGGAAAGCGGATAAACACGTTCGGCGGGGGCGGGGTCGGTGTTGACGGACGTGCCGAGAAACCAATGGCGAGGCAGCAGAGCGGGGGCGGGGCGTGCGGCGGGGCGGGGCCGCGCCAGGGGCGCTGCTCGCCTTTTGTTCGGGCAGGAGCGGGCGGAGGAGAGAGACGGGACAGCGAGAACGGGGACAGCGGGGACACCGGGAGCGGGGGAGCACGGTGAGCGGGGACACCGGGCACGGGAACACCGGGCACAGGGGGAGCGCTCCGGTCAGCGGGGGCACCGGGAACGGGGGAACGCGGTGAGCGGGGGCACCGGGAACGGGCACACCGGGCACGGGAACACCGGGCACAGGGGGAGCGCTCCGGTCAGCGGGGCAGGGTACCGGGCACGGGTGGTACTGGACGCGAGAGAGGGACGGTGATCGGGACAGGGCACCGGGCGGGGACTGACGGTGAGCGGCGATCGGCGGGACCGGGCAGGGAGCGCTCCGGTGAGCGGGGACGGGCCGGCAGGACCGGGCTGGCAGAGATCGCAGCGGGGAGCGCTCCGGTGAGCGGAGCCGGAGCTGGGGCCGGGCAGCACCGACGCGGCCCCGCCGGTTTGGAAGTGCGGGGCGGCGGCTGCGGCCCCATCCTGGCCCCGCCCGGAGCCGCCGCTGGGCGGGCGAGGCCCTGGCACGGGGCTCTTGCGGGGCTCTTGCGCAAACGGAGCTGCTCCGTGCCCTGAGTCACACCTGGGGACGCCTCCTGCTGCTGTCGAGGCCGCGCCGGAGCCCCTCAGTACCGCCGTCCCCACACGCGGGGCCGGGGCTGCCCCTCGCCCACCGCCGGGCACGGGGGGCTGCGGGGCACGGGGGGCCCGGGTGACCTGGCACCCCCCAGGCTGCGGGTCAGGAGTGCTGGGCACGGCGGGGCGGGGGGAGCTCAGCCGAGCCCCTGACAGCGGATATCCGCCCCGGGAAACACGGGGGAGCGAAACTTGGCTGGCTGGCTGATGTTTGGAGAGGAGAGAGCACTCTAATTGCGTTAGCTGAGCGATTAGCTTAATTAATCAGGTTTACAGCACAGATGAAAGGGTAATGCTGAAATGTTGCTGGGAGTTGCCCGGAGAAGGCAAACGTGGGCTGTCATATGAGCAACACGGAGAGACGTGTGTGCTGGGAGGGCAGCGTGAGCGCCCACCGAGGGCACGGCTGCTGCCAGGGATGGGCCCGGGCACCGTTCCTGCCTGCTGGGCTGTGAACGCACCAGCCTGCCCCGCTCTGGCCAGGCACCCCCGGCTGCCCGAGGTCACTGGTGGGTTCCTGAGTCAGCCCCGTGCCTGGGTTGATGTTCCCTGTCAGCTTCTCCCTGTCGGAGGGGTGGCGGGGCTGGAGACACCCCGAGCCCCAGCTGGCTCCGGCCCCCGCAGCCGCTGCACCTCCTGTGCCAGCCCACATCGTGCCGGTTGTGGTGCCGGTGCCAGCCCCGACGCCCGCGGGCCGGGTGTCCGTGTGCCGGCGGGGAGCGGGGGCAGCGTGTCCTGCCAGCCGGAGGGGCTGGAGCGGCGCCGGGCGCGTTGGCTCCGGGCTGGCAGCCCCATCCCTGATGGGTGCGGTGCCCGCCGGGTCTGCTCCAGGCCCCGCTCTCGGGGGTCCGGCTCAACTGGAAATGGGGCTGGGGAGGTTTTAAGTTCCTTTTCTGTGTCCCCGTCGGTGTCGGAGCTGCCTGGAAGGGGGCAGGGCACCCACTGGAACCGTCTTTGTGCACCTGAAGCCCGTGATTGTTCATTGCTTTGGAGGATTTCCATGAAGTGTCACGAAAAACCCATTTTACTGCTAATTTGGCTTAACCAAGTTGGCCATCAGGACGGGGACGCCCGGAGCTCCTGGCGCCGTGGCTGAGGGTTGTTGTGCAGCCCAGGGGTGGCCGCTGTGCGGGTGTTGGGGCAGCCGTGGGTCCCACGCCCAGGACGCTGGGGGAAGGTGGGGCGGCCGCGCGGGGCCCTCCGCAGACAATGGCGTTCCACTCTATTGTCCGCTTGATGCGCCGTGTCCGTGCCGGCTGCAGGAAGCGCGTCCAGCCCTGGCGGGCCGAGCCGGGCTGCTCAGCTGGGTCTCCCGGGGCTGGATGTGCGAGTGGTTTGTGCCCCGCGCCCGGAGCCTCGAGCTCCGCCGGCCGAGCTGCAGCGGGGACCGTGGGGAGCGTCCCCTCTGCTCCCGGGGCCGTATTTCAGCGTATCATTCGGCGCTGCCCTAATCCCATTAACTCTCCCTTTTGTTTCCCCCCCCGAAGGCCGAAGCCCCCGCAGGCGGGCAGGCGCTGCGGTGCAGCTGCACAGCTCCTTCGGCTCGGTCTGTTCTTGCGAGGACGCTTCCCTTCAAGGCTGTGGTTTGGTGTGGGAGCGCTTGATGGGATTTGGCTTTTTATCACACTTCCAGATCTCCAGGATTTAAGCGGGCGCTTCTGCCGGGCGCGCTGCCGCTCGCAGATGGCACAGCCTGGGAGCAGAGCTGCCCTTGGCCCCGCTCCGCAGGTTGGGGGAGCGGAGCCTCTGTGCGAGAACTTGTAGAACTTTAATTACGGCATCGGTACTGAGGCTTCTGCTTGAAGGTTTAAATTAGACTGAAGTCTAATTAGCAGAAGTTACAAAGAAATGTAACATCTATTAAAACAGCACAAGCCTACCTTGGACTGCAGCTGGTGTTGCCTCACCCAGACAGGGTGTGTGGACACGCAGCATCACCCAGAGCCGGGCGTGGGTGGTGGCTCTCAGTACCGTGGAGTGTCCTGGGTGGGTCTGTGTGGATGGAAACAGCTCGGATGGCAGCTCAGGAGGACACCAGGGCTGCACTGGGCTCTCAAACCACATGCTCTGTTTTGGGAGGGCTGTCTTTACCCACCCTTTTCCCGTGGACACTGGGGAGGTGGTGGAGGACAGTGAGGGTGGGGACGTGTAGATGCTCCCCCTTAATAAAAAGGCTTAAAACTTGACATAAACATGATATCTGTGTTTAAACAGGGCCGGCTTTGGGGCCACGCAGGTCCCTCGGTGTGCAGAGCTCCTCGCCCCGTCCCCTCCCCACCTCTGGCGTGGGAATGCGGCCCGGCTCGGTGGTGGCTGCGGGGGGAGGTGAAGATGTTTCTATTTAGGCAGAGGTTTCAAATACCCTTCTAAATACGCCAGCCCCGATGGGTTCTGCTGCGCTGCTGAGACCCCGGAGGCATTTTTGCCACGCCTCGGCCGCTCGGCTCGGGAGCCCCGTGCTGGGGGTGCCGTCTGCGTCGTCTGATCGCAGCCAGGGAGTCCCGGGCAGGATCGTGCCCCGCGCCGGGGCTGGCAGCCCGCGGGAGGCGGAACGCTCGGTGTTTTCCAAATATCCCACGCCCGGCTGATCAGACCTGGGAGGCGTGACGGTGGCAGTCCCCCCCCGGGGGACGAGGGGGCGGGTCCCGCGTGGATTTTGGGGGTGGGTGGCTGGATGAAGCGCCTGTGCCTCGGCGGAGGGGGAAGGAGCTCCGGCTGCCGGCGAGAACCTGCCCGGATCGCGGTGACGCGCGGGCAGAGCCCTGGTGACAAATCATTAACTTGCTCCGACAGGCCGGGTGCTGACGGCTGTTGGTGATAATTCCTTGTGAAGCATCTGAACTTTGCAGCTGTAATGCAACTGGATGGAGAAATTAAACTGAGGCTCGGCACCTCCACCTCCCTCCCCACTGCCCCAGCTCCTCTGGCAGGGCCAGGTGGCAAATCCTGTGTCCTGGACACTGGCTGGAGCTGGGAATGGCCTGCAAGCCCCACAGCCTGCCATTAGCGTGTTCTCTAAGAACAACTTGTTCTTTGTGCTCTTTGAAACCAAATAATGTTTCTAATTTTTTTATCCCGATTGATTATTGTGATTAATTGCACCATGCCAGTTCTCTTTTCCATGGGCAAGTGGCAAATTCCTGTTTTTCCCTCGCTGTGATTCTAATGAGCTCAGCACACTTTATCTGAGGGGGGTACGTGCCCATGTGGGTCCCCCAGTGCTGGTGCCTCTGTGGGCGGTGGTGTCGGTGCCAGAAGCTCGGGAAGCAGGAGGGGAGATGCACTGCCAGAGACCCTGCGGTGGTTGTTTGGCAGGTGAATGTCCCTGGGAGGACCTTTCTGCCCCGGGGCTGGAGTCCTTCCCCCTGCAGAGGAGCTGGATGGGAGCTGTGTGGGTGTGGGTGTCATGCTCGGCGCTGTGCGTGCGCTCACAGCGGGAGAGGACTTGATGGATAACACTGTGTTGGTTTGTGATTCGAAGTGCCAAAACATCACAGTCTGGGCCTGGCGTGTGCTGGAGCTGTCAGGAGCTGTTAATTCAGGTGCTGCCGAGGCATTTCGGGACGTGCTCTGGGTTGATGGAGAGCATCAGCTGAGTGCGGCGGGTTGTGGTGGAGCCTCTGCTGGGGCTGCTCTGCTGCCAGAGCCTCCGAGCCTGATCTGGCTGTGCTCGGGCAGAGGGGGCTTTGCACGGGGCATTCAGCGGCTCAAACAGGAGCAGCTGGAGAACGAAAAGGGTTTCAAACCCCCTCCAGTGAGGGAGCCCAGGTCTGAAACTCCTGCAGGCTGCTGCCCTTCCTGAGTGCCCTGAAGTTGTCCGAGTTGGTGGGGCAGCTGGGAGCTGCTCCAGACCTGGGAGCATTTGTGAACAAAGGCCATGGGCTCCTTTGTGTGCAGGGCCAGGCCAGGCCAGTGCTGTTTCGCCTGCTCTAACGAGAGGCTGATCCCCTGCTGCTGTCTTCTCCTCATTAAACTTCAAGCTGCTCCCGTTCCCCTTTGAATTCTTCCACTCATCTTCCCTATAAAGCCCCATTGAAAGGGCTCCTGGTGCTGGGATCTGACTCAAACGTTTCCCATTGATGCTAGTGAGGTCTTGACAAGCTCCTTTCTCTGCCTGCTCCTGCTGCGTGTTCCTGAGGATCTTCTTCAAAACCACTGAAGCTTTTGTACAGTGTCTGTGGGGGGCTTTGTTAGTGGCTGCCCCAGCTTTGCCAGCCCTTGGTGTCACTTCTGGGCACCTCGGGGCAGTGGGTGTGAGTGGTAGGGGACCTCAGGGTACAGTTCTCTGTGTGCCCTTGGCCGTGGGAGGACGTGGTGCTGCGGCTGTTGAGGCCCAGGCTGCCTGAGCGGGTGGTCACTAATCCCCGGCTGCTGCAGGAAGGAGATCACTTGTGTGTAGCGTAAGTGCTTCTAAAATAGAGTCTTTTCTTGTGCTGCATTTATTGAATTGCCTTAACTGGCTCTTCCTTTTCCTTAAAAGCCTCAGCGACTGCAATTGCAGCTGCTTGCACATCCCCACCACTGAGCTCAGCCCCTCACATGCTGCGGCTGCGCAGCAGGACCCCCAGCACTGCTGCCCTCTGCTTCTGGGGTGTGTGTGCAAGGACAGGGCTCTGGGGTGGGCTCTGGCAGCCCCCACACTGCTCTGTGCCAAGAGCTGCATGTGATGAGCTCGGGCTGCCCCTCACACCCACTCACCCCGGGACCTGGTACCTTCTCCTGTGCAGCCTCTGCCTGGGGTTTGGGCTTTGGGGGATACCCAGTGCACCCACCTACTCGCTTTGTGGTGACCACTCTGGGGTCGTGGCTGCTCTCCCAGGAACCACTGCTGCCCAGGAAGCCCCTGGGCTATAGATATTTCTGCATGAAGCAGGACTCAAGCCCTCCCTGCTGCTGTTCTGGGCAGCTCAGCTCTGTCTGCTGGCTGTATCCTTCCTGGCAAGGCTGAAGGCTTCTCCAGGAGCCGGAGGGAAGGGCTGGTCAGGCCTGGGGCTGCATGTTTGCCAGAGACTTCCTCTGCAGACGGTGTCCCGGGGGGCCAGTGCTGCCTGGACACCGATCAAATGGCTCTGGGGGCGGATGAGCCGCTGGCCTGTGCCCGGCAGCCACGGGAGCTTCCTCTGCCTTCCCCAGCATTCCTGGCTGCGGGAAGTGGTGGAAGAGGGATTAACCTTCTCCTGGCTGTGACCTGCGGGGGTGGCTGAAGTCCAGCACCCCTTCCCTGAAAGCATTGCCAGGGAATGGCTCCTGCTGAAGGTGAACCCGGGTGTAACCAGCATCCCAACGCCCCTCTCACTCTCATCCCACTGAGGAGGAGGAGGGAGGACACCTGAGGACAGAGCTGGAGGACGGGGAGAAGTGCGTGTCAGCGTCTGCCCCTTACTGAGTGAAGAGCAGGAGGCGTTTGACACGGCTCAGAAAATGTCACTGCTCACTGCAGGAGCATCTGACATTTGCTCTGTTGGCCTCATCACCTCAGGTGCCACTTGCCTCTGGCCCCTGTGGTGATGAGCAAACTCTGCTGGGAGGATGCTCAGGGGAAGGACAGGTGCTGTGTTTAGCAAGGTGCCTGTGGTCTCTTCTTGGTGGCTGCTGGACCCAGTTGCCTGCTTGGAGCTCATTGGGGCTGATTGCCTGAGCTCCTGTCTGGGCTCGTGGAGCTGTGCTGGCTTTTGATGTCCCTGGGTGCCTCGGTGCAGACAGAGGGGGTGGCTCATGCATAATGCAGGGATCTGTACAGTGACTGAACCCAACTCCTGGAGGTTTGGAAAATTAAGTGCCTGTCAGGTGCCCATAAATTGTAGTGTGGATGTTACTGCTCAACGACGGTGCAGCAGCACCAGTCCCTGCCCAGTCTGGCTTGCTGCTGTCCAGGGCCCTGCCCTGGCTGCAGTGGATGTTTGGGGTTCCTACACCCCACTTTTGTGGAAGGAGCTTTCCCACCCTCAGCTCTGTTCTCCCCCTGCCCTTGTCCAGAACAGCTTTCTGGTGTACTCCTGGGGCTGCTGGGGCCAGAGCTCTGCATGCCAGCTGGGCTGGGTGATGGCTCACCCAGCTCCTGTACTGTGGTGACAGGCCCTGGCGGTGCCACAGAGTGCTCTCCTGCCCTCCGTGCTTCCTCATATGTGATTATTGCTTCTCTTGGGCTTCGCAACACAATTTGGAGGATCTGCCAGCATGGCCAGGATGACCCAGCTGAAGGTCTTGCTGTCCCAAATCGTGATGCTCACAAGCGTGGGGGTGCGACACTTGGCACTGAGGCTCTCCCAGCCCATCCCTGCTCTGGCACAGGGTGGGGAGCGGAGCTGGTTCTCCCCTTGCCCCTGGCGCCGTGTGTCACACCCCGTCCTGCCACACTGACCGGACCCTCCAGCTCCCCCCGCCGTGGGAAGCGTCTGCCCCCGCCGCCCTCCGCGAGCGGGTTCCTCTGCTGCCTGACCACCGCACTTTATGCACAGCCCGTCACAGCCGCGCTGAGCTGCCAGTGCTGCCTGACAGCACAAGAAATATTGGACTGGCAGGAGGAGCGGCCCTGCCGCGGCTCGGGGAAGGCGGCTGGGGCTGCCGATGGACGCGGGGGTTGCGGGATGCGCTCAGCCGAGGGGGCAAGCGGGGCGCTTGGTCCCCATCTGTCCGCTGCTCCCGGGAAGTAGGGCTTGGGATTCCTCCCTGCGAGCGCCAGACCGTGCGGCTGGCGAGGGCTCGGCCGCTGCTTGGGAACAGCCGGCAGCGCCGGGACGAGCCGCGCCAAGCCCGAGCGCGCCGGCCCCGCCGGTCCGCCCCGCGGAGCCGCGTCCGCCGCCACCACCCGACGCCCTGACTCAGCCGCGGGGGCTCGGCCGCGTCCCTGCGCTCCCCGGGAGGTGCTGCGGGTCCCTGCGAGCCCCGCGCTGTGCCGGAGCTGGAGCGGGGCCAGGGCCGCGCGGTCCAGCCCGGCGCAGGAATCGGGGCCGGTGCAGGTGGTAATTAGGTTGTTTGGAAGTGGGTGCTGCTGCTCCCAGGTATGCCGGGCGGCAGCTGCGCCCTCCGCCGCTTATCGCCTCTGAAACTGTGACTCATCCCGCTCCCGCGCGGCCGGGAAGGGGCAGGAATCCCGCTGGGTGCCTGGGTGATGGGTCAGCGGCGGCAGGGCTGGGCGGGCGCTGTCGCCATCCTTCCCTCTGTCCTTGCCTCTCTCCATCCCTCCTGGCCGTGCCGGGGGCCTGAATGTGGGGCTGGTGACTCACAGCCCTGCAGCCTCCGCCTTCGCCCAGCTGAGCTCAGGCATTAAGCCGTGAGCCATCCCCCTCCCCCTGCGTCCCCAAATTAAAGACAAGGAAAGCCCAGCCCTGCTCCCGGCAACCTTGGCTGGTTTGTCCTGAGTGTTGGGATGTGCCGGGTTGCCCTGTCCCGGCATTGCGTGGGGAGTGCCAACCCCCAGACCACGCCGTGGGTGCCTGTGGTGCTGAGCACTCACAGGAGAGCTGAGCTGGTGGCTTTGTCTGCTTATTTTAGGTGCTTTAGGAGCATCCCAGAGAGCTTCTAAAAAGGTTCATTTTATTCTTGGAGCTCTAGCCATGTGGAGCTTGGAGCTCCTGGCATGTCCCTGGCTCTTTGCAGGTCCTGTCTGTGCAGAGTCTTAAAAAAGTGCAGGGGCAGCAAGGGGACTCAGGAATGGGATATCTGGCTGTGGGATTCCCCTGTGCTGGGTAGAGCCTTCCCACACCCTGGTCATGATGGTGGTGAGACACGGCCTTGAGACGCAGCCATGGTTCATGTCTGAACATGAGCAGCAAAGTGCTGAGCTGTGGGTTCGTCATCCTGGTGCTGCCTTTCATCTGCCGTGGGGGAGGAGGGCAGATAGGGATCGGCTCCATCTCCTCGTGGGCTGTGCAGGGGCTGGCTGCCCCGCTGTTCAGGGCAGGAGAGGGGCAGGAGGGTGCTGTGGCAGCCTGGGCTCTCCTGGAGGCATAAGCTCTCCCCTCCCCGCCCCGCAGAGCAGCCATGGAGGTGATGAACATGATGGAGCAGCCCATCAAGGTGACCGAGTGGCAGCAGACCTACACCTACGACTCTGGAATCCACTCCGGCGTCAACACCCAGGTGCCCTCTGTCAGCAGCAAGTGCCTTGGGGATGATGACGAGGTGTATGGGAAGCAGTACACCATCAAGAAGACAACCACCACGAGTTACTGCCAGGGAGGGAACCAGGGCCAGAGCCAAGCACAAGGTAAGGGCTGCGAAGCCCAGCACATCTGTGGGCTCAGCTGCTCGGCTCCTGCCTTCCTTTTCCTCCCCCATAGCCATGCTGCTCTGGGCACTTCTCCATGCCACCTTCTGCACCCCAGGAGTTGTTGCTGCCTGAAATATTCTCCCTCCCGTCCTCCTTCCCAGCGCCAAGAGGCTCTCACGTGGGGGCGGAGGCGGCCAGCCCGCGCTGGTGCCAAGCTGTGCACACATCCGAGCGCGCCGGCGGGTTGGCTTGAGTTGGGAACAGCTGATCCTTGCCCACGGATCTGCCACCTGCTCTGCTGCCTGTCTGCCTGCTGGGAAACCCATCCCAGCACGGCTTCCAGAGCTGCCAGTGTGTTCCGTAACGCCACACCACCGGCCCAGCTTCTCCCACTGAGGCGAGAGCGATGCAGAGCTGCAGTCCCAGAGCAAAGGAAATGCTTCCCCCAGGTTTATCCCTGCAAAGTGGTGTGGTTTGCCCTGCTCACCTCTGTGGTTTCCTGTCAAGGAATAGGCCTTGGAAGGTTTATTTGCCAGCTCCCCCAAGAGTCAGAGCCCCCCAAGCCCCGTGTGGTCCCTGTGTCGTAGAGGTGGGGACCATGGGGGGTGCCACAGCATGTCACTTATCTCAGCATCCTTGATGGGGAAGGCCTTGGTGTCTTCCTTTTTCCCAGTGCTATCTTGTCCTAAGTTGCAAATATCCTTAATTTTTTAATTAATGGGCCGTGTGTGACAACTGCCTCATCATGCTGCCTAATTGAGTGTTGTCTTATCTCTGTGCTGCCATATCTGTTTACGCTTTGAAGCTGCGGCTCCATGCAGAGTGTGCTGGCACTGCTGACGTGGCTGGTGTCGCTGCGCTAAGCTCTTGCTCATCTAGTTGGGATTGGGAAGGAGGGCTGGGAGTGCTCCTTGGAGAGAGCCCGAGGCTAACGCTGCTTCCCTGTCCCCGTGCAGCGGACATGGAGGCTCAGCTGGCCATGACCCGTGCCCAGCGCGTCCGGGCCGCCATGTACCCCGAGACGGTGGAGGACCGCTCGCTCCTCATCACCACCCAGCTGGAGGGGCAGCAGACCAACGTGCAGCGCCTGGCAGAGCCCTCCCAGATGCTGAAGTCAGCCATCGTGCACCTCATCAACTACCAGGATGATGCTGAGCTGGCCACACGTGCCATCCCAGAGCTCACCAAGCTGCTGAATGATGAAGACCAAGTAAGGAACTGCTGCACGTGTCTCTGTGCTTCCAGCTGCTGCACTGATGGGATGCACTTCCCTGGCACAGCTGGACTCTTGCCGCTGTGGGTCTCCATGGCTGTGTCTGGCTCCTTCCTCTTGGCAAAACTCTGATTGTCTCTGCCCAGCACCAGAACTGAGCTCCTCTTTGCTCATGGTGTTCCCTCACAGCCTGTCCTTGCTGTGAGACCCTCTCTCACATGCTGGCTCCTCTCCCCGCAGGTGGTGGTCAGCAAGGCAGCCATGATTGTCAACCAGCTGTCCAAGAAGGAGGCGTCGCGCCGCGCGCTGATGCAGTCCCCGCAGATCGTGGCGGCCGTGGTGCGCACCATGCAGAGCACCAGCGACCTGGACACGGCGCGCTGCACCACCAGCATCCTGCACAACCTCTCGCACCACCGCGAGGGCCTGCTCTCCATCTTCAAGTCTGGTGGTATCCCAGCCCTTGTCAGGATGCTGAGGTATGTGCTGGCGGGGTGGGGGCTCCAGCGGGGATGGCAGAGCCAGGTGGTCCCTCCCAGGCTGAGGTCAGGGGAGGGGGGGACTCATGCTGCCCCTCCATTATGTGAGTCTTCCTGCTCACCCAAACAAGGGAGTGGGAAACTGAGCCTGTGGAAGTCCTCGGTGTTTGCTGCATTTGGAGCCTGCATGGGGGCAGGAGGAGGGGAGTGGTCCCCTGCACTGTCCTGGCTGTGGAGATGGGGCTCAGGCTCTGCTCTGCCTTGAGCAGGGGGTGTCCCTTCCCTGGGACCATAGAGTGTGGTGGACTGGCACTGGGTCCTGCTGAGGGGTGTTGGTAGGCTCAGGACAGCCCTGTGGGCTCCACCTCAGCCCAGTGAGCCCAGTGTTGCTCCTGTGCTGACGTGGCTTTGCCACCCTCCCACAGCTCACCTGTCGAGTCAGTCCTTTTCTACGCCATCACCACCCTGCACAACCTGCTGCTCTACCAGGAGGGGGCCAAGATGGCCGTGCGCTTGGCCGACGGGCTGCAGAAGATGGTTCCCCTTCTGAACAAGAACAACCCCAAGTTCCTGGCCATCACCACCGACTGCCTCCAGCTTCTGGCCTACGGGAACCAGGAAAGCAAGGTGGGATAGGGATCCAGCCTTCCTGTGACGTGGGATCCTGCTGGAGGGAGGCTGGTGGGACTGTTGCCCAACCTTGCACCTCAGAGATGGAAGCTTGGGAGGGAGCAGTGGAGGCCCACTCTGTTGTGTGCCACTGGCAGGGTGACCTGTATGCCAAGGGGTGCCTGGTTTGTGTCCTGGCATGATGTGGGGAATCCAGAGCAGGGATCCAAACAGCCCAGAGCTGCTGCATGCCCCAGCCCTCCATTCTTGATGCCCCATCCCTAGAAGTGTTCAAGGCCAGGTTGGATGGGCTTGAAGCAACCTGATCTAGTGGAAAGTGTCCCTGCCCATGGCAGGGAGTGGGACTGGGAAGGCTTTAATGTCTCTTCCAACCCAAACCATTTTGTGATTCTGTCTTGTAGCTGATTATTTTGGCCAATGGAGGACCCCAGGCCCTGGTGCAGATCATGCGCAGCTACAACTATGAGAAGCTGCTCTGGACCACCAGTCGGGTGCTGAAGGTGCTGTCGGTGTGTCCCAGCAACAAGCCTGCCATTGTCGAGGCTGGTAAGAGGGGCTGGGGGCTGTGGCAGTGGTGTCAGGGTGATGCAGCTGAAGGTGCATCCCACTGTGGGTGTGTGGGATGGGCAGGTGTCTGGCACAGCCAGGTGAAGCCACCTGTGCTGGCCTGGATTCCTGCTCTGAAGGCTGCTGAGGTGCATTCCTGGCACCATGTGTGGGCAGAACCATCCCAGCTGTCCGGGAGCTCTTTCCATACCACATTTGGCCTCTGCTGAGGCCACCCCAGCCCTGTGTGTGGGAGCATCGGCCAGTGGTGTCCAACCCACTCAGAGCCACTGCCTCTTGCTCCTCCTTCCTGCTGGGACAGCTGAGGGCACTCACAGGGTGGCTGTCCCCTTCCCTGCAGGTGGCATGCAGGCACTGGGCAAGCACCTGACCAGCTCCAGCCCCAGGCTGGTCCAGAACTGCCTCTGGACCCTGCGGAACCTCTCTGACGTGGCAACCAAACAGGTGAGTCCTGGCTGTGCTTCAGCACAGCGTTTTGGAGGTGTGTCCATGCCAGGTGTGGGGCTGGCCATGCCAGGCTGAGTCTAAACCCACATGTCCCCAGTCCCATGAGCTGCAGCAGCACATGTGCGTGGCAGGGTGAGGGGATGCCCCGCTGTGCCCAAGCCCCCATGCAGTGTCATGGGGGGCTGCTCACTGCCCATGGCCCTGCCTGTGCCAGGTGGCTGCCAGTGTTCCTGTGTGCTCCCAGTGTGGGGTTGAGGCCACCACGGTCACTCAGTGGGCGTTGCTGGGGTTTGCTCTGGCTTGGCAGCCCACGGGAGCTGCCGGTGGAGCCGCTGCTGAGGTGGTTGTGCCGCGCAGCTGGTTCAGGGGTAGCCCCAGCCCTGCTGTGGCGCTGCTCTCCCAACCCTCTGCTACCTCCTGATGCTTTTCCTCATCTGCTGGGACTGCTGCATGCGGATTAGAGGCTGATGCAGCCTGGAAACTATTTTGGCTGTCATGGAATGTCCCAGGGAAGATGGGGGGATGTGGTCATGGCACTTTAACTCATTCCTGCCCAGCTGCTGGCTGTTTGCTGGCACAGCTGGGACCAGGGTCACTCTGACACCACGCAGGGAGTGCTGGAGGGGGCATCGACAGTGTGATCCCAGCACAGGAAAGCTGCTGGAGAATTAACCTCTGAGTGAAGCTGCAGCTGTGGGAGTGGTTGCAGCTCATGCTGTGCCAGCACTGTGGAGCTGCAGCTCCAGCTGTGGGGGGACAGGAAAGGAGCTGTGGGGGAGTCAGGAATGCTGTGGCCCCTCCATTGCTGCCTGCTGGGGGGCATGTGTGGCCAGCTGTGGGGCTGCAGCCCAGCCACTGGCTGAGCTCATGTCTAGCAGTGGGTGTTGATCCAGCCTCTCATCCCCACTCCAACAGGAGGGCCTGGATGGTGTCCTCAAGATCCTGGTGAACCAGCTGAGCTCCGACGACGTGAACGTGCTGACCTGTGCCACTGGCACTCTCTCCAACCTGACCTGCAACAACAGCAAGAACAAGACGCTGGTGACGCAGTCAAATGGGGTGGAGGCCCTGATCCACACCATCCTGCGGGCAGGTGACAAGGAGGACATCACCGAGCCCGCCGTGTGTGCCCTGCGGCACCTCACCAGCCGGCACCCCGAGGCCGAGATGGCACAGAACTCGGTGCGGCTCAACTATGGCATCCCCGCCATCGTCAAGCTCCTCAACCAGCCCAACCAGTGGCCACTGGTCAAGGTAAGAGGCCGGAGGTCTTGGAGGGCCAGAGGAAGCTGGTGCCTGGGCTTTAGTGAGCCCCCAGCTGGTGGCCCATGGTGGGATGTGCTACTGAGGGAGTCAGCAGCTGGTGCTGTGCATGGAGTGATGTGGGCTGTTGCTGTTGCAGCCCTGGTTCCATTGGGTCGTGTCCTTGGCAGCAGCTGATGGAGGAAATGGCTTGTGCTGGTGCTCAGCCTGGGCAGGGGGTGGATCCGGTGCAGGGGAAAGCTGGAGTCAGCCTGAAGCACAGAGGGTGGCAGGACAGATGGGGAGGGTCCATCCATGAGGTCTCTTGGGGACCACATGCTGCTCTGATCCATAGTCAAGATGAATCTCTCCTTCCCCCTTTTCTCCCAGGCTACCATAGGCCTGATCCGCAACCTGGCGCTGTGCCCTGCCAACCATGCCCCGCTGCAGGAGGCCGCCGTCATCCCCCGCCTGGTGCAGCTGCTGGTCAAGGCTCACCAGGACGCCCAGCGGCACGTAGCTGCCGGCACACAGCAGCCCTACACGGTGAGTCCCCACCCCTGTGCCCATGCTCGGGGTGGCTGTGCCCTGGCATGGGCAACCCTGGTTGAGCACTTGTGCCCTGGCAGGATGGAGTGAAGATGGAAGAGATCGTGGAGGGGTGCACGGGGGCACTGCACATCCTGGCGCGGGACCCCATGAACCGCATGGAGATCTTCCGCCTCAACACCATCCCTCTCTTCGTGCAGGTCAGGGCTGGGGGATGTGGGGGCTGTGCTGGGGCACCTCCCGCAGCCCTGGGCTGGGGGCTCTGTGCATCAGGCCATGCCAGGAGCAGTGGCTCCTCACCAGCTGCTTCATGCAGCCACTGGTGTCTCCTGACAGCTCCTGTACTCGCCTGTGGAGAACATCCAGCGCGTGGCAGCCGGTGTGCTGTGTGAGCTGGCCCAGGACAAGGAGGCGGCGGATGCCATCGATGCTGAGGGAGCCTCGGCCCCCCTGATGGAGCTGCTGCACTCCCGGAACGAGGGAACGGGTAAGTGCCACCGTGCCAGGGTCTGTGCTGGGGGCTCTCTGCCTCCTGGCACTATCCCACCTGGGGCTCTTGGGGCTCCACGTGGCACCAGGAGCTGAGGCTGCTGCCCATCCCTGCAGCCACCTACGCAGCCGCTGTGCTCTTCCGAATCTCGGAGGACAAGAACCCTGACTACAGGAAGCGCGTCTCCGTGGAGCTCACCAACTCCCTGTTCAAGCATGACCCGGCAGCCTGGGAGGCGGTGAGCATCCCAATGAGCCCCTTCCCCTGGGAAAACCACAGCTGCTGGAGTGGCCCTGTCCTGCTCCAAAAGCTGCTGCCAACACCTCTGATCCAAGGTTGGACCAGAGCAATGAGCAAACAGGGGCAGGTGGGGTTGGATGGGCTGTGGCCTCAGCTCCTGGGTCATGGCACCCACTGCCCAGGACGGGTCTGGGCACCACAGAGCCCCTGAGCATCATGCACAAATGAGCATTAATCCCTTCAATTGTGCCGTCTTCTTCCGTAGGCTCAGAGCATGATCCCCATCAATGAGCCCTACTCAGATGGTGAGTATAATGTCAGCCCTTCCCGTGGGATACCTGTGGGCTGTGCTCTGGGTGGGCAGTTACCTTATCTCCACAAACCAGGCTGGTTTTAAAACGTTTCTCAGGTACCTGCCAGTCAAGCCTGCTTGGGATGCTTGGCAGAAAACTCAGCTCCTTGGGAGCACAAACAGCGTCTGCCCTGGGTGGCTGGGCTGGTCCTTAGGCTTGGGGCCAGGGGTGGCAGGTAGCCCTGGTGTCCTTTGCAGCACCATGTTCCACACGCTGCCCCAGGCAGAGGGACCAGGAGGAGGTGGCTGAGGTCTAGAGAAGTCTCTGGCTGGCAGGAGCTGAGGCTGCCATGTCCCTTCTCTGCAGAGCTGGACCCTGGCTATCGCCCCATGTACTCGGGTGACATCCCCCTGGACCCCATCGACATGCACATGGACATGGATGGGGATTACCCCATGGACGCCTACAGCGATGGCGTCCGAGCGCCCTTCGCTGACCACATGCTCGCCTAACCCGCCGCAGCCCCGTGCCAGGTACCTGTGGGGCCGTGGGCTCAGCCCTGCAGCAGGGCAGGGGCCGGGGGAGACTGGGCTGGCTGATGGCACCTGGCATGCCCGGTGTCCCTGGTGCTGCCATCAGTCAATGTCCCCATCACCCTTGGGCTCAGGAGCGCTGGTCTCCTCCCAGATCCCCCTCAGTGGGTGACAGGAGCTCCCTGCCATTGCAGGTGTTCTCTCCATGCAGAAGAGGGTAGCCCCAGAGCTGAGCATTCATGAGAAGGACTTGGGAGACAGAAGTGCCTGAGAAGACAAAACTTTTCCATTCCCACAAGAGGTTTTATTTTTTGATTTGTTTTCTTTGCTGTGGGTCTGTGGAGAAGGTCCTTCTTCCTGGGACTGCTTCAAGCACCTACTGCCGCATCCAGCATCCAAGATACTGTTTCTGAAGCTTTAAAACACAAACCCTGCACCGTTAGCAACCTTCATTGGCAAAATAGTCTTTTCTATGAGTATATATTTCTTTTTTATTTTTAATATGGTGCCAACGGCTTTTGCCGTCTTTACGTTTGTGCTTTCTGACTTCCCCCGGATTTGTTCTGCGTGTCAGTGTTCTAGGAGAGGAATCTAACACGGGAAAACCTTTTGCTTCCTGTGAACTCCAACTGAGTCAGGCCAATCCAGAGTTTGCTGAAAGCAAAGGGTCCATGTCCCAG
The DNA here is from genome assembly GCF_047495875.1 of Pithys albifrons albifrons. Lineage (NCBI taxonomy): Eukaryota > Metazoa > Chordata > Aves > Passeriformes > Thamnophilidae > Pithys > Pithys albifrons. The sequence goes on from NC_092482.1 coordinate 758,101, forward strand.
GACCTTGGGTTTAGCTGTTGGGGTGTCTGAGGTTTAATTCTTTCCCATCAGCTGTTGGAAGCTGACTTTATATCCCTGCCTGTCCTGCCAGTCCCCATAGAGGAGTGATTCCAGCATTAGGAACCGTGTCCTTGTACTGATCTCTGTTGCACATTTTAACCCATTTCCCTTCTCTTTGGTGAGTGGTGTGTTTCCGTCCCTTCCTCCCTTATCTAATGCATTTTTTAAAGAGGCTCTGGATCTGATGGTGGTTTAACACTCCGGCTGGAAAGGGATGGACAGTTACTGGAGTGTGGGTCAGGAATGGAAAAATTTTATTATTTCTGTAAGTTGTTTTTGTATAGACCAAAGCAAAAAATAAAATAACCCCTGCAGCCCTGTGCTGCCCTGAGCCTGTTCTTCTGTCGGCTGGGGATGGTCGGTGAGACACTCTGGGCAGCTGGGTTAAGGTGGCCATCGCCCTCCGTGGGCAGGGTGACCTGGGTGAGCTCGTTCCCACGCTCAGCACCCGCTTTGCCTGGCGCCAGAGCTCGGCAGGACATGGAGGTTCCCGTGCTGTGCCCGAGACAGGAGCGAGCTGGGGCCAAGGCAGCGGGAGGCGCTCGGGAAGTGCAGAACATCCTGCCCGAGCTCAGCGCTGTGGCTGCAGCCAACCCGAGCGCTCGGGGATGTGGAGCTGCTTCCTGCCGCAGCCCGGGCCAGGACCAGCACAACAACAGCAGCTTTCCGGAGCCCCGGCAGAGCCCCGTGCCCTTCCCGAGGGGTAGCCCTCACCCAGCCTGCTGGAGCAGGAGACGATCAGCGCCGGCCGTGGCTCCAGCACTGAGTGCCTCTGCTGGGGGTTCGGCCACGCCGAGCCCGAAGCCGCCCTCGGGGCTCGCAGCCTGCCCTGCTGCAGCCCCTTCCTCCTTCCCCTCCGGAGCTGCGGAGCAGGATCCGCGGGGCAGGAGCTGCGGGCGAGGGGCGGCAGAGCCACCCGTGCCGGGTCGAGCCGGGCCCTCGCTCCGCCTGGCCAATGTGCCACCCCTGCCCTGGGGCCACCTGGCTCCCGTGGGGCAGGTCCCCAGGCCATCGGCAACAGAACGGGGCGCCTGGAGGACAGTGGGATCGGGGGCGGTGGGGACGGGGGGCGACGGGAGCTGCTCGTAAGTGTCTGAGAACAAGGTTCCCTCGGGGAGAGAGAATGTACGTGCAGGAGCAGGGCCAAAATCAGCCGCAGGGCTCTGGCAATCCCGGCTGAGCTGACTCACCCGCCGGGTCCCTCTCCGCAGCCAGCGGCAGCGCAGCACCTCGGCACGGTGGGTCCCCGTCCTTCCCCGGGGACAAGAGGGGCTGGGGGTCGGGGCTGGGAGCTGTTCTTGTGCCAGAGGGGTGCAGTGGCCTGGCGTGGGTGCTGTGGATGTGGCAGGAACTGTGGGCTTGGGCCGGGGCTGCTGCCCCACAGGGCAGAGGGACAGCAGTGCCTGCAGCCTGAGTCAGGGCTACTGGAGGAAGCAGGAGAGCAGGGAGGGATATTCTGTTTTTATGGCCTGTCTCATGATGTGTTTATGGTTGGGATGGGGCAGCCACAGATGCTGCCCAGCCCTACCCTGGGTGGCAGGTGAATAGAGTCCCTGCTCCTCATCCTGGTGCTGACAGAGGATCACAGACGGACTTTGCTCTCCAAGGTGGAGCTCCTGAGGGCTCTTGCTGGCACGGCAGCTGTGTTTGCCCATAGCCAGGCAGCTCAACGGCTCCTTCCCTGCTCATTCCGCAGGCAGAGACCCAGCAAGGATTTTGAGGGGAGCAGGAGCCTGCCCTGTCCCTTCAGAGCATCCTCTGCCCCGTCTGGCCCTGGTGCTGATCCAGAAATCATCAAGTCTCTGCTTTGGTACTGAGCCCCCCACGTCAGAGCAGCTGCCATAGAGCAGGTACGCTGACCTCTCATTGTCCCCAAACCTGCCTCACGTTTGGGGTGGGTGCTGAGCTGGGGTCTGTCCCCACAGCCCCCCTGTCCCAGTGGCAGGGAGCAGGGACACCTGAGCCTTGGCTACACCATCCAGGTCCTCACCGGCTCCCAGCCTGGCAGGTGTTGGCCCTGGGAGGGTGTTTGTCCCGTTGCAGGATGCTGGGGGATATGGAGGTGCAGGATGTGTCCCTGGTCCCTGAAGTGTCACCCGAACAGCTCCTTCTCCCCAGACAGGGACTGGAGAAGGGAATTTGCTGCCTGCCAGCGCCGCTCAGGGGAGGCAGGGTGGAAGGTGCCTCTCCCCATGGCAGCCGGGCCCCCACGTAACTCCAGCCAAACTGGACACCGCAGTCCCACAGGAGACCCCTGCCCGCCAAAGCCCACTCGTCTGCCACCTCCGGGCCAGCCCGGGCTCAGCTGTCACTGCCTGGCCCCACACTGACCCAACATCTCCCGGGTCGGGCACGGGCACATGCCGTGATGCCACGACCATCACCGGTGGGTAGGGATGGGCAGTGCCAGAGGGTGGGCTGGAGGAACCAGGGTGAGGGGGCTGAAGAGCTGGGGCAACTCTGGGCAGGTCCTGTGTCCTGCCTTCATCCCGAGAGAGACCGAGCCACTGTCTCAGCATCCTTCACCCCACACCGCATCCCGTGCCCCTGACCCCAGCACCGCTTGGCCGGGTAGAGCATGGCCAGGAGATGGCAGCAGGACTCTGCCCGCAGACAGCAGGGTGGGCCCGAGGGGGGAGCAGGGCAGAGCTCGGACGGGGGTCCCTGTATGCCATCCCGCGGGGGAACTGCCAGTCTCCACAAGAATGGCTTTGGGGGCAGACCCATCTGGTGGCACCAGTGCCAAACCTCGAGGGGACGGACTGGGCTGAGGGGTGCAGGAAGTGCTCCCCTGCCAAGGCCCCCATGCACCCCACTGTCCCCTCACACTGGGCTGACACCGTGCCTGTCTGTTCCCAGAGCTGTCCAGTGAGGATGTTCCCGAGGTGGAGATCATCAGCCTTCTGGCCGAGCAGCTGCCCCGCTACACGCTGCGGGCCGACACTGTCTTTGGCTACGACCACGGCGACTGGCTGCAAGTCCCCCTGGACCCCCCCGAGCCAACAGCCCCCCTCACCCCCCAGCAGATCGAGGAGACCCTGCAGTATTTCCGTGAGTGCCTGTGGGCTGGAGAAGGTGGCAGGGCTGGCAAGGGCAGCGGGGCACACGCTGTAGGAGCTGTGTGGGGTCGGGACGGTGAGGGCAGCCCCGGAGCTAATCACCAATAACGGGATTGACGGGCTGGATTTCCTCACCCAGAACATCCCTGGCTAATTCCGAGAGCAGCTTCTGCTGAGCTGAGCCGGATGCTGGGAGAGAGCCCCCGTCTTCTCCCAGGAGCCCCTGCACATCCCTGCTCCCCTGCCCTGTGCCGTGGCTGGCAGTGGTGGGACCCCGGTGGGGTTGGCAGAGGGTGTGCTGGTGAATCCCAGTGCTGCTGTTCCCCCCAGAATGACTGCAAAGTCCCCAGAGCTGTGGGGTGTGGATGCCTGGGTGGAGACCCTCACAGCCCCCACAGTGCTGTGATGAGGCCTGTTCCTGGCATGGGGTTGGGGTTCAGCAGGGGGCACAGACAGATTATCTCTGCTTTGTTTCTGCCTCTGGCCTGCGTGTGGCGGGGACAGATTAGAGTGAGGGGCTGGGGGATGGATGTGGGGCAGAGGGAGACAGATGGGGCTGAGGCTCCCAACGCCCTGCCCACGCCAGGCTGGGCTGGGGGCGAGTCCTCTTCAGCCTGTGCTTCCAGCCTGCCCCATCTGGCTGCTCCCCTCTCTGCTCAGCAGGCACTGGGGTGTAGCCCCCCAGCCATCAGCACCCCCGACCCTGCAGTGACAGTACAAGGGCACCTGAGCCCCAGGTTCTGTCTGTGCCACAGGGCAGGGAGCACCCGGCTCTGCAGGACCCTGGCACCCCCATCCCTGCTCCATGGCACCAGCTGTTCTCTGTGCCAGACTCCCGTGGGTCACAGTTCCCCAGGTGCCAGTGCCACGGGGACAGTGTGTTGGTGTGGAGGGGGCCCATGGCGTCATCCCTTTACCCAAACCTTTAAGCTGCCGTCAGAAATAGCCCCCTGTAATCTGCTTGTGCAGACACGGGGGACCTGCCCAGAGGAGCAAATCCTGGCCCAGGGGATTAGGAAGAAGCTCTTGCCTGTCCATGCTGAGAGGTGTGCGCTCAAGCCCTTGGGGTCTCTGGGGGTGGGTGACCAGTGCTGGTTGTGTCCCTGACCTCACCAGGGGAAACACCAGTGCCAGAAGGAGAGGCCGGGACTGAGGGCACCTGCACCAGCCCCTGCTCTGGGAGGGGTCCAGTGGTTACAACAGGACATGGCTGGTGCCAGGATTCCAGCAGGTGGGGGTCTAGCAGGCAAAGGAAGGCATTGTGTCAGGGGCAGCTCCAGCCATGTCCATCCGTCCGTTATTTGGGTGCTAAGGAGGAAGGGCACTGGGGCAGGTGATAGGCACAGGCAAAGTGTGTGTTGGCATTACCAGCATCTTGCCCACACAGTCTGTGCTACGTGCCAGTCAGCTCCTCCATAATTCAGCACACCATGATTTATTCAGCTTTCCCGCCTCTGTGCTGCCACTGCACCAGAGTGGTTGTGGGGAGCTGAGAGTACCAGCCAGAGAGGGCAGGGAGCCTGGATGGGGTATGGAGGGGGCCAGGCTCATGTCAGCTCATGCTCAGAGACAGAGAGTGCTGAGTGGGATGGAAAAGCCCTTGTGGGTCCCAGCACCACACTCAGCACTGCATGTGCAGGGTTTGTGTTGACTGTGATGACAGGGGGTCCGGGCCTGGGGTGGCAAAGCATAGCTGGCCAGAAGAAGCATATCCTGACCCTCACAGGGACCCCAGCCCTGAACATGAACAGCTTTCCATAAAGGGCCCAAAACCTCTCCCTGCACCTCCCAAAGGCCAAAAGCTGCTGTCTGTGTGTGACCCTTGGGGTCAGCACTGTGGAACTGCTGCTTGGGAACCCCCACTGTCCCCTCAGCACTCATCACTACCCTTGGGGACCCATGTGCCCAGACCCGCCGTGTCCATGAGTTGAGCCCTGAGGTGGGACACAGAGCCCAGCGGCACCAGCACCCGGGGCTGAGCAGGGCTGTCCCGGTGGGTGCCCCAGCCGAGAGCCCCGTCCCGCGGTGCCGGACGGAGACCGTATCCCCGAGGTGATCCATGGGTATGGGGGGAGTGGGCACTCCCGAGCAGCCTTGGCAGCCTCCGACCCTCAAACCCCCCGCCCCGCTCCGCCCGGCCCCGCCCGCTCCGGCCCCAGTCCCGGCCCCGGCCCCGCCGCCGGGGGACGCGCTGGGCAGGTGCGCGCCGGCCGAGCGACCCTATAAATAGGGGAGGGAGAGGCTGCAGCGGCTCCGCTTGGCAGGGCACGGCTGGGTGGGCACGGCGGCTGCGGTGGGCTCTGCACGATGGAGATCTGGAGCAGCCCCGCCGCCTACGACGAGTTAAACGGGAACGCTGAGCGCGGCGGCAGCGCCGACCCCATCGCCCGGGAGCTGGAGGAAGGTGAGGGGGTCCGGGCGGTCCCGCCCCGGAGATGGGGTTGGGGCTGCAGCGGGGCTGGTCTGGAGCGACGGGGCCCGGGATCTCCGCCGGGACCGGGGCTGGTCCGGAGCGGTGAGAGCGGGGTCTTCCCCGGGCGGTGCCGTCCCCGCCGCGCTTCCGCAGCCCCTGTCCGGCCCGGGCACCCACCGCCCGCTCCCTTGGGGACCCCCGGGTTCACCCCGACTCTAAGGAGAGCTGACCCCGCTCCGGGGGCGGGAACCGGGTGCAGGGACTGGGTGAGGCGCCTCGCCAGGGCTGCGTTTGCCCGTGGGGATGGGGGGTCCCTTCTCCCGTGGGAATGGGGGTCCTCCCCTTCTGCATCCCGCACGTCCCCGCATCCCGCCGCGTCGGGCCTGCAGATGGGTGTTTACATGTTTGCCAGCGCTGCAGCCCCCGTCTCTCAGGGCCAGCCGCTCGCTCCAACCGTAACGATGCTCATGCTCTAATTATTTCCAATTAATGGCTGAGGGGCCCGACAAGGTGCAGTTGGGGACCCCCGCGGGGAGCGGGCCCTGTTGGGGTGTATAGGGGGGAGCTGAGGCTGAGGCTGGGGTTGGCCTCTCGTCCTGTGGACGTGTTTGGGGTGCGTGCCCGCTGGGGCGTGGGGCAGCACCCAGGGTAGTGGGCACTGGACGGGACCTGGGTGGCGAGCGGGGGCATTGCCATGACAACAGGCTCACCATTATACAACCCCAGCTGGGGCAGCCTAATGGGATTTGTGTGGCTGAGCCTCCCCCGTTAACCCACTTCGTCTGCACGACTGGGGACACGGGTGGAGCCCCTGAGAGCTGCCAGTGCTGCTCTGCCAGGGGAAACTGAGGCACACACCCTCGGGCCAGTGGAGCACAGAAAGGGCATCGGGAGTGCTGTGTGGTGTGGGCAGGGTGAGGGCCACAGGCAGGTCTCGGGGTGTAAGCAAGGTCTGGGGTGCAGCCTCCTGGCTCCCTGTCCCCACACAGCTCCAGTGCTGCCATCTGGGTGTGTGCCCGGCACTGCCTGGCAGCTCCTGTGGGCACAGTTGGCAGGATCAGTACCAGGGGGACAGACATTTCCATCCTTGCACCTCCTCTCCCTGCCAGCGGCCGGGGGAGGCAGGGCCATGGCTGTGGCCTGTTCCAGTGTGGTGGTGTTGGCATGAGGGGCAGCTGCCTGTCCCCACAGCGTCCTGCCTGCAGCTGCCTCTGCCCCTGTCGCTGTGTGGCTCGTTGTGTTGTGCAGCTGGAGGGGCACCGGGTGGGTGCAGGAGGCAGCATCCCCTCCCCCAGAGAGAAACTAGGGCAGGGCTGGCTCCTCGGGGGGGGGAACTGGGGGAGGGGACTGGGGACAGATTGGAGGGGACGTTGCCTGTGAGCCCGGCTCGGCACGGTGCCACCCACAGCCATTTATACTGGAGTTTCAGCCTGCTTTCTGCTGGAAATGTCACCTCCAATCCCATCTCCACTGCTGGCCTTTCCCCATCCCTCCTTCCCATCCATGCATCCTGTGGTGGGGCTGGCATTGTGCCTGTGTGGGGTGGTGGGGGCTCGGCACTTTCCTTGCCACCCCAAGGTGCACACAGGGTTGGGGGTGAGGTGTGAGCCCTGTGTTTCCCATGATGCTGTCATGGCTGTGGGGATCCCTGCCCGCCTCTGCCTGGCACCACATCGGGTGCTGCCCAGCAGATGAAAGGTCCTTTTTGGTGACCAGCCTGGAGCAGCCTTGTGCTGCCTCCCTCCTGTTCCCTTTGCCATGCAGCTCTGGGCAGAGTGGTGACACAGAGTGGGGGCAGTGGGAGGACAGTGCTGAGCCCCCAGGCCAGTGCTCCCTCGGTGTGGGGGCTCACCTGTGGGCCGTCTCCCCCAGTCCTGTGTGCTGAGCGGGTGGTCAGGATCACCAAGACCTACCACGACATCGACGCCGTCACCAACCTGCTGGATGAGGTATGTTGGACCACCCCACCTGTGTGAGGACTGGGGGGACTGTGGGGCACAGGGGTGGGTAAGGACTGGGGAAGGGATGAGTCCCAGCTGAGGCAGACCTGCTCCTTGCAGAAGGAGCGGGACCTGGAATTAGCGGCTCGCATTGGGCAGTCGCTGCTGAAGCAGAACCGGAGCCTGACGGAGCGCAATGAGCTGCTGGAGGAGCAGCTGGAGTTGGCCAAGGAGGAGGTAACAGCTCCTGGGCACAGCTCCAGGCCTTGGCCTCCTGTGTGCCCCCCCCAGGGGTGGCTGTGGTCCCCTCAGCTGTGTCCTGAAGCCCTTTGTCTCTTCAGATTGCACAGCTGCGCCACGAGGTCTCCATGAGGGATGACCTTCTCCACTTCTACACCACCACAACAGAGGAGAGCGAGCCTACCACCACCACCTCCACACCGTGAGTGGGAGTCCCTCTTCTGCCGCTCACCCAGGGCAGAGTTGCTCCTGTGGGTTGGGCAGGAACTGCCAATAGCCCTGGGGTGGCACTGAATGTGCTCACTTCCCTCCCTCAGTGGCTGTGGGTCCAACCCCACACAGCTGAGTTGTTGCAGATCCCTGTCTGGGAGCTCAGGGAGGTGGGCAGGGGTCTGGGGGGCAGTCCCATCCTGCCAGCACTGCGGGTGCTCAGTGCCACCCCTGCTGCCCCCAGGCTGCGCCGGCAGGAGTCCTCGCTGTCCCTGCAGCAATACTTTCAGTACGACACCTTGCAGCAGAAACTAAAGTGCCTGGAGGAGGAGAACCAGAAGCTCCGCATGGAGGTGGGCAGAACCAGCTGGCGGATGCCCTCGGTGCCCACTTCTGCCCTGCTCGCTGCAGAGGGACCCGAGCTGGCCCCCAGGGAGGTGGGAGGTCCTGCCCAAAACGCTCAGCCCCTCCAACCCTCCTCCAGGCCACCAACATCGCCACGGAGACCTGTCAGTACGAGGACCAGGAGCAGCAGCTGATGATTGACTGCGTGGAGCAGTTCTGTACGTGGGGCTGGGGAGGTCTCCAGGCAGTGCCCAGCACCTGTGCGTGGTTTGGGGCCGGGGGCCGTGCCCGGGCGGTGACGGACCCTGTTCCTCTTGCAGCCGAAGCGAGCCAGCAGGTCGTTCACCTGTCGGAGGAGCTGGCGCACCGCGCGGAGGACGCGGCGCGGCAGCAGGAGGAGATCACCCAGCTCCTGGCACAGGTCGCGGACCTGCAGCAGAAGTGCCGCACGGTGAGGGTGCCCTGTCTGTGCCGGGCGGCGGGGGGGACGCTGGCACAGCGCCCTGACCTGCCCGCTCCTGCCCGCAGTACGGCTCCGAGGTGGAGGAGCTCCAGCAGCACCTGAGCGCGGCCAAGGAGGTGCAGCAGCAGCTGCGGATGGAGGTGAGAGCGGGGAGGGCCGCGGGGGCCCCGGCTGGTGGGAGATCCTGCCCAGCTGCCCCCGGGACCGTGCCTGAGCTGTGCCCGTCTCCCGCAGCTGCGGGACCTGCAGGAGAAGTACGCGGAGTGCGGAGGGATGCTGCAGGAGGCGCAGGAGGAGGTGAAGAGCCTGCGGAGCCGCAGCCTGCCCAACAGCACCGTGAGCCGCTACAGCGCAGCCAGTCTCCTGCCCGTGGTGAGCGCCCGGGGACCGGGCGGCGCGCCCGGGGTGTTGCTGCTCTGCCCTCTGCTGATGTTGTGTCCCCCCTGTCCCCAGGACTCTCTGGCGGCTGAGATCAAGGGGATGATGAGGAAGAGGACTGACAGCTCCTCCTCGGACTCCAAGTGAGCGCTGGCATCGGTGGCTCGTGCTGTGCCGTGGGTTGGGGGTCTCAGGGGCTGCCTCACCCCACCGCTCCCTGCCCACAGGAGTTACCTGCGCGTGTTCGAGACGGTGAAGGCGGTGAACCAGGTGGCTAAAGCCAAGTCTTGCTCCGAGTCTCCCCACCACGTGCCGGGCTCAAAGCAGTTGTCAGCCGCCCACTCTGGGGGGGCCAGCACCCCCCACACCAGCTGCTCTGGCTCGGAGGGTGCCCGGTGAGTGCCAGGGAGGGCTTACTTGGGGCCGGGTGGGCGAGCGGCTGCCCCTGCACAGGAGCCGAAGTGCTGGTGACCTGCTGGTCACACCGGAGCAGGAATCAGGCTGGGCAGGGAGGGCTGTGAGTCTGGCACAGCCTGGGCTTCTAACGCTGTGCCCACCCGCAGGGCCGAGGGGTCCGGCGGAGCCCCCCGGGCAGCGCCGGGCCGGCAGGCCCTGGAGGCAGCGGTGCAGCGGCTGTCGGTGCGGCAGCAAAGCCACTCATGCTCCGAGCGCTCCTTCTTCGAGGCCGAGCGGGAGCGCAAGCTCTGGCGACTGAGGGACAGGGCCAGCTCCAGCGGCGTCCTCAGCCCCAACGACAGCGTCGTCTCCACCGGCACCAGCTGCTCGGGGGGTTCGGAGCTCACCGCCGCCTCCAGCTTCTCCCTCGGCTCCCTCACATACCTGCCCGATAAACTGCAGATCGTGAAGCCGCTGGAAGGTGAGGGGCAGAGGGGACGCAGAGCTGGAGGTGCCACGAGGGTTCAACCACACCAGCTGAGCACCCCCGGTTGTGTCCCCCTGCAGGCTCTGTGACACTCCACCACTGGCAGCAGCTGGCACAGCCCAACCTGGGCGGGATCCTGGTGCCCCGCCCTGGGGTGCTCACCAAAGACTTCAGGCAGCTGGACATCGACCTGGAGGAGGTGTACAGCCTCAATGACCTGGAGGAGGATGATGTGGACACCAGCTCCTTCCAGCTCCTCCCTACCTCAACACCCACCAAAACCAAGGAGCGCCCCCGGGGTGAGGGCGGGGCGAGGGGACGCGGCCCCCGGGACGTTCCCATCCTCCTGCCAAGGCTTCCCCTCTCTGTCCCCTGCGCTCTCCCCTCTTGCAGCAGCCTGTCCCTGTCACCTCCCCGTCCCCACGGGGACGCTCTGCCCGCAGCTGCGCGAGGGCCTTTCTCTGCTCTCTGCCTGTGTCCTGCTCCCCCTCCCCGTTGACCCCTTGTCTCCTGTCCCTTCCAGTGTTCCTCTCTGTTAACAACCTCCCCCAGACCCCGTCTACCTTCACCATCACCACCTGCCACATCCTCCACCCCACCACTGCGATCACCACGGTGACACCCAGGTAAGGTGCACCAGCCCCGCTGTGCCGCCCAAACTCTCTCCTCCTCCTGCCCTGCCTGGCCCTGTGCCCTCGGGGAAGCAGCGGGCTGAGCCACCTGCCGCCCCTGATGCTCTGAGAAATGCCGGCGCTTGAAGTACCACCAAATCTGCTGCTGGGCTGTTTCTGTGCCCGGGGACGTGCACTTCCCTGGGGGCTGGGACCACTCTTTTTCCTCCCTGTGCCCCCTCCTGTGCTGCAGCACCCTGAGGGGATGGAGAGCCTTCTTGAGGGGGGTCACCCCCGGGGGCAGCGTGGGCTCCTGGCTCTGCAGGGAACAGACTCAGCTTTCCTCCCTCCACGCTTGGGCATCAGCCAGGACGTTTCCTCAGCTGGGTGCTGGGCTTGACCCTGCATTAATGAGTACCAGTGATTAACCCTAATGAGACCCCCCCGGCTCTCTGGGGGTTGATGTGAGCTGGAGTTCACTGTTAGACAAAAGCCTGCACTCTGGAAATTGCTCGTGGAGCAGGAACCATGTCCCAGTCCTGCTTGGGCAGTTTGCAGCATGGGAATCTCCCATAAGCCCAAGGCTTGTTAGGTGAAGGAGAAAAGGGGATCCTGCTCTGCCCCAGGCCCTCCTGGCCCCTGCAGCAGCATCCCCTGGGACAGGGTCCCCACTGACCTCCACTTCTGCTCTTTTTTCCCCTCCAGTCTGTATCATGCCGTCGTGCCTTCTTGTGGGCCCCTTGAGGGGCTGAGCCTCAGCAGCCCCTCACCAGAACAGTCTTCTCCCACCCTGGTGCTTCACCCTGGACCCCCAAGCACCCCTGTGGGACTCTTCAGACTCTTGCTGGGACGAGATTCCCACTCAGCATCAGGAGCTGGATTGTGGTGGGCCCCCTCACTCTGCTCCCAGGACTCCCAGCACGCTGACCCCCAGCCCCTCCCTGTGCCCCAGGGACAGGACGAAGCCCTGCCCAGGAGCAGCATCTTCAGCTGGAACCTGGTGGAGAAACTGCGGCGCCTGGGGCTGGACAAGGTGGTGGACAGAGGGGAGATGTCCTATGCACAGAGAGGGCCCAGGGGGCCCAGGGTACCCTGACATGACATTGCTGTGGAGCCACCAGGCTCAGAGTGACACACATCCTCTTCCTTGTCCATCCATGGGGAAATGGAGACAGGACAGGCTTCAGCCTTCTCTCCAGGAGCTGCCCTGGGACCGGCAGCACTTCGGCATTTGTGTGGCACTTTGCCCTGACTGCAAGGACAGAACCCAGCACTGCTCCCCATGTGCAGGGGGGTGCAGGGGGTGCCAACTGCCCCTGTCCCTGCTGGGGGCTGTGCACCCTTCATAGGAGCCAGTTTCTGGCAATAAAAACTGTTCCTGCTTCTGCTGAGCCTGTCCAAGGTGCGAGGGGCAGCTCAGCCCTTCGGGGCTCTCCAGATGCTGCAGCAAAGGGTGATGCTCAGGTGGGTCCTTGGGGCACCTGCCTCTGCCAGGAGGAGACCCCCACCCCACAACTCAGGCTGGGCCCCTGGCCAGCACCTCGACTGGCTTTTAAAGAGAATTGTGGTTTAAACTCTTTCCCACTCACTGAGTAGCAATAGTAGCAGCACACACAGCTCAGGGTGTTTCTTGGGGCACAACTGTTGCTGCCACCGGCCACATCCTTCACCCCAGGCTGTGCCCTGTCCCCTGGCAAATAAATGTGAAGTCACAGAGCAATTTCTGTGTGCTGTGTCTGCTGCTGTGTGTGGTTGGGTCTCTGCCCTGCACTTCCCTGTGGGGTTGGGAGGAAAAGCCCCCTGCCCACCCCTCCCAGCTCTTCTCAGCACAGCCGTGAGTGCAGCAGCCATAGTGCCAGAGCTTTATTGCAGGAAGGGACACGCACTGAGGGCAGGGGTGCTCTGTGGTCAGCCCAGCAGCTACACGGTGTCGGCCACGTCCTCGGCGCTGCGGCGGCCGAAGTCCATCCAGTCGGGGTAGTAGTGCTCGTGCAGGGCCTCCAGCCCCTCGTCCTCGTGCACAAGCCCCTTGTGGTTGTTCAACTCTACCAGGGTAAGGGCAGCAGTTAGAGCTGACACGGGGAGCCAGGCTGTGCCCCCCAGGGGCTGCCCACCCTGAGCTCCCGGTACCTGTGAGGACGTGGGGCAGGAACTGGGACAGGAGGTGCTGCTGCTCCTGGGACAGGTACTCGGGCCAGTCGCGCCGCACCAGGCTGGGGGGGCGCTGGTGGGGGTCCCTCATGGCACCCGGTGCCTCAGCCGCCGGCCGGCACAGGCAGGAGGCCACGGAGAGGGTGAGGATGAGGCCGAAGCACAGCGTCACCTTCATGGCTGGGGAGAGACTGAGGGGGAAGGGAAGCAGAGGGGCTGCAGCTCCCGAACTAGGACATGCTCAGCCTGCAGGGAGTTCACAGTCCCCTCTGTCCCTCCCTGTGGGCCCCCAAGGCCCCTTCATCCCTCCTGTCAGCTCCCCAGGTCTTCTCCATCCCTCTTTCCTGGCTAACGGTCCCCAGGTCCCTTAGAATAGAAGTCAAGGCAAAGGGATTCATAAGGATTGAGTCCCACTCCTTGCTCCCAGCAGGGATGCCAAAAGCTAAAGGGTATGGCAAAGAGCATCATCCAGCTCCTCCTAGAACTCCTACAGGTGGTGAGAAGGGTGCTCATCCCCAGGGCATGGCTGGTCCTCAGGCCTCCCGTGTCCCTTCCAGTGGGTCCCCAAGTCCCCTCCATGCTTCCTGTCTGCTCACGAAGTCTTCTCTATCCCTGTCTCCCAGCTGGCCCCCCGTCACCTCTGGGCAGTGGCAGAGCCCTGTGGGACTCACCTGCAGGTGCTGGAGCCCAGTGGGGTGTCCTGGCAGGTGTCTCGGGGGTGTCCCAGTGGGTGTCTCTCTCTGGGGTCACCACGGCTCAGGCCTGCTTTTAAAGGCACTGCCGTGGCTGCCCCACCCTGGGGTGGCTCTGCACCCACCCACGGAGGTGTGTAAACATACACTATGTCTGTGTGTCTGTACACACACACACACATCTACCTCCATCCTATCTGTGTTCATGTTTGTACACACATACGTGTGTCTGGGGTCCCTGCTGGGGGCTGCACACAGCCAGGGGTTGTGTGTGTGTGTGTGTGTGTGAGGCCCTTCACACAGGCCCCATTCTGCAGCTCTGGGCCTCTCCCTGCACCCCAAAAAGCATGACAGGGTGTCATGGAAGGGGTGGGCACCACTCACTGCCAGAGCCCCCTGAAAATCACCTTCTGCTGCCACCCACATCCTCGTTCGATATCAATGGTTCCTCCTGCCCGGATTGACCCTCCTCTTGGCGTATTTTAGAGAACATTTGTCTCCCTCCTTCAATAAATCCTGTGAGTGACATCCTGGGCTGGGCCGTGTCCGTGTCCCACGTCCCCGTGTTCCCAACGATCGGTGTCAGGGCTGCTCAAACACCACAAAACAAATGGGCTTTGGATGGCCGGGCCGCAGCCATCGATCGCTCGCCCCACCGAGCGCCCTGCACGAGGAACAAACAGATTGTTTTCCAATTTCTGGCTTTTAATGGCTCAATCTGGACCAAATGAGCCATCAGGGTGCCGGGCACAGCAGCCACTCCCTGCAGGGCTGCGGGTGGAGCAGCCCCTTGACGCAGGTCAGCAACGGACCCGCGCCCCTCGCCCTGCCCGGCTGGGACTGACCCAGGTGGTGCCTCCCTCCTGCAGCGCTCCTGAGGGCAGAGCCAGCAGGAGAAACCCAGGCTAGGTGTGCTCCAACAGCCCCTGCACAGGCAGGAGCATGGGGATGTTTGGAGCAGCATCGGAGCAGAGACTGGGCTGTGGCAGTCTGTGAGCACAAACACCGTGGGATGAGCACAGGGGCTGCCACCACCGGCTGTCCATGCACGGGGATGGAGGTCACTGCCTGCAGCACCTGCTCCCCGAGGTACAGGCAGGGCTGGAGGTCACCCCGAGGTACAGGCAGGGCTGGAGGTCACCCCGAGGTACAGGCAGGGCTGGAGGTCACCCTGAGGTACAGGCAGGGCTGGAGGTCACCCTGAGGTACAGGCAGGGCTGGAGGTCACCTCCCTCCTCAGTGCACTCATTGCGTTGCATTAATTGCAGCAATTTGGTTTCCAAGAGCAAAGTCTCCTGGCAGGGAAGCAGCAGCAGAGTGAACCCAACGCTCCTGCCAGCCCGGGGGAGATGGGGGATTGTGGCACCGGGTGAGCAGCTGTGACCTCTCTGAGCTGCCATGAGAAGTGCCAGGGTGGGAGCAGCTTCCCAGGACACCCACCACCACCCGCCCAGGAACAACAGGGAGGGAAACCTGGGCATTTTCTGTGCACTCAGATTTCAGTACATTGCATGTTGCTCTCGTGCAGGAGGCACTGCCAGACCCCGTTCAGAGCTGCCACTGCCATTTCACCCCACCAGACTCTGTTCTTGTTGTTGACTGGAGCTCAGAGGCAGAGCCTGACCGGGGTGGTGGAACCTCCCCCTCCTCCCCGCAGTGGTTTTCAGGAAGCACAAGTGCTGATCCTGCCCACAGCACTGCCAGGAACACAAGCCCAAGAGCTGGTTCGAGGGTTACTGTGCCCAGGCAGTGAATGACTCAGCATCCACCACCCCCAGGCTGTTCCCTCAGCTCTGGGCAGGAGCAGCAGGGACAGGACCGAGACAGCTCAGCTTCCCCTGCCTGCAGCACGTCAGAGGGGGGCACAGGCCCCAGGCCCCTGCAGACCCCCAGCAGAAGGAAATCCCACCAGCCCCTGAGCCCTGAGCCCACACCACTGCTGGGAGAAGGGAAGTGCTTTGGCTCCAGGGAGTGATGGAACCCACCACGCACGGGCTTTTGAAAACCAGTTTTATTTAAATAAGACTTTAAATACATTACATAAAACATTAAAAATTAAACCAAAGCTGTTCTTACTGCACAGGGTATGATGCAGCAGTGCTATGGACACAAAGCTCTGCAGCTCCAGCTACAAGAATGCTCCTCACATTGGTCCAACACTGATCACTTGTCACAAGTTCAGCCCCTGGGATGGTTCCTTCCCGGGCCTGGCCCCTCAGGGCTCGCCAGGACCAGCACCTGAGCCGCAGCCAGCCAGCCTCCAACTCACTCTTCTGCCACTCTTGTTCCAAGCCAAGCTTCCCCAAATCCCTGTGCCACTGGGAGCCAGCACTGCCCAGAGGGACAGCACCATGTCCCCGTGCCACAGCTCAGCTCGGGGCCCTGGCTGGGCAGGGCAGGATTCCCGTCCTCCACGCTGGAAGTGCAGCTGGACTGAGGAGCCATCCGGGCAGGCGGTCCCTGGGCCGAGCTGGGCACAGCTGGTACCTTGGGCTCCAGGCTGGACGGGGCCACTGCCCACCTGAGCTCTGGGAAATGAGGGACAGGCAGACGGGATAGCATGGGCTCGTGTCAGTTTATTACATCACCAATTACACCAGTCCAGACTCGAGAGTGGACCTAAGATTGTTACATTACACAAACCGGCTGCTTTTAAACTTATGACAAAGGACAGGTGGGTATTTCATGGTAAGGAAATCTTCTTGCATAAAGCTCCAGTGGCCCACAGGCACTTAAAACCCGTGGACTTTCAGCTGGTCGTCTTTAGCCAGTCCAATCTGCAAGACAGAAAACCCATTTATAACACAGAGCGAGGCCTCTGTGCCTCCCCACACCACCCATGCCCAGAATGGGCACATTCCTGCTCCCCCTGAGCAGGGAAGGAAGGTGAGACTCCACTGCAAACCCCGCTGGGTGGAATTTGCCTCGAGCAAGGACTGAGGCAGAACAGAATGAACCAGCTGCCCCAGGGTGTCCTACCTCCACGAGGAACTGGCAGATGTTCTTGCGCTGGTCACCCTGCAACTGAATCACTTCTCCATATTCGGGGTGCTCAATCACAGTTCCATTGCAGGCAAATTTCTGCAGCAAAGAGCCAAAGCCTCCTTAGCACCACATCACCCCCCCTGCCAGGCCTGCCCGGCCCCCACACGCACCTTCTTGAAGGCCTTCACCAGTTTCTTTTTATCGTAGTCATCCGCGATGCCCTGGACTGTGGTGAGGGTCTTCCTGCCGTTGCGCTGCTGGATCCTTATATGGATGTAGTCCTCAGTGCCGGCCGGGAGCAGGTCATCACCCTTACTTGCATCCGCAAAGGGGTCTGCGGGGAGCGCCGTCAGGCCCCGCCCCGCCGCGCCCCATTGGCCGCCGCGCCCGCCGAACGCGCCCCATTGGCCGCCGCGCCCGCCGAACGCGCCCCATTGGCCGCCGCGCCCGCCCGTCACCCGCCGGCCCCGCCTCCGCCCCAACTGCCCGCCCCACGATGGCCCCGCCCCTGTCCCCACCCCATTGGCCGCCCCGCCTGCCCATCACGGCCGGGCCCCGCCCTCCCCCCCCCCCCCCCCGGCTGACGCAACCGCCGGAATCGCAACTGCGCCACGGGGCGGGGCCGGGGCGGGGCCGCGCTGCCCGGGCCGCGCCGCACAAAGGCCTCACCGAAGGGCTGGAGGTTCTGGATAGCGGACATACGATACGCTTCCCTTCCCTCGGCGGAGGCGGCGGCGTTGGCGGCGTTGGGGGCGGCTGTGGCTGTGGCTGTGGCGGCGGCGCGGGCGGAGGATGCTCTCGCGGCGGCGGCTCGAGGCGCTGTCAGGGGGGCGGGACCGCCGCCGCCCGCTTATATACCGCTCGTGTGACGTCAGCGCGCACGGCGAGCGAGGGCGGTGATTGGTCGCCGCGCGGGGGCGTCGGGACGCAACGGCCGCGCCCCGGCTGGCGCGGCGGGCGCCGGGCGCATGCGCGGGAGGGGGGGGGGGCCGGCGGCGCGCGGGGCGGCGCGTGCGCAGTGCGGGTCTGGGCCCGGCCCGGTCCCCCCGCCGGGCCCGCGGACCCCCCGGACCCCAAACCTCTCAGATCCCCGCGGTGTGCCCACCCAGCCCCTCCTGGCGCTCCCCAGGGCCCTCCTGGCGCCCCAAACACCTTCAACGTGTCCCCCAAATCTCCTGGAACCCCAGAATCCCCTCAGGACTCCCCCATCACCGGGCCCCCATGGCCTGGCGGGGCCAGCGCAGCCCGAGCCCAGTCACGGTGCCCGCCAAGGGGCACTGCCCGGGCTCGGTAACGGGTGGCACACGAGTGTGCCCAGGAGCCGGGCCCGTGAGCCCACCAGGGCCTGCAGCAGGGGCAGTGGGGACTGGTGGGCTCAGGGTTAATCCTGCTCCTGAGTCCCAGGCTGGGGGCCCAGGGCCTGGCGCTGGGTGCTCAGGCTGAGCTGCCAACACAGACGTGGCACCCCTGCTGTGGGTGAAGCCCCCAGGCCGGTGGGTCTGTCCACAGCGGCTTAGCCCAGTGGGGGCTGCAGGCACAGGGACATCCCACCCCACTGAGACCTGAACAGGGGCTAAAAATACCCCGAGACTCCAGAGAGGAAGAACAGTAAATCCCCTACACAATTATCGGCATCAAAGGCCTTCCAGGTCCAGCCAGAGCATGAACTTTCCTCTGGGAGCAAGTTAGAGGTGCACAGGGGTGGGAATGTCATCCCTGGGAGATGTGGGACTGCTGGGCTGTGCCTGCTGGGCTGTACCTGCTGGGCTGTACCTGCTGGGCTGTACCTGCTGGGCTGTGCCTGCTGGGCTGTGCCTGCTGGGCTGTACCTGCTGGGCTGTGCCTGCTGGGCTGTACCTGCTGGGCTGTACCTGCTGGGCTGTGCCTGCTGGGCTGTACCTGCTGGGCTGGGCATCACTTGCCTGCAGCTCCTCAGCTCCATTGTGCTCTCTGTGGCCTCAGTTGCTGTGCAGGTGTCCCTGCCTGGTGCTGGTGCCATCTCTGGGGCACACTGTGGGTTTGGCAGGTTTTTGGCAGGTTATTGGCAGCTGGCTGTGCTGCCATCTGTGGCTCTGGAAGCTGCCACATGCTCTGATGTTGCATCATTCTTAGGGGGTTTATTTAAGATAAAGGCAAGTGGTTCCTCTTGCACCAGGCAGGGGGTCATTTGTGCTGCCATATTTCAGTGTCTCTGTTTCTGAAGCACTTTACACTTCTGTTTGTGACAGATCAGCTGAAGAACTGGCTCAGATTTTCATTAAAATGTGCATTTGCTCCACGACCACCATGAACAAGCAGATGGCTGCTCTCTCTCCTTTTTCCTGCTCAGATTCTCCTCCTCTCCCATAGAAGGAGCCCTCTCTCGCAGCCACACGGTGGAGTAGCCAGACAGGGGAAGCAATTAGAGGCCTGCACTGCACCTCCCTGCTGGAGGCATTTCCAAGTCCTCGTGCAGCCAAAGGGCTGCTTTTCACAGTCAACACCAAACACTCGAGCAGAGCCATTGGTACCTCCAGTCTGGTGTCAGCTCTGGGCAGACCAGCCCTGCTGCTGAGCCAGAGTGCCCAAGATGCCCCAGAGAGTTGATCTATCAGTGTCACTTCAGGTCCACAGTGTCCCTGTGGCACACCCTGGTCGTGCCCGCACTGCTGCCCACCAGAGCCTTTGGTCCAGCACCAAAAGAGGAGTGTGTGTCAGGCACCAGAGCCGAGCCCATCGCTGGGCGAGGGCTGAGCACCACAAGGGAAGGGTTAACATCAGATTTTGTCCTTCAGAGCAGGACTCAGAGCTGGCATCTGCAGTCACGAGTGGCTATGGCTGAGCCCCCTGCACCCTCCTCACCTCTGCCCATCTCTGGGTGCTGGTCCCGACCTGCCCTGCCCGAGGAGGTGCCGCTCGTGGCTCCCCACGAGGTGGCAATGCTGGTCTCCTGCAGGAGCAGCTCTGGAAGCAGCCTCGAGCTGCTGCCGTGTCCTTGTGTCCCTGTGCCCTTGTGTCCCTGTGCCCCTGTGCCCAGCCCCGGCAGACAATCGCCCCCTGTGCCCCCGGGCTGTGTGCGGGGCCGTGGCAGGGCCAGCTGACCCACCAGTGTGGGCTCAGGGGCAGCAGGAGGAGCAGAGGGACCCAGAGCCACCTGTGTCCTGTGACACCTGCGCTGGCACTGCTCACTGGAAGGCACAGTCGTTCTGAGGGCTGGGGGTGGCTCCTGGGCACCACTGTGTCCCTTGGCAGCGAGTGGCGAGGGCAGGGCCTGCCCAGCACTGTGGTCCTGCCAGTCCTGGGGGTCTCGGGAGTGGGGAACTCCCATGTGCCCATGTGTGTGGCACAACAGGACCAGAGAGCCCAGGGTGATGCAGCTCAACCCTGTGCATGGGGGTCCTGCAGTAGCACCCTTGGGGGGTCCTGCAGTAGCACCCTTGGGGGCTCCCGGTGGCCCTTGGTGGGTGACCAGCCCAGGGTCACTGCAGGTCTCTCCCTGTTGGGTCCTGCAAGGCCATTTCCCCCTGTGCTCTGAGGTGAGGAGTCTTGGTGCCTCCCAGTACACCTGGGAAGGGCAGAAAAGAGGAAGGAATCATCCTGGCATTTGACTTTACTGCTTCTCCTGCAGCTCAGCAATGCCCTCGGGCCTGGGACATTCCTAGAAACCAGCTTTTCTCCTCCAACATCCTTCCTGAAGCCTCTGTGTGACTTCACAGACGGGATTCAGGATGAGCTGGATGTTTGATGTACAGCATTTGATCCCATTAATCAGCACAGGCAGCACTGACAGGCGTCAGCCCTGGTGACTAACCTGCTCCTGGAAGGAGCAGCGTGGCCGGGTGAGCGCAGCTGTCACGGCCAGAGGAATCCCTGTTCAGGTCCCACATTCCCTTTTGCTACACAGCTGTTCCTGGCATTCACATCTCAACGTCTGCAGACCCTGAGGTGCTGTGTGAACTGGCTGCTCCCCGAGGTCCCAGCTGTCGGATGCTCCGTGATGGAGGCACTGGAGATGCTGTGACAGACACTCAGAGGGTCCCACACACCTCCCTGTCACAGCCCCTCTGCCCTGTGCTCACAGCAAGGGCTGGCAGGGGGCACAGCTGGATTCCTGTCAACCCAGGGCCCCCCGGCATCGATGTGGCTCCGGGTGTGTTACAACCACTCGGTTAAGGTGTTTATTCACCCTCTCTCGCACTGCTCAGCTCTGCTTTCCCCGGCAGGGCCTCTCCCTCCCTGCTGCACTGCTGTGACTCCGCTGCTCTCCGCGAGGTGCCAGAAGAGCTCCAAGCACGGGCTGTGCTGCCGGGGCAGGCGGGCGGGCACGGACGCGGCTCAGCCTGCCCACTGCTCCCTGCTGGTACCTGTGAGCGAGCAAGGCAGAGCGCAGTTCTGTCCCTCCGTGCCAGAGGGTTCTCCCAGAGAGGGTTCTCCAGGGTCTTGGGGATCCCACGGTTTCCCAGCAGAGAAAGGGTGCTCTGTGCCCGCCGCTGCAGCCCCAGTCAGTGCCCATGTCATTGCCATGAGCTTTGTCCCGCACCCACAGGGATCCCCCGACTGAGGTGGGTGCCCCGTGCAGATGTTGCTCCGTGCTCTCATTGCAGGGAATACATCAAAGAACTGTCCACCCTGTCGGGGTTGTCCCTTGGCTGGGGACTGGAGCACACACGGAGCAGGGATCGCAGGGACTGGGAAGGGTGGGGGCAGCGCGGGCTCTGCGCTGCAGACACCACAGAGCCAGGGGAGCCCCGGGCAGCGCTGGCCCTCCCTGGTGATAGCCAGCAGGGCTGGAGGGTTCTCTGGCGTGGAGGGCCCACACCAGGCATGGAGGAACTCTCGAGTGGCTGGGACAGGCACAGCCATGCCAGTGTTTTCATTCCATCCCTCCTGAGGGAGTCGGGAGCTGTCGGCACCGGGCGTATCCAACGCGGAGCTGACTCAGAGCCTCGGCATTGGCCGCGCCGGGCAGGAGGATGGATCGTCTGCACACGCCAGTGAACCCGCTCCTGCCAGACACGTCCTGCTCTGAGACAGTTTGTCAGACCGGGGCCATGGGACACAGAGCGGCTCCAGTGCCATAGAAAGGGGCAAAGGAGTCGGGCTCGGCTCTGTGATCCCTCTGGGAAGGCCAACACAGCTGCCACAGTCCCCCAAAGTCCCCTGCTTTCATCTTGCCCTTCCACTCTGCCTGAGCCATGCAGTGCCACCCCATAATGGAGGGGTGTCCTCATGCCCACCTCATGCTGCTGATCTGCCTGGCACCACTGGGATCACAGCAGAGTCCCCTGTCATGGCACAGCAAGGGCAGAGGGGATGAGCTTTGCTGAGAAACTCTCCATGTCTGGGAACTCATGAGAGCAGCAGCTCCTGCCCATAGGAGGAGTAGCCCCTGCCCTCCCTGGGACATCAGTGCTCACCTTGCACTGCCATGTGCCCCTCAGCCCAGGTTGTGGTTGCCCTACTGCTCTACCCTGCCGAGGAGGTTCCAGCCCAGCTGCCAAACATCTCAGGCATCCAACTGTGTCCTGGTGTGAAAGGGAGTGGGCACTGGGCTGAATCCACCTCTCACTGACCTGAGGGTAAAGGACAGGAGATTTTGGGGTAACAACAGCAGAAATGAGGAGCACAGGACAGAGCTGTCCCTGCTCTGCTGACTCGAGCAGAGAGAAGGGGCAGGCCAGGCTGAACACCTTGGTCAGCACCTGCCTTGCTCCATTCGTATTTCCCTTACAAGGCGTTTTACCGCACAGGGTGTGGGCACATCCCCACGCAGCTCCAGCCGCAGCCCGGCCCCTTCCCTGCCCCGCAGCCTGGCACACTCATCCCTGCCTACGCCAACTCCCTGAGGGCCAAACTCTGGCCATGGGCCAGTGCCCCCTCCCACACGCTGGCAGCGCCCAGCCCGCCCTCTCGCCCTGGCATGATGCTGGCACTGCAGGGATTTGCCTCTTACAAAACACTTGGCTGTGGCACCCGCCCTGCCAGGCTGGGAGCTGGAGCTGGGATCCAGGAGCTGGGATGGCCATGCTCTGGGACACAGACACAGCCTGGCCCGTGGAAGGGCACAGGCTGCAGTGGCAGAGGGACACTTATGGGGACAGCAGCCCGGCGTGCCTGAGGTCCTTCACTGTCACAGCTCATGTTTGGTGCCATGTGGTGCAGCTGTCTGTTTCCTGGTGCCCAATCTCACTCCTGGACTCCCCTGGCACTTCAAGGGTGCAGAATGAGTATGTTCAGCTTATACCGGAGCTGCCTGGACCCCTTATGCTTATTCACCCCATGTAGTCTGTGCTGGCCTGGCAGGGGCACAGGGAAACCTCAGCAGCCACTGACCTGGGGTCCAGCCAAAACACTCAGCCCCTTCTTTTGATCAGGGACAGGCATTGCCATAAGGACACTGCTCAGCCACCACATGCTTGGCCTCCTCAGCAGCCACCATGCTCTCTCCCTGCATGGAGCTTCCTGGGAAAACCAGGTCAAGATGGAGCTGCTGCCTTTCCTCACGTGGCTCTGCTACAGGTTGCTCTGTGCTTGTGCCACAGGCTCAGCCCTGCACTCGCCAGAGGCAGAGCCACAGCAGCTGCTCTGGCTCTGGGCAGGAAGGGTTTGTGCATTGAGTGGGATTGGGGGCACAGGGGTTGGGGTGACAGGGCTGATACTGGCCTTGAGGCCGCAGTCCCCCAGCCCCACAGCAGGTTCTCGCCACTCTGGGAATGGGTTTGGTTGAAACCGCTGGGGCTGAGGTTGGAGGTGGAGACACTGCCTGGCACCAGGGTCCCTCAGTTGTCCCCTTGCTCTAGATGGGTTCCAGCTGAATTCCTCTTTTTCCCTTTGCTTCTGAAGGGGAGCAGGAACAACCACCTTGCCACAGCCTTCCCTGCCCGGGGTCTCTTTCTGAGCCCATCAGCCTTGCTGCGAGCAAACCTGACACAGGGCACAGGGGCTGCCCAGTGGCCCCCAGCACGCAGAGGAGCCCCCCTGGGCTGGGGGCACTGGCTGAGCTGCAGGTGTGTCACCGGCGTTGTTTCGGCTGGCAGAGCCACGTCCCTGCCCTGGCTTGTCCCCACACCCAGCGCCGGGCTGTGATTAGCGAGGTGGGTCCCGCCTGCGTTCCCATCTCTGCGTCAGCACCGCCGCCCTCGTGGGCACTGCCAGCTGGGCATGCTGCCAGCCAGGTGTGCCTCCAGCCAGGTGTGCCGCCAGCCAGGTGTGCCGCCCCACCACCGCAATGCCAAATAAGGAAACCACCCGCTCCCTTCTGCTTGCAAAACACCTTGGACTTGGTGTTGTGCTGACACTGCCTGTTCCCACCAGCTCCTGGGAGGTGCTGGAGGCCCGAATGGCCCCTGATCCCCCCACTGGGCTGCAGCCAAGAGCGCCAGGACCCCCCAGAGCCGATGCCCCAAACTCCTGTGGGGCTGGTCCCTGAGGTCCTGGTGCCCCGTTGGCAGCACAGGGGACATGGGCAGGCGATGCAGGGGGGGCAGACCCAGCCATGGGACTGACACCCTGTGCATGGAGCTTGACTGCCAGGCCCAGGACAGGATGGAGCTGCTGCCCAGCTGGCAGTGCCGGAGCTCTGCCATGTGCTGTGCTGGCCTGGCTGGGGTGATGTGTGTCCCTGGTGCTGCCAATGACCCACGGAGCGGTGCCTGGCACAGACCTGTGCTGGGGTCAGTGCTCTCATCCCTCCTACAGCTTCTGCCATGCTCAGTGCCGTGGCTGCCACACATTCCGGCCAGGGCAGTCCCAGTTTCCTGGTGATCCCATGGTGGGCTCAGTTGCACAGGGTGGAAAACAGGCTGAAGGAGGAGACAGGTGGCTGTGGCAAAGTTGGTTCAGGAACCAGCTGCCTGCATGTCTCCATGTTCATGAGCAACAGGGAAAGGCACAGAACAGGAGGGACTTGTGTCCTTTGCCAGTGGTTCGGTGGCCAGGAGCGATGGGATGTGTCTGAGGGGCTTGGTGGGTCCAGCCCTGTCTGTAATTTGGGAAGGTTCTCAACCAGCTGTGGGTGACCTGAGTCCTCTGAGCAGACATGGCCCCTCACCCAGTGAGTCCCCTGTGTCCCCTGAGTTACTGGGGAGCTGTCCCCAGCAGAAACAAAGGTGAAGGTCCTGACAAGGCTCCAGCTGAAGAGCCTGACTGGCTGCCCATGAAGGCTCCAATCTCTCCTGGGGATATCGGTGCAAACCTCCCAGTTTCCAGTCAGACCTGGGTCATGTTGGGTACTGAGATGCACTGACCCTGCACAGGGAATGAAGGCACCAGTGCCTGGGACAACAGGAGAGGGGTCAGGGCTCTTTGCAGCATTTGGGACAAAGCAAAACTGGGGCTTATGGGAGCCCCTCAGTCCTCTGAACCCAGTGGGGTCCCTAGGCAGGGCTGTGGCTGGGCCATGCGGGTGGAAAGTTATTTCTCAGAAACTGGCTGGTGGTGAAAGTTCTTTCCCAGGTGTGGCACAAAAGGAATGTGAATCCTCTGAAGTTCTGCTCTCCCCTGTAATTACTGTCAGACAAGTTTCAGCTTGGAGCTGGGCCGCGCCAGCCCCGGGTGTGGGAGCCAGGGATGACGCAGCTGGCCCGTCCCTGCAGCACACATGTCCCCTCCTGCCCCAGGAACGCGTCCTGTGACTCACAGGGACCGCGGGGGTGCAAGGTGGGCAGCACGAAGGGAGGACCCACAGGTGCTGGGGGTGCTGGGGGGTGCACCCTAGTGGGCTCGTGCAGGTGTGGGGTTCTCCAGCCTGGACATCCCATGGGGTGACTGAACACCCAGATGCTGCTCCCCTGCCCCCCCCCAGGGACAGAGCCTTGTCTGCTCTGGACTGGTCGGTGTCCTGGCCCTGGACACTCAGCAGACCCTGGAGAGAGGTGCCATCCTGGCTCTGTTGTGGGTCTGTCCATGCAGGACATGGCTGGGCATCCCTCACCCTGAGCAGCTCCACAGACACTGTCCCCAAGATGTTGCCACTGGGCCAGGGGACATCTTTCCAGCAGCTGTGAGCCAGCAGATTCCAAAAGGCCCTGGTTCATGGGGCTTTCAAAACTGAGGGCCATTGCACAGGACCAACAGTGTCTGACCCCTCTCAGGGGGGCTGGAGCAGTGCAAGCAGCATCCCGGCCCGGGGGTCGGGGTGAGGCCGCTGGAGGAAAGGGGAAGGACTCGGCAGGGAGTCCTGCACGGCTCCCACATGCCACGGCTGGGGCTTCCACCCTGGTGCGTGCACCTCGGGGTCAAGCACGGGGCTGCAGCAGAGCAGGGACCGCCCCAGCGAGGCAGCCCGTGCGTGTGGGACAGCCACGGTGCCGGCACAACCGTGCCCAACAGGCGGGCACAGGGCTGTGCGCGGGTCTCACAGCGGCTCACGCTCTCCTGGCTCCCCTCCCTGCCCGGCTCTGCCCGGCGGGAGGCGAGTGCGGGGTCAGCGCTTTGAGGCACCGGCACCGGCACCGGCACCGGCACCGGGGGCTGCCCGCCCGGCCGTGGGGCTGGGGGGCTACTGGGGCGCGAGGAGCAGCGCAGGCAGGATGCAGACAGGGATCGGCTGTTCATGCGGCAGCCTCTGTGCATCCCAGTACTCCCCAGCACCCTCCCTGCACACCCAAGAACCTTTCGCATACCTCTGCACACTCCAGAACCTCCTGCACACGTCATAACCTCCTGCACACCCCAGAATCCCCTGCACACTCCTACACACCTCAGCCCCTCGCAGAGCACCCCAGCAACCCCTGCACACCTCAGCACTCCTGCACACCCTAGCACGCCCCAGGAGCTTCCTGCACCCTCTGCACACCCCAGGGCGCCCCTGGGGCCCCTCTGCGCACCCCAGAACTGCCCAGCACCCCTCGTTTCATCCCCGCAGCCCCGCCCGGTCCCGCAGCTCCTCCCGCTGCCAGCAGAGGGTGCCCGTGCGCAGCGAGCGCTCCCGCGGCACCGCCCGGTCCCGTCGGGTCCCACCGGGTTCCATCGGGTCCCACCGGGTGTGCCCGGTCCCACCGGGTCCGTCTGGTCTCACCGGGCCCCATCGGGTCTCACCGGGTGTGCCCGGTCCCACCGGGTCCGTCTGGTCTCACCGGGCCCCACCGGGTCCCATCGTGTCCCACCGGGTCTGCCCGGTCCCACCAGGTCGCTCCACCGGGTCCGTCCGGTCTCACCAGGTCCTCCCCGGATCCCGCCGGGTCCAGCAGAGTCCCCCTGGTCCCACCAGGTCCAACCAATCCCACCGGGTGTGCCCAGATCCTACCAGGTCCCACCGAGCCCACTCGAGTCACCCCGCACTGGTCCACAGCCCAGCGGAGCCTCAGCACTGGCCCCCGGGCAGGTCCCAGCCCAGCTGCCCCCCTGCCCCCGCATCGGCACTGCGGGGACACCGAGACCATCGGGACACCAGGACCACCGGGGCACAGGGACCACTGCGGCACAGGCACCACCGGGACCATCGGCACCACCAGGGCAGGTCTCCCGCCTTTGGGCGCTGCCCGAGGGACTCAGCCCAGCCCCGGTGGTGCAGACCCACATCCATGAGCTGAGCAGGGCATGGAGTTTATCCCGAGCATCCCCTGGTCCCGCAGCGCCAGGCTGAGCCAGGGATTCGGATTAACGAAGTAATAACAGAGGCGAAGCTGATTACGGAGTCGTAATTACAGTTACGTATCGCAGGATCTGCCGCGCTCCGGGCGAGAGCGGGGCCAGCGTGTGCCAGGCCCGGGCAAGCCTTTGGCTCCCGCCAGGCACGGCTGGCCCGCCTTGGCTCCGCGCTCCCAACTCGTGTTCGGAAAATCATTAGTGCCATGAGAGCGCCGGGGCGGAGCTGTGGCCCCGGGCCAGGAGCACCGGGACACCGCCGGGAGAGCAGCGGGAGCGGGGCCGGCGGTGGATGCGGGGGCTGCAGGGGTGGTGGGCGGTGGGTGGGGGCTCCGGTCCTCGGGGACCCGGGGATGGATGGGGCAGGTTTGTTGCCGGGGGCCTCTGGTGGGTACCGACTGTTTCAGTCTTGTTAATGACTTCATAAAAGTCCCTGCCAAGTGCGGATTAACGAGCAGCCAAGTCATTTCCCTCGTGTGGGAAGCGAGAGCGCAGTCCAGTTACAGGGACTGCTCCGAGGTACATCTTCCCAGCACAAGGGCTGGGCACCCCCTTCACCCCCAGAAGCTGCAGTGGCCTCCTGGGAGCATGGCCCAGTTGTCCCCCAAGTGCAGAAGGTGCCCGGGCCCTGCTGCAGCCCAGGCCATGGCAGAGCCTCACAGGCAACACCTGTCACAACCATCAGACCTCGAGGAGCAACAGAAAGGGAAGATGGGTGGGCACCAGAACACATGGCATGTCCTACCTGAGGACCCAGGCCATGGCCTCCTCCAGAAGGGACCGAGCCAAGAGCTGGGGTCCCACTGAGGACAGGGACATCCATGGGAGGAGCTGGAAGTCACAGCCCTTGAGGGGTTTCCATGCCCCTGCCTGTCCTGGTGGTCCTCAGGGCCATGTGCATGGGAGGGTCTGCACAGGGCCAGGACAAGGCCTGGATATAGGAGGGCACTAAATGTCAGCAGAGGCTGTCATGGAGGAGTTGTGGGGCTGTTGGAGTCCCATCACCACCAGCAGGTTTGTCACATCCCTCGAGGGTGCTTTGCTGTACCCCAGAGCAGGGATCGAATCCCAATTCCCTTCTGTGAGCACAAGCACCTTCAGACCAGTCCAGTACCTGCCTCACCCCACCCCTGACGTCACTCTGGGTGTCCCCACACCGGGATTCCCGTCCTGGCCGGGGTGCAGAGGGTGTGGGTGCAGGATGAGTGCAGGAGCCACCGTTTGTTGCCCAGAGTCAGCA
Organism: Pithys albifrons albifrons; assembly: GCF_047495875.1. NCBI lineage: Eukaryota > Metazoa > Chordata > Aves > Passeriformes > Thamnophilidae > Pithys > Pithys albifrons. Next base: position 786,337 of record NC_092482.1, read on the forward strand.
GAAAGCAGGTGTGAGTCCCAGCCAGCTCCGTCGTGCTCGGTGAGGGGAGAGGAATGAGCAGACAGGGTGTGATTGCATTGCCACACCGAACAATGAGACATGAGAAAATGCAACAGCTTCTGCTTACCTGGAAGACAGACGCTGAAAAAATAACGTGGGAAACTCCAAAGGCTGGAGTTTGCCTTGGAGATAGAGCTCAAGCAGTTCCTGATAACTTGGGAGTTTGGCTCTGCTCAGACAGAAAAACATTCCTCTGAGTAGAGTTAAACAAGTCCTGATCTGTGTCCATCTGTCCTCCCTCTGCCACCCAGAGTGCCTCTGGTCTCACCTCTGACAGCAACGCGGTGGATTCACAGGGAGGGCCTTGGTCCCACATAGAGTCAGAGCAGCTGGTCCCGTGGGCTCTGGACTAGGCAATCTCCAGTTCTGGTCCATGGATCTGCATATTGTCACTGGCCTGAGCCAGGTCTGGCTTCTCCACTCCAGTCTGGAGCCCAGAGAACAGTACAGAGTCACTCCCCCTTGTCCTCCCCTCTGCCCTGCTGCCTCAGTTGCAGTGGATGGGACTGCCTGTGCCTCAGGGTGGGCAGGGGGGGATTGAAGGGGGTGAGCATCACCCCCACCCCACAGCTCAGGCTCCCTGGCTGGTGGGACGAGCCCTGCGCCTGCCCAGAGGGACTTTCCATTGCACACACACCACCTCCTTTCATGGGAACAGAACTGGGAAAGCTTTTTTCCAGATAATGTCGGGGGGCCGTCAGGACATGTCCTGGCAGATGACAAAAAGTCGATAGAAGCAAAGACATGGTATGTCACTCCACACCTTGATATATTTGTTACCAAGTTTGTGTTGTGCAGACTTACAGAGCAAACCCATCAGCCTGGGCCTGCCATTCCTCACACACAGGAGACACTTTCCCAGGGCTGCATCATCCAGGAGTTCCCACTGAGCTGGGGATTGCCATGGAAGGCGCTGGGGAGACGCTGGCCCACAGGGGAAAGAATCCCGATGACTCCTAATTACCTCTTATTCATGACACTAAAAGCGCAATTAAGGGCTATTGTTTGAGGCAAACGCAACACACTGACCGTGGCAATTTCACACCACTCTGGGCACCCCAACAGGTAATTTCGCCTCCCCTCCTGTTGGACCCGAGGAGTTCAGCTCTGCCCTGCCCGGGGCAGAGATAGCATCTCCGGCGCGCTTCTTGCAGGAGCAGACTCCGATACCATCTCCCGAGCATTATGATGTGTTCCTTTTTTCTTTTATCTCAAGGGAATTTGTTGTGGGTGAGTGTTTCAGGAGAGCCTGGGAGATTGAATTCTTCTGCTAACAAGCAATAGCTGAAGCAGTAGCTGCTCCTCTGTATCCCGATGTCAATGCCAGGGAACTCCATTCTGAGGGTTCCTGGGGTCAGAGGGGCTGTTTTGGCGTTGTTGTTCAGGAGCTCAGTCAGGGGCCTGGGCAGCAGCTGACCAGCAAGAACTTTGACTGGAAAAGTCCAGAAAATGCTGTTACTGCAAGACAATCTCCACATTTCCCCTTTGGCTCCTCTGCTAGATGTGGTAAAAGAACTGAACCATGGGTTGAGGTTGTGATAACACAGAAGGAAAAGCCCTGAATCCAGGTGTTCCCTTCCTGTGGGGCTGTGGCAGGGCTTTGCCTCACATTAGGGCGGTTGTCACCTTCAGGCTGACTCCTTACTTGGCCTAAAATGTGAAGTGACCTGAGGGGGTTCAGAACTCACAGCACAGCTTTTGGCTCACCTGGGAGGCTCAGGGCCAACCCATGAACTGCCTGGAGCAGGAGAGTGTTTGCTGGAGCAAACATGAGCAAAGCAGGGGTAGCCAGGGTGGCTCAGCACAGCTCCCACACGATGGCTCTTGGGCAACCCTGTACCCCCCACTGTGGAGGGAAGCAGGCCAGGAACACCCAATCTTTGCCCTGCCAGGTTACTCTAAGATGGTGCTGGAAGCTGAGCACCATCTGCTCGTTCTGCCCTTTGCCAGTGGTAGGTCAGGCTGAGGTCCCTTCCTTCCCCAGCTCTCTGAGGGACAGGGCACGTGTGCACCCCAAATCTCCAGATCTGGCAGCCTGGGGAGTGAGAAATTCAGATCTGAAGGCCAGTGGTGTGAGGCAGTGAATCCCAGAGAGCAGAGCCCTCGACTGAGAGATCCAGAGTCTCTCTCTGGTTAAGCTGCTTCCTCGGTGGCCACCCAGAAAATCACCCCACGCTCCTGGAGCTGCTGAAGGGAAAGAGACTGCTGGGAAGTCCTGAGATCTAACAGGAGGCAGATAAAAAGCCTTGTTGTTATTGTGTCCTTCAGGGAACAGATGAAAGAAAGGAAGCACCATGAATTACCAAGGGTGAGGCTCTGGGAACATCTGAGCACCTCCAAAATCAGTTAAGTGCATTAATGTGAAAACAGCCAGAGGGGCCTGGGAAGAAAGGAGATCACAACAGGAGGGAAAACACAAAAGGGTTCCTAATCCCTCTCACTGCTTCACTACCTCACAGGCACCTCTGCTAAAAGCAAAAATGACTTCTCTTATTGAGAAAGCCCCGGTGGAGCCAGGCAGGCCGGGCTGGGTGTGCGATTTTCCACTGCACACGGCAAGAGCTGGCAGCACATCAGTGAGGGGTTTTATTCCCAACAAAGAATAAAACAGTGCAGTGTCTAATTTCCTGCTTCTTTGCTGCTTTCTTCATGCCAATACCTGTCCAGCTGCTTGACTGTAATGGCTCTGTTGTGTCCCTCAGTAGCCCGGGGCAGGTGTGGCTGGTGTGTCCCCTGCCCTCTGCCCTGCCCTGGGCAAACCCTCAGGGGTCACAGGGTCCTCACCCCAGTGCTGGCTCTGGTGACCTTTGCCCACCAGCACTTCTGATGCAGGTGATGTTGGTCCTGCTGAGTTACCATTGGCATTGCTGCCCTCAGATGCAAATCTGATGGAAAAACCCTATGGTACAAGCACTGATAAGGACTGATCATACTCTTCCCACTGATAAGGATTTATGCTGCTCTTCCCATTGATAAGGATTCATCCTACTCTTCCCATTGATGAGGACTGATCCTACTCTTCCCATAAGAAGTTGCAAGTACCATGCCCTGGCCATGAGTGTGTGATGCAGTTTCAGTCCCTGTCCTCTGATTAGAATATTTAGGCATTAAAACCTGCTGCAGAGAGGAGAGGAAATTGTGGCACAGGAATTTTTCAGCTTCACAGTTTTTAGAAGCTACAGGTTGTTTTGTGGAATTTGGGAAAGGTGACAGAGCAAAGCAGTACCACTGGTAGACATCAGGCATCTGCCCTTTAAGCTGACTGAAACTCCACTGCTGCAGGGACTTTCCAGTCTCCATCAGGAGATTCAGCCCAGACTGGTACAAATGCAGAATTTACTGGAGTTTCTTCTCTTTTGAGCTACAAGATTTCTGCCAAATCCTGTATCAGTACACAAATCCTGCCAAGTCTGTGCTTGCCGTGGGACAGAGGTCCTGACAGGAAAGTTTCCATCTGGCTTTGGGTTTGCCCATATTAAGATTATGGATGTGCAGAGCTCTTAAGTCAGAAGCTTTCCTTGGCTTTAGACTCTTTAAGAAAGCAAATAAATAGATTTGTAGATTTTTGTGTTGATATAACCCACTTGTGGGACACTTGGCAGATCAGAGAGGATTCACTCGTGTTACTTCATGAGGAAGCAGCGGGTGGAGCTGGGCTGGGAATGGTAAAACACAGCCATGAGCAGGGACCTGGACCACGCCAGGTGCTGGGAATGAATGCAGAAGGAGAAGATCCCGTGTGTGCCGTGGTGCTGCTGGTGGGATGTGACAAAAGATGTGAAATTAGGGAGAGGAAAATGATGATTCTGGAATTTGGCTCTGGCATCAGGGGTGACGAAAAGCATCGGCAACGCCTCCTGGCCGAGCTATAAAGGGCCCCGAGGCAGGCGAAGGAGCACTCACTGCTGCACTGCAGAGCCGCCTCTCTCTCCACCTCCAGCTCCAGCATGAGCACCACTGTCAGGCAATACTCCTCCTCCACCTCCCTCAAGGGCTTCGGCAGCCTGGGGGGAGGCTCCAGCAGGCTTTCCTCCGTGCGCGTCGGCGGAGGAGCCTACCGGGCCCCCAGCGTGCACGGGGGCTCCGGCACCTACTCCGTGTCCTCCCGTGTCGTCTCGGGGCTCGGCAGCGGCTTCGGGGGCAGCTACTGCGGCGGCGGCGGCGGCTTTGGGGGCAGCTTTGGGGCCGGCTTTGGGGCCGGCTTTGGAGGGGGCTTTGGGGGCGGCGATGGCATCCTGCCCGCGGGGGAGAAGGAGACGATGCAGAACCTCAACGACCGCCTGGCCGCCTACCTGGACAAGGTGCGAGCCCTGGAGGAGGCCAACACTGACCTGGAGGTCAAGATCAGGGAGTGGTACAAGAAGCAGGCGCCTGGTCCAGACCGTGACTACAGCCCCTACTACAGGACCATCGAGGAGCTCAGGAACAAGGTAGGATGCTGGGATTAACACAGTGGGCTGTCGTGAGTCAGAGAGGAAGCAGAAACACTGACTGTTACCTCTGTAATTAGTCATTACTAATTACGTTGTAAAAAGTATCCCAGTGGCCCATGCAGAGCATCAGGCTGGAAATGAGAGGTGTCTCAATGTAAGGTTTTGGTTGCATCCTCCTGTGGAGGACCAGCGGCAGCTTCCACTGGCAGAGACAGATGTACCAGGACATAACACAAAAATGAAGAAGTCTGCACTGATCATGTGTGTTCTTGGGAGTTTAAAACCAATGTGCAGGGAAAGTTGTAGCTGTGGGCAAACTGTGAGACACTGATGTCATGTTTGGAAACACTCAGGTAAAGAATTTGCAAACTTTTTTCAGCTCCTCCTATTAAGGAGATTTAGATGATAAAGAGAAAAAGATGGTTCTGACCAATAAGGAGTATTTTAACTCCTTTTGGCAGTGGCTACCCCAGGGCCAGGCTTGGAGCAAAGCCCCCAGCCCAGGCATCTTGGGGGATTCCACCCCACCTGATTTGAGTCCCAGCACCCTATTTCAGAGGAAATGCTCCATTTTCTTTCATTCTCTGTTACTTCCCATGTATGAATTGCCCCCAGCAAACACACGGGAGCCTTGTGCAGCCAGAGCTGCAGGAGTGCTGGCAAAGGATGTGGGGAATCCATTTTCCTCCCCTCTCCTCAACACAGTTCTTCCAAACTCTGACTTGAGCCTCCTCCCAGGAGGGGTTATTTGTGCTTGCCTTGGTAATATGAAAATCAGAAGCTGTAGGCACCTGCTCGCTGCCTTTTGCTCTGTTTCTGCTGCCAACAAATTAAATCCACCCCAGCACAAGGTGTGCCAAGTGCAGACCCTCTCCTGGTCCTTCTGCCTTGGTGTTGCAGGTGGGGAGCAGGTGATTCCTCCTTCCCTTGCACAATCAGCACCTGCCCTGAAGGATGGGAACAAAAGCCACCATCAGATCTCACACATCTTTTGTGGCTTCACTCTGCCTTTTGAAACATTTACTGGTGGGTTTTTGGAAAGGGAAGTCACAGAGTAAGCAGCCCCTTCCTGCAGTCACAGTTGCATCTCACTTATCCTGATTCCATGAACATTTCTGCTATGGAAACCACAAACTTCCTCAAAACTTCTCCTGTCCCAACACTCTCACTGTGCTCCTTCCCTTGATCAGCCAAGAAGACTTCCTGACACCTTTTTTTCTCCTCCACCCACCAGGTGCTGGTGGCCACAGTGGACAATTCCAACCTCCTGCTGCAGATTGACAATGCCAGGCTGACGGCCGATGACTTCAGGACCAAGTAAGCCACATTTCCTGAAAAAATGGAGCAAAGTCTGCAGTGAAGTTTGATGCAATGAGGAGAAAATCCCATCCAACCCCCAAAAAAGACAATGGTGGAAACAAAGCCTTCAAAATGAGAGTGTAATTTCCAAAGCACATGGTTATCTCAGTCTTACAGGCACTCCGGGATTGTGTTGCTTCCATCCAAACCCACTGTGTTATTCCCATTCTTTGCTCATCCGTGGCACAGCCTCTCCTGTGCAGAGGCCTTGCCCTGTGCCTGCTGTGCACTTAAGGTGTGAGTGCAGTTGCACAGAGCCCAGGGCCAGTACCAAGGCCTGGTGGTATCAGGAGCAGGGTGATGTTATGGGCTCAGGTGGACATTGATGTACCGTTTTTCCCCACATTCCCCACCAGAAGGTTGTCCATAGTGCCATGCAGCACTGACAGACACGATGCCAGCAGCAGTGTGGAGGGAGCAAACAGTAGACCCAGGTGCTCTGTGCCCAGCTGGGCAGGACCTCGTGCAGCTTTGCTGCCTGCTGCTGTGCCCCCAGGTTTGAAACGGAGCAGGCTCTGCGGCTGAGCGTGGAGGCCGATATCAACGGGCTGCGCCGCGTCCTGGACGAGCTGACCCTGGCCAGGGCTGACCTGGAGATGCAGATCGAGAACCTGAAGGAGGAACTGGCTTATCTGAAGAAGAACCACGAGGAGGTGAGCACAGAGCCAGGCTCAGACTGGGACCTACACATGCTCCTTGTGCACCGGGAAAAGGATCAGGTCAAACAAGCTACTGGACTATTTGCAGGCTAAACTCTGCAATTAGGGCTATCAGGGGACACTTGAGGGGAAAGCGGGAGGGAAACAATCCCTTCAGACAGGACCTCCAGAGGGTCAGTGGGGTTCCTGTGCTGGGCACAAATAAGAAATTTCTCAGGATGGGAATATGCCAAGTTGCTCTGACGTGTATCTTGTGTCTTTTCTGTGTCAGGAAATGATGGCCCTGCGCGGGCAGGTGGGTGGGGAGATCAGCGTGGAGATGGACGCTGCCCCCGGAATCGACCTGACCAAGATCCTGGCGGAGATGCGAGAGCAGTACGAGAGCCTGGCCGAGAAGAACCGCAGGGACGCCGAGCAGTGGTTCTTCAGCAAGGTGAGGCGCCGGTGGGCGCGGCGGGCGCGGGGCCGGGGCCGTGCCCGCTGCCGGGGCTCCAAGGGCACGGCTTTGCCTCCCTGCAGACGGAGGAGCTGAACCGGGAGGTGGCCATCAACACGGAGCAGCTGCAGAGCGGCAAGACGGAGATCACGGAGCTGCGGCGCACGATCCAGAGCCTGGAGATCGACCTGCAGGCGCAGCTCAGCACGGTACGGGGGTGGGCTGTCAGCGGGGCGGGGGACACCGGGAAGGCCGGGGGCGGCAGGGCTGTGCCCCCCGGCCGTGCCCGTGCCGTGCCCTGAGCCCCCTGTGCCCGTCCCGCAGAAAGCGGCGCTGGAGGGCACCCTGGCCGACACGGAGGCGCGCTATGGCACCCAGCTGGCGCAGATCCAGGCGCTGATCAGCAGCGTGGAGGAGCAGCTGGCCGAGCTGCGCTGCGACATGGAGCGCCAGAACCACGAGTACAGGGTCCTGCTGGACGTCAAGTGCCGTCTGGAGCAGGAGATCGCCACGTACCGCCGGCTGCTGGAGGGCGAGGACGCGCAGTGCGTGAGGGGCTGTGCGGGGCGGGCGGCGGGACCAGACGGGGCATGGCAAAGGAAACAGAAAAGGAACCACCTGCGTTCCCTGGAGGGTCCTGTCAGCCCATTCCCTGACCCACAGCAGGGACCAGACTCTCCCTTTTCAGTCCCGCTAGTACAGAACAGCCCAGTGGTTATAACGGTGCTGCAGCATCCCTGGGATCCACCTCTCATCCCTCCCGTGTCACCCTGGGGAGGGAGCAGCAGGTGCTGCTGCTGCTGCTCATTGCAGCTGGCATAGGTGCTGCCTTGGTACCCAAATCCCTATGGCACACACCTGTCCTTACCAGTTTCTTCCCTTCGCTGTGACACTGGGCAGTTTTCAGAAGCGTTTTAATCACTTACTGGTACAAGAAACAAAGGCAGGGTTTCAATAATGATTTTGTCTTAGAGACTACTGACTTTTTTCCAGTTTCTGATCACTCTTTCTCTGTTCTCCTGCAGCATGTCTTCCCACTACATCTCACAGAAAGAAGGTAAGAACAGGTCTTGGCTGAAGCTCTGATCACATACAGATACAGCTCTATCACTTCCTCATCCACCTTCTTAGCACAGACTTCTTTTACTAATCTACTAAAGTTACTATTTTATTTTATTTCCAAAATGGGAATTGATATAAAACCACTCTTATGATAGACCAAAACCAGTTTCAGAAACGATCTGAGCAGACTGGGACTGTACAAGAAAGCATTTAGAGGCAGGAATTTGTTGTTATATTGGGTTTCTGAGGCAGTGGTTGTAATAATAAATCTCCAAGGTGAAGATCTTTAAGACACCTTCTCCCTGCTGCCCTGGAAGTAACAGTCCCTTCTTTATCCATTGCAGGACCTGTAACGACCCGCCAGATCCGCACGATCTTCGAGGAAGTCCAGGATGGGAAGGTGATCTCCTCCCGGGAGCAGATCACCCCGGCTGCCCACTGAGGCACTGCCTGGTTTGCTGCAAACCTCACCCAGAACAGCAAAGCAGACCCCAGCTGACGTGCTCCGGCCATGTGGGTCATGAAAAGCACCTTCTTCCTCTATCGCCCCCTCCTTGCCCTCCTTCACCCTTCTCTCAGTGCTGTGCCACACACAGAAATCAAATAAAGCTTCTTCTTGCATTCCTACAAACCAGGCTCTGGTCCTGTTGCTCTTGGGTTGTCCCACTCCTGCAGCTGCAGGACAGAGCTCCTTCCTGGAAGGACCAACATTCTTCATCCTTCATATCCTGGTGGGCCCAGCACACCCACACCTCTGGAACACCTGAGACCTGGCAGCTCCAGGGAAGAGGGGATGGGTGCTGGTGTGGGGAGAAGTCTAGAAAGGAACTGATCCCACAGGTGGTGGGAGGTGAAAGCTGTCAGAGTTTCACTGAGGTTGGGGTCGTGCAAAGTGCTGCTTCCCTGCTGTGATGCCCAGTGACAGCAGAGCTGAATCTTCAGCCCTGACAGGCCAAGCAAGAATGTGAACAAAGTCCAGGTGCTGCAGCCAGGACCCTGCAAACACCCCCCAGCTCTGCCCCAGCAGCTGACCCCCAGGCCAGATCCTGAGGTTTGGGGTGAAAAGGACTGAAGCTGGAGGTGGGGCAGGGATCCACTGGCTACTACCCCTCTAGATGGGCAAACTCAGCTCAGTTTCATTCCAGCTTCCAAAGGCACTGCTGAAGGGTTAGGAAAACAGTGATGGGAAGGAGGGGGTATCGTCTGTGCAAGAAAAAAGATTAGAATTCTTTGGGAGTTCTGGCACTCCCCAGGTGCCAGTGGCTGCTCCTGACACAGCAGTTCCCACTGCTGTCAGCTGGCCCAGCATTCCTGGAAAGCCAGTTCAGACACATTCTTGGCTGGATTCTGTCACATTTATTTCTTCACAAATCCAAATCCTACATCAATGAGATGAATCAGAGCAATGCTGCTAGGCGAGAGTGGGAACAGAGTTGGCCACACAGCTTTATGACCCCTGTCCAGAAGGTCTGCCTGGAATTTAGGGAGAGATAAGAGAGAATTCTTGTTTTTTTCCAAACATTGGAATGATGCCTGCACTGCATCATCTGCTCCACAGCCAGGCCTCTCCCTTTGGGATTCACAGTCCAGGCTCTCTCCCTGGGGGCATCCATGCTTTGGGACTGAGCCATCCAAAATCAGATGCCTGAGAAGCACCAGGACAAACACAGCCTTTAGTTAACACCTGGGGCTTCCTCTTAGGTCACCTCTTAGGGAGCCTGTTGTCCCCAAGGGTGGTTCAGGGGTCACCAACACCCCTCATAGCTCCTCTGAGCCCCCCCATGGCATTCGTGCCCCTCCAGCTGCTGCCCTTGTGACACTCAGGAGAGGGATGCTGAGGTGTCTTGCTGAATTCAACTTTGCTTTCTGTTTTTCTCCTGTGAAAGTCTGGTCACACCCATGTTCCTATAGAAACAACAAATAACACTTTTGTTGTGTTAGCGAAATCCCCTGGTTTAATTACTCCTGCTACTGTATGTTGTGAGGGAGATGTGGAAACCAAGTCGATTCTCTCCTGCCTTGAGCATTATTAATTAGCCCTGACCTCAGGAAACCTGCTGGGGAGGGAGCTCCAGGCTGCTGCTGCTGCTGCTGCTCCTGTGGCAGGTTCCAGAAGGTGCAAATTTAGTCCAGAAAGATGGTTTGACTTCTCAGGCTACACTGAGTTACTCTGACGGAAAAGACTGCTTTAGAAAGAGACATTGAAAGGAGGATTTTCAGCTAATTTTAAGGAACTTTCCTATGATAATGTGATTCCAGGGCAAACTTTATAAATGCATTAAAAGAGAGAAGTGATTTTATCCAGGTAGTGTCTGAGTTTGGAGCCAGAACTTCACCTCCATTTTCCTCCTACAGAATTGTGTATTTAAACACCAGTGTGCTACCATGAAGCTGTTGTGCTGTAGAGCTGGAATTCTGATTTTGAAACATATTAACAATGGGCTCACAGTGCACACGTGCTCATGAACAGAGGCAGGATCTGGTTTAATACCCAACCTTTTACTTCAAAGAGTGTGATACAAACAACATGCAGTCCTTGTGGTTGTGTTCAATGGAGATCATGGAAATAATGTCCTTGAGTAGTTAATGTTGTTTTACATCTTAACTAACACTTCATGATTTTAATTGCTGCCCTGTGGCATTATCAAAGTATCACAGATATTTTGGGCAATGTGTATTTTTATGACACAGCAGTTCAATGGCAAACAAAAGATGAAAGGCAGTTTCACGTCCAGAGAGAGCCACATGTCACTCATGTGACACACACAGTGACAGTGTGACATTCCCCACCGCTCTGAGGGGCTTTGCTCTGGACAAGGCTGAGCGTTCAGACTCACACAGGGGCTCTGTACTGGCGTTGTCTCTGACGTTCCCCTTTCCCCTTGTCACCGCTGCAGTCGGGGAGGACGAACCAGGGCATTGCCCAGGCTAAGGTGAGGAAATAAAGATGAGGAAGCACATTCCTTGGAGCGACACGTCCCGGCCGCCCCCGCGCTGCTGCACCTTTTCCCTGCACACCTGGGGAGGACGAGGGCGCGTGGGCAGCGCTGGCACCGTGCCCGTGGTCACGCAACATCAGGCACTGCCGTGCGGGGCCGGACCGGCCAAGACAACACGGACACTGCGCCCCTCCGGGGCTCCTGGTCACGCTCCAACAGACCGGTCTCCATCCACTGGGGTGAATGGGAAGATGGGCAACTGCTCCTCCACAGCAGCCAGCTCCTGATCTTCCAAGGACACATCCCACTCCTGTACCGTCTCCAGCTTTCTGCAGAGGGAGGGGAGGGAGTCGTGCCCTTTGAGCTGCTCAGCAATGTACCTTTGTTCTCCTTTCCATACCCTTTCCCCCCTCCTTTGGCAAATGATCTAAGGAAGAACTTGGCTGTTGGGAAGGGGCTGTTGGGGCCTGTCTGCGGAGACAGCCCAACAATCCACCAAGTACACACATGAGCATTCCCTCCTCCTCCACACCCTGTGTGACGAGTCAGGGACACTCGGATTGGTGGGCCCTGCCCGCGCCGGGGGTCAGCACAGAGAGACAAAAGTGGGCCCTGATCACGGCACTGCACTTTGGTTTGGAATCCTTTTGTTTGGTCAGAGCCAACCACAGTCTCTCCTGAAGCTCTGCTGACACGGGAGCTGTAAACTCCAAAGTCTCACTGAAGTTGTCCCTCCTGGTCACAATGGACAATGGTCACCACAGAAAACATCCCCAGCATTGCTCCTGAGCTGTGCTACAGTCAAGTTTGTGCTCCTGTTCACAGGGCTTAGACACCAGGAGATTCTTCCTTAAATGCTTCACCTACTTTATTCTATTACACATTTCTCCTGGAGCATCTCATAATTTCTACCTTGCAGCCATACCCTGCCCTTTCAGGATGGTTTGCTAGTGCTTATTTGCAAAGAACAGAAACCAATCCCTGTTAATGCCTTGTCCCACTCCCCCACTTTTGGGTGGCCCCTGAAGTAAAGACTTGAGTGAGCCCTGGAGCACAAATTCCCTTTTCATTGCTCTTTTTCTACAGATCATCCCTCTCCCTGTGAATACAAGAGCACACTCGCATTTCTAGGATTGAGAGCCAAGTTCCTTCTACCACCACTGTACTCACAGGGCTGTGGAGTGTCACGACATGCTGCTGTCCCTGCAGGTGTGTGTGTGTGCAGCCCAAGCAGGGACAGAAAACCGTAACTGGGATGAAAAGCCACAGTAAAAGAGATGCTGAGTTACTCCCTCAAACACTGCCTGTTCCACAGCTAACAGTGCAGAGGGAATTAAATCGTAGCCCTGAGCAAGGAGCCTCCTCCTTTGAATCACACCTGATGATTTACTTGGAAACGGAAGAAGCATAAAAGACGCCCTTTGTGAGAGAAAAAGCTTCAAGTAGATGACAAAAAGCATGAATAGAACAAAGGCAAAAATGACGATTCTGGAAGTTGGCTCAGGTTTTAGGAGTGATGAAAATCGTCGGGAATGCAACAAAAAAAAAATGTGGCAACGCCTCCTGGCCGGGCTATAAAGGGCCCCGAGGCAGGCGAAGGAGCACTCACTGCTGCACTGCAGAGCCGCCTCTCTCTCCACCTCCAGCTCCAGCATGAGCACCACTGTCAGGCAATACTCCTCCTCCACCTCCCTCAAGGGCTTCGGCAGCCTGGGGGGAGGCTCCAGCAGGCTTTCCTCCGTGCGCGTCGGCGGAGGAGCCTACCGGGCCCCCAGCGTGCACGGGGGCTCCGGCACCTACTCCGTGTCCTCCCGTGTCGTCTCGGGGCTCGGCAGCGGCTTCGGGGGCAGCTACTGCGGCGGCGGCGGCTTTGGGGGCAGCTTTGGGGCCGGCTTTGGGGCCGGCTTTGGAGGGGGCTTTGGGGGCGGCGATGGCATCCTGCCCGCGGGGGAGAAGGAGACGATGCAGAACCTCAACGACCGCCTGGCCGCCTACCTGGACAAGGTGCGAGCCCTGGAGGAGGCCAACACTGACCTGGAGGTCAAGATCAGGGAGTGGTACAAGAAGCAGGCGCCTGGTCCAGACCGTGACTACAGCCCCTACTACAGGACCATCGAGGAGCTCAGGAACAAGGTAGGATGCTGGGATTAATGTGACATCTTCATCAAAGTCACTTGTGAAAAGATGACCTTTTTCATAACAGCTGAAGAGAAGAGGATTAACAAGTGGCAGGTAATGGGCTTGAGATGGAAAACCAGAAAGAGCTTGGGAATAACAGTCAGAATTCATGAACAGCAGATCATGAGGCACCAGGATGGGGTTTATATTGACAGTTCCAGACTGGGAAGAAAGATATGGCAGGAAATTAGGAGTCAGAATCTGATTCATGTTACCTGATGTGCCTGCTGCCAGAGCATCACCTCCAGCCTTCCCTCATGCTCCCTGTGCCCCCGTAGGAATGTGCTCCTTGCCAGGCTCAGCAGGCACACACACGTTATCTCTTGGCCCCCTCACTGCTGACTGATATGCAAATGGAGATGATAAGTTGTTCTCACAAATATCCTACAAACCCAGCCTTTTCTGGCCTTTGAGGAGGCTCAAGGTAGAGGCTAAAATACAAAGAATTTATCCTATGAGTTTGTTGTTCTTTGGGAACGAAATCCAGGGGTTGGATCACCCTCAGGTGCACTTAGAGGTGTTGAAGTCAGATGTGTGCCCTGCTCTAAAATGCAGCAGATGAAATCATGGCCAAGATCTTGTCTTTACACTTAGCAGCTCCCTGTATGATTTTAGACAAAAGTCCCTGATCCAAAGCACCAGAATGTGCCCCTCCCTCCCTGCCCTGCCATCGCTGCCCCCTTCCGCCCTCATCCCTCATCTTGAGTGAGCCTCAGGTTCCACTGAAGGGATGAGGTGTGGGATTGGGCAATGACATACCTGGTCTGTGAGTAAATTCCAGCGAAATGGGGCAGGGTCAGCCCCTGAGGAAGTCACATTCCTAGAATTTTTCTGTTCCTTAACTGTTCTCTTGGGCTTCACCATGGGGGGGAAGGGCTCTTGCCTTGATGCACAAAACTATTCTTCAGATTCCAGTTTGTGAGGTGTGCTCTGATGGAGCACAGGATCATCTGGTGGCAGGACTGTCTCTGGATTTGAGCAAAGAAGTGCTGGGTCTCACTGCTCCTCATCCAGGGGAAGGCAGACCCTTTTCTCCTATCCTGCAGAACAGCTGGGAAATGACCACATCAATATTCCTGGATTATTCCTTGGATATCCCCTGAAGGAGCAGAACTCAGTGAGAGCTTTTCATTAGCTTGTGGCTACAGAAATTCCTGCTCACTCAATGGCCAACCATTTTCATAATCCCAAAGCAAATATTTGCACCTCAGGTGTAATTATGAAAGCCAAATGACGCAGGCACAAGGCACTCCTTCCTTCCTTCCTCAACCCTTTTTCCTTCTCAGCAAGGCTGCTCCCATTCCCAAAGCCTGGAGCGCTGCCAAGCCTCAGCATGGTGTGAGCACCTGGAGATACCACCTGGGCAGGGCCATGTGCCCATGGCAGTGTCCTCACAGGACTGAGTCTGTGCTGATGGGAGATGGAGCACGAGCACCCCGTGTCCCTCTTGGCAGAGCCCACACCAGGAGGCCCAGGGCTGCTCCACTCCCAGTTCTTTCCTGGATGGGATCACTGCCAGATTTTAAAATGACTATTTAATTATTTTACTTTTTTTATCCTCCACCAGATTCTCGCTGCAACTGTTGAAAATGCCAACATGGTCCTGCAGATCGACAATGCCAGGCTGGCAGCAGATGACTTCCGAACCAAGTGAGTCCAACGCCACCAGAGCCCTTGGGAGAAGGAGGGAAAGTCCTGGATGTTCAAGGCTTTTCTTTGTGCACCTGGGGGTGCTCCACCAGATCACTGCTCACTGGGAGTGGCACATTTGGGAATAGTACTCCTCTTCCCGGGCACAGCACTGACATTTCTGCACTGCGAGAGCTGTGCACACACACTGAGTTAAAGATTCCTAGCAGAAATATGCCGAGCTGGGGAAGGAAAAGACAATAATCCTGTCTGAGGTGGGTGTGTGCAACTGCTGCTGTGCCCCCAGGTTTGAAACGGAGCAGGCTCTGCGGCTGAGCGTGGAGGCCGATATCAACGGGCTGCGCCGCGTCCTGGACGAGCTGACCCTGGCCAGGGCTGACCTGGAGATGCAGATCGAGAACCTGAAGGAGGAACTGGCTTATCTGAAGAAGAACCACGAGGAGGTGAGCACAGAGCCAGGCTCAGACTGGGACCTACACATGCTCCTTGTGCACCGGGAAAAGGATCAGGTCAAACAAGCTACTGGACTATTTGCAGGCTAAACTCTGCAATTAGGGCTATCAGGGGACACTCGAGGGGAAAGCGGGAGGGAAAGAATCCCTTCAGACAGGACCTCCAGAGGGTCAGTGGGGTTCCTGCGCTGGGCACAAATAAGAAATTTCTCAGGATGGGAATATGCCAAGTTGCTCTGACGTGTATCTTGTGTCTTTTCTGTGTCAGGAAATGATGGCCCTGCGCGGGCAGGTGGGTGGGGAGATCAGCGTGGAGATGGACGCTGCCCCCGGAATCGACCTGACCAAGATCCTGGCGGAGATGCGGGAGCAGTACGAGAGCCTGGCCGAGAAGAACCGCAGGGACGCCGAGCAGTGGTTCTTCAGCAAGGTGAGGCGCCGGTGGGCGCGACGGGCGCGGGGCCGGGGCCGTGCCCGCTGCCGGGGCTCCAAGGGCACGGCTTTGCCTCCCTGCAGACGGAGGAGCTGAACCGGGAGGTGGCCATCAACACGGAGCAGCTGCAGAGCGGCAAGACGGAGATCACGGAGCTGCGGCGCACGATCCAGAGCCTGGAGATCGACCTGCAGGCGCAGCTCAGCACGGTACGGGGGTGGGCTGTCAGCGGGGCGGGGGACACCGGGAACGGGCCGGGGGCGGCAGGGCTGTGCCCCCCGGCCGTGCCCGTGCCGTGCCCTGAGCCCCCTGTGCCCGTCCCGCAGAAAGCGGCGCTGGAGGGCACCCTGGCCGACACGGAGGCGCGCTATGGCACCCAGCTGGCGCAGATCCAGGCGCTGATCAGCAGCGTGGAGGAGCAGCTGGCCGAGCTGCGCTGCGACATGGAGCGCCAGAACCACGAGTACAGGGTCCTGCTGGACGTCAAGTGCCGTCTGGAGCAGGAGATCGCCACGTACCGCCGGCTGCTGGAGGGCGAGGACGCGCAGTGCGTGAGGGGCTGTGCGGGGAGGGCGGCGGGACCAGACGGGAATGGACATGGGATGTGCTGCCTGGGGATTCAGTGCGGCTGCAGCTTCCAGGGCTGGGCTCTGTGTTCACACCAGCTGTGGATGCCCAGTGGCTCTGTCCCTCATTTCTGCCTGGACTGGGATGCTGCACCAGGTCCCTTTCCCTGCTGGGAGGGGCTGTGGTCCCTCTGCCCCCCAGGGGAGGCCAAGTGGAACAGCACTTCAGGCAACCTCATTGAGCCTTCTGTGTTTTGCTTCTGCCTGAATACAGAGCTTGTGTAAGAGCAACAACAAATGTTTGTCCTTAACTAATCTTTGGTTTTGTGCTTCTCTTGTAGCATCTCCTCCCAGTACTCCTCTGCCATGTCCCCACACTCCGGCAGAGATGGTAAGACCCCACCTTTCCCCTTCCCAGCCAAAGTAACATTGTGTAAACAGCATTTTCCAGTCCCTTGTGGAACTTCTGCCATCTGCTGAAGAATGTGCAGTATCTGATAATGTGTTCTCTTCTGCCTGCTGGGAATAATTGCCCCCCTCTTCCCTCCGCAGTGATGACATCGTCCCGCCAGGTGCGCACCATCGTTGAGGAGGTGCAGGATGGGAAGGTCGTCTCCTCCCGGGAGCAGGTCGCGCTCACCACTCGCTAGAAGTCCAGTAGGACCCTCCAGCCCAGGCTCTGGAGAGCAGGAAGCTGAGCCAGCACTGCCTGAGGCCTTGGCTTGTGTCCCAAAACGCTTCGTCCACCTCCTCCTGCCTGTATTGCCCTCATTCTGTGCAGGTGCCTCTGGACACAATAAAGCTTTTTCTCCTTGCTGGTGCAACTGCAGACTTGTCAGTCACTGACACATGATCCCTCAAAACCTCAGGGTTGTGTGTTCATGCCAGGGAAAGTCCTAAGAAACCACAAGAAGAAACCAATGAGATGAGGGGAATAGAGAGAGATGGGTTCCACCTGGGACAAAGATAATTGGAGACAGCTTTTTCTAACAAACTCATTGCTTGTAAATACATGAGACTGGCTGAGAGGTAAACTGATAAATGAAATTGAAGGCAATTATGGAAAGGTGAGGTTTGAGGTCAATGTGCCACGCGACTGATAATTAAAGCCAACAAATTAAAGCTCAGTTCTCTAATCCTTAGGATCATAAAAAATCACTTCCTTCTGTAAGTTGAACTTAAATGACTTCAGCAAGACTGTTGCTGTCACATCCTCCATCTGAAACACAAGCCCAGAGTCAGCCTGGCTGGCCAACCTCATCCCCAAATGCCTGCTGCCTCTTTTGACTGTCTTTAAATCACACTATTGGGCATGAAAACCTTATACAGAGCTTTTCATGCTGCCCCAGGCCTGCACCTGCCAGGATCTAAAGTAACCATTGCTTAATCCGCACAAGGATGAGTAGCAATAATTTTTATCATTATCATGTCTAGTAGATCACTGCTAAAATCCTTTCTGAAACACATGAGGTAGAAACAGCACCTGAGGCCAAGCTGCCACTCAGGATTAGTGACACAGCTTGGGCAGCAGGTACCAGGTGTGCCTCCTGGAGAGTGACTGAGAGAGGGCTGGGTAGGAGAGAAGATTGTTTTAGACCCTCTCTAGCTACTGGAACCTGGGAACCCTGTCCAGTCTCAGACCATGGGCTCATGTTCATCCCCCGCCTCAGGGATACAGAGCTGGGGCTCAGACCAAGGAGGGAACAGTTTGCAGTAAATCAGCTTCCCTTTGGTTACAACAATGCACAAGAGGCTCCTGTGGCTGAGCTCAATCATCCCTTGGGTGGTTAGTGGTGATTCATTGTCCCTCAGCCTGCCCACTGCATTACGGTCCCACTGAGTACTCATCATGCACTCTCTGGCCCCAGCAGGTTTGGAAAGAGTTGGTGATGCCACAATGGGCGTGACAGGACAGGCAGAGGAGAGGAAAGGAGATCGAAGAAGTGGGGTGGGGAACCTGCCAGGTCTTTCCAGAAAAGGGAGTATGAGATGTTATCATTCTGTATCCTCGTTCAGTAATTACAGAAAGGGCAGTAAACGAGCAGAGTGCAGAGTTCATAGACTGTGTTCTGCTTCTCCCTTCCTGTAGTAACAGCTTTTCTCCCTTCCTTGGAGAAACAGGAAGTCTTCCAGGCCAGAGCTATCCCAAAAATTAAAACCAGATCAAGCCAAAATGTACCTGAGTCTCAATCTGTCTCAGGCCCTGTGGCTGACTGAGACACAGAGAGAAATATATGGGATGTGCCTATGCCAAATGTAATATAAAATAGCAAGAGCACTGATGATAAATAATAGTGAAACTCGTATTGTCTTTCCAATCTTTAAAGCCCCTTGTGCTCCTCAGACAGTTGTTGTATAATACCCTTGAGGAGGAGGATTACTGGTATTATGGTGTCCATTCTACAAAGCGTGAAATTGAGATTTGGACCAGTTTGTCTGGAGTGACTTGCAAAGCCTGGATCAGACCCTGGAGCACTTGGTGTCCTCAGTGAGATGGAGATGCAGCCAATGACAGCTGCCAGACAGTGGCACAACAGGTACATCAGCAGCCTGATAAGGAAATATTTTGTAAATTGTGAACATGAGGATTTTCCAAGGGTGAAACACAGAAATTCATTTGACAGTGGGCACAGAGCTGTGGGAGGGCCAGTGCCTGGCTCCAGCTCCTCTCCTGGCATTGCCTGTCCCTGGGCACCAGCAGGGACTTGGGGTTTAGTGCCATGTCTGAGAATGAGTCCTCAGGGAAGCTCTCTTGGACATGAGGTGACTCAGGGAGTGTTTGTAATAACATGAAATGCTGGATCTCTTTCTTGGGGGCACATTATACTTCATCTGCATTAGCTTAAGAGACAGTCTCAAACCTTAAAATACCCCGAGACTCCCAAAGGACTTCCCTCCAGGGAAATCTAATCTTCCTCATTTCCATTGCCCTGTTCAATCCAATAATTCTGTGCCATGGAGCTCACTTGGGAATAACACCAGCGTGCCCATGCCCTGCCACCACCCCACTCCCTGCCACACAGCCCAGGACACCAATGGCAAGCTGAAGTATAATCCCTTTCTTTCTATTTTTTCACAAAGCTCATTACGTGGGAGCAGCACCTTTGCCTGGGGGAGGCTCTTCTGCTCATTTGTTACTTGAAGTAGTATTTTTTCCTGGTCAGGCCAGTGCTGCTGCTCCTGAAATGCCCGTGGGAGACCCTGGTGGGCTGTTCCTGGCTGCCCTCCTGCCCGGGGCACTGCACAGCTCCCAAACCAGCCGAGCATCGCCCCTGGCTGGCTCCGGGGCGGGGGCAGCACATTTCCATCTGCAGACTCCAGTCGGGAAGTCAATAAAAGTTAATTCTGCAAAGAGCTCTCCATTAGGCATGGAGATGCCGTCATTAGCAGGTCTCCTCATCACACAGTGAGAATCTCTTTAATGAAAGGAGGGCTGTGACTGCTGGCAGGGCCTGAGGTTTGCTCTGGTGTAAAAGCGAGACTTGGTTTTCATAAAAATTTTGGATTTTGGAAAGGAAAAAAACAGCCATGAAGAACACACAAATCCAGGAAAATCAAGAGTGAAATTACTGTTCTCCTTTACAAAAGCTGAAGAAATTCTCATCACCTTTGGTAAGGTCTGATGTTCCAAAAGTAAGGAAGAAATTGTTTCCAGTAATTGAAAAAAACCCACCTTTCCACTCCTGTGACTTTTGTCTTCATTTAAAAATCATAAACTCATGTAATCACAGGATGGTTTGGGTTGGGAGAGACCTTAAAGCTCATCCAGTTCTAGCCCTTGCCATGGGCAGGGACACCTTCCACTAGACCAGGCTGCTCCAAGCCCCATCCAAGCTGGCCTTGAAAAATGAAGGACTATATAATTCTTGATTAAATGAAATTAAATGTTTGCTCAGCACTAATTTTATAATTCTTGGATAGAAAAAAATACCAATTGTGGCCAGGCTGCAGCTGGACTTGAGCTTGGCCACCACTGTGGTGTGTCAGGGCACCCTGGCACCAGCTCTGCGTCCTGATGACAGCCCTAACAAAGGATGGGCACCCACAGAACCACCCTCGGTTCAGGAGTGCTGCATTTGCAGTGTCAAGATACAATCGAGCCTAATGAACTTCCCCAAATGGCAGAAGCAATATTTGTGAGCCAGGCTGCTCCTGACACATTCCTTATGTCCTGTGTCCAGGTGACCTGGATGCCAAAGCCGAAGCTGAACCACACGTGGGTGAGAGCCAGCCAATATTAGCAAGGCTCTATTAATGTTATTAATACAATGAAAGATTCAGATGACAAAACATTTTAATTATTTCCCTTCTTCCTCAATTCAGAGTTCCAAGACTAAGAACCAGGTTTAATATATACTTTTAAAAGATATTTTCTGTTGTCTCTTCTAAATGTAACACCTGGACTGTATTTGGAGAGTTTTCATGGGGCTGGCTGGAACTTGGTCAGACCTCTACAAGGTCAGGCATCTTCTGAAATTCTCCATGTTACTATTCCAGAAATCTTATGAGAAGTCCTGTGTGGTGGCAAATATTCACAGTGTTCAGGATATACCCTCTTCTCTTGTATTTTGGATAAATGTTTCACTGTTTTGTCTACCCTTTACAACAGCAAAACAAACACCCTGGGATCTCCCTCTGCAGGGGCATGTTTTGATGGATGCAGGAGAAAGAGAAGGGAAAAATCATGCCTGGTACATTCCAGCACAACGTTCCTCTGTGTTCTCCAAGAGCATTTTGAGGTCTAATAACCCAGACCAGGGGCTCACTCAACCCAAGGCCACACAGAATGGGACCGACCCTCACTGGATGGTCCAGGGGGGTGTCCTGGCCCTGGTCCCAGGGACTGAGGGCAGCTGAGTGAGGGGACACCCTCGCTTCTGGTCACAAAGGGGGCGAACAGGCTCTGTCAGATAGGATGCCTTTCCCACAGCTTTCACTTTCCGGGTAGACTCGCCCACGCCGGCGATGGATAATTGCTGTGGTGTTTCACTCCCCGGGCACTCTCGGGTATTGTCGGGTTTTTGTGTCACTGTTGTTGAGTTGTCATCACAAGTCAGACCTGATGATTCAGGAAGTAACATTTTTGATGTAGTTTTGAAACACGCTTCTGTTAACCAAAGCATCTTTCTGTTGTGGGATTTCTGGAGACAAACGCCTTTGGGGAATTATTTCCGGCTGAAAAAAAACACCTCCTAGCCAGGTCACAAGGAGGAAGAATAAACAACCCTTCTCCAGTGGCACGATCCACAGCGACTGGTATAAATAGAGAACCAGGGGACAGAGGGATCACAGTTGGATCCTGCAGTGAGCTGAGCGCTTGCCTTGGGCTCTGTGGGCTCTGCACCATGAGCTGTGCCGTCAGGCAGGTCGTCACCACCTGTGCCCAGGGCAGGGGCAGCACGGGCAGCAACGTGGCTGGCACAGGGAGGAGGGTCTCCTCTGCCTCCTCAGGGAGACACGCTGCCTACGATTTGGGTGCTGTGGGTGGCAGTTTCTCTGGTGGCAGCCTGAGCGAGGGATTTCTCGGGAAGCAGCTGAGTGCCGGCAGCGCGGCTGGTGGGACCTTCGGAGCCACCCAGAGGGCTTGTTCTGCCCTGGGGTTCAGCAGTGGAGGCATCTGCACTCGAGGTGGTGGTGGCTTCCCCAGGGCCGGTGCCGGCTGTGGGGATGGGATCCTGTTTGCTAACAATGAGAAGGCCACGATGCAGAACCTCAACGACCGCTTGGCCTCGTACCTGGACAAGGTGCGGCTCCTGGAGGGGGACAACGCCGACCTGGAGTGCAAGATCAGGGAGTGGTACGCCAAGGTGGGGCCCAGCTGCGAGCCAAGGGACTACAGCTGCTACCACAAGGAAATCGAAGACCTTCAGAACCAGGTAACTCCTTGTTTGTCAAGAAAGTCCTGGTATTTCCTTGGGCTTTGCTTTCCCATATGCATAGAGCCCTGTCAAAGGGCAGAGACAATGACTCTGGAGGGGCGGGTGCAGCAATGGTTTATATGAAAAGATGGTGTGAGGGAAGGGGATTCTGCATTTACTGAGAACTGATGCTTCAGCACAGCCAGCTCCACCCTGATGGTTTCCCTGCTGTGATCCCACCTAACTGATCAATAACCCCAGTAATATGGAATCATAAAATACTCCAGGCTGGCATTTCCTCCAGGATCTTCTGGAGCCAGAGGGAGCTGCAAGCCCAAAACTCTTTGCTACATTTGCTTTTCCAGATCCTGTGTGCAGCCATGGAGACTAACAAGATCCTTCTGAACATCGATAACAACAGGATGACTGCAGACGACTTCAGAGTGAAGTGAGTACAGACCGTGCTGGTCTAGGGATGGGCAGGTGTGGGGTGGGGATGGGGAAATCCCAACCCTCTGCCTGTCACACTGCATAGCAAACTGCAGATTTTCCCCTCAAACTCAGCTGGAGGGCTGACCTGCTGACCTGTCTTTGCTGCCTGTGCTTTAAGGTACGAGACCGAGTGTGGGCTCCGGCAGAACGTGGACGCCGACATCTGCAACCTCCGGCCCGTCCTGGACCAGCTGGCCAGCTGCAAGACCGACCTGCAGCTGCAGTGCGAGGCTCTCACCGAGGAGATGTGCTGCCTCAAGACCAACCATGAGGAGGTCAGACCACCCCTCACTCTTAGGGAATACAGAGGAAGGAAAGCCCCCAACAAGGGTCCATATTACTGATACTGTGCACGCATTCCCTGCAGGAAATGAGCTGTCTGAGGAAACAGGCGACCGGGGATGTGAGTGTGGAGGTCAATGCCTGCCCTGGCCCAGACCTGAGGAAGATCCTGGAAGATCTGCGGTGCCAGTATGAGACACTGATGGAGCGCAATCGCAAGGAGACGGAGCAGTGGTATGCCTGCAAGGTACCACAGCCCTGCACAGCTGGACCAGGCCCTGCCCCGTGGGAAAGGGAAAAGCCAGGGATTAGATGTCCCAATATCAGCAATTGTGTCACAGGTGTGCTCAGGTCTAACTGTACTGCCTGACTTCTGTGCTGTGTCCACGGCACAGGGGCCACCACATGGTGTCACAGGGTCACAACAGAAGAATGGGGGATGTCAGCCTTGGCCACACTCAGGGCACTGCCGTGTGGGGAAGCCCCTCCACAGGGAGGTGATGTGGGGAGGTGAGGAACAGGCAGCTCTTTTTTGACCTTGCAGATGGAGGAGGTGAATCTGGAAGTCATCACAAGCAGTCAGGAGATTGAATCGAGCAACAAGCAGGTCACTGAGCTGAGACGGCAGCTGCAGGCCCTGGAAATCAACGTGCAAGCCCAGCTCACCATGGTAGGTGCTGCCATGACAATTCACAGCTCCAGCTCTCGTGAGCAGGGTCGTACCTGCAGCAAACCCAGGTACCTGTGTGTGTTTGTTCCATTCTCAGAAAGAAAACCTGGAGTCTTCTTTGACGGAGACGGAATGTCGCTACAACAAATACCTGGCTGAGCTGCAGAACCAGATCTCCTGCGTGGAGCAGCGGCTGGCCGAGATCCGAGCGGAAATGGAGTGCCAGAACCAGGAATACAAGACCCTCCTGGACGTCAAGTGCCGCCTGGAGCAGGAGATCCAGACCTACCACTGCCTGCTGGAGGGCGGCCAGCACGACATCATGTACGTAGGCAGAGCCAGCCAGCCCAAACCTCTGTGCTTTGCCCCACAGGGATATGAAAATCCCTGATACCAGTAGCAAAAGCAACACTGTGGTGAGGAACCAGTGCTGACCTGTTACCAGACAGGGCCTATTAGAAAACCATGAGGCACCTGAGGATTTGGCTCTGATAAACGTCCAGGGTGCATGTCAGAGACCATTTTTGGGCCAGGGAGGGTGGCTGGGAGAACCTCCAGAGCTGCCCCAGCCCCAGTACGGTGCAGCAGCTCTTTAAGGGCAGCTTTGCCGGCAGCTGGGCAAGGTCTCTGACAAACACTGTCACTCTAACTGGCTTTGCCAGAAGGAGACAGGAGTAGGGACTGGCAGCTAAATTAGCAATAAATTATCTAAACATTTTCAGTTTCACACAAGACTTTTAATTAAAGTTTTGGGAAATTTAATTTGTATGCAAAGCAGCTGTCTCTGCCCTGCCTCCCATTGACTGAGGTTTTGAAACAGCCAGGCTGTTAATCCCAGACATGGCTGCACACCCACAAAACCAGCCTGAGCACCCACCTGCTCGATTCATTCGGAAAAGGAGGCACTGGAATGGTGGTGCCCTGAGGTGGGCTCCTCTGGACTCTCAGTCCTAAAATAGTTACATGAAAAATCAGGTTTTGTTCCAAAACATCTGTTGCAATGGATGAAGTGACACTGTCAGTGTTTGTCTGGGAGCCTGGGATGGAAAAGCGACAGCAGCCAAGAGGCAGGCGGGAGGGAGGGGGAGAAGGGTGGCCAGAGACCCTCGGGGTTCACAGGGGACATGGCAGCAGTGACTGAAGAGACAGAGCTAAAGCCAGTGCACAGATCAGGGGAGATGTCCTGGGTGGGAATGCTGAGGGCCTTGTCCCCAGAGCTGTCTCTTTTCCACAGAGGGTCAGCAGGAAGAGGAGTCGCTGCCACATCAGCCGGGAGAAGCGCGGGACTGAAAGCCACCCTGTGCCAGCCCTGCCTGCCCTGAGCCTGGCACGGGCCAGGCTCTGCCAGGTGAGGGGTCCTGCAGGAGCCGGTGAGGGGCACCACGAACTGCTCCTTCAGTGTGGGGTAGTTGGGGACGAGGAGGATGGGAGGCCCCCAGGCTTTTCTGAGTGATGAGGAGTGGTTGGAGGCAGCGTCTTCATCCCTGGAGGGAGGCTGGGCAGGAGCCAGCCAGGCAGGATCGGAGCTGTGGCTGTTGGTGGTAGAGCACTGGGATTAACTGGGCTATGGTGGGAAGCAATGCCAAGGAATGGTGAGCAGCAGTGGCAAGGGGTGCAGCCATGGGACACTTATAAACCTCTGTGTAGAAATTATGTTTGACACTGGGGAGTGCCCAGCAGTAAATGTGCTTAAATAAGACTTTCAGCACAACATGGGAATGAGGAACTGGCAGGGGAATCAGTCAGTCACAGCTGTTCTAGAAAGTATAAAATTACACAAAGGTGGGGAGAAGAGGGAACAGAAAGGTCAGCACAAGAGCAATGGGGTGTAAGAGAAAGGCATGGTGTGCAGAACCCCCTGAAAAAGTGATGCTTCCTGCTCTCCCCCAGGTCACTGCAGATCAGAGTCCCACCAGCCTCACTGCACACACCTGAGGAGCTCTGAAGAACAAGTCCTTTGGAAGAACAAGGCAAGAATAACATGGGCTTTCTCAGTTGTGCTCCAGCAGCAGCCAGAGGGACTCTGTGGGACGGCCCCTCCCGGCCACCCCGCGCCGGAGCCGCTCTGATCCCAGCACTGACCCTCTCTTGGGCTCCCCTGGGCTGTGGTGGTTGTCTGACAGCAACCAAGGCTTGTCTCCAATAAAACTTTGCTCTTACTGATGCAGCCTTGAACCTGAGAAATAATTTCTGCCAGTAAATTAATATATAAGTATTTAAGAAATGGTTACACAGACACTGATATTCATGGTACACCTTGGGCTGGACTCTCCACACCTTTCTGGTGGAGGCAAACAATTCCCAGAGACAACACTAAATAAAGAACCTCTAAATGGACTTGTAAAAAAGGCAAACAGGAAGAACCAGCTGGTAACATGTGGGAAGATAAAAGGGTGAGACAAATTAATACATGGGAGAGAATTTTTTTAAAAGTGAGACACAATAAACAGCCAGCAAAAAAAGCTGCTGGTGTTTCATTACCCCAGTGAAAGGAATGACAAACATGTCCAGCAACAGGACTGCGTTTTGCTGCATGTGCAAGTGCAGGCTCAGGGATCCAGCCTGTCCCTCCTCGCAGCAGCCGAGGCTGAGCTGGGTCAGCCGGGCTGGGAGAGCAATCCCAGCCCTCACCCTCACTGTGCGGCTCTGAAAGCCTTTTTCTCCCAGGAACACTGGATGGGGTTTGATGACTAACCTTAGACAGAGGCCTGACATGAAGGCTCCCAACAAGAAGGCTTTGGGGGACACGATGAGTCTCAATTAGTGCCTGTTTCTAAAGAGAGAAGCGGCTCAGAGGGTTCTGGAATGGCCCAGCCCTGAGCTCGGCGCAGGACACTCGTTAGCCCTGTGGGGAATTGCTCTAACAAGCTCCTGGACAAGCTCTGTGCCGCTTTCACTGCTCAGTTCTGCATCCCCATTCCAGCAGCACTAATTAAACTGCACAATTCGGGGTGGTTTAACCCCCTCGGTGCTGACACAGCACCTGAGGTCACCACCCCTGCCTTCCCTGCCCAGGGGTCACCACCTGGACAGCAGCAGGGAATGATGTGGGGACAGCACAGGAGGAGACAGGGCAGGGAGGGCACATGAAGTGAAGAGGGCACAGCGCATGAGACAACAGGAGCAGAGTGATGTGGGACATGGAGTGCAGGTCCTCACACAGCTCAGGGGCCGTGCAGCTCACAGGAGCTTGTTCTGTCTCTTGTAACGAGCAAATCGTGTAAAGCAAGAATGAGTGAATACCTCAAAGACAGGGAGAGGCTTGGGCTGAAGGTACAGGACTGGGAGAGGAGCACAAGGGTAAAAAGAGCAAGGGTGGGTGCCCAGGGAGAGAAGAGGGTGGTATCAGCACTTGGGCTGCCAAGCAGAAAATGAAATGCACTGTGACTGCTCCAGCAGATGTGTCTGTGTGATACAGAGAGCAGGCACCTGGGAATTACATCTCCATGAGGAAAAATCCCTGAGGACTGAACACACCAGAGGTTTAAGGGATCAGTGAAGAAACAGAAAGAAAACAACTAATTTTGAAAATTGCCAATGCTGGAAATCAGCCACAAGTTCTGGACTGCGTGGCACGGCCAATTATCCCTGATTACAGGCACGGTGCACTTGGAAAGGCAGGCCATGTTCTGGTGTGATGTATAAACTGTAATTTCTCTATAAAAGTCTGTTTTATGCAGCATGCAGACAGGTACAGCCTCACTCACACCCACAGTAACTGTCTATGGGGTTTAGATTTTGGTTTACTGGCTTGGGTAACATTTGTAAAGAATTACAGAGATGAGCAAATCCCTGCTGTAACCCAACAGGAGATTTCTCAGCACAGTGCACTGAATAATATAATCTAAACTGCCAGTGTGAGCCACAAATTGAAAGTGAATTGAAATTAAGAGACATTTTAGTACTATATAAAGCTAAAAGAAGACACTCTGGGGAGGCTGTGGCTGCTCTGCCCCTTTGCCTGCTCAGCTCTGTCGCACCCCTGGATGGTGTCTGAGCGCAGGAAGCACCTAAACACAACCCTTACCATTCCCATCTGTCCTAACAAATTCTCCAGGACCCTCCTCTGCTGTGATAACCAGCAGTGCCTCCAGAGATGCACATTCCAGAGGCCTGGCTGCACTGTCAGGCACTGGAAGGAACCACCACAAAGTTGATCAGGGGAGACTGTGAGCTTGGTAGGAAGAAACCCAGTTGTGTCCATGTCCTGCTGAGCTCCTATTTCAGCACTGCAGATGCTCGGAGGCTGCAATTGTGAACAGTCAGCAAAAGAAACTGAAGCAGAGCCACCCCCTTGCATTTAAGCCCAGGCTGTTACCAAACCCACTGTAGCAATTATTTCACTTGCCTCACAGGATTTGGCTAAACATGGTGGTACAAACCAATGAGTCACTGGCCAGGAAAAAGTCATGGTCTGCATTTGAAAGATGGGAGCATGAGGCCTGGAGCTGGCTCAGTATCACATCAAAGAAGTGTTTAATAAGGGATGCCTAATGGCCATTATGCAAATTATTAATGGTAATTACAAGTGACAAGATAAAATCATGTTCCAGTGTGGTTGCACAAACATCACTGAGGCAATGCTTATGAAAGCAAGTTCTGTGGAACCAGACACACCTTTCTTGTAGTTGACACAGGAGAACATCATCATCTTTGATAAGCAAAGCAAGGAGAGCATGTGGAGCTGGGCTGGGCACAGGGACCGCTCAGCTCCCACAGGACCAGCATCCCATGGGAATGTGACATCCTCCTGTCTCCTCCATCCCTGTGCACTGGTATTGACCCTTACCCACACCAGCCCACAGGACTCAGCAGTGTTGGCACAGACATTGTGTGAGAACAGTGCTCATCGTCCTGGCCATTGGCCTGTCGTGGCTTCCTGCCCTTGCAGTTATATGAAGACATTTGTTTCCTCCTGTCTTACACTGAGCTTGCAAATTCTTTTGGGACATGTTCATGTCTTAGACTTCCACAGTCCTTTCCCAATGTTCTGCCCCAAGGCTGTGTCCCAAGGCTACAGATTTACAAATAATAACAAAAGTGGAGGTAAGGAAATCAGTTTAGTGGGGGGGAAAAGCCAGTACTGAGGGATGTTTTGGAACAAGACAGTGGCTCCCGGATAGAGAAAGCAGAGCCACACAGCCAGTGACCCTGACACAGGCTCTGCCTGACCTTGGTGCTGTGCCTTGAGCCCCCACACAGTCGTGGGAAGCGGGACAACACCACAGTATGTTTATAATATACAGCCAGGTTAGTCAGGGACTGGCTTCTGGGTGCATTTGCTGTATCAGACACGTTCCATATTCCAGTGAAAGTGGCAGGAGCCCAGAAAAGCTCCAAAGAATGCAACTGCATCCCAAATATGAGCACTTGAGCAGAATTGCATGCTTGTGTCTAATCTTCCCTGGTAAACTGAGATTTGGGAGGCTGTGGAGCTTCTCACCAGGATGTGAGTAAAAGGCTGTACAATGCTGCCAACCAGTTTGTTTTGTGAAACGAGGCCTGTACCTTCTTCCTGCAGAGAAATGTCCCCCATCCTCCCAAACCCCAAGGCTCTGCAAGGAAAAGAAAGGCACCCCCAGCCCCACGTCTGCAGGTCGCTCTTGGGTAACTCCTGAAAAACTCCCCAGCAGAAGCAAAGCTCCAAGCAAGCATTATATTAATTTCTGTTGGCTCCACCAGCCACACCCTGCCTTCAATTATATTCCTCAAAATGACGGATGAAAGCCAGATTTGCTCCCTCTCCTCCCTTTTGCTCATGATTTTCCCGACTGTGAGTCTGGGCTGTGTGGGGAGCACAGGGGCTGTGTCTAGGGGGAGGATGGACTTGTATTTCAGGCACTGCAGTCTCAGCAAGCAATCCCAGCTCTGACAGACTCCGGCTCTGTCCTTGAGCAGGTTATTTCCCTATACCATATGAATAATGAATATTCCTGGATGCTGCCAGACTTGGGTAGGCGGCTTTTTATCATTTCTGATCTAAGTAAAGAAATAAATTATTTCCCTGTAGAGTGGAGAGCCCTAAGTCATGCTGGGGTGAAGATGATCACATCTAAACATGCTTGGGGACACTCTCCTACCACAGTGGCAGAAGCCACCAACTCCCCACCAGTCAGTGAAGTGGCTGAGGGTACAAGCATGGGTTTTCTCTGCCCTTCCTCCCATAGGTGACGCTGCTCTCAGGGCTCACAGAGTGTCACCCTCACTGCCGACGAGGATCTATCACAACTGCTCTTGTAAATACCTAAACATCCTTGAGTCAAAGGTGGCTTGTGAGTAAGAGTGGCATGGAAATTCCACCCTGTAGGGAACAGAAGCTGCCATCCCCCGGAGAGCAGAATATCCTCTCATTACAGAGTCTGCTGGAGAAGGACACTGGCACTGGTGGAGCCAGTTCTCTGAAGGGAGATGGCGCTCCCCTGACTGGCGGGGCTGTGGTCACTCTTGCCACTGCTCCAGCAAACTCAATAAGGAAAGTAGGAAGTTTTTCTCCTCCTTATTCTGCACTCAGCACAGTCTCAGTAATGGCAAAGACCCACGGGGTCCGAGTCCACCCAGGGAACAGGACACATCACCCATGGATACTCCCTTTCCTCTCCTCTCGTTCTTTATCTACGATCACCACAAACTGAGGCAGCACGGACAGCAATTAAAGTAATTGAAAAATAAGTTCAGCGAGGTCCATCGTACACTGCAGGTGACATCAACCCCTGTGCCACTCACACACAGGGGACACTGAGCCTGAGCTGCGCAGTGTGAGCAACTTCACTTGTGTTTGTATGACCAGAGAAGTTTAAGCTCTAAACAGAGAACTAAACCCATGGGGAATGGCCTCAGTGATTCAGGAAATCTCACTGTACAGCAGGTATTAGAGCTATGCCAGGTGACCAACACCACAGTGTCCCTGGTCTGCCCACTACTGTGCTCACAACTGTTCACACTTTTTGGAATGGAGAAATTCTATTAGTTTCCCATTTTTGTTTCATGAACTCTACTGTAGTATGTGATATAAAAATGGTTATTGGACTTAGAATAAAATAAATACAAATTAATAAAAGATAAAAGGCACTTTGATGTTATAAATACCAATGTTTCTTCTTTGTACATAATCTAGGGCAACTTTTTTCTTGACTTGTTGCAAAGTTTGCATCATACAAAAAGCTGATGACTCACAAAACACTATTTTACTTTTTGGAATAAGCTGCTGACATGTAAAGTATCTTCCTTGTGAACTGGGATTTCTAGAGGGAAACTGCCTATGGGCTGTTTATTCTTGGCATAAACAGCCAGACTAGCCAGCCCCGTGGGAAGAAGAAACACCCGAGAGGTGACACCCCCTTTGGAAGGTATAAATGGGGAGCTGCGGCGGCAGCAGCCTGCAGTCGGACTCAGTATCACGCTCTGCATCTCGCTTTGGGCTGTGGGTTGGCGCTGCAGCTGGGCCTCGCCATGAGCTGTAGTATTAAACAGACAACTGGCTCTCTCAGGGGCAGGACCAGCGGTGGCAGCTGCGTGGTTGGTGGCGGTGGTGGTGGTGGCGGAGCGCGCATCTCCTCGGTCTCCTCCGGAAGATACACGACCTGCGGCATAGGCGGCAGCCGAGGCTTCTCCGGGAGAAGCTACTGCGGAGCTGTGAACTACGGAGCAGGGCTGAGCACCGGCAGCCTGGTCGGGGGAAACTACGGAGGCGGCTTAGGAGCCGCCGTCCTCGGAGGATGCCCAGCCATGGGATTCAGCGGTGGCAGCGCTCGCTTTGGCGGTGGCATGGGAGGGGGCATGGGAATGGGTCTTGGTGGAGGTGGTTTCGCTGGTGATGGCATTCTTCTTTCTGGTGACGAGAAGGTCACCATGCAGAACCTTAACGACCGCCTGGCTTCTTACCTGGACAAGGTGAGGTGCCTGGAACAAGAGAATGCTGACCTGGAGTGCAGGATCAGGGAGTGGTATGCCAAGCAGGGCCCTTTTTGTGAGCCACGGGACTACAGCTGCTACTACAAAGAAATAGAAGATCTTCAGAACCAGGTAACATCCCTTCTCAGCTGCCTTCCCTCTTGCAAGGCTCTCCTCTGGTGCTGTCCACAACTCAATGCATTATCAGGAGTAAAAATCAATGTTGTAAAATGCTCTTTGCAAACAGCCCTGACAACATCTGACTGTGGAAAGCCCCAGAGCTCAGAGGTGAAACCTGGAGGGTCTGGGCTGTTTCTGTTGCTTTGATTCATCAGATATATTGAAGGGGGAAGTGTTACTTCATGGAATGCACCTGGAT
Organism: Pithys albifrons albifrons; assembly: GCF_047495875.1. Lineage (NCBI taxonomy): Eukaryota > Metazoa > Chordata > Aves > Passeriformes > Thamnophilidae > Pithys > Pithys albifrons. Next base: position 818,135 of record NC_092482.1, read on the forward strand.
GGGCTCAGTAATCCTTCTGAATCTGGTTTGTGGCAAAGTGTTTAGATAGACATATGGCAAGAAAAGAACTAAAATATAAATAAGTAATGGATTGCAATAATTTGCCTGAATTTCTATTATTGCCATCAGTCTTGCAGAATTTCAGTTAAACTTCATTTCCTCTTTTTTATTAGTTTATTCTCATAAGGAATTGGGGAATATTGGATGTCTAATAACAACTAAGAACAAAGAGAGCATTGCAATAGCACATTTGGAATTGGCAGTTTAAAATTCAGAATGTTTGCAAAGTGCATTTGGCAAAAATTTTGGATGTCAGTGCAAAAAAAAGACTATGCAAAAAGAATCCAGGAAAGGGACAGAATGAGACAGGCTTGTCATTAAGTCTTCAAGTAAAATTTTAAATCTCTTATCTATGAAAATAAGATTTAGATTTAAAAGGTTGAGGTGGATTGTGGCAAGTGCTGGACAGTAATTACACCTCCCAGACTGTCTGTACCTGAACCATAAGTTTTATCATTTTAATGCCTTCACTGCTCTACACTGAAGACCCCTGTGAATGCTGCACCCTCAGCTCCCCATCCCTGCTGCCCAGGACTCAAAAAAAGAGAGAAAGAGGTGGCACCAGACAATGGGTGCCTGATGACATGGAGCAGAGACCTCAGAAGTGAATGTTCTTTTTCCAGATTGTCTGTGCAACCATAGACAACAACAAGATCATTCTGAACATCGATAACAGCAGGATGACAGCTGACGACTTCCGAGTGAAGTGAGTGCCCTGGGCTGTCCCCTCCTCTGTCACTGCTCTCCTGTGACCCAGGACAGGCTGGAGGCCATGCAGAATAGCTCCCTCATCCATGTCCTCCAGAGCCGCCCTAATCAGGGGCAGTTCCAGGAGGGAAAGGTTGGGATGCTAAGATGGGTTTGAGAATAGAGTTCTTCAGGAAGCAGAAAGGATCTGCAGACCGGGAGCAGTCAGAGTTCAGCTGAGCTGCTCTTCCAGCTCGTGGTGTCTGAGACCGACTGCTCTTTGTTCCTGACTCCCTCCCTGCAGGTACGAGACGGAGCTGGCGCTGCGCCAGAGCGTGGAGGCCGATATCAACGGGCTGCGCCAGGTGCTGGACCAGCTGACGCTGTGCAGGTCCGACCTGGAGGCACAGCTGGAGTCGCTGCGGGAGGAGCTCTGCTGCCTCAAGAAGAACCACGAGGAGGTAGGTCCTGCCCCTCTCTGGAAAAACTCTTCAGTCCTGCAAGATTCATTGTCTCTCGTGCCATGGTCCCCACCCTGGGGTGCTGCTCTGGAGGGCAAGGGGTTGATGGAGACCATCATGTGACCCAGGAGCTGTGAAGGTCCAGCAAAGTGGGGCTTTGCCAGGGCTCTGCTCCTCCCTGCAAGGAAGCTTGGCTTTCTCAGTTCTTTCCTTGTTTTTAAAAACTAACCTGGTCTGGGTGTTGTTTCCAGGAAATGTGCTGTCTGAGGAAGCAATCGACTGGAGATGTGAGCGTGGAGGTCAATGCCTGCCCCGGCCCAGACCTCAGGAAGATCCTGGAGGAGATGAGGTGCCAGTATGAGACACTGATTGAACGCAACCGCAAAGAAGTTGAGGATTGGTATGAGTGCAAGGTGAGTAAATCTCCTCAGCTCTGACCTTCCCCAGCTAACACTCAGGCAATGGCCCCACAGGGATTTAAATCTTTGAACAGTTAAAATCACACAACAGACTGTAACAGCATTTAGAATTGGTTGAAAGTGACCAAGTGGCACAGGGCAGGGACACTGCTGCCCTGTGTCCTTGTCATGGGGTGAGGGAAGCACTCCATGCTGGTGAGACTTGAGGCAGGAATTCTCTACAAGGCAGTAAGTGGTGAGAAGAACTGGAAGCAGCACTGTTAGAACAAGAGGAATGACCAGCAGGGTTCTCACTCCATTAGGATGAGAGTTTTCACCGAAACCTTTCTCATTTCATGTTTTTGCCAACGTTTCTGCTCTTTCCTTAATACTTAATCTGACTTACAATGCACATTCCCTGAAGATTTTCCCCTGGATTGGTGATTTCAGATTGAGGAGGTGAATCGGGAGGTTATCACAAGTGGTCAGGAGGTGGAGACGTGCAACAACCAGGTGACTGAGCTGAGACGCCAATTGCAAGCCCTGGAAATCGATCTGCAAGCTCAGCTCAGCCAGGTGGGTGATGAGCTGGTACAAACCTCAGCCATCTCACACCACTCATAGCTAAATGCAGTGTTTCTCCTGCCTGTATTTGCATTGTGCCCCCTGTCACTCCTCAGAGGGACAACCTGGAGTCCTCGCTGGCAGAGACGGAGTGTCGCTACAACAACCACCTTGGTGAGCTGCAGAGCCAGATCACCTGTGTGGAGCAGCAGCTGGCTGACCTGCGGGCAGAGATGGAGTGCCAGAACCAGGAGTACAAGATCCTGCTGGACGTCAAGTGCCGCCTGGAGCAGGAGATCCACACGTACCGCTGCCTGCTGGAGGGTGGCCAGCAGGACCTAATGTAAGGGGGCTTGAGACACACCACAAAAACTACAATGAAGTACCTGTGTCCTGGTTATTTCCATGTAAGAGCAATGGGATGGTTCTTCTCCCTTACCAACCTATTTGGGCTGCCTGGTGCCAATGGGGAGGACCTGCTTCCTCCCCTGTGCCAGGCACTGCCAGCAAGAGAACAGTCACTGCAAAGTTCTGCCAATTTTCTGCCAGAAAGGGAAACAGGCTGAGAGCAGCCAGGACACCGAAAATCTGTAGCTCCAGTTTATCTGTCCTTTCCCTCACTATATTGTTATTTTCCTGTCCTCTCAGTCAGCAAGGAGGAATTGGTCAGTCTTCGGGTCTAGGAGGAGGAGTTGCAAGAAGCAGTGGGATAGGAGGAGGAGGCATCATTAGGACAAGCCACACTTACACTTCGTCTGCCCAGATCCCGTCCTGTGCAGCCGCGGAGATCCAAGGTAAGAACTGCCCCCTCTAAGGACTTCCAAAGTTTGCTCTGCTCTCATGCAATGCAGATGGGCAGGAGGAAAGATCTTTCCCATGTAGCTTACAGGTACTACTTGAAAGTTTTATTGTGGGGCCCCCTGGGAAATACAGGAGGGGAGCCACAGAGGAGTGACTGAGGGGATCTTTTGGGAGCTGGGACTTTGCTGGGACACATGAGACCTGCCAAAGGGAGGGGGGGAAGAGGGATAAAAGGGAGAGGGACAGAGCCAGCAGGCAGTCAAGCCATGGACAGCATGGAGAAAGGACTGATGTGAAATGGGGGACAAAGGGAAGAGCAGGAGGAAGCAAAATGCCCAGAGATCAAGGTGGGGGAAGAAAAAGCAGGAACCATGGGAATACTGGCAGGTAACTGCTAATCCTAGTTCAAGAGGAAACTTCCAGCCCAACTGAAAAGCAAAGAATGAAATATGGTGACAGCTGGTCCAGGAGAATGAGTGTGAGCAGGGGCATTGCTCCAGCATGGACCACGATGCCATTCCCTCATCCACGTCGCTGCTGCAGCAGCATCAGCAGCTTCCACTGTTTGGCATTTTTATGGAGAAGGGCAGTCTGTGCTGCAGCCAGTGATAGATCCTTCTGCCTGTCTGGCAGGAGCCATCAGACATTCCCAGGAAGGGGCAGTATTTATGTGAAGTTCTAATTGAATTCTTTTGTGAAATGATCATGTGTGGGGAATGACAGTGTGGGAAAGAATCTATTTTTGCTACAAACACAGTAATGTTTCCTTTGATCTCTCCAGTGCCTTGCCGAAGGATTTGTGATTAAGCAGAGAAACAAGAATATCCAACAAGAGAAGCCTGAAGCAGAGCTAGGGATGGAGAGAGGGAATATTTACTGCATGTGTCTGCAGAGAGCACGGGGTGTGCTCGTCTGTGTCGCTCAGACGTGCTAAGCAATGTGCCAGAGGGATGAGCAGAGAGTTGGGCCACATTCTGCTTTGTCTTGCTATTTGCTTTTCCAGCCTGTGTTGCTGCGTGTGGCCCAGCACCACAACTATTGCTGGAGCCAGCCAGGCCTATTATCACTAATGTTCCTGCTGCTGAAAAATGTCTCTAATAAAACTTTGCTTCTGCCTGATGCAATCAAAAATCTGTGTGTGAAATCGAGTTCCTTTAGAACACCACGTGCTGAGCCATGGGCTCAAGGGGCACCTGAACTGGTTGGGATCATCCTGCACTGGGAACAAAGCTGCTTTGCCAGTGGGAGCCAGAGAATGGCTCTGACCTGGCAGGTCTTGTCCAGCTCCTCCCAGTCACTGACTGAGGTTGATGTTGCCTGTTCCTGCAGGACACACATGGACAGGCAGGTCAGGAAAGACACCTGTGTCCTTCCCACACAGCACTGGGCTAAAACACTGTCCTAGAAAAATTCTGAGAGTCAGTGGTGGAACATCTCGAGACAGTCTCCCTCAGTCCCAGACTAGTTCTGACACATCTGGGCTGAGCTCTCTCATATTCTATCACCCAGCCTCAAGACTGTGATTAGGGCAAAGAGGAAATCTTGGTCTCCACAACTGATTCAATTTCTCCTGACATGGCTTATATTCAGACCTATACCTTTAATTCTACAGGAATCTTTCCAGTGGGAAAAGAACTTGAGGCAAAAAGTTTATCTCCTGTATTTTCCCACAGTGACTGAGTCATTTAATGGTCATCCTTCTTTTGCAAAGAGTTTCAACCTGAACATCAGGAATAGTTGGAAGATCATCTTTACATCAAACACACCTTGTCTGGGGAGCTGGGGAGGGCAGTGTGGGTGCTGAAAATGTGCAGCTCTGTAGAGAATGGATTGGAGAAAAAAAGCCAGGAAAGGCCTTTGGAATCACAGGGCCACTCAAACCTCACAAGTAAGACAAGGATCACTCCCTCCTTGGCTTTGAGCAGCAGCTGGTGCTGAGCTGGTGCGTCCTGGCACTGCCCTGCCCTGAGAGGCCAGGCCAGTAATGAGGTCACCTGGGCCCTGGGGCTCTCCTGTGGGTGCAGCCGTGGGCACCGGCCATGGTGAGCTGGCAGAGGCACGCTGGGTTTGCAGAACTTGCACTTAAAGAGCATTATGAGGGTGCTTTGAGGATTAAGTTGTTGTTCCAGAAAGCCAAGCAGAGATGGGTTTGACTGTGATGTGGCTGTTACAGACTCACATTCACCTGTAAGATGACCTGGCAAAGCTAAACTCCTGGTTATGCCTTTTCTGTCAAAGATTGGGTGTTATGGAGCACCCGACTCAGGGCAGGAGGAGAACAGGTGCAAAGACAAAACCACTTCAGGCCTGTACATACCATACAGTGTGTTACACTTCCCTACTGCCCGTTCTTTAATACTCTCTTGATGCAAAATAGACTTAACATGGTAGCAAGTGCCTGGAGAAGTTTAACCACTGAAGTCTCAGGGAGCAGTGCCCTTCTCCTGTTGTAAGAGGTCATGGACAGAAGATGTCTCAGTAGTATTTCTTTTATTCCATCTACCAGACACAAAGTTCAATAACATCCATGGGCAAGACAGGAAAATGCAGCCCTGGAACACCTGCAATGACCAAAGAGGCCAAAGGTAGAAGTTATTAAGCCAAGACTCTAAATCAAGCCTTCTTTAAAGTTCAGTTCCAGCTCTACAGAAAGCCTCAGACTTGATGCAGAAGTCTCTCAGTGGATTTGTATGGCCAGTGCCTCACAAGAGATCAAAAGAGATACATATTTTGCCTATAATGGCAAATTTCCATTGGACTCCTCTGGATGTCCCAGTTGTTGTGAGCTCTGACTGAGAAGTCGGAAAGCAAAGCTTTCCCTTTTCCATTCTCATTGCTTTTTCCTGCCTTGTTCAGTGCAAAGACTGACAGTGAGATCACCCATTGCTGCCCTTTCCAGCCTCAGTCCTTCCCAACCTCCGAGTCCTCACACCCTCATTTCTAAAAAATATAAAGACACTGCACTGAGGCCTCTCCATTTTTCATTCTTCTGGAAACTCTCAGCTACGTATGATGTATAAAAACTCGTCACTGTCTCCTGGCAGCCTTGTCTGATTCCCACCAGCTCTGGGTGGTTCCTCCTCTTGCGAGCTGCTGCTGACATCTGGCTGCTCCTCCGGCTTCCCTGGGCTCCTACCACAGGGAACCCACCTGTCCGGCAGGTGCAGAGCGTGCACTTGCACTAAGGAGCTGCCCCAGATTCCTGAGAGGTGAAAGGGACCTAATGACACTCTAAGGATCCAGACATTATGGATTTGCCTCTGGAAAGCCCCCAGGGGGCACAGCCTCAGCTCCTGGGATGCTGTGATGTTGTTTGTGGACCTATGAGTTGGGATGAGTCTGGAAGCAGCTCAGGAGAGGCAGCTTGTGATTAACAGTCGCCCAGCAGAAAACACCCTGGAAACACCCCACTTATTAAAAGGCTGCAAATTATGGAGCTGCACACCTTGGAAACTACATTTCCATAAGATTTCTGTATGTCTTTGTGCTAATGAGACAGACCCAGGAAGCTTATGAGTTCAAGTAGCTGAATGAAAACAGGAGGAAAACCTTAATTTAATTTATAAGGTTTCAAAACAACTACTTAATTTTATCTCAGTTTAAACAGTGCCCTCATTTCCTGAAGACAAACAGGAAAAATGGCAAGGCAGAGGGAAGTGTGTGTGGTTGAGGCTCCTGGGCACAGGTGGCTGCAGCCCCACAGAGGGGGGTCTGAGGGTTCCAGAGCCGTCCCCACCGCTCCGGGCGCGCAGACACCCTGAGCTCCCACGGGGCAGTGTCCCCCCCCCGTTTCTGCCTGAGCTCCTCTGATGTGCTCCAGTGATAAGCTCGGGCCAGGGAAGGAATGTGTGCTCGCTCAGGAGATGCTGCCGACAGCTGTTGGGAAACTCCCGAGGAATCATCCGCAGCTCCAGCGACGCAGCTCTCGGCAGTTTCGGTTCGTTCCCGCTGCCACACCCTGACTCCCAATTATGTTCTCTGGTCCTAGAAATGAAATCCAGCTATTTCCTCCTATACACAGAAACTTTATTGGAGCTTTTACATATTCTGAGCTTTGTTTCTGTGTGTTTTGGGCTGGAGGGAGGCCCAGCATGGCAGGCAGGGCAGGCAGCACGGCTGGGCACAGCCAAGGCTCTGCCAGCACCCAGCGCTTTGTCTTTGACTAAAACCACTCTGGGAAGTCTCTCCACACCTGTCTCCAGCTTGCTGGAGATATCACCGGAATGCTCCTGGCTTTCCTCATGCTGGGTAAGGAATATCCAAGGAGGCAGAGACAAGCAGAGGCATCTTTTCAACAGAAATAAGAATAAGAGCAATAAAGTGATGGGTAAATCCACAAATACTTGGGCAATTCAGTCCTTTGGTGAATGGGATCATTTACCTGCCATACCAAAATCTATTTCAATTGACATTCCATTTCAGCAAGAGTTTGAAGTCCCTTTTCCCTGGTGAAGAAGGCTTGGAGAATTTCTTTACAGCGAATGGTCGGTTTTAGAAAAGCTGAGGAATGCCTGTCCCTTGCTCCAAGGCCACTGGAAAGGGGCTCTCAGGGAGAGGTCCAAGGGTCCAGAGTCTCAGCAAAACATCTCATGAAAATAAGCTCAGCCTGACTTTTGATGTCAGAAGTGTGAAAAGATTCCTGGTTTTTACTTTCCCTGCCTAGTTAAGATTTGGAAATTTTACTGACAGAGAAACTCTAGTTTGTACCAAATCCACCTTCTCCAAGCCCAGGCACTGGGCAGGACTGCTCTGCAGCTCTACCAGCAAGTCTGCCTTTATATGTGCCTGCACAGCAGTCCCAAAGCTCTGATTAGACTACAGCACATACTGACAGAGAAAAAATTGGCCATAGGATGTTTCCACTCCCATCCATGGTGTCAAAACCACCCTTTCCCAGTAACAATTACAATCCATAATGAGGAAAAGTGCAGAAATTATCTTTCGCTGAACAACAGGAAATATTTAAAGCACTTTTACCTTCCTTTGCACTCGCCACATAATGAAACAAATCCTTTGTGAATTACTGGAGAGCCACAATCACATATGAAGAACCTTTCATCCATGTCCATTAAAAGATCCCTCCTTGGTCTCACTTGTCTCGTAGCAGAGTGTTCCAGATTTGTCATTTCACCAATAGAGAGATTTAAAAGTTAATCTCTGTGTCTCTGATCTTTCCACAGAGATCTTACATCATTCCTCATACATCATACGAGAAGCAAACTTAGTATTTCTTCTTTCTTTGTCATCTTACATATTCCAACCTCAGCACCTTGCATGAAAACTGCTTATTCAACTCAAAATAAAATGAAAATAAATTAATGAGAGATAAAGAGCTCTTTGATGCAATAACCTTTAATGATTTCTTCCTGGTATGTAATTTAGGACAGTGTTTTTCCTGGCTTAATGCTGTAAGTTTGCATCATAAACAAAAAGCAGATGATTCATAAAACATTATTGCTAATGTATTTTTGAAATTAGCAAGAGACATGTAAAGTATCTTCCTTGTCTACCAGGCTTCTTGAAAGGAAACTTCCCTTTGAGAAATTATTCTTGGCACCAATGGCTGGAGTAGCCAGCCTTATGGGAGGAAGGAGCAGTGGTGACACCCACTGTGGAAGGTATAAATAGGGATGGGCGGCCACGGACAGCTCGCAGTCTGATTCCATATCACGCTGTGCATCTTGCTTTGGGCTCCTGCTTGCCTTTCCAACCGCTGTCGCCATGAGTTGCAACATTAAGGAGACTATTACTGTGTCTAGCAAAGGCAGGAGCAGTGGTGGCAGCTGCATCATTGGTGGTGGTGGTGGAGCACGGATTTCTTCCTATGGGATAGGCAGTGGCAGAGGTTTTTCTGGAAGGAGCTACTGCGGTGGAGTGAATTATGGAGGGGGACTGAGTGTTGGTAGCTTGGCTGGTGGGAGCTATGGAGGTGGCAACTGCTATGGCAATGGCCTGGGGTTTGGCCTTGGAGGAGGGGTGGTTGTCGGGGGTCTCGGTGGCGACTGCTTGCTGTCATCCTGCGATGAGAAGGTCACCATGCAAAACCTCAATGACCGCCTGGCCTCCTACCTGGACAAGGTGAAGTGCCTGGAGAAGGAGAACGCTGAGCTGGAGTGCCGGATCAGGGAGTGGTACGCGACCCAGGGCCTCTGCTGCGAGCCCCGCGACTACAGCTGCTACTACAAAGAGATCGAGGATCTTCAAAACCAGGTAAACCCTTTGGGTTGTTCCTCCCACTGAAAGCCTCTTGCTGGATTTGTGTTTAGAACCTGCTACAGTTGTTGGGGGGAAGTTTGGTGCTGCTGAATGCCTTTGCAACAGAAATTTTGGCAGGTTCCCCATGACATTGCTGAGTGTGGGGGCACATCAAGGATGGGTGCTGCAAGGGGACACAGGTGGGACAATGCTCTGGACAAGGGAAAGAATGCTTTGGTACATCTTGTTTGGGCTATACAACTGTAAGCAGGACATTACCAGTGTGTTCTGAGGGAATGTAATGGTGTCAGCCACATAGGGAAAGCAAAGCAAAGAGAGCTACGGAACAAGGACAAACCATACACATTAAATGCTTTATCAAATGAAACACAAACTCTAGGTGAGAAAAGCTGAGTATTGCAACTAATTGTCACAGCAGCACAGAAAGCCTCCTACTAATAAATCCACAATAAAAACTGATTCTAAGGCTTAAAGACACCTTCCAAACATCTTCCCCAAAGCTTTAAGTCTGAAGCCCAAACACTCCAGCTCGAGTATCAGCTGGGATTTAGTCACGTAAGGAACATTCTTTAGGTTCACTTTGTGCAGCATCTTTGGAACTTGGCTTTGGATCTTGAAACTGGGATGTCCCACCTCAGAACTCTTTAATTCCCAGCCTCTACAAGGTTGATCTCTTTTCTTTACTGACTGTGAGAAGAGGAGGCAAATACCCCTCCTTCAACTTCTCTGCTCAAGGGACAAGGTTACTTAGGTAAGAATGTAACAGAAGAAGAGAACTGTGAAGAGCTACTGCCTAATTGCAATGCAGAAAGACCTACAGAGTAGAACAGGAGAGAAGGATCTCTCATGGTCTGCTCTTTTCCAGATTGTGTGTGCAACCATTGATAACAACAAGATCATCCTGGACATCGACAACAGCAGGATGGCTGCTGACGACTTCCGAGTGAAGTGAGTGCCCCTGTCTGAACCCACTGCCTCCCCCTGCTCCTTCCCACTAATTACAGAGGCTCCAGACACGTCTCCCCACACCACCGTGGTAGGGCAGGATGATGAAAGACATTTTGCTCCTGGTCACCAGCCCTCTCTTAATTAGTGTTGTTGGGTAAAACATTTAGCAACAGCATTTGTGGTGAGGTTGGGGATGGGCAGCGCAGGGAGTGGTCCATTTCCACCCCAGACCAGAATAGATGGGATCAGCAAAGCAGAAACGCAGCTGAGTAAGTGATACCAAATACACAGTGAGCAGGAGCAGGGAAAAAACAGCTGAAGAAGAAAAGCTTCCACATAACAGCCACAAAGTGGGGCAGAAATCCAAGGCACAGTGCATTCAGCATGGACAGCAAAACGCAGGTCAGAGCAGGGAGCTGGGAAAGGAGATCTGGGCACAAAGAGAGCCATGTGGGATGTTCCCATCCTGAACCTGTGCTTTCCCTCCCTGCAGGTACGAGACGGAGCTGGCGCTGCGCCAGAGCGTGGAGGCCGATATCAACGGGCTGCGCCAGGTGCTGGACCAGCTGACGCTGTGCAGGTCCGACCTGGAGGCACAGCTGGAGTCGCTGCGGGAGGAGCTCTGCTGCCTCAAGAAGAACCACGAGGAGGTAGGTCCTGCCCTGTCCCTACAAGCACCATGGCTGAAAACTTTGCCTACACCACTGTGCTCTGAGTTTAAAAGACCATCTGCTTTCACAGCACAACTTTCCCACCAACACCTGCTGGGGCTCAGACCCCTCTGCCGGGGGCAGGTGGGAACTCTGGCAGGGATGGCTGCTGCTCCTGGGGCTGTGCTGTCACTGGCAGTGCCAGAGGGAGGAAAGTTGCTGCTGAGTCCAGTGGATGAGAATATAAATTACCCAACAGATTTGTTGGGAAAACACTTGCACCTCCTTCCAGTGCCTTTCACAGCCCCAGCTGGGAGGCAGCTCTCCCAGGGAGGGCAGTTCTTGGCCACCGAGCTCTGCTCTTCAGTGCTTCACTCCAAAAGCCAGTTTGATCTGACCTGGGATTCATTTCCAGGAGATGAACTGCCTGAGAAAACAATCAACTGGAGACGTGAGTGTGGAGGTCAATGCCTGCCCTGGACCAGATCTCAGGCAAATCTTGGAGGATTTGAGGTGCCAGTACGAAACACTGATCGCGCGGAACCGCAAGGAAGTCGAGGATTGGTACGAGTGCAAGGTAAGTGACACATACCTGAACCAAACTGACACACACCCCCCAGGGCTCACGAGCCTTTCAGAGACCAGACATGGAGAAAATAAGCAGTTCTTCCTCCTCAGTGAAGCCCAAGAGCAGCTCTCATTATACCCTGTGTTCCTAGGGAGCCACAGGCCTGTCTGACCAGTTTGTTATGTCTCATCTAGAACATCAGAATTTGCCACAAGGTCTTGTGGTGTGTTGTTGGAACACAGATATTCCACATTTGGATTAAAGAGACTTACTAGCCACAGGGTAAATAGGATTTGTGAAATGAACAAGCAGAGGAGCTGGCAGGGAACGCCCTGTGCACAGAGAACCTGCCCTGTGCCCCTTTTCTCCTGAACACTCACTGTGTTCTGCTCCTGTAAAACCCAGTCTGATGTACCCTGATATTCCCTGAAGCTCTTTCCCCTGGATTGGTGATTTCAGATTGAGGAGGTGAATCGGGAGGTTATCACAAGTGGTCAGGAGGTGGAGACGTGCAACAACCAGGTGACTGAGCTGAGACGCCAATTGCAAGCCCTGGAAATCGATCTGCAAGCTCAGCTCAGCCAGGTGGGTGATGAGCTGACTCAGCTCTGATGTGGTCACTGCTGGTTCCTTGGTGTGAACAGCCAGACCCACTGACCAGCATGATGGTGGTGAATGGCTCCTTCATTTTCAGACCGGAAATTATGAACTCCAGGGTGACACTTAAAATCAATGTTTTTTCTTTGCTTGTCTTGTTTATCAGAGAAATAATTTGGAATCCTCTCTGGCTGAGACTGAGTGCCAGTACAACTCCCTCCTTGGTGAGCTACAGAACCAGATCACGTGTGTGGAGCAGCAGTTGGCTGAAATAAGAGCAGAAATAGAGTGTCAGAACCAAGAGTACAAGACCTTACTGGACGTCAAGTGCCGTCTGGAGCAGGAGATCCAGACCTACCGGTGCTTGTTGGAAGGAGGACAGCAGGACCTCATGTATGTACATCTCTGAATCCACTAGAAAATACATAGAAATATCACAAATCTCTTTTACAGGTCGGGAATCCAGCCTGACTTTTAGTCCTTCTTAATGCTTTAGTTGAGATGAAAAAGTTTTATGAGCAACTTCACTGTGATGAACATTCAAATCAGAACTAAATGTCGCTCCCTGGGATCTGCAAAGCAGAGTTACCAAATCTGTTAATTGCTGGTGACAACAGTGTCACTCCTGGCACCATGACAGTCTCTTCTCTACAGTGAGATGAGTGACAACTGTCAAAACAGGAATTAATAGCAATGCAATTCCATGCAAAGGGGGAGCAAAAATACAAAGCAACTATAAAAGTGATAGAAAATGTTATGTAAAATACTCTAACCCTTATAAAGGACAAAGTGAGATACTTTGTGCCATGTAGTCAGTCAGCAGTGACACATAAAGCTGTACAATTCCCTCTTTGTCTCACCAAATTTATCCCACTAGTCACGGAGGAGGAATCGGAACTGGCGGAGGGGTCATTAGGACGAGCCACACCTACACAACCACCTCAGCTGCCCATTGCCAGCCCCAGGTGCCACCCTGCAAGACTGGAGACATACAAGGTAAGGGCCCTGTGATCCCAGCAGGAAACCTGCTTTTGTTCAGTTTGCTCCTGAGCACTAAGGCCAGGACAGAGCACGTTCCTAGGACATGTCATTGGCATCCTCTCAGAGTCACTGTGCTACAGTGCTGGTGCCACTGAGAAACAGGTTTAAAGAGAGCTTGGACTGAACATGGGGCTGTAGGGGAAATGAGGCATAAAGGGAAGATCTGGAGGGTGAAATAAAGTAGATGAGTCAAAGCTCAGCAAAAGAGTCTGGAAGGAGTGAAAAGAAGAGTAAATCTATAACTTTACAAGTGCAAATTCTGATTAAAGCAAATTATTTAGGGAATTTCTGGGGTGTCCTGTGTTGCTGCCAACTGTTCCAGCTTAGCAGTACATTCTAGAAACAGGGGCACTACACAGACCCAGTTTCTGTTATTTAAAAGGTTTTACCTCTGTTTCAGTCAAATAATGTTGCTGTGTTTTCTCTCCAGTGACCTGCAGGAGGATTTGTGATTAAGGAGGACCGGACTGGAAGGTGACAGGGAAACCCACAGACAAACCCAGAGCACTCCGTGTTCACTGCACCTCTGTGCAGAGAAAGTAGAAGTAACTCAGCGACGCTTGGCCACGTAGCTAAAGGGGTGTCAGGAGCCCCCTTGTCTGTTCTGCTCTTCTCTTCTGCAATGCTGTAACCTCTAAGAATTACCTGAGTTAGTCAGGGTCACTAATGTTCCTGCTGCTGAAAAATGTCTCTAATAAAACTTTGCTTCTGCCTGATGCAATCAAGAACCTGTGTGTGAAATTGAGTTCCTTTAGAACACCACGTGCTGAGCCATGGGCTCAAGGGGCACCTAAACTGGTTGGGATCATCCTGCACTGGGAACAAAGCTGCTTTGCCAGTGGGAGCCAGAGAATGGCTCTGACCTGGCAGGTCTTGTCCAGCTCCTCCCAGTCACTGACTGAGGCAGATGTTGCATGTTCTCATATGACATAAGAGGAGTCAGCCAGGCCAGAGGAGCTGGAGCTCTGTCAAGGAAAGGAGAACAGGGATCAGTGACAGAAATTCCCATGCCAAAGCTCAGGGTGGTGTGTATCCATACACAGGTACTGGCTGTGCAGCCATCCCTGGTGCACATCTCCAGCTGCTCTCCAGATGAGCCCGGAGTTAAACTGTGAGGTGAGCTGGTGCTGATATCAAACACACACATCTCAGCAGCTCAGCATTGCAGTCACCTGCGGGCAGAGGTGTCTCCTGGCCCCACCTGGCCCCTGGATTTGTGCACTGTGAGCATGTCTGGGTGCTGCTGCCCCTTGGCAGAGAGAATATCCTACCCCCCCTGTGTGGGACCTCTGCCCGGGGAGGGGGACCCTGCGAGGACACTGCCCCTTCTCCTGGGTGCCTGTCAGACCACGTGCTGAGGTGACAGCACTCAAATGTTCTCAGCAATCTCCTCTGATGGAAACAGCCAAGGGGTGGTTGGACACTCACAGCTGTGCAGAGACACCCACAGGATGGAAAGGGCCGATGGCCTGAAAGCCTTTTTTGTCCCTTGTATGACATGACACAAAGATTTCTCACACCTAAATATGTGTCAAATATTTTGGAGTCCTTTGCTGAGAAATTTAAAAACATTTGAAACACACAAGCAAATGCATTCCCCAAACGCCGCTCCCGACTGTGCCACACACGTGGGAAAGGGCATTTCTGCCCCCGCTCCGGCGGGTTCTGCGCCGCGATAAGCCGGGAGGGGGCACGGGCAGAGGGAGGGCGGAATTCTGGCTGTGAGGAAGCGGAGCAGGGACGAGAGTGATCCCTGGTGGCAGGAGGCGGAAGGCACGAGCAGCTCCATCGCAGGCGCTGCGATATCGGCTCCGGGAAACAAACCGGGAATTCTGCCGTGCCCCAAATTCTCGGATAAAACCCGGAGCTGCTGCTCGCTCCTCCCCGCCGAGGATTTCGGCTGAGCAGCGTGAACAGATGCCCCGGAGTGAGGGACAGATCCTCATCGAACTGAAATCCTGGAAATCTGAGCTTTCACTTCTGCTGCCATCGGCCCGAGTGCCTTTCCCTCCCGTACACAGAATGAAAGAGCAACAGGAAAAACCTATGAAAATATTTATACTGGGCTGGATTTCGTTGTTTGTTTTTTACAAAGAGAAATTTAAAATGTTTCTACCGGGTTTGTTTTGTTACATTTTGTTTTGTTTTTCCCAGAGGACAGTGAAATTGAACGTTTGCCTGAGAACACAGGGCAAAATTGACCTATCCAAAACCTGCTACTGACCTATCCAAAAACCAGTTTGGACCGAGACTGAAGCAGAGGTTTTCCACGAGCAGTGTATTGATATCAGGGAAAAAACCTCTTTAAGAGCAGCTGGAATAAATAATAATCCTGATATGCAAATGCTTCTTATGCTGAGGAACAAGGAAATGGAGAAAGTGCCTGGGAAGTCGCGGCACTTCGCAGCTCTGCCCGTCAGGGGTCAGCTGTTCCCAGCCGGCACCTCCGAAGGCAACGCCGACCTGTGGGTGTCCTGCCCCGAGCCCTGCTCTGTCCCGGCGTGGAAACTCCGCGTCACCCGAGCCTGAGCTCCGAGACGGATTAAAGGAGGGCTCACATTTTCTAAGAGGTCCGAAGGAGACATCAAGCTGGACTAATCCCGTCTGTGGCTAAGTGGAAGTAGTTGGTGGTAGCCTATTCAACAGGAGTATGATAGTATGTGATTAAAATAGTATGTATATAAATAACAAATATAAAATTATATCAAATCATGGAAATTTGTAAAAATATAAATTTATATAAATTATAAGTACAAATGTAGGTATCGACATTCTACAGCAGTTTCAGCCCTGCCCAGGCCCCCTGCCCTGCGCCCACCGTGCGAGCGATCCCGACACATGTCGCGTTTCACCGCACGGGACCTCTGGAGGTGCAGGAGCTGAGAACTGCCCGTCCTGGGCTGCGGGTGCTCTCTAGAGGGCACTCGGCTCCCACCGAGCTGCAGGGGCGAGCGGCAGCCCGGGGCTGGGGGCTTGGCTCATCCATCCCCTGCCGGCAGAGATCCCGCTGCGGAAAACGCGGCACACGCTCCGAGCCCTGACATCCTCCTGCAGCTCCACCGGTACTTAATGCTCACACTCCTTCTGAGGTCGACACGACCCCGTTCTCTGTGTGACTGCTCAGGGGCTGCACAGGTGTCCTCCTGTTCCCCCCCATACCCCAGGTGTCCTCCTGTTCCCCCCAGGTGTTGTCCCGTGTGGGGGTGTGTGGGGCAGATGCCAGGCTGAAACTCACTCACAGATTTGCTAATACCTGTTTATGTTTTCCAACAGCACTGGAATATTTTGCATGGTGTTGTTAGGTGGGAGCACAGCGAAACTCAGGGTCTACACAGGAGTTGTAAATGTGCTGTACTGACCCTTTGCTAAGGGTCTTGCCAGTGGAGCAGTATCATCTGAGACCCCAGAGCCAGCTGAGCCAAGGGCTGCTTAGACCCAAAATGAAGCAGTTCCCAACCAAAAGGTTTGTGCTCTGAAAGTCTTTTATGACTCTGACTCACCTAATTGCTGTTCCTATCACAACCACCATCACTTGGTTGGGTGGTGGAGCTTTTGAAGGTGCCTTTTAAGGTTTCATCACTGCTCAGCTCTGCAATAGTGAGTGAGTAACAGATCAGGCAGAAGGGAGGCAGGAATTGTCTTCTCCTAAAGGAGGGATGTGCTGGATGGGGCACTCCTGACTGCCTGCCCTGGGGGGCAGCACGTGGACTCCCCATGCTGAGTCCAGCTGTGACTGACCACTGGGAACGTGCTGTGTGTGGAGCACTGGACACAACAGGGGCAGTTCCAGGGATATTCCCTGTGCCCACACACTGTGGGGTGTGGGTGGGTGCCAGGACTTACACCCTGTGTTGCAGAAGAGAGTGAGAGAGGTGGGGACTTTCTCACTTCAAAACAGATATTTTAAAACCCTTCACTTAAAAAAAAAAAAGCCTAAATATGTTTTGGCATCAGGGAATCACAAAAGCCCTCTGAGATCCTCGAGTCCAGCCCTTCTCCAGCACTGCCAAGGCCACCACTTGCAGATGGTGTTCACAGAATTTCACTGAGCTCTAGAGCCACACTGTGGTTTGGCTTGTGGGAATGAACCAAAGCTCACTGGTGAGAAGCCCCCTGCCAGGAGAAGAACAGAGCTCCATCTTTCCACAGAATAATTTCTAATGACAAAAATGCATTTAGAGAAAATCATATATGTCACTAGAAACTGTTGGAGCTGACAACATTTTCAACCCCAAATATTTCTGGATAGAACTGCTGCCAGGCACCCTCAGCTGAGTTAGTGGGGGAAAAAGATCCAAAGCACATTCTGTCCTCACTACAGAGTGAACAATTGGGAATTGTAAGTTGGGAATTACTTTTAACTTAGAACCCTCAGCTAATCCACTTATTAAAATAATGAACACATTTGACCCCTAAATCACATTTTCCAGTTTTCAAACACTGAGCTTTTTATTAGGAAGAGGGAAAACCCCTCCTCGTTTTGATTTTAGGGGAGGGGAGAACAGTTTCGTGCTAAGTGTGGGGCAGCTGAGCCTCACTGGGAGGAAGAGCAGCGTGCAAACAAGAGCAGTGCTCACCCTGCAACAGTCACACTGCAGGGCCTGGCTTTCTTCTCCACTATGGAGAAATCCTACAGGATTATCTGGTGATAATAAAACTGTCTGATGATAATATAATGGGAGGTAGTTTACAGCATATAATTATAAGAATGAGTCATACTCCCCAGGTAGATATTTTGTAGTTTTTCCCTGTGTAGCAACACAAGCAAATTGAATTTTCGTAAGACCTGACCAGAAGGAGAAAGGATGAAAAATGATCTCTCTGAAGCCCCAGAAAGGGTGGGCACCAGCCCAGGGATGCCCCCAGATGTGCTCAGCAACCCCAGTGGTTTGTCCCAAACACATCAGTGTGGGGAGGGCATGAATGTGGAGCTGGGAAAGGTGGTGCCAGGGGGCTGAGAGGAGCCAGCTGTGCCCACCCACCCCCCAGCCTGGGCTGTCCCCCAGCCCACCACGGCCCCGTGGCAGCCTCACCCCCTCCTGCTGCCACACACCCAAAGGAAAAGGCTCCATCCTCCCCAGCTCTGCTTCAGCCAACGCACATCTGGGTTGTGTGGAGCACTCAGGAATTCTGCCATCGAAGTGCCAGGTGAGCCCTTCAGACTTAAATAGTCCACCCTCCTCCTTGGGCAGGAGCTGGGAACAGTTTCATCACAGGAAAAGGAAGAGGCCTCATTGCAAACAACTGTGGGGCCACCTGCCTCCAAGGCATCTTCCTCCTCCTCCTCTTCCTCCGCCCCCACCCCCCTATTTTGACTCTGACCAAATTTTGGCTCTGCTACACTGAGCAGTCTCAGCCCCAGATTACAGAATGTTTTGCTGTCCCATTTCACTGGGGATCCTTCCAGTTCCTGCAGAGTTTATTGCAATGCTAAGATTTCCCAGCCCTCCAGCTGCACTTCAGCAGCATCTCTAGATTTTGCTGGAAACATTATCTAAGATCACCCAGGAAGCAAAATGTGTTGCAAGGGCCTGGACGATCCTATGAGACATAAGGAAATTACCACCTCATAAACCAGCTTCTACCTTACAGCATCTCTGTACTAAAGCATTCCTTTCAGGAAGCATTTGTTCAGTAACTTCTATCTCTAATCCTGGCCAGGATTTCCAGTCATCAGGGTTCTTCAGTTTTAAGGAGCTAAGCTTCACTCCTGAGGGATGTTGCCAGCACAAATTCTAGGGGGAAAATAGCATTAAATCTTCATTTCATGTATTAAACATAAAGCTTTTAAGTTGCACACCAGCATCCTCACTGATATTCAAACCATCCAAACATGTTCTGTAAAGGGAAGATGGGAAGCTTGGCCCACCTGAAAGGAATGACTGATACAAAAGATGTAATAAACACCTTTCCAGTTAAAAAAAAAAAAAAAAAACAAAACAAAACCCTTCTGCAGAATTATACAGAGAACACAGATTTGTACCCTATGTATCAGGGCTGTCAGCAGCTGGAAGCAACAGTTAGACAGGACAGAATCAAATGGCTCCATGAGCCAGAGCAGCTGGAAGTACACAAGAGAATTTTGTTTACTCTGAGAGAAAAGGGTTTCTCACTGTAATGAGCCAAAATTACCCCCCGTACTACATCAAATGTTGTAATGAACCATGTAAATTCCTACAATCCAGGGGAGACCTTGCTCCTTGGACGTTTCAGAGATGAAGTGGAGCAGAGGATGGAACGTGAGGTGTGTCCTGCTGTGTGGGCCAGGGAGTGCTGGGAGGCGCCTTCACAAAAAGCTGTTTCCACAACCACCTGCTGTAAAGCCATAAACAAACCTCTCAATTAGCAACAACCAACAGCACAAAGGCTGAGTGAGAAAACAGTAATATCCCAAATCAATACAGGGTGTCACACAAGGAGTTCCACTCTGAGGTGTGACAGGTGGCAGACTGGGATCTGCTGAGGACACACGTGCCTGGCAGGAGGACGGGGGTGAGAGGCACCCAGGGGAGAAATGTCACTGTCTGACGTTCAGGGTGCTGGGAGACCTCACAAATATTGGGCAAAGATATGATCTTATCTTGGGCAAGATAGAAAGTATTTCCTGCTTTTGGTTATGCTGTGTCTGTGGATGGAAAATAAATCTGAAGGAAAAAATGCTATTTGATGTGGTTTATTGACTTAATCCCCAAACCAGCAACTTCACCCCTCTCCTCCAAGTTTGTTTGTATTTGCACTGCGTGGGGACAACATCCAGATGAAATTGTGAGTTCTCTTCAGGAGCGAGAACATGATCTCTGACAATCCCAGCAATGTCAGGAAAGACCAGCCCAGGGCCAGGACAATTTCCCAGGTCTCTTGACCATCCTGTACCTGCATTTGGTCCAAGCACATGAAGGGCTATTCCCTGACACAACCTGCCACACTTCCATTCTCGCAGCCTGACACAGAGCTGTTCTGCCATTGTTATAATGCCATTTTCCATAATTAAATTGTTATTTATAAAACACAGTTGTTGAGGTGTGATCAGAATAATTGCTGACACGTGACAATTGCCAATGTTCTCTGAGTTTTTATGGGATATTACAAGGAAGTCAGAGTGGTTCATTGTATTTACAACACACATCCTGTGACAGGCTTTCCAAAGGCATAAAGCAATAAAGGACTAGAAACAAGGAGCAAAGGATAAATATAAACCTATGAAAATATCAGTTAACTATAAAAAACCCAGCCAGAATTCATTGACAAATATCTGAGCATTAGAATAGAAACAGGAACATCCATCACTGCCCTGTGTTGTGGCAGAGAGTTGTTGTGTTGAGAGGGATGTGACCAGGACAAGGTGAGTGGGATGAGTTTCTTTCGGATGACTGTAAGTCAGTGCACTAGATCTGCCCAAAGATCTCCCTAATTCAGAGCCACCCAACAGAAATTACACGTTCTGCATTAATAAACAAATGGTCACAAACACTTAGAGGAAAGGTTAAGCTTCCTGACACTGCCAAGCATGTCCCTTTGGCAAATTATGGCTTGCAGGTACACATGGAAAACGGGTACTCCCTCCCATGGCGACACCCTCTGTCTCAGGTATAAATGCAGAGGAGGCCAGTGGAATGTGGAGCTCTGATTCCAGGACAACTGTAAGACCAGCCTTGAGTTTTCACCTGAGTTATCTGCTGCTGCCACCATGAGTTGTGGCTCGAAGCAGCCCCTGAAAAGCTGCCTGCGAGGGAGCGGCGGTGGCGGTGCTGGCGGAGGGGGCAGCGGAGGGGGCAGCTCACATTCCTCGGCCTCCTCGAGGGGAATCTCCTCCAGGAGCAGCGCTGGGGGCAGGTTTTCTGGCAGCAGTTGTGGCAGAGGAAGCTCCCGGAGCAGCTGTGGTGGGGGAGCTGGTGGGTATGGGAGCATCAGGCGCAGTAGCTACGGAGGAGGGATGAGCAGCCACAGCTGCGGAGGAGCGATGGGTGGGGGATACTGTGGAGCAGGAATGGGAACAGGCTTCAGGTCAGGGGGCAGTGGGTTTGGTGCTGGTTATGGAGGATGCTTTGGTGGAGGGGGTGCTGCTTTCAGCGGTGGCAGCTTTGGCTTTCATGGAGGGAACGTGGGAATCCTCTCCAACGACGAGAAGCTGACCATGCAGAGCCTCAATGAGCGCCTGGCTTCCTACATGGAGACCGTCAGGAATCTGGAAAGGGAAAATGCTCAGCTTGAACAATTGATCAGGGAGTGGTACCAGAAGCAAGGTCCTACTGGCCCAAAGGACTACAGCCAGTATTATGGACAAATTGAAGAACTCCAAAACCAGGTAGGATGTTCTTTGCTGGAGAAGTTTAAGCACTGGGAGACTGAGAGGTTCTCAGGGAATGTCTTCCCAACATGCTGTTTCTCTTCTAGATTGTGGCTGCATCTGTGGAAACCCACAAGGTGCTTTTGGACCTGGATAACACAAAGATGACTGCAGAAGACTTTAGAATAAAGTAAATATATATTCCTCTTTTCCAGACACTGACTTCCTTCCTCCTGCTTTCCTGAACTTCATAAATTTAGTCCATAAACGAAGATCCATCCACAGGGACTTGGATTCATTCTGGTTCTCAGGCTGCACAACTGAAATAATTTGTGAAACTTCAAATTTTCAAAATTTCTAGAATGCTGCCTAAAACTGCAGAGCCAGAGCTTACAAAAAGTTTTGTTTTTAAGGAAATAAGAATAGTAATTTTCTGTCACTGAAAGTGAAGCAGATAGATGGAATCTGCACAAAGTTGCAGGTAAAAGAGATGATGAAAGAGATCACAGAATACATTTTAATATTAAAGTTCAGTATTAATATTACACTTTAAATGTATTAAGTATAAAGAATAATAACTTTATGTTATTAGGTAATATTCATGTTAAATATTAAATACTGTCTGAGGATTTCCTCATTCTGCTGGTTGGGAGATGCTACATGTTCCAAAGTACAGACACAAAAGCAGACACTGATACTGGAATAGGTGAACCATTCCATAAAAAACCAGTCAGCAGGAGGACTGGGATGGCAGGAGCAGGGCTGAGCTCTCTGCACGTCCCTGGCACAGGTACGAGACCGAGTATGGGCTGCGGCAGAACGTGGAGGCTGATCTGAACAGCCTGAGGCCCCTCCTGGACAGCCTGACCCTGGGCAGGTCCGACCTAGAGATGCAGTTTGAGTCTCTGAAGGAGGAGATCATCGACCTCAAGAAGAACCACGAGGAGGTAAGAGCAAAAAAACCAACAAACCCCACAAAGTGGAGGTGTGGGGAGGTGCTGCAGGTGAAATCCTGTGCATGAAAAACCCACCCAGGGGCAGGGCCAGGCTGTGCCAGGGTGCCCTGAGCTCAGCCCCTCAACAAGCAATGACTGTAACTGCAACACAAACCCCACCAGAATATACAAATGTATGTTGTTGAAAGGCTCTGTTTGTGTCCATTGTCCTGGGCCTGGGTTTTCTCTGCAGGAAATGAAGCAGCTGCAATCCCAGTCTGGTGGGGATGTGAATGTGAAGGTGAACTCTGCTCCAGGAGAGGATCTGCTGAAAAAACTCAATGACCTGAGACAAGAATACGAAGCCATTATTCAGAAGAACCGTGCAGAGGTTGAGAAGTGGTATGAAACCAAGGTAAATTGTGGCAGTTGGAATGTTCATGTCAAAACCACCAACTTTTGGTAGGAACTTCCTGTACGGAATGAGACAGCATCCATTGCTTTTAGGAAATAATGATAGAATCCCTTTGATCAAAATGAAGAAAATCACAAGGGTGCTTGAACTGCTCTGGCAAAACTTTGAGTTTGCACCTGAGTTATTTGCTGCTGCCACTATGGGCTGTGGCTCCAAGCATGCCCCAAAAACTGTTCCAGATGGTCCCAGGATAAACTGCCATGTTGACATTGTAAGTAAAACTCAGAAACTCCAATTCTGTACATTAATTTTGCAGATGGAGGAAGTCAGTCAGCAAGTCCACTCAAGTGGCCAGGAAGTGGAATCAAGCAACAAAAAGATCTCTGAGCTGAGACGTGAATTTCAGAGCCTGGAAATTGAGATGCAGTCGCAGATCAGTCTGGTGGGTAATGATTGCTCCTGGTCCTTGGACACACAGAGAACTCAGGGGTTGCTGGAAGGGCAGGAGGTTGGCTGTGGCTGGCACAACAGCCAGTGAGGATGCTTGGTGCCCCTGACACCACGTGAGATGTTTCTCATTTGGGGCACAGGAACGATCTGATCCTGCCACTGTCCCACCAACACTGCATGTTGCTTTCCCTCTGCAGATGGAGTCTTTGCAGTCCAGCCTGGAGGACACGGAGTGCCGCTATAACGTGCAGCTGCAGCAGCTGCAGGGCATGATCGGGCCCCTGGAGGAGGAGCTGGCCAGCATCCGCTGCGAGATGGAGAGCCAGAACGAGGAGTACAAGATGCTGCTGGGCATCAAGAGCCGCCTGGAGCAGGAGATCCAGCAGTACCGGGCCCTGCTGGAGAAGGGGCAGCACGGCCTGAGGTACAGAATTAGGTAATGACATCAATTAATTAACTTGCCATTACTACAATGAGGGGAGGAGGAAAGCAGTGATGTTTATCTTAGGAACTGATGTGACTGATTAACCATCAACACATTTACTACAACCACAGGAATTCACAGGGAATCCAAATCTGAGCTGGCAGCTGCAAAGCTGTACTTTTACAAAAGTATTTAGAATTATAATTTGCCATTTCTTCCCCCAAGCATCATGAGGAAGTGCCATTATCTGGGAAAATGAAAGGTAAGAAGGAGATAACAAGACTCTTCCTCCTTACAGCCATTCAGAGGAAGGAGCTGGTGGTGGATCTTCAGGAGGAGGAGGAGGTCATGGAGGAGGAAGCAGTGGAGGAGGAAGCAGTGAAGGAAGAACTGGAGGATCCTATGGAAGATCTTCCTCTTCTGAAAGTGGAGGAGGAGGGAGTGGAGGAAGAACAGGAGGTGGAATCTGTGGTAAAACTTCAGGTGGAGGAGGTGGCAAATCCTGCCTCTCCCGCTCTTCATCCTCCCAGTCTCAGCCTGGCAACTCTTCTGAAAGCCCAGGTAAAAATGGAATAAAAAAGTACATCCTGCTATTCATGATTCTTTCTGAGTAGCAGGAAAGGATATGACAACTTCCATCCTGGAAATATTTTGCCATTTTTTCCCAGTTGTGTTTTAAGGCCACTCTGACATCTGTTCTTTGTCAGTAACAAATCGACATGGCAGTGTTTGCACAGAGACTCAGCTGAAGGGGAAGGCATGAGGGGATGTAGGGAAGTCAGTGGTTAGAAATGTAACTGGTGTTAAGGGGGGATGGTTAAAAAACAGGGTAGGACACTTGGAACAACCCAGATATTTAAAATATAAGGGGCATTGGCTGCAAAATACTCAAGTGGCAAAAGACAGGGAGTGACCAAAAGGTCTGACCCATGTGTGATTTCCTGGCTGTGGTTCCAGGAGGTGCTGAAAACATGAAGCTCTGCCTGGAAGGGAACAAAACTCTGGAGAGAGGAGCAACCATGGAGGAAGTGTCTGAAGCCATAAAACACATGAGATTGGGTAAGGTTCTGGGTCCTGACAGCACCTCAGACAAATGCCTGAAAATGGGGAAAGTTAACAGGAAGTTGGAATTTTTAGAAAGGTTCACTTCCACTTTGGATTTTTTATGAAAAGATGGAAAATGGTCCTGCTTTGAGGCCTCAGCAGTCCCCCTCAGTCAGTCTGTCTCCCAAACACACCAGACTGAGAGTCATGATGTGAGAGTTGGCTCTTGCCCAAAGGGCCTGAAGCCATCAGAGCAGACAGCAGGAACAGTGCACACACTCCTCTGATGCTGAGAGCAAAGGCAGTGAATTCAGAAGGGGTTTGTGTCATGATATTTGGGAAAACTTTATTTTAAAAAGTTGATACATGGGCTTTGCAAACTCCTCTGTAAAAATTCACTCCTCTGATCAAACATCCCATCTGACCTGCAACACTGCCATTATTAATGTTTAGTAGGCAAGATTAAAATATATTACATGTCATCTGTCTCTAACTTAGGAACACTTGTTGCAAATATCCACACACACAAATGCAGATTTTAACTTCATCTGTATTTGATTTGTACTGCTCAGTCACTCTAAATGTAAAGTGATTTGCTCTCCCACACAGAAGCAGGTCCATGTAGTTAATTGCTAAAGCTGCACACAGAGGTACAAAGATAAGCCTGAAACTGCTCAAACCTTTCTGGACAGCTGGGAACAGCCCTGGAGAACTGCCCAGGAGACACTTGTGGGGCAACACAGGGTTAAAAGTGCTGAATGAGGTAATACTTCTTCAAAGAATTTCTTGCTTCTTTCCATCTTTCAACAGGGAGTTTTAGAAAGTCTGAGGAATGATTGGCAGGACCAGAATGTTCCCTGTCAGGACCTCCCCAGTGAGGCCTTTGGACCAAGCAAGACACCACAGGCACGGCCGAACTCGGCTCTGCCACAGGCAGGAGCCAACACTTGTTCAAGTTACTCAGCACTGCCCACTCCAGGGGCTCCTCAGAGCTCTCTGCATGTCCTGTCTGCTTCTTCCACCTGTATTTCTGTTCCAAATCAGTGTTACCTGAGTTTCTCTCTGCCGTGATTGGTGCTCCTGTGCAATAAATGCTAATAAATCTTTGCTTCTCTCTGACACAACCAGAAAACTGTGTCTGGTTCAAGTTCCTTTAGCAGAGATTTTTGTTTGAATCAGTTACAAATATCAGGCCCTACCTGTAGAACACACAATTGTGTGTCAGATTATCCGTAAGACCCAAAGTTTACAGTGACATATGGACCATTTCAGACTCACTGGGCAAAGCTTTGCAGACTACACTGCTGGGAACTGCTCCGGTGGGCCCTGTGATGGGAAAACTCACAGTCAACAAACCTACTCACTTCTGCTATTGACTTCCATCAGGGATGAGAGGGTGGGAATGACTATTCCCTAGAAAACCTCTTTAAAATATGAACTCCATGTGGAATTTCACTTGAAAATAACCCAGAGGGTTTTCTCACATGACAACTGCTCACGATACATCCTTCCTCCTGTGCACTGTCCACTCATCTGCTTGAACCCAGGCAGGAATGTCACTGCTGTGAGTCTTTCTCTCTCATTTTACAATCACAAGGTTTGTTTTTTTCCCTCCAAGGAAGGCATCAGCCGTGGAAGAAGGTTGGGAAACACAGGCTGAGTGGGAGGCCGTGGGAACGGGAATCCTGAGCGCCCGAATCCGGGCAGAGCTGTGCTGGTGATTCAGCGTTGCCTACGCCAGGCTCTCAGCCATGTGATTAGAATTGGAAAATTAAGACAGTAGCAAGAATTTTTTTTTCCTGACCAGTGTCTCTGAGGGCCTGAGGGCCCAGGTCACCTGCATGAAGGACTCCTGCCCGTGCTGATGTCCCTGACCTGTCACCATGGGGGCGATCATTTGCCAGGATACCCCAACTCCCACCTGTTGCAAAATCACCTTCTTTGTTTTAACCCCTTGCCCATCACATCACTCTTGTTCCTGATTTGCTCCCTGTCCCCTGAACCTGCTTCATCCAGTTGCCCTGCTCACTTTCCACCTCTGGCAGGCAGTGACAGACCTGTCTGTCCAGGGTACTCAACTGACAGCCCAAATTAAGGAATACTCCCAATCCAGGGGCCCTGCTTCTCACACCTCCCCTCAGAGCCTGCCAGGTTAACCTCAAAAATGTTCCTGCCCAGGGCCTGCTTCCTGGCTGTCCCAGGGTGAGTGACAGGCCATCCCCTGGCCTCTGGCCCCACAGTTTCTTACAAGACCCTTGAAGAAAATGCCAGTTTAAGGTTCTTTCCTTTATCCATTTTGTATTACAAAGTCTGCAGCTGGGTTACCACTGGCACTGGCTTACTGAGAGAACAGGCTGACGTGAAGGAACAGAGCTGGAAAACCCAAACCATTGCAAAGCAGGAGTAAGAAATACAGACATTGTAGCATCAGGTGTCAAAGCTTCGGGAAGGCTCAAAGTGGGGCCGCAGCGATACTGAGGAATGAGGAGAACTTTGCACTTGTTATTTGTATGCATTTCATTTGGGATTAATCAGCATAATAAGCTTTAATTTTATGAGCACAAAGTGTTGCAATTCGGATCCTTATCTGGTGTTCCTATTAGTGCTCTGAGAAGATAATTGTGGGACGTGTTGGAACAAGACCTTCAGAGCAACCTTGGGCAAAACTCCGTGTGCTCACTCAGTGCTGCGTGTTTGGCTCCAGAGCTCCCCAGAGGTCCATGTGTCCCTTTGCAGGCACAGATGTATTTCCAAACTGCCTCTGTGTGTGCTGTGCTGACCTCTCTGTTGCTGAGCACTGTCAGACCTGTTCATTGCCAGATGCTACCCGGGTCATATTCAGGGGCTGCAGAAGGAGAACGGCGAGTTCACCATGTCACTGAGCTGGGGAGAAGGAACTGGGCACCTCCCAGAGCCCACCTGGCTCAGTATGAGGGGCCCAGTGACTTTCCCTCCCTGCCATGAGAGGCAACACTGGGCTCAGAGAGATGTTAGTTTGAAAGGTTCACCCTTACAGAAATTTCTGGTAAGTGTGATGGGAAGGGGTCGTTAAACAGATGAAAAGAATAGACTTTAGCAGTTGCCTGAGGCATCAGTGACAGTGAACTAAGGGGAAATGTTTCAGTTTGTCAAGGCACAGGCACAAAACTGAGAACACATTTCCTCCAGGTCTGTTTTGAATGCAGCAGCTCCAGCCTGCTGGAAAATCCTCCCAGTCTTGCAGCACAGGCTGCTCTGAGTTTGTCATCACTCTGGGGCTTGGGGGTCACTGCTCTGACACCAACCACGAGGCCTGATGGAAAGGGAAACAACAACAGAATGAGAGTGAAGGAAGGTCAGCTGGGCTGCCCCTTGTGCTGGGCTGAGGAGATGCTGTGCACAGGGCTGGAACATTCCAGCAGCTGAGGCTGTGCAGTGCTCGTGGCTGGGGGAAGAAACATCCTTACTCTGCTCTGACTGGGAAACAGCAGTGCTATGTAACATATGGATGCTGGATCTACACAGAAACATTCATGATTCAACTGTGCATCACGTATGGGAAAGAGAGGAGAGAAGGTCCTAAAGCTGCCGTTTGCTTTTAGGTAATTCCATAAATTCACATCCCCCCAGGCATGTTAGAGGAAAGCCCCAGAGACCAAAGGTCTCTGAAGGCCCTTTAAATGAGCTCAGAAATGAAAACTTCATCCTGTGCACAGGGTAGATCTTCTCTTGTTTGTAAATATCTGCACAGTTAAATACTTAGTAATCAATAAATTAAAATAGGCCAGGAGGGAATTCAGTGTGTGCAACTTTACAGGAGCATGAAGTACTCACAGTTCACCTGTACTTTTCAGGCACCTCAGTGTCTGACTCTGGAGAGACAGAGTGACTGTGACAGAACCCAAACATCCCAAGGGCAACTCTCAGCTGCAGGAATATTTTGGAATATGGCCCATCCTCACCTCCAGCAGGGTTTCTATAGAACCTCCAAGATGAAACCAGTAACAAAAATTAAATCATAACAGTACTAAAGACAAAACAGGAACATCCTGTGAATATGTGACTTGAGAGCTACCAAAGATCTAAAGGCAAAAACGGTGATTTGTGATCTGCCTTTGTATATAAATAGTGGTAACAATACAGAGCTACAATGAGATGTCGAGGTTAGTGAAATTCTCCACCCTCAGTGCTTTCATTTCTTTCATTGCTTTGATTTTCAAAAGCATTTTCCAAACCTGCAATAAGAAGTGCCCTTTTTCCAGTATGGACAAACCCCTTTCATGAACAGATGGAAAAAGACACTGAGAAGCAAAATAGGAAACAATGTGGGTTTTCAAAAAATACAGAAACAGAGTAAGAGACTCTTGTTTTAATAATTCCAAGGAATGTTTTGCTCACTATCACTTACAAACCTATAGACTGTTCTAGCCTGGCTATGGACAGTATCTCTAAGGATTTTTCCCAAAGTCTGTGATGGGAATTTAAATGTGATGATCCATTTTACTCACCGCAGCAGAGTTTGTGACAAAGGGCCCCACTGACAAAGTGACATTCCCCAGACTCAGAGGCAAAACAGCACCAAAAAGAAAAAACATTTTGCCCATAGGAAACTCCATTTTTCTGCACCAAAACCAGACTGTGCAGAAGCAGAAACTGTTTATGCTGCTGGGGTGTCACTACCAGCCTCCAGCTGAGAATCAGGAGAAAATTATCCCATCACTAACCTGCTCAGAATCTTTCAACATCTTTGAGCCATTGAGAGATCAATAGCAAGATAAAATCGGGGAGCTTTTGAAAGCGATTGCCTAAGAAGCAATAGAGCAACTCTGGCACAGGCACAGAGCAAAGGCCAGGACGATGGATGAGGTTAGAAAATGGGAAATAAACCTGAACTTCCTACCAAGGCAGCCTTAGGAAAGCAAGGACTGCACTGCATGCCCATCTCCAAGAGCTGTTGGGGATGCTGGGAGCAGGACAGCAGAGCACAAATGGTGGTTCTGCAGGTGTTCCCTCTGCTCCTGCAGGTTTAGGGGCGATTGCTACACCTCTTACCTCCCCTACAGGCATTAGAGACACCATAACCCCACGGGAGGAGGGAGGGAGATGAAGACATTTCAGTCCCACAGAACAGAACTGTCACAGGGATCCTGTGCCCCCTCCTCTGAGCACACTGGGACAGTTTGGGTCCATCTACAGCAAACCACAAGCACTGGTGTTTGCACTTCTGCCTTCAGACACTGGCTCAGCATCCAACCTCCCAGGGGAGGATGGAAACGCTTCACTGAGGCTACTTCTGGGGATCAGGACAACACTACAGTGTGGGACCATTTCTTTTGTGGTCTCAACAGTCTGATTTCAACTGGGTTTTTTTTCAGGATTCTATTTTAGAACCTCAAGGATGTCTGCTTTAGGAGCAGTAGATATAATTACTTTATTACCTGTAATATATGACACTTTAACAATAGAGAGTGGGAGCTGCTTTATATTAAACGACAAAAAGTCTTCCCACACAGCAGTTTTTTGATAACTGCAATAATACAGCTTTTAATTAGGCTACAGTTTGCTTTATAATATGATTAAAGTATCCTTGATCTTCCTCCTATTTTAGAACAACAGCCCTTTAGTGAAAATTGTCCAATATTTCTTACTCTCTGAGTTCTAGGACTTGGCTGGCTGTGTGCTATCCTGGTCCTTTCTTCACAAAGGAGGGAGTTTGATTTTTAAATAAGGATTCCTCTGAATTGTTTGAAATAGCCTGCTCATATCACTAAATATGTTCTCTGAGTGCTGGCAGGGACACGAGTTGGATAATCTCTAGAGACAAGTCACACAGTCCTATTAATAAAACCCTTGCACTATCACATATGGTGAGAAAAGGAATATAAGGTGTGTAGAAAATCTGAAATACACAACATAGGAAAGATCTAAAGGAAACAAACAACAGTCATTGGCAATAGCAGACACAAAATCTTAGCAAAGAAAATACCTATTCCAGGAAAACCTGAATGAAAAGAATGTCACTCAGAAGAAGTGAGATGTTCACCCTTACCCGAGCCCCACAAGCCAAGTCGTGGGCTGGATTGCCTGCGATAGCTGCACAAAAATACTGTTCAGCAAATTATTCTTGGCACAAACAACAACTTTTGTAAATGCCCTGGGAGAGGGAAACACCCTGATGGTGACACCCAATGTCAAATGTATAAATACGGAGACCTGGGGATGAAACTTTGCAGTCCTGAAGCTTATCAGGCTGTGCAGCTAAATTTGGGTTGCGGTTTGACTCTCTCCTGCTGTCGCCATGAGCTGTGGCACCAAATCTTCGAGCAGTACCATTAGAATTAGCAGTGGAGGTGGAGGAGGTGGTGGTGGTGGTGGAAGGTGCAGTGGTGGAGGTGGTGGAGGGGGTAGGTCTGGTGGATACTCCTCAGTGTCCACTAGAAGATACACCTCTGGAGGCAGCGGAGGCTTTTCTGGGAGAAGCTTTGGTGGAGGAGGCTCCAGGAGCAGCTATGGAGGGGGATTCAGTGGTGGCAGCTGTGGGAGGATCAGCCGCGGCAGCTACAGCGGGAGAATGAGTGGTGGCAGCTATGGAGGAGGAATGAGCTGTGGCAGCATGGGAGGAGGATTTGGATCAGGAGGAGGTGGATTTGGGGGAATGGGAGGTGGTTACGGAGGTGGTGGATATAGTGGAGGTGGGTTTAGTGGCTTCGGGGGTAGCGGTGGCTTTGGTGGTGGTGGCAGCTTTGGTGGAGGCAGTTTTGGTGGGATGGGGTTCGGGGAGGACTCCGGATTGCTCTCCACAAACGAGAAGCTGACC
Organism: Pithys albifrons albifrons; assembly: GCF_047495875.1. Lineage (NCBI taxonomy): Eukaryota > Metazoa > Chordata > Aves > Passeriformes > Thamnophilidae > Pithys > Pithys albifrons. The sequence continues at coordinate 849,477 of NC_092482.1, forward strand.
ATGCAGAACCTCAATGATCGCCTGGCCTCTTACATGGATAAAGTGCGACACTTGGAGGAAGAAAATGCTCAACTCGAGCAGCTGATCAGGCAGTGGTACCAAAGTCATGGCCCCTCTCAGGGCAAGGACTACAGCCAATATTACAGGACAATCGAAGAGCTGCAAAACCAGGTATGATGTACTTTGACTGACTTTGAACAGGTTCCTGTTGGAATGGCACTTGTTCCTGCAGCACAACATTCCCATTTGAGGTGATATTCCCTGTCCTGTGCTTCAGCCAGGACACAGAGCTGTGTGGGGATCAAGCCTGGCTGCCAGTTTTCCTCTGTGTGTTCTGGCACACGTGTTTGGTGTGGGTGGCATTGCTGGGTGCACTGGCAGACCAGTTCCAGTACCCCCATCCCAGGGCCTGCCCCATGCTCCCTTCCCTGCTGTGTTGCTGCTGCTCGTTCCTCACTCTCGTGAACAGCAGCTAAAATCATTGCTTGGGTTGTGCCACTACTGCCATATTAATTGGATACTTCTGTGCCTATACAGGATGAGCAGCAGGTGCAGTTAGTCCCATTCCAGCCTTCAGCCATTTAACAGTCCCATTTGTCCTGCATGAACATGGCTGTTGCCAAAAGCAATGGCATTTTTGTTTTCCCACTGGTTTTGAATACAAGAAGTCTATTTAGTTATTCTTTCTAACAAGGTAATTTTCATGGATATTTGTAAACCAAAATTGACAGTAGGGCACTTTGTTTTGTCTGGTAGCAATAAACTCTTGCATCTCAATAGCTCCTGCAACACTAGTCAGGCTTGACATGGCCCCAAAGCTGTTCTGCAAGGTGTTTGTGCACAGGAGTCCCTTCCCTCTGTGTGACAGACTGGAAAGACAACTGATGAAATAACACCTGCCCTCTCCCTTTCAGATTGTGGGTGCAAATGTGGACCTTAACAGGATTCTTCTTGACATCGACAACACCAGAATGACTGTGGATGACTTCAGACTGAAGTGAGTGTTTCTCTTCCTGGCTCCTTCCAGCTTGCCTCTTTTTACTCCCATGAGTTCCCATTGCCAATTAATCTTTGTAGAGGTTGGAGCCTCTCGACTCTGATGTCAGAACATGGCATTGTTGAGAAAAGCATTCTGAGGATTGCTTTGGGTTTTCACAATTTTTTTATCTAGACAAGTTCTTGAAGAGACAATTTAAGGGACTCCAATTGAAGTTTCTTCATCCTTGCACGGCAATTTTAAGCATAATGCTCATGGTATAAATCTCATAGAGAGAAACTGTACTGAATTCAAACAAATCTGTGGTAGAGAGAGAGAGAATTATGTCCTTTCTTTTAAGAATTGACAAATGGGATTAGAGACCAGAGATGTAGAATGGGGACTGCCCATAACTGTAATACCAAAGAGGTCTGGCAGCACTTTCACTCTCTGCCTTGTCTGTCATTCAGGTATGAGACTGAATACTCCCTCCACCAGAGTGTGGCAAGTGATATCAATGGATTACGCCCACTTTTGGATCAGCTGACTCTGGCCAGATCTGACTTGGAGACACAGTTTGAATCCCTGAGAGAGGAAATGGTCTATCTGAGGAGGAACCATGAAGAGGTAAGTTTCTCCACACTTCAATAATTAACAACAACACAACACTCAGAGAATTTCCCATGGATTTTTTCACCAGCAGTAACCAGGTTTTGGCCATTGGCTTTGATCATCCAACTTGACACAACCTGGCTTTGATTTTGAGGAGTGTGTAGAGTCCATAACTGCCCTCAGATGCTGTAATGGAACATGTGGGTCAATATACAGCAAAATGAGACCAGAAGAGTGAATGACTTTCAGTACAAAGTACAATTTGGTTGTTGAAGTCATGGAAGCAATACTGGACAGAATATATGGAGGAATCAAAAGGCTCCTCCCTGCAGTGAGATTTCCCACTGAGAAGAAAAGATTCCCACAAAGAACAACTCCTTATGACCCTCTGGAGGAAACGTCAGGGTCCCTGTGGACACAGTGCCTGGCTGTGAGGCACTGGAGCCTCAGGAATGGCTGAACTGGTCCTTGGCAAGGGCAGATGAGGCCCCTTTGCAGGAGTCATGGGCTGTGTGAGCACCTGGGTCCCTTTCCTTCCCTGTATTTGAACCGATGCCATTTCTTCTTACCTTCACCCTGTGAGAACCTCATGGGGCTTTGTGATTTTTTTTCAGGAAATGAAAGGCCTGCAGTCACAGACTGGTGGTGATGTCAGCGTGGAGGTCAATGCTACTCCTGGCATTAACCTAATGGAGAAACTGAACGAAATGCGCTGCGAGTACGAGAAGCTCATTGAGAACAACCGCAAGGAGGTGGAAAGCTGGTATGAAACCAAGGTAAGCACAGGGGGCTTTGGTAAGTAAATCATTCACAAACTACTGGACCTCTTTACATCCAGCAGACAACAAGCAATTTATCTTGTAATACTTAAGGGACATTACATGACTTGAAGCAGTTTCCTGTAACAGGTCAGTCCTGGAGTATCAGGTTATGTGGTAACGCACATAAAGCCTTGTGTTCCAGCAGCCAGGTGAATTACACAGGGTGTTGGCACAGTGGCTTGTGGGAAATAAAGAGTCTGCATTGCTTTTTCTTTCTTATTAATTGCTTTCTCAATGCTTGATAACCATACTATGTCTTATTATCAAAAATGCCTCAATTTTGTATGTGAATTTTTCAGATGGAAGAAGTTAATCAACAAGTCCACTCAAGTGGCCAGGAGATACAATCAAGCAACCAGCAGATCTCTGAGCTGAGACGTGAATATCAGAGCCTGGAAATTGAGCTGCAGTCTCAGCTCAGCATGGTAAGGAGAGGCACTTCACGTGTGACACAGGCTGTATGTGGGAAGAAGGGTTACACCCAGTAAGTAATCCATCCGAGGAGAATGGGGCACTGGATTACTTATCTTCACAATACGCTTTTTTCTGGCTTGTGAAGATCCCCTGTTTTTCCCCCCAAATAAGTTAAAGTCGCCACCGCCCCACCAACACTGAATGTTGCTTTCCCTTTGCAGACAGACTCTTTGCAGTCCAACCTGGAGGACACGGAGCGCCGCTACAACATGCAGCTGCAGCAGATCCAGTGCATGATCGGGCCCCTGGAGGAGGAGCTGGCCAGCATCCGCTGCGAGATGGAGAGCCAGAACGAGGAGTACAAGATGCTGCTGGGCATCAAGACCCGCCTGGAGCAGGAGATCCAGCAGTACCGGGTGCTGCTGGAGGAGGGGCAGCAGGACCTCGTGTACGTACTCTGGCAGAACACGGCACCGCGATCAGTCCCAGGCAGGAAACTCACAGCTGAGATTTGCAAGTCAGATTTGGTACTGAAATGGGGCTGATGCAGCTGGCCTTGGCCAATCTCTCAAATGTGGGAGGGATTTCACATTTGAGGGATTTCATTCTGTTCAGGATATAACTCATGAGGAAAAATTAATGCAGCAATTCTGAACTACCAACTTGGGGCTGGGCAGGGAAAGCCCCGTGCAGAGCCTTCCCTTTATCCTTCTTCCAGGATAGCCAGGAAAAAGACTGTAGGAAAAAAACCAAACCCATACTTTTCCAAACTTTCATAAAAATGTCTGGAGGTTTAATCTACTTCAGTTTCCCTTATGCAATGCTTGGAAGTGGTGCCTGAAAGAGCAGCTAAATCTTCATTCTCCACTTTCCAATTTTGAGCCATACTCTGTTAAAGCAGCAGTGCCAAATATTGCAAGTCTCTTGGCAGAACGTAGGAAAAGCAAAAGCTCTTGCATCCAAGCTGACATTGAAAAAGAGGCTGATTTTTGGCACTGCATCAGTTGTCTTGCTGCTGTGCTGGGTTTAACCAAGGTACAGCCCAGAGCAGTGCCAGGTTCTGGGCAGCAGAAATAGCTCAATTGCCTTTGGAGATGAAAATGCTTTTGATTAACTCTTTTCCCCCCTTCTTTCTCTCTCTTTGCAGAATCCCTTCAGGAGGAATGGGAGGAGGCATGGGAGGTGGTAGAATAGGAGGTGGTGGCTATTCTGGAGGAGGAAGAGGAGGAGGTGGTAGCATAAGTGGTGGATATGGAGGTGGTGGCAGTGGAATGGGGGGAGGAATGGGAGGAGGAATGGGAGGAGGAAGCTGTGGAGGAATGGGAGGAGGCAGTGGTGGAGGAGGAATGGGAGGAGGAAGTGGAGGAATGGGAGGGGGAAGCGGTGGTGGATGCAGTAGCATTGGAGGAGGAGGAGGAGGAGGAAGAACCTCGGGAGGCATCAGCAGTTCCCACTCCTACTCTTCATCTTCCCAGTCCCAGTCCTGCAGGAGTGGCGGTGAAAGCCAAGGTGAGAACTGTGCTATGGGCACACTGTCCTCTCAGTCCCATCCTGACTCTTTTATGCAGTAGTTTATAGGAACACTCTTCCAGAGTCAAACAGTACTGGATAAACTCAGATTTCTGAGAAGTGTGAGATTTACTGTTGTTATCAATGCTTTCCTCTGAGTGTGAAGGATCAACTCTGCTCCCAAAGGCCAGAGTCCATTTCTATTCCATTTTGTGGGTGCCATCAGCTGATCCTGTAGTTTAACCCCAGCTGTTTTCTTCATCCCTCTCACTCTTTGCAGAACCTCATAAATTTCATGGCCTTTGTGCCATGCTGGAGTTTTCCTTTATGCTTTTGGAATGTTTATGGTCACTCCCACATAATCCTGATGTCTGGGGAATGCTGGTGGCTCAGAAGTTCAGTGCCAGCACTGATGAAGTTCACTCTTGCTTTACCTCTAAACAGGGTATGGAAGAAAATCTTTTGACTAAGAGTACACATCAAGGATCCTCCAGTGCAAGACCTTTCAAACAGAACCTGGCCCAAATCCACTGCATTTCCCGTGTTCCCAAGGAAAGATGGTGCTCTGAACAGTTCCTGGGAGCTGCAGATGCCACCTGTCCCCTGCCCTGCATGCTCTGCGCTGCTTCTGCGTGCGATGCCTCGTGGCCCTGGTCACTCCAGCTGCTGCTTTACAGACCCAACCTGGACATACCCAGGTTGTTCTGAATCAGGAAAATGCCTCTAATAAAATTTCATTTCTGCCTGATGCAACCAGAATCTCTGTGTGGGGTTTTATTTCCATTCTGTAGGACTGAAAGGAAAAGGAAAACACAAAGCCTTGCCAAGACACTCCTCCAGGTAGAGAGGCTGATGATGCACTCCAGTAGTTGATAATGACATTTACAGTTAAAGCACAATTTCTCAGCTGTCAGGGCAGATCAGAATCTTCTTGGAGCAACTTGGGCTGTGCCTTTGTTTGTTAATAATGTGCCAGATACTCTCATGAGCTGAGCACTGAGACCCAAGAGACAAATATCAGCCCAGAAGGGGCTGTAGAACCTCAGTGCCCATAAGGCTGGGCAGCACACGAGTGCCCACAAAGGAACATGAATGACTACAGAGCCAGGCTGTAAAATGAAAGGAGTGTTTCAGTGTGTGATTCACAAAACTTAACAGACTGTCTTTGGTTTAACCTGGAATGACATGAATGAGTGATCTGGTTTTGAAATGATAAGAAAAAGAAGTGAAAAGGAAATTCAATTTACAGGATCTTTACAAAGTTCTCCTCCATAAATGTTAGCACTGACAGCAGTTGCCTTTGTTTTACATCCACGGGGCACAGTACTGGGTTTGTGTGGCAGGGTTTGGGTAGCAGGGGGAAAAGGGGTTTCTGTGAGAAGCTTCTGGAAGTTTCCCCATGTGCTCTGGAGCCAGTGCCAGGACAGACCCAGGGCTGAGCCTGCCTGTGGCAGTGGCAGCACCTCGGGGATAACAGAGCTACAGGCAAACAGAAGTGCACAACTGCAGCCAGGGAGGGCAGTGAGCTTATTTCTTCTCCTGTAACATGGAATCTCTTCCTGGAACATTCCCAGGTTGAATCCATCCCCTCTCTCTGTGGTTAAGCTCATTTTGAGGGGGCAAGTCCCAGCAGGTCCCACCAGCTCCTGGTGCTTCCCTCGCACAGCCCAGTGACGCTCCTGCAGGAGATATTTAACACACAGCTGGGAACCAATGAGCTGTTTCTGTTCAAGGCTCTGCTCAGTTTCGCAGAAGCTTCATTAGCAAAGGTGGAAAAAGCAGCTCACTGCACATCCCCTATTGCACAGGCAGTGGAAAAAAGTACACAAGTGTTTCTGGCTCTGTTGGGTGGTGCAAGATGTTCTGTCATAGTTGCAAAACACTCTCCACTGTAACAAGCTCAGGTAATGATTGTATTTTGTCAGATCTAATCTGTGGCACTTTTCATCAAAAATATTTTTCACTGTATTATATAATTCAGGGACTTATTCTGAGAAATAACTATTTCAATATGGTTATGAAAATATGCAAAGTCAAATATTTCCCCTCTCAATTCCCTGAGTCCATTTAAAAAAGTTAAAATAAAATTAAGAGCTCTTTGATAGGAAAAGATTTAATATGTTTTCCCTCACACAATACTATTTTCGTGGTTGTCACCTGGTTTTCTCAACAAGAATAAGGACTGTGATCCCCATCCTGCACATTCAGAGAGAGCTGAATTGCCAGCATGACATCCCTCAATACAGTGACAAATTCAGAGTGAAGTTCTGCCCTATAAGAGACATGGGAATGCAATTTTAAAAGTTTTTACTTCAGAGAATTAAAGTAGATTTCTAAATAACTAATATATATTTGGAATAAATCAAGAATGAAGATTCCCTTGGACATTGTCTGTGGTCGCAGGAGGATGACCAAAGCTGAACTACTGAGTTTCACCGCAGAGAAGACTGAAGGAGACAGACAAGGCACAGCCTTTTCTAGCTCCCATTACCAGCAAGACATTGTCAGATCAACAAAGCTGGGAGATATTCTATTATTCTACAAAATGTCCAACAAGGAGCCACCCACATAAAATTACAGTGCAGCTTGGTGTGAATCAACACAGACATACTTGAACCAAACGGTAATGCCTCTTCCTTACCTCAGAAAAAATTACCTCGGCACATCATTTTTTGGCATGAGCACTGGGGCTGGCAAAGCCCATGGGAAGCTGGACTGCCTGGCAGGTGACACCCACCCAGCCAGCTATAAAGAGCCACCGGCGAGGACGCCCCACTGCACTTGGGTTCCCTGTCTCTCGCTGTGCACTGCTTTGCTTCTGGCTCTGGATATCTGACCCATCCACCATGAGCTGCAGCATCAAGAGAACATCCAGCACCTCGTACCGGAGCGGAGGAGGAGGAGGTGGAGGCGCCTGTGCCGGCAGTGGCCGCAGCTCCTCCGTGTCCTGCAGGCGCTACGCCTCCTCCGTCATCGGCGGGGGCAGCTACGGCGCGGCAGCGTGTGGGGGCTATGGGGGCGGCCTGGCCGGGGGCTTTGGGAGCAGCTTTGGGGCTGGGGGCGACCTGCTGCTGGGCGGCAATGAGAAGGTCACCATGCAGAACCTCAACGACCGCCTGGCCACCTACCTGGACAAGGTGCGAAGGCTGGAGGAGGAGAACGCTCAGTTCGAGCACCACATCCGCGAGTGGTACAGGAAACAAGCTCCCAATGTTTCCAAGGACTACAGCTCCTACTACCAGGCCATTGAACAACTCCAAAACCAGGTAAGATCACCCTGGCTAATGTGGCTCCATGTCCCACAAGCTCCTGTCTCCTGTGAGGCCTTTCTCCTTCATCCTTCCTCTTTCCCCTGGCACTGGGCTCTATCGCCTGCTGGTGGTACCACAGACACAAACCTGCTGAGCTGCATCTTCCACCCCTTGGGTGAGCAAACCCTTGCAGCAGCCACAGGCAAAATGGACGTGCTCCAGGGGCACAGCCCGAGGCACCAGAGAGCTCTGCCAGCCACAGACGTGCTGGCACACGGAACCGAAATCCCACACTGTGCAGGTGGCTCCAAATCAGCTGTGGCTGGTTTCCAGCACTTCCCGCTGCCCCCACCCAGCTGGATGGACCACAAAGCCAAAGCACCTGGATGGCAGGATGTGAGCTCCCTTTGTCCCTGCACACTCCTACAGACACCAGAGGGAGGACTGAGGTCTTCCCTTATGATCAGCTTACATGGTATCAAGAAAATAGAATAAATGGACTATAAAGAAGCATGACACAAAGGAAGTGCTGAACACACTCCTTGGGACACACAGGGAACTGTCTCTGATGGACAGAGGGAAGTAAAGAGCAAGGATTTGGGAGAATGGTCTGTGACAGCACAAGCTCCCTTGAAAAGTAAATTTGGAGCTTTACCCTCCCATACGGCTCTTGAATTAATGCAGGAAACAATTCCAAGACCCACAACAACACCCTATCAAATCTTTAGGTCTTCTTTCCCCATTCCCCTTTTGCAGATCATTTCTGCCACTGTGGACAATAACAGGCTGCTGCTGGACATCGACAACAGCAAGATGACTGCCGAGGATTTCCGAATGAAGTGAGTACCTCCCTGCAAACATTGCATGTCTCTCAAATCCCATTTGGCATCTCAGGAGACCAAGGCACGAATGTCCTGGGTGGTGTTACTGAGTCCTCCTGTGTTGTTGGGATGCTGACCTTGGAAGGACGTGTGCTACTGACTATCAGCATCTCATTTCCCTATTTCTCTGTCTCTCATGTGTGACACAGGTATGAGAATGAGCTGGTCATCCGTCAGACCGTGGAGGCTGATATCAATGGCTTGAGAAATCTCATGGATGACCTGACTCTGGTTAGATCTTCCCTGGAATCCGAGCTGGAGAGCCTGAAGGATGAGCTGATTGGTCTGAAGAGAAACCATGAGGAGGTAGGATCTGATAATAAATAGAAAAGCCAGGACATAATCCTTTGATTCTTCAGGGTTCCCACAGTCACATATTGAGTCAATTCCACCTTATGCCATGGGATTGTCACTCCTTTGAACCTTGGCACTGCTTTATCCACAGACCCCACCACCAGAAATGACTTGTGTGTCTCTTGTGTCTCTCTCTGGACACTCTGCAGGAACTAAGGCAGCTTCAGTCTCAGACTGGTGGTGATGTGAGTGTGGAGGTCAATGCTGCCCCTGGAGAGGACTTGACAAAGATCCTGAATGACCTGAGAAATGAATATGAGCAGATCATCGAGAAGAACCGCAGGGAGGTGGAGCAGTGGTATGAAGTCAAGGTAGGCAGCAATGCCCAGAGCAGAATCCCCTTCAGAGGGACAGCCCAGACTCGCTGGCACTGGGACAGGATGGCAGGGACAGGGTCCCTGGAGAGCTGAGCTCTCACTCAGCAGACCTGCTCCCCAAGGGGACACTGTCACTCAGAAGGTTTCCCTGGTTTGACTCCGCAGATTGAAGAGGTCAATCGCCAGGTCACTTCCAGCAGCCAGGACATGCAGAGCAGCAGCCACCAGCTCACGGAGCTGCGGCGCGAGATGCAGAACCTGGAGATCGAGCTGCAGGCACAGCTCAGCACGGTACGTGGGCAAGGCCTGGGGCCCTGCCCTGCTCGGGGTGGGCAGGGAGCACCAGAGCTCCTCTCCTCAACTGCTGTGTTTGTCCTTCCAGAAAAGCTCCCTGGAAAACTCCCTGGCAGAAACAGAGACTCGCTATGGCTGCCTCCTGCAGCAGATGCAGGCACAGATCCACACCCTGGAGGAGGAGCTGGCCAGCATCCGCTGTGAGATGGAGACCCAGAGCCAGGAGTACAAGATGCTGCTGGGCATCAAGAGCCGCCTGGAGCAGGAGATCCAGCAGTACCGGGTGCTGCTGCAGGAGGGGCAGCAGGACCTTGTGTATGTATTGCATTTTATAGTGAGGGAATAGCAAGAAATCCTTGTGTCTTCATCTGCCAATAGAGACTTCTTGTCCCTGGAGCTACATCAACTTTTTTTTTGACTGAATATCCAGTGCTAAGGGATTTTTGTGAATTAATTACTGTCCTTTTGCAGTGCCTCCCAAGGAGTTTTCCAAGGAGCTGGAAAATCCTCCCAATCATATTCTACCTCCTACTCTCATTCCCAGTGTGGGGAGATGGCAGGTAAGACAACACTTTGTTACACGTGGTTATTAGTGGGTTACATTTGCCCCAATGGCTGCAATGTATTTTTTAAGAAAAAAGTTTTGTTCATTAGCCCAGGAGTGAGAGAACCTCATTACTCTGTCACAGCAGAATCAGGCATTAAATACAGCAAATTTTGCCCTTCCCTCTACCTAGTTATAAAATAAAGATAATAATCTTTACAGGATGGGATATATTTTTTTGCTTATTGGACTAATAAAACAGTACAGTTCTGAGGAAGCACTCAGGGTGCTGCTGGGCATGGAGCCTCTGCACGTCCTGCTGTCACCTGCCAGGTGTGAGAATTCCACTCAGCAGGAATGCTCAGACTTCCCCTCAAGGCAATTGTTTGCTCTGTGTTCACACAGGGCAGTCAAGAGTGTGTTAGAGCAGCAGCAGCAGCGGCCCTGGCACCCTCCAGCTGAGACACACCGACCGTGGGCAGCCAGAGATGGATGGACCTGGGCACTTCTGCATCTCAGCTGGGGCAGTGGGAAGGGCTTGGGATGGAGCCTGGTCACCTGCCCCAGCCCCTCCCTCTGCCCTGCAATGCTTGGCTCACTCAACTTGTCTTTGGCAACTGGTTCTTTGTTTAAGGCATCACACTCTACTGGTAACTCTTCTCTAATAAACCTTTACTTCTGCAATGCAAATCACAGCCACGTGTCTGAGAAAATGAATTTAACCAGCCTCAAGTGGGTTGTTCCCCACCTCACCCATCACACACAATACATTTTGCACTAAGGAAAAGGACACGGTGCTGAGATAAAATCACCAAGCAAAGTGAAATGTCAGGAATTGTGAGCATGGCTGTGTGAGGGGTGACAGATCCCAGGCACTCCCTGAGGGAACTGCCAGGTGACACTCCCAGAACTCCCTGCTCCAAAGCAGAAGGTATAAGGTTGAAAGCAGAAATCAGGTCTTGACACAATTCTTCTCCTACCTGAGGCACTACAAACCACTTACTATTTTGATTCCTAATGGTCACTTAAGGGATTGCTTTCTGTCCCCTTGCCTTGCCACTTGTACTAAAGAGCACGAATGATGGGAGTCAAATACCAGCCCTGGGTAACTCTCAGAAGATTCTTTAATTAACTCTTAATGTACTAAAGTGTGTTCAGTGGTACTATTGTGACTCAGATATGTCAGTCCATCAGTCTCATCCCAGCTGGAGACCTGTGGGAAGGTGTGACTCGGGAGAGGTTGTTCCAGTATACAGGGGCTTCCTTACAAGTATTTCTACACCTCTGACTGTGCAGAGAATCACATATTGCTGACTTCTATTGGGAAATACAGACAATAAGGCAACCAGCCTGTTTCCTTCAGTGGGATGCACCAAAAACATTCCCATGTTTTATGATAGAAATTTCAATTTAAATACTGATTTAGTACCAAGAACCCAGTTTCTGTCAGTACACACCACTGGCTGATATTCTGCCTTAGGAGGAATCAGGGACACATTTCATTCACTGAAGGTATTTTCTATATTTTACTGCTTAAGAAGATAAAATATGCAATAAAAGTGGAGATGAGAGAGCAATACTAAGTTAGGATAGCTCTTTTATACACACTTTACTTTCTGAAGATCACAGTGAAGGTCTTTTTCAATCTATGTGCACCAGATGCCCAGAGTCAGCTGGGTGTCACTCACAGGTGCCTCTTGGTCCCTTCTCTGACTAAACCTGGTCTTGAGTATTCCCCATTTCATTTCAGATTGAGCATACTGGTCTGGTAGGGCAAAGAAATGAAAGATTTGCTCAATCAACTCACAGGAATATGATTTGGTTTAGTCTTCTTTCAGTAGCCACATGCCTTGGCTCTGCCAGCACAGCACCGTGACTGCATCCTGCAGGGAGTGTTCACAGAGAGACACTTCTACTCATTGAGCAGTCAGTCAAAAAACTGACTATTATCAGTCCAACATCTGGAATTTTTGTGAATACAAGCCTGTCTACAATGAATAAAAAGCTCATTTCAGATTTTAACATATATAAAGTGCTGTAAAAAAAATTAAGTACCACTTTGGTCTCCAAAGGTTGCCAGAACTCACTCAAGTCTCAGCTGTACTTCCTGTAGCCAAAGCAGGTGAAGGACACAACTCTTCTGAGGCAGGAGTATGGACCCTTGAACTCCAGTTAATGTATATAAGTAAGCACTGATAGTTAATGTATATAAGTGAGCTCTCATGTGACCAGGGAGTCACATAAGACAAAAATGAGCCCAGAACGTGGGGCTGTGGAAACCACTGAGCCCTGAATGAACTGAAGAAACACACAGGTGAGTGATGCTGCAGGGAGATGGGTGATGGATGAGGAAAGCATGGATGGATTTCCTGATGAAACTCCTGGGAGTAGCACTCTTCTTACCAAGAACACACTTGACTCGTTTGCTGTAGAACAATTAATTACCAGTAATTGTTTCTGAGGTTGTCCTCTCCCTCTCGTGTGACTGAAGACGTACACCCAGTAATGCATCGCAGCTTCTGTGGAAACCACAGACTACTTTTAGTTCTTTTGCCAATTCAGAGCATCTGTTTGTGGTTCCACATCCAACTTCACCAGTGCATAAACAGCGCTGGCAAAGCATTCACAGCACTCCAACTTCAAACAAACTTCTGACTTACAGAGGTCCATGGGGTGCACTATGAGCCAAAGGTCTGCCAGGGGAAGATGTGATTTCAAAGCTCTCACAGTCCCTTTGAAGGGTTAAGGAGCCTCAACACCTTCTACAGCAGAACATCTGAGCTCCTTCTGTCATTGCAAGGACTTTAGAAGGACCTGAACAGACCTGGCTCTTCTGGCTGGTGAAGCAAATCAGTCTGTCCAAACTGACTCACATCAGCCAGCTCAGGCCAAGAGCTGTGTCCACAGGATGGTGGCCAGAAACGCACATGGAGACAGGGAAGTACTCCCAAGTTCCAGAGCAGAAGGTCTGAAGTTTAAGTGTTTGGGATGAAGATATTACAGCAAGGACAGTTAGACCAGCTGTTCAAAATAAGAAGAGAGAGACAGAGAAAAGGCACCTGGTGATGGTATGAAATTACAACATTGGGAAATGTCAGAAACTGTTGGGTCTGGTGTTGTGATGCAACAATGCCGAGAAGGAGATATAAAATCCACACCTCTGGCACTAGTGCCAATCAGCAATAAACATCTCATAGGGGAGAATAAAAGTGCATTTCAACAATATAATGAGGGAAATATGACTAAGGAATCACACCCTGTGAGAAAATAATTTTTATTTTTTAATAATGTTGACTCAGTCTCAATAACATATGCAAAGCAACTGGTTCTGACGTGCAGATAATTAGAGAGCTACCAATAAAACAACAATCATAATTATGCAGATCAAAGGATTACATTATCTGCAATGCAGGGGGGTGGTGCGTCAAGAAAGAGGGTGAATGGCTTTCCATGATTCTTCAGTCAGCCATAACACGCGTTAGTGACTTTTATGGATCTCAGAAACATTGTGGCTAGGAGAGAAAATGCTGCCAAAGCCACAACTGCAGGGGGTGTGCAAGGAACGCTGTAAGTGGAGAAACCAACAATGAAACAAGTGGGGAAATTGTAACTTCCAAAGAGAGATGAATTCCCATCAAATATGAACTCTCACTTAAAGAGGTCCCATTGTGTTTCAAGCTTTATGTTTTCCAGAAGTTATTTAAAGGCAAAATTTCCTTTCCAAAGAAGGGTTCATCATACCCTGACCCTTACAGAAACAGTGCAGCTGTGCAGCACCAAGGGACAAAAGATGGAAGGTGAGGGGGGTCTGGAGGGTCATCACAGCTGCCTCTGTTACACATGGATAAAATCCCCACCATCAACTGACCAAGGTCAATCTTGAAACTCTTTCTCTCTTCCATCCAAAGGTGCTGCAGTGGAAGCACTCCCAGACCCTTCTGCTGCTCACAGGTAAAAAACTCCCCTTAGTTTCCAGCCCAAACACACTCAAACCCAGGCTGTGCCCTTTCCTACATGGACAACAAGATTGTCCTGTACTTCAAACAGCCCCAGTACCTCCCTCCTCAAGAGCTGGCTGATAACCATCTCAGCCTCCACCTGGCCAAGATGAATCCTTCCTCTCAGAGCACACAGCCAGTGAAACCCTATAGATTTCACACATCTATTTCAGTTCTAAATAATCTCTGAGTGATTGGATATTTGCATAAAATGTTTAAAAATCACAGCTTTAAAATGACATCATCTCACGCCCATTGCTCAGCGTGAGACAGAAGGATTTCCCAGAAGTGATACACCCGAGTCTGATGAGAACAGAAAGAGCATTTCTGCTTCCAAGGTCGTTCTAATGCAATTTGCCACTAAGGGCTCTGGGACACAGTATCCACAGTGAGTTTTCCTTTGGAGAGAAGGACTGGAATTCTTAGAGATTCTGTTTCCAGAAGTGGCCATTCAACAGGCAAACTGGGACCAGCCTCACCCACAAGGTACCTGAGTTCATTCTTCTCCCACTCAGAAATTAAAGCAGAGTAACTAGGCGGTGCTTTCACCACATGTTTTCAGGACAAAAAAATTACTGCAAAGAACAAAGAACTATTAAAATGAGTATCACTCATTAAGTAGCCAGCAACAGTCTATCTGCAACAAAATCTAACTCACAGCCACCCACCCAGAATTGCAGCGCAGGCTTGGGGTGAATCAGCATGCAAACACAGTACCTGGGGGGAGGGCTGACCCAAGCCCCAAAAGAAATTCCCCTTAGCACATCACTTTCAGCATGAGCACTGGGGCTGGCAAAGCCCATGGGAAGCTGGACTGCCTGGCAGGTGACACCCACCCAGCCAGTTATAAAGAGCCACTGGCGAGGACGCCCCACTGCACTTGGGTTCCCTGTCTCTCGCTGTGCACTGCTTTGCTTCTGGCTTTGGATATCTGACCCTTTCATCATGAGCTGCAGCATCAAGAGAACATCCAGCACCTCGTACCGGAGCGGAGGAGGAGGAGGTGGAGGTGCCTGTGCCGGCAGTGGCCGCGGCTCCTCCGTGTCCTGCAGGCGCTACGCCTCCTCCGTCATCGGCGGGGGCAGCTACGGCGCGGCAGCGTGTGGGGGCTATGGGGGCGGCCTGGCCGGGGGCTTTGGGGGCGGCCTCGGCGGGGGCAGCCTGGCCGGGGGCTTTGGGAGCGGCTTTGGGAGCAGCTTTGGGGGGGGCTTCGGGGCTGGGGGTGACCTGCTGCTGAGCGGCAATGAGAAGGTCACCATGCAGAACCTCAACGACCGCCTGGCCACCTACCTGGACAAGGTGCGAAGGCTGGAGGAGGAGAACGCTCAGTTCGAGCACCACATCCGCGAGTGGTACAGGAAACAAGCTCCCAATGTTTCCAAGGACTACAGCTCCTACTACCAGGCCATTGAACAACTCCAAAACCAGGTAAGATCACCCTGGCTAATGTGGCTCCATGTCCCACAAGCTCCTGTCTCCTGTGAGGCCTTTCTCCTTCATCCTTCCTCTTTCCCCTTTCCTGAAATCCCACACTGTGCAGGTGGCTCCATATCAGCCATGGCTGGTTTCCAGCGCTTCCCGCTGCTCCCACCCAGTTCAGCTGGATGGACCACAAAGCCAAAGCACCTGGCTGGCAGGATGAGAGCTCCCTTTGTCCCTGCACACTCCTACAGACACCAGAGGGAGGAGGAAGGACTCAAGTCTTCCCTCACAATCAGCCTTTTTCATAATGAGATGAGTTATAGCACCAGGGGCAAAGCCTACAGTACCCTTCTATACCCAGAGTGCAGATGTTCTATCCTTTTTCACCATCAATATACTCTTTCATCAGAACATATGCAAAGCCAAACTCTGCACACATTATTCCCAGTCACACAGCATTTCAACAATGTTCTGTGGCCCCAGCACTGCTGCAGGAAACAAAATTCCAAGACCCAAAACGATGCCCTGTCAAAGCTTTGGGTCTTCTTTCTTCTTGTCCTGGAAATCTAGAGCACAGAAAGACTTCTCTGCACCATTCTCTTTTGTAGATCATTTCTGCCACTGTGGACAACAACAAAATGATTCTGGACATCGATAACAGCAAGATGACTGCCGATGACTTCCGAATGAAGTGAGTACCTCCCTGCAAACCCTGACTCTGTCATGCCATGAATTTTACAAGACTCATGAATGCAGGTGATGATGCCCTGTCCAAAGTGGTGTGATTGAGCCTACGCATTGTAGTAAAACGAATGTGTAACACTTCTCTTTCCTTTGGGACAGGTATGAGAATGAGCTGGTCATCCGTCAGACTGTGGAAGCTGATATCAATGGCTTGAGAAACATCCTGGATGATCTCACAAGAACTCGGTCTTCCCTGGAATCCGAGCTGGAGAGCCTGAAGGATGAGCTGATGGCTCTGAAGAGAAACCATGAGGAGGTAGGATCCAATGATAAATAAATAGCACAGCCAGGACATAATCGTTTGATTCTTCAGGGTTCCCAGAGTCTTACATCGAGTCAATTCCACCTTATGCCTTTGTACCTTGGCACTGCTTTATCCACAGACCCCACCACCAGAAATGACTTGTGTGTCTCTTGTGTCTCTCTCTGGACTCTCTGCAGGAAATGAGACAGTTCCAGTCTCAGACTGGTGGTGATGTGAGTGTGGAGGTCAATGCTGCCCCTGGAGAGGACTTGACAAAGATCCTGAATGACCTGAGAAATGAATATGAGCAGGTCATCGAGAAGAACCGCAGGGAGGTGGAGCAGTGGTATGAAGTCAAGGTAGGCAGCAATGCCCAGAGCAGAGTCCCCTTCAGAGGGACAGCCCAGACTCGCTGGCACTGGGACAGGATGGCAGGGACAGGGTCCCTGGAGAGCTGAGCTCTCACTCAGCAGACCTGCTCCCCAAGGGGACACTGTCACTCAGAAGGTTTCCCTGGTTTGACTCCGCAGATCGAAGAGGTCAATCGCCAGGTCACTTCCAGCAGCCAGGACATGCAGAGCAGCAGCCACCAGCTCACGGAGCTGCGGCGCGAGATGCAGAACCTGGAGATCGAGCTGCAGGCACAGCTCAGCACGGTACGTGGGCAAGGCCTGGGGCCCTGCCCTGCTCGGGGTGGGCAGGGAGCACCAGAGCTCCTCTCCTCAACTGCTGTGTTTGTCCTTCCAGAAAAGCTCCCTGGAAAATTCCCTGTCAGAAACGGAGAATCGCTATGGCTGCCTCCTGCAGCAGATGCAGGGGCAGATCAATAGTGTGGAGCAGGAGCTGGCCGAAATCCGCTGCGAGATGGAGACCCAGAGCCAGGAGTACAAGATGCTGCTGGGCATCAAGAGCCGCCTGGAGCAGGAGATCCAGCAGTACCGGGTGCTGCTGCAGGAGGGGCAGCAGGACATTGTGTATGTATTCTGTTGGCAAATAAGGGCACAAAGTCACAGGCTTTTGTCTCTTGGCACTCATGGAAGACAGAGCAGAACTTTTTACTTGTCTGTAGCTGAAATCTAAATTCAGCAGCTTTTTATTCACAGCACCTGCATTGAAATGTGTCTATCAGAAATTTCATAAGCACATCAAACACTGAGGGAAATATGAAGCCAATTGTTACTGACAAGTTTTGAGTTTATCAGTTCCTCAACCTGTTTGAGCTGAGTGAATTCCATGAGAGGAATCACTGTGTCAGACCAAACTGTAATGAAGTTCCTGCTGTTTTGACTGTGAGAGTACAAGAATTATGCTGCAACAGTGGTTTGCTGTTTCTGCTTTTACAATTTTCTAGGAAAATACAGCCAGAGGGAAAGAAAATAAAGAAAGCTATAAAGAATTATTTGTGAAGTCCAGGAAAAGCCAAGCTGTTACACATGCTGCACATGACATCAGTATGTATTTATTGTTCACTTCATTAAAACTCCTCTCCTTTCACAGATCGTCTCAAGGAGCTCTCCAAGGAGGAGGAATGTCCTCCCACTCTTATTCTTCTAGTTCCTACTGTCATGGTCAATCTAGTGACAAGACAGGTAAGAAACATCTTCCAAAGAGGATCCAAACCTATCCTGACCACATGGCTTTAACATTTTGTGTTTCATCCCTTTTCCTGTTAATACCAGCCTTGTCCTATGACTTCCACATCTGCAATTATAGCAAGGATTAAACCATTCACAATCAAAGCTCTTAATTTCAGTGTGGTTTGGCTGCAGTTCCAGACACTGGCTAAGCTCCTTTCCCATGCTTTTGCTAACAAATGGATATTTAAATAGTGCATAAATAGAAATGTCAGTGCTGCAAGAGACTCTTGATTTCCCCATTGGAGCAATCATTTCTTCTTTCTTTCCACAGGGCAGTCAAGAGTGTGTTAAGACACCACCGACCTGTTGGGCTTCCCTGATCCACTCACTGCCATCGGAGCAGCCCAGCCCACAGCAATTTCTGGGCTTCTCCAGAAATGATCTCCCTTTTCATGCTGTCCATCACTGCAATCCCTGCACCTACACACACATTCCTGCAGTGCACTTGGTGCTCTACTGCATGACAATGCCTCCAATAAAGCTTTACCTTTCTGCAATGCAAAGAAAACTCTGTGTCCAACAGTCTATTTGGTATATTAATATTGTATTCACATTTAGGTTGAACAAGTGAGGTAAACCTTCACAGAAAAATTAAGGTTGGGTGAATTCTCTCATATGGCCCCAAAGAAATGTGTGAATACTAACTCAGATGAAATCTGGATGAAAACCTGGAGATGAATGAATGAATATATCCACATTAAACTCAAGAGTGACACCTATGGGGAAGAGAAAGGGCTGGGGGACCCCCTTTTTCATAGCGGATGTTCCAAAGGGTGTGCAAGTAGCTGAATAGTTCAGCAGGTCAACTGAAAAATCAGGATTAATTAAATCCAAAATGTCACGAAAATTCTGTCAAATCAAAACCACTTTCCTTTGAGTCACTGAACAAGAAATAAACCCTATCCAGGCAGTTGTCGTCTAGATGAGAGCTCTGTCTGACTTTGTTCAAGTAAAATAAAGGGTCAGATAAGGAAATGAGTGAGGAGTATGAAAGAAGTTCTCCTACAAACACAGCGTTCAGTTGTTGGGATTATTCCTCCTGCCACGTTGGAAAATCTCGGCTCAGGTTTTTTATCTGATACTTTCAAATGAAGGAGGGTGTTTCCTTGTCCCATGAGACCATTCCAGTTCCACAGGGGGAGGATGGCAGAGGGCAGGCAAGGTTCAGACTTCCTTACCAAAACCACACTCACCTTATTAGGACTCAACAGAGGAAAAAACTTGGCGAAATATCTCAGTGATTCCAAACCTACAAATCTGGATTTCAGTGTTTGGTTTGCAGGGCTGAGGAAGCTGCTGAACAGGGTCGGTCACATAGCAGGGGAGTGACTCCATTGCCACAGTGTGTCCAAGACCAGGGTGGGTCTCACAGAGCTCATTGTTCCCTGAGCAGCTCCCAAATCAGCGACATTTCTTATCCGGTCACAGCTTTGCACTTGGGTTTGCAAAGAGATTCAGGTCAGGTAAAATATCCTTCTGGATAACAAGGTATTTACTAGTTTAAAAGGCATCAAACTGTTCCATGTTATACTCCAAAGCTGAATTCTTGCCACAGCAGAAAAGAGATGAGACAGAGAAACTATTTCCCTGGAAAACAAAGGAGGTTTGTAAAGTCAGAGCAGAAATGCCTCTCTGTGGAGCCACGACAGGACTGTCCTGCTCCTGTGCCAGTAACGGAGACTCTGTTCTGCCCCATGCTCCCTTTTACTCCTCCTGTCAGCCACTGCTGACCATCCCTAAACCCTCAGTATTATCCAGCTTACTGGCCTTTGGGATCAGATACCTCCTTGGGCCACAGCTTAACTAGGAGGAATGTCTGCAATCCCAGAAAGAAGCCATCTGTGTTCTGGGCTGTCTGCTGGGCACATTCTCGAATCTTCCGCGCCCCTTCTGCTCTTTTCTTAGGTGAGATATGTTTGCAGTGTCGGTACAGGGAATGCTGTGGCTGAGCCCAGTTCTGCTCCACTGGTGTGTCCCAGAAGCCACAGAAACAGGTCCCACAGCTCCGTACCCGGGAGAGGGTTTACCTGTAGGAGACATACAGCGTGTTGGCTCACATGGCATCCTCTGGTGGCAATTCAGGAAACATAGACTAGGATTTGGGACAGAAACTGTTCTAAACAGTCTTAAAACTAAATTCCATGGCCTGGGACACGGTTTGGCCAAGGGAAGAACAGCTTAGACCGCAGTGAGATGGGCAGGTCTCTGTTCGCATCTCCCCGGAGGACGCGGACGTTTCGCGGGCGGGCCCGCAGGGGGCGCCGCTCCCGTTCCAGCGCCCCAATCCCGGGATGCGGCTCTGGGAGCGCCCCAATCCGGGATAAACTCTGGGAGCGCCCCAATCCCGGGATGCGGCTCTGGGAGCGCCCCAATCCCGGGATGCGGCTCTGGGAGCGCCCCAGTCCCGGGATGCGGCTCTGGGAGCGCCCCAATCCGGGATAAACTCTGGGAGCGCCCCAATCCCGGGATGCGGCTCTGGGGGCGCTCCAGGCGCTCAGCTCCGGCGGTTCGTCCTTCCCAGCTGGATAATGCAACACGCGCAGCAGGTTTGAAGATGAGGTGGGGAAATGCCACGACGCCTGAACTCCACAGACACAGTTCTCAATTGAGCCTCTTAGGGGCTTTTCAGGGGCTTCAACCCCTTTCGTTAAATAAATCTAATTTTATGAGGTTTTACTCTTTTGGTATTTTATTTCTTGGTCCTCTTTGTCATGAGTTACAGTAGTTGTGGAGAGAAGGGGAGAGGAGCAGAAGAAAGGCCGACTGTGTTTACATTAACAATATTTAAAATAAACTTGCACAGGAATATACAAGTTACAGGAGGGACTATACTCAGAGCTAACTCAGAGCTACGTTTTCACACAGTTACACACAATCTTAAAACCCACACACCCCATGCAAACTGTCTAACATCACACAGCTATAGCTAATTATCAAGTAATACATATTTCCTAAAAATTGCTAGACCTAAACTGTCTTAATGCAACTTATTTTAACTTTATAAAAGAGCTCTACTAATGTTACTCCACAGAGTTTCTGCAGGCTCCATTTCCAACTCCTCTGTGGGCCCCAGGTCTCCAAAGAGATTCCATTCTTATCTCAGAAGCTCCACCTGCAAATTCGTCCTTGGTTTGCTGGCTTGCAAATGTTTGAATCCTAACAGGGAAATGGCTGGATAGAGAGGAATCCAAGGAAAGAACCAGGAATCAGTGGGCTGAGTTCTCACAGGGGCTTCCCCCAGGTCAGGATTTAGACCCACAGCAAATGTTTCCATTTGCAAAGGCAGCTCTGGGGTATGGACAGGCATGGCAGGCACAGCTCCCGGGGCCTTTGTGCACATTCCTGCCAGGCTCTGGCACTCCTGGCCACAAGGAAAGGGGACCATGGAGGTGACAAGGCAGATTTCCCTCTCAGCCCACCAGGACTCAAGGAATGAAAAAAGAAACTCTGGCTCACTGTGCCTGTGACAAAAAAAGAGATGAGAGGAAGCTGCTCCTGTGATATTTCTCACATTTACCAGCCCACCATAACCATGAAAAATAACAGCAGCCAAGTCAACTAAATACGAGAATTCTTTCAGGAAAATGCTTTCTCTCTGTATTCCAGTTAACAATTTCTGTTGTTTCATGTCCTACATAATACTTTGGAGTGCTAATCCTGACAAACCTCAGAATTTCTCCAAGTATTTCCACATTGTGGCTGCCTCTTCCCTGGAAGTGTCCAAGGCCAGGTTGGACAGGGCTTGGAGCAACCTGGGACAGTGGGAGGTGTCCCTGCCCCTGGCATTAGGGTTAGTGAGCAGGGTTAGGGTTAGGATCAGGGTAAATTAGGGTTAGGATTAGGGTTAGGGTTAAAGTTAGGGTTAGTGAAGGTTAGAGTTACAGTCAGAGCTGTTTTAGTGCTGCCTAAAGAGAGGTTTCTGCAGGCTGCAATTACTCCTAATAGCACCGTTTGGAGCCCACGCTCCGCGGCTCTGCCAAGCCTGGCTCCAGGGAACACCTTTCCCTGGCACACCCCTGAGCTCCCAGCCCTGGCAGCCCACGCTGGGCTGGGATCAAAGGCACCCACAGCCTCAGTAATCAACATTTTCTTACAACATTCACAATGTTAGTTCAGTTCTTTCTCGTATCCCGATGTCAGTAATTATGGCAGTACCCAAAAGCTCACAGCAATCACAAACACACAAAGATTTAAAACAAATGCCAACAACCCCTTTCTGCTGAAAATGCTGCTAGAAACTGTGTCACCAGTTTTTATTAGTTATTAAAGCTGAGTCCATTAGGAAAGAGTGAAAAGGCACATTCCAGTCACTTGCTTTGGTGGCAGTGGGCTGCCCAAAATACAGACAGTGGGCACAGATCTCAGTTTTTAATGAAAAGAAGATTGAAAGCTGAATTGGGGTGTCAGAGATTGGTGGAAACCCACAGCTCTCAGTCAAGGTAACAGCCAGGACTGCCTGGGGAGGGACCTGCCTGGTACACACAAAGACAGGGGAAATGCTCCTGCAAACTGTTAAGGGTAGCCAGAAATCCCCTTCTCTTCCCCCAGAGGTGTGTGGGCAGCCAGGGCAGCCAGAGCCAGGGCTCCCAAGGGGTGTCTGTGAGCTGAGAGTTGCCACGAGAACCACGTGTTTACAAACACCTCCCTGGCAGCAGCTCCCACACCAGAGGCTCCACCACTGGCCCTCCTGGAGCAACAGCTGGATTTTCTCACGGAGCCCAACAGAGATCTGGAGACTCCAAGAATTCCTTTCAAGCAAAACTGAGTATGAAACTGCCTGTAGGATCAGGAAAGCCCAAATCCAGGGATCCATCAGCAGGTTAGTGGAAGAGCTCCTTGTTTTCAAATCCAGAACAAATGTTTAAAGCTTGCACAGTAAAATCTCAGCCCTTACTGGAGGCTGTGGCTTATCACTGTGATCATAATATATTCTTATTAAATTAATAAGAGAAATAATAATCTATAATTCTATAAATACAAATATGTGCATATAAATACAAGAGCACACAGATATAAATGACACACATACAAATGTTTTACAGACAGGAACAGAATGAAGCAGCTCAGCTCTGCCATGTCCCCCATTTCTCCCAAGTCTGGGATTCATTTTTGAGCAGGAATTTTCCATGTGGCCCATGGGCAGATCCCTGTGATAGCTCCAGGCCTCCTCCCTCGCTGTGGATGCAGCTGACGTGGCCAGTGTCCAACAGCCAGAGCTCCCCAGCCCGGGCCAGGTTTGGTCTGCTGGGCTTTGGCACTGCCTTTGCTGCTGCCTGCACAAACCTGACTTTTGGAACGCAGCCTCCTGTCCCTTGGATGTTTGATTCTTAAATAATAGTTTCCAGCCCTATCATACCTTGCTGAGATTTACCAGCCAGATAACAGGTTAAAGGAAGTGTAAAAGTACATCCAGAGAGTTGTCTTTCACTCCTCAGGGCTTGGTGCCCCAACTGAGCCTTCCTTCCCACACAATCTTTAATTACACGATAAGAAAACCTGCTTTATTTTCCTGTCTCAGGTACTTTGCTCCTTTATGTGCTTTATCCTTAGAGCTCTGTATTGATAGAGGAATCAAGAGTTTACAGCTATTTATGTTTCTAGGGTAACAGGGACAATAATGAAGCTTTTCCACACCACAGCCAGTCTCAAGGATTTGCCAAGTGTTTACACTGCTCGCAATTATTGAAGTGCTTGAGCTCTTCAGGGTCTTTTAGGTATTTTCCTCATACTAATCCATTAAAATATTCTATAAATGGCAATCACTGAGAAATTAAATTCTGTAGCACTGCAGCAGCCTGGGCAGGAATTGTTCCAGCTGAGCCCAAATCATTGATCCATCACTTCTCTTCTGCCATGAGCAAAACAGGGCCCTGGACAGAAATGGCTTGTCCTGTGCCTTGCTCTCCTAATTTCTGTTAACACAGAACCCTTACATGACCTTATTTCTCACCTCTTTTAATGCAGAAATTGTGCACTCACACATGCATTTCCCCTCAGCACATTCCCTCTATTTGCAAAAATAGTCATTTTGAGAAAGTTCCCACTGTTGCTCTGCTCTTCACTCCTCCAACCACTCCCAGCCATGTGTGTATGTGCTGGGACCTGCCCCTTCAGCACAGAAACATCCTTGTCTCTGAATCTGTTGGCACATTCAGGGAATATGGGGCAACGCCAGGTTTGTGAAGATTAAAAAGAAAAAGATTAATGATGGACTTTAAAAGCCAGACAGCTGAGAATTGTATCCTGGGCAGCTGTTCACAGGTACCTTGCTACCAGCTGCAGATCACAGCTTGTTGTCATTGGTTCTTCCCACAAGGAAGTTAAAAGAAAAGTACAAAATTGTGAGCTTGAATAGAAAAGCTCAAATATTTCATGCCTGTGGCCTTCAAAAGGGAAGAAAAACATCCCAAGTGGGGATTTAAGAGGGCCTGTGACACAGTCAGTTGGGAGGGGTGGCCACAGTTTGGATGAGCAAGAGAAGAGATGGAGACACATTTCCACTGGTGGATGCAGAGGCAGAAAGGAATAATTACCAGAAGGCACAAACAGTTAAAAATTTAAAAGATAAATTCGAAATAATAATTTGATTTTGCACATTGATCCATAGAAGCATTGCTGGAATTGCAGGCACTGAGATGGTTAAAATGTTCAGCGAGTTCATTTAATTACAATTCCATTAGCAACCCCTGGAAGCAAATACAGCAGGATGTGAGAAGAGAGATATGCCAGTATGACTCCAGGGCAAGGAAAGAGTGTTTACAGGACAGTTAATAAAACTACCTGAAACAATATGAACAATTTTATAAAGCAGCAGTGACTGGCAAGGCAGAGCTCACAAAGGTAAAGCAGAACCCGGCCTCAGCCAGGAGCTTGGGCGTGACTGGATGACTCCCCTTGAAAAAATGTGTCTCCCTTCCACTCTGATAAGGTGCAGATAAAGAAAATTCCCCGTGCTGACCATTCCTTACAGGGAAAAGCTGGCCCTACAATAAATTAGGTTTATTGCACTGGGAGAAAAAGAGACCTACACTGAATGCTAAAGGCACCTTCTTTCATCACTGCTTTAAGGACCTGACATGAGAATCCAGGGAATGCTGGAGGAGTATCTAGAGGGAAGGATGTTCCTCTCTTATTGCAGCAGGAGACAAATCCCAAAAAGAACACACTGGGATTTATTCTCCTTTCAGCTTCTTGCATTTCTGTTCAGTGAGGAAAAGCACATGGACTGCTGTTCTTTATTCTCTAACTATGGACTCAAATATTTAACAATAAAATAACAGTTCTCCTGCAGCTTCCTCTCTGTCTGCAGACAGACTGCACCTCCTGACACCACCATTTCACCTTGGAGCAGTTCCTGGCTGGGCAGGTTTGTCCCACCCTGGGAGCAGCGGCGTGTCCCTGGCAGCAGCAGTGGCCCTGTGGCTCCCAGGAAAGGCTGCACAGCTTTACTGTGCTGGTGGAGAGCTGGGCAGGGCACCAGTCCCTGCAGAGAGGAAAGAACTCGGCTCTGATGTCCAGGGCTGAAGTGTGGCACATATCCTGTGTGTATCCAGCAATTTATTCCATACCTGAGTCACTGCACAGTTCTCCTGGTATGGCCTCCTCAGTACCTGGTGATGCAGGTGCCTTGGCCGGGCTCCCGTGTGCTGTTTGTTCTTTCCCTCCCTGAATTTGCCTCGCAGTTTAACACCTCTGTACACAGGGAGTGCAGCTCTATTGTGTGGCCTGAAATATCTGGAGCACTTTACATGGGCATAGAAAGGTCTGGCTGCTCCTGAGAGCTGCAAATGCTGCAAGGACAGGACTTTGGCTTTCTTTAAAGCATTTCTGGGAATTCCCAGAGGTTTGGAAGGAGTGAGCAAAAGAGAGTGTAAGTAAAGCTGTGAGTATCCCCTCAACTATTTGAAGTACTCAGGGAGGAGTTTGCAGTAAAAAAGCTTTTGAAAATCCATTTTGTATAACAGAGGACTGGAAAACCTTAGAAATAACATTTTCACGACTTGTGAAGACCAGAAGAGTTTTTCCTCTTCACTTGTCTCTTTGAGCAGCATTCAAAGAAACTCAGTGTACAATCAGGCACGTGTTTCTGCTCACCCCTCCAGGTACTCAGGGATGTTTATGCTTCTCTTTGCTACACATGCAGCCATGGCTGCTTCAGGAAGAATTTTGTGTCTGTAGAAAACCAGATTCTCAGACATGGCACATTCTCTGCCAGCCCAAATGGAACCAAGAGCAAAGAAAGAAACAAAGAAAATGTCCCTTCTGAAAGAAGTTTTCTCAAGAGAAATGAGGAAAATGGAGGGACGGGAACAGGTTTTGTCAAGGTCTACACACATTGTTCACCATCTGGGCTCCTTTCAAGCTCCGTTATCAGGCTGAATCACTCTGTTAAAACTCTTTCACAAGATTACAGGAGAAAGCCTTTGTGTGACTCCTCTGACCCAGGGGCTGTGTGCTCCCAGCCCCTTTGTTCCATGCAGGTGATCTCTAACCAGGTTTAGGAACGTTTCCCTCAGCATGGAGACGTCTCCTCCAAATCCCACCTTGTGTTTCCAGAGGCAGCAGTCAGGGGGAGGAATTGCCTCCCTGTGTGCAGGTATTTGAGAAGGAAACAGCCCACTCCACAGCCACTGACCAATGAGGGGAATGCCGTGTTGGCAGAAGGCTTAGGGCTGATAAATTCCACGGGTCTCAGATAACACATTCTGCAGACAACTCCCACACTGCACAGCATAAAAGCCGTGGCCTGGGGGAGCAGGACACGCTCCTGCCTCGGGATCAGGAACCTGTGGGTGCAGCTTGGGTTGGGTCCTCGCTCTTCCTCCCCATGGCCAGTTACAGCTTCAGGCAAACCAGCTCGTCCATGGCGGGGGGCCCCGTGGGCTCGCTGCGTTTAGGCAGCGTCCGCGCCACCCCCAGCATCCACGGCGGGGCCGGCGGCAGGGCCGTGTCCGTGTCCTCCGCCAGGTTCGTCTCCTCTGGCCTGGGGAGCGGCCTGGGGGGAGGCTATGGGGGCAGCTTCAGCAGCAGCTTCAGCTACGGGGGTGGCCTGGGAGGAGATGGGCTCCTCTCAGGGAACGAGAAGGCGACCATGCAGGGCCTGAACGACCGCCTGGCGTCCTACCTGGAGAAGGTGCGAGCGCTGGAGGAGTCCAACGCCAACCTCGAAACCAAAATCCGGAACTGGTACCAGAAACAAGGACCAAGCCCTGCTCGGGACTACAGTGCTTATTTCAAGACTATTGAGGACCTTCGAGACAAGGTAGGTGTTAATATTTATCAAAAATCATCTTTGATTCGCACTTAGAAAGGAAACAGGAAAACCCAAAGGGCAAACCTTCCCCAGGGAGCCCCAGAAGGCTCTGCAGGGAGATGAGATGTACAGGAAGGGAGTGGGTGGGGATGAAGAAAATGCCAGTAGGGAATTATCTACTTTTTAAACTGTTAGCCAGAAGAAGGTACAAACCAGTCAGTGTGGGCTGCCCAAGTCCTTAACTCTCTGATAATGTTTGCTCTTAATACACACACACATGCTGGTCATGGACACACATATGACGAGTTAATGTATATAAATCACCAACTCATACATAAAAAGAGCCAAGCAGTGACAGCAACCTGCCTGTCTGTACCCTCCCACCTGCCATAAAGCTTGAAAACCCCCAGTGACCCAAGCACACTGATTTAACAATGAGAATAAAGAGGTGTTAAGAACAATTTCATATTTCCCATACTTAACCTCGAAATTGAGATAAGAGCACTGAAACATTTGGCATAGGGAAAAAGGAAGCAGCAGACATGAAGTAATCAAGGCCATATATAAATGCAGGATTTGCCCCAAGAGCACACGGGTACCTGATAACAGATTGCTGAGGTGATACACACCCTGCAAAACACAGGCAGTTGCTGACTAAACTATGTAAATAAATCAAAGAAAACTTGAGGTTTAGTTTTCTGAGTTCAGACTGGAGTTCATGACCACTCCCACACAGGTTTCCTTGCTGCAACCCATCCACATTCACTCCTGGTTTAGAATCTGAGCTCTGCTGAAGGCAGAACTGGCAATGAGATTTTCTACTTTTAGTTTTCTTTTCCCTCCTTTCTTTCACTCCCCTCCCTTAGAGGATGCAAAATATTCTTCCAGCTGTTTTTGTGGCTCACCTTCTGAGCTTTACAAGTTGCAGGCAAAGATATTCTTTCCAGGTAATCTGAAGAGGGATTTCTCCTAAATAAACATTTCCTTTAGAGGCTTTCATGATGCAATAAGCTAATCAATCAACACTATTTGTTCTAGAACATAAAAATGTGTTCAAAGATGTCCTCTCCCTCTGAGCCAGCCCACAGTTTTGTCTTACAGTGGAATTTCTACCTAAAGCCACTTCACACACCAGACACAGGGATGTGTCCAAAGCTGCCAATCCTGGCAGATGCCTGTGATAAACCTGTGCAATGTGTTTGGTGCAGACCATTGATTCTTCCCGACACCTCTATTTGCTGTAGCTACAGATGAAAGAGTCTTGCCTCTTATCTGCAGAGCAGGGAGGCAGATAACACTTGTTTCAGCCTCAGCAATGAGCTCTCCTTGTTTGCAGATCCTTGAGGCCACCATCGACAACGCCAGGACTGTGCTGCAGATTGACAATGCCAGGCTGGCTGCAGATGACTTCAAAACCAAGTGAGTCATTTTGGAGAGGGGAAAGGTCTCGTGAAGAGGCAAAAATCCCTGTTGAGCCAAAGGGCAGTGAAACAGGAATGGAATGCTACAAAACCCCTGTGTGAACACTGTTTGGTCCTGTCTGTGCAGTTCAGCCCTTCATGTATTTGCTAAAAGCACCATCTGCACCACATAAATCCTACAAACCCAGACACACATAAAATAATGTGTTTCTTGTGGGCTGGTTAATCAGCCAACCTGAAAGGGCTTGGTTTGCTTTTTGAAGGTTTGAAACGGAGCAGGCTCTGCGGCTGAGCGTGGAGGCCGATATCAACGGGCTGCGCCGCGTCCTGGACGAGCTGACCCTGGCCAGGGCTGACCTGGAGCTGCAGATCGAAGGACTGAAGGAGGAGCTGGCCTACCTAAAGAAGAACCACGAGGAGGTAAAACCCAGAAAACACGTTTGAAAGTGGCACTAGGGAAACAGTTTGTGGAGTTGTGCAGGCCCTCAGGATTGCCCTGGGCTCTCCACGAGTGTAGACTGGGACCCCCCTGGCAGTATTGCAGGGCAGTCAGTCAGTCTCAGCCCTTGAAGAAAGAACAGAAGGTTCATAATGTTTTCAGTTTATGATTTTATCCTCTTTTGTCTCCTCTGCCACTCCCCACAGGAGATGAGTGCCCTGGGAGGACAAGTAGCTGGCCAGGTCAGTGTCGAACTGGACTCTGCTCCAGGCATTGACCTGTCCAAGGTCCTGGCAGATATGAGAGACCAGTATGAACAAATGGCTGAGAAGAACAGGAAGGATGCCGAGGCCTGGTTCCACAGCAAGGTAAAACCCCTCCATCCTGCACAAATACCGACCAAAAAACCCCTGAATGAAACAATTATCCAAACGCACAGAAAGCTGCTGTGGCAGCCCCAGACCCCCCCACTTCTCACACCGTGTTTTCCCTGTCCCAGACCGAGGAGCTGAACAGGGAGGTTGCCATTAACACCGAACAGCTGCAGAGCAGCAAGTCCGAGGTCACCGACCTGCGGCGCAGCCTCCAAGGGCTGGAGATCGAGCTGCAGTCCCAGCTCAGCATGGTACGTCCACACTTGCCCTGCCTGAGCCCCACTGAACGGGGCTGGCATTCCCCTCCCCTGCACGTGGCACCAACCCCTCCGTGGTTGCCCCCACAGAAAGCGGCGCTGGAGAGCACCTTGGCCGACACGGAGGCGCGGTACGGGGCACAGCTGGCACAGATCCAGGGGCTGGTTGGCAGCCTCGAGGCACAGCTGGCAGAGCTCCGAACTGACATGGAGCGCCAGAACACCGAATACAAGATCCTCATGGATATCAAGACTCGGCTGGAGCAGGAGATCGCGACTTACCGACAGCTCCTGGAAGGGCAGGAGTCCCAGTAAGAACCTCTTGCTTGGCCCCACAAAGTGTGATCGTGCCACAGTGCCCCTTTGGCACAGCACCTCAGTAAACACAACTGCAAACACTCCAGGGCTTCAACAAATTGATTTTTCTGGGCCATGGTGGAAGTAGAAATGTTGTGATTCCCATTTACATGAAGTGAGACCTCAAAGAGTTTCTAAATGGGAAGGCAAACTGACAAGCAGCACAGGAGATTGTGTAACTAACAGTAAAAGTGATCAGCTGCTTCACAGTCAGGAAAAGTGCAATTAATAATGTTTTGCAGAATATAAAAATTAAGAACAATTTCCCATAAACTTCCTGTTACCAGGTAGAGAGCTTTTACCCCCCAGGAATCAGCGTGGAAGGACATACTGTGAAGAGAAGTGAAGGCAGCCAGCCTGGCACTGCTCAGCCCCTGAGTCACCCCACATGGGAGCACAGCTCTCTTTCATCTCACACAGACTCCAGGAGGGAAAAAATGAGGCAGGGGTTGAAAGGTTTTGATTTCCTCTATTCCTTCTTTTCCATAATCATGTTTTCCCAATGCAGTAGTTTAAAAATATATTTCTTAAAACAACTCCTCCCCCTCACTGAGGAGCGCAGGGAGATGGGCATCCCTGCTCTGACTGCACACACAATGGACCTGACTCACACAGCATTTGCTTCCATCCATACTCATCTCACACACCATTTGATGTGTTAACTCTCCTTTTAACTGTTCCTCTTTGTTCCACAGGATGTTTGGCTCCCTTTCAGGAACTGCTGGTAAGAATCCTTACTATTTCAGGAGAAGTTTTATTTTCTAAAAGGAAATACACATAACTCTGGTGGTTGCGTCCATTCTAGAGACTGGGGTCTGCATTGATCTACCACAGAAAAAAAATCTAAGTAGCAAATGCTGTCTCTGGCCAGAATTGAACAAATTTCAGCCATTAAAAGATGTCAGACATGAGAAAAAAATCCCAGACTCTGCTACAGTAAAGGCAAAGTAAAGCACAAAACAGTTAATCATTTCCCCAGATGAAAGGACATGGGAATTGAAACTTGGCCAGCTCAGGGAATTGCAGGAACATGCCAGTAAAACCTGCCTTGAGCTGTTAGAGGTCAGCAGTGTCATAAAGGGGATGAGTCAAATCCAGATGATGGAGAGGAAAAGTTCTGAGAGGGGAATGAGAGCCGAGGCCCAAGCCAAGCTCAGTGCCCATCAGAGTGGACCTGTGTGAGCTGGGTTTAAACTATTGCTGTTCCTTCTCTCCATGTTATTGCAGATAAAAGAGACAAGCTGGGAGATGGGAAACAGCACTGAAGGTCCTCCAAAGGTCATCTGCAAAGTGAGAAAAACCAGACAGCACACAGGGATTGAGATGGAGAGGAATCACTGAACTGCTGGAAATGACTTAAAGCACAGAAAGTTCTTGGCCACACGAAGTTTAGGCAGATTCGCACATAGTGGTGATTAAGCTGCAAATTGAATCAGCTTTGCAATTATTTTTAGGTCCTGCATGTATTGAATTGCTGCATCTACTCAAATAAAGATGATCTTTTTGCAATCCTTGCTTCTTTGGAGTTATTGTGATATTTCACTGCAGTCTGGCTTTTCCCAGGCAGGAATTACCCAGGCAACCTCCCTGAGATGTGAGTGCTCACAGTGTGGGCTGGCCTGGGCTCCATCCTGATTCCTCCTGTCTCCAGGAGCTTGGAATAAGGAAGCTACAGCATCCCCAGCCCCTCAGTGGGGGAACAAGAGTGACTTGGGTTTCTAACAACGACATGCTGTGCAAGCAGGGGCAGTGGGATGGGAGACAGTTCATTAGGGTAAAACCTAAAGCTGTTAAACTGGGCTGTAGAAATCTCCCACAGGAACAAACAGGGAGAGCAGCAGTCAGGAAAATTCTTCACTTCCTCTCCCCCTGCACACAGAGCTTCCCAACCTTTAGCACCAATTTCAGCTCCCTTCACTCTCATGTCACTGAAGGGATATTATTCCAACTTGGAATCACTTTTAGTTCCAGCCCCCAGAAATCAGTGATTTCATTTCCCATCACTCCTCTCCAAGCCAACAGCCCAGGAAGGTTTCCAGGGCTCGTGCTGAAAGCAAACCACGGCTCCAGTCCCACCAGCACCTTCCCAGCTCCATGACCACAGGCACAGTTTGCTCCTCAGCTGAGGGGCAGTGGAAGAGGGATATGTCCAGACTAAAAGTGCCCCAGCACTGCTGTCCCCCAGGGTGGATTAGTGTGCAGCCTGTGTTTCAGGGACACATCACCAGATCCTTCAGCACTTCTCTCCTTGGCCTTGAGAAATGTTCAGGATCCCTTGTTCACACCTAGATGTTCACATCAGATTAATGGAGTGTTTCCTTGGCTCGGAGCATCCCAAAGCTCTGGACCTTCTCCCTCCACAAGGGACAATCCTCTTCAGTCCCAAGGTGCTGGTGCTTGGTTTTGGTTTAGTGGTGACTCAGGTGATCTGTCAACATCAGCTGTCAGTCCTGACACCAACAATCCCAGCTCAGCTCTGGAATAAGGCAAGGTGGCATTAGGCAGTGGCTTCACTGTGACAGGGGAAAACTGCAACAGGAGAGGAAACAGTCCCATTGTTTCTGATGGAATGTTTAATATAAATCACTCAGCCACTATAATTTTAGAGTCTAGTTCAGAAAAAGAAAATTTTCTAAAGGTATGTCAAGTTCTTCTGTGAGTGATGGGTCTATCGCTCATGGACTGATCACTGAGATGACAAACAAGCTGCTGCTTGACTGGAACTTGCTGTCCTGAGAGGAGGGGCTGGAGTGTGTCAGCTCCATTAATCCCACAGCAGAGGTAACAAAAGGGTTTGTGCAGCACAGGCATGTCAGGGACTGTCTTCCAGGAAAGCTCTGTGGAAGATGACAAACCAAGGAGTTCATGCACCAGGGGTACAGTGCTGAGACTGTGGGAAGGACGAGTCTGTGTGTCAAGACTTGGATAAGGAATCTCAGAGCAAAGACAGTGAGACCAGAATAAAGGCATAAGCTTGAAATATATGATCTGTATTGGCTGCTTGATTTATTTTTAGTTTCCCAATGGTAAATATTAAGAAACAGCTTTTATCTGCTACCTCTGTTTAAGTGTCCATCTGACACTGATCCAGAGGGACATCCAGGGTGTGTTAAAAAGCAGCAAAGTCTGTTTCACCAGCAACCTGAGTTATCAAGCCTGAGTGATAGCAGACTGAATGAAAATTCCCCAAAGTTTCCTGCTAAAGTCTGGGGTGTTTTCTAGAGGTCTATTTTCTAGTTGTTTGGGGGTTTTTAAAATGGAATTTGATTTGCTTGTTGTTGCTCACTTGGTTGAACAGCCCCTGGCAGCACACACATCTCGGGGCACTGACATTACAGGGGTCTCAAAGAGACTGTTTTCATCTTTGGGAGGGTTTGTCTGAACTTGTTTCGTGAGCCACCAAGCCTTGGAGACACAGAGATCTGGCAAGGTCTGCAGAGCTATTAATCTGCCCAGCAGCAAAACTGAAGGGCTGTGGCAAAAGGCCAAGTTCAGTTTGAAACATGTTTCCAGAGCTGTCAACACCCCTGGTTTGGTGCTCGGCCAGGAGTGAGTGGCTGTGCCCAGAGCCAGCCTGCAAGGGACAGCTCAGCTGGACTTGGCCATTTTGTCCCTCCCAAGTGCACATCTCCAAGTGAAAAGGCTGCTCATCCCTGCACCTGCAGTAACATCTCAACTGGAAATGTCAGAAACACCCTCAGTTTATTCCAGCCATTGCTGTGAGCTGTGGCTGATCCAAAATCCCCATCCTGAGTTATAAACTCAGTTCTGTACCATCAAAACCTGTGTTAAAAACAACACTTTCCTTTTGATGTTGCTAGCAATCATATCAGTTTTATTCTTTAAGCTTTATTTAATTTTTTTGATTATTTTATAATAATTTTGGTGGTTGTGAAAGTCCATCTCCCTTCACTTCCCGTCCCCTTCCCTCAGGCACTCCCACACTGCAGTCCCAGTTTCACACTCCACTTTAAATCAAGGATTAAAGTGACTCTTCTTTTCCAGTATTACTCCATTTCCAAGTGCACACTGGCATTAAACACCTTTATTGCTATCACAACAGTTTCATCTTAAGCCCATTTTCTTTACATTTTCTGTTCATCTTTTGATTATTTCAATATTGTGTTACCCTTCTAGACTATTTCACAAGCATTAATAAGTTAACTGTGCCAATTGTCCCTTACACACTGATGGATGCTGATTGTTCCTCCCACAATGCCATGAATAGGTACTTTTTGAACTAAAAATTCAGATTCCAAAATCTAAATATTAATTCCAAGCAAAAATCAAGAGTAAGAACATTTCAAATTCACTTCCAAAATTTTAAAGGGAAAAATAGGGATGGCAAAGAACAAGTGAGATGAAGTGATGACTGTATGTTTTTCAAGGAAATGAGAATTTAACTTAATTTTTAGATAAAGTTGATTTTCTGAACGTAGTCATGGTGAGTGTTGTAAACGGGCAAGTGGGTGGGGCTGAACTCGCTTTGTTTTTCCATTCTTAAATGTCAGAAAAGTAAATTCCAAGTTTCAGAACTATAGCCTGAAGAAAAACACTCATCTGATTCATGCCTTTTGTTTAATTAAAAAAGAAACCCCAAGCCCAGGCCCCT
Organism: Pithys albifrons albifrons; assembly: GCF_047495875.1. NCBI lineage: Eukaryota > Metazoa > Chordata > Aves > Passeriformes > Thamnophilidae > Pithys > Pithys albifrons. The sequence continues at coordinate 884,208 of NC_092482.1, forward strand.
GCGATGTGCTGCCAGCACTGGTTGTCAGGAATGTCATCATAATTGGCCTCACCTCCAGGGAGGAGGAATTTTGGAGGGAGGGCTGCGGTGGGTTTGTCTCCAACACCCATTGTGAGGGTATAAAAGAGGCTCCAGGGCAGTGAAGGCACAGCCTCTGCTCTCTGCCCACGCTCTCAGCTGCCCTTTGCTCCTTCTCGTGCCGCAGCCATGGCCACTTCCTTCGTGAGCTCTTCCTCCACCTACGGGGGCGGCTTTGGGGGTGCCGGGGGCAGCTCGCGGCTGTCGTCGGTGCGTGCCGGGGGCACCCTCCGTGCCCCGAGCATCCACGGCGGCTCCGGTGGCCGTGGCGTCTCCGTCTCCTCCGCCAGGTACGTCTCCTCTGCAGGAGGCGGCTACGGCAGCGGCCTGAGCTGCGGCTTTGGGGGCGGCTATGGAGGAGGCTTTGGCGGGGGGGCAGCCTGTGGCTTTGGTGGAGGTGCTGGCTTTGGAGGAGGCTCTGGCTTTGGAGGGGGCTCTGGCTTTGGAGGGGGCTCTGGCTTTGGGGGCTGCTTTGACCTCGGCGGTGGCTTCGGCGGTGGCGATGGCCTCCTCTCCGGCAATGAGAAGGTGACGATGCAGAACCTGAACGACCGGCTGGCCTCGTACCTGAACAAGGTACGAGCCCTGGAAGAGGCCAATTCAGATTTGGAAGTGAAAATCCGAGACTGGTACCAGAAACAAGCCCCCACCAGCCCCGCCCGGGACTACAGCAATTACTACAAGATCATTGAAGACCTCCGAGACAAGGTAAGACATTCACATGTAGAGGAGTTAAAAGAATGCAGAGTCATGGAACTGCATATTCCATGTCTTTAAAAGAAGCTCAAATAATCAGAAAAGAAATACTGAATTCTTCAACCCCAAATACACTGAGGTCATGAGCAGAAAAGAATAGCTTGTTTTCGGTTTAAACACCAAATGTCTTATCCTGACCATGTGATGCTTGTTGAAATTAAAATGTTCACATTAAAAGTCAGCAAAAATGACAAAATGTGTTTAGATTTATCAATATATTTATGCAGGACTCAAATAGTAAAGAATGTGACAGGTAGGCCTCCAAGGCTGGAAAGGTAATTCTCCTGGCTACAGATAAGATCAGTGTATGAACTAATTACGGTTCTAATCTGTGTTGCCCAGAGTATCTCAGCTCTCTGGTTTGCTCGTGCAATGTGGATCTGCTATTTCACCGTTACTCACAGGAACCTTCCCTGTGTTTCTCACTTGACAGATCCTTGCTGCTACCATTGACAATTCCCGGGTCATCCTGGAGATCGACAATGCCAGGCTGGCTGCCGACGACTTCAGACTGAAGTAAGTTCACCTGGGGCACGTTTCTCTTCACTCTGCTTGTCTTCACTTTGCTTCTCTCTCTCAGAACAGTATTCTGAAGTTTGGTATAAGTTTTTATGTAGAAAATAAAGTTCTTCAGTCACTGAAAGGCACATTTTGAAATTGGGGACAGGTATTTTTCCTTGGTAACTTCTGATGCAAAACCCCCTGGGAAACAGAATCAATTGATGAAGGACCAATTCACAATATAAGCCTGACAGAACAAAGCCCCCAGATCACTGAGCTGTCTGCATAATGAATTAGAGCTCATGTCTACTTTTTTTGCATGATGCTCTTAAGTATTTTTACCAGCCTGAGTCACAAGGGAAAGAAGGCAGGAATAGGTTGGGATTTTTCCTGAGAAAGAAGAGAGTGGCAGGAAGGGATTGCTGTGGGGCTAGAGCAGTTCTCTGCCAAAGAGCCCAAAATTCAGAAAATAAAGACCAAGAGCAGTGCGTGGCTTTTCCATCTCTCAGGCTCAGCAGCACATTCAGCCAGATGATAAAGGTCCCTGCACAGCTGCTTTTTCCTTGCAGCGATGCACCTGCAGGTTTTGGTTTTCCCTCTTGTGTCCCAGACAGCCCCAGGCCACCTGTGCTTTCCTCCACTTCAAATCCAAGAGGACACTGCAATCGACCTGTCCTGTTTGACAGCATTTCTCTTGATGCTGATAATCCTTATCAGGTTCTGCAAGGTGGAAAGTCACGTCCTCCTCAAGAACAAAATGAGATGGCAATGCCTGTGCTTGCATGTGCCATAGCTGGATGTTGCAAGAAAACACCTTTACTCCTTTTACACTTTTCTCAATCTGTTTGTTTTCCTTTACAGCCCATACATTCAATATAAATTGCGATCATTTCATAGCTGTACTGAACATGAACTCAGGCATGTTCCATTGCTTGCTTCTCTTTTGACCTGCAGGTATGAGAACGAGCTGTTCCTGCGCCAGAGTGTGGAGTCCGACATCAACGGGCTGCGCCGCGTCCTGGACGAGCTGACCCTGTCCAGGGCTGACCTGGAGATGCAGATCGAGACCCTGAAGGAGGAACTGGCTTATCTGAAGAAGAACCACGAGGAGGTGAGTCTGGACAGTGCAAAGGAGATCACTTCCCTTTGGAATGTATGACTCTTGACAGTGAAACATACTGTAAGTTACATGTAAACAGGTGTGTGAGTGCAGGGAGAGCAGGGAAGCCATGCAAGGAGAGAGAAATGGGATAAATGTTTCATGTGTGTTCCACCTGTGATACTTGATAGCACAGTCCTGTGTGCCATGGCAGGGATGGCTGGGGGCAGGAAGGATGTGAGAGGAGGGCACCTGATCTTTCTGTCCTCTGCCTTCTGCCCATGCAGGAAATGAAGGAGTACTCGAACCAGATGAGTGGCACAGTCAACGTGGAAATGGATGCGGCTCCTGGCATAGACCTGACCAGAGTTCTGTCCGAGATGAGGGAACAGTACGAAGCTCTGGCTGAGAAGAACCGGAAGGATGCCGAGGCCTGGTTCTTCACCCAGGTAAAGCCACACGATGCCCTGCCTCAGTGTCACTGCCCTGGCAGCTGCATCCCTCCCTTCCAAAGTCATGGAATGCTTTCTATACAGTATGTATGTGATTTTACAGTTGGTTTTTCCTTTCAGACTGATGAGCTGAACCGTGAAGTTGCCACCCACACACAGCAGATACAGACCAGCAAGTCGGAGATCACAGAGCTGCGCCGCACCATGCAGGGGCTGGAGATCGAGCTGCAGTCACAGCTCAGCATGGTACGGACCTGCCCCGGGCACACCTGCAGGCACTGCCTCGCACTGCCCCTTCCTCCTTCACTGTCCTGCCACTCCTTATCCCCCTCCGTGGCACAAGCCACACTGTAACCCGCCCTGATGTGATTCCCTTTAGAAAGCCGGGCTGGAGGCCAACCTGCGGGACACGGAGGGCCGGTACTGCGCGCAGCTGGCGCAGATCCAGGCGCTCATCACCAGCGTGGAGGAGCAGCTGGCAGAGCTGCGCTGCGACATGGAGCGCCAGAACCAGGAGTACAAGATGCTCATGGACATCAAGAGCCGCCTGGAGCAGGAGATCGCCACGTACCGGCACCTGCTGGAGGGCCAGGACGCACAGTACGTGGCCCTGCCCAGCCCCTGACGGGCAGATCAGGGCAGAGACAGGCACTGTGTGGGGAGGGAGCTGCGGCTGCCGGGCTGGCACTGCACACACAGCCTGTGGGGCACTGGCAAAGCAGGTGCCCACTGAAATCCCTGCTGCTGCCATAACTCAAGCTAAATCTGCACTTTAACAGTGCTGAGGATTTGAAAATATAAATGCCACTGATTTGACTATAATGAATTCCAGAAGGCACCAGGCACCATATGTGTGTCTCACATAACCCTCTGTTTGCACTGGAATTAGAGCCCTCAGCCTGAAACAACCTATAAAAACCTGCTCCGGGTACTTCTTTAGCTCTTGGCTTTCTACATTTGTGCAGAGGTGAAAACAGCCATCCTCACACACCAGGACCCCCAGCCAGAAAAGAGCTCAGTTCAGATCCCAGCTTATTTCAGGAAAATCTGCCTTTTTTTTTTTTTTTGTGCCCATTCCTCATATCTGATCTATACATGAATTACTTTTGATTTCTGAGGAGGAATCAGCTCCTTATATAGTTTCTAGGAGGCATTCTGAGGAGAAGAGCAGGATGGGGACACAGCAGGCCAAGAAACTGGTCTGACCACTGTTCCACTCCCTCTCAAGTACATAGGGGTGGATTTCAAAGCTGAAAGCAGCTTAACACCACCTGTAGTAACACCACACCTGAGAAACCAGCCATTGAAATCCTGGCTGTTCACACAAATTCCTAAATGGATCAATGGTTTCTGAGGGCAGGGATGATCATTAATCAAATACTTCTTTTCTACAGGTTGTCAGGAGTGAACCCCAAGGACGGTAAGAAATGTTTTTTTATTTAACAAGGGGCTGAAAGGAACAGGCAAAATAGGATTAAACAAACCTATTGTGTCTTTTGCCTTGGATTTCTTCCTACTACCTCAGATTCCATTCTCCCTGCAATGATCCCCTTCTGTGTCATGTAGAGACAAAAATATAAGACTTTACGTGCACTGTTGAAACCAGTAGCTTGCCACAATGATTGCATGAATTGCTCATGGGATTCTAAACCACTCAAATCTCCCAAAGATTCCTAAATTCCTCTGCTGATGAACACAACATACTAATACTTTCAAATCCACATGTGATGTGCCCTCCTAAGTTTTTCTGGTTAAGAGCCAGGAGGGAAAGTAGATAAGATATAAAGGCAGTTCTGCCTTTGATATGTGAAAGATCTTGTCGGGCAACAAACAAACACAACCTCACTGCTCAGCTCCTCAGGGTCTTGGCAGGGCCTTATTTTTTTTCTTCCCTATTTAATTGTTTTATTCCTCCTACCAGCATCATTTGGGAGCAGTGGAAGAGGTCGCATTAGCACAGAAGATGAGGGAAGATCCGTTTCTACCCGTGAAAGGAGATTGCCATAAAGAAATACAGAATCCCCTCTCACATGTGATGCCACATGGAACCAGTGCAGACTCTGTACTGGCTAACACTGAGAGAAAGAGCCTTTCACTTCTCCAAATCACAAGAATGTATCCAAGAATGTCTTTCCTTAGACTTGCTCTGCCTCTGTACATGAGCATTGACTCGCTGGGGCAGAGATGCCTGTTCTCTGTCAGTGCTCTGTTGTTTCCTACATAATAAAGTTTCTGTTCTGCTTCTGCAAATATATCCAGTCTAGTGGTGATTTCTGGAGTCAGTCTGGCACTGCCACACACGGCCCACACACTGTCCCAGCAGGGATAACAGCAGCGATAACAGTCATAACTTTAATAATAATAATAATGGGGATGGGGATGAATGGGCAGATAAGAAGTGCCATTAGATTGTTCCAGGAATCTGCAGCTGATATCAGTAAAAAACAGAGAAGATAACGTAACAAATCCTAAAGATCTTTGTCCTCAATTCCAAGCACACGGTGGGGCTGCAACTCATGCACAAATAAAATGCATCTCTGAAAAAACTGGTATTTTTCCATATGTATGTTTGTGTTCCTTTACTGCCTTCAGCACAAAGGGAAATTCCCTCAGCTCCTGAGGAAGCACCAGGCATGGTCCAGCTGGAATGAGCTGCCCCGAGTTTGCTGTGACTGCCTTGGTTTTCAACCATCAGGCAGACCCTCCCCGGCCCGGGGCAGTGCTGTGGCTGCTGCACTGGCCACACCACCTTCTCCCAGCTGCAAATCCACACCAGCAGAACTGAGGAGATGCTGATAGAGTTGAGACCCTGGTGAACCCCAACCTCAGAAGCACATAAGGCAGTTCCCTAAATGCTGTACTTTGCTCCCATAACCTGTTTGGAAAAGGTGTCCTTAGCCCCGCTGATGAGTATTTGCAACCACATAATGGTGTCTGCAAAAATGACACCATTTCTAGAATTACATGTTTTATTTTCCTTCCAGCCTCCCTAGAGCCACTATTTTTGTGTTTCCTATTTTCTGATTTAAAGAAAATAAATCTAAACTCCTGGCACCACCAGTCTGGCCACGAGTGAGGCTGTAGGATCACTGGTTCTGCTGGTAAGAAATGCACATCCTGCTTGTATTCCCACTGGAAAGAACTGGGAAGAGGTTCTCGCAAACTGCAGCAAAGCAACATCACAATCCACCAGAAAAGGAAAGTCAAACAGTACAAATGATCTCTTTTCCTGATCCAAACCCCAGGTAACTACTGTTTGTATCACTCAACCAGCAAGAGGGGGAATTTCCTACAGCCATTGGCAGCTTTCCACCCATGTGTGCTCCAGATGGAGGGGTTGAATCAACCAGTGATGGTTGCAGGACATTGACCTATACAACGGAGCTGCCGAAATATTCTCCTGTACTTAAACTGCAGCCTGGAGATTCAGCTCAGTTTGCTTTCTCAGGTCAGTACAACCAGCACAATTCCCAAATAGAGCAATTCCTCTTCCCCAGCACCAGCTCCCAAGGAGCATCCAAGGGTGCCATCTGCTGACAAGGGTTTGTCTCCTCACTCTGATCACCACTTCCATTCTTTGCTTTAGATTAAAGAGGTGGCTGAACCCAAGTCCCACAGTGCAGCCTTGACAAAGAGGGTTTTGAAGTAAATTGTTTGGTCTTTTTCATGGATCCACAACATGAATGAATGAAAATTGTGTGGTGTCTTCTCCCGTTTGCAAAGGCTGAGCTTCAGAGGAAGCACCTCCCATGTTCCAGACCTCCTGTTCTCTCTGTTATTTGCAAGATAAAACACAGCTCTGGTTTTCATGATGGGGTAACTCCATGAAACTTTCAGAGAGTAGGACAGAGGCTCTCTGGGCTCACACACTGCCAGCTTTGCTGCCAGGCAGCTTGGGAATGTTATGTGAAATGAAGGATTAATTTTATTTCCTGTACTATTATGTACATACATGTGCATTTCCATTTCAGTGTAACAGTTCATAGACATCAGCTTGCTGGACTGAAGTTCAGTCTGGAATTTATCTCTGGTGAGATGAACTGAAAAGCAGAATATCATCAGTTCTATCATAATTTGGGGGTTTTCTTCAAGTTAGACCCCCAGTTTTTGCCTGGTGCTTCAAGCTCCCCTCCCTGTCCAGCAGCAGGGCTGCCCCTGAACTGCAGCTCTGGACAGGGGTTGTTACCAGAGAGTTTGGGCAGAGCCGAGCCTTGCACTCACTGGAAAACCCTGTTTTCAGGGGATAATTGCCCCAAACAGTTCCAAATGGCAGCATCCCTCCACACTGAAGGGCTGAGGAAGGAGAAGGAGCATGTGCTCCACGGAAAGGGGACTGGGAAAAGGGAAGGAGCAGGTGCCGAGCAGAGCCGAGCCCGACCACAAGGAGGAGCCCAACGCCTGCTCCGTCAGGAGAGTTACCCAGGGAAGGCTGGAGTGCAGCAATTCCTGACTGCTGCGGCATTCCACATGGAACAGAGGAAAACACACCCCTCCAGGTTTCCCCCAGCACCCTGAAACTCAGCTCTGTGCAGCCGCCCTGAGCCCAGCACTCAGGATGAGCAGCACGGGCAAGGCAGACCCCGGGAAAGGGCTGAGCTTTCACCTGGGTAAGGAAAGCAGCCTCTTCCCAGATCTCCTCCATCCCATGCCATGCCATCCCATCCCATGCCATGCCATCCCATCCCATGCCATCCCATCCCATCCCATCCCATCCCATGCCATCCCATGCCATCCCATCCCATCCCATCCCTCAGCTGCACACTAGATCTACCCTTAAAGACGAGTTAATTCACTGACCCAGCGGTTGCCATGGCAACACTTCCCAGCTGAGCCCCCACCTGAGGATCGGGACCACCTGCACAGCCAGACTCGCCCTCCGTGTTTGATGGCAGCAGTTCGACAGAAAGTGACTGAGACTTCTGAGGAAGGCTATTCCTGAATGACTGCCAAGCCTATTTTTGAGGCTGGCAGCTTTAAATAATTACTTGAAGCTTTTGAGTGTTGCTACAAACTCACACTGTAAAGCTTTTCTATAGCTAAAGATACAAATATATTAGTAATATTAATGCTGGGAACGAAATCCCTTTATTGCTGCCTATTGCAACAACACCATTGAAACTGGACTGAGCCTTAAATCGTGAGGAAATGAGCAGAAAATATAAAGTATCTAATTCTCAGGTATTTCCCCCAGGAAGGGGCAGCTGAAGGGAACAGCTGGGCATTACTGACTCTGGACTGGAGTTTTTTTAGTTTAGAAGTTGGATCACTTCATTAAAGCCTCCTTTCTCCCACAGGCTGAAGCTGTTGGTCGTTAATGAGGGCTGATGGGACATGCTGTGTTTGGGGATCTACAGGTTTGAGATCCACAGGCTGCTGTAATTCTGCAGCCTGAGAATTATGACAGAAAGTATCTGCAGAGCCCAATCCCTGCCCCAGCTCCCCATTTATTCCCCTCATGAGCAGGAAAACATAACAGGCTAACTACAGGGTTAGAGAGAAGTCTGAGGCAGAGCTGATCCTGTTCCACACCTACGGATTTTGGCCACACCTCACTATTATCATATGAAAAGAAAAAGAAAAAAAAACCCAAACAAGCGAAAGGAAAGCAATCTGGTATGTGGCTGATTCCAAACAACAACAGTGTGCAGGCTCATAAATGCTTCAGAATTGACCAAGAGGAAGCACGTTTCGTGATGACACAATCTTGTTGCTGTAGTCATTCATCGAAGGGAAACTCCCACAGGAAAAGGCATAAAGCTGCCCAGGGAAGGCGAAGAGGCTGCTCAGTGCTAGGCAGCCAAAGCCGGGGTTCGGTTCACACAGAGCTAAGCATGAGCACCAGCCAAGGCCCTTTCCAGTTTTTTTCTGGGTCCCTCAGGGGTAGTCCAGGGTGTGGTTTGGCCCAGCAAGGAACTTCTTACAGAGCGTCAAGTGCAGATGGTGGTGCCAGCAGCACACATCCCTCCTGCTCCTCCGCCAGACCCCTGTGGCTGCCCACGGGAGGGGCACCCTGGGCAGGCTTCGGCGAGCACCATGGGCAAAGCATCTTCCTGGGGGGCAATGAGAAACAGACTATGCAGAACCTGAATGAGCGCTTGGCTGCCTACCTGGACAAGGTCCGTGCCTTAGAAGCAGCCAATGCTCAGCTGGAGAGCTGCATCCTAGAGTGGCACAGGACTAAGTCTCATGGAAAGAGGCATGACTTCAACCAATACGAGCAAAACGTCACTGACATGCAAAGGCAGGTAAGTCAGAGCTGGGACTGTGTCATTCTGGGCTCTTCTAAGGAATCTGGGCTGTCCTTTATGCTGGTGGCTTTCCTTTAAAGAGGTTAAATAAAACCTTTGAAATGTTGGAAATCCTCAGGAAGGTTGTCCCAGGAGCAGGGGTAGGCATTCCTTGTGCTGCCAAGGAGGAGACTGGGCACACGAGAGGCTGGAAGGGGGTGAGGGGGTTGTACAGAGACTGGCAGAATGGAGGGATACGTGTGCTGCCAAGTGCTCCTTTCTGCACTGAAACTGGGCTTTGAGTGACTGCATCTGGCAGAATTTTGGCTTTTTGACGAGCAAATTACAAAGCAGGAGGAGAGCAGAGCCTGCCCCTCTCCTGCCGCTGTCTCCAGACAGACTGGGGCATTCCAGCTCTTTGATTCCTGTGGTAGCAGACAATGAAACTACAGGAGTTTTGGGACCAATGAGCTTATGTAATCAGATGGAAAAATACTTCATTGTAATTAAGAAAATAGCAGTGACAAATTCCTTGTGGATGTTTTCACTATAATTAAAAGGAGAATTTCTGGTTCCTGCCAGTAGTTAATATTAATGTTCAACAGTAACTCTTTCAATCGCCCAAACTCACGTGTCTTCAAATTTAAGCATAATATTAATCTGTATTCATAATGAACATCCTTAGCACTGTAACCAGCTGTGTGACTAATCAGTGTAATTAACTTTACATACCCATATGGGGCAAAACTCAAAGCTCTTCCAAATGCGGCGTTGTCATTTTCCCTCCACTTTTTACAATACGATTACTTGGCATTCTCAAAACCTGGAGAAATTCTTTTCAAGAGGGCTTGGAAATGGTATTAATCCACATCTTTGCTGACTGGGGCCAGGGACTTAATCAAACTCCATGCTCACTGTTAAAAGTGTTGCCTCAAGGCAGAAGATGAGGCGCCCCGACCACAGCCTGTGCATGGAGAGCCAGAACTGTCATCACCCATTTCTGTTTTAAGGATAAAGAAAGGTCACTGTCCCCAGGACTGGCACTGGAGCACTGTCCTTTTTAAATGAAATAGAAATAAGAATGTGTTCACCAGGAACATAAATGTGTGTGGTTGATTTGGAATTAATAAATCAGAAATATTTAGAAAGACAAGCATAAAGGTATGATGCTGACTGGGGCAAAGCCCTCACTTTTGAATAGGCTATATCCAAAGCACTGATTTTTCACTCTCAACCCTTCAGCAGCTGTCCCTGGACACAGGAAGGCACCTGGAGGTTGGTGGCTGTGCTGGATGAGGCAGGAGAGCATCATTTACAGGCAACAGTTCAGTGCCTCAGCCAGAATTTTAACTTTCTCTATAAATTATTGCAATTAGCACCAAGTCTGCCAGTAAAATGAGTGAAAATATAGCATCTAATTATTCACCATAATTAAATTAATTAAACATTAATTTAAAAGGTGAAAGTAATTTAGCACCTAAAATAAAATTTAGACCAAAATTAGGATCCTATATCCAATAACCCAGAAAGTCTATTATATACTGTCTGTCTGGACTTGGAGGCATTTAATCATTTGAGTCCTACATTTTGTACGACACTCTTCCCTGGATACATGAATTTGGGATGAGCATTTCAGGTGGAGGGACAAGCTGCCTTCTCCAGCCTGACTCCACTGTAACCAGACACACAGTGAAATAGCACCTGTTCTTCAGGTAACTGTCTCATTCAAACTCCTTGTCCCACTAAATAAGCAAAGTGACCTACAGAGCATTCCAGGAGATGGGACAAAGGACACGAGACATGAAAGGAAGAAGTCAGAGCAGAAAGGCTTCTTGGAAAATCCTTGGTTTGAGAAGGAATTCGAGTGTATTTCCTATATGTGAGTTCTTAGTGAAGCTCCCTGTAAGTTTGCAGACTGGTGTGAGTGACGTGGGTATGTTCCTGAGGGAAGCAGTGAGGAATTCCATGGGATCATTAACAAGCACATGTGGGATTCCTTGCTGGCTGCTGAGCAGTGGGCAAAACACCCCAAGAGCTCAGATCTCACAGAAAGGGTCACACAGCAATTCCTTAGATGTGCCTGGTTATGAAATGGCACAAAGATGAAGAACTCGTGTTGCTTTCTCATCATCTTGTCGATCCCACAGGAGGATTCTCCAAGGCTGGATTCAGTCTCTGACACCAAATTCCAGGCAGCCACACATGCAGGGCATTGTTATAGTTCTTCTGCTGGCCTTGATTGTGTCCCAGGGCAGGATCTGTGTGCTGCTAATTGCTCAGGAATGCACAGTCTGTAACAGATTAGTTAAACATTCCACCTTCTTATTTACTACCAGAGGTGACACTTCGGGAGAATTTTGTCGTTTCCTCATTTCTTTGTGATTCATTGAGGTGTGGGAAGTTTTACTTGAAGGTGCTGAGGGCTCTGTAAATGGTGCCAGTATGGCCATGATGCCCCTTGGTTTGCTGTGGGGTGCTGAGTGAAGGCACTGGCGTGATTGTGACCACGCTCTTCTTTCCTCTCTGTTAGAAAAGGACTCGAGGCCCTACATTCATGATTTCATGGTAATTATGTGTGAGTTCCTGCTGGAATTCTTCCAGAGATTTTGCATGGAATGCTCAGCCTTTTGCATTCAGATCTACAGTTAAAAGCTACCACAGGCCTTTCCAGTGTGTGCTGGGCACACTAAAGGAATGATGAGGCTGCACTTCCTCCTGTGCCTTTTAAGGCAATTTTCAATCCCAAAGCAAAATCAGAAACGTGAATTAATCCCTCCACGCCACTGGAGTTACAGGTGGATAACTAAATGGGTCACAGCTCGATGCCAGTGGCCTTGTCCCTGTGACTCCAGGCTGAAGCCCTTGGTGGATTGAGGGCCCTTCCCTGAGTCGTTGCCACCATCCCCGTGGTGCCTCTTCACCACAGCACTGACTCAGCGAGGTGCTCCTGCACGTGCAGCTTTTTAGTATATCATTAATTCCAGCATTTGATTGTATTCAGACACAGCTTAATGGTTCTTACTGAAATTTGCCCTAAAGATGCCCAAGGCAGCTTTGTCAGCAATGCTGGACAGGATCAAAATCCGGTCACAGAACCAGAGGAAGGCAGTGACTGTTACTCTGTAATAAACCATGATGTGTAATATAATTCATGTCCTCTACCTGGCCAGGAATAAGATGACAACTCTTGGTTCATACTCAAAGGAGTAAGACTGAGAGTAAAGTAAGATTATGGACAAAAATTGCAAAACATTTAAATGAATCAGGAAACTGAATTGCTGTTATTCCTGTGCTCTCCTTTACATGGTAATTCTACTATTTAGAGGCTTCCTACAAGCACCAGGGATGCTAAACCAGCCTGTTATCCACTGTAACCCCATGGCAACACTGAGTGTCCTGTCGGATTCTCTGTTTTCCAGATTGAGGATGGCAAGATCACCAATGCCAGTATCCTTTTACAAATCGATAATGCCAACATGGCATCCGAAGACTTCAGGCTCAAGTAAGCTCTTCTTTGGTTTCCTGAGCAAGTTTGAAAGAGGAGTAAGCAGGATACTGTTTTTTTCTTGCTAATCCATTAGGGAAGTGATTTTACTGAGGTTTTCTGGTGATACTGGACGAATAAAAACAATGTAGAGCAGGGGAAAAAAACCCAAAAGTATGTAAACCCCACAAATGATTGCTGAAGGACCTTGAGTCACCCTGTTTATGATACTTAGTGCAGGTCCTGACGAGCAGGTTTGACAGCAGGCACTTGATACTTGTGACAAAGGCACTTAAAACTGTCATCTGGGATTACAAATTATCCCCTCTATGCACTGCACTTCCCAGTCCAGCCCAAATCTATTTCCTGGACTTATCACCTCTTCTGTCAGCTCCTCGGGGAATATTTGTCCTTCTGTAGCTTCAGCTGCACTTCTGGAAGTGCAGCTTCTCTGGAATCAGGAAGATTTGTCTTGTTCCCAACAGCTGATGATCAGCTATAAAAGAATCTCCCCGTTTTTGGTAATATTGTGACAAACTCGGAGACCCTGAGCACTGCTGGCCTTTCCTTAGCAGAGAGTAGGGTCACAAAAGGAACCAGTGGACCTGCTTTGAGGGATGAGTCTGATGGGGTGAGTGTAGAAACACCAACAGGGCACACAAAAGATGGAGTAAAGGGAGAGATGCTGAGGAGCAAAAGTGCTTCCCATGCCCAAGGAAAGACATGGCAGCATCTCCCAGCCTTTAGCTCACTACAGACACTGCAAGAGGTTGGAGAGGAATGGGAATAACTGGCTTCCTTCATATTTTTTCTGCTTTCTGAAGGATTGAAAAATTACCATTTTGGAAGAGCTACAGCAAACATTGATTGCTGATACTGTTTTCAGAGAATCATATTCTCAAAGCTTTCACAACCTGGTGAAAGTTAAAGTGCAAAAAAAGAAGTGAAAGAAAAAGCAATTTTTTTTCTTACTGTACAGAAGGAGTTGTGAGGGAGAAAGGAAAATGAAACACAAAAATACAGAAACCCATCTTATTGTTAAGGCTCTTCAAAAATATTCAAATAGAATACTTTGGAAACAGAATTTGTTCCCTTGGTTGTTTGTTCTCTCTGGTTCCCCACACAGAGGACTTTAGCAAGTCTGGCTTCCCTTTGATGTTCCGTATGCAAGAGCCTGAACAGCTCCCAACACGCACCCTCTGTCCTCTCTTCCCTCACAAAGGTACGAAGCAGAGAAGTGTCGCAGGCAGGGAGTGCAGCTGGATGTGGAGAACCTGCGCAAGGAGCTCGACGGCCTGACCATCATCAACACAGATCTGGAAATGGAAATTGAAGGCTTGAGAGAAGAGCACATCCTCAGGAGGAAAGACCACGAGGAGGTAGAAAAAGTTCCACTTGGTAAAATCCTATCGCACAAATCTTCACTAACGTGTAATTAACTGAGTAAGACCCACAATCTGTAAGTGGGATTGATGATTCAGGACCTACTCCTGTTTCTGAAGCAGCCAATGAGAGTCAGGTGAGGCACAAAGTCTGTGTCTGCTTTACCAATTACACCAGGGCTTCAGAGAGGACAGACCATGTAGTCTCTCCCACCCATTGGTCCTACACAGCTACTAATAACTGACATACTGGACAGAAATGTTCTCAGAAAGACTTAGATACAAATACACAAGACTTGAACAAAATGGGAAATGTTACTGGATGCCACTGAGTTTTAGTCATCACAGACTTTTTCCCCAGTCTTGGATGTATCACTCCCCAGACTCCCAGAAACACAGAGGGGGTTGAGGGTTGGGAGGGACCTCCTGAGGTCCCCTTGTCTGCCTCCCCCACTCAAGTAGGATCATGCAGAGCAGGCTGAGCTGAGCGAAACAGACCTCGAGTTCTTGAAGGATCCAAATTAAAAAAGAGTGGTTGGTGAAGTCAAGCAAAATTACTCATTCTTGCAAAATCCTAAGCACAATAATTAGATAATAATTCTCAAAAGCCACGCTGCTTTGAATCCTTCCAGAGCTACACCCAGTGCTCTCTGTTATTCCACGTTTATAACACCACTGCTTGAAACATGCTTGTTTCACTTTGCTTGATCTGGTGTTGTTTGCAGTTATTACCTAACACAGACCCAAATGTCCTCTCAGTGTGGGCTGATGAGGTGGAGAATGAAACAGGGGGTTTCACAGCAGCAGGTGAGCTGCCTTTGGCTGATCCCGAGAGCCAGGGCGAGCTCCTGGAGGCAGGAACCAGCAGAGCCCTCCGTGTGTCCAGCTGAGCCGCACTCGGTGATGTCATACCCAAAAGGCTCCTTTGCCTGGGCGCTTTGAAAGTGGTACCAGGCACAGAAGGTTGTGCTACACCAGAAGGAATGTTACTCTACCTGCCCGACTGGTCCTGTAATTATGTTGTTTACACAGTAATTATATGCTTTAATCCAATTATTCCTTTAACAATTACATAGAACTTTTACATTAGTCTCCTGTAAACTTAGTTATAGTTCCATAAATACTAACATAAAGGGTAAGAAAGATGAAATTACTGTTAGATTTTCATCAAAGGTTTTGGGTTTCTAATAGATAAATAAATAAAAAATGTCCGTGCTTCTTCATTAAGTCCATTTCTTCCAGAAACATTCTATGAAAAGATCTCACATTTTTTATCGAGTTCCGACACAGCAAATATAAGTCACTGGTTTCAGTCACATCAGAGTATTATCAATATATAAATTTTCCAAACAATGTTAACTAAATATATACATATAACAATTCCCCCACCAAACCACTCTGTGATTCTGTAGTTCTGTGAGAACTCTCCACTTTCATAAATGACTTTGCTTTTTCCCTCTGCTAACACATGAACAGGATATGGAAGCAAATCGCTCCTCACAAGACTTCAAAGTCAGCATAAAAGTAAACACAGCCCCTCCTGAGGACTTGGGCAAGATTCTGGCAGAAATAAGAGAAGATTACGAGGCCATAATTGAAAAGAATCGTCAAAGTCTGGACAACTGGTACAAAGAACAGGTAACAGCTATTCCCCCTTTGTTTCCAAGATCCTGTGGCTGTACCTGCCCGACCAGGATCAGTAAAGCTTTTCTGTTGCTTCTGCTTCACAGAGCTCAGCCCTGTCCCTGGCAGCAACCCCCAATCCCGAGGAGATCCAGCGCAACGACAACGAGATCAAGGAGCTCACACGGACCTTGCAGGCCCTGGACATCGAGCTGCAGGCACAGATTAGTAAGGTATCTGCTGCAGACATCGTGGGCTGCTCTCTCCTACCCCAAGCCAGAAGTTGCCAAGGACCAATTCTCCATTTAAATCTACAGTCTAGAATAACTTTATTGCAGCTGCTGAAGTAGGAGGGAAATTGGAATTCAGATCATGCTCGACTTTGCCAGAATATGCAAAATAGATTCAGAAACCACCACCAGGAAGTGAAAAATTCATGTCTCTCCTTAGAACAAAATATAGGGAGAAGAAGGGAAGGGATAGCTGACTCCATTGTCTAGGAAGAAAACATGTCCAGAAGACAGATAATAATGCAAAGTTCATATTTACAACCCCTATTTAATGCATGAAATATATGAACTGTTAAAAGTGTTTCCCAAACATTACTCAGCTCTGGGACAGGTTAAAGATCACATCCCAGTGACCTGGAGACTCAGGGGCCATTGTGGACAGTCCATGCAGGAGTGACAGGAGAGGCAGCAGCTGCAGGAGCAGAGCTTTGAGCAGAACGGATACAGAAGGGAGAAATGACTCAGCTTTGCCTCTCATGCACACACGACACAGCTTCGTGGTTCTGCTGCCTTCACAGGAATACTTATGCAAATGCATAAGTGTTTAAATTACCACAGCCTTAATTTTGCAATCTTCTAGCTAGAGACCAAATTTGCTGGCATTTCTGCATTATATCTACCACATAAATAATAATCATGGTCTTGGTATTATCTGCTCCACCAGAAACACATGCTGGAAGACACCTTGGCCGACACTCGGAATTACTACACTGCTGCACTCCAAAACATGCAGCAGATCATCTCCAGGTGCGAGGAGGAGCTGAGCCAGGTTCGGCACGACATGAAGCAGCAAAATAACCAATACAAGGTTCTTCTGGGGATCAAAACCCGCCTGGAGAAGGAAATTTCCACGTACCGCCTGCTGCTGGAAGGGAATGCTGACGGGTAAGGCAGAGCTGCCCCAGCTGGAACAGATGAGAGGAGAGTCCTCATATTTGGGTTATTTATTTGTTTGTTTGTTTATGCTTAAGCAAAGCTTGTGAGTTCCATACTACATCAAGGGTTGGTATTTTAATGTGATGGATCATAATAAAAAGCCAGATCCACCTGAAGTACAGAGACACTTGTATCCATGTAATTTGGATTACCTAAATTAATATAAGTTTTTATTAAAAAAAAAAATTCCACTCCCATAGCATGGCCATCTCAGCAGAGGACAGGGCTGCCCTCATCTTTGTTCTCTCATCTGGTTTGCACAAACTCAGAAAAGGAAGATTAGCAGCCTTTAGAACCACAGCTCTGGGGCAGGCAGGACAGTGTGGGCCCTTGGGCAGGGGTCTGTCCCAAGCCAAACTGGGATCAACCTGAGCCACTCAGAATAGACAAGAGCCAACGCACCTTCCCCAGGAGCAACACTGAATGTGCACAGGGACAGTGCCAGGTGAGAGTACCTACCAAAGGGAAAGCTCATGTGGTATAGAAGCATCTTTTTTTTTTGTTTTGCTTTTTAAATTTTCTCTCCTAGTGGGATGAGGTCTCCTTAAAATCAGTGAGAAGAATAGGAAGGAAAAACTTGGAATTGGTATAACCATTACTTTCTCTCTGTTATCTTTACAGGACAGCAAGAATATCTGAAGATAAAGGTAAATGTCCTGTACTTTGTTCTCTGTAGTGACTCTTAATTACTGTCATTTCCAATCAAATTTTCCTCAGAGTAATTTTAACCTCACCTGACTGAGCTGTGGAAGGTGTGAGTGGCAGGAAAGGCTCATGCAGGCTGTATTTGAGAACCATTTCAGTGGTTCCTGCTGCTCCCAGGCTGCCTCAGCCCCAGCTCCATCAGTCACACACGTGGCCACAGCTCAGGCTCCAGACTAAAGCTTTCCTGGGATATGAGGAGGCACAGACACTCACTGGGTGACTAAAACAGCATTAGGGCTTGAGAGCAAACCAAAAATCTGCATGTCTGGGAACTCTTATTCTGGCATGAGCATGACCTGCAGACATTCTGGATTATCTGCTGGATTTGCATTGGCTGGGCTGTCTCTGTGTTATTCATTTGCCCTGACCTGGACCAGACCCAGGGTGACTCTGGCAGCACATTTCACACAGAGCAATAACAAATATTGACTTAAAGGGAAACATGTAAAGATATCTCAATTAAGAGGCAGGTAAATGACTGTAAATGAAGCTTTCCCTGCATGGCCTTGTCTCATCATTGCCCCTTGGCTAAAGAAACTTCCCTTCCCTTCCAGAACACGCCGGGCTGAGCAAACAGAAGCTCAGAGCGATCGTCCACGACAGCGTGAACGGGGAGGTGGTGGCCTCCACCATCAATGAGATCCCCCCACAAGCCTGAAGGGAACTTCCTTCTGCCAACCAGTGGCTTTCCCAGCAGCAGCTCCCACAGCCCCCCAGGGACGGGGTGCTTGGGCTGGCTCTGTGTGTGGGACAGGGACACTGCAGTGAACCTGCTCCTGAAATGATCTGCAGTCTGACACTGGAAAGTGCCACACAGAGCTGGGCGTAGCTGATATTGGTAGCTTAAAGAGCTTTTAGTCACCAAAATGCTGAAGAGAAGCAGGTCCATGAGCCGGTGACAGATGGACGGTGCACATCTCCCCGGGGCAGGAATCTTCAGCTGGGATTCAGTTATCGCTCTGCAAATTAACTGTAATTTAAAGGGAATGATCTCTCAACTTTTTCCTGGTCTTATGCCTCTTATCATATACCTCACTGCAGCAAATAAATTTTTATCCATTACTTGTTCTGGTCCTTGTAATTTCTGATTTTGCTTTCCCTTACACGTCCCAGCCCGTTGTGGCAGTGCCACCAACACGGGTCAGGAGTGCCAAAGCCTTGTTGTTTCAGGAGGGACAAAACTGGCACGACACATAACAGAAGAGGTGCCACAAGTTACAAATGACATTCACATGAGCAAACTATTCAATTCCCTATACACAACTTTTCCATGTCACTGCTGAAAACAGCATTATGAGTAGGAGTGTTGCAAAGTCACTTTACTAAAATAGTCACGTAGAAACATTTCTTTATTCCTCATCTTAAGAGCCATTTTCTTGTCCTGTCTTTACACACTTTCCTTCAGAGCCTGTAAGTGCTTCTTCAGATACTCCCAATCCTTCTCAGTGACCCAGGTAATTAAAAATCCATCTCAGTTATTTAGTCTGATATTAATGTTCACTGTATATGTCAGATTAATGTCCCCTGTCCCTGTTGATGGGCTCTGCAGTCAGGACAGAATGGTGTTTGTGCTGGGTGCTGACATCAGGGACACCCCACGAGCCCCAGTCAAATCTCGGCTTCCTCCTCCTGCTCAGCTCAGACCCCAACAACAACAGAGCTCTGCAAAGCTGAAATATCATTAAGATGTTTAGATGAGGAAGGCTGTAAGGGAGAAGGAAGAGAGACAAAATGGAGCATAATAAGCGTGTTAATGATTTGCACTCCAAAGTGCTTGTCTGTGTGTCCAGGGCAGGCTCACCCTCATGGTGACATTGCCATCATGCCCTTTCATCCACACTCAGGAGGGACTCACAAAGGGACTCTCCTGTTACCTGCCTTGCTTTGAAACAGGGCTAACAAAGGAAAGGGAAAAATTCAAAGAAAATGCAGATTAAACTGAACAAAGTCCACCTCTGTGATAGTGTTCTGCTACTGGCATGTTCAGGCCAGTTCCTGACCCCCCTTTGCCCGCCGCCCCCCAATCCCCACCCTTGTTGCACAAAGAGATCCCCAAAGCATCAGATGGATTACCTAATGGTTTCTTTAAACTGGGTAAAACTTGTAATACAGGATTAGTAACTGCTGGCTAATTAACAGTGTCCTTCCTTATGGCTTACCAGATCCAACGAGCCAGACCTGGTGTTTTTAGCATCTGGACAAAATGTGCTGAGGTTTTCTTGAACAATTTTCTGTGTTATTTAAAGATACATCAATTTACCAGATATACAGGGCAGAACCACATTGCTGTGACACAAATAATTATAAAAACTTCTAAGTAGCCCCTTATTTCTACATCAAAGGAAAGTATCTGCTTTGTGTTGGGTTATTGTGCTGAACTACAAGGAAAGAAGAAGGAAAAGCAAGCAATTGAAGGCTTTGTGGAACACGCCTGTCCTTATTTCACACTCCAGAGCACTGCTCAGGCTTTGCTCTGCCCTGTAAAGGCATCCCCCGTGCAGAGGTGGGACCTGCTCCCCGTGCCCATGTCCCACTCGGCCATGGTCCCAGCAGTTCTGGGCAAGAGGCAGCCCATTCCCACTCTCCCCTGCTAGGAGACAGCACGATTCCCCTTCCACTCCACTGCTCTGGTGATTTGAACCTTCTCTTACCCCCATGCCACTGCACTCCATACTGGTCAGACTGGTACAGGCCAGCACAGCTCACAGCTCAACCGCTCAGCTCACCCCGTTACTGCCACCACCACCCACCCACAGCTCCAACAGCCATTTAAGTGTCTTCTACTGAGTGGAGTAAACCAGTTAGTCCTTAAACACACAAGTGTTTGTCACACCACATTCTGTTCTCCAAACGAAAGCAAATATTCTGTGGCAAAAATTGCTGATTTCTGGAGAACCTTCCATGGCTCCAGAACACTCTGCACAACTGCAGATTTCCCCTGAGCTGCACAGCTCGTGTCACCTGCCATGTGTGTCCTGTGTCTCGTGGTTACTCATTACCTCTGAATCTGTGCTCTGGCAGATAAGTTATGCATTTCTAAATGTATTTAGGGTGGGTCTGCACCTTAAATAATAAATAATGATGCTAATATTTACCACTCGCATGCACTGTTAACATCGTATTCTCACACCACGCTGAGA
Organism: Pithys albifrons albifrons; assembly: GCF_047495875.1. Classification (NCBI taxonomy): domain Eukaryota; kingdom Metazoa; phylum Chordata; class Aves; order Passeriformes; family Thamnophilidae; genus Pithys; species Pithys albifrons. The sequence continues at coordinate 904,881 of NC_092482.1, forward strand.
GATGAAGTCAGGCAGATAATGAACGGGGGCAGTATTATCATTCCCATTTTATTGCTTGAGAAATTGAAAAAAGAGATGACACAACTTGCTCAAGGCTGCAAAGAAAGTCACTGATAGACACTAAATTAGAATTCATCACTTCACAGCTTCTACTTAGCCCAGCTTAAGATAATACAACTTCCTGAAGAGCCATTTCCCACTCACAGCAACCTTGTCTGTGTCTGATTGTTTGGAAGAGATAATTCCATTGATTCATTCCAAGTGTTTACGGCCGGTCAGGACCCTGCACATACTCTGATGATGCTCTTCAGTGCACCTGTGTCAGCAGCCTGACTGAAATGAGCCCTGTGCAGAACACAGCGCCGGTGTCTTTGGTGGCTTTGTAGTATTTGGGAGAGTTTAAGAGGTGGCACAAGTGGTGCTCCTTTAATCTCAGGGCAGTGGCTTGAAGGGAAACAAATCTTCAGGAGTGTGATGCTGTATGGTTAGAAAAATTACTATATTAATTCATTATATTGAAATTGATGGAACTCTGCCAGCTGGTATTTGTGTCTTTCAGTGTTCCATACACACAGAAGTGCCATTTTGATACCAAAGAAATGAAAGACTCAGGGCCAAAGCAAGTGAAATTTGAAAAATTTAAAGTATAAAAAATAACCCCCTGGAAGTGAATAAATTCAATTTCCCATAAATGGATAACAAAGAAATATCAGCAAGAAGTAACAGCATTCCTCAGTCTAAGCAAATGATGCAATAATACTTCTGCAAACCAACAAGACACAGGAACTCAGCCTATAAAAGGAGGCTGAAACCATCAGCCCTCACAGCTGGCTCCTCGCAGTTTCACCTGCCATTTAAGGCAGTCCTGCATGGAATAATCCTCAGCGTGATTTCCAAGAGCCTTGACTGCTCTCCAGCCTGGGCATGAGTCACAGCTCATTTCACTTGTAGAAATGTTAAAACTTATTAAGGTGTATTACAATAGGCATCTCTGGTAAGTGAAGTGTTGATCCCCTGGAAGAGGAGTGCGATGAGGTAATGCAGCCTCGGTTTGTGCTGTTAATCACACATTCCTCTGGGGAGCTGGCCCCACACTGCCAGGGCTTGGCCTTATTTATCAACTGTCATTTCTGCAGAATGCAAGATTTTTGCTTTCTGTTCCTTGTTGATGCAGATGCAAAATGAAGAGAGTCATTTCCAAGGGAGAAGGAAAGAAGCCTTGTCTTTAGAGCACTGCTGAACCCACGGGTGCCCTGGGTTGTTGAAGCAGAGAGAATAGGTAGAAGAGCCAGTAAAACATTTCACAATGTCCACACCCTGACCTATAAAGGTTTCTAAAGTTTTGCTGGGAGATGCCTATTCCTGTGTATGAATCACTTAGAAAAAAAGGAAGGATCTATAAACAGGGAAGCAAGAAAAGAAAAATGCTGGAGAGGTTGTACCCCCTGCCCCACCATGTCCTGCATTATACAGCAAAAGCCTCTTAATTATTGACTCTACCAGGACATTTGGCTTTGAGAAATCACAACTAATGGTTTACTATTGTGTCACTTCCTCATCATTCCTCCCTCTGTAAAATTTTTGTTTCTTTTCAAGTTGCATTTTTATGATATCTTTAATTGTGTGACTATGCTGAAATGACCTACTTGAGCCCCAGGCCCAGGGCTGGCATGAACCAACTCTGTGCAAAAACATGCCATGAAACAGAAGCATCAGGACTGTCCCTATGGCAGGAGCTCCCTGTGCAAGACATGACCTAATGGTGAGGCAGGTGCATGGCTGCCTCTCCTGGACACCTTAATTTGCCTTTTGAATGTCTGAATATGCATCAGAAGCTTAAAGGCATAAAATCATAACACCAGCTGTGGTGAAGGCCCTTTCAGTAACTATCTAGACTTTGGGGGTAAGTTTTTTGGCTTGCCAATATCCTAAGGACAAGCCCAAAGGAGTCAATGGGACTGGCTGTTATTAGGCTCTATAGAAAGCAACAAAAATGAGGAATATAATTTGAGAAAAATGTATTTTAATTAGGAGGAATAATTAGTTGAAACAGGAAGGGGAAAGGAGAAACAAACAGGCTGAAGTAGCTACAAACTACAGTTCCTCCTTAGAACAGAAGTCCATGGTGTTCTGCCTTCGGAGAAGTACCAGCTTGGGCTCAGCTCTGCACCCCCAAACCACCCACACCAGAAAAGAAAACATCAATGCATCAAACAAACACAGTGGGAGCGACTCTTGGCAGAGCAATTTCAAAGCAGGAAATCTGCAATGTTGCTGGGAGCAGACAGGAATTGTGATTGTGGAGTGAAATTACCAGTGCAGGGAAAAAATACTTTTTCATTCTTTATTAGTAGGACAAATGACTGATTTTTGGGAGCTTCCAGGTTAATCTCACCAGAGACAGTCTCAAACCAGTCACCAAGACATTCTGGGAATGATCCACTCAAAATAACAGCACTACTGTGCAGAACAAAATCCATAAAAACACAACCAAAGTAACCTCTTCTTTAATGCCCAGAGTTTTTCACAGCCTAAAAACTGAGATACTCAAACATCATCATAATGAAGGGTGTAATTCGAAGGGATAATGAACATTCCTGTCCCCAAACATTCAGCTGTCAAGGTTTAGAACGACAGCTCATACTTCTTGCCACTGCTTCCAGACCCATCCTTACAAAGCTCTGAACTCCTTCGTTACTGGTGGCTCTGAAGAGAAATACTCCTTTAAATGTTTGGCCACGAGTGATGCGAAAACACTTCTCTAGATCCAGGACCAGGGGAGTGGGTAATGCGAGACACTTGGTGGTGTCACCGGTGAGTTCCGTGGCTCTCCCGGGCGCTCAGCACGGGGAGGGTGGAGAGCTCCGTTCCAAAGGCCGGTGGTGGCCTCTAGTGCCAGCCTGGCAGATCGGCACTGCCGGCAGTGCCAAACCTCCTCCACGGCAGTAAGAACACGGGTTTTCAGCCTGTGTCCTTTATTTTGATTGGGTTTTATACCTGATCCCGATGCTGGGATGATGCTGGGGGTTCCAAGCATTCCATAGCTGGTGGTACAAACCCTGGGAGGGAGGATGCCAGTGGGCACTGAAAGGATGATTTTCCAGAGCGGTTCCAAACAAGAAGCTGCAGCTGTGCCTCTGCCCAGGCACCTCCTGGCAGTGCAATTACACCCTGGGGAAAAACTGAGTTTTTCTTCTGATTTGGGGGCTCCAAGAGGGACAGAGGTCAGGTCCCCAAAAGCACAAGGGTTTTCTGCTTTTTTTCTCAGGTGTGAACATATGCTCTGCAGAGTGTTTGCACATATTCTTTACAGTGTACAATCAGTGTGTGCATGTATTTGCACAGGGCCAATAAAGTTGTATTTGCCTCCTGAATCATATAAATATGTAATATTTTCTCAAACTAATTTCCACTCTAGCATTAGGGAACTGAGAAAACCAGTAAGCTGAAACTCTCTCCAGTTCACTGGTTCTCTCCTTCCACTGACACCTCAGTTGCACAGGGTTTTTACAAGGCAGAGAGATCTGCCTGCAGTCCTGTGCTAGAGCTGACCTTAATGGCACTTTTGGGGGAGAGAAAAGAGAAGGTTCGTTTGTGTGGCCTGGAGCTGTTTTTGCTGGCACTGAGATCTGATTCTGTTGGAGGAGAGCAGCTGAGACAGGAAAGGCAACTCCTGACTTTCATTTTCCACCTGTGGCTGGGGAAGGATGGAACCCACACACTGCCTCCTGCACCACTCCAAGAGCTGCAACACCTCTCTTAGCACCATAAATATTTAAAGTAACGTTTTAACTTACCCCTCTGGTCAAAGCTCCAAGCAGAAAGAAATAAGGTGCAGTGGTTTGATGACTGAGGTGTTTTCACTGGACAAAAGATAAAAAGGAGAGGGAAATGAGGAAAAAATATATGTGAGGCAGACAGTGTAAGATCTCAGGCTGCAAAGGTTCAGGGCTCAAGTGAATCCTTTCTCTTGTCTGATCCCATTCAGCAAAGTACAAAACACGTTGCTTTGCTCTTTGGAGAGAGGGGAACTTCCAGGGTGCAGCATTGGCATTCACAAGTGCTGCAAAGGCAGTTAAGAGAAGGAGGGAATTTCTCAGACCCAGAAATATTGAATACTGGAATAGAGCTGCAATATTGAACAAGGAATATCTGTCCCTTTGTTATGGGTTCACAGTCCAAAGTCATAGCCAGTGTACTTTGGTTTCACATCTCATAAATGTTTTTTACTGTCAGTTACACCCAAAGACGTTCAAGGTCCAGTGATAATCCTTGAAAAAAGCCCTGCTCTGGACACTCATCACTTTGGTTTGGAAGCCGTGTGCAAGAAGGACAGTTTAACTCTCTGCCTTCAGCCAAAACCAGTTAGACAAGTCCCTAACACAGCAGCTTAAAAAACTTGGCAGTTCTGATTCCCTAATACCCCAGGTGAGTGTTCTCAGAACATGAAGGTGCCCGCAATACACAGTCTGATGCCCCCAAAGCTCAGTGTCTCACCCATCTCCCTGCCCCAGGGTGGGAGATCAGCACCCACATCAGCCTCTCCCTGACACCAGCCACGTGTGCTCAGCTCACTGTTCTGCCTCACTGTCCCAGCCCACACCAGCCACCTGCTCTGCCACAGCACCAACACCCCCTCAGCAATCAGGTTCTTCCCTTGCTTTCCCCGTTCTCCCTGTGCTTTCTGTACCAAAGGTGTGCATGACAGTCAGCTCAGAAGCCCCCACACCATCAGCAGCAGGACTGCTGGGTTTCTTCATGCCCTGCAAAGGCAGCTGTGACCTGTCAACAGACCCCCCAGCACAGCACTCGTTAGCTGGTGGTCTCTGGAGTACTGATGAGACAGGAGGGCTGGAGGCTCATTCTGCTGGGAACTGGAGCTCGGCACCTCCTGCCACTCTGTGGCCCTCAGCATCTCACATGTGAAACACAGTGGGAAGTGAAGGCCTCCAATATTCCTATTCCTCTTACTTCATTTAGGGACAAAGAATTACTCTTCCTGCTTCATTTTCAACTGTACTGAAAGCCCAAGTTCCACTCGAAAAGGTTTGCTGATACCAAACCAATGCATCTTCAAAGCGAGCAGACAGCAGCCTCCACTCTCCACTGGCAAGGTAGATGTTGGTTTGTGCTTACTCTGAAATGAATTCACGTGGTGGTACAGCTGCCTCCTTTCTAGTAATTTATACACTGTTCTAGACTGTCCTGAGGCCCAAATTATTGTTTCATCAACAGAAATACATACTTGATTGTAAATATAAATATTATGTTTCTTGCAAATACAGGAAACTCTCATTTTAAATTCATGCACTGCATAAGGGGGTAAGAACCTACTCATTTGTTCCAAAGGGTTATAGGTACACAGTTATAAATGATTCAGAAGATCATTTGGGCTTTATCTTTTATTCAAAACACTAATAAAGCAATCCAAATTACCTGGGGAGTGTTCCTCAAACACAGATGAACAGACGAGAACCCCTTTACACGATGGGGAGGGGGGGCAATATCCTGTCTGCTCTTTGTGCTGACACCAGGGACATTCTGTGTCAACAGGGGTGGGGTTACAGCCACTGCTTCCTCCTGGACCTGGTATAAAGGTGCACAGCACGCACTCAGCTCCTCACTGCCCATCTCCATCCGTGTTGATTTACCTGCTTCCCTCCAGCAGACAAAGAGCACAATGGCATTTTCCACCCACAGCATCCAGCGGGCTGTGAGCACCCACCTCCAACCCTCTGCACCCAGCGTCAGTGGGTTCGCCCCCAGGAAAATGTCCTTCCACAAGATCCAGGCCCCCAGTGTCTACGGGGGCGCCGGGGGCTACGGCACCCGCATATCCACCAGCAGCAGCTACAGCCAAGGGGGCAGCCTCCAGCTCAGCATCACTGGCAGCGACGTGCTGCTCGCTGGCAACGAGAAATCCACCATGCAGAACCTCAACGACCGCTTGGCCGCGTACCTGGAGAGGGTGCGCGCGCTGGAGAAGGCAAACTCCCGGATCGAGATGCAGATCAAGGAGTGGTATGAGAAGAACACCATAAGCACAGGGCAGGACTACAGCTCCTACTTCAAAACCATTGAAGAACTCCGAAGTAAAGTAAGAGATCAGAGCCCTCTACAAATATAGGAATTGCAGTTACTGGGTAGACGGAGAATAATCTATTGTAGAAAATGTACTTTTCAAATCTGCAGTTGTCTCAGCTAAGAAAAATAAATGCTTAATTTTGATGAACAACAAACTAGTGACAGATTTTACATCATCTGTAATATCAGATATATGCCTGTAGATGTGAGTAATCTTATACATGACAAACCTTTGACTCAAAATTAACTACTTCTATGAGATTTGCCTTAGGTGATTTTAATTAGAGAAAGTACTGATGGTAATCTACATATTTAAATATAGTTTAGCAACTGTCTATTTCAAAGTGGTTTTTTTAGAAAAGAAGCGCAAATGCTCAGAAAAAAATAATAGATCACTACTTAAAATAGTAAATTACCATTGGAAACTATTAAATATTCTCAGCAATCAGCTGAGAGGTTTGTCAAATCATGTTTCCAGAACATCCTTCAATCTTTCTCCTCTTATTTCGTTCTAGTTCTATTTCCCAGTCTTTAAAAGCAGAACCCTTCAGAGAGCAGTTCATCCCAAGTATTTGATTACACTTATTGTAAGACAGGACAATTTGCCTTTTGGAGATCCCTAACTCCTTTCATGCTCTTCAGTGGGAACTTAGCTTAGACCCAGCTGACTGACAGACAGCCCAAGTGGGAAGAAGCCCACCAGCAGCACTCACTCCCAGGAAAGGATCAAGAGTGCATTTCTGTGCAAAGTTTCACTGCTTGCTCACCATTCCCTTTAGATTGCTGCTGCTCAGCTGGAAAATGCCAGGCTTGCCCTGCAGATTGACAATGCCAAGCTGGCTGCTGATGACTTTAGACTGAAGTAAGTTCCATGATTTTATATCAACTCTCTTTCCTGCTCCTCTTACTTAGGAAAGTTTCCAGGTACTGGTATCAGTCCTGAGAAGGGAACATTTTCCAACTTAAAGTTTAATGCAAATTTCACGACTGTGGTAGTTACCAATTCCAACATTTACACCAACCTGTTGCATTGCAATGATGACAAAAGACATGTTATTGCACAGGTTTGAGAACGAGCACCTGCTCAAGAAGAGCGCGGAGAGCGACACTGCAGGGCTGCTCCGCGTCCGCGACGACCTGACCCTGATCAAAGCCGACCTGGAGGCCCAGATCGAGAGTGTCAACGAGGAACTCATCTTCCTTAAGAAGAACCATGAGGAGGTGAGAGCAGCTGGGCACTGCCAGGGAGAGGGCTTTGAAGTGGCAAACATAAACAGCTCCTGGAAGCAGCATAACTGTGTGTGGCACTAAGGGACATCCAGGCTGTGAGGGATCAAAGGCTGAACACTCCTCCATTCCAGCAATGAAGGAGTAAAGGTCTTCTCAAATAACAATTTACAAATTAGGACTTGCTACACCATGAAGTACACAAATGGGAGCCATGAATTCTACCCTCATTCCATAGATCCATTCCTGAAGAAATCATCTTTTTATAAAATATTCACCTATGATACAGCATTTATTGCTACAAAATAGGTAAAGTGTTCTAACATCATGTGCACTAAACAGTATTTACAAGGCATTAAGTTGTCTTGTCCTGAGGTGCTAGTTAAGGATTACTGCTCTGTGTGTAGCTTTTGAGTCTGGTTCCAGTGCTGGGCAGTGAGAGCTCCCTGCAGCTGGTGCTGACACAGTCCCCTCACACAGGACTGCAGCCGCCTGCGCAAGGAGGTGAGCGGCTCCGTGAACGTGGACATGGATGCTGCTCCCGGCACTGACCTGGTAGCTGTTATGGAAAACATGAGAAAGCAGTATGAAGAAATGGCAGAAAAGAACCGCCAAGAAGCCAAGGAACATTTTGAAAAGCAGGTAAGGTCAACTGCTTAAACATCAGCAGGAACCTCAGTCATGCCTGTGCAGTTCACAGTCCCTCCATTCCTCATTCCAGACAGCAGAACTGAACAAGGTGGTTGCCATCAACATTGAACAGCTCCAGGTCCAAAGGAAAGAGATCACGGAACGGAGACAGATCTTCCAGAGCCTGGAGCTGGAATTACAGTCCCAGCTGAACATGGTAAATAACAAAGAGCATTGAAATAAGGAATGCAGATAGCAGCCAGTTACAAGGATAAACATAGAAATGAGGGGCTTTGCAATCAAAAGGTGACCTTAACACAAAAATGTATGCTCTGAGTAAAACGCCTTTCTTGTTCCCGTGGGCTGCAGAGACAGACCCTGGAAGGCTCAGTGGCTGAGACGGAGGCGCGGTACAACTCCCAGCTCGCCCAGATCCAGGGAAGCATCGCCACGCTGTCGGCTCAGCTGAGGCAGATCCGAGCCGACATGGAGGCCCAGAACCACGAGTACAGCATCCTGCTGGACATCAAGACTCGCCTGGAGATGGAGATCGCCACGTACCGGCGGCTGCTGGAGGGCGAGGAGAGCGGGTGAGCACACCCGGCCCTGCGTGTCCCTTGGGGTTCCCTGGGACTCTGCCGCTCTCCAGCTGGGTTAGGCTGGGGAGGGTCCATTACCCAGGTCTCAGCCACAGCACCACAGCAGGCTGCAGTTCCAGCTGGGTTGCTGAAGCTGCTGTGAATTTTGAGGGGTGCTCTCCCAGCCTACAGACTGGTTCTCTGTGAACTGGGTAACCAGGCACATTCACACACCAGGAACATCAGTAATTCAGTTTGGGATCAACTTGTCCATGGGGGGCAAGCAGAGAGTGGATTTTCCCCTCAAATCCTGCCTGTTCAGTTGTTCTGGCTCAGGAACTAGACTGGGCATGAGCTGAAGCCCTGGAATTACAGAGTCTGCAGATTAATAGCACCTACAGCTTATGCTTAGCAAGTTTTACTTTAACAGAGAGAACTCATTTTAATGTCTTGATGAAAGGGCATTACTTGTCCTGATCAAACACATGGGAACTGTACAAGGATGTTTCTTCCATACATTAGGTGCCATATATTTATATTTTCTATTTTATTATTTGAACAGGCATTTAGAACTGGAAGTATCAACGTTAGAGCATGAAAAAGGTATGTCCACCAACTTCCTTCTGCTTTGACAGCTGCCTGATGAAATGTTATGGAATGAAACAGCCTGATATAAAACAACAGCTTCAGAGCAAATAATCAGCCAGTAGAATCTCACACCAAGAAAGCAATCAAATGTATGAATAGTTACCCTACAGGGACTATACAAAGCCTGGGTTTATGTATATAATTCAGGTGCCCAATGTGAAACCACAGTCACCTCACCCATTCCATGATTCTATGACTCCTCTCAGAGCCAAGAGAACAAGACAATTAGTGAATTGCCCTCTGGAGAACTGCAGCAGCACCTGCCTCTCAGCACTGACTGCACATGGAGACTGAGGCTCCCAAATAACATATCCAGGTTAATTGCCAAAATATCCATTTTGCTGTAAGACTATTCCAAGGTTTTAGGTCTACAGGTCTGTGCTAAACTGAAGCAAAACTATCAGGAGGGATAGAGAGTTATTGAACTCAGTGTCCACTGTAGTCTATGGACAACATACTGAATGTCCAAAGGAAGAGAAACCACATCCTGCACTCCCCAAAACTGACCTCAGGTACCTGTGGATTGAAGATGTTTTTCACTACTTTCTTATTGGCCACCAGTACTGCAGCAACATGACTCTTCAATGAACATTGCATTTAATTAGTTCTCTTTTTCATTTCCTTAACAGAAATAAGTAAAACAAAGAAGATCAAGACAATAGTTGAGGAAGTGGTTGATGGCAAGATTGTCTCCTCTCAGGTCGAAGAGATCGAAGAGAAGATGTAAATGGCACCAGCAGAGGAGAGACCTCTGAGCTTCCTGGAGCTGATGCCAAAACTAAAATATTTATAAAGAATCCAATCTAATTCTCCCCAAACCCCAGCAGGGTTGAAAAATATCAAACAATTAAATCTCAAATAATTTTGTTGTTGTTGCTGTTGTTGTGGGGGAGTTGTAATAAAAATCAATAAGTTACAACATACAAGACTTTGGGTGACAAAGTACCTTGATTTAAAATATCCAATCAGCCTGATATAAATGTGTAATTTCTTCCAAGACAGATAGAAATGGAAGTATTACATTTTAAAAGTCCATTAAAACAACCATTCAGCACACCTTTTCTGAACATGACCTCCCACTCACACTGCAGCTTCACTAAACCCTGATTGTCAAATAAATAAGAAGAGTCAATTTGCTTTTCATAATAAATTAATGTGAATAAATAAATTGAAGTAGCCTATTTAATATTTTTCACTCTCTGTGAATGATTATGTACCAGGGACTACAACAAGATATTTCATCAAGAAGAATCTATTTGCAACAACCCCCACTTCTGTCAAACCTTCCTGTGCCAATAATGTTCCCTATCCCCCAGGGAGGCCCCTGTGCCACACCTGGATCCTCAGTCCCAGGAGTTTACATTTTCCCCTTGAGAACATAAACACAAAAAGCTCTTCCCTTTGAAACCTCACCTGTCTGGTGTCATTGACTGAACATAAACAGCTGCCAAAGAACTAATCCTCTGCTCTCACTGCCCCGAGTCACTGAGACCAGGCTATCAGCTCATTTCCACAGAAGTGCTTTACCTGCACCTTTGATCTTCCACTCCTTTCTGCCCCAAAAGCAGCCTTGCCCCTGGGTGCAGAGAAATCAAAAATTAACTCATTTCAGTTGACAAATCCAATGAATTAATTAAGCTAGGACAAAGTAAAAACAATTTTCCATTTGCCAAAATAACTTCAAAAGAAAAATACACTGGTTTGGAAGGGCTCCCATGCCCAAACCTGCTCCCAGAAGCGCTACATTTGATCTTTAGATTTGTATTATCAAAAGCACAAAATACAGAAATCAGATTTCTTATTTTGAGATAACAGCAAACTATTTACCAGAAACAATGGTCAGTTTTCAGCTCCCAAGTACAAAGTGTTACATGCTATATGCTACAGACTATATGCATATCACACAGAGGAATTTCAAGGATAAAAGGGTTAGGGCAGAAAACCCTGTTCCAAATCCTCTTGGGTATAATCCAGTATGTTTTCCTATTAATCACCCTGCAGCTCTTGAATGCCCACATGCCTGTGGACACCTGATGGTCACTTTTTTACTTCCTATCAAGCACCCAGGAGCGCTAATCTGGCAAAGGCTCCTGCCAGAAGAGCATTATGAAAAGAAAGACATTCCTGCCGTGCACAGTGGGAAGCAGGGATCAAAGGGATTGCTCTGCTGACTGAAGCAAACTCCTGCACTAACAGCCCCAAAGCCAGGAAGCACCGAATAGGCAATGCCAAAACGATTATTGAGGAGGGATTTAAATGCAAAAAGCACTTTTTGTACTCCGTTGCACATGGCAGAACATCACCGTGATGTCTCAGCTCCACTCCACCCATTTCCCCTCATACAAATACCTGGAGGGCACCAGGTTTCCACGCCCGTTGGCAATTTCGGTTGGCACATATCATTTAGGTTGGTCAGGACACACTAAACTGACATCCCCTCCGAACAGCAGGGAGAGGATGGAGGCTCTCCCCAGGAGGTGGGACTCCTTGTGAAACACCCCCTGCCATCCCTTTATAAGGCTGCCCCTGCTCCTGCTCTGCCCTGCTCCCTGCTGTGCCCCACGTGGAGCAGAGCCGGCTCCTCCAGCGCCATGGCCCTCTCCGTGCGCACCAGCAGCGGGTCCCGGCAGTTCTCCTCCCGGAGTGGACTTCCCGGGGCATCTCTGAGGATGTCCAGTTCTAGTGGTGGAGGGGGCTTTGGTGGCAGTGGGCTTGGGTTTGGTGGAGGGTCTGGGGGAGGTTTCGGTGCTGCTTCTCTGCTGGGTTCAGGCTCTGGCTTCGGTGGGGGCTTTGGGAGCAGCTCTGGCACAGGCTTTGGGAGCAGCTTAAGCAGTGGCTTTGGTGGAGGCTTTGGGGGTGGTTTAGGTGGTGGTTTAGGTGGTGGTTTAGGTGGTGGTTTAGGGGGTGGTAGCTATGGAAGTGGCTTAGGCAGTGCTTTTGGGGGAGGTTTGGGAAGTGGTTTTGTCAGCAGTTCAGGTGCTGGGTTTGGAAGTGGCTTTGGAGGTGGCTCAGGGCCTGGGTATGGAGGTGGGTTTGGCCCTGCCGGTCCTGGGGATGGTGGCCTTCTTTCTGGCTCAAAAAAAGAAACTATGCAGAACCTCAATGACCGTCTGGCCGCGTATCTGGACAAGGTGAGATCTCTGGAGGATTCCAACACTGAGCTGGAGCGCAAAATCCGTGAGTGGTACGAGAAAAGTGGCCCTGGCACTGGCACCCCTGGATCTGGGAACGACTACAGTAAATTCTACCCTCTCATTGAAGATCTTCGAAACAAGGTACGTCATCCAAAGTACGAAATTCCTCTCAGAAACCAAGAGCACATTTATCCTGCAGAGCCGACCCTTGCAGTGACCTCTGTCACCTTGCACTGTGACACATGCTGAGTTTTTCCTGTACACTAAAGCAATTCTGTAGCTGTGCCACACAGAGTGACTTGTCTAATCTGAATAAAGAGAAGGCAGTGATGGAATCAGATTCTACAAACTCTTGTCATTACAAAGCTGTCAAGCCTTTGGGCTGTAAAATGATCCTCTGATCAGTGTTTGTATTCCAGATCATCAATGCCACCATTGACAATGCAAGGATCATTCTGCAGGTCGATAATGCCAGACTGGCTGCTGATGACTTCAGGCTGAAGTAAGGAAATCTTAATACTACAAAAACTCTTACTAATATTTTAAGGAAAATGTTCTTCTTCATTAAAAATCTCTTTCCTTGTAGAACACATGTAATATAATTATTAAGCAACATTACAAGAATTATGTGTATTAAGATTTCATATTAAAAGCTAGAATAAAGCACATTAATAGTTTTCATTTGACCTCATTAGCCATGTGAAAAACAATATTTACTTCCTTGTGCACAGATATGAGAATGAAGTGGCTCTTCGGCAGAGTGTGGAGGCCGATATCAACGGCCTGCGCAGAGTCCTGGACGAGCTGACCCTGACCAGGGCGGACCTGGAGATGCAGATTGAAAGCCTGAATGAGGAACTGGCTTATCTCAAGAAGAATCATGAAGAGGTACTTTTTTCCTTTGTGAATTCATAACAAGGCGGATGGAATTGTGAAACACCAAATTATTCCCCTATTTAAGCCAGTGGGACTTCCCGAGTTTCATTATTTGTTTTATTTGCTGTTACTTTTTACCAAGTAAAAGATTGCAAGCAATATGCACAGGAGATTCTTGTTGAAACAGAATTTGTATCACACATATTTCTTTACATGTATTTTTGGTAGAACTACTTTGCCTTTTATTAACAGAACCTTTCCTTATTTTCAATCCCTGCAGGAGCTTCAGGGTATCCAAAGCAGTGAATTGGGCCAAGTCAGCGTGGAAATGGATGCTGCTCCAGGGACTGACCTGACCAAGCTCCTGAATGACATGAGGGGACAGTACGAAGTCATTGCTGAGCAAAACCGTAAAGAGGCCGAGGCGTGGTTCAATGAAAAGGTAACAACCAGAGAGAGCAAACTCAGCAAAATGGAAGCAAAAATTAGTTCAGTGCTTGGAACAGTAAAATTACACCCTATTCTTACCTGTCATTTCAGAGTGGGGAGCTGAAAAGGGAAATCTCCACCAATACTGAGCAGCTCCAGTCAGGAAAGAGCGAGATCACGGATTTAAAACGGACTCTGCAGAGCCTGGAAATAGAGCTGCAGTCCCAGCTCGCCATGGTACGTTCCAGGGAAGCTGCTGGCTGCTCAGGGGCAATTCAGCAGCTTCAAAAGTCTTGTTAGATCTTATACTAGTCCACAGGATTTAAGATTTGCATTTATTTTCTAGTAAATCCTACATTCTTTTAGTTCATAAATAGCAGTTACATATCCAACTGAACTGCAAGGAACATGTCACAAAGTAGATGAGCTTTTATGTTCATGTTCAGGGAAGCAGCAAGGGCCAGTTTTCACACTGGTATTTCAAGAAGAAAACAAAACCATCTAAGTAATGAGGCTGTACTCACTCCCTTAAACTATTTCAGTTGGTTTTGAGTTTGTTACTTAATCAGAGATTATTCAATATCCTTACACAGAAAAAATCCCTGGAAGACACTCTGGCAGAGACAGAAGGCGGTTACTGCGCTCAGCTGTCGCAAATCCAGCTGCAGATCGGGAACCTGGAGAGCCAACTCTTCCAGGTCAGGGCTGACATGGAGCGCCAGAACGCCGAGTACCAACAGCTCCTGGACATCAAGACTCGCCTGGAAATGGAGATTGAGACCTACCGGCGCCTGCTGGATGGAGAATTCGTGTAAGGACCTGATTGACACAAAATATCTCCCTGCGTGTTTTGTGTAGCAAAATCCTTTCCAGGAAAAAAAAAGAGATGAAAACAAGCAGAGCTTTCTCCAAAGGACAGTAAGGCACACCCAGTGGTCTGAAATAACTCTGGCCAAGCAGAGTGACCTGTTCTGCTCAGTATTTAAATAATTTCTCAGTTGCCACCATGAAAAGGGAACTCATCCTGATCCTACTGAATATCCTGCAATCACACCTGTCTCTGATTCACTTCCAGGGGCGCAGGACAGGCAGTTACATTTGAAAGCTCATCCCTGACAGGGTCCAAATCTCAAACACAATCACTGGATTCTTCTCAGGGTAGGTAGAACTTGATTGATAAAGTTTTGTTTCTAAAGTTATTCTTATAAATAAAATAATACATGTTATCTTGTTTAACTAAATCATACAGCTCATTATAACCAGAAGCCAATTTGAAAGGAAAAGGAGGTATCTGGTCAATGTATGCCCTGCTTGGGTTTATCTTTTTTAACAAGCTGATAAAGACTTTTTGTTTTGTTTATGCTTAGATCCAAGCAAAACTAGAAAGATCAAGACAATTGTCGAAGAAGTGGTAGATGGAAAAGTTGTTGCATCCCATGTTAAGGAAGTTGAAGAGAAAATATGAGGCACAATCTGATGTGGCAAAGGATCCATTCACTCCAGGCCAAAATGGATAAATAATTTTAATCCTTTGTATGAAGCAATAAAAAGTTTGGCTTTGTACTAAGATTCTCTTACATCAAACACAGTCGGCACTTCCATTCCCAGCAGTCATGCAATGTATTTCCTGCTTCACTCCATTGGCATTACCTGTATGATTTCCATGGTGTTCTTCAAATATATCATCAGTTCTGTGCTCAATAACTAAAATACAGATTACACTTCTAATCAGGTCTGCTTTTTTATAATCTTTTAGTAATCAATAGATAAAATAATTTTGCTGTTCTAACCTCATTTTCCAATTTTCTTGACTAATAAAAAGGACTCAACAAGCTTTAAGGCATCAGTGTCCCTTCATTCTCCACGAGCCCCACTGAGTCCCAAGAGTCTGCAACCACATCACTGTTACCTGCATCACAAACAGTGTCTGAACTATAAACTGAAATTCAACAATAAAATATGAACATTGAAAGCAGCTAGAATTCAGACTTCTATAAATCCAATGCAAGACACAATTGCTTACACCTGCCTACCTTTAGCCTTCAGGGATCTCATAGCCAGGTGTTCCCTTTACACCTGAAAAAAGGATGGAAAAAGAAAGCTTTAGTTAATACTGTCCTAAGTACCATGTCTTCTGTTTGATGGTTGGATTCCTAATGGTTTTCTTATGTGACTGTTCTCATCCCATCAGTGACAACACAGCCAATATTTTGGCTTTAGAACTACAGAGAATGAGATAATTTAGACCCTTGTAGAAAAGAGTGTGGACAACAAAACCTTCCCATCTCAGTCCAGGTCAGCTGGAAGACAGCCAGCTATGGAAAATAAAATCCAAACACAGGATCCTTTCAGACATGCCAGCAGACAGAGCCAAGAACAGGGAAGCCTCATGCACACCAAGAGACTTTTAATTGTACAATACTTTGACTTCTAAAACGATGAGTGTCTTGGAAAAGTTTATGGCCTGTTTTATCATTTCACTGATGTATATTCTTATTTAGAGCCTAAAATGCATTCTGTCGGATACATTTATTTTTTTATTGAAATCTGAAAATTTTTACTGCTTATCTGGTATTGTGCAGTACTGAAATAACTGGAATAGGTAAGAGCTGTTATTAGCAGACAAGATCACTGGGATCATACAGTGCTCCAGTGAGCCAGGAAATAAAGAATCACCTGTAGAAAACACAGCACAGCAGACAACCTGTGCTGGACCTGCTGGGGAGCTGTCGGGAAATGGGTAAGAACCCCACACACCAACTGAACACACCAACACCTGGCTCAGGTACTGAAACACCTTCAAAGACAGCCCAGCCCCTTTTTCTGACAGCACTGAGGTGTCTGGAGTGTTCATTCACCAGAGCTTTGCCCTCTGCAGAAGAGCAGTCAAAGCCCTCACCATGGCACACACCAGCCCTGCTCACCAGTGCTGGCTCCTCTCCCTCCCTGGGGGTTCCTGCCTATAAAGCCCCCCCCAGTGCTGGGTGCCAGGCTGTCCAGGAGCTCAGCTCTTCCTGAAACGGGACAGTCCTCAGCACTGGGTCAGGTGAGACACCTCAGGCTCCATCTCGCTGAATCCCAAATACCTTCAGAGACAGAAATTCTGTGCCAACCCTCACAGTGGTGGAGGCCCCTGCCAGCAGCACTGCCAGCAATCCAGCTGTGCTGCGGGGATGCCCTGCCCTTCCCTGCCCTTCCCTGCCCCTCTTGCCAGTGCACCTCATGGTGGGCAGCTGCAATTTTGCCCTTTGCTTTGTATCTCCTCCCCTCCCATTTCCGAGGTTATAAACCCCCAGTTTCAGCGCACCAAAAACATCAAGACAGACACTGCCATACTCATTTCGGCCCCTGGTTCAGGACCCGCAGTTGCAGTGCCATGTCCTTTCAGCTTCCCCCGGGCCAGGTCGGGCTGGCAGGCTCTGACCCCGCCGCGCTCCCGAAATGCGCCGCTGCCGCTTTAACGGCCCCGCGGCCGCGTCGCTGCCGAGCCGGGGAGGATGGGATGGGAGCGGGAGCAGGAGCAGGAGCAGGAGGATGGAGCCGGCCCGGCTCCGCCGAGAGAGCAGGGCAAAGTATGACTCGCACATCACCCGCAATCAGATAAAGACCGTCAGCTCAGCAAGGACGCAGGTAATGCCTCCCCACAGCCACACACCTTGCAGGGTACGGAGCCGTTCCCTGGCCGTACAGTTCCTCCCGCAGCCTCTATGAGGTACAGGAATTCCTTTCAATGCAGCAGATTTTCGGGGAAGGGATTTGGGTTTTACCGCAGTAAGGTGCGAACTAGAAGCTTCGGAAGTAGGTTTTGTTTAGGGTGTGGATTCACAAGGAATGAATGCTGTGTAATTGGTCGGGCTGTGTTTCTGTCCCTGCAGCAGGGCTATTGCTGGGATTTAAGGGATGATGACATAGGATGTAACATGGTAACCTCCAGCACCACGTAGTTTCCCAGAGGAAAAGAGAATCCTGAAGACAATCCATTTATATACAGCAAGCTTTGCCATTTTTAGCACCTCTAGTAAAGAAAACTGTACCTTTGCAGGAACTGTTTTCTGTGGCTCACAGTAAAACTGTGTTCTGCTCTCCAGCAAATATCAGTTGTTCTGTCATACAGTTCAGCTGACTGTCACCAACACACAGTGCTGCTCTTGGGGATTTGTAATCAAACAGCCCTGACCCAATGAAAATCAAATGGCAGAACAATTCTGGGCCATCAAATGTAAAGAAATTCAGGGGGAATCAGGTGTTCTGTCACCTTGTACTCAGGTGTTGCAGGAATGCTGGAGGTCTGTGCTGAGGACAGGCCAGATCTGCTGCAGCCTGGCTGCCCCACAGCAGTGCCAGACCCACGGCAGTGCCAGACCCACGGCAGTGCCACACACACGGCAATGCCACACACACGGCAGTGCCACACACAGCAGTGCCAGACCCACAGCAGTGCCAGACCCACGGCAGTGCCAGACCCACAGCAGTGCCAGACCCACGGCAGTGCCACACACACGGCAGTGCCAGACCCACGGCAGTGCCACACACACGGCAGTGCCAGACCCACGGCAGTGCCAGACCCACGGCAGTGCCAGACCCACGGCAGTGCCACACACACGGCAGTGCCAGACCCACGGCAGTGCCAGACCCACGGCAGTGCCACACACACGGCAGTGCCAGACCCACGGCAGTGCCACACACACGGCAGTGCCAGACCCACGGCAGTGCCAGACCCACGGCAGTGCCACACACACGGCAGTGCCAGACCCACGGCAGTGCCACACACAGCAGTGCCAGACCCACGGCAGTGCCAGACCCACAGCAGTGCCACACACACGGCAGTGCCAGACCCACAGCAGTGCCAGACCCACAGCAGCTGCACACCCTACAGGGAAGCCAAGTTTGTCTTTGCACTGGCACAAAGCAGCCAATGCACACTGCTTTGATCCTGTCACACAAATTCTGCAGTCCCCTGGCAACAAAGGGGAAGCAAAGAACATTGGGGAGTCACTTGTGGGTGAGCCAAATCTAGATTTGTCACCAAAACAGCGGCCTGGTAAAATGGCAATAGGTCAGTATGTATGGGGGAACAAAGAACTTCTTTTCCTTGGTCCATAAGACCTGGATTACAGAGTCTCTTTTCTTAGAATTGATGTCATCATAAGAACCTGCATAAAAAGCAGTAAAATATGCAAAATAGCAGGTGCTGTTTCAAGGGCTTTGGCACCTTCAGCACTTGCAGGGAAACTCAGAATCAAAAAGGAAAAATAACTTCCATAAGCCGAACAATCATTCTGGAAGTTACATGCAGGAACATAGTACCAAATCAAAGGTGAGCCCAAACCTAAAATGGCCCCACATGTGCTCAGGACTGGCTTAAAAGAATTACTTTTAACACAATAAAAGGGGAAAAAAACAAATTAAATAAAAATACATTAAAACACAAAGTACCTTGTTCAAACCTGGAAACTTGAACCGCCTGCAATTCCTCTAAACCCATCTGCTCCAGGGGTGAGTAAGCTCTCAGTACAACTGGGTAATTTGTTTGGGAATTCCTCCAGGACAAGGATGCCAGGGAACAGAGACGTGGCCAACCTCTTCCCATCAAACACAGTGGGCCAAGGGCTTCCCCTCTACACAGCAAAAAAAAATTAACTCTTTACTTTGAGCTGTCACACATTTATACCACTCTTAACAAAACTTGCAACTAGATATTTTTTATGTGGCCACTTATTTTCATTTTTAAATACTGTTACATTTTGTCTGTCCCCTGCAGGTAGAAGAGGGTGCAAGTAAAAGAATGGACAAAGAAGCAGAAGCTCTGAAGGCAGCGAGAGCAGAACTGTGCGAGGCCAGACGGCAGTGGCACCACATGCAGATCGAAATCGAGTCTCTCCACGCTGTGGTAAGAGCCAGAAGTGAGACCTGAAATCTCCTGGCAAAAAGAAATGTTGCCCTTGATGTAAATTATCCCAGTTAGTTTCTGTGACAGCCACACAGCAGAAATCCAGCACAGAACACTGAGCTTTGGGGGCTCCAGCTCTGCACAGAGCCCTCACCCACTGGCACTGACCCGGCACATGTTCTGGTGCAGGGGCTGCCCCTCAGCACACTCGTGTTCTCCTGTTTCACACCTGCCAAACGTGTATTTGCATGATGCTCCCTCACCAAGCTCCTGGTCATTCTGTCTAACCAATCCACAGCAGGTTTGTAACTTTTATTGACTGTGTGGACCAAAGTTATCAATTCATTCAGGACAAAATACAAAATATATTCAGCAGTTTGCTGAATCCCACACTACAGAAAAGCTCCAGGAGAACACAGAGTGTTCACACAGCACTGAGATGGACAACATTTAATTCTACAGGTAAAATCAGAGACCTGTAAACTCAAGGGAATGGATTTCTGTGCAAGAGGGGGCTCCAGTTTCATCATGGTGTAAATTATCACAGATTTTACTTCAAAATCTCTCAGCCAAAGTATTACCTTGGAACATTTACTCCTGTTTTTAATGAATAATCTTATAAGCACTGATGAAAAAATACAGAGTTTTTTTAAGAAACTCTTAATGTATATGTATAACATCTTTACACACATCATCTTCCAAATCTTAAAATTCTAGTTAAATTTCACAGGAAAAGGGTTTGGAACGTTCACTGCGGGCCACGGAGCAGCAGTACCACATGCAACTACAAAACTTAGAAGGTGAGATTGAATGTTTGGAGAAAGAGCTGCTGGAAGTGAGAAGGGGAATTGAGAAACAGCTTCGAGAGCACGAAATTCTCCTGAACACGAGGATGAAGCTGGAGGAGGAGATAGCGACGTATCGCAGTCTGCTGGAGCAGGAAGAGAGCAGGTACTCACTGCTTAGAGGAAAAGCTTTGACCTCAAATGCATCTTCCATTTCTGAACATCTCATTTAAATGATCAGAATGGTAAATACATGAACCAGCCATTAAAAAATTCAAGTATAAAATCCTTAAAATGGTATCACTGCAGCAAAGCTTCCCTGACTGCAGTTCCTGGTGCCCAGTGTGACACACACATGGCAGAGCAGCACTCACTGCACCCAGACTGGGATCAAAGGAATTCAGTATTATCAGCTGCCTGTAATCATTTTGATTTTTGCAGGTTCCGTTGCTCCATACCTGCCCAGAAGGATGACAAAAAGCCCAGCACCAGCAAGATCACCTTCACCCTGCCTGCAGGTGAGTTCCACACACCTTCCCCACGGGGGATTTTGGCCCTAAAGGAGGTTCATAACTACTGACCAGTTCCTGGATATTACAAAAGTACCTTTTCCAATGCAGCAGGAGGGGAAATACCTCCAGGTCCTGCCCTTGCCCCTCTGCATGCTCAGTATACCTGCATCTTCTCTTACAGATAGTGTAAAGAAGCACAAACCAAAGAAGGTGGAACTGATGACAAAACAAGCAATCCTAGATGGAAATATCATGAAGGAAAGTGCTGAAGCTCATGGCACTGTACAGTAAGATAAACAGGAGTTTCACAAAATAACAGTTGGAAGCCAATGGGGGGGGTTCTCTTTCATAGCTTTGAGTTTCCCGTTACGTGGTACCTGTTTCAGCACATCCATAGAGCCCAGGAGCTCCAGGACAGCAGTGGGAGCTCCTGAAGGTGCACTGAATGGCAGGGCTTAACAACATATTACATTTGAAAGTTCTTTTTATTAGCCTTGGCTTCATAAGCAAATAATACCATGATGGTGCTTCTGATTTGTAATTTCTATTTCTGTTAAGAATGAAATTATGAATAATTCATCTTGCTAAGGCTGAAAGCAAAGAGCCCAGACCACATTGGGGAAGTCCCTTTGGGGCATAGTTATGTACATAAATTCAGGCTCAGCTGCTCTAACTTGCTCCTTAGAAACTCCTACATTTGCCCAACAGGGGAGGGAGAGCCTGGCTCCCAAGAAGGCATTTGAAAGTCTGTTGGGATGTGTTATTCACCTGAAATTACTTCAACACTATTGGATTGTCTCATTTTAATTTTTTTCTGCTGCTCTTTAAGGGTTTTTGTAGACTAATTTATGGCTACCTTTAGACACACTGTAGTGGACCACATCCCTAACACTGAACTGGAATTGGCTGCTGAAAACATGTAGGAATTTGGATTCAAAATTAATGCCATCACAAGGTCCACCATACACACCCCACACCTGAGGCCTGTCCTTGTACATGAGCTCTGTTGATCACACACAGTCACTCAGAACTTCACGGGGCTCCTCAGGCAGTGCCGTTTCCTCGCCCAGTTTCCCCATCCAGACCCTGACACACACACAGAGGGCTAAATCAGCACGAGTTTGGTCCCTAAATATTCCTGAATCAACTGGCTTTTCAATTCTCCCTGTTTTTCTCCTGCCCTTTTTTATCTTTAATGTAATGCAGCTCTAAATTCTGAGGTTTGGACCTGAGCTAGAGTTTCTCCTCCCTGTTCTGAAGGCTTTCAGATGCAGGAATTCTGTCCTGCCCACTACAGCACTGAGACTTCTTGCTGAGTTTTTGAGCCTGGATTCCAAACTTTCTCCTTGGAAACAAATTGCCTGATGTGTTTGGAGCAGTGGTTTTGTAGCCATGTCTACCTAAAAGTACAAACACGAGACCATAATGAACCCTCACCCTTTATTTAGCTTTTCTGGCAAATAAACCTGTGAAAAAAAAAGAAAACCTCCAGTGTCTCAGCACTACCTAAAATAACTTGGCACTTTATTATGCAATTTCTCCCTCTGTTTTAAAAGCAGTCCTGAAAATAAATAACTCATTTTGCCTAAAAAATCATAAATACATCTGCTTTATTGTTTCAGGACAGAAAAAGTGGATGAAGTCATTAAGGAATGGGAAGGTTCTTTCTTTAAGGACAACCCTCGCTTAAGGAAAAAGTCCGTCTCGCTGCGGTTTGACCTGCACTTGGCAGCCACAGAGGAGGGGTGTCTACACACAAAGAACAAAACCTTCCCTGACATTGAAGTCAGGCTGGTGATGAGGAGATCCTGCAGCATCCCCTCCATCAAACCTTAACCTCGGCCAGTTCCCCCAGAGAGCAGCTCCAAGGGGCTCCGAAAATAAACTGGAGATGGACTCCACTGTCCGCTGCAATCACACCTTACCAGGCACCTGGATTGATACAACAAAACCACACAAGTCCTCTGAGAGAAAGGGAAAACAGCAAGGGAGTTCAGAGTCCACCCAACTTCTACTGGATTTATACTCTGGGTACAGCCCTTTCATTTTCTCATTGTTGTTGTTTTGTAGAATTTCACTAAATATTACAAAAATTAAACTAGAACTTTATAGTTTGACATATTCTGCCTTTGTAAAGGAGAACTTGTCTTCTCTTTCTGAAATAAGAAATGCATATTTCATTCTCTTAAATAATCAATATTGCAGATATATAATGACTGGGGAATCCTTGCAATAATTTATATCACATCTGTCATTCTTCTGGAAATATATTTTCAAATAATACTTTCTAACAGCAAAAATTACATACAAAGGTGTTCTTAAAACTACAGGAACTATGAAGAAATAACTTCCTTTTAAAAGTGGCTGGTATTTTTAAATTCATTTTTTTAAGGCAACAACTGAGCAAAAATGTCTTTGGCTTTCATCCTTATACACCCATTTTTAAAAGTGTTGTTACAATCCAGTAACATCTTAGCCATGTTGTTCCACTGATTTTGGAGTAATTTCCCCTGAACAATCAATCATTCTCTAATGTGTCCTCACACACCTGTACTGAACTCTCTTAGCCAGGCCAAGTGAAATTACCCTCTGTTGTTCAAATGTCAACCAACCATTTTAATGCTGGCATTCTGTTAATTTTGTTTATTGCAACAATCTGCATTAAAATGTCAACAAATTCCTCTTCTGACAAATCTTTAGGGATGCTCTTGGTCTATTACATGTGACAAGTCACTATTTGACCAGGAAACAACAGTTACTCCTTCAAATTAACGGGCAAAACAAGGGCTAAAAATTCAAAGAGCAATTGGAGCAGACCCCTCAAGAAGCCCCCAGTGCTGCTGGGAGTAGCCAGGGGCAAACACAGAGCCCAGCAGGTGACCTTGCACTGGCACACAGAGGAAAAGCCATCTGGAACATCATGGGACAGACTTCAAACCAGCCTCAAACCAGACTGCACGAAGACAAAAATGATTGTGAGGATTCTGAAGAGGATGGACCCCTCAGCTCCCACCAGAGCTCCTGGATTGAGGGGCTGAGTACAGAAAACCCACGCACCAGAGGGACTGATTTTGATATCAGTACCTGCCTTATTACTTATGGCATGTGCACAAAACTGGCCCTACAGATTCCTTCAGTTAATTTATGCTTCTGTCATTTGTTCATGGTAAGGACAATGCCTTGATATTGCCCCGTCCTGTCTGTACTGTACCAAGCTGGCTAATTATCCTTAACCTGAATCCCGAGCTGGTGGTGTTACCACTTGAGTACTTGGCATCCTGAATGTATCAGCCTGCTCCAGTATTTCCACTATGCAGCTTTTTTTTGTGCTTAGACTGTATATTTTACAATACTTGAATTTAAACTAAGTTTTAATTGCTTTAAGGCACTTTAAACAGGGATATCAACTTACCAAAGTAAATGATAGTACTACAATAATAAAAAGGTGTTTAAATGGAGTTTGCCTGTGCATATTTTTGTGTGTGTCAATGTGTACATATTAAAAGGAAAGGAGTCAGAGAAATGCAAAAGAAAAGCTGTGGATAGATAATCTGTAGTGCTGTAGTCAAGTGTTTCAAAGATGTCCTCTGCAATTAGAAAGAGACAAATTCCCTCAGAATCTTTGCTATAACATGTGAGTGTCCTCCTGCTACAAAACTTACTCTTTTTTCAGGGTAAATCCAGTCACCCTGGCTATTTCCTTCATGTGGGACTTCTTGATGCTGACTTTGGTAGCTCCTGCTACTGCAGGCCTGGTTCAAGTGAGCATCCTGGTTTGATCTGTTCTCTCCCCTTTCAGTCCAGACCTATCTGTGCATTATTCACAACTTCCCTCTCTTCATATGAAAGGAACTCACTCTTTTGTTCATAAAACCACTTGAACTTCCATGAGTGCAGCGTGAACGTCACATGGGCATCAAAACTTTAATAATCACAGTAACAGCTCACCCTCATTTTAAAGCTGAATTAAAAAATACAACACTGAAGCTCGATACTATGGCAGAGAATTCTTCATTTCTGTGCTGCTAATTAAATCCAGACCAGCTGAGCCTCTGCCAAAGAGCACCTGCAAAGGGCTGACGCTAAAAACAAGTTTCATTGTCTCAACCTGCTTCCCAATGAATGTCTGTCCTCGTTCCAGAGCTTATGAAACTGATGGTAATTAAAACAGTTGGGTAAGAATAAGATTTTACATCCTCTCCCCCCTCCACCCCAGTGAGCACAGTGCAGGATGAACAGCTCCATTAAATCAGTGAAGCTGCTCATACAGTGTACAGGGTATTAAAAAGTGTACACAGGCAAAACCTTTCACTACCACAACATGGAATTGAGGCAAAGAGCACAGTAAAAAAAAAAAAAGACTAAAACAAAGTAGGCAATACATTGGTGGCTTTGAAAACATGTAATTATTCAGAACTATTAGCATGGAATTTGAGCTTCAGTAAATGAACACCATAACAAATATTTCAATAAGCTGTGCAAATTTATAACATAACATTAAATGTAGTTTACACTATCAACAAAACTGCTATTAATAAACTAGAGATGAATTCATCAAACCAGGGGGAAACCTGGTCAAAACCACGGGGAAAACCAGGTTATTTTTCACCTCTTAACAAGTATTTTCTCACCTTTTCTTTACAAACACTCTGCCCCAGTGAAGCTGGTGGGTTAGGGCGGTGTATGAGGCTGGCTGAGGAACCTTTTCAATCCTCACTTTCTTTCAGTATCAAGTTGAAGTCACAGATTATTCTGCATGTCAACAAATGTCCACTGTGAGCACAGACAGCACAGTCTGAGCAGATGAGGGCAGAGCTCTTGTCTCTTTATTTATTCATGAGTTTATTTAAGAATGAAAGCAAACTGGATAGTGCAGGTGTAGGCACCAAAAGAAAATGGGCCCACCTTGCAGCAACACATCATCATGTTTGGATTTCCTTCTTTTCGCTTTCTCCAGTCCTTTGGGTCAGGCAGGCACCATCCCCTGGGCTTTCCTTCAGATGCACCTTCACAATCCTCCTTCCCAAATGCCTAGAGATGATCCTTATTGGCCATGGCAGAGCATTTCAAGGCTAAACTTTCAATGGCAAACTTCCAATTTCAAGCATTCAAGTTTCATTGCCAAAGTTTTCAGATGTAGTTCAGTCACTTTGACAACTTCCAGTGTGAAAGGCTCCTGTGCTGAATGCTGAGCCCTTAATCCTCCTCACACCCCAGAACCAGAAGGTTCACCGTGTCTGTTACTTGTGGGTTTCACCCCTGTGTGTGGTACCTTTGTCAATTTCTGCAAAAAATTGTGGACAATTTCACTATTCCCAGACTCTCGAGTAGTTTACAGTCCTGTGTGATTCAGCAGCAGAAAGTTTTGAGTCGGTCACGCTGATTTAGCTCACAATTATCACACATTATGTGTTTATAAGGCAGGGTCGATGCTGCTGCCCGGCCCAGCCATCCCTCACTCCATCCCCTTCCTTGGGCCTTGTCCCGTCACGGCCACTCCAGCACGTTCTGCCGTGCCCGGGGCTCGTCCTGCTCAGCCCACGCCACAACCTGGGCTCCTGTTCGGCCGACCCCATCCCGGCCCGTGGGATTTATTTGGGCTCGGACACGACACCGGAGCGCGCGCGGGCCCCCCCTCGGGGGAGCGCGCGCGGGGCCCCCCCTCGGGGGAGCGCGCGCGGGGCCCCCCTCGGGGGAGCGCGCGCGGGGCCCCCCCTCGGGGGAGCGCGCGCGGGGCCCCCCTCGGGGGGAGCGCGCGCGGGGCCCCCCCTCGGGGGAGCGCGCGCGGGGCCCCCCTCGGGGGGAGCGCGCGCGGGGCCAGGCGGGAAAAGGCGCCAAAAAGCCACGTGCGCTCCCCCGAGGTGGGAAAAGGGCGACAAAGCGTCCCCCGCTCTGCGCCGCAGATTCGCCACCGAGAGCCACCGCCCGGGGCACCAGCACCGGCACCGGGACACAGGACGAGCCCTGCGCTGGGCACTGCGGGGCCGGGACAACTCAGTCACACCCCACCCTGGGCGCAGCGAGGCGGTGCCTCCGTGCCGGTAATGGCGGGCAGGGCCGCCCCGCGCGCAGCACCCGCAGATTCGCCACGGCCCCGCTGTCACCGCCGCCGCTGTCCCGGGGAGAGCTCCAGGGGCAGCCCCGGCCCCTCGGGGGGCTCCGAGGGCGGTGGGATTACCCCAGCGGGGCGGGCTGTGCGGGGCGGGCGCGGCGGGCGCGGTGCCGAAAGTGCGGGGCGGGTGCGCAGGCGCGGCCCGGCCCGGCCCCGGCGGAACAAAGGCGAGCGCGGCCGCGGTGGGCGGTGAGTCCGGGCCGGGCCTGCCGGGCTGCGGGAGGGCCCTGCGGGGGCTGAGGGGCGCGGGAGGGCCCTCCCGGGGTGCGGGGGTTGCGGGAGGATCGCCTTGAGCCGTGGGGGCCGAGGGGCCGGGCCCCCCAGTCCCGGGCCGGGCCCCGAGGGGGCTGCGGCGGCCGCGGCCTCACCTGGAGGCGAAGGCAAACCCTGTGCGTTGTTCCAGCGCTTTTGTTTGCGCTCCGCGGTGAAGCCTCGCTGGTAAAAGGTTAAACGCTGCCTGTGAGGCCGCAGCTGCCGGGCTTGGTGGTTGGTTGTGTGCCCTGTAAAGCAGATACATAATTTGGTCGTCTGTACATTAATACCTGATTTCTGAAAGAGTCGGTGTGAAATAGTTCCCTTTATTCCTTAAGGGAAAAATATATTTACTTAACATTTTTAATATGCTGATCACCTAAGCCTACGTGTACTTGCACAGCTATTTAAGGCCCGATTCTTTGGAAAGTCCATTAATCTTTCGAAGAAATAACACCCAAGGTTCTTACTCTCTTTTGTCCTTATTCCAAAGTTGGGAGAGCCTTTGGGAATCGATGGTAACAATAATCGAGGCTTCAAAGATCTGGGGGAGCAGAGGCCCAACACTCACTAGCCTGATCTTCTTTTGTCTTGCAGAAGTACAAATATAATGTCAGGTGGCTGAAAATTTGACTATCAAAATGTCAAGTAAGTTTTTTTTTTTAGATTTTTCTTCCTTTAACTTGATGAATTAGAGACCTGGTTGAGCAGAACCTGTTTGTGAGATAATCCCATTCTTCCTGGCATTAAAGGGAAAATAGGAAGTGTAGTGATTCCTGACCAAACTCTTGGCCTTGAATCGTGTTGTGGCTGATTCCTGGCAGAGTTTTTGTAGGAAATTCAGATATCTCAGCTTCTGAATCCTGTTTGACTGCGGTTTTGCTTTCCCTCCTGTAACTGCTGTGCAAATAAATGCACTTATAAATTCTCCAGCCTTCTGCCTGAGTAAAAGCCTGGGATTAGAGCAAATGGAGGGGCTTCAGTTTTTCTTTCTTTTCTTACTCTTATGTTGCTTTTCACTCTTCAGTGACAAAATGCAGAGTCTTTCAAAGTAAAATTTCTGTCTTGTTTTTGTAAATTGCTTTAAAAATGTTGGCCACCTTATAAAGAATTTGTTCAGATTTTCAAGAAAAAAAATGTGCTTACATTTCTATCTTAACAGAAAGGCCATCCTATGCCCCACCTCCCACCCCAGCTCCTGCAACCGTAAGTATAGTGATTTTTCTCATTAACACAGAGCCTTTAGTAACTTCCCAGAGCAATAATTATGGAGTTACCTCCCTGTGTTGGAAACACAACACTAATTAATGTGATATGAATTGTGTTAATTAATCTCATTCTTTTTTTTAAGCACTTTGTGAAAGAGAAGCTGAATAAACTTTATTTCATTTTTGAGGGTGGCTCTTGCAGTCAGTGAATTTTCTGTGAGCTGTCACTTGTCTGGAATGATTCACAGGGGGTTGCAGCAGTACTGGAGTAATTAAGAAACAACTGATATATTTAATTCTAAAACTTCCCACTGAGCCTGTGCCCAAATCATGGGCAGACAGAGCATATTTTTTATGTTTTACTGAACTGCATTGCAGTGGAATATGGAAAACCCTCTTATATTGGGTCAGAATAATGGAACACTCCTGATGCCAGCCTTGCATGCCTTGAAATCCCTGGTATTTTGAGTCTAGGGCATGGGAAATATTTTACTTTCTAGGAAATTGGTGTGGAATGACACTGAGGAAAACATGAATGGGAGCTTTGAATCCTGCCCAGTGACATTCCTGGGTGTGCAGAGGTGCTGCAGTCCCAGTGGGCAGGGAACTGTCTGAAAGCAAATGCTCCTCTTTGGTCACACTTCTGAATAGTTGGGATTTTGTGATAAATCCTTTATACAGAAGAGTGAGCAAATATGCTATAGTGAATTTTTTTTAACCAAAGAAAATTGGAAAACTGTTCCCCAAAGGTGTGTCCCTGATCTCTGCAGGATGGAATTTAGATGGAATGTGATCCTTGAGATTGGTTGTGCCATACTTTGCAAGTAAAGAGGCTTGAAAACGATAAAATGCATAAATACAAGCTATGTTTTCATAAGTTTACATAAATAAAACTTGATTTGCATAGTTTGTTCAGAGTTTTCATTTTGCACACAGTGAAACAGGTCTGTGCCAGAGTTCCAGGAACATGATGGATCCCCTCAGAGCCCTGGATTCCTGCACACACACGTGATCCTTTGGGATGTAACATGGACACAGATGTGAAATGTTCTTGGGTCTGTGGTGCAGCCCTTCAGAAGGGTCAGAACTGCAGCCAGGGACGTGCATTGCGTGTCTAAGGAGCTTCTTCTCTTGTATTTATATTGTATTTTACACCCTCCTTCAGGTGGTGGTCTGTGCAAGTCACAAAGTAGCCAAATAACCTCCTTTGTTCTTCCACAGCCAGTTCCAGGTGCTACAACAGTGAGCAAAGTCCCAGCAGTTCTGTAACTGCAGGACTGTAGCTGAAATAAAGTCTCCATGTGTTGCAAGGTAGTTCCCTGGTAACATTTAAATCCTGTCTTGCAGAAATAAAGAATTAAGCAGACGGAGATTACAATTGTCACCTGGTTTTATTGAAGAGGTGTAGTTCAACATATTCAAAACCTGTTGTTATGGTAATACAAAAAACTACAGTAAAATGGTGTCTTATGAAGTAGTGAGTGTGGATGTCATGAGCCCAGGCATAGAGATGAGCATGTCAGCTGCTGTGGCTGAGCTGAAAAGCTTGGGAATAAAATCTCTGTTGAAGGCTGACTGTTAAAGGATCATTCTCCTCACACTTGTATGTTTAGAAATAAACTGCAGTGTGTCTGCATTTCCCTGATACCATCACAGTTCAGTTCATAGGGCACTTGTGTTCAGTGTCTGTGGCACACTTTGGTTCTTGGAGTCCTGAACCAATCTGTAAAATTTTTATAACTGGTCTAGAACAGGTCAGTGAATCCCTGTGCAAAACTGCAGGAATGTTTATTAGGGCTATTGGAGAGAGGGACACTGTGGGGATGGCACTTAAATGTCTAGAAACACTCCAGGCTCTCATGAATTCTAATGGAATGATAGGACCACCACAGTCAGGACTTAATCACAGTTACTGTTAAATAGCTGATCCATTCTTTCCAGCAAAATTTGCCTGGGAAGTGGGGGATAAAGGAAAAAGCAAAGATTTATGTGAGGAGGGGAATACAGAGAACCCAGTGCCACTTGAGTGTCTGTAGATAAGTGAGAAGGGAACGTGAAGAACTCTTATTTTTCTCTACATGACTGAGGTGAGAACAAATTGATCACTTCATGGATGAATGATGTATTGATTATCTTCTGATTCATCTTGGATTGGGTGGTCTGTTCAGACTAGTGTGTAGTTTCTAACCTGTAGATCTTATTGCAGATTTAGAGTTCCTCAGTCCTGTGACCAAGGGATGTCCCTTGGAATTGTCTTCAGCCACTGGTGGTGGTGCAGAGATGGTGCTTTGAGATATTTCCTCCCCCCCACCTGTTTGTTGGGAAGGCAGAATGCTGGGAAGAAAATCAGGCAGGGATTTTCATTGGTGTAAATGTGGGTACTGTGGATTTCTGCCCCATCACTGAGTGCTGTGACCTTCACCCTTTGGATATAAGAGTCTTCTGAGTTCCCTGGTGGCTTATGTTGGAAAATTTTGTTAGCAATGAGCTGGATTTACAGAATACTTGTTTAAACAAGTTACACAGTTAATAGAAATAAAATCACCAACTTCAGACAGAAATTTGTAGTGACACATTTGCTTAAAAGTCCTGTTTCCTTACTAG
This sequence comes from Pithys albifrons albifrons, assembly GCF_047495875.1. Classification (NCBI taxonomy): domain Eukaryota; kingdom Metazoa; phylum Chordata; class Aves; order Passeriformes; family Thamnophilidae; genus Pithys; species Pithys albifrons. Next base: position 935,850 of record NC_092482.1, read on the forward strand.
GTTTATCCTGGAGTAAGTTGTGCGTGTTGGGAAGACACCAACTGCTACACCTCATTGCTTGTTTGAATTCTGGTTGCTTTTGCATGCCATATTGCAGTTCATTTTCATTTCTGTGTTCTCCTCGTTTGAGCTCATTTCTCATTCGTGTTTTTGTCTCATTTGTTTCCATCAGCAAATGCCCAGCACCCCAGGGTTTGTGGGATACAATCCATACAGCCATCTGGCCTACAACAACTACAGGCTGGGAGGGAACCCGGGCACCAACAGCCGGGTCACGGTAGGAGAATCAACTATTACATCCTCCAGCAAACACCAGGAGCTGACCAGAAATGGCTTTAGGGTTAGGTTCTTTGGAGTCTTGGCTGCTGCCACTTCTTTATTAAAAAAACCCAAACTTACTTCTGATTCTTATTCCTCACCCTCCTCCCCTTCCCCTTCACTCTGGAACCTCTTGCAGGAAAATGGGCTTCTACTCAGCAGGGAAAACTGGTAATGGTTTATGATGCAAAACTCCAAAAAGACAGACTTTGTGGTCTTCAGTGACCACTGCATGTGTAGAGAAAAGAGCTGTGGCTGGGTATAAATTGTTGGAGGGAGGGAACTGCTCGTTTTGCTGAGGTTCATTGGCGCAAAAATAAGGAAGAACATTTTGCAAACTGGAGATCATTGATAGTTGTTGCATCATCCTGTTGTGCCATATGAGAGGTGCAAGCCTTTATTTTTCTTTCCAGGCTTAGTCTGGTAATAACTGCACAGTCCCAAGTTCAGTCATTATTTTTTCAACGAAAGTGTGATGATAATAAAATAGAATCCTTTCAGCTCTTATATATGTCAGTGTGTGGGAAATGGATGTTACATTCATTTTTCATGGAGTAACCACAGTGAGATGGAGGCAAGTGATGAGGCAGGTGACAGCTTCTGTCAAACACAGATCAAGTCCTGAGCCCTGGATGCAGTTAGGAAAGAAAAACAGACTGGAGAAATTAACATTTTCATAACAACAGAAATTGAGTAAATCCCTGGTATTTTCTTTAATATATCACAACTTTAAGGTTTTTTCATATAAAACTTTGTACCTCAAACCATCTGATGAGTCTGGAATGCAATACAAAGATTTCTCAAGGACCAAATACACGGTGCTTTTAATGAAGTGTCCTCTTTTTATGCCTGTCATATAAACCTTCTTTCAGACTTCATATATGAAGTTCATCCTGTTTGTTAAAGCATTTACAGAAAGGACCTTCCCCTCCAAGCTGGAATTGACTGAAGGGATGCTATTTCCTTATACAAGAATAAGTCAGGTTTTGTCTGAGAACTTCCATTGTTTCTGTATGTCACAAACATACACAGCCTGCTCTGCCATGCATATCCCAGTATATGGATGGTGTCTGTAAATCCCTCTTAATTTAAAAGCATTGAACAGTTTCCGTTAATGTTTTTCCAACCCATCTGTATGTGTATCTGTGTATACATTTTGGTAATGCATATACCTCATGCACATTACTTATACACAGTTCTGTATGCATTGTTCATAGAGCTCCATAAATTCAGCAATTCAAGATATTATCAGGAGTTAAAATTTGAAAACTGAATGTTGAAGCTGGGCCCATACACACAAGTATTGATCGTGGGCCACAGTCCTGAAAGATCTTGAACCTTTATATTGTTATCTAAATTATCCCACCTAATATAACAGAACTCCTGGCATGTGGAAGTGCTGGAAGAGTAGAGGGTTACAGAGCTTGCAGTTGACAGGGCTGTGATGTCACTGCACTGTTGTAGGAGGAGACCCTGTTTGGGTGTTCTGTGGGTTGAGGGGACACGAGGTGAGGCAGCAGTTGGTGCTCAGTGTCCTTCAGTGTCACGCCAGCAGTGCCTGACAGCGTCAGAGCCAAGGGAAGATGGAGCACAGGGGCATGTTGCAGGCTAATTGGGACAATTAATTACAGCTTGGCTACAAATAGACACACATTTACAGCTCAGCTGCATAGAGTTGTTTTCTTTTTATAATGGGCCTTTTAATTGGCTCCAAATTACCATTGACAAATTTTGCAGGCAAATAATTGCTAAAATTATTTGATATGTCTCTAAGTTAATCCTTTTTAAACTTGCTGCATATCTTTTTTCACCTGTACAGTAGCCACATTAAATTTATCAAAACAGGTAAAATAAATTGTCAGAAGTGAGAAAAACCAGCCAGCTGGGATTGGTGTCTCCATGTGCACTCCTAAGCTGTGTAGTTCAGTTTTAAGAACATGGAGCCCTTCTGAGGATTTCTCTAGTTACAGAGAAAAGGGCAAACTTACACTGGAAGTTACTGCTGTGAGGCCCAGCTGTAGTTAGTGGCTGTCTCAGGCTGGGTAATGCTTTTGGTGATGGTGTTTGCTTCTCCTGTGGGGTGTGTGAGTGCACAAGAGCGAGTGTTTTCCAAAACTGGAGTGTGTCAAGGCTGTCCAGCCATCCCATTAACGAATGGATTTATCCGGTTCTTTTATAGGCTTCCTCTGGTATTACCATTCCCAAGCCCCCCAAACCCCCAGACAAGCCCCTGATGCCCTACATGCGGTACAGCCGGAAGGTGGGTATTACAGTGTCCGTCAGTAATAAAGTCAGTGTTCGTTTGTGCTAACGATTAATTGCTATGATCTTAGTTTCAGCTTCTAAACGTTGACTCCTAACAGCCTGCGCTCTCTTAAGGGGATGCAAAGTCCAGAGTCTGCCCTGCAGAACAAAGGCAGCAGTAGTCTGGTCACACAGTTGCCAATTTCTGGGGGGAAAATTGCTAAAATGCTAATTCCTACCACTGTCTGCTGACAAGGATCCACCCCGCCACATTCAGAAGTTCCTGTGACTTACTGACAGAACTTTTTTATATAAAGGAAGTATTCCTTGCGTTTTCTGGGCTTGGTGCAGTGCTGTAGCTGGACTGAAGAGTAGCAATGAGTGGACTTTGCATGTTCTCCTTCACCACCCTAGCCCGTGGCAACGTTGGCTTCGCTATTCTGTGAACTGTGTGACAGAAAGTAGGAGAGAGACTCTTGTGGAGTCTGGAGTCTGATGGGGCATGGGGAGGGCATGGCAGCCTGGCTGAAGCAGGTGAGCCAGAAGGCATTTCTTCCACTTCTGGTAAAGTATCTTTACCAGCCTGTCTGTCTTAGGCCAAAAAACATCAACACAAAAAAAAAAAAAAAAGTCAAGTGGTGCAGCAAGAAATTACACTGGCAGCTCTCCTTTTTTTTTTCCCTGTAAAGTTAGAAACCTTTTTGGTGGAGTCAGAACTTGTTGGAACTCAGATTGATCAGCAAGACTGAAATATTGTGAAATGTTACATTCTGATCTGAAAAGCTCAGTCTCTTTGTCATAATCTACTGCTGGATGTGTTTACTCAGTAGCAATTTTTTCCCCGAGATGCAGCGATGTGCATTTAAGAAGAGAATTGAGAGGGTTAAAGGCAATATTCCCATGAGACCAAAGCCACTCAGCAATTGCCTGGTTCAGTAGCTGGCTTCCTACTGACTTCCTGCCCCAGAAAATAATCCAGATAGTTTAGCCAGACTCATTCCTAACTTAATCCTGTTTTTCATGGTGATTCCAGAAAGAACACTGAGATGACAATATAAAATGTTTAATTTGGAAGTATTTAGATATCATTAGTAAAGCTCCAGCTGTTTCTGTTAAGGTCTGGGACCAAGTGAAGGCGTCCAATCCTGATTTGAAGTTATGGGAAATTGGCAAGATTATTGGAGGAATGTGGCGAGATCTCACTGATGAAGAGAAGCAAGAGTATTTGAATGAATATGAAGCTGAAAAGGTAAATGGAAGAAATCTGGGATGTTTATTACAGCTGATTCTTCTAGGAACTGGTCTGAGAAGAAAAATTCATCTTCCCCATGCAGGGGTGTTTGAGGCATTCACGAGAGCCCTGTATGTAACTTAAGTGGAAGTTTGTCCTGACACATCTCTTAGATTTTTTTTTAATAACTGTGCATCAACTGTGACTGGTCAGTTTTTAGACCTAATTCAAAATGAAGTATTTATAATTGAGTGTCGATTTTAACTGTTTAATGAATGGATTTGATTATACTACATCAGTATTGAAAAGATTGTCTCAACACCAAAATCCTCTTTCAAAACTGGTGCTCTGCAACTACTGCTGTTGTCATGAACGTGTTCATAAGAGACTTCCAGTCACGTGGGGTTTGGTTTTCCTGGTGTAACCTGGTGGAACTCCACACTGTGGCATTAGTGTCTTGTTTCTTAATAGAAAATGCTACCACTTGTAGGATTTTCCTGTGCTTTTGTTTTGGTTTTATATTGATCTTAATGACAAGAGATGAGAGCTACTGGTGTCTGGGTTGGTAAGTGTTGAGCACCTGTACAAGACTGTTCTTGTGATTCTCAGGTACAAAGGGAGAACTGTCCAGCTGATGTGTTGTGTTTACACCTGGCAGGCACCTGAGGCTGTGGATACCTGGTCAAATCTCAGCTGGTTCTATTCCAAGGCAATAGAGAAGTACTGCAAACTGGGTGCTCTTAGCTGGTAACCTTGGTAACCATGTTTAGATTGTAAGCTCCTTGGGGCAGGGGCCAGCTGGTTTCTATTTGTGCAGTGCCCAGGCAGGAGGATTCTGGTCCTGATCATAAAGCAAACAAGATTTTTAGGTACCTTTAACAATATTGTAGATATCTCATTTTTTATTGGAAATACCTCAAATCACTATAAAAAATCTTAGAAGTGAGACAAAAGAAAGCAATTCAAAGGGAAAAGGTATTTCAAAGAAGGTGAAGATAGTACTGCCATCCTGCTGCAGGAGGAGACAGGAGTCTGGCTGCAGCTTTCTGTGTCATCCCAGTGCAGGGATGGGGCAAAGAACGGACAAACCGTAAGTGATTTTGCAAACTGGTTCATGACATACTGGAATAAGGAAAGAGAAGAAATCAGAGTCACAGATCTAGTTAGAACTCCAGAGAATTACTGAGATTATCTTATGTTTGCTAATTTTGTCTTAACCAGAGGTTGGTGACAAATGCCTTGCTCTGAGGTGTTTTGAGTTTGAAATCTCAGAAAGCAAAGCTATGGTAAGACTTTCAGGTTGTAAAACTGAAGTGGACCTGAAAGCCCAGCTGTGTTTTTAAAACATGAACGACTATGGAAGAAGTTCTAACTTGTAAAACAGAAAGGCTGAGAGGATCTGGTCCCTGGTGTCTCAGCTGAGAACAGCTCTGTGTGACTGCAGAGTGAGTCGCACAGGGCTCGGTTGTGTCGAGGTGGGAGTCGCCCCGTGGTGCGATCAAACCGTGTTGGTCACGTTTCAGATCGAGTACAACGAGTCCATGAAGGCCTACCACAACTCCCCTGCCTACCTGGCCTACATCAACGCCAAGAGCCGCGCCGAGGCCGCGCTGGAGGAGGAGAGCCGGCAGAGACAGTCGCGCATGGAGAAGGGGGAGCCCTACATGAGCATCCAGCCCGCCGAGGACCCCGATGGTAAGGGAGCAGGGCCTGTGTGCACCCCAGTGGGACAGTCCTGTTCCAGCACCAGCACAGAGATACAGCAAACCACCCCTGCACACTGCACAACACTTAACGTGGCTGCATTTCTCATCTGGTGCCTTCGGTACTGATTTCTTTATCCCATTTTACTCCGTTCGACTGACTTTGTTCCCAAACATAAGGTGGCACTGGTGGCAGAAGTTAAGCCAACCCTTCTTAATTAAGTGTGAAGTAATGCTTACAGTTCAAACCAAATCAGTCTCTTCCGGCTTTAGCACATGCATTAGAAAAGGCTTAGATGCCTGATTTAATCCAGCTTGGGTGGAATGTTGTGCTTTATTATCAGAAGCACATAAATCTGACAGGCAGAGTTCTGCTGCGATTAAGAGCACCTGAACTTCAATGTGCTCAACAACTGTCGTTTGAGATTGTTGAGGGAGTGAGGTGCCCTTGCTGCTGACAAGTTGATGAGAAAATTCTGAAAGTTTATTTGACTGCAAGGAAATGCACCCCACCCAGTGGGAAAAGTCAGCCTCACACACCTCATGGCTGCTTTTAAATTCATCACCTAAAACTTGTTGAAACCTGAGGGTGAAAAATGTGCTCAGTTACACCCTTTTTTTTTCCTTCCCCCTTGTAAAAGCACACCCCTGAGATAAAGCTCATGGCAAACAGCACTTTCCCCTGTGTGAGGTAATTGCAACATTTATGTAAATACATTTAGTGTTGGACTGGCTGGAACTTGGGGACTTGAGGTTCTGTTCTGTGCTGCCTGGGCCAGGTGAAGTCCAACAGAAACAGCCATTGTCTCTTTCTGCTTTGTTTAATCAGATACCTCAGTGAGAAACTGAACAAAAAACTTCAAAATAAAGGAGACAGAACCTTTGATTTGACTGGTTCTCTTCTCTGGTGGCATCTCCCAGCATAATGTTAGGCTGCTTCTTAAAATCTCTGTGAGTAGTTGGAGTGTCATCTCCATTAGAAAGATTTGATGAAAATTAATTCAACTTTTGAGCTTTTCTGCATGACATTGTTCTGGGAGATAATTCATAGTTGTTGCTGAACTCAGTTCTCTTTAGAGAAATGCATTTACTAATAAACAGATAGAACAGAATACTAATAACCAGAGTAAATAAATAGAATACTCAGTACATTCCTATCAGTTTTTTAGTGATGAGTAAACATACATCACTTCTTCATGCTTTCAGTCCTCAGGATTTCAAAAAAAAAAGTAGTTTTGATCTGTGCTGCAAAGGTTATTTATAGAGCAGTCACTGTCCTGCTGGCATTTTGCTCTGGTGACATGATTTATCAGGGATAGTTCTTTTATTCTGTGCATTGATGGTCCCTCTTACCGTGGAAACATGGAAAGCAAGGCAGTCAATAACTAGGTCAGCCCAATTTCAGCTGTGGGAGATGCTGTGAGAGCTGTGCCACATGAATGCTGCCCTGGCCTCACTCTCTCAGTTTCCTGATCCCTGGTGCTCTGTGTGTGTTCTGTGACCTTTGTGGCGTGGCAGCACCTGGTGCTGGGGGCCGTGCTGTGGCTTTAAGGAGCAGTGCTGTGGGTGTGGTGCCCTGGCCCGGGTGCTGCCATGGGGCTAAGGCAGTGCTGTGGCCCCGGTGTTGCAGATTACGACGATGGGTTCTCCATGAAGCACACGGCCACGGCGCGCTTCCAGCGCAACCACCGGCTCATCAGCGAGATCCTCAGCGAGAGCGTCGTGCCCGACGTGCGCTCCGTGGTCACCACCGCCAGGATGCAAGTCCTGAAGCGCCAGGTTCAGTCCTTGATGGTTCACCAGGTAAAGAGAAAGGATGTGGATGCAGCTAAAATGTGATGGTGTTGGGCTGGTCTCCAAGTCTCGGGTCATTCCATCACTTGCATGACTGTTCTTCCTGGGTGTGATGGTCTGTGCACTCCAAGAGCTAATCCCTGGGTTTACTTGGGAGCTGCAGGATGTGAGACTTCACCACATGTGCTGCTCTGTTACTGAGGGTCCTGTTAAACTGTATTTTGTTCTAAGGGTATCCTACATATTAATTCCGTATCTTTTCATTATTACATACAGCCCTCTATATTACAGTGTAAGTCTGCTGGGTGATAGGTGGGGTTGTGATTTCAGGTACCTGACAACTTTGTTTGTAGATATTCCCTATTGCAACATTCTTAACTGAAAGTTAAATTCATACAAGGAAATCTGCACAAGGTCACACCTGCAGGGTTCACCCAGCTTTGACTGGGACATGCCTGTGTTTTCAAAACACTCATGTTACCAAAAGAACCCTGTCCATGGTCATTGTGCATGTGGGTGAAGAGAGACCAGAATTACATAGAGATGTGTTGGGATTTTTTTAATTAACAGAAGATTTGGGGGGTGGAGGGAGTGGTTTCCCTTCTTTCCTTTGAGTTGTGGTCTTTCCATGTTACGAGAACATAATTGATGTGGAGGTGTCTGTACCCCTGGGCTGTGTATATCCAGACCTGTAGGCACCTGAGGGGTGCAGAATAGGAAAGGAAACATGCAGATTTGGTGCTGGAAGCTTCACCTCAGGTACACACTGTGTTTCATTTACAATATGCCTGAACTGCTGCACAGACCCATTTACTGCTCATACTTTGCAGGATAAACTTCTGAGCTGTTGGCTATCAGATCAAGGCAGGCAGAAGGATGTTTATGTATTAGAGCAGTATTTAAAAATAAACCCATACAAGTATTTTTGTGCATGGCTGTAGCTTTGCCCAGTTCTCAGGTGGCTGCACAATGATGTTCTTGCCATTTGTTTCACTTCCAGCGCAAACTCGAAGCTGAGCTGCTGCAAATTGAGGAGCGTCACCAGGAAAAGAAGAGGAAGTTTCTGGAAAGCACAGAGTCCTTCAACAATGAGCTCAAAAGGGTACGATTCATTCTTCTAAACTTACTCTGAGGAAGCTGCTGGTTCCACACTGGTACAAGTGCGTCAGTTCTGTGTTCATTTCTGTGCCATTGCCCAGCTGCTGGGGCCGTGCCCTGGTGTGGGTGTCACAGAGCACAGCATCATTTCCTGCTCCTTCAGTGACCTGTAGTGGTGACATTGGGCCAGTACAGTTTAGAGTTCCTCCAGGCTGGACTGGGTCAGTTCACTCAGAGCAGCTGGAGGAAGATGCCCTAAAGCCACTGTGAGGACACACTCTTCTCCTTGGCTGTGTTCAGATAACAAGCTTTAGGTTGTTTACTTATCCCCTCCCCCTTTATTTTTGTTAATATGCCTGTATCTCCCTAATGACTCAAGATTTTCATGTAAATTTTGTCAAGTCAAAATTACGTTGCACGCAGAAATACTGAACTCATCATTGGGGTTTACACAAGTTTTGTTTTTCAGTCTGAGGTAGTAAAAGCTTTCCTTTTCATTTTAATTTCTAGTTATGCAGCTTGAAGGTGGAAGTGGATATGGAAAAAATTGCAGCTGAAATTGCTCAAGCTGAGGAACAGGCTCGCAAGAGGCAGGAGGAAAGGGAAAAGGAAGCAGCTGAGCAAGCAGAGCGCAGTCAGAACAGCCTGGCAGCTGAGGAGGAGCAGGCAGCCAGCAAGGGGGAGGAGAAGAAGGAAGAGGAGAGCACCCCAATGGAGACAGGTAACTGCACCTGAACATCCAGGGATCTCAGAGGGTCCCTGAGGAGGCTCAGCTTAGCCAGGAGAACACTTCACTGCATCGTGCTGAACACAGGCATTTGATTTCTTACTAAATCACTCATTTTTAAGAGGGGAGAGGATAAGAACCCACAAAGCCCCTTGCCATGTTTTGTGTGTGATGTACCCAAGGGAAAAAATGCTTTCTAAACCTAAGTTAGACATTGGTTAACTGGGAGCAACTGGGAGTGTTTCCTTGTCCCAGTGTCAGTGACTAGCAAGGAGGCTGGAACAGCTGCTGGATTCAGGGGACTGAGTGGCTGGGACCTCAGTGAGCCACTGCTGCAACAGCAGGAGCATAAGGAAAGGGGACCAAGGAGTTTGAATTCCAGTGCTTCTGCTTTAACAAGGCACATGGCTTTCTGGTGGCTGGAATTCTGAGGTCAGGTAGCTGTGGGTGACATCAGGGTGCTGTGGCAGGACCACATGCATCTCCATCACCAGAAGTCCCTGAGCTGTGCCTGTCACTGCACATTCTGTGACAGAAATAACTGCTGCTGTTTCTTCCAAAATCCAACTGTATAACCTCAATAAATGTACGGCCCGTGAGTGACACTGAGAAATATGTTATTGCAGAGGAGTCCCACCCGGAAGAGAGCACAGAGAACCAGCAGAACGGTGAAGAGGGAACCTCCACCCCTGAGGACAAGGAGAGTGGGCAGGAAGGGGTGGACAGCACGGCCGAGGAGGGGACCAGTGACAGCAACACAGGCTCGGAGAGCAACAGTGCGACAGTGGAGGAGCCTCCTGCAGACCCCACGGCCGAGGAGGGCGACAAGAAGGAGTAGACACTGGCTCAGCTCAGGTGTCTGCAATGACGTACTGTTTGGTTTCAGAACGTGCTCCGCGGCTGTTGTACCTTCCCTGCCTCTGTCACTTGTCTCCAAAGGGTCCCGGGGGTTACTGGCACGTCAGGTTATCAGTGTAGTGATGTGAGGGGGCCCTCAGAGGCACAGCTGTCCTGCAGCAGGCAGAAAAGGAACCTCATGTGTCCAAACACGGCTGTTACGGTGTGGAGAGGGGTTTATATCACTTTGAATTCTTCCCTAGAAAGACACATTTGGTTTTGGTTATAAATGAGAAAATCAGGCCACCTCTCTCCTCTGGTTCCACGGCCACAGTGACTGGCAGTTTTTCCAAAGGCCCTTCCTGTTGCTGTGTGGCAGCAGTGAGGTGCAGGTGTGTCTCACCTGTGCTGCAGCCCTGCCTTGTCTGCATGAGGCCTGCTCCTGGCAATGGCACTGGCTCTCTGGAGAGGCTGGAATGCAACTGAGGCATTTAAAGTTCCAAAGAACTCTCTAGTCTCGCAGTAAAATGACACATCTTGAGGGATTTTTTCTGTGATGCAGGATTCCTTTCAACAAGCCTTTGCTTTTCTTTACTGGTTACTCCTTTATTTGCTACCAAGAGACCCTGGTGTGGCCTCAGCCAGAGCCCTGGCACAGTACAGAGCAGGAGAGCGTTTAAACAGGCACATGTTCTCTGAGCAGACAGTCACTGATACGGCACAAATGGTAAAAAATAGTAGGTTTGCTTGTCATGAGCTTTCAGAACCTCTGGGCACTACAAGAACACAGTTTGCCCTATATAAGCAAAAGCCCTAAAAAATGAAAAAAAAACCTTAATTGCAACAACAGCCACAGGCAACTTCTTGACTTTACAACTGAGAGAACACGTGATGCTTCAGTGAATCGATGTGTTTTTACAGACTAGTTGGTCTGTGAGATGTTTTTTAAACCCTTTTGGTCTTTTTTTTAAATGGTCTAAAAAAATAAAATTCAACATGTTTGGTTTTTTTAAACTCACAGTGGTCTGTTCTTGTCTTTTAAGGTAATGCCAGTGTTTGGTTCAGAGCTTTCATCAGCTGTTCTCCATCTCAGGCCAGAAGAGAATAAACACCTGGGATTTGATTTGTAACATGATAGGAGCAGCTGCCTGGACTGGGGGCCGACCCCCACAGGGCTCAGGTGAGACTGCACACCTGAGGTGCTGCAAACCCCTGTGGTGCAACAGCTTTTATCTGCAGCAGCCCTGGGTTCTGCTGGCTGGGGGTGCTTTTCATCTGCTCCAAATTCCCAAGGTGTATGTAAATAAGTAATTATTGGCAAAGACGGGTGTGTGCAGCTCAGGGTGTGTACCTGGGGGAGTGGAGTAGGTCTCGTCTTCACGGGTGAAATAACTTCCCCAAGCACATGAGAACCTGAAGGAATGCCCGTGGGCAGTGCTGGAGCACTGACCAGCCCTGTGGTGCCTGGCAGAGTGACCATGAGGGACTGGAGCATCAGGGACCTGGTGCAGGAGAGGGACTGGCCTTGGGAGAAGCCCAGCTCCTTTGCTGTGCTCCTGCACCAGCCCTTCCTCAGAGCAGCCACCTGGAGCTCCTGATGGGCCCTGTGCCCACCTGCAGGTCCTCAGCAGGGCCAGGAACCCCCAGGAGGAAGAGCCCTCGTGCTTTGCTGCTGGGCTCACTGGAGGAGCTGTGTCTTGGGTGCCCTGTGGCAGGGGGTGGGTGCGGGCTGGACATCTGGGGTGCAGCTGTGCCACACAGGGTGCTGAGAGCTGGCACATCCTTCACACCCGGGGGCACTGAGAGGGAAGCGAAGAGGCAGATCCAAAATCTTGCATCACAGGAGGGAGTTGTTTTCTTCAGCTTGTTTTTGAGAAAAACCAGGGGCTTCTGAGTCCAACTTGGGTGTTGTGACCTCTGACATCACCGCGGTGCTGCTGCTCGTTTGTTCCGCGGGCAAAGGTTCTGGTCTGTGGTGGGCCATTCTCAGAAATATGCTTTTGTCTCACCACAAATGTTATTGCCAGGCCTGGGTTAAAAAAAGAACTGTTCTTAAAGGGGGTTGGAGTTTTGGGTTTTTTGCCTTAATGTAATAATTGGATTTTATCACCCCAAAAAGCTTCTGACCTACAAAGCTGGAATACAGCAAGGGGTACATAGCACGAAGCAGGTCCCAAAGGGTAAACATGGAAAGAGATTTGGATGTTGAAATATGAACCAGGCACCTTGTGAGGTTGTTCAGAAGGGACTCACCAGGCAAAGTTAACCCAGATCCTGGGCCTCCAGGAGCTTTGTGCACCCCAATCCCTTCCAAACCCCTCACCTACATGTGAGGCTGAGCTTGGCTTCCCAGGAAAGAAACTTTTGTCTCATGTTTGTTCAGCAGCTGAACTTTCAGAGGAGAAAAAAAGGCTTCTGGAGAAACAAGGGTTTAAAAAGAAAGGTAGAAAATCACTCATGTATCACCTGGGCAAGTCTTGCCAAGCTCCTCTGCCTGGAGCCAAATGAGCTGCAGACGCTGCTTACAGAGAGGATTATGCTGGTGACAGAAAGAAATAAAACAGATTAAGGGAGCTTTACAGGGATAGAATATCAAAGCCAGCCGGAACACCAGCACAGAGGGGTGGCTGGAGCAGCTCGTGTGTCAGAATCAGCCCATTCAGGGTGTTCTGGGGCAGCTCAGGGCAGGAGCAGAGACACCTCATCACCCCACCCTGGGGGCTCAGGGAGCAGGTCCAGAGCCTCTGAGAGGGGGGAGATGTGGATGGAGAGCATGTGGGGAGCAGGGTTGGACCTCCACTCTGCTCAGGTCTTGCCAAGGTTCCACCTCTATCCCAGGATGTTTTCCCATTTCCCACCAGCTCCAAGTGCAGCCTCTGTGCCTGCCCTGTCCAGGGAGCCTGGGATGGTTTATTTCTCCTTTTCTTCCCCCAGATTTTGTCCTTAACCCCCAGACAGGCAAGTTTTGCTGTTTATCTTTTTTTAAAGCTATTTTTAGCTTCAATTTATCAAAAGCCACTCAAAGTAAATGTCCCACTGGCCAGCAATCCAACCCCTCGTGCTGCCACTGCCACTTAACCAGCACTGTCCTTGTCCCCGTGCTGACCTCCCTTCATCTCTTAACTGACAAGTGTTCCCAGCAATCCCAACTGCTGGAATATTGAGGAAAAACACCCCTCACAGCCCACTGGAGGTGGAATTGGTGCAGTGTGTTTGCTGGGAGGGGTGTGTGAGCTGGAGCAGCAGCTGCCACCAGGAGTCCCCATTAACCTGCCCAGAGAGGGAACGCACAGTCCTGCCCGCAGTCGTAAACTGTGAGTAGCTCTTACTCTTTCCTTGTACAGAATCCTCGGTGCCAGCCAGGACCAAGAGTGGTTGTGGCAGCACATCCATCTTCTGTGGGACTGCTCAGGGCTTGAAACAACACAGCTCTCCCAGGTGTGAGTTCAGCTGCCCCCACCCTGCCAGCTGCTGGTTGTAGCAGGTCATGGTGTGATGCTCATGGGTTGCTCACCTGCAGCAGCCCTGGGCTCTCCAGGCACCTGGACACAAACCTGGGGGTGCTGTGCTGAACAACTGGGGGTTCAGTCACATGAGGCAGACAGAGGGGCTGGAATTCCATGTTTTTCCAGACAGGCACCCAGCGAGTCCCGGTTTAATCCTGGACCATGGCAGCCAGGACTGTTTGTGCCTGCCTGGAGCTGCAACACCTGGTCAGGACTTGGAATGCTCCATCCAGGGCTTGGATCCCTGGGTTTGAAAGCCCCCCTGTGTTTGCAGAGTGTTCCTGACAGTGACTGGCAAACCTCTCCCTGTGGGACCAGGCACTGGGCTCTAAGCCTGGATCCTGCTTCAGGCCTCTCACTGTTTGTACTCTCAGTTCCTTTCTTTCACTCTGACGTTTCTTTTTCCCCGACCTTCGAGGGGTTTTTTGAAGTGGTTTTGCACATATCAGGCTGATGCCTTATTTTTTTGTAAGTCATCACGTACAGCTTCACTTGTAACTTCCAGAAGTCTGTAATTTCTGTCAACAACCAGTTTCAATTTGCTTTGTTCACTCAATTCTGTTAAAAAGGCAAGAAAAAACCATTTTAGTTCTGGCACCAGTTTCAGGGTGGGGGAAGCCAAACAAGAAACAGAGACAGTAACAACAACAGATTTTTTTATTATTATTACTCTTTTTTAACCCCAGGGATGAGAAATTCCATTATCTGTGACAAAGAGGGCTGGATGAGCTCTTTCTGGAGAAACCACTTGAGGGGATTATTCCCAGATTCTATATCCAGTTTTCTTCCAGAGACAGCAGTAGTTTTAAACATTCCATCTTTTGAGCAAGGTAACAATTCCTGGGCTCCAGGATGAGAGACCTGCTTTCATGGAATAGAAAATCATAGAATCATGGAATCATCAAGGTTGGAAAGGACCTTCAAGACCATCAAGTCCAACCTTTGACCAATCACCACCTTCTCACCCAGACCACCGAGTGCCACATCCAGTCATTCCTTGAATGGATCCAGGGATGGGGACTCCAATACCATTCCAATGCCTGACAACACTTTCTGTGAAGAAATTCCTCCTTGATGTTCATGCTTTAGTGCAGGGTAGATGCCAATTTGGTAAATCTTTTTATTAAAAAATGAACTGGAGATCAAGGCCATCACCTGGGACATGATATGGGCACAAGTGGGTGAATTCTCGGTGACACCAGGTATGCCCTTCCCTGCCATGGTGACCACTGTGGGCAGCTGCACATCCCAACAGAGCCAGTGCTGCACAGATTTCTTCCTCCCCCCAGAGGATAAGGATCTGTTAATAACCTTGTGGTGAGATCACAATCATGAGATGTTTGTCAGGGCATCCCCTACACCCGCCCGGAGAACTCTGCGGGCTGAGGAATCCCAGCTCGGTGCCCCTCTGAAGGTCAGGAATTTACTCATGATTTCACTTCTGCTATTTTTGTTTGTTGAGGAGCAATGACCTCAAACACTCCGCTGGAGAGACCCCTCTGACCTGCACCACAAACCTCTCAGAGCATCAGAGAGGGTGGTCTGTCACGGGTCCCTCGGGCTGGCACTGCTGGGCAGAGGCAGCAGCGGGGCAGACGTCAGAGTCCCTCCCTGACATCAGTACTGGGATGTGACTGGGAAGTGCAGCTGGGAAAGGTTCTCCCTGAGCTCACCAACTCTTCTGTCTGGGCACCTCCAGCTTCCTCCAGCGAAAGGGGCAAACCTTCCCATGGCTCAGAACAGGGAGGGAGCTGGAGTTTCCATCTCAATTCACCTACAGCAAAATTGGTGGGAAATACCAGAAAGTTTTGACTGCAGGACGTAAGAACATCCCATGTTGTGCTTTTCTCAGACCAAATTCCACCTCCTGAGGCAGAGCCCTGAGTTCTGCTTTCCAAGATCCCCCAGCCTGTGTGTGCTGCCCAGGGACGATCTGGAGCACTGGGATCCTTCCTGCCTCGGGATGTCCATGACGCATAGTTAGGACAAGCTGCAGGAATTCCAGTTTGACACACAGCCCATGGCTGTGAAACACAGACCTTGACTCCCTTGTGATATTCCATTGCTGAGTGAGTTGCAATTTAATGTCAGATCAGTTCAAGCTTACACAGCTCAGTTCGGTTCAAACTCAACGTTTCAATTCAAGTGGAACCAACCCAAACTGAACTGAGATCTCTCTTTCTGAGCAACTTCCTGGGGAATTTATCAGGAAATGCATCTTCGTTGAGAAGCTGATTGATGAAAGCTGCCACCCAGCTCTGGCTGTGGCCTGGGCAGCAGGTTTGAATCACTGACTTCCACTCTTCTGGCACTGGAGGGGAGCAGAGGGACCCAAGGACTGGAAATACCTGGTAACTTGATTCTTTTTCTATAGTTAATTAGCTCTGGGGTAACGAAGGGGTTCTAGAGACACTGCACTAAGGCTTTCCTGGGCACAGCTCAGGCCTGGCACTGTTGAAGTTTGGTCTGTTTGCTCACACAGGATCACGTTTCTGTGAAAAGCTGCTCATGGGGCATTCTGGTTCAGGGAATGTGTCAAAGAGATGGAATCACTAATCACGATTACTGAAATAGGCATGAAATAGGCTGAAAATATACACAATTGAATTAAGCAAAGCTTTAATAACTGTTCTGAGAACTCCCTGGGGATAAAATGTGACTGCAAAGAAGTTCAGTGTCACACACACAGAGCTAATTGTTTATTTTAAATGTTCCCATTCTTTTCAAGAAAAACAATTTGCTTCAATGGGCTCTGACAACACAGAACTTGGCATGTACCAAAACTTTGAAGGTGAAGATTGGGAGCATGTGCAGAAAACAAACTGCAAACCACCTGCCTGCATCCCCTCCTTGTCTTTGGCTTCAACTTGGGGATGGACACGGGGATGGATCACCAAGACACTGCCTGGTGCCTCTCCCTGGAGCAGAGGGGGCACAGAGCACCCCGAGGGGCCCATGCCCCTCTCTGCACACCCACTGCTCCCCGGGCAGGGCCGTGCCCACGTGCGAATCCTTCACACCCCGTTACACCCCCCGATTCTGGGTATTCTGCCTGCACCGAGGGAAGTCTTTCATCTCCATGGCGGAAGTGGTTACGAGCTGAAGCTCTCGAGGTACCTGCCTGGATACCTGGTGAGCAAAGGCAAACAGACAAGAAAGAGCTGCACACACTGAACGGCTCCTGCTGACCGAGATAAGTGCCAGGCGAGGTGCGGAGGCGCCGGCCCCGCGCGCTCAGAGCGCGCCAGGGGAAGGGAGGGTCACCTTGTGCGAGCAGGGAAAAACCCTGAGAGTCCCCAGGAACCCTGCCCTGAGCACCCCAGAATGGGCTCAGAACCACAGCAGAGGTTCTGAGAGGGAAGAACTGGGAAGGATCTTTAATAACAGCTGGGCTGGCACTGTGTCTAAGAAGGGTCTGAAACTGGATCTGAGTCTTTACACAGAACCCAGAACCATCCACAGGATCCTCAAGACTGTCCTCAGCTTCAGATACATTTAATTGGGGCTGGGATTCCATCCTGTGATGCTCTATTTTTCCACCTGGCTGCAATAACAGCACTGACACAGCATGAGAAGATGGGGAGAACACAATGCCAAAGGCAGTACTAAGTGACCCTGGCCTGAGAGGAAAGTGAGTTTGTGAGGAGCTGGAGATGTTTCTGCCTGTTAAAGGGGTCTGTTCCAAGAGTGGCCCCCCCTTAAACACCCACCAAACAAAAGCCTCTGATTTGCCTTGGGGAAAAGAATGGGATTGCCAAAGTGCAGAAGCTTTTGGGGAAGATGATGCAGATGGGAAAACAAAAATACCCAGAAGTAGAAAGAGGAGAAGTCACTGAGCAGCTGCCAATCTAGTGAGGGAGAAGGGTGAAGGGCTGCTGGCCATGTGCACTGAGACTTTTCATCCCAAACACCCTTCCCAGGATGGCTCTGGTAGACAGGATGGATCCTCCCCTTTCCCTCCAGCACTGGAGTCTGCAGGTGCTCCACAGATGAAGCAGGACCTGCTGCAGAGGGGAGGTCAGAGGGAGCCTCCCCCTCGTTCCTTCACCACAGACCATTTCTCACGTTTGGGGCAGAAGCAGAGCCCACTTCACTCCCTGAGTGTCAGTAACAGCCCTGGGTGTGTGGAACCCACTCTGGTGTGAGGCAGCACCTGAGCACCCCAAGCACCTGCCTGAGAGCGGCACCACATGGCTCTGAACACACGAGGAAGAGGAGGAGGAAGAGGAGGAGGAGAAGGAGGAGGAGGATCTACTGAATGTCAGTGACACAAGAGTGGCCCTGAGCAACTCTCAGGGGTGCAAGGAGTATAAAAGCAGAGTTCCCCAAGGAGGGGCCCTGGCAGGAGCTGGAGCCTGTGATGCTCTCACTGATGCTGTGACCAGATCCCTGCTGGAACCACACCATGGATGGGGGTGAGTACCTGGGCTGAGCCCCTGCCTGTGTTTTCAGCTTTACTAATGATGCTCAAACTCCTGCCCTGTGACAGAGGAGTAGGGCACTTTTAGCAGAGTATTTAAACAGTAAAAAAGACTTTCATCTTCCTCATTTTTACTATTTTTTTTAAAAATGCACAGTTCTCTTTTAGAAGCTCAAAACCTCAAATGACTTCAGAAACAAGCACACAAAAAACAAGCGTGGAGGCAAAGTTAGGGAGCTCTTTTGTCCCAAAGCAAATGGGCTCTTCTTGCATAATTCACACATTCTCTTCTGTGTTCTTAATTAAAAATAAAAAAAGAGAGAACACTCTCCTTGGCAACATTATAATTCAGTGAATAAATTGAGGAATTAGGAGCAAGTTAAGTGGAAGTTGTTCACTAAGTCCATCCAGTCTTTTGCAAATTATTTCTATTAATGAATATCTGCAGGGACACTGGGGGTTGCAAGAGGCTCTGGGGATGCAGGATGCTCAGGAGGATGTAGGATGCTTTGGGGAGTGCAGGATGCTCTGGGGGTTGAAGAAGGGTCAGAAAGATAGAGGATGCTCCAGGGGTGCAGGATGGTCAGGAGGATGCAGGATGATGCTCAGGAGGATGCAGGATGCTCTGGGGATGGAGGATGCTCTGGGGATGCAGGATGCTCTGGGGATGCAGAAAGATGCTCCAGGGATGCAGGAAGATGCTCTGGGGGTGCAGGATGCTCTGGGGATGCAGGAGCAGGCAGGAGGTGCCAGGTCCCACAGGACCCTCCAGGCAGGAGCAAGGAAGGGGCCAAGGGAATCTTGTCTTGGATGCCTCCTTACATCTTCTAGCAATCAATGGCTTAGGAAATTCCTAGATTTTAGAATCCCTGCATCCAAACCAATGCATCAGAACCCATCTGGACCTGCCCACCACACATCACTCTTTGCATCATCCTGTGGGCACTTTGTGGATGCTTGTCCTAAGGAGTTTGGTGTTTAGAGGCAGCTGAACTCAAGCTTAGCTCCTGGGAAAGGCTAATCATGACAGGGAAAAGAAAAAATCAATCAGAATCTGACGAGAAGAGTATGATAATGTTTCTGCCTTGCCTTTCTTTTCCTACTGTTGTACTTCAGAGGAATATTCCCTTCCTCTGGAAGATGCCCAGCCATGGTGCTGTCTTTGAAACACTCCTGGCTCACTTCAGCATGAGGTTTTTAACTTGCTTATCCCTGCTTATCTTGTGCTTTGATTCAGTTTCCTGAAAGGAGTGGAGGCAGATAATTATTAACTTTCTTCAGTAACAGATCAGTGAACACACAAAATAAGAGCATGACTGGGTTTCTCCGGGTCCGCTCACTCCCAGAATGAGTGTCTTTCCTCTGCCCGTTGTGAGGAGGGGAGGGGGGGCAGCAGGAGCTGGTAACTGCCAGTAGCCAGTAGATCACTTAAGTATGAGTAACTTTTCTCAGAAATATCTGGTTCTTTCCCCAAAAGCCTCTGTACTGCTGGTGAAGAGGCACCAGAAACTGGTACAAGTATAAAGACACCGAGTAAGTTACTGCTGACACGTGTGCTGAGGCTGAAACCTTTGCTTTGCAGTTCCAGCTGTCCAAGAAATGTTCATCAGGAGAGTGTGGCCAGGGCAGGTTTGCTCAGCTTTGCCAATGCTCCCTAAAGCATTTCCAGTACTCCCTAAAGCATTCCCAACTCTCACTAAAGCCTTCCCAACTCCTGCTTTGCTCTTGTGCATCCCTTGGCGGCGGCTGCTCCTCTGGCATGAGCCAGACCTGTGTGGGCAGGAATTGCCCTGGTTCTTTGTCCAGTGTGTTTTAACCACCCTCAGGGCCGTGTCTCTGCTCCTCTCTCCTCCTCAGGGCAGATATTCTGCTACCAAATATTTCTCACTGTCAGAAGCTTTTCCAGGTGTACCTGGGGGGATTTGCTGCCCTGCAGCTGCTCTTGCCTTGCCTACAATTAGCTGCTGATGCTGAGGGGGGTTCAGATAAACTGGGGGGGATTCACCTGCCAAACTCACCCACCCTTCTACCACAGCACCCCCAGTGCCCAGTCCAGGACACCCAAACCAAGGTTTAAAAACAGCTATTTCCTTCCCTTTGCTATTGAGGGAGCCTGAACAGCTCACCAGGTGTCAAGGGATGAATCCCACCCCCTGAGCTTAGTCTGTGGAGGAAGAAGGTCAAAACTGGTGGGTTGCAATCACCTGCCATCAACAGACCCCTTCCCTCCTTCATTCCCATGGAGCAATTCCCCTTTCCACCTGCTCCCAGGTCCTGCAGGACAGGGACAGCAGCAAAGCAGCACCTCCCACACCAAGGGCCGTGGGGGCTGACACGAGGCTTTAGGGCCAAGCTGACTCATTTGCTGCTGTGGGGTTTTGGTATCTTTTCATAAACAAGGTTTCTAGTGCAACTGGTTTTGGGGATTTTGAGGTGGGTTTTTTTCCCTTGATATTTTGAGGAACAAAACTTTAAGAAAATACCAAGAACAGCCAAATGCCAGGGGATGCGAAAAAGGAAAGAAAAAGCACAGAAATGTACCCAGGCTGCCTGATAAACTGCAGAGCACAGCTCATGTCTTCTCATTTGCTTCTGCCCAGTGCCCCAGACCCCAAGAGAACTGAGGGGAGGTCCAGGTCCTGTCCAGTCTGACTGAAACCAGCAACACAGCCATGCTGGAACTGGTGTGGGAGGAGCAGGAAGCTGCAGAGACTCTCTGGTTGTGCCCTTGCAAAGGTGTAACCTGAGGTGGGGGCACAGCCAGAGGGGAGAAACAACAGAGACTTTCTTCATATAGAAAAGTCGTTTGACATTTAAGACACTTGAAACAGCAACTGAAAGGAGGGGGGGAAACTTGTGATGATCTTCAAAGGAATGATGTCGGCTGAACTGTTCCAGGAGTTGGTTGAGTCACGTTTTCAGTCGTGTTTTGTTAGACCTTCACAGGGCAATAAGACAACAGAACACAACAGAGCAGAGCAACCCTCACCAGGGCTGGGCACTGGCACTGGTCAGGTCAAACCAGGGCTGGGCTGGGGTTTGCAAACCCAGCCATTGAGAGCAGCTGGTGGACTCGGGTTTAGGTCAGTGCTTTCCTCCATGCAGTGAGGGTGGTTCTCCTCTGCCTCCCTTTATCCAGCTGCCAGGGAGGAAGTTGCATTTGAGGCCTCAGTCTTGGGGCTCTGGTGGGGCTGAGCTGGGCCAGCACAGTTATCACCCACCCACAGGGAGTTATCATCCATCCACACAGAATTATCACCCATCCAGGCAGGCACAGCACCAACTCCAGGAGTCCCCAAGGTCCCCAGGAACAAGGCTGTTTAGAAGGTGCAAGAGAAGACTGAAGGCTCCAGTGGCAGGGGTTTTGCAGAGATCACAGACCCCATGCCTGTGTCCCAGGCAGGGAGGGCAGTGACAGTCTGGGCTTGCTTAAATCCACCCAGTGGGTCTCAGTCCTTGGGGCTCTCGGTGTATTTCCTGTGTAATATGCAAAGTTGGAGCAGCAGCATAAAGGGGAGATGACCACACCAGACGTCAAACCTCTTCCTGCAGTCTGGGACTGGTCAGAGTGAAAGCCACTGGCCAGAGAGAACAGGCAGACAGAATCTCCCCCATCACCTCCCAGGCCCAGCCTTGCTCTCCTCCCTCCTGGCTAACCCACACTAAGGGTGCCCTGGTGAACCCCTCAGATCCCCCAGGAGGGTTTGGAGAGGGCTGGGTGAACACAACCAAGCTGCATGAGTACAAAAGATGAAAATAAGGGGGGGAGGTGAGACACAACTGTGAGGCCTCGGGGGAGGCTGTTACACAAGCCTGGGGATGAGCAGGATGGGTTTTCACACGTGGCCAAGGATCTCTCACCCACAAGTGGCCTTCGTGTATAAACAAACAGCCCCAGACACAGAGAGCAGGGTAACTGTGTCTGCTCTTAGTGATGCTGTTGCAAGTGATTCAACAGGGGACATGACAGTGGGTGCAGGCACCTGAAGCAGTGGAGGTTTATCATCCTGGTCTGGTGCAACACTTGAGCAGGAGCCTGGCAGAGCAGGGAAGGACAAAAAGGAGATCTAAAACAGAACAGGGCTGTGTCCAGCAGACACCAAGCATGAGAGGGGCACAGGAAGCAGTCCCATTCATGAACACCCAGGCCATGAGGAGCAAGGCACATGCTGGTAGGAGCTTTAAATAGAGCAAGGAGAAAGCTCTCCCTGGCCCCTGCCCTGCAAACCACAGCAGGAAAAGCTGCTCGGCTGAGATTGCTCTCACCACCATCACACCTGGCTCTGAATTCAATTTTTCCTCCCAGCTGTCAGCATCCTGCATCTCCACATCTCCACATCCTGAAGCAGCAGGAGCCAACTGTGACATTTAGAGAGGAGCAATAAATTTCAGCTAGTTCCAGTTCTGTCTGTCCCATGGGGAGCTGAGTTCTCCTCTCCACAGCCCAGGCACCGCATGGGCACAGCTGGGCTGGATTTATGGCCCTGCTATGGCAGCTGCCTGTTTTCCCTCAGGGGACAGGCTGTTGGCTGCCTGCAGGGAAAGGCAATGGATGAAATCAAAATGGGTGCACTGAGCCCCAGATAAGTGTCCTCAGTGCTCACTGGACAGGGCTCTGAGCAACCTGGTCTAGTTGAGGCCATCCCTGCTCACTGCAGGGGGTTGGACTGAACGACCTTTAAAGGTCTTTTCCAGTTCTAACTGTTCTATGATTCTGTGAAGCCGGAGGGACCTGGGACTTCACCCATGCTCTGACAGTAACTCGTGGGAGCCCAGCTTATCCCATTGGCACACTCACCAGCCTCTGGTTTTTCCAGCTGCAGGGTCTCTGCAGGGTTCATAGTGCCGTGGTCAATGTGACCCACTGCTTTTTCAAAGTGAGAGCCACGTGGAAACCCCCACTCAGCCACTAACACAGCATCTCCTTCTTTCCTAGGCAAGCAGCTAAAGGTCACCCTTGTTTTCAGCCTGCCGCTCGTTTTTCAGGTGAGATGTTTTTAACAACATTGTTGAAATCCAGATGCTCTGTGTGGTGGCTAAAGAGAGATCTCAAAAACAGTCCTGGAGGTGTGTGGGGACAGCACTGCTCCCCCAGGATCCAGCCATGGCAGGTGGGAGGTGAGAGCAGAGCCCTGCCAGAGAAAACAAACAAGAGGAGCAAAACCACTGAGAAAAAACCAGTGACAAACGCTGTGATTTGCAGGTGGCCTGGGCTGTGAGAGTCCCCTGCTAGCCCCAAAATGAGCATTTCCAGGACACATAGTGGGGAGCAGCCAGTTCCCTGCTCTCTGCAAGTCCCTGGGCAGGATGCCAGGCTCTGACCAGTGGCTGTGCTGGAGAGGGACATGCCCAGGGAGGGAAAGTCCAGCACCTTCCTCTGCCCATTCCTGCCCAGAGTCACCCTGACTTGGAACCCCAAGCACTGTGCTGTGCCATGACCTGCTCCCAGACCAGGGCCTGGCCCCGGTGCCAACTGTGCCATGGCAGCACCAGCCACCCCCAGCCCATGGGACTCCCCAAGGCTCAGGCAGAGCCAAGCAGCCTGTTCTTTTCCCTTTCACTGCTGGCAGCCTGGCAGGATGTGGTGAAAGCCAAACCTGCCGAGATGGCGAGCACCGAGATGCTCGTGATAACGGGCGGGGTATCCAGGGGAAACCTTTCATCTCTGTGCGATGGGGAGAAGGTTCTGGAGACTAATAAGTCACAAAAAGCAGGGCACAGATACCACAGGCTCCCCCTGCCCCGCAGGTTGTGGCAGCGTAGGAAGATGAAACAAGAATAATCAGAACTGAAATCAGGGCCTGAGTGAGACGGTGGCACCACGTTCTCATGGGCAGGGAGCAGCTTCCTGCTGCCCTCCTGCCTTCCCTCACGGTCTCACTGCCACCTCCAGCAATTCTGGATTCAGCTGAAGGACATTTTATTTCTCATTTTATCCGCCAGCCAGCTGTGTACACACAGCTGGAGGTGGGTCCTGGAACACTCTGGAAAGCTGCCACACGTCTGAGTGTTCGCAGGTGTTCCTTTGGCTGAGCACTAAACATTTCTGGTGGAATTCCCACTTGGAGTCCCCCAAAAAGCCCCAAACCCCACAGACTTGTGGGAAACATTTTCAGCCCCCAGGTGATGCCGTTGGTGATGTTGGCGTGAGCCACAACTTGGGAACCCCCTGGGGCTTCTCTCCAGGCTCCTTCCCAGCACAGCCATGCAGGTGTGTGGTCCCTGTCCCAGCACACTCTTCCCTTTTCTTTCCTGCTCCAGTTCGGTGCCGGGAACAACGTCACTGATGACTACGACTCCAACACCACCATCGACTACAACATGTTTGAGACCCTGTGTGAGAAGAAGGAGGTTCGTACGTTCCGCGCCGCCTTCCTCCCGGCCATGTACAGCCTCATCTGCTTCACGGGGCTGCTGGGCAACGGGCTGGTCATGCTCACCTACATCTACTTCAAGAGGCTGAAGACCATGACGGACATCTACCTGCTGAACCTGGCTCTGGCAGACATCCTCTTCCTGCTGACCCTCCCCTTCTGGGCCACGAGTGCGGCCACGCACTGGCTTTTTGGGAAGTTTGCCTGCAAAGCCGTTTACTGCATCTGCAAGATGAGTTTCTTCAGTGGGATGCTGCTCCTCCTGTCCATCAGCATCGACAGGTACTTTGCCATTGTCCAGGCGGCCTCGGCCCACCGCCTGCGGCCCCGGATGATTTTCATCAGCAAGGTGACCTGCATCATCATCTGGCTCCTGGCCTTCATCCTCTCCATCCCCGAGCTGGTTCACAGTGGTGTGAACAACTTGGAGACCCATCCACGCTGTTCCATCATTGCTCATGACTTGCAGACCTTCAACACTGGCATCAAAGTGTCACAAATGGTGTTTGGCTTTTTAATTCCCCTCCTGGTCATGTCTTTCTGCTACCTCATCATCATCAAAACGCTACTCCAGGCCCGCAACTTTGAGAAGAACAAAGCCATCAAGGTCATCATCGCTGTGGTCATCGTCTTCATCGTCTTCCAGCTGCCCTACAACGGTGTCATGCTGGCCAAGACCATCTCAGCCTTCAATGAGACCAGCTCATGTGAGGAGAGCAAGAAGCTGGACGTGGCAGATGACGTGACCTACACCCTTGCCTGCTTCCGCTGCTGCCTCAACCCCTTCCTCTACGCCTTCATCGGCGTCAAATTCCGCACCGACCTCTTCAAGCTGCTGAAGGAGCTGGGCTGCCTGAGCCAGGAGCGCCTCTGGCAGCTCACCAGCTGCCGTGAGAACAAGAGGTTCTCCTACGCCATGGAGACAGAGACAACCACCACCTTCTCCCCATGAGCCCAGCTCCGGACACGCTTTGGCCGAGCTGGACTGGTTTTGAACACTTCCTCTATTCTGAACTCTTGGCAGAGCAAGACCTGCCAAACTGGAGGGGAGGCAAGAGGAAAACCCAGGAGCCTCCCCATATTTCAGGCAGTGAGGACTGCTGGCCAATATCCTATGGATGTAGAGACTCTGATAGAATTGTCACTAACAGCAAAACAAGGGAGAGGTGGTGAGTCTACAATTTCTCCTGTTGTTTCAGCTTTAGTTTAGTCTTTCCCAGTCAAAATGAGAAATGCTCAAAATAGAACATTTTCCCTAGAAGTGATAAATACTGAGAGAAACAGGCACTGGTGAAGCGGAACTGTTTGGTTTGGAGCTGAACTTCCAGGAGCATCACCCTTGCTTTGGATGTTGCTTTTAACAAGACAACCCACTGCTCTGCAGCCCTACAGAAATGCCCCTTGCACTGAGTCAGTCCAAGAGGAACCAGCACTCGCAGCCTCAGGCTCACACTCGATCCAACACACAGCACCAGCTGTGAAGCATCCGAGCACACAACTCTGCTCTGCCTTCTCCCATCAAAACCCAAAAATGTCTATAGCTGGTATTAAATCCATGTAATTTCAATTACTTTATATAATATTGTGGCCACTTGTAGGTTTGTCAGGAAAAGTACAAATTCCACCTCACTTCTGCCTGTGTCCTGTTTCTGTGCTATCACCTGCTGACACCAAGAGGTAAATATGAATGTGGGTTTTCTCCTCCCCTCCCAAACAATGTGTCCTTCTAGCAGGACTCCAGCTGCCTTTGAAGTCAGATCTGGGTTTCAGTCATAAGCTACTGGGACGTGTTTTGCCTCGGTGCTGTCGGCACCAACTAAGACGCTGCTCGCTGGAGCCTGATCTAAATGTCACGTGTGGAAAATCACTGCCAGGGCCACAGCAGCTGAACAGCAGATCATTGTCATGGAAAGTCAGACCTTGGAGGAGCTCAGACTGTAATTCCAGTTGGCGCTTTTGTGGGGTGAGCGAAGATTCCTGCTGACAGATGAGCACCCTGGGAACCGCCGCCGTGGGACAGCTGCACGTCAGCTGGGGGAGCTGCTGCAGGGCTGGAGCTGCTGCAGTGCCTGTGCAGCTGCTCTGTCCCCATCCCCTGTGCCCTGACCCTGCAGCTCTCCCGGGGCCATCCCCAGCAGAGAGAGCTCCCAGCCAGGAGCCGCTCCCAGGGCTGGCAGGGGAGGCATGTCCATGTTCCCCCAGACACACAGATCCATGTGCAGCAAAACACTCACTAAACAGACATTTATCCTGCTTTTCAACACGTGGATCCACCGGCAGTGACACAGGGAACTCCCCGGATCACAGGTTGGAAAGCATTGCTTTAGAGACACGAGGAGTAAAATCAGCCTTCCAGGGCAGAATTCAGCTGGCTGGGTTAGAGGTGGGGCTGCCACCATAACTAAATCCACTCCTCATAAACCATTTGGATCTGGGGTATGGCATTTTGCCAGGGGCTGAGATGTGAGAAGAAAGTGCATTCTGCTCCATGTTACCTGTCAGTGCTGAACTGTTGAACTCCTTTTCTTTTACAGTGCTCAGGTAACTGCACAGAAGTGCTTCTTGTCTGTCACATGGAATGGGGACTGAACAGTCATTTGTCCTTGGTTTGTTCCTTGTCCTTACCTGGGCAAGACACAGCTACTGAGAGCTTGGCCAGGGCAAGGGACATCCCCAGGACAGGGTCTTTGCAGTTTTCCTCATCGATAACAATATATTCCTAATGTATATTCAATATGTAAAGCTGCTTTACACAGACAAAGTTCAACCTGCTCATGAATGTCCCCTGAGAACACACTGCTGTGATGGAACCTTTTCATGCAGAACCCATTCACCTTGTCCCAGCAAGGAAACTGCTCCACTGGCACATGGAGCTGGACTGGGCTCCTGTTGATCAAAGCCATTCCCATCCTGCAAATGGAGAGGGCTCCAGGTCTTTATAGACCATAGGACAACAAGCAGCTGCTTCCATAAATGAGACCCAAGGGCACCATGTGGGACAGCTGCAGGTGGTGCCTCAGTGAGGCAGTGGTGATGTCAGTGAGCAGCTCTCCTCGTTTAAATTTAATGGACAGAACAAATTTGCATCCAATTTAGATGAGTCATGTTAACATTGGCCTAAGATCCCAACTTGAGGTTCCCCACTGATGTCTGAAAACTGACTGTATTTTGCTACTCGTGAAAAATAAATGATGATTTAAGCAAAGTATCTTTGGTTTTCCACTGCGCTTTCTCCATCCTTGTACAGGCCCTGTCACCTCCTTCTGTCCTGTCAGGAGCTGTTTGGTCAGCCCAGCTTCATACCCGTCCTGCCCTGCGAGAAAGGGAGCACGTAAAATAAGCCAAGTACTAAAAAGTTGTTTCACCTCATCTGCTGATGGCTTATACTGGAAATGCCACCAGCAGGTTAAGGAGTCTTTACATTAACTGTTAACCCACCTGCCTTAACGCTGCTCCACAGCTGGGGTGGATGTGATGGCTGCTCCTCACCAATCCAGGGAAAAGCCTTCGTGCTGTAGCGTTTTATTGTTCACTGTTACATTAAAATTCAGTAATAAACCACCACCTTACTGTGGGAATTGCTCACAGGGAGAGGCAGCGACCACAGCTCTGGGGCTACAACCCCCACATGCAGGGTGAGAGTAGGAACTGCAACTGAACAGAGCAGTGTGGCACCATCAACATGCACACGATGTTCCTTCCTGACCCCCCAGTCCACTTGTGCCTCAAGGCACGCAGGGATGACCCAAAAAGTGTCTTGTAACTGCAACCACAGAGTCAAAGAGGAAGAAGCTCAAAGAACATGAGCAGACACGAAGCCTGAGAGCCAAGTGCCAGAGCTGAGGTCGTTTCTGCTTTCACTCAGTGATGAAACACTCACGGTTTCTCCAGAAAGAGAAAGCACAAGGTGAGTTTCAGCGTCTGGCCCAGAGGTTCAAGAAGCATCTCCAGACCATGGCACCACAACACAACTTCAGACACAGCACCAAAGCCAGGGGTCTCCCCATAGCCTGGTCCTCACTGCCCCGAGCAGTGCCAGGAACTCATTTGTGCATGAGGTGCTGTTGGCTGAGCAGGGCTTGGAGCCAGAACTGGGGATCTGCAGAGACCACAGCACTTTTAACCTTTCCCCTGCTCCTCTGAGGTGACTGTGAGCCAAGCTTTTAATATTCAGGAACTTTCCTATTTAAAAATACAGAGACTCCAACTTACAGCCCTAACTTAAACCAGCAGAACTTACCCTACTAAGCAACTGTGCAAGGTCACAACTTAGGCCACAAATATTCCAGCCAAAACACACAGAACCTGTTACAGAAAACAAAGTGCATTTCTAGGATGGATTTAGCCCATTTTAGTAGCTTTTACCAGCAAGAGCTGCATAATTTCTTTCAGAGTTTCAAATCTGCTTTAGAAAGCCAATTAAAAAACCCGACCCTCATTAGAGAAAGGGGTCACAGGTTTGCCATAAACTAGATAAAAACAAGAGAAACAGCAGCCACCCAGTCACAGCTGTGTGGAGTCTGGGTGGTTCCTGCAGGCTCTTTTCCACGTTATTGTGGGAAACCATCACTCAGCAGCCCTGGACTCCTTGGTGCTCTGGGTGAGTGTAGCTGCTGATCATTTCTCCTTCCCTGACAGTTCTCTATCTATGCTCATGTATGTTTTTCAGTTCAGGTTTGAAAGCCCTTCATGCCAGATGGATCTGGGCTGGGTGAAGGTGCACTGGAGTGAGGAGGAAGAGAACTGAGGAGTCACAGTTGTTCCCATCCATCCCAGAGCAGGTACTGGTGTGTCTCCCTGCTCTTTGTGCTGTCCCAGGTGCTGCTCCCCATCATTTGATGGTGAATGACCTGATTGATGGGAAAGGGAAGGGAGAAGCTCTCCAGGCAGGGCTGTGGTTTCTGATGTGCCCCCTGGGCAGCTGCAGGAGGGAAATCCTTGTCACCCTAAGAAGGAGTGAGCTGGAGCTGATGAGGCAAACAAACCCTAAAAATACTGCCCATGGGTGCTGAGGAAGGGTGGTGGCAGGGCTGCAGCATCAGAATAGCTGAGAGCAGCCCTGGCTTCCTCCCCAGCACTTCTTTCATATGGAAAAATAACCCAAACTCCTCTTCAGGGGGGAAAGATGTCACACATCAGGGGAGAACTTGTACAGTCATCTGTCCTCCTCCCCAGCTGGCAGAGCTGCCTTGCCCAGGGCCACCTCCCCCAGAGGGGACAATGGTGGGGGGGTTCTGTCCATCCCAGGGCCACTGTAAGATGAGTCTGAAGAAACTGAAGCCAACTGAGACCTCACCTGCCCCTTCTTTGTGTCATCAAAAACCACTTCATGACTCAAAGCAAATAAATCAAGGGGTCTGACCAGGATCTTTTATGGACTAGAAGTGGCAGGATCAGCTCAGAGCCAACTGTTGGCAAGAACACACAGTCAGAATATAAGGAAAAATAACTAGAAATAACAGCATCATGCTGCAAGTCATGCCCGTGGCACAATCCACTCCTAGTCCACCTTACAGCCCCCTGAGTGGGGTTGTGTCCCCACCCTGCCCCCCAGTGACCCCAGCCCATCCTGCTCCTTCCCCAAGCACTAACACAAGGTGAATGTCCCTTTGCAGCGGTGACAGCCATGCCTGGCTCTATGTTCATACCACCTGTGGGAGCCTCTCACTGAAATGAAACACAATTTCACATGTTGAGACTTAGTAGAAATTGCCAGTTTTCAAGCCCAGTTGTGGCAGTTGCTCTCCTGCCTTCCATGAGAGTCGTTTTTCACTTTCACTGAGACCCCAGTTCTGCACAGGTGAGTGTTACCCAAGCAGGGAGTCAAATCTCGATATTAAACCCCCACCTGTCACTGCCACAGCTTGTTCCAAAAACCTGATTCAGGTCTTAACAGGTACAGAGCCTTTGGGCTCATCTGCTCCACGTGCAGGGCAGCTGCAGAGCCACCCCAGGCAGGAGCTCGGGCATCTGTCACTGCTGCAGCTTCTCCGTGTGCAGGAACCGAAACTTCCCTTCCTGCTGCTTTGTTTTTAATTCAATTGTCTAAAATAAGACAACAAGCAGAGTTACTTTCCTTTCTGTGCTGCTGGGCACTGGCACAAACCCAGTTGTTGAGTGACTATGGGCTTTATTGGGAAACTTCTGTGACTGAAGGACAATTCTGCAGGAGAAACATCCTGCAGGAGAGGAAAAGGCCAAGTGTATTCAGTGAGACAGACAAAAAGGCCCTCCAGGTTTTGGAGTCTGCCCCACACCAAAATCAGAACTTCTACAGATTCCAGTCCCTGCATCCTGCAGGTTTTACCCACAGCTCTGTGTTTTCTCATGGGGGAATCTCCCATCTCCACGTGAAGCCCGGGGAGCACACACATGTCCAGGTGTGCACACGTGGCCCAGCAGCCCCAGTTTCAGACTCTGGGGCTACACCAGCAGAATCCAACCCTGCCGGGGCAAAGCCCAACCGCCAGAGCTGCACAAATAGAAACTCGTGTTTTCAGGGGAGAGTTGACTGATTCCCTGGGAGATAACATGTTTCTTCTAAGTTTTGGCCACACCAAGCGGTGAGAAAGAGCCTCAGCCCCTGTGCCAGGGCGGGGAGGGGGAGAGGAAAACAAAGCTCTTTGTGGATGACTAACCCAGGCAGCAGCAATCGCTCAGCTCCTCGGGCGTTGCACAAGCCCCTTTGAAGAGGTTCACACCTTCACAGGTGGGTCCTGGTGGGTCACAGGAGATCAGCCCACAAGGCTCCTGCTCAAACTTCACCCCCTGACTTCGTGCAGAGGGTGGGAGTTGTGGAGCTGGAGCCCCAGAGGTGTGGCTTCTACCCTAGTTTGGGGGATTGCAGCAGATCTGGAAAGGCACCAGATCCATAGAAGACTCATCCCACTGTGCTGCCAGCAGCTCCTGACGGGCCTCCACACCCCTCCCCTCACGTGCCAGCGCTGCCTGCACAGCCCAAACAGCCAGAGGCGTGAGGCTGTTTTGGAGCTGCACAGAGCAACCAACAGAAAAGGTCTCCCCACCACCACAAACAAGCCCTGAGAGGCTGCCAGACCCTCCTGTCTCCTCTGGGCAGCCTGTCCAGGGCACTGCATGGGCTGTGACTGTTGGATGTGCCAGAGAAGGTCCATCATGGAATCACCAAATGGCTTGGAGTGGAAGGAACCCCAGGATGGGGGAGCATCATCCTGCCCCGGGGTGTCCCAGGCACTGAGGTGATCCCTCAGGGAGACAGTGGCTCTGCAGAAGAGCTGCTTCCCCTGGGAGACTTCTGGTACCTGCCCACCCCGGGGACCTCCTCCTGAGCTCCAGCAGGGAAATCAACCTCCTTTATCATATGCAGAGCAAGAAGAGCCTTTTGGGTGACCTGTAATCCATGGTCACCACCCCTTTTGGATGTGGCCAGCCCAGCCCTGGTAACCAGCAGAGACAGAGAGCTGGGCTCTGTCAGGAGAGCAGGGACATGATCTCATCCATGTCCTTCCCTCAGAGCCACTCTCCTCCTCTCTTGCCTTCTGTCACAAGTTCCCTCCTCTTGGGAGAAGAATCCCAAGCAAAGCCCTGATCTCTCCACAGGTGACTCGGACAGACCACAGTGCTTTCCTTGAGAGCTGCTGACACCATGTGGGAATGGCTGGGAAGTGATTCACCAGACATTCCCCCTGCCCTCCAAGCCAGGACTTCGGGAAAAACTTGGGAAATTTTATCCCTGAAGCAAAGGTGTGGGTTCAGATCATATCAATGGAATCAGAATTAAACCCTCCATGAGCAATCGGGTTAAACAGAGCAGTTGTTTTACTCTGGTTTAATTTAAATCTACTGGAAGTGATTTGAAAATGGCTTTGATTCGCTTGATTTTTCCCTCTGGATCAGCCCCTGCCTTTTCCATGTGATTCCAATAATCCATTCTCAATACTAAACTTTGTTTCTTACATCTTCTCATAAAAATGACATCTCCCATGGATCATCTTCCCCTGGCTTTGTGCCCAGACTACCTATAGAACTCTGAAAAACATAAATGGCCTTTTCCATCCACCTCCCACCACATGGGACCCTGTGGGAAACTCCAGCACAGCTGCTCTGGAAAAGTCCCAGCCAGAAAAATGGGATTTGAAGATGCTTTTTCCAAGCAAATTTTACAAACAGACATTTTTCCCCACGAGGCCTCATTGTGCCTTTCAATCCCACTCTCACCATGTGGCAGTGAGTGCCTTCAGCTTCCAGGCTTGAACGGAGGAAAACACCATCATTTCAGCCCAGGCCTGGCTCAGTTGGTGACTCAAAGGTTTGTCACTGATGTGCAGGTGAGAACGAACGTTGCAGAGGTGTGAATTTCATACCCTGGGGAAGCCACAGCTGGCAGAGGTTGGGGCAGAAACTCCCACAGCAGATGGTCCTCCAAGGCTGCCAGAGCTCAAGGAGTATTTGCACGGTGCTCTCAGGCACAGGGTGGGATTTTGGGGCGTCCTGTGCAGTGCCAGCAGTTGGACTCAATGGTCCTTGGGGGCACTCCCAGCTCGGGATATTCCACAATTCTGTATTTGTCAGAAAAGATGCACATGAAAACTTACAGAATTTAGTGCAGAAACACATTTATTTCTGGGGGCAGGGTGGCCAAACCCCTCAGACACTCTCCCTGCACCTCTGTACTCCTCCCATGCGTGTGAGGTACAACTGAACTCACCCCAGCTCAGCCCCAAACCTGCTCACTGCAAACTGAAACCTCCCCAGCTCCACGCGGGTTTATCTGCTTGGGTTCTGCATCTTTCCCCTTGTTTGCATAATAAAAAAAAGTCCTTTTTTGTGGCTTCTGCTGAAGACAAATGAACAAAAACAACCCAGCTCACCCCATCTATGCCAGCAGCTCTTACCTGCGAGGGCCAGAGCCCACAGCCCACCCCCGGCCTTACGGAGATGAACACTCAGTGACATCAAATGTGTTATCAAGGAAAGGTTTCCCACACCCCCAGACCAAAACACTTCGATGTTTTGTTCCCTGAGATGCTGCCCACGGGTCTCCACACACACCACAGCATCAGCCATGGAACCCACACACCTTTCTGTCCTTAAGGTGCTTTACCAGAGATTTCCCAAAGACCACTGGAAACTGGGATGCATTCAAGGAGCAAGGAATTCCTGCTGTTTTCTAAAAAACATCCAAGCAGACCCCAAAAATTCAGGGAGTGGATGAGAAGTAGATGACTGCTGGGTTTTGCCCTTCCAGGCTGGGCCAGGTGTGCCCAGAGCAGCCGAGGAGCAGTTTCCTCCCAGCGTCTCCCGCAGGGCGGCAGTGCCACACTCAGGTGTGCCCTCACCTGACTCACCTGCGGGGGCTCCGCTGCGCCCCCTGGCGGCCCCCGCGCCCACCGCGGCTCCCGCCGCCGCTGGAGGGACCCGGAGACCGGAACATCCATCGGGGCACCGGAGCCATCGGGGCACCCGCACTGTCTCGGGCTGCCTGGAGAGGCTGCGCCTGCCCCATCCCTGGAAGTGCCCAAGGCCAGGTTGGACGGTGCTCGAAGCAACCTGGGCTGGTGAAAGGTGACCCTGCCCATGGCAGAGGGTGGGATTGGAAGGGCTTTAAGGTCCCTTCCCACCCAAACAATTCCATGATTCCATGAACCCAACTGCCTACGAAAGGCAGTGCTGCCAGGAGTGAAGCTGCAGCAGATGCAGGAGCCGCAGCTGTCGCCGGGATCAAGCCCTGATTAACCTTTTATGTGCTTTCGTCCCTGCACTGTTCTCCAATAAAGTTTCTGCATCTGTCTGGGGGCTCCAGACTGTGTCGCTCTGGGGTGAGCAGAGCAGTTGGTGCCTTTTTGTTAAGGGTCTTAAAGCTGCGTTTGGTGCTCAGATCTCTTCATGCCTCCCAAGCAGACACTGTCTCCTCTCACCACTGCCACAGGAAGGAGGGAATGCCCAGGAAATCCACAAAGAACATTCTTGGCAGCAGTTGGCAGCTTCCTCTTCAAACACAGCCTTTACCAGGTAAATCTGGTGCCTCGTGGTTTGCAGTGGCCATGGACAATTGCCATTCCCGCAATCATGAACGACACAGTGGGAAAGCCCAGCAGGAAACCAGGAGAGACAACAGCGCTTTTCATTGCTGTGGTACTTCCTGAGAGTCTCGGGGACCCTTGGAAACGGGAGCCAAGCTCCAGGGGTGTGTTACAGAGGGAGAGAAACAAGTCCGAGGTGATGCTCGGGATGTGAGCAGAGCCTGGAGCTGGGCAGCTCTTTCCAGTGTCACGAGCTCGCTCCCATCCCTGCTTTGCTGGCACAGCCCGTGGCACTGGAATTCGCAGGGATGGAAGAAGCAGCTCTGCAGCACTCGGGTATGGAAATGAGCCGATAAATAGAGCATGACCCGCCCGCGGAGTGCGGAAAGGGCACTGCGGTGTCGGTCCCTGGGAGCTGATCCCTTCCTGGTGTCGAGCTGGAACACCGCGGGTGATCCCGGGGGAGACAGGGGGGACAAGTGCTAATTCACAAACACGCGGGGAAACAGCTGGGAGTGGGACAGGGAGGTGCCAGGGGTGCAGCTCCCTCCCTGCAGGGCCAGGCACACGCACATTCCCACCTTCCAATGGCTCAGCCCCACGGAATCTGCAGCAGCCTTGGAGGGACTGAGGACCAACATTCTCCCAGAAGCTGCTCTCGGATTTTCCCATGCCACGTCCTGGCCATTCCAGCCAGGGAACCCTTTGCATCCCTGAGCCAAGGGCAAAGCCTGGAAAGGAAGACTTGCAGGACTGCATGGGGCAGAAATGGGAGAGCTTGGGGCAGGATGAAGAGCCCCTTTGCCTCTTTCCTGGGAAAGTGGCCCAGCTGGAGCACGTGAGGGGATCAAGGGCAGTGCAGGGCAGGCCGAGGGCAGAGAACACACCGAGCCCTTGGCCCTGCTCTGCCCCACGCTGTGGGTGTGAACAGCCACCCATAAATCCTGCAGCCTCCAGCCAGGCTCCCAGTGTCCCGGGATGCCCTGGAATGTGAGCCCACCCCAGCACACCCCTGGGCTGCAGAACAGCACCTTGTGATTCCCAGGCCACAGGGATCCGAGGGGAAATGCCACTTCCCAGGAAGCACTGGAGTGCTTTGTGCATGGCCAGCGTGGGGTTCAGTGTGGCAAATGGATACTGAGAGCACATCCCAGCTCTTGTGCCAGGGAAAATCTGGGAACAGCTGCTGGGAAATTGCTTGATCCTTGGTCCCTCCAAGGTTGCTGCAGATTTCCATGGGGCTGAGCTGCTGGAAGATGGAAATGTGCTGCACCCCTCAGCTCCTCCCTGTTCCACTCACAGCCCCTGGCAGACTCCAGCACCAAATGATCCCCACCTATCTCACCATCCCTGCCTACCCTATTCCAGTAAACCCAGAATAATCAGCCTATTCTTCTCGGGCCCTTTGTTGCTGCACCCATCCGGAGGCCCCCAGTGCACCTTGGCTCTGCCTCTCCCCTTCCTGCACTGTCCCTGCTCTGTTCCTCCTCACCCCTGTGATTGGCATTTAGAGCCATAATTAACTTCCTGGCTGTGCCCAGAATCCTCTCCCTTCCCTCCTCTCAGGGTTTAGTTGCACAAATATGGGAGCAATTCCCCTGAATTGCCAATCCCTATCAGTGCTGGCATGAGGCACCTCAGCAAGAGCAAACAGAGCTGATTGTGGAGGGGGAAAGTGAGTGTGGAAAACAATTGTTCTCCTTGAGTTCACCTTGATAACAGAGACGCCAGCTCCAAGACAAAAGCTGTTTCACGGTTCCGTGCCCTGGGGTTGCAGGAGTCTCATTCCTGGAAAAGGAAAATTGGTGATAGTTCAAAATGCAGCTCTGAGGTGCAAAGGACAGCCCAGGCAGCAGGAAGAGCTGGGTTTCATTCCCTTTTCTTCTTCCACCTACCATGAAACCTCAGGCAACTCTCCTCCCCTGGAGATGAGAACTTTTCCAGGATTATTTGTTTAGAAGCTGCCAGCAGCTCTAGCTCAGAGGTCAATGTCTGCTCTCACTGTGCTGTCAGTGTGTGCAGAAATGTGTCTGCTGAGAGGGCACTGGAGCGCAAACAAGGACAGGTGTGATCACTCCAGCCCAGCTCCATCACCACCTGCACACCTGGGCCATGGGCCCAGCTGCCTGCTGGATTTAGGGACCAGCACAGGTTTCTTCACAGCAGGAACTGAGGGGAACGGCCCCACCTTGCACTGGTGGGACACAAACCCCTGGGGAGAAGGCTCTGTATCTTGGGGCACACACAAACACATCCAGGATTTCTCCTGCAGGATTTCTCCTCCAAGAGGCCCCTCCTGACTGAGGAGCTCTGGAGGCTCTTCCCAGCACTCAGCTCTGCTGGGATAGCCTGAACTCAGCAAGAGTTTGAACCAGCTTATGTATTTAATGCTGAAACTGCTGCTGGCTCTTTGGGGAGGGTGAGTCCGACTGGCAGGCAGCTCAGCCTGGGAGTGACCAGTACAGCCTTCTCTGGAAATCCCTGGGATTTAGGACTGGTAGTTACTGGAAAGGCTTCAAATGTATGTTGTTTTCAGGCAGCATCTCCACAGCCCTATGTTGCTGATGACAGAGGAGTGTGGAAGTGCCTGCTGATCCATGGCTAATGTGCTCCTTGGAGGTGTCCAAGGTGTTCTGGCTCTGGCTGGCTGGGAGCAGAGCCTGAGGCAGTGCCTGGGGGCCAGTGGAGAGAGAAACAAACTCCCAGAGGCTCTGCTGTAGCAACAGAAGAGGCAACGTGGCTTCTCCCCTGGAAACACCATGTTATGGTTCTGCACCTGGATGGCTCCTGGGCCTGTCCCTCCACACCACCCTGTCCCTGTGGAGTGGGTGAGACTTGGGAAGATCCCCTGGTTCCTGAGAACCCCAGTTTGCAGAACCCCCTTGAACAGCCCAGAGGAGGGTTCCCAGGGCTCTGCTGGCAGAGGTGGCCCCAGGGGTCTATGGGTCTATGATGACTCTCCACAAGGTGATGGTGCCATTTGGCACAGGCTGAAATACGTCTGTGTTGGAGACCCAGGTGGCTCCATGAATCATTGAGTGCATCACTCAGCCTTACATCAATGCAGGATGGTTCATGGCTGGATCCGGGGAGGATCCTGGAAGCAACTTCCTAAGGAAAGTTTTGGACCATGACGTCCCAGCTTCTGACGATGGATGATGCCATGTGGGACAACATGTGCTGCCTTCTCCTGCCCTCCCACAGCAATATGGAGACTGGCATTCCCCACGTGAGGTTTCCTTGCTGCAAATCACCCATTAAAAGCTGCCTCAGGAAAAGGACTTGCTGCTAAGGAAAGAAGAATCCAGCCTCTAATTCTTTGCAGTTCTGAGAGCAAAATGCACCTGCAGATGTAGGTGCAGAGACTCCTTTGCTGGTTTTAATGTCCCCAGTCTCTGGGAAACACTCCAGAGAAATCCAAGATGTGCATCCTGAGGGATGGTGGCTTGGGAGACTTACCCGCTGAACATCAACAGCATCCTCAGTGTCCCTTGGGGCAGAGAGCCTCGAGATGCCAGTGTGGGTTTGGGCTCACTGGCACAGTCAACTATAAATGTCAAGCAGCACTGCCCAAAAAAGGTGTTTTCTCAGGGCTCCACCTCCACAGCCAGGTAATTCCTTGGGGGGCTGTAGGAAGCACCTGGAGCTGCCACCTCGGGTTGCCCACTCAGGGCGGCAGGGGGGCCTCATCCTGTGCCCTTGACGTCAGTGGTTTTCCCCTCCCAGCCTCGGCATGTGCGGGCAGAGCTGGAGCTGAGCGAGCCCAGCCCACGCCTCTGGCACCTTCTGGGCCAGCGCTGCCTTTCGATTCCCTCCTGCTCAGACTCAGCTGCCGCCTCAGGGCAGCCCGGGCAGCCCCTGCACTGCGTGTGGGGACAGAGCTGGTCCTTGCCCTGGCTCCTGCCTGGCTCTCACTGTCACCTGTGCCCACAATCGTGGTGTCACTTCCCTGGAGCTTTGCCCTTTCAGTCCGAGAAAACCTTCACTGTGAGGTCTACAAAACAAAAGGTCCTTTTTCAGTGAGAGGAGGCTGATTAACATGCCCTGGGGGAACCAAAGGGCCTCGTCACCCTTCTGAGTAAATATGTTTTGTTGTTCCATGAAAAGGAGTGACTCACCTGGCGAGGCTTTGGAAGCAGTGAGGTCCCTACAGCCCCACGTGGCTGTTACAGGAGCAGGCACGGGGCTCAGGGGAGGTGTGAGGGGCTGCCCCTGCCCTGGCATCAGCCTGTGCTTGGGTCCACAGTGCCAGTGCTGAATGCTCTGGGCTCAGCACAGCTGGGCAGTGCTAGACACTGTCCCCACTTGCTCCAGCCAAAGGAAAGGGCTGGTTTGGCTCAAGGTGTTTCTGGGGGTATTTGGAGGTGGCAGCAGGACCCACTTCCAGATCTTGGTGGTGCTCATGGTCCCCTCCCCTGCCTGGTGCCTCTGTTCAGAATCCCCTCAGAGGGTTCCCTGGGAGCTGCCCAGACCTGCTCTGTTTGTACCAGCTGTGCCATCAATCCCAGGAAGGCCACAGTCCTCTGTGGCTTTTTTAGGCAGGTATTGCAGCACGTGGCATGTTTGCTGCAATTTCAAAGGCCCCAGAGCAGAGGAAGGCTGGAGGAGTGAGGAGGAGGAGGAGAAGGAGGAGGAGGAGGAGGGAAGAAGGTGGCAGTGCTCTGCTCCTTGCCCAGGTCACCGCTTTGTCAGCTTCCCATGTCACGTCTGAAGTGCTGGACATGTTGTCCCTTTGCTTCTCCTGGGTCAGACTTCTGGAAGGTTTTCCAGAGCCAGGTGAGAGGGAGGTGTTGGCAGTGGCAGTGCAGGACACGAGGCAGAGCAGCTGCTTGGGCCAACACATGCAGTTTATTTGTTCTTTTTTTATCTGTCAGGTTAATACTTTGTCCTTTATGAGCACATCCTGGGTAGGGCCAAGTCTGGAGGAATCTGCTGTGCACAGACAGTCTGGGTTTAGTCAAGAAAAGAGGAGGCAGAGGAGGTCCCAGCAGAGGAGGTCACGCAGGATTGTGCCCCAAACGCTGCCGAGGGGAGTTCCCGGAGTGAAGAAGGACCTGGAGGAGATCCCTTGTTCCAGCCTTTCTGCATGGCCCCAACATTTCAGCCCAAGACCTCCCATCTTGTCCCCCATCCTGCAGGCCCTGAAGCCACTCTGTGCATCCCCTCCCTTTCCACAAGAGCCAAACCCTCAGTTCCAGGCAGAGGTGACAAAGAGAGGGATGTTTCATCCTTTTCTCCTCGTTTGCACAGGTGCATTCCAGGGAAGCATTCCCAAGTCTTATTCATAACCAATATTTGTTCCTCTGAAAATGCTCTTTTATGTTGGGTCCCTCATCAGTGTCTGGGTGTTTATTTTGTTCAAATCCCAGAAACAAGGAACCACACACATCTACAAACCCTGCAGAAGTGACCCTGCCTCTCCCCCTCTCTTGTTCTTCCTCCAGCCTCTCCTGTGGCCACTCCAGTTTTCCTTGGCCATCTCCAGCTGCAACCAGAGTGCTCTCCCCCACCAGTCTCCCACTCCTGATTTCCCTCTGTTTTCTCCTGGGAACAAAAAAGTGGCATTTACTTGTTGCTAGACACCCATCCCACCACATCCCACCCCACCCCATCCCATCCCATCCCATCCAGTCCCATCCCCGTCCCATCCCCGTCCCATCCCACCCCATCCCATCCCATCCCATCCCACCCCATCCCACCCCATCCCATCCATCCCATCCCATCCCATCCCACCCCATCCCATCCCTGTCCCATCCCCGTCCCATCCCATCCCATCCCATCCCCGTCCCATCCCACCCCATCCCATCCCACCCCATCCTATCCCATCCCATCCCATCCCATTCCATCCCACCTCATCCCATCCCATCCCATCCCACCCCATCCCATCCCATCCCATCCCACCCCATCCCACCCCATCCCATCCCATCCCATCCCATCCCATCCCATCCCATCCCATCCCATCCCATCCCATCCAATCCCCGTCCCATCCCACCCCATCCCATCCCACCCCATCCCATCCCACCCCATCCCATCCCATCCCACCTTGGAGGAGCTGTGTTACCACGATCTTGCTCACCTGCACAACTGTATAACCATTTACAAAGTTTAGGGATATGCTGTTTGTCACTAATGTTTAGGGCCTTCAGGGTGGGAAAATCCAGGAGGAGCAGAGGCTCATTCCTGGTGGGATTTCTCACTGCAGGCTAAATTCACCTGCACAGGTGACTGGGATGTGGTTCTCACAAGCACTGCTGCTCCAATCCGAAACATCCAGAGCAAATTCAGCATAGCCCAGGTTCTGACTGGGGTAACAGGGCTCTGATGTAGGACTTTTAACCTTGTGGTGAGTGGTCCATGGGGGCAGGATAGAACAGCTCCCTCCATGCATCCCAATAATATTTCCTATTAATCTTCCATGGATATGGAGAGCACAAAGAAGGTGTTATAGCTTGGTCAAGGAGCCACTGAACCTCTTGGCCTCACTGCAAAACCAGCAATGTTAAAGTCAGAGGTAAATGGTGGGGTTTTTTCTGAGGGTTCTTGCAATATCTCCGTGTTTGCCTTCAGTGCTGGGAGGAGTTTGACAGCCCTGCTACAAACAAGTCTTTTTCTCCAGCAACTGCCCCCCAGGCATGTCCTCATGCCTTGCACAATGCAGACAGAACAGCAGACAGAAAACAGAAAAGCAACATCAGAGCAGCACAGGAACTGCACTTTGGCTTCCTCAGTGCCAGTAGGAGTAACAGCCCCCTGCTCTGACAAGAGAATTGCATCACTCCTGGACACAGAGGCCTCTTCAGCCTGGAGCCAGCATGGGATGGGAACACACAGCAAACAGCTTTGCACTGATTTCTGGGTTGCTGAGCTCATTAAGGTCAGAGGAAGGTGACAGTGGAAAGTGTCAGGGCACTGGGAGCCCCTTCCTTTGGGGAGGCCACCCCAGCTCCACAGGCAGGTCCCATCCAATTCCCACCTCTGAACCAGGTGCTGGCTGGAGCAGGCAGTGGGACAGGGTGGCCCAGTACGTGGTCAGTTTGGGGTGATTCTTCCAAAGGAAGTGCTTAGCCTTGAACTCATTTATCCTGCTGGGTTTCCCAGGGCTGGGAACCCTCCAGAACAGAGTCAAAGCCTGGGTGTTCTCAGAGCAGACTGCAAACAAAAGGACCTGAGTGTGGAGACACTTTGTTCTACTGCCAAAACCTCCCCTCTCTGGTGTTTCCCCATCCTCTACAACTGCCCAAGAATTCCAGGAGGGAGAAGATGCTCA
This sequence comes from Pithys albifrons albifrons, assembly GCF_047495875.1. Classification (NCBI taxonomy): domain Eukaryota; kingdom Metazoa; phylum Chordata; class Aves; order Passeriformes; family Thamnophilidae; genus Pithys; species Pithys albifrons. Next base: position 977,370 of record NC_092482.1, read on the forward strand.
GCTCGAGGGACCCAACACAGGTCATGGTCCCCCAGTGTTACCTCCCCATCTGCTCCCTCCAGCTGGAGTCAGGCCCCAGTGATGTGTGTGTGACACTGAACATCCTCCAGGTTAGAAATTCCATCTGTCAAGGGTCTCATCCAGGTGAGTTTCACCAGCCAGGAAAAGGAAAGCTTCTGGGAAATCACTGCCACTGCCATCTCACAGCCATCACAGATGGAAAGGGGCTGTGCTGGTGGTGTAAAACTGTTTTCCCAGGGATGTAAGGACAGGAAAAAACAATGGCTGACAGGAAAAAACAGTAAATTAAACATTGGAAAGATTGTAAGGCGACATGAAGGAATTTAAAGGCAGGGAGTTTATATGCCCTATTTCCTGATAAAATCAGATGTTTCAAAGTGTCACTTCATAGTGTGGCAACACAGCAATGAGCCCAAGGCATTTATGGGCAGAATAGGCAGTTTCCTTGTAAAAGAGCATTTCAGGGACACGGTTTCAAAGGTTGCTACATGGCCCTGTGCCCACAGAAACTGGAAGAAACCCTTTGAGCCAAGATGTGCAGCAATCCAGAAGGATGCTTGGGGGTTATTTATTATCCCCCATTCCCAATGAGGAAATGCTGAGTGCAGCAGTCAGGCCTGGACACTGCAAACAAGTGTTAGAGACATGATTGCCTTTAAACACATTTTTCAATCTTCTCCCTGTACTTCACCAGGGATAACACTCCAGTGATGATGGTGAGGGCAGATCAAAGCATCTTGGAAGGTGGTAAAGGTTCTTTAGCCAGACAGAAGATAATTTCTTTCCCTTTGGACCAGTTCCCCTCCTTAATGCAGCAGCACCGTTGCCACGAGGCAGTGACACAGGCCAGACTGTCCCATCTTCAGCTGCTCCTCCCAGCAACGGGTCTGTGGGAGCAGCTGGAACCTCTGGAAAGGAGCAGGAGGAACCACAGCTCTGATGTTCCAGCCAGAGAGGAGTGTGAGCTTGTTGTTCCCTTTCATTTACTGTCACAGCCAACAGCCGAGGTTCGGGGAGGCTCAAGCACAGTCCCCATCAGTTGTCCTCCCACAGACAGTGCCATGCCTGGGGGCAGGGACGGGGCTGCTGCTGGTCCCGGTGGGTGCAGGGGCTGGGCACAATCCTTGGCAGCTGCAGCACCAACCCCTCACCTTCCCCTTGCTGTGCTCCACCTGAGAGCCGTGCCCGGAGCAGCCTGGCCCGTGCCAGGCCCTGCCCCTGCTCTGCCCAAACCCGGCGCCTGGGGCTTCCCTCTTGCATCACACCTGGCCCGGGCCTGGCTGCCCCCGAGGGCACGGAGGGCGGCGAAGCTCAGCCCAGGTGGGAGGGACTGCGCTCCCGTTAAATCGCAGCTCCCGCAGGACCCGCTCCTTGCACAGACCCACCCCTGTGGTTTATGAGCTCAAGGTGCGGTGGAGGTGTTTGAGGAGCTGAGCCGTGCACGGGAGTGGGGACGAGCTGCTGCAGCGCAGGTACCTCCGAGTGCTGATGCCCAGGGCCATCTCTGCCTTTGCCCTGCCTCTTCCAAGTCCTTTCTCCCCTTCACTTCTCATGCTAATGCTACGAGCAGTTCCCATCAGTTCCTCCTTTCAATCACTCCTCTTGCTGCTGCTTTGCATTTCACTGGGATTATCCTGTGCCTTAGGAGGAATCTGCTGCAGGGATCTCGAATGAGCAGAACGTGGTTGTTCCTGCACGGGCAGTCCCACTGGTGGGCACAGACCGAGCAGCCCCGAGCTGGGGAAGGCTGTTGGAAGTGCTGGGGGGAATGGTTGGGATTATGCTTATTGCTCTGGCTAAGATTTTGGGGGGTTCTCAGTAGTCTCCGGGGTTTTTGACATTAGCATTTACCTTTCTTACCGTTTTGAAGCCTATTTAAGATTTCCAGTGGTGTTTGTTGTCTGCTTGTGTGTCCAAGTGAATATTTCCTTCACTGCCTCGAGTGAGCTCTGCCAGGGGGATGCAGCTGGGATCGTGCACTGTGCCAGTGCCTGTGCCAGTGCCAGTGCCAGTGCCTGCTCCAGAGCCTGCTCCAGAGCCTGCTCCAGTGCCTCCTGCCTCCTCGTGGGAGACTGTGGGGCAGGCACTGTGGAGAGTCCCAGGCAATAAAAGTGCCACGTGGGAGCATAAATTGTGAGTGGCTGAGACAGAGGTTCCCGTGGGACTGTGTGAGTTACTCAGGGTGTTGTTTTACTGCTGAACCTTCTCCAGTCGCAGTCAGGGAGGTCAAGGCACTGGGAATCAGGTCAGTAACAGAAATGCTGTGAAACCAAAACCAAACCCAGGTTCTGGGGCTCTGTCCTTGTGTCAGAGGAGAGGGAGCATCAGGAGGATGGTGTGGAAGCTCCAGGCGGGAGCACTGCGGATCCACCAATGGTGTAGGTGGATGTACTGAGAGGAAAAGGGAGGTCTGGGGAGGCAAGGAAGAGAATCTAATCCCACCTTGTGCTGCCTAGGCCCAAGGGAAGAGCCTGAAGCATGTTCTGCTGCTTCACAAGGTTTCAAGCCCTACAGGAGATGTGCCTGGGGGAGTGCAGGGGTACAGGGCTCTTCTGAAACACCTGGAGTGTGCAGAGTCCCCCATGCAGCAACTCCCATCCTCTCCCTTCCCTTGGCACCCCTGAAATACAGGAAAACAGCCTCTTATGCTGCAGCTTCCTTTGTCTAACACTAGTGATTACCTCAAGGGATGAAAGGAGGTGTGCACATGGTCACAGAAGGGAAAAATCCTGGCTGGTGCTCCAAGGAACTTGTTAGTGTGTCTTGAAAGTCTCATGTTCTTGTAATTCATCTCAAATGTTCTTAGGATTTGCTAATTGAGTCTGTTTTTGGACAGACATCCTGTTCTAAAAATGCTGTTGTCCCTGAGCCTCCCACATCCACTGCTCACCCACAAAGAGGGGAAGGGAAACTCCTCCTGGCTATGCTGGGACCTCTCCTGGGTAAAGGGGACCAGGCTCTGTTGCTCATCTCATACCCAGAGCAGCTTTTGCCAAAGGGGAAAGAACCATCCCAGGAGAGGGAAAGGGAGGAAGGCAGTGGGAGGGGGAGATGTCAGAGGAGTGATTTCAACATTACTAATAACCGTCCTCCTCCAAAGCCCTGGAGACCCTTCCAGAAGCCTGAAATGTTGCTAAACAAGCAGTGCACTGGGGGGGTCTGCAGGGGGGTCGCTGGGGGTGGATGGTGTCTGCTGTGGATGCTCTCGGGTTGTGTTGAAGAGCAGAACATCCTCCTCTGGCACCGGACACAGAGATGCTGCCCCGTCGTGCGGCCGCTCCAGGGGCTGGTCAGATACCAAGATGCTGCCCGGGGTTTCACAAACACTTCTGTTTGCTGCTGAGCTTCCTAATTGCTCATGTTTGAGCAAGGAAGGAGGCTCTGACAGCCACTCTTCTCCCCCAGTGAGGGAGGGCAGCCCTTCCTCGGGCATCAGCTGCCCCACGCCCCAGGTGCTGGAACCCCGGAGCTGGGGGGGTATTAATATCTGCCATGTGATACCACAGCTCTCCCTGCTCTGCAGGCAAAACACAGCATAACCATGGGAACTGTTTTCCTCAGCCCCCTCAGCATGTCCTGCTAATCCAGGCAGGTCGCCCGCAGCCCTCGCCGCGATTAAGTTGGGTGTAATGAGCTCTGGAAATCCTGGGTGTCCCTGCAGTCCCCTCTGCCCTTCCTGGCAAGGGGATGCGTAACAGGCTTGTCATCGGGAGGCTCTCAGGGCTCATGTTGCAAGGAAAAACAACCAGACTTGGCAGCTGCCTGAGCTGTTTTGGGGTCTGTGCAGGCAGGGAAGGAGGCTCTGTCCCAGCTCGGATGTCTGAGCTCCAAATATCCGCACTGGGACACCCGGGGCTCTGCTGCAGCTGCTGGGCCACACTCTGCTCTTACCCTGCTCTATCTGATGCCAGGGCAGAGCCAGTGCTTGGCCTGGGGGTCCCTCTGGGCTCCCTGAGCTCCAGCAGATGAAGCAGGAGGGACTTTACTCTGTGTGGATCCTCGGGCTGGGCCCATGAGGTGTCACGGGTATGGCGGGTTTGGGAAGGGTGTTATCACCCAGCCAGGGTGTGCCCACTTAGCCCTGGCCCCAGGGCACCTGGCTGCTCCCACCGCGCCCAGGGGCACCCTGCAGCCCTCCAAATCCACACCCTCCTCCTGCCCCACGTGGGTGCTCCAATTGCAGTCCTCACACCCCGAGCCCTGCTCCTTTCCCTGGCACAGGGCTTGTGTTTTCATGTCAGGGGGCTGCCTGCCAAGCTGGGCTGGAGCTGGAGAGGAGAACTGGAGTTACTGGGCTGAACTGCAGCTCCTGCCCCACAGCTGTGTCTCTTGGTGCAACAGGGATCTGCCTCGCCAAGGGTCTTTCTAAGAGTGTCCATCTGCATCCAAAATGTGTGACTTGTCCCCTTCCTCTTAGGGGGAAATCTGTTCCACAGTCTGCTTCCAGAAGCAGAAACTGTCATTTCCAGTCTGGATGTCTGTGCCAGCTGATTTCCATCTCTCTTTGTGCCACCCTTGTCTTAGTTTAAACAAGAGAGCCCCTTCCCTGGTGTTTCCATGCAGCCAGGAGATCTCCCAGCCCTGGCTGTGGTGCCGGGGTTCCCTCTGCCAGGGCTGCCCTGATTCTGCCACAGCACTCACTCTGCTGCTGCCACAGAGCCCGGGGCACAGTGTGGGGGTGTGTGATATGGGCTCCCTGCCTGTGCCCATGCCTGGCCCCTCTTCCCAGCCTGGGGGGCACAGCCAGACGCTGCCCAGCCCTCACCAGAGGGGCACTGTCATTCCAAATTGCTCTTGGAAAGTCCTGATGCCTGTCCCATGGCTCTGCCACTCTGGTGACCAACAGACCACAGGCCCCCCTGTGATTCCCCTCCTTCTCCTTCTCCTCTGCTCCTCCAAGCAGAAGAGCCCACAGCCGAGGCTCAAAATTCCTGTGAGGAGCCTGGGAGACCTCTCACTCCAACCCAGAGAAGGGAAGGGAGGAAAAATGAGGTTTGGAGGCTAATTCTGGCAGCACCAGGCATAAGAAAGATCAAAAACTCAGGGCAGGAGTACAAGAGAGGAGGGAAGCTGTTGCGTGCATGCTCCTGGAAGCCCCGGCAGCCCCGGTTCATGCATCCTGCACGTTATTTCTGTACCTACTTAAATTAAAACCAGCCTTGTCTTGCGGCCGCTGACTGGAGCCAGGCAGTTCTTCTCCCCAGGGGAGAATCCAATTTTCACTCCATCTCGCTTGCGTTTTTGACCTGGAATGACTCTTCTTTTTATATTTAACCAACGCTCCCTCCGAGCCTTGTACCACTCTGCGCTTCTCACGCAGAGCTGGTGGTGTGATGGCACACAGAGCTCCAGGGCAGGGACCAAGGTGGGCATCCTGATCACCTGGGATCCGACTGCCCCCTGGCAGAGCCGTGCTGTGACCCCACCAGAGGCCACATGTGCTCTGCAGGCAGAGTCCTGGCACAGCCAGGCTGGGTGCTGGTGGGAGAGGGGAGCCAGGGTCCCAGTCTGCTCCTGCATCCTCTGCACCTTGGGATTGGGGTCCAGAAATGCCAAGGAAGAGCCACGTGCTGGTGCCAGCCATGGCATGGCCAGCAGGGAGGACACCGGGGGCTGCTGGGCTGTGACACTGCTGTGGTCACAGAAGGGACCCCAACACCTGCAGCCCCTCACCCATCTGCCTCCCAGTTTCTGACAGATCAATTCACAGCTGGGTCTCCACAGGGATAACCACTCCAGACTCCCTCAGTGCTGGGGCAGACCTGGCCCCAAGAGGGTAGGATTAACTAATTGTCTAAGCCAGGCTCCAGAGGTGTTTCCCTTCCTGCAGCACAGCCCTTGGTGCAGGCACATCCCTGCTCTGAGCCTTTCCTACACACCAACCTGTCAATCCTGTAAGTTAAACCTCTCGGAGGCTCAGGAGACACCGGCAGGGCTGGGCTGGCAGGGAGGTAAATGGGGTTGAGGTATTTATTCACTCCTGCAGCCCTCAGAGCTCTGGAGAGGCCTTTACCTGCCGTGCCAAGCTGTGCTGACAGCAGCAGCCGCCAACAGCAGCAATGCTTCGCTCCTGACTCCCTAACCCTCATGAGTCCAACGTATTCCAGGTGTCTCTCCAGCAAGAAGTGAGGCTTCTCCAGGGTTATATAACTCATCCAGACCAAACCTGGCCTGTTTTGAGCCCCCTGTGTACTAGCTCTCAACACCTGGCATGGCAATGAGTCACCAGTTGCAGAGGTGACTCAGGGCAGGAGCCCAGCCCTGCTGCGCCCGCGGGCGGGAGGGCCCGGCTGCCTCGGAGCAACTGTCTCCTTCCTAATCCTGTGACTCCATCCTTAATCAGGCCGGGATAGGCCAGTCAATAAGTCTACCATTGGAGACTGGTGCAGGGAAGGACAAATATTTTGTGGAGTGTAGCCCACTGCTTGTGTGTGTCACACACCTGATCCTCACAGGGCACGGACAGGGAGCCCTGAGCTGTGGGATTATCTCCTGCCAGCAAACCTTTGGCTCTGGATCTCTGGATACCACGTGGTCCCCCCAGCACAGTCATTCCTGGGGACTGAAGGGGACAGGAATGATCCCATGTGGCTGGTGCAGTGTGGGGACATAGGGAATGTGCTGGGCTTGGATGTCCCCACATGGAGTCTCTGAGCTTGGCTGCTGCAGTGAGTGTGGAGCAGGACAGGGTTGTTGTTCTTACCCTGAGCCAAAGGAGTGAAGGTCCCTCTGTGTTTGGTGGCAGAGGGACAGCTCCTGACAAGCAGGAGGGGAGCAGCAGCCAGAGGGGATCCCACTTGGTGCTGGATGCAGCGGGACAACTTCCCCACCTCCAAACAGTGTCCCAAGACCCTTTTTCCCAGAATCCTGAGACCCACCTCATGCCATGGGGGTTTATAATGGAGAATTAAAAAATACTTTCTGTCTAAAGCAAAGCCCAGGAGTCTTCAAAGTCTATTAACAGTCAGATTCCTCAAGCAGTGCCATGGCTGAGGCAGCAGCCACGTCCTCAGGCTTCCAGGCTTGCCTTGTACCAGGAAAATGAAATCCTGGATTAGCTGTACACCCACTCCAGGACACTGCCCTGGCAGGCAGCTCCGGCTCTGTGCCCGCGGGGCTCTGGGCTCACCAGCTGCCCTCGGGTGGCTTCCGAGGGGCAGGGACCCATGGGAAGGCTGTTAGAGTGAGACTTCATTTCAGTCTTAATCCAGAAAACTAGTAAATAAAGCAGGATGTCATTTTCAGGCCTCTGAATCCTGAAAAGCTGTCGCCAGTGAGTCCTCGGTGCGCTTGCCCAGCTGTGCTGTGGCACCAGGACCAGAGGCTGGAGGGGGTGGAAAAGCACGACAGGGTGACTTGTTTTCTTATTCGCTGAATTCCAGCTTTGCGCTCCAAATCCCCGTTTTTATAGACTTTTCCGCTCAAGTCTGCTCCTGCCCGGGGCATGCCTGTGTAACCGCTCGCTCCTCTCTGCATTCCTCAGATTCTTCTTCTGCTGGAGACTGGACTGGGCTCTGAGGTCCCCGCGCAGGAAGGAGGCGAGGAGCAGCAGGAGGAGGTTTCCCTTGGACTCTAAGCTGTCAAACCAGAAAACCAAACCATGTCACAGGTCATACAAAACCACGTGTTGCGTGTTGGACAGAGTGTGTGTGTTTCCTCCCCCGAGGAGAGCAAGAGCCTGTGCCCGCCGGGGTACCCGGGATGCTCCGCACTGCCCGGCAAGTACGTCTACTACTCCACGGAATCCTGGGCTGGCACAGCCTCCGTGGGGCACCCCAAGGCTCACCTGCTGCCCAGAGGGAGGCTGTATGGAGCCCACCCCGTGCTGGAGCATGTGGGAGCTCACACGCAGGGGAAGGGGCAGCCGGAGTCCTCCTTGGAGAGACCCACTGCCCAGTGCCAGCCAAAGCAGGAGGAGAGCACCAGCACGGATCCTGAGGCTCAGCTGATGTCTCCTTCCCTGGACATATCCATAGAGACTCTCAACCAGCTGATCCTAGAAATCGATCCGACCTTCCAGCCGCTGCCACACAGGCCGGTGAAGGACCCAGCCCAGCCTTCAGGTGACACTGCAGCCACCAAGAAACAGGACCCAGAGGCAATAGGTGAGGAAAGGGCACCAATGGAGCCAGAGCAGCTCCAGCCTGGTGAAAACGTTCTGTCAGGGGCACTGGGAGCCCAGGACAGAGAGGTCAGGGGCACACCTGTCCCCATGGGCAGCACAAGGTCCTGTGCTCCTGGAGAGGCTGGAAATGGGCATCAGGGACATACCACACTGTCCCCAGTGGGATCAGTGTGGGGGATGGTCTTCTGACATCAGGGCTCTGTACTAAGGAGCAGGACAGGCTGTGTGTCCAGATTCTGCCTAATTCTGGTGCTTCCATGGCCTTGGTCTGATCACTGTTGACACATCTCATGCCCAGCCAGCTCAAAGGGATCCAGAAGGGAACAGGGAAAGCAGCCTTTAATTCAATCTCACATTTGTTTCCCTGTGTTTGGAGAAAACATTTCTCATTGGAAACGGGACTTGCAGCTCTCTGAAAACTCCTGATCCCAGTTATCACCACCACTGACAGGCCCTGGGCTCTGGGTGCTCCCCCATTCCCTCAAAGCCTGCAGAGCCTTTCCCAGAGTCACACTTGACCTCTGGGAGCAAAAGGATTTGCAGGCGTATTTCCAGAGCCCTGGGCTAAGGTACCAAGTGTTACACAACCATCCCATTGAAATGTTCCCAATCACTTTGCCAGGGAAATTCTTTTTCCAGGGCTTGTGCACTCCTCGGGCAGCATACCTGGCATAGGCAAGGCAGCAGCAGCACATACCAGCCTGTTCTCAGCTCACGGGTGCCTTACGTGAACCTTGTGCAACACTCCCCTGTCATCCCTGCAATCCAGGCTCTGATCTGGGAGTTGCTCCTGATCCTCTGCTGCTTTCAGCTGTTCAGCACCCTGTGCACAGGGCAGCCCCACAGTGCTGGCACTGCTGGCACTGTCCTGGGGCACCAGGGACAGGGCTGGGGTGGCTCAGGTGCCTGAGGACACAGACTCTCTGCTTCCCAAAAGCCTTATTGCCTGTCCCTGTCTTTACACATGGAAATACCTCGACAATCTGTCCCCAGTCCTCTTGCCCGAGGAAGATGAAATGAGAGGATGTTAAAGGCATGAAAAAAATTCTGTTCTCCCTGAGCCCTCGTGCAAACATGAGGACCACAGGGTCAGGAGAGGATGAGGTACCTGTGAGGGGCAGCAGCACTGCCAGAGCCAGGCAATGCCAGTCCAGAGAGTGTCCCTGCTTCCCTCTGGGATGGACAGAGCAGCCTTGCAGATGAAGTACTGTGACAAAGTGCAAGTTCAGCTCTGGCTGCTCAGTGCCTGAGCCATTCCTCTGCCTCCCTTCAGGCACTGCTCAGGGGCTTGAGCCCCCAGCAGCTCCACAGGTAGTGCTTTGGAAAATCTGGCTCCAAGTGTGGAACTGAACATCTGGAAATCTGGCCACAAATGCAGTGGGGAAAGCCTCACTTTAGCTGTCATTTTCTTTTAGCAGCTTTTGGATTTCACATAAACTTCTTTCCACTGAGCAGGATCCCTGTTCAACCACCCTCTCCCACTCTAGCCCTGTGTCCTGTGCCCTGATGTGAGGGTGGCAGGGACTGGTGGTGATCACAGAGGCGAGAGGGGCTTGGGTTTGGTTATTGGAGCCCCCGAGGAAGGGGGCATGACAAATGCTGCAGCAGCAGGAGACACGTTCATGAGAGTCACAAATCCCTCTGGAATCTGCTCCGGGATCTCAGCCCTCGGCTTGCGTGACTTCTGGGCTCTGTGTTTGTGGCGCTTTTGCCACTCCTTGGTGCTGGAAAACTTGCCAAGGTCTTGAGCAAATATTTGAGGTTTAACCACAGGTGATAAGAAGAGCAAAGGCAGAGAAGTAGGAGGTAAAAGGCCTCCTGAGCCCAGTTCATAGATGCTTTAAAGGACAATTAAAATCCCCATTTCTTTTTCCTTTTGAGGGACCTTGACAAAAAGCATCCGGCCAGGAGCTCTCTGCAAGGGTTTGTGAGCTGATAGCGGCACACGTGTCTGCGGAGCTGCTGGAGGAGCTGCTGCTGGCGGGGGCTGTGCAGGGGGAAGGCTCTGGCTCCCTCCTGGCAGGGGGAAGGCTCTGGCTCCATCCTGGCGAGGTCCAGCTGTGGCCCCGCTGGGGACCAGCCCGCCCGGCTCACCCGGCGCCTCCTCGGCGCTGGCTGTGCCGATCCAACCCTGCGCTGGGGTTGGCATGGACAAGGGGCTCAGGGAGTAACTTTTGTACAGACTTGTGCTTATCCTGCTCATCCAGCTCTATGCCCCAGAGGTCTGCTCGTTCCTTGCAGTAACAGGGGTCAGCAGCACGTGGCTGGAATCGGCTGCTCTGCCTGTCCAGCTCCCACACGGTGGGTCCATCGAGGCCCCTTCCCCAAGGCCAGGGAGCTTGGGGTTGTCAGAGCCGTTTGTCTTTGCTGCAGCAAAAAGCTTTTCCCTCCCCAAGACACACCTTTGAGGAGGGGAATTTTCCTGAACTCCATGGCAGGGGCGAGAATGAGGTGATGAAAGCAAAGCTGGGCAGGTCCAGACTGGAAGGGAGGGGCAAACCTCTGGCACTGCAGTGATTAACCACTGGAGCGGCTGCCCTGGTGGGGGATTCCACCGTCACTGCCAGTGCTTAAATCGAGTCTGAGTGTTCCAGCTCAGCCAGAAATTAGGGCTTTGTCCAGGGAAGCCAAGGCCTGATCTGCAGCAGGCACAAGGGGAACCAGGCACGCTTTGTCCTGGCTGTGAGGCTGCACTGAGGGGCTTGGACAAGAGATGCTCTGTCAGGTGTGTTCCCTGGTGACTAATGCCAAGCAGAGGGGCTGGACATGCCTGGCCTGCTCTCAGCACAAATGGAAGAGCAGGAAGAATCCCACAGCAGGCACAGGCACAGGCACAGAAACTACCTTGGAAGTGACTTCTCTCGAGAGACTTGCACAGGTGGATTCCCTCTGCTTCCTGCCCCACTGCCACTCCAGCAGTACCTGGGGCCAGGTGACATCCCCCTGCTCCTCTGCCCAGCCAGGGGGTGCAGGGCCACCCTTCTGCTGCCCTGGGCACCCTCCAAACCTGGCGTCATCCCCGGGGGGAGCAGCCAGATGTTTTTCTCTTGACTCAGGTACAAACACAGCGGCTGCTGGAGGGAACACCCATCCCTGGCTGCAGGTTTCGACAGGTCCTGGCTGGGTAACACTGGCAAGGGGGGTCTGAGCAGCCAGACATGACCGTGGGTAACCCCCTTCCCTGGGAGCCTGCCAGTGCTGGGGGGTCAATGCACTTCGGGGTCTGTGGAGTCAGCCTTCATTGAACCTCAGCAAAAGGCATGGAGGTGTCCCCTGGGACCCTCCCAGCCCTGCAGGGAGGGAAACCCAGAGCCAAAATTCACAGCAGGAAGAATAGACGTGTGTCCCCCATGGAGCTTTACTGAGGAACCCAGTTAGAACACCAGATTGTTAATAACCTTCTCTCTCTCCCTGCAGACTTCAAGTACATAGAGCTGACACCGGGCAGAGCCACAGGGCCCGAGCAGCCACAGGGCTCCCCCAGCCCTTCAGGCACCCCCTTCTCCAGGTCCCCACAGGCCAACAGCTTCCTGACCCAGAAAGGGGCACTCGGGGGCAAATACAGCACCAGTGACAGTGTGGTCTTCTCGAGCCCACCCAAACCCTCGAGCCCTGGGTCAGCCTCCCCGAGCTGCAGCAAAGCATCACAGAGCATCTCCGTGCCCCAGCAGTGCCCGGCCAGGCACACCGACACCACCCCCTGCGGTACCCTCGGCTCCTCCCCGGCCTCTGACAACCTGCTGAAGCCCATGCATGTGGTGAGGGCCCAGCAGCGGGGCAGTTGGGTGTCCCAGCTCTCCACGAGCCCTGGCTCCGACACCAGTTACATCCTGGGCAGGTAAATGCCATCTGTGTCCCGGGCTCGGGGTGGTGGTGGGGATGGGAGGGGCACAGGGCAGTACCCTGGGTCTCTCAATCCTCATACTGGGAGCTGATGGGTTGGTGGGGCTGGAGCAGTCCCTGGGGTGGGCTTTGCATGTGAACACCCCTCTGATCTTCTCTGCTCTGTCTCCCTCTTGCAGCAGCACTCACTCACTCCACAACGAGGACTCGGATGCTCCCACCGCTGCCTGCCCATCCCCTGCCAGCTCCCTGGGCAGCCCCTGCCCACCTTCCCCTGGCACTGCACCTCACTCCAGAGAAGCTTTTGGCCAGAGCCTCCCCCAGCCCAGGGCAGGCAGCTCCCCCAGCACCAGCACCTCCCTGTGCCAGAAGGGACAGGCCAGCAGCTGCCCACCCTCCATCCTCACGTCGGCAGCCGACATCCCGGTGCTGCTGGTGAACGGGTGCCTGGAAGGAGGGGCTGGGTACCCCCAGCCAGCCCAGGCCACCCCTGGCTGTGCCACACAGCTGCCCCCTCCCACCTGCAGCCCCCCGAGGCTCCTCAACACTGCGCTGTCGGCCCCTGCCCTCGCCTGCATCCCCGACAGTGAGTGCTACGTGGGGTGGGGTGGGAGCTCACCCCCCAACAGCTGCTGGGAGAGGGAGAACAAGCCCCATGTTCCCTCTGGTTTAGCTGTGGGTTATAGGCACGAAGGATGGGAAGGTCTTGCTCGAGCTGGAGCTCCTTGCTGTGTTCCCCCAGGGTTCCATGGTGGTCTCCAGCTCCTGACTGGTGACCCATAGCTATCTACCCACTGGGTGCCAGGGCTCAGCAGGCAGGATCTCCCTGCTCCTTCAAGGAGATGCAGATACACCTATTTATAGAACCTGAGAGTGAGAACCACCATTCTGTCCCATCCTGCTTGTCTGTGGGCCCAGACTGGGTGTGGAGGAGGAGTTTGGGTTCCTGTTTGCTCTGAGGACACCAAAAGGTACCAGAGTTGAGAAGGTCCCTCATTCAAGGGCAAACACTGGGACTATTGTTCTTTGGAGGAGATGAGCAGAGGCAGCTCTCAGGGCAGAGGGTTTTAATTGGGATCCTTATGAGAATAGCAGGAGGGTGTGTGGGTCAGATCCTCAGCTGGTGTAAAGCCCATGGACCAGTGCATTGTGCAGGGCTGGGCAGGCTGGCACTGCCAAGGGATTCCATGTGCCCCTCTCTGCACTGCATCACAGCCTGCCAAGAGAGATAATTACATGGAGAATGAGTTATTTGGAGGAGTGGGGAGGAAAGGATTCAAAAAACCCTCAGCCTTGGCCAGCCTGAAAGAGAAATGACTTTGCTGAGCTCTGTCACCTCTGGAGGTCCTTCAGGTCCTACTGGGCTTGACATCATGGGGTCTCTTCCAGGTGCCCTCAGGGCTGGGCAGCCCACCATGAAGTTTGTGATGGACACATCGAAATACTGGTTCAAGCCAAGCATCAGCAGGGACCGAGGTAAGGCAGTGAGGGGCTCTGCAGGGGTGACCCCACCTCAGACTCCTGCCTGCACCCTGGGACAGAGTCCTCCTGTGTCCCTGGGGGCACTTGGAGGGGGTGATTCAAAACCTTCTGGGGGCTGGTGGGGATGGAGAGACCCTCTTACTCTGAGGGGGATGACTCAGGAACATGGGCTGTACCACAGCCCCTCTGTGATCCCCTCAAGCCCAGAAAAACTTCTGCTGTCCCACAGCATGGCCTGGGCAGGGACTGAGTGTCCTGGGGACCACAGGGACCTGCAGGACCGAGCTGGGGCCCTGCAGGGACACAGCTGGTGCCACACAAGGGATGTGCACATCCTCGGCAAATGCTCCAGCGTCCTTCCTGCTGCTGCCAAGGAGAGACTGCCCACAGAGCGCAGGAGTGGGGAGGTCACACCTGTTGTGTTTGGCTGAGCCCCTGCCTGTGCTCTGACAGCAATCCAGCTCCTGAGGGACAAGGAGCCAGGCACGTTCCTTGTTCGGGACAGCACTTCATTCCGGGGCTCCTTTGGACTGGCCATGAAGGTTCCTGGTTCTCCCTCTGGCAGCCAAACAGGTACAGGGTCTCTTTTGGAAAGGGAGGGCTTTCTTCAATGGTTTAACTGAAACTGGCAAACTAAAGCCAGGTGAGAAGCCACAGGTTTCTGACTGTGTGGGAGGTGCTGACAGGGTCTGCGGGTGCCCATCCCACCCCTCACAGGGGCTGGCACCACACTGGCATCACAGAGAAGCTCTGGTGATGCCCTGAGATGGGCAGGGGTGGGAAGGCACAGGTAGGAGAAGACAGGAGTGGGCAGGGGAGGGCAGGGACACATGGAGGTGAAACAGCAGTGCTGGGGCCGGTGCTGACGCTGTTTTCGGTCCCTCTTGCAGGTCAGGAGAGCAGTGACCTCGTCCGGCACTTCCTCATCGAGTCCTCTACCAAAGGGGTGCACCTGAAGGGGGCCAGCGAGGAGCTGTACTTTGGTAAGGATGGTGCCACCACCCACAGTGGCCCTGGCAGCCCCAGGAGCTGTTTCCCAAACTCCTGGAAGCACTGGGGTGACTGGGTGAGCATCCTGCATGCCCACTGGCACAGGGACCCTCAAACCCCGGTCCTGCCTGCACTTCCCTGTCAGTGAGACCATGATAGTAGGAGCACAACCTCCCTGGGACAGTGTTGCAGGGTGGAGACACTTGGGGGACGTTTCAGGCACCAGCCCCCCCAACTCATGGCTCTTGTGTTTCAGGGAGCCTCTCTGCCTTTGTCTACCAGCACGCCATCACCCCCCTGGCACTGCCCTGCAGGCTCAGCATCCCCACCCGAGGTAGGTGACAGACACAAGGGATACTCTGAGGGTCCCTCCTGCCCTCAGGGGCGCTGGGGAAGGTCCTGTGATGGGCAGGGGCCTGAGCCCTGTGGGTGCCCTGCGAGGGGCTGCTGCCCTGGCTGCAGGGGGAGCAGGGACTGCAGAGCTGACCCAAGGACAGGACAGTGGTGACCCCTCCTGCTGAGGGTGAGGGTGGGCAAGGGAAGGCAGAATGGGCACATCAGAGGTGAACAGAGCCAGGAGAGGGAGGTGGAGTACAATTAAGTTAATTACTGCTCTAAGTCCCTGCAATTAGAGCAGTCCTGGGCCTCTGTGAGATAAGGAATGGCCAAAGAGGTGACGAGCACAGGCCCTGTGTCCTCATTGCTCCTGCTTGTCCTTGGTGCAGATCTCGCTGACGGAGAAGACAGCCCTGACTGTGCTCCCGAATCCGTGCTGTCCCTGGCAAAGAAAACTGCAGGTGAGGGCAGGAGCCAGGTGCTGGCTCTGGGCACAGCCCAGCTGGCCAGAGCTGGAGCCCTGGGCACGCTGTGGCAGCAGCAGGTCACCCCCACACACTGGCAGGGACCTGTGTGACATCCCCCTTCAGATTCCAGGCTACCTGCAGGATTTCTCCACATCCCCAGCTCTTGGGCTCCAAGGGAACCTGATATTTTTAAGGAAAGGAGATTTTGGGTCCTCAAGATACTTGAAAACACAGTTCTTGAGGTCACAAGGCTGATTAAAGACCCCATTTCCCACAGTTTTAAATAGGTCCTGATCTTTAAGCCCCTCCTCTGATGTGCTTCAGTGGGGATTGAACATCTGGAGCTTTAGGAGAGGGATGAGGCAGTTGGGGACTGCTTAAATTGCTGAGGGACCTTGTGGGGGGACACGTGGGCACTGCAGAGCAGGACAGGGAGGGGTCTGTGCACCCCAGCCTGGGTGGGCTCCAGGTGAGAGCAGAGAGGGAAGGGCAGCAGACCACATGGGAGGGTCACAGCACAGGCTGGGGAACCAGGAACTGCTTTGTTTAGCTGGAAATTCTGAAAAATCAGTTGGCAAGCTGGAAAGTTTAGTTTGACCCAGAACAGCCCTTTAAACAGCTCAATCAGCCTGAAATGTCATGTTTTAGGCTGGCCTTCAGCCCTTAGTTGGCTTGGGGTATTTCTGCTTTTCATTAAAGGAAATATGTAATAAACAGGGAAAAAAGCCCCAAATGTGACATTTAGAAACGGGAAATTAAATACTTTGACTTTTACAACAATTAGTGCAAAGAATTAAAGTAAACCAAACTAAATTGGTGAAGAATTTGTGAGTCACCAAATCTTTTAATTTTCATCAAAACAAACCCTGACCCAGGTTCTGTGTGAGGGCTCTGCAGGATGACCCCTGGGACCCAGCCCTGGAGCTCATCTGTGCTGTCCTTGCAGTGTGCAACGTCCTGTACCTCAGCTCAGTGAATGTGGAGACGCTGACAGGAGCCCCTGCCATCCTGAAGGGCATCTCCTGCACCCTGGACCTGGACACGCTGCCCACGCCCACCCTGGTGCACTTCAGGGTGACAGAGCAGGGCGTCACCCTGACCGACATCCAGAGGAAGTAAGAGCCCAGGGGGTGACCAGGGGGGCTCATGGAGACACAGCCCCCTCCCTGCCTCCCAGCCCCAGGGAAAACTGCCCTGCTTGGACAGACCCTTGCCCCGACTCAGGGATGGACTCGCCCCTTGTTCCAGGCAGGGCTGCAGTGGCAGCGCCTCGGGGTGGGACACAGGGGGCAGCTGCACTCAGGGGTGGGATTTTGGGATGCCATTTGGGACACCCGTTTCCCAGCAGCCATGGCAGGGCTTGGATTTGTGAATTGCTGTTCCTGCCTGGGCCTTTCCCTCCCAAACACTTCCCTCTCCTCTTCCAGGGTGTTTTTCAGGCGACACTACCCTTTGGCTGCCATCAGGTTCTGCGGGATGGACCCTGAGAACAGAAAGTGAGTTTTGGGTGGCGGTGCCTGTCAGAGCCACCCTAGCTGTGCTCCCTTCCCTGCAGTTCCCAGCACCTCTGCCCTGCTTCAGATCCCAAATCCCAAAAAACTGCCCTGGGCATAACATGCTGGGGTGGATCTAAACCTAACCCTTGGCTTTGCAGCTGATGGAATGAATTAAACATCAGCCCTTGAGCAACTCCAATTCTGTTCTTCCCTCAGGTGGCAGAAGTACTGCAAGTCCTCCAGGTAAGACCTGTGCAGGGACCTCCCACATGGAGCTGGGGGCTGGAATCTGGGAGGGAGTGATGCTGCTTTGGGAAGCAGCTGTACTGCAGAGCAACAAAGAAGCAGCTTAAAAATGAAGAGGGGATTCACTAGAAATTACCGTGGTGGCCAGATGAGGGGTGGGACTGGTGGGTGAAGTTTTAGGGCAGGTTTGCTCTGGATTTGGGCAAGAGGTTTGGCTGAGCCCTGTTCTCCACATGGCCTCATGCAAAACCCCCACATCCAAATCCCAAAGCCTTCCCAGGGACTCACACTGGGCTCAGGAAGAGAGTTTATATCTGGCTCTACCTTGTGCTCAAGAATCTTTTCACAGCTGGGGAAGCCTTGCCAGAAACGCTCCTCCCAGCTGCTTGGCTTCCACGGAAACGTGATTGGGGAGCGGGCCAAGGTGGAATTGCTGGAACTGGGATTTGGCTTTGTGGCTGGGGCTGGTTTCAGCCTATTCCTTCAGATTCCTGGATGCAAACTGAATAAGCCTCTCTCCTTTTTCAAAGGATCTTTGGGTTCGTGGCCAAAAGCCAGACAGACTCGGAGAACCTCTGTCACCTGTTTGCAGAGTACGACACGGTGCAGCCGGTGTCGCTCGTCATCGACCTGCTCCGCCAGCTCCTGCCTGGCCCCTAAAGATGGCACCTGGGGATGCCCAGGGCTGGCAGCTGCCCACACACTGCCGAGCTTCTCCTGCTCCCCTGCTCCTGCTTCTGGGTTGCATTTTGGCAACACCTCATATTTATACTCTTTTTATTACATACCATCACATCAGAAGTCTCAGATAGAGATTTTCAGCTCTGGTGGGGTGAGCTGCCCACGAGGAACTGTGCTGGTCTGGGACAGAGTGGTGGGATGGGACTTGTGCTCTGTATGCAACCACTGCCCCTCACCTGGCACCCACCATCTGCTTTGAAGGGCCCCAGAGCTCTGGCTGAGGTTCCCACCAGCCAAGGGGGACCCCAGTGCTCTGGTTGAGGGACAAGGGAGACCCCAGTGCTCTGGTTGAGGTTCCCACCAGCCAAGGGGGACCCCTGTGCTCGGGGTGTCTGGGTTGAGGTGGGTCACGGAGCTGAGCTGAGCTCCCACCATCAGGGACTCAGCCTTGACCACCGCAGTGCCACAGGAGGGGAGGTCTGGGGCAGGCAGAGGGGACTCACCCCCTGAGCAGCACCAGGAGGCAGCTTTGCAAGTCAAAGTGTATAAAATCACCAATTCCTGCTGGAAACCTTCTTCCCTCAAGGAGCAAGCAGCACCCGCAGGCAGGAATGTCAGAGCAGCACATTTTTCCCGGTGCTGGGAAATTCTCCTGCCCTTTTTCACAGAGCAGGGTCATGGGCAGGCTCAACCTCCAGCACCGCAGAGAGCTGGGAGAGAAACAGTGACATTTGCATGACAGTGAAACACGGGGTTTTTGGAAATGACTTGCCTGAATTTGGGCCAGCTCCTCGGATGACGTAAATTGGCACAGCCTCGAGGAAGCCGCCGCCGCCACCACGATCTGCAGCAGCTGAAGGGTCAGACTGTGCTGCAGCTCCGAGCAGGGAGCGGCTCCGAGGCCACCACACTCTCAGGTACCTTAGTTCTCGCTTACCTGGAGCCTCTGCATTGGTTTCACTGTGCACTCTGTTATAAACCCACACAGGGGTATTTTCAATAAAGCAGTGGAGCGTTTATCCTGCGCAGACACCGCAGGGATGTCAGCAATGGGGTCCCTCTCTCTACTCTGGAATGGCCAAGCAGATGCTGGACTCTACTGTGGTTATCACGATGCTGGTCAGGATCAGCACAAGGAGAATGGGAACAGGCAAAGGCTTTTGCTCCACATGGTGCTTTGAAGGGATCACTCTGCCCCCCAAGCCCAACCAGCCCTGACAGCCGTGGGCACAGGGCCAGGGTCCAGGAGCACTGACATCTGCCCTGGATGGACAGTTGATGTCCTGGGCCAGCAGATTTCTGGGCAGTCTCTATTGGCTGCGTGTTGGCCCCATCCTGGGGGTGTTTGCACAACCCCAACCCCACAGTAACCCTTAACCACTGCACCTCTGGATGGCACTGCCAGCCCTGGGAGCCACCAGGCAAGGACCTGGTGATCTCCTGTGCCATCACCACGGGCAGCACCAGCTGCAGACATGGGGAGACAGCTGAGCTGCAGTCAGGAGCACTGGGAGGTGACAGCTGTAGCAATTCCTGAGCCTGGGAATCTCCAGCTGCATCCCAACACCTTCCAAAACACCGAGCAGAGCTGGTGGTTGCTGGTGCACCTTGGCACTGGCACCTGTATCTGTGCCATGGGCTGTGCCTCATCAAGGCCAGCAGCACTGCCTGGCCACAAGCCCATTTCCCCAGAGTAGCTGGTGCCTGTCTCTGTCTGCCCCTGAACTTTGAAGCCTGTCCAGGGTCCCCTCCCAGCCTGGCGCCATCTCCGGCCCCGCCGCTGCTCCGTGTCACTGTGTAGGGTCGATGGTGACAATTCTCCCGGTGGCACCACTGGAGGCTGAGCTGGGAGTCATGAGGAGGCAAGAAATCATTTGCTTTCCTGCTTGTGAAGCTCTTCCAGAGGCTTGAGGGCATCTGGGTTTCCAGGGTTGCTGAACCCCAAGCCCAACCACAGGACCAGAAGAGCAGGTCCTTGGGCAAGGGTGGTGAAAGGACTCTGTCCCCACACCAGTGGGATCCCACAGACCTCTCACTCCTGCCCTGCCTCCCCCCAGTCACATAATTTAAAACCATAGAAAATAAACCACACAGTAGAAAAACATCAGATAACAGGAAATTAAATACAGTAATTACCATTTTTCTTTTTGAGGATACAAAGGTTCAAGTGTACTGTAAAAGGGTCGGTGCTACACAGGAGTCCAACAGGACGGGCTTGGCCCAGGAGGGACAGACAGGGACCCCTTGGGTGCAGGGGGACACCGTGGGGGTGGGGGACACTGGTACATGGTCGTGTGTAAATACAGCCCTAAACTACAGGAGAGATGCTATGAAACACTGCAGCCCTCTGAGCAGGACACAGGCTGTGCCCTGGTGCACTGGCATTCCCAGGAACCCCTAAACTGGTATGGGCAGGGAGGGGCCAAGTGGCCAAGGGCACTGGACTAGCACTGCCACCACACCCTGTGCCCCACAATGGGATTGGCTCCATGCCTGTCTGTGGTCCCCAGCAGCACCTCCTGTACCCTGGGAAAACCATCCTTGGCACAGGGGGGACTGGGGGAGAAGCAGAGGCAGGGACCCCCTCCCCTCCAAAGACTGTCCTGGCAAATTGACTCGGTTTAGAAGCTGTGTGTGAGCAGAGCCATGGGGGCAGCTGGGACATCTGGGGGTTTCCAGGGCAGGCAGGGATCTGGCAGGGCAGGGGGACAGGCAGGCGGTCAGGAGGGCAGAGGATGTTTCATTAAAACTGAAACATTTCATTCCCATCAGGGGGCCCTGGCCAGGGCAAATTCACATGAGCTTCCACTGAGGCCGCAGAGCTGGGGTGGGTCAGGAGGGGATCAGGAAAGTCCCTCCATCTTTGGCATGGCATTTGTACATGAAAAATTTTCAGCTTAAGGGAAAAAAGATGAAAAAAGAAGAAAAAAGAATAGCTACAAAACCAGTGACAATTTCTCAGCTGAGAACTTTGTGCTGGTGAAATCTGCAGAACCCATCATGGAGACATTCCAGAATCCATCCTGGTTTTTGTCATGTTGGCCAAGCCCAGAAGACAAGAGCCATTGCCACAGTGCCCTGGTCCCTGGGGTTGGAGAATTCCACCCTCGGGGCCACACGGTCACTTTTGAGATCCCAACAATGACATTTTTTAAAATATTTTTTAAAAATTGGGAAAGAAAGCAAAAAGTGAGACAAAAAACTCTTCCTGCTGGGATGAATTTGCTGGACATCCCTCATGCCCTCCACCCTCCCCGTGGACTCAATGGCTCTGGGGACTGCCCTCACCCCGGGGGATGGGGCAAGGGGGACAGGATGGATGGGAGGCTTTGGCCCTGCACAGGGAACAGGGTGGGGCTGGGCTGTGGGGCAGGGGGACTCCAGTGGGGAGGGGAAGGGCTCCCATTGCTCTATGGGCCGCGCTGCCCATCGCACACACGCGCTCTGGGTGAGATGCAAGCAGGGAGGGTGGGCAGCAGTGGAGAGATCTCTCCGGGCCCCCTGTCCTTGCCTGGGCAGTCTCTCACTGCCAGGAAGGGCAGCATGAGGCACTTCTCCTGCTGCCCATGCAGAGGTCTGGCATGCACAGCACTGCACTGCCACAGCTCCTCACGGTGTCTGGGGCTGCCCAAGGGGCCGGGCTGAAAACTGGGGGGCACCGCAGGGCAATGGCAGCAGTGTGGAGGGTGATGCCCACCAGCTCTACCCAGGCAGCCCAACACCAGCCCCAGGGCAGCATCATCCAGGCTGTGTCCGTGTGGGATGGAGGTGCTGCTGGTGCATGCTGGGCATCCCAGCAGTGGTGGGTAGTGGTCATGGCACAGGTCATGGGCAGCCCGTGGCACAGAGCAGCACAGTCCAGAGTGTATCCTGATGTCCCCTGGCACCAGGGCACTGCTCGGTGGTCACAGCCCCTCTCCTCCTCTCCCGGGCAGCCCCGGCAGGGTCCTGGCTGCTGCTTGGCACGGGGCTGCCGCAGTCACACTCACATGCTGTCTGCCAGCTGGTGACAGTCCAAGTCCCCCTTCAGCTCCAGGAAGCCTGGCAGCTTCACCCCCGTCTTGCGGTCCACACACCAACACTTGCCGCGCTGCCCATCCAGCGCCGGGTGACACTGTGGGGACAGGTTCACTGAGGGACACCCAGCCTGGCTTCACCACCCCCATCCCACCTCGGGGCTTTTGCCAAGGGCCCTCAGCACCCAAGGGGTGATTCCCACAGAAGGTGGGAGCTGGGTGGGCTCTGCCATGCCCTGTCACTGTCTATCCATCCGTTTCTCCCTCCCAGGCTCACTCTGGTTCTACAAAATGCCCCCCAGCCCCCCCCCCCAGGTGAGAGCCCACCTACCTGCTTGGGGTGAAAGTTGCCGTTGCGGTCGCAGTTGGGGATGGGGATGACGTACAGGTCCTCATGGGTGCGGGTCTGTGACGCCGCCAGCCGCTCCAGCGCGCGGTGCAGCTCGCTCTGGCACGAGCCCTGTGCCTGCAGGAAGGGGGGGGCTGAGCCAACCACGGGGCTGGCACGTGCCACCACCCCAGCACCCCGGGACCCCCACCATGGAGCGCCCACCCTGCCCTCCCCAGCCCTGCCGGTGCTCACGATGGGCCGCGCGTCCTCGCGGGGGTGGGGGCTCCCACTGCTGCGCATCTTGTTGCCGTTGTTGACCCTCTTCGCCTGCTGCTTCTGCAGGCACTTGCGGTCGTGGATGCTGCAGGGGCTGAAACTGTTGTTGGGGTGGTCGATCTCCTCCTTCTCTGCAGGGACACAGACCGAGGGGGCTCAGTGCCAGTTGCACCCTCTGGAACAACGAGCAGGGGGTGCTGCCAGACCCCACATCACACTCTTGAGTCCCCACAGATGTCACCCCCAGCCCTGGCTCCCCTCCTGCCCCTGCCACTGCACTGGGCCGACTCTCTGCAGCACTGGAAAGACACTTGGAAGTTCTTCCAACTCATTAGCCATGATTAACAACTTGTCGCCATTCGTCTGTTATTGTAGGGTTGAAAATGCCCGCTGTGAGTGCTGGGCAGTGGCTCCAGAGTGCTGGGCCTGGCTGTGTCCCTGCCAGCCATGTGCCACCAGGCACCTGGTGCTCACCCGCAGCACCGGAGCCACAGGGCTGGAAGGTGACCACGCAGCCAGGGAGACCCAGGAAGCCCCTGGTGCCCCCCAAAGCTGCCTTTGAGGAGCTGCAGTGGGAACGGGGCACTGGGGCGGTGCCGAGCCCCCGCCAGGCCCGGGGCGGCACCGGGCGCCGCAGCCGGGAGTGGAGCCGCGCTCTGCCGCGGGGCACGGCCCCCGCCAAGACATGAAAGGAGAAATTCCTGGAATAAGAAAGTTAATCTCCCGTGGGGCCGATCCCGAAAGGCGGTGCTTGGCATCCCCTCCTGCGCCAGGAGCGCAGCCAAGTTGCCGGCCCAGATGTTGGCAGCTGGACGGAGCGTCATGAGACAAGCGCTTGGTGTGACTTTAACTTTCAAAAAGCTGCCGGTCCCTCCAGCCTGGGGCCCGTTTACATTCTGTGGAGGGAGAACACCCCAGGAACTGAGCCCCACCTGTGCTCAGAGCTGCATCAGGCACAACCCGAGCAGAGTTTTGCCCCCGGCCCGCCTGAGCTGTCCAGGAAAGCAGCCAGGGCTCCCTGCCCGAGGTTATCCTGGGGTTGGACTTAAATGAATCAATATTGCAACTGGCAGCAGTGAAAGGCTTCCCAAACCCAGCCAGGAGTGGTCACCATCAGAGGTGGCACCCAGGAGCTCACAGCACCGGGGCAGAGGCTGCTGGGTGATGTCCAGCACTGGCCCTTCCTGCAGGCAGGCAGTGGGGGCAGAGCCACAGTCCCCTGCCTGCCACATCCCGCAGGACCCGGGCTCTGCTCTGCCCTGAGCACCTCCTGCCATGGCTCCTGCAGCCCAGGGCTCCTGGCCCAGCTCCCGGGGCCTGGGTGAAGTCCACAGCGAAGCCCCAAGCAAAGCCCCCTCCCTTGTGGGTGTTATTTGCTCTTTGTTTAATCTGTCCATTTTTTCCAGGAAATGGCTCATGCCCTTGAAATGTGAAACACGAACCCAAAGGGACCCAGAGGACCCTGCACAGAGCAGTGCCAGCACCAGCCCTGACGGCACCAACCACGGGGCCGTGGCGCAATGCAGGCACTGGTGGCAGAGCCCAGACAGGGGCTCAGGCAGGGATGCTCTTTCCTTCCTCTGCATTTCCATGGGGAGACACACAAGTAAGGGCTGGACAGAAGATTTGGCACCAGTGGGGACCACCATGCTGAATTCCTGGCGCCTCCACACGTTTCTTCCACGCCATGGAAAGGCAGGACCAGGAGGCACCGGCAGTGCCCGCTCTGCCCCTGCAGGGGAAGCCCTCACCGATCCCAGCACAGCCAAACCCCCTCCTCCCTCCACCAGAGGCCTCCAGAGCATCAAATCTCCCAGCTTAAATAAAACCAGATGCCAATAACATTTTCATAAGGTCACATGAAAATCTGGTGCCTCCAGGCAGTGAAACAGCTCCTGCCAGTGCTCGGGACCCGCAGCCCCCACCTCGCAGGCTCCAGCGTCACTCCCTGCCACAGGGAACTCTGCTGTTCTTAGGGTGACTGTTCCCTTGCTAAGTGACACACAGCAGCTCAGGGAACCTCTCTCCTCCCTGGCAATTCATCTGGACCAGAAAACTCCTCACACTCAGCAAAAAAGTATGGGAAAAGAAATTTGTGTGGAGCCCACAGTTGCCACCCGCCACCCTGCCCTGGTGCAGCCCAATCTGCCACCCCATGCATGGCCACCACCACCCTGGAGGGATAGAGGGCAGGTGGCTCCCTGCTTGACTGAGGGAAGCCCCTCTGACAGTCTGGGATGGAAGTGGGTGCCAAGGACTGGGTAGGGGTGCTGCCCTCACCAGCCGAGCAGAGCAGCCACCCATCCCGGCAGGAGGAGCAATCCTGCCCGGCCTCCTGCTCGGCCTGTGGACCAGGGACACAAACGAGTCATTCAGCACTGCCTTCAATTAACGGGAGCTGCAAATGAGGCTGGTCACGTGCCGAACTTGTGATTTACGGCTCTGAGCCCGAGGGAGCGGTGAAGGGCTCCGGCTCCACCGCGCGGATCCTGTGGGAGAAGAGCCTGGGGCAGCCAAAGAAATCCTGGGACTTGCTGTGTGTGTCCCTGGGGAGGGACAAGTGTCAGGGACCCCCAGAGCTCCCACCCTGCTCCCCCCTATGCCACCAGCCCCATAGGAAGGGTCCCATGTGCTTCAAGGGCCAGAAGGGACACATCCATGTGTCTGTGGCCAATGTGACACATGAGCCGTGGTGACCTCAGCATCCTCCACGTCCCTGCAGAATCACCTGAGGGTGGTCCTGGCAGGGCCATGGCAGTGCCAGCTCTTGTGCTCATCTTGCCACACACTGGCCCTGGCAGAGGGTGGGGAGTCAGGTACTGGGGTGCCGAGGGCACAGGCACCAGGCACCTACTGCCCTCTGGCATGGGATACCAGCTGGGAACTGGCCTGTCCCCACCCTGCAGAGACACCATCCTGTGTTCAAACATGGCTGAGCACCTCCTGCCGCAGGGTCCAACATGGGTCCCATGGAGAGGAGGTCGGGATGCAGGAGAGGGAGTGAGGGTTGCAAATGCAGATGACTCCCTGCAGCGACCAGAGCCTTGCCAGGAGCAGCACCCAGCCTGGAGAAACCTAAGCATGGATGAACCCCCATCCCAGGGAACAGATGGGACATGGCAACAGCCTCGCCTGCCTGAACACAGCCTGTCCTCCCTGTCCATGAGCTGTCCAGCCAGGGCTCAGCCACTGCTGTTCTTCCTGGTCACTTCACACAGGAAGGATCTGTCCCAGTTTACAGACCACACGGGATGAACACAGCTCCCATGGGGTCAGGTTATTCCAGACATAACCATTTATCCAGCATTAAATCACTCCTCATGTGTGCTGGGGAGTATGTCCTCACCTCCTCCTGGCTGCCACACGCGGGCTCAGCCACCACCACCCACTGGCTGTGCCGGAAAGCCATGGCTGAGACCTCCTGGAGCCAGCCCCAAGACAGGACTCTGGCCGAGGAGGGGGAGCCCAGAGCCAGACAGGAGCTGGCAGGACTGGGAGCAGGAGGCAGGGACAGGGCCCAGCACAAGGTCCCACAACTGCAGGAGAGGGTCTGGGGTCAGCAGAGCAGCCACCCCCTCCCTCACTTCCTCAGAGTGCTGTGCTGTGGGCGCCGCGGTCCTGGGTGAGCAGAGAGGCTCTTTCCTGGCGCTGGAGCTGGGAGCCATGTCCAACCCTTGGAAAGCCCGGCCTCAGCCCAGCCCCCCGATCCCAGCCTCTTCCCTGGAATGCAGAGCCCCCCGGACAGAGCCCCCAGACAAAGTGTTTACTGTACGAGCTGTGCGTTAACTGCTTCCCGGCCGCCGGCAACGCTCCCCAGCACCCACTCAGCGCCGGGGCCGCGGCACAGCCGGGGGCACCTGCTCCCTGTGCCCCTGCCCCTAAAGAGGCATTTAATGTCCTTCTGCTCATCCAGAGAGTAGCCATCAGAGTCTGGGCTGCCCTCGCTCTGTGGGAGCAATGAAGTCTGCAGCCCCCAGCCCCACTCACCCACTGGCTCTGGGCTGCTGGAGTGGGTCAAGGACCCACAACTGGGTGTCCCACCAGACTGAGCAATGAGATATGGGTCTCCTGCCCTCATCCCACTGGGCTGTCCTGGACACAGGGGCTCGCAGTGCCCTCTCGCCCATCCTGCCACCTGTGACCCTGCTGGCCATGACAGTGTCCGGTGGGTGACCTGGCTCCCACGGCCACCCACCCATCCCCAGCCAGGCCAAAACACCGCGGGAAGGAAGGGAAAAAATGCAAGTCTGTTTCCTAAAGGCTCTGGGAAAAAATGTTGCATTACACGGGGCACAGCCAAAACCAACAGGGCTTGGCAGCTCGGCGCAGCCCCGGGCCAGGGAGCCCAGACAGCTCCTGCAGGATGTGGGATGAGGACAGACAGGCAGGGCAGGGGGGCTCCGCAGTGGACCCCATGCCAAGCACTCCCATAGAGCTCCTGTCCCTGCAGGGGCCCATTCGTGAAGGGCACTTTGCATGGTGGGGATACTGGTGAAGCTGCCATGGACCAGCCATGCGAGGAGAGAATGGAGCTCAGATCCAGCCCTCAGAGTAGACAGGGACAGACACTGCTCCAGTCCCTTTTGCCCCTCAGGGACCTCCAGGTGACCCCACATGGGGACTCAGGGCCAGGTCAACTCATGGACCATCCCATGGTGGGATGCTCCATCCTGGTCACAGCCTATAGGATGGGAAAGGGGGAGCATGGCATCCAGACCCACAGATGGACCAGGTCCCCACCCTCATCCCCCAGGAGAGGCTCCATGCCCACAGTGCAACCTGCACAGCTCTGGGCTGAGCTCCCACTGCCAGCTCCACTCCTGGCTCCCAGAACCTTCCCAGCCACCAGGGGCATGGCAAGACACCTGCAAGAGGGTTCTGGGACAGACAGTTGTAGGCAGAGAGTACAGGAAGCAGCTCCTCCAGCCTGGTGCTGCCTGCACCCCACTGTCCTGCCCAGCACGGGACAGAGACAGCTCCTGGCAGAGTCTGGCACAGCGCCCGGGCAGACTTGCCTGCAAGGGAAGCAGGTGCCCCGCGGCCTCTTTCCTGTTTCCTGCTGGTGGTGCAGGCAGAGCTCCCGGCAGCGTCCCAGGGAAGGGGCAGTGCAGGGGTCACTGTGCAACAGGAGCTTCCCCAGTAGCTGAGACATCTCCCCAGGGCCTGCAGGTGCCCGTGGGACCCCGGGCTTCCCCTCGGTCCAGGGCCATGTTGCAGCCAGGAGGGCACAGCAGGTGACAAGTCCTTGTGATGTTCCCCACTGCAGCACATGCGGTGCCACTTGGCTGTGGCACTGCTGTGCCCACGGTGGGTAAGGATGGCACAAACATCAATCACATGTACCGGGTCTCCTGTAGCCCACTCTGCTCCCTCCCCTGAACACACTCCCTGTATTCCCATCCTTTGGCTGTCCAGTCCCATTCTGCATCTTGGGGTCATTGGGTTGGAAGGGACTTTAAAGACCACCCAGTTTCACTCCCTGCCAGAGGCAGAGACACCTTCCACCAGACCAGGCTGTTCCAAGCCCCATCCCACCTGGCTTTGAACACTTCCAGGATGGGATATCCAGAAATATTCTCGGCAACCTCTGCCAGTGCCTCTCCACCCTCACAGGGAAGAATTTCCTTCTTTGATCTAATTTTAATCTCCACTCTTCAGTTTAAAACCTTCCCCCCGCCTTGTCAAAATCTACCCGTGTAAAAGTCACTTATTATTCTTAAAAGCTTTCTTTAAGTATGGGAAGGTCCCTGACGAGACCCCATCCCACGGCTCCAGCTCATGTGGAGTGAGCGGGGAGCAAATTGGTGCCAACAGGGGGGTGTGCCATTGCCCCTGACAGGGAAAAGAGCCCCCAGGCATCCACCCCGGGTACCGACGCTGGGCACCCACCCACGGCCGCCCCTCCGCCGCCTCACCTGGGGGCTGGAGGCTCTCCTGGATGGCCTCGACGTCGGCCAGGTCGGTGCAAATGCCCTGGCCGTGCATGAGGGTGCGGAGGGGCCGCGGCTCTCCGCGGGGCGGGTAGCAGCGCAGCCCCGCTCCGCAGCGCGCGGTGTAGACGCCGCAGGCGGTGCCGCGGGGCAGAGCGCAGGTCGCGCAGCACCCGCAGCCCGGCTCCCGCACCAGCTCCGCGCAGCCCTGCGGCGCCTTGCACCGCGCCAGCCGCTCCTCCGAGCACGGCGGGCACTGGATCGCCTCCTCGCCGCCGCCCGGCCGCGCTGCCGCCGCCAGCAGCGCCAGCAGCACCGGCAGCACCGGTAGCCCCGGCAGCCCCGGCCCCGGGCGCATGGCGGCCCCGCTCCGGCCCCGGCCCCGCTCCGCGGCGCTCGGCTGGCGGCGGGCGCGGGGCGGCGGCGGCCGCTTTATGCGGCTTTATGCGGCCCCTGGCCACACCTCCCGCCGCCGCCACCGGGGCCACCGGCGGGGCCGCCCCCGCCGCCACCGGGAACCCACCGGACGGCGACGCTCCCCTCGGCGGCGGCCGCATCGCCACCGATGGCGGTTTCGGCAGCGGGGCCACCGGCGGGGCAGCTCCGGCGCCGGGCAAAGCGGAGAGCCGGATCGGAGCCCTTCGGCCCCGCGCCCCCTCAGCAGACCACCCGCCGCCCCGACACCCTGCCCCGTCCCGAGAGCAACCGGGATGAACTGGGGGACACACACACCGTGCGGGTCTTCACCGCGCGGGATGCGGCCAAGACCCCGGGTTGGGCTCCGGGCTCTGGACTCCGGGCGCGGGGGGCCCGGCGGGAGCAAAAGGGCTGCTGGCAATAGATCATCCCGGGCCGTTCGGCCCCGGGCCCCGCCGGCTCCCCGCGCCCACCTGCCCCCGGTTTCCTGCACCCGCGCCCCCTGCGCCCTGCACAGCCCGGGATGGGTTGAAGGCTGCCGGCACCTAGTGGCTGCTCGGGAACAGCGGGAGCGCGGGGAGCACCGGCATCCCCCGGGACCCCGGTCCCTCCAGTCCCGCAGCGCTGGGCAAGGGCGGCACGGCGGGAGACGGCGGGGAATCATAGAATCATGGAATGAACTGGGTTGGAAGAGACTTCCGAGATCATCCAATCCAACCCTTAATCCAACACCACTGTGATTACCAGATCATGGCACTAAGTGCCACATCCAGTCTCATCTTAAAAACCTCCGGAGACAGAGAATCCACCACCTCTCTGGGCAGCCCATTCCAATGCCTGATTACTCTCTCTGCAAAGAATTTCTTTCTAATAGCCAACCTAAACCTCCCCTGGCAGAGCTTAAGCCCGGGAGCAGTGCCTGTGCCAGGGGTGACAGTCCCCGAGCAACACCTGGGGCTGGTGACTTCCAAGCTGTGCCCTGGGGCATCTCACCCAGCACCGGGCTTGGGGCAGTTGGGGGAACCAGTCTGGATGCAGCAAGGGGTTTGTGGGCACTGCAGGGGGACATGACAGGGGGGACACTGTGGGGCCCTGGTGTGGGGGCCAGTCTAGTGGGTGGGACAAGAGGAGCAAAGCCGCCTGTAATGCCAGGCCTGGGCCTAGAACTCCAGACTTGTCTCATGGGTGAGCACAGCTAATACTTAAACTGGCATTTTGAGGTTGGAGTGCCAGCACTGGTGGCACTGGTGGCCCTGCCACAGTTGGTCTCAGGACCATCTTCTCTCTCCTGTGCAGGTCAGCTGGGCAGCACCAAGGGCAAGCAGGACAGGGACAGGCAGGGGCTGTGTCCCCTATGTCCCCCAGCCCCGCTTCTCCCCTCTCAGCCCTGTCAGGGGCCCCATAGGGCATCATCACATGGTGCAGCTCTGAGCCCCTGCCCTGCCTGGCACTGCCACACAATGGCCATGACTTGGGGCAGAGGCACCAGCCTTGACTCGGTGTCCCAGTGGGGACTAAACCCAAACAGGTGCCCAGCCCTGCTCAGGCTGCAGCACCTTATCAGGCCTTGGCAGCTCTGTGTGCCCGTGGGGGAGATTGTTGTGTCTGCGGGCAGAGGCACCACCAGCAGCTAGTGGAGCATGTGGGGGACAGGAACAGGGTCCCCCCCCTCTGCCCAGGCACTGCTCCTCCAGGTCCCTGTTCCAGCACCATCCTGCAACATGGAGTGGGGCTGGGCTGGTGCCCCCCTCAGCCATGCTGCCCCCACCCACCCACAGCCCTGCAGCAGGGAGAGGCCTAAGTGCTGGTTTGGTGCTGCTGTGATGGGACAGCCCTGTGCCCCCCGCCCATGGTGGGGGGTTCTTTGGGGTTCCCAAATCTCTGGAGGCACAGAATGGCTGTAGTTTGCCCCAGTGAGGTCTGGAGCCACCTGAGGCCTGGGGAGATGCTGCAGGTCAGCAGGAGGCAGGAGCAGAAGTGGAGCTGGGCATCAGAGAGGGCTGGAGACCCCCAGCCAAGGGTGGCTGTGAAGGAACCAGTGAGACCCCAAGCCCTTTGCACACACTGTGGGGCACGGTGCCTGCACACGCCACAGGGCACAGGTATTGCAGGGGCTGCAGGTCTCTGTCACCTCCTGGCTCCAGCACCAGCATCTGGGCAGACCCCAGGGAACACCCATGGCTGATGCTCCTTGATCTCAGACAGCCCCTTCCTCCAGTGCATTTACTCCCCATTTCCAGGCAGTTCTCCCCCCCAGCCCTTCCTCACCTCTGTTTTAACAGCAGTTTCTGGCCCTGGCTCCTTTCCGTGGTTCTCGCTGCCCTCTCTCCCTGGCTGGCAGGACAGACGGTGACCCGTGTGGGTGGGTGCTCAGCACCCGCCGGATGCGGTGCGTGGGGTGCGGGTGCCGGGGCGGGCCGGGGGCGTGTCGGGGCCGCCGTGATAACTGCGGGCGCCGTGCCGGGGCCGCGAGAGCAGACGGCACAGGACAGCAGCATGAGCCAAGGCCCCCCATCCTGGGCAGTTGCCCTCCGAGGCAGCGCCATGGGGTCCGGCAGACCCCGGGGCCTCCTCCGCGCCCTTTGCATCCTCCTGGTGCTGGCCGGGCACCTGTGCCCTGTCACGGCCCAGTGGTTCTCGCTGGGCTCGGAGGACACCACCCCGGATCCCAGCACCAGCCTCACGGCCCCCACCCTGGATGGGGGGGAAGGTAGGCAGAGTGGGATGGAGCCATGGAGGGGGCACCTGGAGGGTGGAGGGTGAGGTGTGGGGTGCTGGGGTCTGGGACTGCTGTGGCACTGCTGTGACCATGGCAGGTGCTGGGAACTGAGAGTGCTGTGCCACCCCGATCCCCCTCCAGCCATTCCACCTTTTGCCTCATCACTCCTTCGTTCCTGCAGATGCAGAGACCACCAGGGAGCCCATAAGGAAGGTGCTGCTGAGCAAACCCCCACTGGCAACAGCCCCAAGACGTCGGGACCACCTCGCCAGGGGGGCAGCGAAGGGGCCAGGCCATGCCCCAGCACGCACACGGAGCCAGGTGCCTTTCCCTGGGCAGCATCCCTTCTCTGGCTTCTCCAGCCCTCCCAAAACTCTCCAGATGCTGCTGGGCTCCTTGCCATGTCCTTCCCCTTATCCATTCCCTGCCTGCACACACCAGCCTGGGCACCGTGCCCTGCTCTGGCCCTGAGCATGACTCTGCCCCCTCTGCGCCCTTGGAAAGGAGCCACAGCAGCTCCTGGTGTCCCCCCACATGGCACAGCCCCATGGCAGTGCCGGGGCTGGGCCCCCACCCCGGGCTGGTGGCAGCCACAACTGTGGGAGGGTCGCCCTGTCCCCCGGGATCCCCCCGAACCCTGCACTGAGCACTGCTGTCCATCCCAGCAGCACCGACCCACAGAGATCTTCGAGGGGAGTGCCGTGGAAGAGGAGTTCCTGCAGATCCAGGTGGTGGAGGGGTCCTGGCCACCAGGAGGGTGTGTGGGGCAGCCTGGGATGGGCACCCTGGCAAGGGGCTCTGGAGAAGAGGGGTTAGCAGGGAGGGACAGGGATGGTGCTCAGGGATCTCACATTCAGCCCCTCCTCTCCTCCACACAGACGACAGCGAAGGGGCTGCCCCAGTGGGTGCCCCCGGCCCCAGAGAAGGATCCTGCCCTCCAGGTGAGGGGTGGGCACAGAGCACCCGTGTTGGACCAGGCAGCAGGGGCTGTGGTCTCTCAGCTCACCACTCTCTCCCTGTCCAGGTGCACAACAGCTCCAGCTGCGTCTGCCCTGCACGCCCTGGCCCTCCTGGTCCTCCTGGTTCTCCTGGCATGAAGGTGGGGTGGTCCTCCCCAGGGAGGGGCAGAGATTTGTGGGGGCCCACAAGGACACGCTGGGAGAAATCCTGATGCTCTTTAATCTGTGCAAAACCCTTTTTGCTCGGGATTTGGACTGTCACTTTGGGGTCTGGGTTGGGGGGTGTCTCAAGTGACCACTGACAGGAGGGCCAAAGGTCTCCATGGTGGGCTCCAGCGGAGAGAGGTGCCAGGAGCCCAGAGCCAGGGTCTGTCTTTCCCCTACAGGGAGAGAAAGGTGACCGAGGGTACCCGGGAGAGAGAGGCCAGCCTGGAATCTCTGGGGAGAAGGGGAAGTCTGGCAGCCCAGGACAGCCAGGTCACCAGGGTCCCCGGGGCCCCCCAGGTCCTCCAGGACCACCGGGGCCCCCGGGCCCCCCAGGCACCTGGGGAGCCAGGAGCCCACCTGCGCCTGCCACCCTCCTTGAGGGATCAGAGAATGAGGTGAGCGCTGGGCAGGGACATGGGCAGGTGATGCCAGAGCTGGCTGTGGTGTCAGTCCCAGTGGGACCAGCAGGGATGGGGAGGGTTGGGGTGCAAGGCCGTGTGGGTGGGCAGCCCAGAGAGGGGGACCAGGGGTGGGACATTCCGGTTCACTGACTGCTCTCTTTCCTTTTTTCCTCCAACCTGACAAGCAGCTGGGACCCTCCAGCCCTGTGGGACACCCGGGACCCCCAGGTCCCCCTGGCCTGCCTGGCATGCCTGGACCCCCAGGCTATCCAGGCCATGATGGTCCCCCAGGGATCCCTGGGCGAGAGGGAAAGCCAGGACCCCCCGGCCCTCCCGGGGCTGTGGGACCACCCGGTTTCCCTGGGCCTGAAGGAACTCCAGGATCTCCAGGCTCAGCTGGGCCAGATGGACCCCCAGGGGCACCAGGGCTCCCAGGGCCTCAGGGTCCTCCCGGGGTGCCAGGGCATGAAGGACCCCCTGGTCCCACAGGACCTGCATCACTCCCTGGCAAACCGGGGCTCCGAGGGGAGCCAGGATTCCCAGGACTCAAGGTAAGGGTGGCCCAGCCCAGCCCATCCATGGCCCTGGGTCAGATGGGGCACCTGCACTCACCAGGCTCTCACCCTGCTGTGGGGGGAGCAGCCCCCAGCACCGAACCCTCAGAGGGCTCTGGGGCAGCCCCAGCCCTGCCATTGTGGGGCAATACAGGGGCTCAGCTCCCATGGTCACCACCCCATGCCGTGTGCCCGCAGGGCGAGAAGGGCGAGCACGGACTGCCAGGCATGCCAGGGAACCCTGGCCGGACGGGAGACATGGGGCCTCCGGGCATGCCCGGTCCCATGGGGCCACCAGGACCACCTGGAGACTACAGGGTGAGTAAGGGGTCCTGGACTGGGGGTTCTGGGGAGGGGGCACCCCACGCTCATCCCAATGTCCTCTCCTTGCAGTGCGACTCACGCCATGGAGGACACCACGGATCAGCCGGGACACCGGGCCCCAAGGTGAGCCAGGCAGGGGGCACTGTGAGTGGGGGTCCTGGGGACAGTGCTGGCCAAAACAGCTTCATGGTGGGTGGGACCCCGAAGGGCAGCACAGTGTGGTGGGGCTGGGGGCCTTGGGGGGCCTGGGGACCCTCAGAGCTTGGTGCTGAAAGGATCTCTCTCTTTCCTTCCAGGGAGAAAAGGGTGATCCCGGAGAGCCGGTTTGTAGCAGGAGCAGGGGTGTGGGGGGAACTGGCTGGGGGGTCCTGTCCCCACACCTGAGTGTGCACCCCTGAGTGCCCCGTGCTGCCTCTGCTCCCCCAACACCCTCTACCCCACCCTGGCAGCAGCACCAGAGACCCCAAAGGGGCTGGGGCAGGGGGTGGGGGCAGAGTGACACCAACCCCTGCGGCACATGCAAACACACACATGTGCACACATGTGTGCACACTTGTGCCAGCATGCAATGCACCCACACAGGCACCCAGCACCCAGCTCAGGCTCTAATCCTGCCTCTCTCTGCAACCCACCCAGGGGTGCTGCTACGGAGAACATGGGTGCAAACCGGGCCACCTCCCCTTCCCCAGCACAGGCAGCCAGCCTGGCTCCTGGGGGTCCATCAGCACGTACCAAAGGGTGAGTGCTCAGGGTGAGGGGGGCCCAGGGACCCCAGCCCAGCCTTGGGGACAGAGTTTACCCCACCAGAAATCCCACAGGTGGAGGGATGGAGGATGGAGAGGGGGAGGATGGAGAATGAAAGGATGGAGAATGGAGGTGGGGAGGATGGAGGGATGGAGGGTGAAGATCAGTCTCAATTTTTCCCTCTGTCTCTGCAGGACAGCAAAGAGGAAGCAGAGATTTACGGAGCAATCATCCCCCATGTGAGAGTCACTGCCTGCCTGGGGTCTGCACTGCCCCAACCCCAGGACCTTCAGCCCTGGGAGGGAATAGGAAGGATGAAGGACAGCAACGGGCTGTCTTACAGCTGCCCCCACACAGGGCAACACTGAAAGAGCCCAGTCCAATCTCCACACTGATGTCCTGCAGGGTCTTCGAGGTCCCCCCGGGAACCCTGGCCCTCCTGGGCCCCCAGGCCCCCCTGGCC
The DNA here is from genome assembly GCF_047495875.1 of Pithys albifrons albifrons. Classification (NCBI taxonomy): domain Eukaryota; kingdom Metazoa; phylum Chordata; class Aves; order Passeriformes; family Thamnophilidae; genus Pithys; species Pithys albifrons. Next base: position 1,012,398 of record NC_092482.1, read on the forward strand.
CACCAGGTCTTCTCTACTTCAATGTAAGGCCCAGGACAGGTGTGCCCACACCTTTGTCAGAGCACAGACATGTGTGAGCGTGCACAGCACCAGGGCCCCCCCAAACCTGCCTGTCTTTGCTTCCAGAGGATGTACCCAACCCGTGCCCAGCCTCCATGCAAGCAGCCAGTAAGCCTTGGGCTCCCTGCCCCTTCCCCATGCACCAGGAAGGGTGTCCCTGTCCCCATGCCCGACAGGAGTAACAAGCCCCGTTTGCCTTCGCAGGCAGCCACAGATCCAGGCTGGGCAGCAGGTGAGGACATTTCCCAGGTGTTTCAGGGGCTCCAGCCTGCTGGCACCACCTTTCCTGAAGTCTTGCCTCCCTTCCTGGGTGATGGGGCCATGTCAGCACAGGTCCTTGGCACTGCTGCTGGCATTCCCATCCTCTCCCACTGCATCCCTGCAGGGCCAGCTCCCACAGGAGCATCCAGGCCCTGTGCTGGGACCCCTTGTGACCCCCGACCCCCTCTGGGCTCTGCAGATGCTGACACCCCTCAGACGGAGCCATCGGACTCCCGCACTGCTCTCCAGGTGTGTCCTGGCTGTGGCCATGGGTGAGCCCCCCTGCCCTCCCCTGCCCCACAGCAGGGCCCTGACCTTCTGTACCCCCCCAGCGCCAGACGTGGGTCTTCAGGTCCAAGGAGCTGATGGTGAAGGCGAGCGGGGCCATGCCCGAGGGCAGCCTGGTCTATGTGCAGGAAGGGAGCAGCGCCTTCCTCCGGACCCCCAGGGGCTGGAGCCGCCTCCTGGTACTGTGAGGGGCTGGAAGGGCAGAATCCAGGGCTGGATTTGGTGCTGGGACAGCAGACCCCCAGGAAGGAGCAGGTTCCCCCTAACCTGTCCCTCTGCTCGTGTCATTGAGCAGCTGGAGGATTCACAGTCGGTCTTTGCTGGTGACGACCCTTCTGCCTCCACCCCACAGTACCAGGTGAGGCCTGTGAGCAGATGTGGGGTCTGCTCATGTCCCTGCAAGGGGACAGAACCCTCCTCTGTCTGCCAGGTGGAATAGACATCACAGGACTGTCCTTTCCCTCATCCTCCTCCTCTTCTCTCCATCCAGGAGGTGAAGCGGGTGCAGACAAGAGGTCCCAGCATGGTGTCACCTGTGCAGTCACCAGTGGGCTCACTGGTGAGCCCTGCTGAGGGAGGGACGTGCCATGGGGATGGGCTGGATGTCAGTGGGGCAGTGCCAGCCTGGCACGTGCAGAGCCTGGGGTTGTGTTGTTCTGGGAACAGGGATGGGCACAGACCTGAGCTGTGTTATTCCAGGTCCAGAAGAAGGAGGAACAAGAGCTGCCCCAAATCCCACCAACCACCATCACCCCACGGATCCCATCCGTAAGGAATGCCTGGCCCTGGGGGTGGGAGAAGGGCAGAGGTGCCCAGGGGACCCCCGATCCTGGCCAGCCCCCCAGAGCCTCACACCCTCTGGGGAGGGGGAGCACAGCCCCAACACCTCCCTGCCGCCCCCAGCTCCGTCTGGCTGCCCTCAATGTGCCCCTGCCCGGCGACATGAGCGGGCTGCGGGGCGCAGACCTGCAGTGCTACCGGCAGTCACAGGAGGCCAAACTCTACGGCACCTTCCGCGCCTTCCTGTCGGGCCCCGCGCAGGACCTGCTCAGCATCGTCAAGCGCACGGACAGGACCCTCCCCATCGTCAACCTGAAGGCAGGTACCCCCGTCCCGGGGGGGCTGCGGGTGGCAGACCCTCCAGCCCTCCTGAGTGGTGGCGGGTGGGGGACCCACCCCAGTCCTGCTCTGCTCGGTGATGGTGTTTTTGGGGAGCTGCTGGAGCTGAGAGCCAGTTATTGCCCACACCTGATGGGGACAAGGGCAACCCCACGGCCCCTGGCTCAGCACCATGGCTCGTGCCCACAGGGCCAGCTGCTGGCCAAGTCCTGGAGCTCACTCTTCGAGGGTCAGTCTGGTGCCACCCTACAGAGCCCCATCTACTCCTTCAACGGGCGCAACATCCTGACGGACCCGCTCTGGTGAGTCCTGAATGGCTCCCCTGGCATGGGACGGGGCTGGGGGGCTGTGGTGGGTCCCTCCCTGCTCCAGTGCAGGAGCAAAGGGCAGGGGGTGCCCCAGAGTGCCCCCAGCCCTGCTGACCCCATGCCCACCCACAGGCCCCACCGGCTGGCCTGGCACGGCTCCACACCGCGGGGCGGCCGTGCCCGCCGGCGGGACTGCCAGGGCTGGCATGGCTCTGGCACAGACGAGGGCATGGCCACCCCCCTGGGCCAGGGCCGGCTGCTGGCCGGGCACCGCCACAACTGCTCCACACCACTGGCCGTGCTCTGCGTCGAGGTGGCCTTTCCCTACCGCCACATGTGGTGACAACGGTGACACCTGGCCATGGTCCTGGGAGCCTTGTGGGCAGTGCTGGAGCTGTGCCAGAGCACTGAGGGGATGCCAGCCCCACAGCCGGGCTGTGCCACCCCTGTTTGTGCCATTCCACAGATCCCTGTGCCATGGGGTGATGCCAGGCTGTGCCCACAGCCTCCCTGCACCCCCAGTGGAGCCAACACTGTCACCACCCCTAAATAAAGATACAAACCCCTTGTTTTTTATGACACCATGACGTGTTCTGGGGGGACATTGCCAGACGCAGGGAGGGGCCACCTGGGAATGGGGAGAGGGGCTGGAGGCACTGGGAACAGGCCCAGTCCCCTTGGCATTGGCAGAAACTGAGAGGGGACACTGGTGGGATGGGGGTGGCACAGGGCTGTGTGGCAGTGAGGTCGGTGCTGAGTCCCCACAAACTGAGTGTATCCCTTTGTGTGTCCATGGGGCTGCTCATTGTACTCCAGTGATGCCCAGTGTGTCCCAGTGATTCCCAGTGCATCCCAGTGATGCTCAGTGTGTGTGAGCGTATCCCAGTGGTGCCCAGTGTGTCCCAGTGATGCCCAGTGTGTCCCAGTGTACCGTGGTGATGCCCAGCGATGCCCAGCGTGTCCCAGTGATTCCCAGCGTGCCTCAGTGATGCTCAATGTGTCCCAGTGATTCCCCAGTGAGTCCCAGTGTGTCCCAGTGATGCTCAGCGTGTCCCCCAGTGATTCCCCAGTGATTCCCAGCATGGCCCAGTGATGCTCAATGTGTCCCCCAGTGATTCCCCAGTGATTCCCAGCGTGTCCCAGTGATGTTCAATGTGTCCCCCAGTGATTCCCCAGTGAGTCCCAGTGTGTCTCAGTGATTCCCAGCGTGTCCCAGTGTCCCCCAGTGATTCCCAGCGTGTCCCAGTGATGCTCAGTGTGTCCCCCAGTGATTCCCAGCGTGTCCCAGTGATGCTCAGTGTGTCCCCCAGTGATTCCCAGCGTGTCCCAGTGATTCCCAGCGTGTCCCAGTGTCCCCCAGTGATTCCCAGCGTGTCCCAGTGATGCTCAGCGTGTCCCACTGTTTCCCACCACCGCAGGACCCGCCGCGCTGTGCCCGCCCTCCCCGCTTTTCTATTGGTCAGTCGCGCTGCCAATCCCATCGCTCTCCCTCTCGAGTGGCCAGTTTGAACGCGCGGAGTGACCTTTGATTGGTCAGAGCCGTGTTGCCGCCCCCCGCGCTGTGATTGGTGGATCGCGGGAGGCCGCGGGCGGGGATTGGCGGAGCGTTTCGGCGGGACGAGCGGAGGTTTGAAGGGGTCGTTGGCGCCGCCATCGCCGCCTCAGCCGCCTCAGCCGCCTCAGCCATCGCCGCCATCGCCGCCATCGCCATGGACATCGCGCAGCCTCCATCGCCTCTCCGGGTGCGTCCGGCGACCGCCGCCAACCCCGCTCCGCGACCCCCGGTCCCGCGGGGCTTCGGGTTCCCCTGCCCCATCATCCCCTCGGTGTTCCGGGCCCCCCTTTAGATCCCACCGGGCCCCCTCAGAGTCTTCCCGGGCCCCCCTCAGGCTCTCCACAGGTCCCCCCCTCAGGCTCTCCACAGGTCCCCCCCTCAGGCTCTCCCCGGGCCCCCTCAGGCTCTCCCTGAGCCCCCCTCAGGCTCTCCCCGGGCCCCTCTCGCCGCTTCCCCCATCTCCCCTCCTCAGCTCCCCGTTTCCTCTGCGGTTTCCCCCATCCAAGGTTCTCTTGGGCCTCTCCCCCGGCCTGACCTGACCTGACCTCTCCGTGCCCTGTCTCTTCCCCGCCCGGTCCCGCCGCCTCTGCCCGCACAGCCCGCGGACGAGAACGCCCGGGTGCGCAAGGCCGATGGCCCCAAGAAGCTCTCGGTGGAGCACATCTACCAGAAGAAGACGCAGCTGGAGCACATCCTGCTCCGGCCGGACACCTACATCGGCTCCGTGGAGCTGGTCACGCAGGTAAGGGCGGACGAGAGGGCTTTAAGAGCTGTTTACAAAGCACAAAACATTTGCTTATCAAGAACAAAACATCTGCTTTACAAACGGATGGCACAGAAGGGCTGTACCAGGGCACTTACAAAGGTCTTCCTTTTTTCCAGCAAATGTGGGTTTTTGATGAAGGCGTTGGCCTCAACTGCAGAGATGTGACCTTCGTGCCTGGCTTGTACAAAATCTTTGATGAGATTCTGGGTAAGGTGACAGATCTGTTGAGTCAGTGAGTGGGGTTGAATGTCTGCAAAACTGGATCTAAACAGAAGAACTTACCAAGAACTCATTAGCCCTACTTAATAGCAAGCCATTCATGGAAACAGAAGAACTCCCCAATTTCAAAAATGCAATTACAAACCTGATTTTATTCAGCCCCAAATTCTCCCTTTCATGTTAACTCCATCCCCTCAGAGGTCATTTCCAACGTTCATAATTCTGTGATAACTTGTAGTTCTTTTAACTCACAAAGTATTTCCATGCCAAGGTGATTATTAGTAACATTGCATTGAATTTTTGTGTTCGTTTGACTGAAACACTTGGTAGTTTTGTCTTGATAGAGAATGTGATAAAATAACAATATTCTCTTTCTAGTTAATGCTGCAGACAACAAGCAGAGGGATAAAAACATGTCGTGCATTAAAGTCACAATCGATGTGTAAGTTTTATTTCATTGTTGTTCGTTGCTGTTCTGCAAAGCTGGGGTGGCACTGGAGGTGCTGATCTGAATTATCCCAAATTTAATTCACCAGTTGTGAAAGCTTTTCCCTTTGCTCAGTCCCCTGATCTCTTACAGAGCTCTGACTGAGAAATGGCTGCTCTTTCCCTGCTGTTTTCCATCTCCTCATCCCTTTTTATCCCGACCGAGCACAGCCAGGGCTCTGTGTGCTGGTCCGTTTCAGAGCAGAGCTGGGGAGTGCTGTGTTGCCTGTCCCCCCTCTGCTGGCAGCTCCTGCACTTGCTGAGCACGGCTTTGCTCCCGATGAAATGGTGCCTTTCTGTGACTTGTTTCACAGCTCAGTCATTTGCAGCCTTAAAAATGGACTTTTTTTGTTGTTGTTTTTTCCCCTAGAGAGAATAACTCAATCAGTGTGTGGAATAACGGGAAGGGTATCCCAGTGGTTGAGCACAAAGTGGAGAAGGTCTATGTGCCTGCTCTGATCTTTGGGCAGCTGCTGACATCCAGCAACTACGATGACAACGAGAAGAAAGTCACAGGTGAGGAAGGAGTTGCATATTGAGCTTGGAGAATGTTGTTGCTTGTTGACAGTTGTCTCTGGGTTGTGCTGAAGTGGCCAAACTCCTGTCAGTTTGGGGTTCTTTCAAATGGTTTTAGACAAAGATAATAACAAAAGTCTGCATTGCTTCTAATTCCAGGGGGGAGAAATGGTTATGGAGCCAAACTGTGCAACATATTCAGCACAAAATTTACTGTGGAAACTGGATGTCGTGAATACAAGAAGTTATTCAAGCAGGTAGGAGCATTTCTCACTTCAGGGAGGTTCTACCTGAGCTTTTCAGATGAGACCCTCAGTTTGTGTTTCAAAAATCCAGTCACACCCTGCATTCTGTGCACCAAGCTTGGAGTGAATGCGACCCACAGTGACTCTGCCATGAGACATAATGCAAAGGAACAATGAAATCAGCAGACAGCATCGAAATGGGGGTTCAACCAGAGTTTTGTTTGATTTGAAAGTATCTAAAACTCCTAAACCAGCTTACTGCTTTTGCAAATGAAGGTTTTCACTTGTGTGTGCTTGACTTGCAACTCACCAAAGCTCCTTTCCTCAGACCTGGACAGACAACATGGGAAAGGCTGGGGAGATGAAGCTGAAGTACTTTGATGGAGATGATTTCACCTGTGTCACCTTCCAACCTGATCTGTCCAAGTTCAAGATGACAGTGCTGGATAAGGACATTGTGGCGCTGATGTCGCGGAGAGCGTACGATATTGCCGGATCCACAAGGGATGTCAAAGTTTTCCTGAATGGACAGAGGCTGCCTGTAAGTGAGCACTGAGAACAAACACAAATATCTGCATTTCTTGTGCCATTTAACCAGTGAGATTCTGTTGGAGCCATTCCTGCCTTCACACCCAGCAAAGGGGGGATTTCTGTACCCGCCTTGCTGCAGGATGTGCATTAAGTGTTTACAGAGCTGCTGTCAAGCATTGCCTGCTCTCCTCCATGTGCAGGTGAAAGGATTCCGCAGCTACGTGGACCTCTATCTGAAGGATAAGGTCGATGAAACTGGGAATGCACTTAAGGTTATCCACGAGGAAGTCAATTCCCGCTGGGAAGTGTGTTTGACTTTGAGTGAGAAAGGCTTCCAGCAAGTCAGCTTTGTCAACAGCATTGCCACCACAAAGGTAACTTCTCAGGCTGTTTAGTCAAGCCAGTGCCATAATCTTCAACATTGCCATTCTTCAATATTTTTAAGTGTATATATTTTAGTGAGAAATACTTAATGTTGCAAAGAGTATGTTAAAAGTTTTAAATAGTTATGTATAATTTGCGGGTTTTAATGGCCTCACCCAATGTCCTTGTCCCTTTCCCCTCAGGGTGGCAGACACGTTGATTATGTAGCTGACCAGCTCGTGACCAAACTCATTGATGTTGTGAAAAAGAAGAACAAAAACGGAGTTGGGGTGAAGCCCTTCCAGGTACACCTTTGGAATTTCCCCTGTGGGAAACACAGTTTAAATCAGTGGAGATGCACTAAAACGCAGTATCTGTTGGATAACACCTTTTAGGCTGAGAGTTGGCAATTCCTCAAGATCCCAAGTCATGTAACATTGTTCATGAAGGTTCATTAGCTGTCCAAAACCTTCAGTGGAACATTTGGGGACATTCCAAGCCCTGCAGTGATAACGGGGTTTCCTCACCATGGGATGGACGGGTGAGCTGAGCCTGGACAGAGTGTGATCCATGTTGTCTTTAACTGCAGGTGAAGAACCACATGTGGATTTTCGTGAATGCCTTAATTGAAAACCCAACCTTTGACTCTCAGACTAAGGAGAACATGACTCTGCAGGCAAAGAGCTTTGGGTCCACCTGTAAGCTGAGTGAAAAATTCATTAAGGGTGTAAGTACTTACACACACAGACAATCAGGGTGTCTACAAATGTTTGTAGCAAAAAATTCTGTTATTGTCGAGGCTTTTCCCACAACTCTTCGGGTTGGTTTTTGTATTGCAGGCAGTTGGCTGTGGCATTGTTGAAAGTATCCTAAACTGGGTAAGATTTAAAGCTCAGAGCCAGCTGAATAAGAAATGTTCAGCTGTGAAACACTGCAAGATTAAGGGTGTCCCTAAGCTGGATGATGCCAACGATGCTGGTAAGTGTTTGACATCCTTTGTCACCAGTTCATTCAAAAACAGTTGAAACTTGTTTGTTAAATGAAAGATTTGTCTCCCAAGGAAAAGTGAGAAAACCTGTAATTATAGTTTTATCCCCATTTTATGGTCCTGTTTATTTATACCCATTTACTGTGTGCAGCACAACCAAACCTGTGGTAGAAGTTATTTACCCTCAGTTGTGAGTGTGCAGGCTTGGATTTCACTTCTTAGTTAGAAAACTGACTCGATTTTCTTCTTTTTTAGGCAGCAAGAATTCTCTGGATTGTACACTGATCCTGACTGAGGGAGATTCAGCCAAAACTCTGGCTGTCTCTGGTCTGGGAGTGGTTGGTAGGGACAAATATGGAGTATTTCCTCTTCGGGGGAAAATCCTCAACGTCAGAGAAGCTTCTCACAAGCAGGTTGGTTGGAAAATGGTTACAGTTCCGTGTTGGAGGGTGTGGTGTGATCTGTGTAACCAGTTGTTGCAGCTGCAGAGCTGGAGCACAGGAACTCCAAGGGGAAGTGTCTTAAACACTTGACTCTCACCTTGAGCCTGCCTTGCTGGTTAAGTGGGAATATTGATTAAGTCCTGTCTGGTGTTTCGCCTGAGGGGATAATGTTTGTGTTGCGAACTGGAAAGTGTTTGGAATGGTCTGGAGTAATTTAACAACTAAAAATGGTACGTTTCTAAACAGCAGAAAAACACTGACAAGACAGAACTCAGCCAATTACTCACAGTTAATTTTATACTTTAATGAGCTACATTTTGAGTCTGAAAGACAAGGTTTTATTCTATGTGATCTCTTTCAGATTATGGAAAATGCTGAAATCAACAACATCATCAAGATTGTTGGTTTGCAGTACAAAAAGGACTATGAAGATCGAGAGTCTTTAAAAACTCTTCGCTATGGAAAGATCATGATCATGACAGATCAGGTTAGATTCATTTAAACTGAAAATTGGGAGAAGATATTAACACTTAGAGAAAGAGAAAAGAAGAAAATACTGCTTTTCTCCCACTACCATTGTTGTCCCTAATTCACTGTGTTTGTTTCTTTTTGTCATTTTATATTTTAGTGGGTCATAATGTCATTTAAGACACAAAGCAAAAAAGTAGAGGAGGTGCTAACATCCCCAAACTGCTAAAGACTGTCTTTCCAGTCTGCTGACTCAAGATCCTTGACCAGTCCTTGTCACTTTTTTCACCAAGAATCTGCCATTTTGGTTTCTCTCAATTTTCATCAGTTACTTTTTTAGAAGGGAGTTAATAGGGTCAGTTTGGTGGAATTACAGGACCATTTGCTATTAAGCCAGCAATTGTCAATCCCATCATGCCCCTGATAAAGTATGGCTTCTCCTTTTTAATTCAGGATCAGGATGGATCACACATCAAAGGTTTGCTGATTAATTTCATCCATCACAACTGGCCATCTCTTCTAAAACACAACTTTTTGGAGGAATTCATTACTCCCATCATAAAGGTAAGGGCTGGGGGATGATCGAGTGAACAAGTGGGGATTCACTGCTCCAAATCTGTTTCTCATTTCACAGTTAAAATATTTGTCTATTGCAGGCCTTCAAAAACAAAGAAGAAATTGCATTCTACAGCATTCCTGAGTTTGAAGAATGGAAAAGCAATACACAGAACCACAACTCGTGGAAAATCAAGTACTACAAAGGTTTGTAAAAATATAGTGAAATTCAATGGTCCAAGTCAGAGCATTGATGATTTGGGTCAGTCCTGCTTTGCAGAAAGGTTTGGATCAGGTGTGCTCTGTGTCTTTTCCCTCCTAAGATATTCCAATAACATTTCACACTTCTACAGGAGTTACAGACAAAATCCCAAAGGACAATGTGCCACTGCTCACTTAATTGCAATTCTTACGATTTTTCTGATACCTCTCAGTCTGAAATAACTGAAGTTTTCAGGAAATCATCTTCATACTGTCCATTCATTTGATGCATCACAGAAACTGGACATAGCAAAATATTTCTTTGAACTGCAATTTAATTCAAGCAAAAAGTCGTTAGGATTAAGTGTCCTGTCCCTGCAGGTTTGGGTACCAGCACATCGAAGGAGGCCAAGGAATACTTTGCAGATATGGCAAAACACCGAATAGGCTTCAAATATTCTGGGCCTGAAGATGATGCTGCGATCACCCTGGTAACTAACACTTGATTTAATTGCTGACTTACTACCTTTGGTATTTCACCTTGTAAAGTGCTCTATATTTTCTCTTAAAATGCTCTTGGAGGCCTTTGGGCTGAGGCAGTCTCTGTGTTGCCAAGGCTACGGCTTTAGTCAAACCGGGAGCAGCAGATCTGCCCCCGACCTCGGGCCAAGAGTACCCTTTTAATGATGGGCTTTGAATATAGCTCGGAACAAACTAATCACTGCAAACCAATTGACATTTCCAAGCACAATAGTAAATATTTCTTTAATGTTTTTCTGCATATTCTTCTGCAGTTTTCTCCAAGTCACATCTCCCTTTTGTCCCTCAGTGCAAAACAATGGATTAAAATAGTCCTTTTTTATGTGAACTTCAGTTTAGGTAGCCCTTAACTCTTAAATATTCAGAGATGTTAGACAATGCCAAAAAAACAAGGTTTTCCCCAAAATATTAACTTTCCCCCAAATCTGCTATATTTTTCTGTTAATATATTAAAAACTTAAAAATTTTAAACTAACTCCCCTGTCTCCTACAGACTGGTGGAAATTATGCTCCTAATATGTTTAGCTACAGAAATCTTTTATTATACTTCTTGGGCTCTTAAGTCAGCCTGTTTAGCATGTTATTCTCCTGGGTAAGCTCTTCCTTTCTTTTTCTCAACTGATCCAATAGTGCACAACCACAGAACATTCTAGAATCAAGTTACTTTTCATTTTGTGACATCCAGGCCTTTAGCAAGAAGAAGATAGAAGAGCGAAAGGAGTGGCTGACTAATTTCATGGAGGATAGAAGACAACGGAAGCTGCATGGTCTGCCAGAGGTAAAGGGTTTATGTTTGTAAGGGAACTGCTTCCCAGTCTCTGCCTGGGGCTGTTCTCAGCTCCATCCCAGCACTGCACAAGGCTGAGTCTCTGAGTCAGGCCCAGAGCAGGGGACGTTCAAAATGTGTCAGGATTTTGCACAGCAGCTTCTTCTCTGCTCTTTTCAGTGTAGCCTCATTGTCAATTATCCAGGGGTTAATTTCAACTCTTATCTTTCAAATTACTGTATCAATAAGGAAATGATAACTCAAGCAGGACTAGATGAAGGCTTTGTTTCCCAAAAAATGGGAATGCATAATGGGAAACATTTCCCTTTACCATGCAAAGAGTGTCAGCACTTGAGCTGTACACAGCTGGTCTTACAGCGAGTTCCCATTTCAGTGAAACTACCCAAGAAACAGATTAGGCCCTGTTAAAATAAAGGCAATCTCCCACCTGTTTTTCTCAGGAATACCTATATGGGAAAGACACTGATTACCTGACGTACAATGACTTCATCAACAAGGAGCTGGTGCTGTTCTCAAACTCAGATAATGAGAGATCAATCCCATCACTGGTTGATGGTAAGTGATTTCTGTGTAGTGACTGCATGGTGTGTCCTCAGAACTTAACAAATGGGTGTTTGATGTCATATCAGAGTCAGGGAACCTGCTGAGGTTTCAGGTCAGTGTCCCAAAGTCTGTTTTCTGCTGTCCAAGGTTTTTCATGTTTGGATTTAATGTCTTGTCCATTTTGTAGTATATTATTGCAAGTATCTTCCTCATCTGGTGCAGAGTCTTTAGGTGTATAAGTAGTTCTGCCTCTAGAGAACAGAAGCCAAGTCAAAGACATCACATGTTCTAACCAGGAGGTCTTTTCTTTTCCATACAGGTTTGAAGCCAGGCCAGAGGAAGGTTTTATTCACCTGCTTCAAACGCAACGATAAGCGGGAGGTGAAGGTTGCTCAGCTGGCTGGCTCGGTGGCGGAGATGTCCGCATACCATCACGGTGAGGTAAGGACCTGCCTGGGGGTGCAAAGCACTTGGAAGGAAAGGCCAAAAGCCCTTCTGTTGGCGTGACAGTGACGATGCCTCTAAAGCAGAATTGGGTGTTTGAGCGTGAACACCAAACTGAAGTGGCTGTTTAGCTGCTATTAGTGTTTCAAAATTAATTTAATGTGAGGTTGGTCACTGTGCCTGCCCTGCCTGGATTTCATGGGAGCACAGTTCATTCCAAAAGCAGAACAAGAAAAACCCGCTTTATTTGGAATGGATTTAGGCAGATGTTAATAACCTTTCTGCCTGGGCCAGGAGAAGTTAAGCACTAAAACAGGATTCTCTGTGGAGACTGACAGATTCTTTCACTGAAGGTTTCAGAGCAGGTAGACAGCAATAGAGCTGTGGGTCACTAGAACATTTTGTGTCACCCAGAATGAATGGTCTTGGGATGCATTTCCCTTGAGTTTCTTCCAGTTTTTCATCAATTGACTTTACCCTCTGTATTAATTAAGTTCTTGGTGTGAGTTTTGCCTTTCTTGTCCATTCCCTGAAGCATTCTGCATGTTCAGCTTTGCACCTTCCTTGCAGGCTGCCCTGATGATGACCATCATTAACTTGGCTCAGAACTTTGTGGGCAGCAACAACCTCAACTTGCTCCAGCCCATCGGTCAGTTTGGCACGCGGCTGCACGGGGGGAAGGACTCTGCCAGCCCTCGATACATCTTCACCATGCTCAGGTTGGCACCCCAAAGTTCTTACTGTCTGAAAGATTCTTAGCAGGGCTCAATTTTACTGCAATTAGAATGAACAATGAATGGACTTTTAAAACTTTGGGCTGCTTGCATGCTGAGAGCAGCAACAACTGAAGTGAGATTTGGGTACTGGATTCAGGTGGCTATCAGAGCAGGGAATTTGGAAATGGAAGCAGAAACAAAGGGAGAAATTTGGGTGGGATAAGGAGTTTTGGGTTTGCATGGTGGTCATGTTCTGTAATGAGAATTTGGCCTCTAATTCCCTTCTCCATTCCAGTCCCCTGGCACGGCTGGTGTTCCCACCGACGGACGACAACATCCTGCGGTTCCTCTATGATGACAACCAGCGTGTGGAGCCAGAGTGGTACATGCCCATCATTCCAATGGTGCTGGTCAACGGGGCTGAAGGGATTGGCACCGGCTGGGCCTGCAAGATCCCCAACTTCGATATCAGGGAGGTTGTGAATAACATCCGTCGGCTGATGGATGGAGAGGAGCTGTTGCCAATGGTAAATAACATAATTAAAAAGCAAATGTCTCGCTTGTTAGTTTATTGAGCTCATATTGAGCATTTTATGGGAATGCTTAAAAACAGAATCATCCACACAAAATTGAATCCAGTGTTTGTTCTGCTCAGCTTCCCAGTTACAAGAATTTCAAAGGCACCATAGATGAGCTGGGGCCCAACCAGTACGTGATAAGTGGTGAAGTGTCCATCCTTGATTCTACAACCATCGAGATCACTGAGCTGCCTGTCAGAACGTGGACACAGGTAGTAAACAGGGAATTTGCCCTGGGGATGTAGTTTGCCCTGCAAAGCAAAAAGGAATTAGTGGGGTTCGAGTCTGACTTCCCTTCTTTTCTCAGACTTACAAAGAGCAGGTTCTGGAGCCGATGTTGAATGGAACTGAGAAGACCCCCCCTCTAATCACAGACTATAAAGAATATCACACAGACACCACAGTGAGGTTCGTGGTGAAGATGACTGAAGAAAAGCTAGCAGAAGCTGAAGCTGTGGGGCTGCATAAGGTCTTCAAACTCCAAACAAGTTTAACATGCAACTCCATGGTATGTGACAGATTTTGCTGAAGGAATTTCTTGGTTTAACTCAGGCTCTGTAGACAGCTGCAGTCATTGCATGGAACAAAAATCCTCTTTGGCAGTAACCTATTCACTTCGATTTTTCTGCTGTTACTGGTTTTAAATCGGCTTTCAAAGGTCAGGAGCCTGGCTTGGGAGTGGGCCCAGAGTGGATGGTTTGCCTGAAGCAAGCAAAGTGATCTGAAATCACAGTTTGCAGAGCCCTTTGAGCCAGCAGCACAGGCACTGAGCGTCTGGCTCCTGACAATGTGTGAAACTGGATGCAAGATGTTAGTCCTGAACAGAGCTTTAAGATTCAAGTAACCTTAACCCTGCTAGGGGTAGTCAAGAACATTGAAATTCTAAAATTGTCTCTGCTGCTGTGCTCACAAACTGAAGGAGTTTCTGGAACAGCCCCAAGGTTTGATAATTTGTTGGTTAATAATTCAGTGGTATCATCATACCTGTGTTACAGGCAATTTTCAGTGAGTTTGGAATCAGTTTTATCATCACAGCACCCACGTTCCTTTGTTTTCTTCCAGGTTCTCTTTGACCATGTGGGCTTTCTCAAGAAGTACGACTCTCCCCAGGACATTCTGAAGGAGTTCTTTGAGCTCCGGCTCCGCTATTACAATTTGAGGAAGGAATGGCTGCTTGGGATGTTGGGGGCTGAGTCTGCAAAGCTGAGCAACCAGGCTCGCTTCATCCTGGAGAAAATAGATGGCAAAATCGTGATTGGTGAGTGTTGTTCTTGGTGACTGGGATTGTGAGCTGGGACAGCTGGGTGCCCCTTGAGCTCTGTCAGCACCTCCTCAGCCTCGGGCTGGCTCTTACAAACCACACCAGAGCTTATCTCTGTTGCAGTGACATCCAAGGGGAAGTGCTGCCCAGAGTATCCTTGGTCTGTGTGTTCTACACACATTAATGACAATGGGATACTCATGCAGCTTTCCTGCTTTGTGTTTGACAGTTTCTGAGTAGATTTTTTTAATAATTTAGCAATAATTCCTCTCTGTTTCTGACTCAGGAGGAGTAAGGGTTTTAATTATGTGTGGTCTTAGAAAGGGGCAGTGTTTGCTATGAAATGTATTCTTAAGAACCCATATCTCTGTCCATTATCTTTGTGAACCTCTGCAAAAATATTCCAAATCATGTTCTCGGTGGATTGGAGGTTCAAACTTAGAAGATACTAAAGCAGCAGCATCTGAGAATCATGAGCTAGAAAAAGAAGCAGATCTTTGTTCCCAACATTCACATTTTTCAATCCACTTTTCCCCCTCGGTGTAAAAGACGGGCTGTGTTTCGCTGCCTTCACGGAGGATGCGGCCAGACAACGTGTCATAAGATGCTTTGTGGTTTGTGTCTGAAGGCAGCCCAGTAATCCCAGCAGCAGAGTCTGTCTGACTGAGCTCAGGAAGAGAAATAATTCCCTTGAAATGCATTTTCTTAGGTTTTTCTAATAAGTAGTTCCAAGGCTGCCGGAGCTGGTTTCATTTGTATTTGTGTCTCATGGTTGATTGCTCCTGATACCTTAAAAAGGAGCAAATTCCAGCTGAAGCATTTCCAGTGGTTGGGCACTTAGAGCATAAATTTCCCAGGTGATGTCTAATGAGGTGCAAGCTATACCAAGCTACCAGGGCTTTTTTCCTCCACCTGCTTGTTATCATGAAACATGTTTTATACCATCACACCTTTTTCTCCCCAAGTTCAAGAACTACTTAAAGCATGGAAAATGCTTATATGGAAACAGAGAAAAGTATTTGCAGTGCTCTGGCAGGTACAGGAGCAATGCTGCCCTGACAAATCACCTGCTAAGCAGGAGCTTTTCAGGTGTTAATCAGGCTCTTCCACAAGTCCCAGCTGTGGTGAGGAGAGGCTGGTTTGGAGTCCTGTAGGATGCTGAGCTGCTACAGCCACAGGATACAAAATGTACATCTGATCTGTGGCTCCTCACAGCGAGTGGCAGTGGTCACTGAGTGACAATCCTGAAATCTCTGTTTGTAGAAAACAAACCCAAGAAGGAGCTGATTCAAATTCTTATCCAGAGAGGGTACGAGTCTGATCCAGTGAAGGCTTGGAAGGAGTCACAAAACAAGGTAATGCCTCAGTTATCCTCTAAATACTCCCAAACTGGCTCTGGAGCTTTATAGTCTGCACAGAGGCCCAGGTTGCTTTTCAATTTGCAGGATTCAAGAGCTTGTGTGTTTGATCAATAGCCCTACCCTTGGGTGTTTCAGGGTATTTGTTGACAATGTTTGTTTCAAATCCATGTTCAGGAGGAAGAGAATGAGGAGGAAGAAGAGAGTGACAAAGAATCAGCTGCATCTTCCGGCCCAGACTTCAACTACCTGCTGAACATGCCCCTGTGGTATCTGACCAAGGAGAAGAAGGATGAGCTCTGCAAGCAGAGGGATAACAAAGTATGTGCCTTCCTGTCCTGGTAGAAGCATCACATTTATGTAATTTATATAATTCTCTTTTTTTTGGTGGGTGGATGGACATATGTGACTAATGATTATTGTCTGTGATTCCCTTTAGGAAAAGGAGCTGGAAAACCTTAAGCGCAAGAGTCCCTGTGACCTGTGGAAGGAAGACCTTGCTGCCTTCATTGAGGAACTCGATGTATGTCGATGCTCAGTGCACGTGCCCTGCTCCCTCTTATCCACCAGCTCTTTATTGACTTTTGTGCTTTTTTGTGTTATTTTATGCTCCCTTCTGCAGGCAGTGGAGGCCAAGCAAGCACAGGATGATGCAGCAGGGATTGCTGGCAAACCTCTGAAGGTGAAAGGAGGGAAAGCAAAGGTGAAGAAGGCCCAGCTGCCAGAAGTAATGCCATCCCCTCATGGCATCAGGGTTGTTCCTCGGATCACTGCCGAGATGAAGGCAGAGGCAGAGAAGAAAACTAAAAAGAAGATAAAGGTACAAAGGAACATTCCAAATGCTCAATCTTTCTCTACATTTTCTTCAACACAGTCCTAAAGAAATGCAAGTCCTTATTAGCTGGACTTGTCCTGCTGAAGCAGCTGTTCAGAGAGAGGGGCAGAATCTTAGGACTTGGGGAACACACTGGGAATGGGGGGTTCAGTCTAAAGGAGAATGATACACTGAGGTATCAGGAGGCTTAGAGGGAATCTTCACACATCACAATGTCAGGGATGGGTTGGTAGCTTAGAAATGGAGAGGCAGATGCAAACAAGGTTGTTCCAGGTGTCTTGGGAATTTGATAAACCCTTTAGCAGGCAGGAAGCACAGCCAGTAAATTCCCTTCTCCATAACAGCCTTTTCATTCCCAGCAATGCTTTCAGCCACTTAATGCCATCATTGTTCTCCATATCAAGGAGATAAAGAAGATTGAACTGTTTTATAGAACTAGTTGAAATTATGCCAAAATTCAGCCATTTCCAGCAGACAAAACTAACCCACCCCCTCACCTGTTTGGCCCTGGAAACCTTTGCTCCACTTGGTTCCACCCAACAGTTTTTCCAAATTACTGTCACTTGTTTTTCTCCCACCCTGCCCAGTTGTGCATCCTCATCCCGCCCAGGGCTGGACTGGAGCGCTCAGGAGCAGGGCCAGAGTTCCTGTTTTTGTTCACGTTGGGTTTTGCTTTTGTAGTCACCTGGTTTGTGGGCAGATCCTGCCTGATTTGCAGACCCTGCCTGTAGTGGATTCTACACAGTTTGTTTCACAGACTCAGATTTCTTGTATCATAACTTTTACACGTCTAAAATAAGCAGCTCCTTCCTCCACTACCCCCTGTGCCTCCTCTCCGGGTGCTGACTCACTGTTTGGTATCTGCATCTGCAGAGTGAAAAAACTGAGTTTGATGAGAATCAGGATGAAAACACATCCGGAGAGAAGGAGTCTGCAGGCCTGAAGAAGAGATTAGCACAGAAGCTGAAGACTGAGCAAGGTAAATGCTGTGATGCTACTCCCTCAGTAGAAAGGGAGGGGAAGGGTTGTCAGTCTGGTTGTCTAACCTCTTCCTGAAGGTGGTGAGCAACACCTGGGATCAGGAGTTTTGGAAAAACTAGGGGAGAACAAGATCCTGGGTAACACTCAAGCAGGACAGATTCCTGTTTCTCTTTGTTTAAGCCAGAATCCTCCAAATTCAGTGTATTTCTAAGCTGAGCTTGAGCTGCTGATCTGCAAGTACACATGAAAGTTTGCTGGCTCATCCTGCCTCCCAATATTTTTCAGGAGCCAAGAGACAGGCCACTCTACCCTTCAAACCAATAAAGAAAAGCAAGAAACAAAACCCTTGGTCTGACTCAGGGTCTGATTCAGCGTCTGATTTTGAAGCACCTCCTCAAAGGGAGCGAGTGGTTCGTCAGGCAGCAGGTGAGTGAGGACACAGCTGCAGGAGAGGGATGGTCTGTGGAGGAGAAAATGGAACAGACTATTTAGGGAGCTCCCAGAGCCTCAGATCACATTCAGAAATCGTTTTTTAAAGGCTTCTTTATTTTACTGTCTAAAACAATTAAATATTTCTACCATTTGTGCACATTTTAAAGGAAAAGCACAAATGGGCATCTAGAGAAATATGGTTATTGGTTTAATTACACAACTGTCTTGGCAAATTAAATGTGTCGTGGGTGAGGTTGGAAGACTCCAAATGACAGAACACACTTGTCATTTGGAGTCTTCTCCCTGGCAGTCTCAGCATCTGCTTGTTTTCATTCAGATCTTTATTTTTTAATAACTGCAGCTAAAATATTGAAAAAGCAACTGAGCTGCATATTGCCAAGTGTGTAAACCAACAAATCTGTGTCCTTCCATCAGCCAAAGTCAAGCCCATGGTCATTTCGGACTCGAATGACTCCAGCTCAGATGACGATCCTGAGTTCCAGGGTGACAGTGGAGGCAGCTCTGAATCAGACAAAGACTCCAAGGAAAAGCCTCCTCCCAAGCCCAGAGCTGCTCCCAAGTGAGTATTTCCCCATAGCCACTAAAGATTAGTTGTACTTAATGGTACACACAATTTCATAGCTCTGCTTTTTTTCAGTGCACCTATTAAGTGCATCATAAATTAAAAAGTACTTGGGGTTTTGTTTTCCAGGGAAACCACTGTAAAAGCAACAGAAGCTCCCAAGAAAAAGGCAGAGCCAAATGCTGTCCCTGGTGAGTGTGAGACCTCTAACCCGTGTGGATTGTCCTGAGAACCCTTGGGGCAGAGCAGAGGGGATGGTTTGGCAGTTTCAGACTGACTTTGTGCTCCCTTTCTCCAGTTCAAGTGCAGGATGTCACTGGTGCCACCCTGGGCCAGGCTCCTGCTGCTCCAGCCGTCCCCAAGGCCGGGCCCAAGAAACCTGCTGTGGCCAAGAAGGCCGGAGCCACCAAGGGTAAGGGCAGCTCAGCAGCACAATTATAATTCCTGTGGGAAATGATCTGAGGGATTTTGCTCGGTGTTCCAGGGCTGGGCAACTGGAGTTTTCATTTCAGCAAAGATCTGAGGTTTGTGGCAGGGGTTCTCTGGTTGTTGTCATGTTTGAGAGGTCTGTTTCCAAACATACCATGTTCTAGTTCATGTTGGACATGCTTGGAGGGAGGGAATCTTAGTTTGGGAACAGGAAAAGTGAATGCTTCCTACAGTGCTATGTAATACTTGGCAGGAATAATCTGGGTGGAATTTATGTCTTGCAGTCTATGTCTTACTTTGTGTCTTTTTGGGAAGAAAGCTGCCTGGGAGCTTCCCAGGAGGCAGGAAAGCTTTTGGGGTAGTTGGATCTGTTCAGTGCTGGCTCCACCTCTGGCATTTGACTTGGATTTTTTAAACTCAACTGCCCAAACTTTGTCAGAATTTGACACTGTTTAGCATATTCCAAATCGAATCAACTGGGTGTTGATCCCAGCAGGAAAACAGTGTGTTACTTCCACTTCTAACTTGAGAAAGCCTGTTATCCCTCAGCAATGGCCTGAACTGGGAGATGTGCTTTCAGATGCTCTTAAAAAGCATCAAAACATAGGTAAGAAAGAATCCCCAAATGAGTGTTTGGGAAATTCCTTCCTCCCTGTGCTGGAGTTTGAAGGTCTCAGGTGGGCTACAGATCCTTGAGAGTTCAGAACTTTTCAATCTGAAATAGTCTGTAAATTGCTTTGGGGACCTTTTAATTTGATCCTCTAAATGTAGCGGAACTGAGCAGATAAACAACCTCATTCCTCATCATCTGGGGAAGGGAGATCTTTCTGGAAAGCCCAGCTTGAAACGGCAGCGACCTGCGCGCTGACCCCGCAGCAGCGCAGCCCTGTTTGTCTTGGAAGCCATTCCCAAACTGGGAACGGGAGAGGAGCAGAGCAGGGATTTAATGCTGCGTTCTCTTCCAGACACCCAGCCCTCCATCATGGATGTCCTGGCCAAGAAAAAGGCTGCACCCAAAGCCAAGCCAGCGGCCAAGGAGGGGAGGAAGGTTGTCAAGAGGCAGCCCAGCACTTCGGATTCGGATTCAGATTTTGGCTCCAAGCCTTCCAAGTCCGTTGCATCAAAGGTTTGTGCTCTGCACCCATCAGTGCCAAGGGAACTGCAGGGATTGGGGTCAGTTCTGGCAGGAAAAGCTGGTGGAGGTCAAACCTCTACCTGGGTGTGGGGAGCAGGGTGGCCATCATGGAATATTCTGAGCCAGAAGGGACCCACAGGGATCATCCAGTCCAGGCCCTGGCCCTGCCCAGGACACCTCAACAATCCCACCCTGTCCCATTGTCCAAACCCTCCTGGAGCTCTGGCAGCCTCGGGGCCGTGCCCACTGCCCTGGGGAGCCTGGTCAGTGCCCACCACCCTCTGGGGGAAGAACCATTTCCTAATAAGTGTCAGACACCCTGGACCCTTGGTTTGGTCCCAGCACCCCGAGCAGCCACCATGCCCATGACACAGCAGGCTCTGCTGCTCGTTGCTGTTCCCTGGGGATGCTCAGATCCATCACTGCTCCGCTGCTTCCCCTGCAGAAATCCAAGCTGCAGGATGACTCCTTCACGGTGGAGCCCAGGGCTGACAGCCCTGTAGCCCAGCCCCGGGCCAGGCCTGGCCGCACCAAGAAGCCCATCCAGTACCTGGAGGATTCCTCAGAGGACGACGATTTGTTCTGAGGTTTTTGGAAAATTTTAAACTCTTGCCCGCACTGAGCCTTCAGCAGAGCTTTGGAGCTCCCACCAGAGACCACCTCAGCCTGGGAAATCTCCCAAAATGTTCATTACGGGTGAACACAGCTCATTTTTTCTTGGTTTTAAATAATATGGGTTTGTTCAAACAGGAACATCCCCTTTTTTGGTAGCGCTGGAGCCACGTGCCCAGTGAGTGCTGCTGCACTTCCCTCTTCCCCATTATTTGACACTTTGTGGTCATTTTAAAGTTGACTTCAGAACATGCCAAATCCTTTTAAATTGATACATCACTCATGAAATATCTTAAAATACTAAAATATAAAACTTTAACATCCACCACCCAACACAGGTGAACTGGAGCCATTTTTCCAGCACTTACTCATGTAAATATTTTCTGTGTTTTTCTTTGTTGTCCTGAGTTTGTCTTTTTTCATATTTGTCTAATAAAAGTGTCCTTACTGATTTTCTTCACTGAATTTGGATGTTTGTTTTTAGGAAAGTTACCACTGCAGAGCTTGTGCTAAGGCCCTCTCTTGCCAGAGCAGAGGGCTTGCCACAAGCTCTGGGGGTGTTGAACTGGTTGGCCACTTCCCCACTGGTTGTGGCCACTGTGGCTCCACAGCCAAATTCCTGTGAACACCCCTGAGGTCCCCCAGCACAGAGGGAGGTGCTGGCCCAGAGCAGATGGGGCTGCCCCGTTCCCGGGAGTGTCCAAGGCCAGGCAGGACGGGGCTTGGAGCCACCTGGTCTATGGAAGGTGTCCCTGCCCATGGCAGGGAGTGGCACTGGATGAGCTTTAAGGTCCCTTCCAACCCAACCCATTCCCTGAAGCCCCAGGGCCCCCCACACTATCGGTGCTTTGCTGGAACCCAGTCAAGTGTGGAAAGCACTGTCAGATTTTCCACTGGCTCTGGAGAGCGTCTCCGGCGCGTCCCCTCCGAGGGCAGGGCTATTTACGGCCGCTCCTGTGGCACAGCCGCTGTCAGGACCTGTGTGGGGCTGCTCCAGAGCCGGCACCACCCCAGTGTGGATGGAGAGCTCTGGGAACAGAGTGCACCAGTGTCCATACCGGGGGTTCTCCATCCCAAAACCTTGAGGTGCCAGCAAAGGCCGGGCAGGGCTGGTGGGAGCCCAGCCCCGCCACAGGGGATTTGCAGGTATCACGTGTGCCAGCACCAGGGACAAGCTGGGAAGATCCACAGGGCCCCTGGCAGCCTGGGCACAGTGTCCTGGGTCAGGGAGAGCCAGTGCCAGACATGAACATCCCCTGGGCACTGCTGGGCAAAGCCCGGACCCCAGCAGGGCCTGTGGCACCACAACTGGGCTCTGATGGGTCAGGGGGGCAAGGCCAGCACTGGCCGGGGAGCCTTCGGGGGGGGTCAAGTCCTGGGGACCCTGAGGCTCTGCAGGTTTGGGGGCGTTTCTGCACTAGGGGAGCCACTGCCCCTGCACCAACCTGTGTCCTGGGCAGCTCCCAGCCCTGGGCAGTGGCAGCCTTTGTCCTTGAGCCACCCACCAGCAGTTCCAAGCCCTTCCCTCCCCTCCAGGCGCCCCTGTGGCTGCTCTGTCCCTTTAAAAGGACTCCAGGCGTGGCTGTGGGACCGTTATTCCAGCCCAGCCGGACAAGGGACCGGACAGCCCTGGACAGCCTGCGCCAGCCGCGCTGGCACACCGTGGACCGCAGGTACCGGGGCGTTGTGGGGAGCTCTGGAAATCTGGGGGGACAAGGCACGGGGAACATGCAGGTCTTGCCCCAGCTGGTGTCTGTCTTTGCACCCATTCCTGGGGAGCGAGTCCTGAGCACAGCCATTGCCTGGGGACACCTGTGACAGGGCTGAGCTGGGCTGGCACTGTCTGTACACCCTCCCATGAGTGGGGACAATGTGGTGCATTTGGGAATGGTGGGAGGATGGAGAGCTGGAGGGGCTGTGCTGCCTCTGGGGCCCGACCTCAGGGTCACGGCATCCCCCCAGCGCTGACCCCGCTCCCGCAGCACGGCCATGGGTGAGTGGGGCTTCCTGAGCTCCCTGCTGGACGCCGTGCAGGAGCACTCGCCCATGGTGGGCCGGTTCTGGCTGGTGGTGATGCTCCTCTTCCGCATCCTGGTCCTGGCCACCGTGGGCAGCGACGTCTTTGAGGACGAGCAGGAGGAGTTTGTGTGTAACACGCAGCAGCCGGGCTGCAAACCCGTGTGCTACGATGCCGCCTTCCCCATCTCCCACTATCGCTTCCTTGTCTTCCACGTCGTCGTGCTCTCGGCGCCCGCCGCCCTCTTCGTCATCTTCGCCGTGCACCAGGCGGCCAAGCCGGGGCACGAGGGTGCCCCTGGGCAGCGCGCCCGTCGCCTCCAGCCCTTCTACGTGGGCAGTGTGGTGGTCCGGATCGCTGCCGAGCTGGGCTTCCTGCTGGGCCAGGCCCTGCTCTATGGCTTCAGGGTGCAGCCGCTCTTCGTGTGCCGCCGCCGGCCCTGCCCGCACCGCGTCGACTGCTTCGTGTCGCGCCCCACCGAGAAAACCGTCTTCATCCACTTCTACTTCGTGGTGGGACTGGTCTCGGCGCTGCTCAGCCTGGCCGAGCTCGCCCACCTCCTGCACAAGGGCCCCCCGGCGCGGCCCGGCTGCTGCCACCGGCCACAGGAGCGGGGCCTGGCACCCGGGCAGCCCGCGGGCACTGCGGGGGAGCCACATTGTCCCCCGGCACGGGGGGACCTCACCGTGTAACCCAGCCCGGGCTGCCACTGCTGCCACAAGCTGTGGCCATTCTCAGCCTGGCTATGCCAGGGAAGCCAGGCTGGGCTGTGCTGGGCCGTGCCCTGTGTCCTCAGTGTCCACAGTTCCTGTTATGGGTGTTGGATGGGCCTCACCCAGCAGCTGCTGGAAAAAAAACTATGGACAAAAGGAAAACAAACAGGTCCCATCCCTGTGCAGGGGCAGGTA
Source organism: Pithys albifrons albifrons (assembly GCF_047495875.1). Taxonomy (NCBI): domain Eukaryota; kingdom Metazoa; phylum Chordata; class Aves; order Passeriformes; family Thamnophilidae; genus Pithys; species Pithys albifrons. Next base: position 1,035,929 of record NC_092482.1, read on the forward strand.
CATCCCTGACACCTCCAGCCCAGCACGAGGGAGCCAGGGTTGCCCCACACCCTGTGATGGTGGTGTCACGAATGCTCTGGGGCTGGCCCTGGGCAGTGGGGGACACAATTGTGGCATCAGGAATGGGAAGGACAGAGGTCTTGGGATGTTGGGGGGTTCCCAAAGGGTTCTGCCCCGGCCGAGCCTTTGGGGATGGCCAGAGCCAGAGCAGATGGGGGGGTGGGGGGGGAGGGCAGATTCCGGGGGACCCTCCTGCACCAAAGAACCCCCCTCAGGCAGGACTGGGGGTGCCACAGCCTGAGCATCTCCTCCCTCCTCCCCTGGTACCCCACAACAAGAACGAGACAGGCACTAGAATAAATAAACTTTATTCTGGAGCCAGCCCCCACCCGTACCCCCTCCCCGTCCTCCCCGTGCCGGCAGGGCCGGGCCCCCTCCCCGCGAGGCCGGGGCTGGCACCGCCACGTGCCCCCCTGCAGCCCCCTCCCCGCATGGGGGGTCCGGGGCAGGGCCCGCCCGGTGCCCCCCGACTCTAAATCCACTAAAATCTCAACAACAACAAAAAAAAAATTTAATAATAATAAACCGTGTGCCCCCCCACCTCCCCCGGCAGCGCCCGCCGTGCCCCCTCCACCTGCACAGGCCTAAAAACCCCTCCAAACTTTTACAAAGGTTTTAAAACGTATTTATAGATATTTATAGATATTTATATATATATACTTTGCTTTCTTTTCTCTTTTAAATGACTCTGCTTCCTCGGCGTGCGGGGCTGGCCGGGCCCCCCCGTGGCGGCCGGGGCGGGCTGGGGGTGGCTCGGTGGTCGCGGTCCCGCGGGTGCTGGTGCTGGTGGGGCCGGGGCGTCCCCGGGGCCGCGCCCGAGGGGCCCCACGCCCTGAAATGTGACTCAACCAACGCGCTGGGCCCGGGGCTGGGGGGGTCCCCGCGGGGGCCGCTCCGGCGCGGGGGCTGCGAGGAGTCCGCCCCCGGGGGGGCTGCAGCCGGGCCGGGCGCGGGGCCCTCCGTGCTCCGGCCACGCCGGGCTCTGTCCTGCTGCGCCGGGCGCGGGTCACGGCGAGTGCGTGGCCGGGCTGCTGCGGTTGGAGCTGGGCGAGAGGCTGGGGCTGCAGCTGCCCGGGGGGGGCCCCAGGCTGCCCCCACGGGGGCCACCTGCCTGTCCCCCCAGCGTGTCCATGCCCTCCGAATTCTCCAGCATCTCCTGGATGAGAGGTGGCATCGAGCCCGGGATCTCCATCTTCAGAGTGATCACCCGCTCGGCGCCTGCGGGAGGGTCGGGGTCAGCAGGGCACTGCCAGCACCCCCAAACTGGCACCCAAAAACCGGGACACCCAAGCCAACACCCCCAAACTGACACCCCTCACCTGCACTGGTGCATGGATGCTGAGGACAAGGGATATGGTCACATCCCCAGCATCCCTGGAAGATGCAGTGCAGGGGGTGTCCCCCCAGTCTTTATCCCCTGCAGGGGATGCTGAGTTGACCTGGAGCCCCCTCAATGTCCTTGGGATGCTCCCTTGGGACCCAGAGCCACAGGAGTGGCCACTCCCCCCATCAGCCTCACCCTTGGCGCTGATGCTGCGCAGGTCCGTGATCTTCATGAGCATCTTGGGGAACATGTGGGGCTTATTGGGCCTCCTCTTCCTCACATAGATCTTCAGCGCCTCCAGCAGCGGCTCCTGCAGCTTGTCCACCTTGTCGGGCTGCTCCAGGTCCTGGCGGTCTGGGGAGGGGGCACACAGTGGTTGGGGGCAGCAGCACATCCTGGCATTCCCCCTCGCCCCCCAGTTCAGCCCAGCCCCTGCAGGGTCACCATTTGGGCTCCGTTTGGGGTCTCCTTGCTCAGGCACTGGGTGCCCACCCCTGCGCCCCCAGCCCAGCACCCACCTCCGCAGATGAGGCAGATGGCACTGAGCAGCCCCGTCTCGGCATCGTCCATCTCCAGCGGCAGCAGCTGGTTGGCGAAGGCGAAGACCAGGTCGGTGAGGGGCCCGAACCCCGCGTTGTGCATCTGCGTGCGGTTCAGCGTCAGCCCGTCCGAGAAGGTCATGGTGTCCTGCTCCGGTGTGTAGCGCGTGCAGATCCGCAGGATCTGGGGGTGAGGCCAGGGGGGCTCAGTCTGAGGTCCCCTCCCCATCCCTGTCCCCACCCCTGTGCCCACACTCACCAGGATGTCGAGGCAGGCGGCTTTGAGGAGGGTGATCTGGTCAGCGATGGTGAGCGTGGTGAAGCCGGGGAGCTGCTTGGCGAACTCCACCGTCTTGATGATGCACTTGGTGGACAACTCGCTGAACTTGTCCCACAGGTCGATGTCCAGGGACACCCGCTGCTCCGAGCTGTTGTTCTGCAGTGGGAGGGGGCGGTGAGGGCACGGAGGGGGTGCCACCCTCCCCAGCCCCTCAGGACCCCCTGGGGCCCCCACCACTCACCGTAGTGTATTTGCCGAGCTGGCAGAGTGCGGGGAAGGTCTCCTGGTGGGCTTTGCGCACCTTCTCGATGAGCTCCTCCACCTCAGGTGTGATGATGTAGCTCTCCGAGCACTCCGGCTTGGGCACATCCTTCTTCTTCTTGTTCCGGTCATTGCGGACGGCTGTGGGGACAGCAGGGTCAGGGCCACCTGTCCCCAAGGCCACCTAGCCCTGCTGCCACCAATGGGCACACACATGGTGACAAGCATCCAGTGGAGCCACCAGACCCACAGATTCCTTTAAACAACCCCAAAGTCATTAGGAGTAATTAGGGGTGATCCTGCACCCCTGGGGGGGCACCTGCCTTGCCATGGGGACAGTGCTCTGCTCTGCAAGGCCAACACAGTAGAGAAGGACCCCAGGGACAGAAATGGCAGCTGAGCCATCATGCTGGGTGAGGGGCCCATGGAAGGGATCCAGGGGTAGCAGCTGGGAGCAGCCCCCATCCCATGGGGCTCAGCCTCTGTGGCCTGGGGGGGCCAGGACCCCCTTAGGTGCAGGGTGAGCCCCTGAAATGCTGAAACCCCTGGCAGTGCCTGGCCCCCCCAGCTTCTGCCAGCCCCTCTCGGGGGTCCCAGGCCCCCAGGGGCCGGCAGATGGGGCAGGACTCAGGGAGGCAGCTGCGCCCAGCAGCACAGGCCCCCGGGCACCCACGGTGGGGGCACAGCCGGGCACCATGACAACTGCCAGCAGAGCCAGGAGGCCTCATCAGCATCATTTATCTCTGACATTATCAATCACACGTTGCCCGGGCAACTGACGGGCGGTGACACAGTCCCAGGGGGTCCCCATCCCTCCAGGTCCTCATGGGGCACATGGTGGGGGCTGCTGGGATGGCCCATCATACCCAGAGACCCCCTGATGGGGAAACCAGGCAGGGTGCCCCCAACATTGTCCCATTCTGTTCCCATCACTGGCCCCATCCCAGCCCTGGTCTCCATCCTGTCCCCATCCCCATCCCCATCCCCACTCCCATCCCTACTCACACTCCTTGGACATTCCAACCTCGAAGCACTTCTGGAGCCGGCAGTACTGGCACCGGTTGCGCGTCACCTTGTTGATGATGCAGTTCTTGTCCCGGTGGCACGTGTACACCATGTTCTTCTGGATGCTGCGGCGGAAGAAGCCCTGGGGACCCCCCACAGCCTGGTCAGTGCCTGGCACAGGCACCCCAGGGACCCCAGGGAGCTGTGGGGCCTGTGGGGCCGGCAGGGACAGGGGCAGCGCTCACCTTGCAGCCCTCGCAGGCGCTCACCCCGTAGTGGTACCCCGAGGACTTGTCCTGGCACACAAAGCAGGGCTTGTAGATGCGGGGCAGGGGCGGGGGCGAGGGCGGGCTGGGCACGATCTCCTCTGAGCTGGTGCTCTGCGTCTCCACCGCTGTGGGGAAGGGGTTGGCACTCAGGGCACGGAGCCCCCCCAGACAGGGACCCCCCACCCTGCGCCCCAAAGCTCCTCCCTGGCTTTGGGGGTCCCGGCAGCCCCAGCCCAGCACTGCCCACCCCGGCCCTGGCGCCAGGTCGAGTGGGGCCAGCGGGGAGAGGACGTGAGCTGGGAAGATGCAACGTGACATTTCCAGGTCATGGAGACGATGTGGAATTCAGGCAGACAAAAAAACGGGAAAAAAAAGCAAAGAAAAGGGCTGGGATCCCAGGAGACCCCAGTCTGGGCGGCACTGCCAGTGCATGAGGAGACACTGGGGTGCAGAGGCAAAGAGGGCACATCCCTGAGGGCAGCCCCTGCCACCATGTGCTGCAATGGCCCTGCGAGCATGGGGGACACAGCCAGTGCCCCCTGCACCCCAAAACCTGGGGGGGCGTTGCTGTCAATTTTCCTGCACCCCAAAACCTCATGGGGTGTGCCTGTTCCCCTCCAGCACCCCAAACCCTGGTTAGGATGTGCCTGTTCCCCCTGCTGCACCCCAAAACCTCATGGGGCATTCGTGCTCCCTTCCTGCACCTGAAAACCTTGTGGCATGTGCCAGGTCTCTCCTGTCCCACCAGGATCCCCCAGACAAGCCCCAATTCCCATTCCACTGCAGCCCTGGCAGTGGGAGGGCTCTCACAGTTGGAGTACCCCCAGCACTGGGGGGGCTCTCACAGTTGGGGTGCCCCCAGGCCGGGGCACAGCCAGGCAGGGGTTAAAGAGCTCCCCGGCTGCTCCGGGATGTTTGCGAATGTTTTTCTGCAGCGGAGCCAAGCGAACCAGTCAAACAGGATATTAAAGGCCGGGCCCGGCGGGGGGAGCCCAGGTCCCCCTCCCCGCCCCGCCGGCCCCTGCACCCCAAAAGGGGCCCCAGGGCCGCCAGAGTCCCCTGGGCACGGGGAGCCGCAGGGAGCCCCGGCCAGGGACACCCACCCCGCGGGAGGGGTCCCAGGGGGAATCCGGGTGGGATGGATGGGGGTCCCCAGCCCGGCTGTGCCACCGGCCCCTTGCCAAAGGCCACGGGTGCAGATGGGGCCAGGGAGGAGACAACGCGACAAAACCACCCCTGGCACTTGTCCCCAGGCTCCAGCAGGGACGGGCGAGCGTGTGGGGTGTGACAAGAGTGTGCGGGGCACGAGCGGGGTGGGAGGGTGGGATATGGGGAGTGGGACAGGAGGGGAGCGTGTGGGGCTGGATGTGGGTGTGCAGGAAGGGATATGAGTGTGCAGGGTGGGATGTGGGGGTGCAGGGTGGGATGTGGGTGGGTAGGGTGGGATGTGGGTGGGTGTGCAGGGTGGGATGTGGGTGGGTGTGCAGGGTGGGACGCGGGCGCGGGGGCGAGCGTGCCGGGCAGAGCTCCCGGGCGGCGCTGAATAAATCACCGCTGCCACTCGAGGGAGAGGAGCCATTAAAGTGACTGAGCGAACGTCGTCTATAATTTATCGCCTCTTTTATATAATTTAAGAACTTCCTCGTGGAGAGCTGCACTCACAAAACGCGGATTTGACAAGATTCTGATGTGCTCGGTGCAGAGGGGGAGGGGACCGGCTCCCCCCGCGTCCCTGCGCTGGCAGAGCTGCGCCAGCACCCCGGGAATCCCCTGCCACCCCCGGCACCAGCACAGGCTCTGCGGTGCCACCGCGGAGGGCACAGGCACACGGGCACAGCCGCCAGCCCGGCCGGCTGCCCAGGAGCCCCTCATGGTGGCATCAGGCCTGGGTGCCCTTCAGGTCCCTGGGGAGGGCACAGAGCAGCACCCAAAGGCGCTGAGCGGGCAGGATGGGTGCAAACCTCCCACGGGGCTCGGTCAGGGGGTGCAGCTGGGGACACAGGGGACCTCAGGGCCCCGGCTCGCCCCCTCCCCCGCCGGCTGCCCCCGCAGCAGGGGGACCCCCGCGCTCCCCCGGCCGCGGCCGCTCCAGCTGCAGACCAGATGCTGCGGCTCCGCCGCGAACGCGCCGCCCCCGCCCGCGGCCCCACCGGCCGCTTCCTGCCCGCGCCGGGGGACCTCGGGGCACCCCGACACCCGCACCCCCGCCCTGGCGTGGGAAAGCGCCCGCGGGGACACCCCGCGTGCCAGAGCCCGGGGGGACACCCGGGCCGCGCCGCCGCCACCCCCGCCGGCTCCGGGACAAACCCGCCGGGGAGCGGGGACGGGGAGTGGGGATGGGGCACGGCGGGGGGCACCGGGGGTCCCCGCGAGTGGCAGTGCCATGCCAGCGGTCACAGCCCCCACAGGAGGGTGGGCGCCCACCGAGGGCTTCCCTGCGGATGAGGATCCCACGTGCCCCAGATTCCTGAGCCTCTGCAGGAGAAGGGGGAGGGAAGAGGGTCCCGGGAGCCGTGGGGCGCCCCAGTCGCGGGGTGCCCAGCCCTGTCCATGTGCCACCAGTCACTGCCGGGGCCCCATGGGGCATCCTGCCCAGAACTCGGGCTCTGCCCCGTGCCAGCACCGGGGTCTGTGCTCCCCAAAACCCAGACACACCCATCTGTGACCCACAGCTCCTGCCAGGCCATGTGAGGCCACCCTGCACCCAGCAGGGTGGTGGTGCCACACACAATGCAACCCACACAGCCCCCAAAGCCCCCACGGCACCCCAAAACCCTCTCTGCAGCACACAGCCCCACATGGGCAGGGGTGCCCACTCCCTCATGGGCTCCCACAAGCCTTTCTGTACCCCTCGAGGGCTGCCTTGTGCCTCAGTCTCCTTGCCCGTGGTGTGGCAGTGGCCTCAGCCCCACTGCAGGTGTGGGTGGGCTCCCTGTGCCCTCCGGGGCAGCTCTGCCCCCTGTGCCAGTGCAACACTGTCCCCCTGGGCAGGGCAGTGCCGGGCCAGCTGCCAGCACTGCTGGGCCAGCGGGCACAGCCACAGCTGCCCCTGGGGACACTGAGGCACAGCACGGCTGCCCCAGCACCACCAAGCCCTGCCACAGGCTGGCACCCCCAGGCTGGGGAGACATGGGTGACGTCGGGCACGAGGCACCGTGCCAGGGAGTCCCGCCAGCGCCCGCTGCCCACACGCCCGCGGGGTCACGGTCACCATGACCAGGGCCCCGAGGTGCCCCGGCATGGGCAGGGAACGCGCGTCCACCCAGGGCTGTGGCCCACGGGGAGGGGGTCCAAGGGGACACAAAGGGGGACAAACAACCCCCAGCTGCCCAGCTCAGCACAGTCGGAGCCAGGGGACCCTGCGCTAAGGGGTGGCACTGCAGCCCAGGACCCCTGCCCACCCTGCCTCGGGGGCAGCCCACCCCAGGGGCAGCAGGACACTCGCGTGTCCCCAGCACAGACAAAGGCCCCTCGGCCGCGCTCGGTGCCAGCGCAAAGGTCGAGCGGCCCCGAGACAATGAGGGGAGAGAGACGGGGAGGCCACAGCCACACACCCTCCACACAGCGCCCGCCACCCACCCCACGATGGGCCGCCCACGATGGAACCCCTGTCCTTATCGGGGGGGAAGTCCCACGGAGGAGGACCCTCCCCAGGCCCTTGTGGTGGCTCCTGGGTGCCAGGGCACCAGCTGCCCACTGTGGGGGCACAGGACCCCTCCAGCCCTCCCTGAACCTCACTCATCCCCCATGCCGTGGGCACAAAGCACAGCAGGGCTCCACATTCCCCGTGGGAGGGCACTCCTCAGGCTGGCCGGCACTTGGGGGTGCTGCCCGTGCCCCCCGCTGCCCACCCGGGTAACAGCGATGTCCTCGCACCCCCTGTGCTACCCCTCAGCACAGAGCACGGGACGGGGGGGACCCACGGGGGACACCGGGCCGTGACCCCTCAGGGACACACACAGGGCAGGATCCCGCTGGAGGGAACAGGGCTGGCCGGGCCCCACATCCACACCCAGGACCCCCCGGCCCAGGGTGGGGAGGCCAGGCTGGGGCTCCCCCTCGCCCGGGCAGGAGCGGCGGCTCCGTCTGTAGTTAATTGGATTTTCCCGGAGCCTTTATCAGGAGGGAGCGAAATTCCCGGCGGAGACGGCGCTGCCCGGACGGCGCTGCGGGGGCGAGAGGCGACCCCACGGCCCCCCCTCCCCGCGCTCGGCCCGGGGTCCCCCTGCCCCGAAATACGGGCGGGGGCGTTCCAGGGGCCCCGCGATGTGCGCAGGGAGCGAGTGGGGAGGGGGCTCGAGGGGAGATGAGCCCCGCACCCCCGAGCCCAGCACCCAGCTCAGCCTCGTGCCCGAGCCCCCGCACCCAGCCCCGCTCCCCGCACCCAGCCCCGCAGCCCCCCGCGCCCCGCCCGGGTTTGGGGGCCGCTCCCCCGGCCCGATGCGGCGCGAGGGGCCCGTCCGCCCCCGGCCCGGGTACCTACAGCGGCCGGAGCTGCTCCAGGGCGGGGGGCGGCGGGGGGCGCAGCCCCGGGGGCCCGGCCCGTAGAAATCCATGCGGAGGAAGGGGCCGGGGGGCAGCCCCGCCACCGCCGCGCCCTCGTACATGGCCCCGGGGCGGCGGGGGCGGCTCCCCCGGCCGGGGCGGCCCCGGGCGCTCAGTGCCCCCCGCCGCGCCCCCGGGGCGCCCCGCGCCGCGCGTCCATCGCCCCGCGGAGCGGCCCCGCCGCTCGCTCCGCGCCCGGGCGGCGGGAGGAGGAGGAGAACGACGAGAGGGAGGAGGAGGAGGAAAAGGAGGAGGACGAGGAGGAGGAGGCGGGGGGAGGGGAGGAAGGCGCAGCCCCGCCGGCTCTGCGGCTCCGCCAGCCCCGGTCCCTCCCGGCACCCGCCGCCTCCCCGCGCTTAACCCGCTCCGCGCCGCGGGGCCGCCCCGCACCCGCACCCGCACCGGGGGGGACACGGACACGAGACACCGACACGCGGAACGGGGGTGGCGGGGAGCGGGGGAGGGAACATGGACATGCAGGGGGGGCGAGAATGCAGTGCGGGCACGGACACACGGGATGGGACGGACACGCGTGGGGACGCGGGAGGGGACACGGACACGCAGGATGAAAAGGAACACGCAGGGGGACAAGGACACGCGGGGGAGAACTGGACACAGGGAGCGGGTACAGACACGCAAGAGGAAAGGGACACGCAGGGGGACACGGACACGCGAAGGGACACTGACACGCGGGGCAGCGCCACGCGGGAGCAGGAGGAGAAGGGGCTCCCGGCGGGTCGGGGAGGGGCTCGGGGCCTGCCCGGTGGAGAGGGGCGGGGGCTGGGGGTCCCGGGGGGGTCCCGGGGGCTGCCCGGCGGCGCAGCTCATTTGCCTAATGGGATGCGGGTGAACTGCGGGTGAACCCGTGGGAAGGGCTCACCTCGGCCTGACCCCCGGCACCCCCCCGAGGGGATGTGCGTGCCTGTGTACATGCGTGTGCATGTGTGTTCATGCGTGTTCTTGCTGTGTGATGCGTGTTTGCATCCCCACAGCAGTAGGGCCACGTGTGTTCCCAATACACGGCTGCACAGGGAGGTGTGTGTGCATGCACAGGGCTGCCTGTGTGCACACGTGTGTGTGCAACCCCCCTGCACACACATGGACATGTGTGTGACACCGTGTCCCACCGAGCACAGGAGCAGCTGAGCATGTGAACACACATGTGCGTGTCTATCCCTCTGTATCTGTGTGTGTTGCACCACGTGCCACCACTCCCCACCACGCTGCCCCTGCACACAGGTCCCAGCTGGAGGTGACACCCTGAACCAAGGAGCCCCGAGCGGTGACAGCGCTGCCCACGCAGAGCAGGGACAGTCACACGCCAAGGACAGGCCCCGGGGGTGCCACTTCCCGCCGCAGCGGTGACAGTGGTGCCCCCCCTCCCACTCCATGGTGGGCACACGGCCCCTGCCGTGCCACAGCCCCCACACTGCCAACCCCAGGGGTGCCCCTGGAGGGGAGGAGCCCCCCTGAACCCCCACAGGAAGATCACACACGTGGGCACGGCTGGACACAGGAGGGAGGATGTGGGCACTGCCACACACGCCAGCCCTGCACGGGGACATGCAGCAAGCAGGGAGGGCACACGGGATGTGCATGTGTGTGCATGTGTGTGCATGTGCACACCAGCGAGCACACATATGGCATTGTATGCACACACACACCCCCATGACCATGCACACACACTCCTGGTGCCAAGGGCCCTCTCCAACACACCCACAGGCCCCAGCCCTGCACATGCCAACATGAGCAGTCAGGGCCGCCTGCTTTTACTTCCAACTTGCTCCCCAAAGAGAGGGGGAAAGGGGAGGAACTAAAAAAAGCCTTTGGAAAAGGCCAGAGGCATCTGCATCTGCATGTGTGTGTGTGTGTGTTTGTGTGTGCCACACATATGTACATGCATGTGTGTGGTTGTGCATGAGTGTGGCTGTGTGTGTGCATGTGTGTGGCTCTGACTGCATATGTGTGTGCATGTGTGTGGCTGTACATGCATGCGTGTGTAGCTGTGCATGTACATATGTGTGTCCGTCTGTCCGTGTCTGTGTGCCCATGTGTGTGTGCCCGTGTGTGCGTGTCTGTGTGCCCGTGTGTGTGCCCGTGTGTGTGTCCGTCTGTCCGTGTCTGTGTGCCCGTGTGTGTGTCCATGTGTGCGTGTCTGTGTGTCTGTGTGCCCGTGTGTGTGTCCGTGTGTGTGTGTCCGTCTGTCCGTGTCTGTGTGCCCGTGTGTGTGTCCATGTGTGCGTGTCTGTGTGTCTGTGTGCCCGTGTGTGTGTCCGTGTGTGTGTGTCCATCTGTCCGTGTCTGTGTGCCCGTGTGTGTGCCCATGTGTGCGTGTCTGTGTGCCCGTGTGTGCGTGTCTGTGTGTCTGTGTGCCCATGTGTGCGTGTCTGTGTGCCCGTGTGTGCGTGTCTGTGTGTCTGTGTGTCCGTGTGTGCGTGTCTGTGTGTCTGTGTGCCCGTGTGTGTGCCCATGTGTGTGTGTCTGTGTGCCCGTGTGTGTGCCCGTGTGTCCATGTCTGTGTGTCCGTGTGTCCGTGTGTGCGTGTCTGTGTGTCTGTGTGTCCGTGTGTGCGTGCGGGGCCGCGCAGCGCGGCAGCGCCTGTTTAAATAATAATGGCAAGTCGGGCTTTGCTTAGCCAGCAGGTTTCGAACAAAAGCCCAGCGCTGCTCCAACTTCCTGCAGCGAACATGACAAATGTCTGCTCTGACTCATTTACCAGCGCTGGAAAGAATGTGGCTGCGACGGAGGGGACGGTGGAGGGGACCCGGCGGTGGCACCGCGGCCGGGCTGTGCCCGACACCGGCGGCCGCCCCGACCCACAGCGCTTCCCGACCCGCAGCGCTTCCTGCACCGCTTCCCACATCCCTTCCCGTCCCGCATCCCCTCCCGTCCCGCGTCGGCGGCAACAGGAAGAAACAGAGACTAAAAAAAAAAAAAACCGCCTTAATTCCAGAGCCAAGAGGAACTGGGCGAGGGGACACCCCGCACGCAGCCCCGCGGTGTGCGGGGGACGGGGACAGCCATATCACCCCACCATCGGCCTGGCGACACGCAAAGGGGCTCCCTCCAGCCCCGCATCCTCCTGGCGCCACCGCCAGGGCGATGCTCCGGGGGGACACAAGGTGCCCCCAAAGGCTGAATGGAAACATAACCCCTACAGCCCCCGGGGACCGCACAGGGATTCATCCCGCTGTGCCCGGAGGGGGCGGCTTTGGGAGGGCAGCGCCACAGCCCGCACGGCCCATCAGGGATGCCCAGGACCCGCACCAAGCCCCCCAGCCCAGCCTGGGGTACGGGCTGTTGGCCGCGGCCCCTTCCCCCATCGCCACGCCGGCACCTCGGGGCCCCGCAGCCCCCCGGCCCCGCAGCCCCCGCAGCCCCCCTCTCACCCGCCCACTTCAAAAGACCCCATTTATCCCCTTCAGCCGCTTTTGAGCCCGGCGAATTCCCGGCTGGAGCAGCGGCTCCCCCCGGCCCCTGACAGTGATAGAGGAGCCTCCGCCTAATGGGCTTTCCCAGGCCGGGGGCCCAGCGCTCATCAATCTTGCCGGGATCGCGGGGCTGGGGGGGCCGGGCGTGCCCACCCCGCACATCGCACCCGCACGGCTCCCACCCCGAGTGGGCCCCGCGGCCCCCACCCGCGGCCCCCGGCCTGCAGGGAGCACGTTTTGCTCATTAATTTTTAAAAATTAATTAATTATGGGGCGCTGCGGGGGAGCGGCTGCGGCGCGGAGGAAACCGGAGCCAGCGGGTTGGGTGACAGGCCAGCCCGGGCGCGGGGCCCGTCCGGGGCACGGGGGTCCCGCTGCCCAGCCCGGCCTGGGAACCAGGGCGAGGGAGGGCCAGGGGCCAGCACTGGGCAAGGGGAGGGCACCCCGAGGGGCCACTGAGCCCCCAGGGGCAGGGATGAAGGCACAGGGACAGCCCTGGCACTGCCACATGCACTGGCATGTGTGTACACACCTGGCACAGGTGTCCCTGCACTGCATGTGGTATTAACACACAGGCACAGCAGGCACTGACACAGACACACACATGTGGCATGGGCATGCACACCCCACACAGCCACAGCTATGCACAGAGGGGCACAGCAGGCACCAACACACACACACACACACACACACACACACATGACACAGGCGTGCACACCCCACACAGCCACAGCTATGCACAGAGGGGCACAGCAGGCACCAACACACACACACACACACATGACACAGGCATGCACACCCCACACAGCCACAGCTATGCACAGAGGGGCACAGCAGGCACCAACACACACACACACACACATGACACAGGCATGCACACCCCACACAGCCACAGCTATGCCCAGAGGGGCACAGCAGGCACCAACACACACACACACACACACACACACATGACACAGGCATGCACACCCCACACAGCCACAGCTATGCACACAGGGGCACAGCAGGCACCAACACACACACACACACACACACACACACACACACACACACACACATATGACACAGGCGTGCACACCCCACACAGCCACAGCTGTGCACAGAGGGGCACAGCACGCACCAACACACACACACATGACACAGGTGTGCACACCCCACATGACCACGGCTGTGCACACACACACACGCTGGCACTGCCAGCAGCACTGCCACAGACACGCAGCTCCACACGCACACACACACCCCCCACAGCGGGCACAAGCGGGCACACACATGCACACCCATCATGTGAGCACACACCTGCCCACGTGCAGCTCCCAACACACCAGACCCCCATCTCAGCACCCACGGACCCTCTGAGGCATCCAGTCGAACCTTGGGGGGATCTGCACCCCCAGGACAGCCCAGCTGGATCAGTCCTCTGTCTGCACAGCTGCAACACATCTGGCAAGGGTGGGCCAGTGGTGGGGCCGGACATGTGTGAGCAGGGGTGGAGGGACCAGGCCCCCCCACAGCCCTCCCAGAGGGCCACAGACACCAGCACTCCCCTGCCAGCCACAGCGCCAGGAGTGAGAGCAGCGGCACTGTAGGACACCCCAATACTGCAGGGCCTACACAAACAGGTCACCCACCAGGCTCTGTCGGTGCTACAGGAGGGACAGACACAGTGGCCCCACCCCTGGCACCTCCCAGGACCCTGAGCACACAGTGAAGGACAGGAAGAAATTGAGGCACAGTTCACCCATCTGCCAGCAGTCCCAGGGCACCCTCCAGCTGTGCCTACAGTAGCCCTGTCCCCAGTGTCAGGGAAGTGGGGGACACAGGTGGCCTCCTCAGCCTGTTCCCACACGCTGGGAATGGCCCTAGAGCCAGCGCGGGGGAGTGGCCCCACCCGCTGACACCCAGTCGCTGAACTGGTCCCACTGGGTCCCACCGCCGCCGGGGCGGCTCTGGCGGGGGACAGCACCCAGGGCTGGCCCTGCCCGGACCTGCACCAGCCCCTGGGGGCAAGGATGGGCCGGGGGGGGGGCACACCACACCCCGACCCACAGGGTTCTCCCCGACAGCGGGCGCCGCGGGGCACTCAGTGCCACATTGCTTGGGAACAAGCACGGGCACCGACCCACCGTGGGGCCAGGAAGGGAAGGGGTCCCACAGCCACCCCCCTGCACCCAAGGGGACATCCAGGGAAACTGAGGCACACCCAGGGGTGCTGGTTCCGGGGGACCCCGGGTGGGATCCCACCTCCAGAGGCTCCCAGCCACCGTCACGGCAGGCGGTGATTACCAGGGCCGTGATGGACGACCCTGTCAGGGGGAAATGGAATCGGGAGCAGCCGCGATGATGATCGCCTTCATCGCCTTCATCGCCTCCATCGCCTCCATCGCCTCTCCCACGGCGGCCCCCAGTGAACAAAGAGCCACCGCGGGGACATGGCACCCCCCGAGCCCCCGGCACCCAGCCCAGCCACAGTGGGCACAGGGACACCCTCACCAGGGCCCACGGGGCCGTTAATAACCGGGGTATAAAACAGCCACTAATGAAGGTGGCCGTGCCACCACAATTAATAACACACAGCCTGGCGTGGCCACTGCCCGCTGCCTGCCTCGGTGTCCCCAGCAGCACCCACAGGAACATACGGGGAGAAGTACCCAGAGTTTGTGGCACAGAACCAGTGCCCCCCAGACACAGCTCCCCACGGATGTGGCTGAGAGCGCCTTGTCCCCAGTGTCACTGCCCCAGGACAGGTCATGGACCAGTGTTAGAGCAGTAGCCTGGGATTGACACCCACATCTCACGCTGGGGCAGATCCTGGCACGGAGGGGCCCCACACGCCTCCCCAGCCCTGGGGGTCCCACCAACCCCCACGGGGCCATGGTACTCACTGGCAGGTGACGGGGTGCTGTATCCACTGACAGGGAGCTGGTGCTGGATGCCGGCCAAGGTGCTGGGGGGCGAGAGCCCTCCCAGCATGTGTGGGAAGAAGAAGGCATAGGGGGGCACAGGGTAGCCATTGAGGTGCCCCCCGCCCGGCGTGGGGCAGGAGCTGCTGTTGCTGGCCATGGTGGGGGTCTCCAGTGCAGGGGGGCTCTCAGGTGCGGGGGGCGGGTGGCGAGCAGAGCATGGGGCCCGCGGGTGCCCCACGGCCGGGCTGTCCTCGCTGGTGATGCTGGTCCTGTGGGGGGAGCAGACAGGACAGTCAGCAGAGGGGCTGGCACCCCTGACCCCCACCCTGCTGGGCCCCCCACCATCCCTGCCTCAGTTTCCCCAGGCCCACATCCCCTGCTGGCCCCAGGAGGGCGCAGCCGGCCGGGCCCGGGGCTGCCCACGGGATTAACGCCGATCCCTCCGATTAACGACACCGGGACGGCGGCACCGGCAGGCGCAGCTCGCTAATCCTGGCTTAGCAGTGAGGGGGGGACGAGGGGACGGTGTGGGGACGGCCTGGGGACACTGTGGCCCCACAGGGCACCCCCTTGGACCAGGGGCCACATCACAGCCCCAAACCTGCTCCCCCAGGCCTGGCACAGGAGTGGGAGGTCACACGCGGGTCTCGGGGGGCAGCACCCTGTGCCCCATCCCAGGGGTCTGTGAGGCAGCTGGGGGCAGGGGGGGACACGGGCACAGCAGGGTCCCCTGAGGACAGCGGCTCTGCTCCAGCCCAGCTCTGCCGTCATGGCCACTCACCGCCCTGGCTCTGCTGCCCTGACGCCTGCGCTGAGTGAGGGCCTCATCCACCCTGCCTTGGGCAGGAGGGGCTCAGCCACCCTGGCACCAGCACTGGGGGTCTCAGACCCCTGGAACCGGCACCGAGGGGCTCAGCCCAGCCATCCATGCAGGACTGGGCTCTGCCGTCGCGGCACAGCCCCCACCCCGTGCCATGTGCCAGGCCGAGCCGAGTCCTGGCAGCTCCCACGTCAGGCCAGTGGGCACGGACCCCTCGTGCCGGGCCGGTCGGGGGGCGGTGGGGAGGGGGCGCGGGGCTTTCACAATCCCGGGCTGGCTGTTTATTTAAGCGCTGGCGCGGGGCCCGGCGGGGGCTGTTTATTTGCCGAGAGTGCTGGCTCCCGGCCCCGCGGAGGCGGAAAAGGATCCAGAGGAACAAGGCTGGGCCGCCCGGCAAGGCGCTGGGGAGGGGCCGGGATGGGCACGGCCCTGCCCGCCCCCCCAGCACCCAGCTGGGGGCACTCACTGCAGGCAGGACCCCCGTTCTCCCAGCTCACACCAGTACCCACAGTCCCAGCGCTGCCCCCCACCCGTGGGGAGACCCACAGTCCAGCCACCCCAGGGTGGGCACCCAGCAGTGGCTGCGTGGGGGTCACATCCTCTCCAGCTCAGGTTGCCCCAGTGCATGTTGGATTCCCATGGGCACCACCGGGCACGGTGCCAGCCGGACGCTGGGTCAGCATCTGCCCAGGGACAGCCCAAGCGTGGGGTCCCCACATGGCACTGCAGGGACCCCTGCCCGTGGTGTGTGGGGCTGCCCATGGTCCCCCCGGCTAGGCCACGGCCCCCAAGTCGTGCTGCCCGGGGGGAGCCGAGCGAGGGAGGCGCGGGAAGAACTGTTTATGTTTGCCGGTGCCAAGTGCTTGCCGGGCACCGTGCCAGCCACGCCGGGGCCCAATTACTCAACCCACTCCAGCCCCCCCGCACACTGCCGGCCTGGGACAGAGCGAGGCCAACACCACCAGGCTGGTCACTGTGGACCCCAACCCAGCCAGCAGCCCCCCAGCCCCTGCTCCACAGGGCCAGCAGAGCCCAGGAGGCTCCAGGGATCCTGGTCCTGTTCCTGGGGGTTCAGGTGGGCAGGAGAAGCTCCCATGGGACCATGTGCCGGCACAGCCCCTGGCACATGGCTGCTCCCCAGCTTGGGGATCCTGGGCATCCCAAATGTGGGTCCTGGGTGTTCCAAATGGAGGTGTTGGGTGTCCTGGCCAAGCTGTGCTCCCAGAGTGCTGCAGGCAGAGCTGGGGGCCAGGGGCTGTGCAGCCCCTCGGCAGGGCCCACGCTCTCCCGCCCCGATGCCTTTTCCTCCAGTCCCCGCAGGAGCTGGACAGGGCCTGGAGCTTCCTGGAATCCAGCGGCTCGTTCCAGCCCCGTGGAAAACGCTGCCGCGGGGCCCGGGCCAAATCCAGCCACGAGGAACCTCCCGCCCAGGCCGGGGGTGGCCCTCGGGAGCGGACGGACGGACACACGGACACGCAGACCAGAGCTGTTCCCAGGGCTGGCAGCAATGCAGCTGGGGGGGACACAGCCTGGGGAGGACACAGCCAGGGGACATGACTCGGGGGGACACAGTCTGGGGTGATGTAGCTGGGGGGACACAGCTGGGGGGGACATGGCTGCCCAAGCCACCAGCCCACCATGACCCCAAAGAGGGCACAAAGCCCACTATGCACACCCAGACAGGCTATGAAGCACTGGCACAGCTCTTCGAGAGACCCCTTCCAAAAAGGCAGCCCTCCACAGTGACTCCAGGGGACCCCCCAGGCTGTGTTCAGTGCCCACAGCCCCCACCCTGCTCCCCCATGTTCTGGCAAGGCCAACACCAATTGCAGAGGGACTGGGATCAGCACGGCACCATGGCACCCCCTCCCCACTGCCCACCCTGGCCAGCTGCACCCCCGTCCCACCCAGGGGCTACGTGAACCCCCCCCCCCAGTGCAGGCAGCACCCCCAGCCCTGGAGCCCACGTCACACCCCCAAACCCAGCTGCGCTTCCTGCCGGGGCACACGGCGATGGCAGCGGATGTGACACGCCGGTGAGCGGGGGCACCGCCCTGGCCTCCTCAGCAGTGGGGGCAAGCGGGGTTGGGGGTGCTCAAGGGTGCCTGGCAGGGCAGTGGGCAGCAACCCAGCCCTTCCTGTCATGCCGGCGGGCACCGCGCTCCCGACCGCAGCTTCCCCTCGCCACTCTCGATTCCCAGGCAGGCAGGTTTCAGTTCAGCCCTGGCCCAGTTGCCACAGCCCCCTGTCACCCCACAGCCCGTCACTGTTCCCCTGTCAACCCCAGAGCCTGTCACCCCGTTGACCTGCAACCTCATTCCCAGCACCCCAGGCCCTGCCACCCCAGTCCCTTGCCCCTGGTGACACCACCATGTCCACCATCCCAGCACCCTGCACTCCCCAAACCTGGCAGAAGCTGCTGCCCGTGTCCCCCATCCTCACGGGGACAGGCGACGGGGACCTCCCAGTGCCAGACTGCCCCCGTGGTGTGTGGGCAGAGCAGGGGGTGCTGTGCTGGGGTAGGGGGGCACAGAGTGGCAGCCCCCGGCAGGGCAGGAAGCGCCTGAGGAGCCTCTGCGGTCACAGCCTGTGGTTTCCTCGCTGCCGGCAGAGCCAGCCCGGGGTGGCCTCGCACGCGAGGGCAATGGCCTGGCTGGCCCCGCTGCCCCCCACCACCACCGCCCCCCCGGCCCTCCCGGGGCAGCCAGCGCCGTGCAGGGAGGGCGAGGTGCCCCCCTGGCAGGGCCGCTGAGCGAGACCCCCTCCTGTATCCCCAAAGCTCCCGACAGTGAGTCACCGTCACGTTTCTCACGTCCCCGGGCAGGCGTGAATCATGCCCAGCCTGCGGCACGGCCAGAGCCAGCGGCACACGCTCGGCCAGGCAGCCTGTACCACAGTCAGGGCTGCTGGGACCAGCAATGGGGGCGTGCTGGGGCCAGGGCACACCCCTGGACCTGCACCCCACTGCTCCTCAGGGCCAGGGGCACATCCAGGGGCTCACTCAGCCCCACCACAGGTCCCTGGGCAGCACTGGTGACACCCTGCAGCCACCACCCTCAGCGGGCCACCGCCACTCCTCAGGCATGGACACGGGGCCAGGGACCCTGAGACCGCCTGCAGGGACAGCGTTCATGCCAGCAGGGATGGCATCCACTGGCCTCCCCACGCCGTGGGGGCACACAGGACCCCAAGCTGTGGCCACCGGCCTCTGCTGTGGGTCCTTGCCCCAGCACCCCACATCCCACTGCCACCGAGAGCCACAAACTGAAATTCCACCTGTCGCGGCCGCGCCGACTCCGGTTACGCCGGGAACGCGCCGCTCCGGTTACACATCCCGCACCCACCGCCAGACACACCATTCTTCTGCAGGAACAGGTGCCCCGGCCCCCACCATGGCCCCCAGAATGGCCACGGCTGTGCCACACCACCACCGGCACCGCTCCGGCCTGGCTGTGCTATGTGTGCCATGCGAGGCACAGGCCAGTCCCAAAGGCCCAGTGGTGTCTGGGCCACTGTGACCCACCAGCCCCTCAGCCCGTGGGGTGGCCCCACAGCACCCTGGGGACCCTCACCCACACCCACCCTGCCCATACAGAGGACACTCCCCGGCAGGCACAGCCCGATGCCCACCCTGCATCCCAACCCTCAGGAGGAGCACAGGGACCTGCAGACCCAGGGGTGCCCCATCCCAGGGGTCCCGGGGTGTCCCGTTCCGGCTGCCCGTGGGCTCGGGCCGGCAGCGGGATGGATGGATGGTGCCCTGGCAGCCGCTCACGGTTGTTTTTAGCCGAGGCTGCGGCGGCAGCCGGCGCCCTGGGAATGGCGTGCCGGGAACAGCGCGGCCCCAGACAGCCCTCGCTGGCTCGGCGACAGCCGGCAGACAAGTGCAGCTGGCACGGGGCCGCTCGGGACACGGCGCGGGGACCCGGCGGCCGTGCGACACCTCCGGACACCGGGGTTTGGTGGCACCGTGCCCCCGGGCTGGGCAGGCCATGGGGAGCCGGGACCTGGAGCACCTGGGGGGGCAAAACCGCTCTGTGCCGCAGCCACCACGACCCACCGTGTCGCGATCGGGCTGGCTGCGGGCGGCCGTGTGTCACTGCCACGTCCCCTTGCCATGTCCCCTGTCACAGCCTGGCAGCCGGGGCTCAGCGGGGACAGCGGAGGCCACAGCGGGCGCACGCGGCCCCTCGCCGGGCCCTGCCACGAGCCACCCCCCGCTAAGCCGCCTCCAGCCGCAGGGAGATTAACCCATTTTCTGTAATCAGCACATGTGTCGCCGCAGATACGATCGCACCCCCCGCGCCCCCCCTGGGGCTGGCACTGCCAGGGGGCCCCACGGCGTGGGGCACCTCGGGGCTCCCGGCACACACCACAGAGGACACGCAGCTCCACCAGCCCCAACGAGCTGCAGCAGCACCCCAAAAAGGGCTGGGGACCCCCAGAGCCCAGCACCCCCTTGGTGGCAGCGCTGGCATCGGTGCTGGACGCTGCCAGAACGGTGGCTCAGGGCACCAGGCACGGCCAGCGCAGCCGAGTGTGGCACGTTGTCACACCAGAACCTCCTGGCTATAAATAGCCCCGGAGCGGCGGGCTGGTGAATCCCAGCGCCGCAGGGCAGGCGGTGGCACGGCTGTCCCCAAGCGCCGCGGCCGCGACGCCGCTCCTGCCACAGGGACCGACCGCAGGGAGACGGCGGGTGTGTGAGCACAGCTGGGTGATGCCAGGCATCCCTGTGGGATGGGGCAGCCACGGGCACTGCCCCGCTCCTGCCACCCCGCTGGCGGTGCCCGTGTCACCACGTCACCCGGGGGGCTGCGAGCGAAGGGTGACAGGGACAGAATCCCACCGGGGCACCCGCGGGCATCCCTGCTGCGGGCACCCCCGGGAGCAGGCGCGTCCCACACCGGAGCAAGGTCACCCCCAAGGGCAGGGTGGGGGCCCACGGGTGACATATGGCCCGGAGCGGTGGCCGCGGGGCCGCTAAGCCACCACCGAGCCGTCACCCGCTAATCCCGGCGCGGGGCTGGCGGTGGGGCCGCACCCGGAGCCGCCACCGGGACCCGCCCGGCACCCCCGGGGCGGGGAACCCCCCGTGTCCCCCCGGCACCCTCCGTGCTGCGGGGCCGCCACGCCACCACCGGGGTCAAAGGTCGGCGGCACAGATTTGGGGTACACGGGCACAGATTTGGGGGACACAAACAGAGATTTTGGGGACACAAGCAGAGATTTTGGGAGACAAAGACACCGATCTGGGGGACAGGCACGGATTTGGCCCTGCCCGGTGCCCCCGGCCCGGGGCGCTGCTGCCCGTGCCCCGGGGGGGTGTCCCCGCTGTCGGGGCTGCGCACCCCGGGGATGGCACCCCCCGCCCCCGCAGCCCCCGGGGCAGCCGGCGGTGTCCCCCCCGCGCCCTGCCCGGCCCCGCCGCCCCCCGCCCGCTCCCCCGGGCCCCCCGCCCGCCGCCGCCCTGTCAGCCGCGCAGAGCGATGGCTTCCTCCGCCCGCCGGCCAGGAAACGGCGCAGACGCCGCTCCCGCCCCCCGGCCCCGGCCCCCGCCGCCCCCCGCGCTCCCGGCCCCGCTCCCCGCCGGGCCCGGCCCCGCCGCACCCGCACCGGGAAAGGGGAAGCGGCCCCGGCCCCCCCGCCCCGGGGCACGGCGGGGATGTGGCTGCTCCGCGCACCGGCGGCACGGGGGGGCCGGTAATCCCGGGGAAGCACCTCAGCACCGCGCTCTGCCCCGGGCCCGGGGGCACCGGAGCCCCCGCCGGGGTGGGGGCGGCGCGGCCGCTCGGAGCGCCCGGGCGGTCGGTACCGGGAGGGGGGACTCCTGCACCCCGCGCCCGACGTGGGAAGGGGGGCAAAGGCACAACCGCGAACCGGCGGCGGCCCCGGCGCTCCCGGCAGCGCCAGCCCGGCGGGTCCCTCCGCCCCCGCGGGATCCCCGGGATCGCCCGGATCCCCCGGTACCGGACGGGGATCCCCAGAGGCGGTACCGGAGCCGCACCAAGACCCTCCCTCCCCGCCGCCCTACGGGTGGCTCCGGGGCCTCTCATTACCTGCTCAAGGGACGCTCCAACCCCGAGATCCTCAAGCCCGGGTCGCTCCCGGTGGCGGCTGCATGGCGGCGGCACCGGGGGCGGGGGGCGCGGGGGGGCTCAGCGCGGCTCAGAGCGGTGGGGGGGGGCGGGCCGGGGGCTCCCGGGGGGGGTTCACCGAGCGGCGGCCGCGGCCATTGCGAGTCATGTGCTCGCGGGGAAACTTTACCCGGGGCTGGGCCGGGCGGGGCGGCGGCGGCGGCGGCGGCGGCGGCGGCGGCGGAGGGCGGGGGGGGGCGGCGGGAGGCCCCGCCCCTCCGCCTGGGCCACGCCCCCAGACCGCGCGCCAGCCAATGAGACGTCGCCGGGGGCGGGGCGTGGGCGGGGCCGGCGCCGCTTTGTAACCCTTTGAAGTCACCAGAAAGCGGAAGGGGAGAAAGTGGGTGCGCGCGCCGCGGCGGGGGGGGGGGCTCTTAAAGGGGCCGCGCACCGCGAGCTCGGAGCCCCTCGTGCCCCTCCTCCCCCCCCCAAACACAGGAGGGGCTGCTCTGACACCCCCCCAGCCCCCACACCCCTCCCCTCCTTCCCTGCCGCTACACAGCGTGCCCACCCACCCCTGCCCCGTGTGGGTGATTGGGGCACCCATGTGAGGGAAAACACCGGGGTGGGGAAGGGGGGGCAGAGGGATGGGGAGAACAGGGGTGGGGAGTCCCTGGGCTGCCCCTCCAGGCTCAGCGGGGAAGGGGCACCCATGGGGGTGTAGAGTGTCTGCACCCAAGGGGGATCCCCTGGTGGTCTCTCTGTCAGGGATGGGCACGTGGACACGGACCGGGACACGGGCACAGGGTCCAGCCACAGACCCGGGAGGCCAGAGGGGGCACCGAGGGCCCACGGGCACCGCCCGGCCCCTGCGGTACGAGGGCTGTGGGGACACGTGTGAAGGTGCAGCCTCAGCACAGCCCGTGGGGGTCCCGCTGCCCCCACACTGCCCAGGAGCCCTATGGGACCCCCAGGGTGCCCGTCGGGCCCTGCAACACCCACGTGGGAGGGTGGGCCCGGTGGGACCCCCGGTGATGTTCCCACACCTCAGTGTCCCCCATGTGCCCAGCAGGGCAGGTGGGACACGCCGGGCCAGGCCCAGGCTGGCCCCCTCCGGGCACCTCGAGGCCTTGGCGAGGCCCCGGCGCCGCCACCGCGTGCTCAGCCCACAGGAATGTGCCAAATCACTGCCAGATGTGGCTGCGGCCGCCCCGACCCCCCCGTGGGTACCCCCGAGCACCCCCCCCACGGCCCAGCCCTCCCCCAGCCCGGCCCTGCCCGGCCCTGCCACCCAGGCCCGGCCTGTGCCGCGGCGTCGTGGTGCCGACGCCAGGCCATGGGACGGGCAGGGCGGCGGTGCCAGGGCGTGGCAGGAGGTGCCAGGGGATGGCATGGCCGTGTCCCCGACCCGCAGAGGCGTCTCGGCCCTCGCCCAGCATGGCGGGGTCGTGTGGGGTCCTGCCCCGCACCCCCGGCCCCGGTGCCAGGCGGGAGCACCCGAGCGGAAAGGCGCTGTCAGATGGAATCTGGGTGCCGGCGGTGACGGCGCGGCGGGAGGCGGCCGTGCCCGCCACGTGGCCGCTTATGTAAGGAGAGTGCAAGGGAGGACAGCGAGGCGGCCGGGGCACCGGGGACACCGCCGAGGGACGCCGGGGACACCGCCGCGCCCACGGGCGGCTGCGCGGCCGGACACGCGCCCGCGGCGCTGCCACGGCACAGCTGGCACTGCCCAACCCGTGGGCACGGCACGTGTGTGCGGGGATGGGGGACACGGACACACGTGCGGCAGGGCAGGGGGCACGGGGCAGGGCAGCCCCTCGGCCTCCCCATGCCGGTGTCCCCGGGTGTCCCCTGGCCACGCTGTCCCCGCCGTGGCGCTGCCATCCCCGCGGTGACGAACGGCTCCGGCGGCGGCTCCGGCACCCACGCGCCGCATCCAGCTGCGCCATTGATTTTTCATCCACTGCGGCAGAGAGCAGAGCCAGGGCTGGCACTGGCACAGCCAGCGGGCCTCTGTGCCCTGCGCTCTCCTGCTGTCCCTGTCCCCACCTGCACAGCCAGGACGCTCTGGGGACACTGATGGGACTGGGGACCCCCCAACCCCGCCGTGGGGTGCCCACCATGGCCTGTCTGACCCAACCGTGGGAGTGCCACCGTGCTCTGCCTGCACTCGCTGTGCCACTGTCACCTCACTCAGCACCATGGTGGGCACAGGGGTGGCTGGGGCCAGGGTAGCTGGGGCCACACGGGGCAGGGGGGCTCTGTTGTGCCCACTTGCGTCACCACCACAGCCCCACAGCCCCACACACTGCCAGGCACTTCCTTCCTGACACCGTCACCCTGTGCCACGTCCCATGTGCCGTGTCCCCACGCCGTGGGGCTGCGTCACTCCCCGGGGCTGGCACAGGGCAGGGCACAGCTGCCATGGCGTGGGGGGAGCCAGGAACCCCTGGGCAGTCCACGCCCAGCCCAGCTCTGCCCACGGGCAGGAGGATGCCAGCACAGCCCCACGGCCTGGTGGCAGAGCCACGGTGCCTGCTGATCTCACGGCGTGGGCAGGGACAGGGACAGGGTGCCCCCAGCCCTGCCATGGTGAGGGCGCAGGGACACGGCACAGAGCAGGCACAGCCTGGGCTGACCCCACTGCCACCACACACATCCGACACATGGCAGTGCCAGCTATAAATAGTGCCTGGCAGCGTGGGCTGAGCCTGCCCAGGGTTCCCAGACCCCCCCGGGTTCCACTTGCCTCGTTTTCCCCACTGACAGTGGCAGCTGGAGGGCCCTGCATGTCCCCAAGTTGTCCCCTGGCCCCTCAGGGAGTGAGAAAAGGGATGGGAAGGGAGGGCTGCCCAGGGATGCCCCTTTCCATGGTGGGACCTCACCAGGCTTTGTCCGTGTCCTTGTCCTGGACATCCAGTGCCAGTGTCCCCATGGGGATCCCACAGGTCACAGGCAGAGCCAGGATGGGGCTGTGGCACAGCAGGGTCACACCATGGGGCCGGGGGAAACTGGAACACGCTGGGGATTCAGGAACCCCATCCTGCCCTGCCCTCAGCACCCCCTCCCTGTCCAGGAGCTGCTGAGGGGGCAGCTGGGGGTCCTGGGGGCACAGGTGGGATGGTGAGAGGTGAGGTGTGATGGGGGATGTGTGGCACTGCCAGAGCCTCATCCCTCCCCTGCTGCCCAGAGCCCAGCACACCCCTGGGATGGGGAAGCTGCAAAATTAGGTCAAAGCGTCCATTATTTAACAGAAACGGAGGAGCTGGAGCCAGGAGCTGGGGAGGGGGTGCCTGGGGGGCTGCAGGCCAGGAGAGGGGTAGGGGGCTACAGGGATGGGTCCCCACAGCCCTGGGGGAGGGACCAGGGGCACAGTGTGGGGAGGAGAGGGGACAGGAGCCAGAGCTGAACCAGAATGTCTTTATTAAAACGGCAGGAGATAAAGGGGTCCCCACTGTCCCCCCACTCTCAGGGAACCCTCCACCTCCTCTGCCCCAGCCAGTGCTGGACCCCGGGGCAGGGCTGGCTCTGGGATGGTTCTTCCTGCAGCCAGAGGGGCCCAGAAAGTTCCAGGGGGCTCCAGAAGGGTCCAAAGGAGTCAGGAACAGACATGGTCCACGGGTCACAGCAGGAGCAACACCAGATCCCAGATCACATGCCCTGGTGAAAGTGGGGCCAGGACCACCCACCACTCCCATCTGCAAAGGGGCTGGGGGGGCTGCAAAGGGGCCAGAGAGGGTGTTCCAGCTCCCACCACACAGATATCTCAATATATCATTAATAATATTAATATATTAAAAACATTAACAAAAACATCTCAGTCTGAGGGCCCCAGGGCACAACTTGACAAGTGTCCAAGGCTTTGGGAGCAATTTCCCTGCTTCTTCTCCAGCACTGAAATCCTGGGGTCATGGGGAAGGGGCTTGCTGGGGGAGGGCATGGCTAGTGCAGCCCCTGGGCCAGGATGCTGCCCACCAGTGCTGTGTCCTGCAGCCTGTGCTCCAGCGCCGCCTCCTCCAGCTTCAGGGACACCTGGGAGGGAGACAAGGGATGCTCAGCACTGTGCTGCTGGATCCTGCTGTGCTGCCAGGTCCCAGCCCCACCACAGGGCCCCAGCCCCACCACCAGACCCCCTCCCTGCCACCCCTGCAGTACCTTGGCCAGCCGGGCCTCTTTGGCTTTCTTGAGCTCGAGGACACCGTGGGACTCCAGGAGGGTGACAAGGGACAGGCACTCGGCCTGGTCGACAGCAGGGAGCTGCTGCCGCCGGCACACCTGGCTGTAGGTGTCGTGGAGCTGGGGAAGGCAGGGGGGTGTTACAGCATCAAACACACCCAAGGGAGACCCTAGAGAGACCCACCCGCTCCCCAGACCCAGCCCTGAGACGCTCCCACTGCCACTCACCTTGCCCAGGGTGACCTCGCGGGCGCGCAGGTGCCGGGCCAGCAGGAGCAGGGAGCAGAGCAGCACCTTCTGCTGCAGAGGGAAGGTGTCCTGGGCCCCCCGAGGCCCCCCTGCCAGCCGGTCCCCAAACACCTCCGAGAGCACCCGTGAGATGTGCAGGAGCCCCACGCGCTTGGGGACAGGGGACACTGCGGAGTCACCTGTGGGACAGCGAGGGGTGAGAAAGGGAGGTGGTGACAGAGAACAAGTGTCTCAGAAAGGGACCCCAGACCCCGATTAAGGCCAGCCCAGAGGTGGCCCCACCCAGGGTTTTGGCTCTTGGCAGCAGCAACAACTCACCCCCAGGCAGCGGCTTCAGCAGGGTCTGGCCTCGCACCTCCAGCTCCACCACCTCCACGGCACGCCTGGGGAGGGACAGCCCTGAGCACCGGGCAGAGGCAACCCTGGCACAGGGGAGCTGTGGGGGGCTCACAGGGGCCATGCCAGCCCCAGCAATGCCAGGTTTTGGGGCACACACTGACCTACAGACATCCAGGGCCTTGCGAGCGTCACCGGAGACCGCGGAGACCTTGCGGGCACAGAACTGGAGCGCGGCCGCGTCCAGGACGGGGTCACCGCCCACCTGCCGAGGCACCGGGGCCATCAGTGCTGCCCCCCGTGTGGGCAGGGCCCATCATGTGCCCCTGTGTCCCCACTTGCCCCTGCAGGATGGCAGAGCCCCCCATGTCCCATCTGTGTCCCCACCTGCTCCTGCAGGATGGCAGAGCCCCCCATGTCCCCTGTGTGTCCCCACCTGCCCCAGCCGCTCCTGCAGGATGCAGGTGAGCTGCTCCTTGGTGTAGGGTGGGAAGTGCAGCAGCTCAGGTTTGCCAGCCCGGAGGGCTCCCAGCCTGGCCAGGCTCCGAGCCGTCAGGTCCAGGGCGTTGGCCAACCCTGCAAGGTGAGGAGAGCAGGAGAATGAGGGCTCTGAGCTGAGCAAGGAGCAGGAGAGGGGTGCAAAAGCAACCTCCCTACCAGCCCCCCAAAACAGGAAGGATGCCCAGGGGGGCAGTGCCACGCTCCACACACTCACCCATGAGGACGAGCCTGGAGTTGGGCAGCCAGGGCCACTCGAAGAGGGTGTAGAGCACGTCCTGGCCTTTGCTCTCCAGCTGGTCCAGCTCATCCAGCACCAGGAGGCTGCAGGGAGAGCCCCAGATCAGCCCCTGCTCTGCCCACCCTCCCGTCACAGCACCCCAAAAGCAGGGAAAGCTGCTGCCAGGCTGCCTCTCCTGCCATCCAGGGGGACCCCACACCACCCCCAGGGTGAGGAACTCACACCATGGGCCCCTTGGCCGTCAGGTGCTTCTCCAGGCTCCGGACGTGCTCCCGGCCAGTGGCCGTGGGCAGCCCCAGGTGCTGTGCCAGGGCAGGGAAGACGCTGTGGGGGCTGCCCAGGGCCATGCAGTTCAGCACCACAGTCCTGCTCCCCGCCAGCTCATCCTGCAGGAATGGGAATGTTACCCCAGCCCTGAGCCGCTGCCCCCAGAGCAGCCCCCCAGGGCGGCTCCCAGCGTGGCACAGACCTTGCAGTCGAGCAGGACGCGGCTCAGACAGGCGGTTTTGCCGGTGCCGGGCGCTCCGGACACGTAGAGGCTGCCGGGCCGGCGGCCCCGGACGTGCTCCCGCAGGAAGCGGCGCAGGACGCCGATCTCGCGCTCCCGGCCCTGCAGCCGCTCGGGCACGGCCGCGTGCAGCACCTGCTTGGCCTGCTGGTAGCAGGTACCTGCCCAGGGAGGGACAGGGCTCAGAGGGGATATGGTGCTCCCGGGACCCCATCCCATCGCTATCCCCATCCCAGTCCCAGCTGTGACCCCATCCCTGGCTCTATCAACACATCCCTGTCCTCATCCCTGGCTACATCTCCATCCCTATCCCCCTGTCCATGCCCCATCCCATCTCTAACCCTATTCGTGGCTCCATCCCTATTTCATCCCCATCCCCATTCCTGGCTTCCTCCCCATTGCTACCTGTTTCCCTACCCATATTCCCATCCTTATCCCTGTATCCCTATCTGTGCCTGACTCCTATCCCTATTCCCACCCCCATTTCCATGCCCATCCACAGCCCCATCCCTGCCCACACTCACCCTCCTGCCGGAAGAGCCGGGAGCGCGGGTGCTGCCCGTGGACCCCCGAGCTCCGGAGGGTCTCCGGTCCCCCTGCCCGCGGGGAGCGCCCCGAGCTCTTGGGCGGCTCGGGGGAGCCCGAGGGGTCCCCGAAGAGCAGGCGGCGGCCCCGGTTCTCCTTGCTGCGCTTGGCCGGGGAGCCGGTCAGGGCCTGGGGCACGTTGCAGAGGTTCTCGTCACCTGCAGGGGGACAGGA
Source organism: Pithys albifrons albifrons (assembly GCF_047495875.1). Taxonomy (NCBI): domain Eukaryota; kingdom Metazoa; phylum Chordata; class Aves; order Passeriformes; family Thamnophilidae; genus Pithys; species Pithys albifrons. The sequence goes on from NC_092482.1 coordinate 1,064,213, forward strand.
GGTGGTGACTGGGCCGACCCCCCGGGGGCCTTTGTGTTCCATCCCCCCCCGGTGAGACCCCTGCAGGTCCCCAGGGGGGTGGGCAGCGAGGGCACTCACCCAGGCGCTTGCGGGGGCTCAGGGGCAGCGCTGTGGGGCTCGGGGGCAGCGCTGTGGCCCGGGCGGAGCGTGTGCCCGGCTCGGCCAGGCCGGGCTCGGCGGGGCCCGAGGCCTTGGGGCGCGGCGATGGGTCGGGGTCGCTCTTGGCCGCGGGGACGGTGCGGCGGCGAGCGCTCCTGGCGCGGGGGAAGCCGATGGTGGGCTGGCTGTGCGGGCCGCGGCTGCTCATGGCGGGGGCTGCGGGCGGAGCGGAACAGCGGTCAGGGGGCGATCCGGCCAGCGGGGGGACCCGCAGCCCCACAGGCAAGCCCACACCAGCCCCGCAGCCCTGGGCCCCATCTCCGCCCCGGTACCCCCGGCACGACCCTGGTCCCCGGGATCCCCCTCCGTGTCCCCCGCGATGTTCTCCGCCGGTATCCCCCCCAGGTGTCCCCCTCGTTTCTCCTCCCGCTCTTCCCCCCGGTGTTCCACTCCGGTGTCCCCTGCCGCTGTTCCTCCTCGTGTCCCCTCCCGGTGTCCCCCCGTGGTGTCCCCTCCCGGTGTCCCCTCCCGGTGTCCCCCGCGCTGCCCCCACTGACCTTCTCGCGCCAAATGAGCCCCAACTCCGCACTTCCCGCCACCAGGCCAAGCTGGCCCCGCCCCCTTCTCCCCATTGGCTGCTCTCTAACGCCATGACCAATCGCCGCGGTCGGAGGACGGACAGCAACACAGCAGCCAATCAGCGAGCGGTGCGCAGCGCGGCGCGCAAAGCACGCCGGGAAGTGAAGTTCGCTGGGACCGGGACTGGCGCTCCCAGTAAAACCATCCCGCATCCCGCGATCCTGCCTTCCCAAAGGTCCCAGTGCCACCAGTACCCCCCATCCTGCCTTCCCAATGGTCCCAGTGCCACCAGTACCCCCCATCCTGCCTTCCCAATGGTCCCACTGCCACCAGTACCCCCATCCTGCCTTCCCAATGGTCCCAGTGCCACCAGTACCCCCCATCCTGCCTTCCCAATGGTCCCAGTGCCACCAGTACCCCCCATCCTGCCTTCCCAATGGTCCCACTGCCACCAGTACCCCCCATCCTGCCTTCCCAATGGTCCCACTGCCACCAGTACCCCCATCCTGCCTTCCCAATGGTCCCAGTGCCACCAGTACCCCCCATCCTGCCTTCCCAATGGTCCCAGTGCCACCAGTACCCCCCATCCTGCCTTCCCAATGGTCCCAGTGCCACCAGTACCCCCCATCCTGCCTTCCCAATGGTCCCACTGCCACCAGTACCCTCCATCCTGCCTTCCCAATGGTCCCAGTGCCACCAGTACCCCATCCAGCCTCCCAGTACCAGCCTGGCTGCAGGCAGAGTGCCCTGGCCCACAGCCCCCCAGGGCCATCACCAGCCCAAAGAGAGAAAAGGGGTCCCTGGGTACCCCCCTCCACACAGACAATGCCTTTGACGTCATTTATCACTTTATTACTTTTATTTTAATGCAATTTCCAGCTCCTCTGATTCCTTCTGTCCCTCTCAAGAGGGTCCCTCACTCCAGGAGGGGCAGAACCGTGTTGACCCCTTTATTTAACCCAAAGGGCAGCGCTGGGAGGGCTCATCCTGCAGAGAACCCCCCCAAACACCCCTCACCCTTCACCCACATTGCTCCAACCTTGACAGGGAAAGGTCCATCGTCGTAGAAAAACCAACCCAACGACCCCAACCCGCTCGGGGGTGCAGCCCCCCGCCCTCCTCCCACGCACTGACAGGTACAGAGAGCTCAGGAACTACGTTAGTGGGACCCCCCGCGGGCACACGCACAGTCCGGCCGCGCCCACCCGGCGGGCAGGGAGTGTCTAAGGCAAAACGGCCCCCCGGGACCCCCCAGCACATCAGAACCCCCACTGACACCCCCCGGTGCCCCCCAGAGAATTAGTGTTTTCTTGTTAAAATGCTCAGTTTGGGGGTTTAGCAGTGAAAGCCCAGGGGACCCCATGCCCCAGCCCAGCCCAGGGAGGGAAGTGCCAGTTCTAGAGGGGGACAGGGATGGGGGTCCCCCTGACCCAGCACTGTTGGGAGCTCCCCGGATGGTCCCACTAACCCCACGCTCCGCTGGCTCCTGTGCAAAAAAGCAATGGGCTGGGTGGGGATAACAAGGCTCTCCCAGGATAACCAGGTTCCACTGGGAAAAAGAGGCTGTGCAGGGATAACAAGGCTCCCCTGGCCTGCCCCTGGCTCCCCCTCGCTCAGGGGGTCTTGCAGTGTGTCCGTCCCCAGCCCCTCTCCACGAGCCCCTCGGTCCCACCAGCCGGCACACGGCTCAGCCCAGAGTCCCGTGCCCAGCTCCCAGGCTGATCCCGACCCAGGATCCATGAGGAGGAATGAGGGCTGGACCCATCCGGGCTGCCATGAGGTCACTGAGTCCCGGGGGGTGCATAGATGAGGGTGGGCTGGCGGAGGGTGCCGGGCCGGGTGGGTTCGCTGGTCCTGGGAGCAGCAGAGCGGCCGGGAGTGTGCCATGCAGGATCCGGGGGGCTGGGGGGTCCGCTGAGGAAGGGGAGGGAGGTCCGTGTGTCTGCTCCGCAACAATCCACCTGCACAGCCCGGTTTCACCTGGGGATGGGGGGCAAAGGGGGGGCCCCGCGTGTAGCTGCAAGACAAGGAAGGCCGTTGGGAGTGGGAGCTCGGCAGAGCCGGATCCGGCACGTCTGCGCTCCCTCCTGCACACCCCCGCGCCAGCTGCCGGCCCCCCTTCCCTCCCTCCCCTCCCCGCGGAGAGCTGGAGCCTGGGATTTGCGCCTGGCAGCAGCAGCAGCAGCCGCACCGAGCTCGGGGCTTTTCAAACCCGCATTAAACATTCATGGCTCTAAAAATAAACGAGCATCCCATTCTCCCCGGAGTCTCCGCCGGGATCCGCAGCGCTGACGCACGGCACCAAGGGCACTTTGAGCTCTGCCGGGGCTGCTCAGGGCCCAGCCCAGGATATGTGCAGGGGCTGCTCCACCCCCAGGCCCTGTCCAGCCCCAGCTCCAGCCAAAGGTCCTCCAGGATTCCCCTCCAGCACCAAAGGTGCTCAGCGCAGGCAGGAACCAGCCCTGCGGCATTTCCCAGCAGGTGGGATGGGACATCCGCACAGCCCAGATTCCCAAATTCCCAGCCACCCCCGCTGAGCACAGCGAGCTGCCTTCAGGGCTCAGCACCCCAAGGAAAGGGGCTGGGCATCCACAGGAACGTGGCAGTGCCCAGGGCGAGGCCACTGCACCATCCACCCTGCTCGGGAACAAACAGGACCCCAAAGGCACAGGGATAGTGGGACACCCCCTCCCTCCTCCTCCTCACCTCCATCCCCTCCCCTCCTCCTCACCTCTGTTTGTTTTGCTGGGGTAGATTCTCTGGAAGTATTTATATTCCTCTGGGGCTGGGAAGTCTTCGACAGGATGAAAGGAGTATTTGGATTCAAAGTCATCTGTGGAGAAGGGGCAGAACAGGCAGGTGAGGGAAGGGGGGCACTGGGGGAGCCCAGCCAAAGCTGCGGGGCTCGTCTGTGAGGGGGATCCGTGCAGGGGTCCCACTCACCCAGGAATGCTCTGACGGTGGCGATGGAGTCGCGGTGCCCGTTCCGCACGGGCGGCGGTGGCGGTGGGGGCCCGGCCGGGGTTCTGGTGGGCGGCGGGGGGGGCTTGCCCCGGCTGGGGGGCTCGGCGGGGCCGTGCAGTCTGTAGGGGGGCGGGGGCGGGGGGGCATCGCGGCCCCCGTTCCGCAGCATGGGTGGGGGGGGGCGGGGGCGCTGCGGGGAGAGGGGGGTCAGCAATGTGGCACCCCCGGGGGGGGCAAACCCAAACCGCAGCCCAGGGATGTTCCCAGGTGTGCCCCGAGACCTCCCACTCGCTCCAGACATCTGCATTCCTCATCCCTCCATCAGCTGCAGTGCAGGGAGCAGCCAGCCCTGTGCCCCCCCCCAGCTCACCACCCACCCCGGGGCGCTGCTCCAGCCCTGCATGCTCCCAGCCCACGTTGGCCACAGGCCCCTCCACAGCAGTGGGGATCCGAGGAGCAGCTACAAGCCAGCACATCCCAGAGTCTGAGGGCAGCAGCTCCCCATGGAGCCCAGACACCGGCTGCCAGGACTGGAAGCCACATCCTCAGTGCCACTGAGGCGGTGACAGCACCCCCAGCCCCTTCTGACCCACCTCTTGCTCCTGCCCAGCCTCCCGCAGAGGCTCGGTGGCAGTTCGTGCTCCTCATTAGCCTAATTACAGCTGGGCTGACAGCGCAGCTCCCCAGCCGTAGCTCCAAGGAGGGATTCTGGCAGGGCCGGGAGGACGGAGCGGCTTGGCCGGGGCCCAGGCGGGAGCTGCGGTCTGGACACGGAGCCCAGGAGTGCACGGGGGGGCACCGGGGCACAGCCAGCGCCAGCCCCGGCCACGGGGACACACTCCCGAGGGCAGCACCACGCAGGGAAGGCTGCCCCCTGCTCTGCCACAGCTTTTTGTCACCCACCCGGGACATTTAGGGGAGCAGAGACAGACTGTACAGCTCTGCTGTGTTCTCACCTCCCACCCAGGAAAGCACATGGACCTCACGGGCAGGAGCTGCCCAGCCACAACCCACTGTCAACACCAGGCTGGAAGGAGCCGGATGGACTTGGGACATGACCAAGGACATGTGTTAAACATGACACCACAGCTACTGCTCCACTCAGCCCCTACACCACGGGCCGAATCACAGAACCTTTTAGGCTGGAAAACACCTCCAAGATCATCAACTCCAACCTGTGACCAATCCCCACGATGTCAACTAGACCAGAGCACTGAGTGCCACAAACACCTTCAGAGGCAATGACTCCACCACTTCCCTGGGCAGCCCCTTCCAACATACAGTCAACCTTCCTGTGAAACCTCACTGTGCCCCCGTCCACTCTTCCCACCATCTCTCACAACCCCCCAGGGACCCCCACGGCTGTCCCCGGGCACGACAGAGCACACGACTCTTACCTGCTCCGCGGCTCGGGGGGTCTCTGGCCGGCGGGGGGGGGCGGTTGCTCTGCAGGGATGGGGAGGCAGCAGTGGGTGGTGGCGGGGCCAGACCCCGCAACGGGCCCGGCGCCTTCCTGTGCAAGGAGTTGTGTCTCTGCGGCAGCTCCGGGGCCAACTCGCTGCCGGGACTGGAAGGGCCGTTGGGGACACCGGGGGGCTGCCGGTAAGGGGGTGGTGGTGGGGCGAGAGACTGGCCCTGAGCCCCCGACCCCGTGCGGAGACTGACTGGGGAGGGAGGGGGCTTGATGGGCGGCGGGGCGGGGGGTCCGTCCCTGCTGCCGGGCAGGCGCTGTCCCGGGGTGGGCGGCAGCGGCTTCTCCCGGTTGTAGGGCGAGGCCTTGGCGTGCGCCGGAGGGGGTGCCGGGGGCGCGGCGGCGCGGCGGCCGGGCGGCGGGGGCGGCGGGGCCGACGAGCTGTGCTTCATGCCGGTGCCGCCGGCGGGGCCGGGCCGGGACAGGTCGGGCAGGGAGGGTCTCTGCGTGCGCGGCAGCTCCGGCGGGGAGCCCCGGCTGCTGTCGGCATCGTCCTGGGGGCGGCTGTTGCTGGCCGGCACCGGGGGCCTGGGGGCGGCTGCTCGGCAGCCCGGCACTTGCAGGGTTTGTTTGGTGCAGCTGTCTGCGGGGAGGAGAGCTCGGTGAGGGGCCGGGAACGGCACAGCGGCAGCTCCATGCCCTGACCCTGCAAAGAGCAGTGCCTGAGGAGGGCCAGGCCACACAGATGTCTGGCACAGGCAGGAGCTGGCACTGAGCACAGCCACACACACAGCTCCTCTCTCACCACTCTGCTCTCTGATCACCACAGAGAAACACTCAGCAACACATGCTACTCCTGTGCACTCAGAGAGGTCCATGTGTAGGACACCGTGGCACAGGGAGGGCACAGCCGGCCTGTGCCACACATGCAGCGTGATTTGGGGTCCTGCCTCTGAGCAGCTGAAACCCCCAGGGCAACACGGTGAGATCCTCAGCCCCCTCCTGCCTGGGGCCCTCCCTGGGACTCCCGCACTGACCACGGGCAGGGGGCTGTTACCTGAGCTGTCCTTGGCTCCCACGGGTCTGAGCTTGGGAACGCCGCCTTGGAAGAGGCCACCCTTGGGCTGGATGGCAGCAGAGCCGGAGCCGTAGCTGCTGCCGCCGCTGCCCTTGGGCTCTGGAAGGAGGGAGGCAGAGAGGTTAAGCCTGGAATTATCTGCTCCTCCAATGAGGAGCTGCTGGGAACCAGATGGGTGAGCGCCCTGACGGGCACGGCAGTGCCCAGCGTGGGGCCGGGAGCCTGCTGGGGACTCACTCTCGAGGATGGGCGCGCTCCGGTCATTGATTTGGGTCACTTTCCTGAGCTTGGTCCCTTTACAGATGTCCTGCAGGAGGGCCCCGCGGCCCCGCTGCTCCTCCCGGCTCAGCTTCGGCGGCTCCGTGTTCGCCTGGGGACGAGCAGAGCTCAGCACCATCCCTGGGCACCCCGACCCACAGCACAGCCTCAGCCCTGCCCCACATTCCCACCCACGGCGCACCCACAGCCAGCCCTCTCCAGGACCAGCTCCTCTGGCAAGTGGCCCCACGAGGGGACAGGCCATCTCCCGCCCACGAGGTGCCCCCTACCTGACTGAGGGTGGGGGGCGGTGGGGGGCCGGGGGGCGGCGGCGGGGGAGGAGGGATCGGCATCCTGGCCCGGCTCCGGCGGCTCCGGCTGCTCAGTGCTGGGGGCAGGCCTGGGCACTCATGCCTGCGGGAAGGGAGGAAGGGCTCAGGGAAGGGAGGGAAAGCCTTCGGGGAAACAGCCCCGGGGTACTGTGCCCGTGCCACGTGCCCGGAGCTCCTTCGGGACAGCAGCCGGATCTGCGCTCCCAAGTTCTCCCAACACCTGGAGCAGCCGGTCCCAAAGTGGGAGCCAGCACAACCCCCACCCCAAATCCCCAGGGCCCCCACAGAGCCTGGAGACAACACCCAGGATGTGTCCCATACGAGCACCCCACTCAGCAGAGCAAACCCGGCCGAGCTGATCCACACCATCCATCCAGCCCCTCCAGCTGGAGAACGCTCCATGTGGGAATGTGACAGGAGCCCACTGGAGGCACGGCCAGCCCTGGCACACGGCCCCAGGGCCTCTCTGGCCACAGCCAGGGTAAACCTGCCAGGCAGCTCCGTCTGGAGCAGCAGGAGCAGCGTAGGGATGTCCCCAAACTTCCCCAACACTGCATCAATAACCTTCCAACACTGAAGGTTCTCTGTGCCCCACAATTCCAGAGCCCCCCAGAGCTCCCTAAGCAGGCAGGGAAATCAGCTTTCCCAGCATGAATCTGGTGACGCTCCAACCCACCTCACCAGGAGCCCAAAATGAACCTGTCTGGCACCACTGCTCACCTGGAACAGCTCCTGGGGCCCGGCAGCTCTGGCTGGCACTGGAGACAGAGCACAGGGGGAGCAGGGACAGGAAGAGGACCCTGAATCACCGGGATGTCACAGCTCCCTGGCAGGCTCGTGCCACTGACAGCAGCACTCAGGTAGGGCCATCCTGCAGCACCCACTCAGGGAATTGGAATGTGGTGACTGGAGGCCTCACTCACCACATGGAGAGTCCCAGGAGGCAGACCCAGAGGCAGGGGACAAATGTCCCTCTCTGGGCCAGAGACATCTTTCCCTCAGGGAAACCTATTCCATAGTCCCTAACGGGGACCACAGCACCAACAGGAGGCAAGGACAGGGCAGTTTCACACCTGACACTTCCCATTCCTGACCTCAGACCTGGAGGGCAGCGATGGAGGGCACAGAACAGTTCCCACTGCTGTGAAAGTTCCTTTGGGACCCGGGTTTGTACCACGTAGTAACAACCAGATCCCTTCTCAGACACATCTCCTGCTGGATAAACTACAATCTACTGATTCCACGAGACACAGGTCCATCCTCACCTGTCAGACACTCCTGAGGTGTGAGAACAGGAAGCAGCAGCTCCCCTGCCCTCGGGAAGCCATCAGGTCAGGGAAACAAATAAACACAAAAACTGCCTTTCCATGAAAATCAGCTCTTCTACCCAGTGAGAATTCCTCAGCTAGAGCCTTGTTGGGAAGGCCTTCCTCCCTCTGTGTCCTGCCATTTTCCATGTCCCCCAGGGCTCCCCGTTCCCTGGTGGAATGCCCTCCCCTGACACACACACACGTGGTGCTCCCTCACTCCAGCTCCAGGCCTCACATCCACGTCCCCCAGTCCCTCTGGACACTCTGCAGTCGGGATCAACACTGGCAAACACACCCAGCCGGTGCCTTTCCCACCAGAGCAGGACCACAGACGGCTCCCAAGGTGCTGGGCTGGGACGTGTTGGAACAGGAGTGCTTTCCCTGTGCTCATTCCCACCCCTCAGCGGGATCTCAGTGGGCACAGCACGAGCTGCTCCGGGCACAGCCCGGCCGTGCCGGATCAGCTGCCCCAGGGAATTAGAGGGATCCAGCTGAGGAACTGCCAGGTAAGGAGAGACTCCTGACTGGGGCTCGTGTGTCACAGCCCTGAGCCAGCACCGGAGCCGTGCCAGGGCCGTCACCCGCGGCAACGTCACACACCACGTCCCTGCTCCAGCTGCTGACTCCCGGGGTGTGACAATTCCCTCGGTGGCATTTGGGGTCACAGGAGCCACCGTGACAGGGACACATCAGCCCACAGACAGACAGAGAGACAGGGGCTTGTCACAGGGTCACACCTTGTGCCCTGCTGACCCCCACGGACACCCTGCGACAAGCAGAGCAGCTCCAGACAATCCCACAGGGACAATCCCACGGGGACAACCCCACAAGGACAATCCCATGGGGACAATCCCACGGGGACAACCCCCAGGGGGACGATCCTACAAGGACAATCCTACAAGGACAATCCCACAGGGACGATCCTACAAGGACAATCCCACGGGGACAATCCCACAGGGACAATCCCATGGGGACAACCCCACAAGGACAATCCCACAGGGACAATCCCACGGGGACTTGTAGGACGAGGTGGGTATTTCTCCAAACACACCACAAGTCACCATCTCCCCATTTCTAAGCGAAACCTGCACTCGGATCCAGGCTCTGACCTAGAAGAGCAAGAGGAGGGGAGGGAAGAGTTTAAGCTAAAGCAGCTTGAGGATAAACTGGAGCTGAATTCCCGAGAAACAGGTCATTCCGTTTGAGCACACGGCCCCATCAGGCTGGGGATTAACAGCAAAGGTCACTTTGAAAAACCAAAATCGAGAGGCCCCGAACTCAGCACGTGGCTGGGAAAAGCCGAGAGCTCCGGGTGGGAACGCTGCCTTTGAAATACAGCCTGGACCTTTCATGTGCAAGAAGACAGACCCAGCTGACACAGATTAGGGAGACACAAGCTAAATCCTCCAGGAAAAGAGAAGAGGGGGGAGTTCTCCTCCCAGCACTGCTCAGGACCCCTTCCTGCCTGGCAAAGCCATCCCTGGGAACAACACTCCGACTTCTCCTTTGTTCCTCCTGACCAGGATCCTTTCCCCAAGACACATCAGAGCCTCTGAGAGCTCCCTGTGACAGACGGGAAAGTGGTTGGGAAGAGCTGAATCCAGAGACACCAAGGATCAAAGCTGGGCCGAGGCAGGAGGGGCAGCTTTGCACAGTGCCTTTGCTTTTCCAATCCAGACCAAGCCCAGGAGAGCTCTGAGCAAAGGGGGAGGAAAACAAGGTGTGAAAAGCTGTTCCTTGGGAGGAGGGAGAGATCAGGAGACTGAGGCGACCCCGGGGAAAGCTGCTGTGCCCACCAGAGCCACAGACTCCAGAGCAGAGTTTTGGATCAGCACCTCCCTGTCCTCTGGGCTCAAAACACCATTAGACCCCCAGAGTTTGCCACTCAGCGGCCCCTTGTCCCCTAAAACAGCTGGATTAGGCAGATCCGGCCCGGCCAGGGTGACCCCACATTCTCCAGGTGTTTTTCAAGTCCCCCTTTACCACGGAGAGTGCAGGGATCTGGAACTCCTTCCCCAGCAGCAGCCCCGACCCCTCATCCCGGGGATTGCTGCTGGAGCAGCACAGGCAGCCATGACCTTCAGCCGCCCATTTCCTCACTTTTCAGGGGGATTTGGGCTCGGGCCGGATTTGTATTTCTCATTTGCAAGCCCGAGCCGCAGCGCCTCATCCTCAGGGAGGCTTTGAACTGCAGATCAAGAGGAATTTCCAGCCTCTGATGTCGGCGCAGAAATGCGGCCGCACCGGTTTGGGAACGACTTCCAAGGCCGGACTCTCCACCAGCCGCCCCCGCGCCTTTATCTTCCCCCTCTTCCCATCCCAACCCGCAGCTCCCCTTCACCCCCTCCCGAGTTCCGCGCCCGTCCCCGCAGCCCGACATTCCTGCCTCTCCCGCCGCGCTGAAGATGCCACATAAATAATTTATCCTGAGCGACAGCCACCGCAGATTTGAGGTCACTCAGCCTTTTAAAGTCCCCTCAGCACGCTCGGCCAGCTCCGTGTGGAGCATCCCAGCCCTGCGTCAGACAGACAGACACACAGACGGACACACGGACGGACACGCTCCGGCCCGCGGCATCCGGGCGCTCCCTGGGAATTGTTAACGACCCGCGGGCTCTGACGAGGCGTTTTTATCAAAACGCTCAACTCCAGAGTTTCTGAGTCCTCAGGGACGGATTCCACAGCCTCAGTTTCCCCATTCCCAGTTTCCCCATTCCCAGCCTCAGATTCCCCACCTCCAGTTTACAGCCTCTATTTCCTCATCCACAACTTCCAAATCCTGTTTCCCCATTCCCACCTTCCATAGCCTCAGTTTCTCCAATTCCAGCTTCCACAGATCATTCCCAGCTTCCAGCCTGTTTCCCCATTCCAATTTCTCCAGTTCCAGCTGCCACCACCTCAGTTTCCCCATTTCCAGCTTCCACAGCCTGATTTCCCATTCCCAACCTCCAGCCTGTTTCTCTATCCAAAACTTCCACAGCCTCAGTTTCCCCATTCCCACCTCCCAGCCTCAGTTTCTCCCTTCCAAGCTGCTTCCACAGTCTCCATTCCCCATCCCAGCCTTTCCCATTCCCAGAAACAAAACCCCCAGGCCAGGCTTGTCCCTGCCCCGAGCTCATCTCAGGTCACTTGCAAGAGGAAACCTTTAATCAGGAGCAAAGGAACCGTGTCCTGAAATTCGGCTGCACCAAAGGGAAAAGCAGGAAAAGCCCGTCCCGCGAGGCTCAGCCCTGCCCGGCTCTGCCCCTTCCCGGGAAGGGAGAGGTGCCACACCGGGGGCTGGGCAGGAACCGCTGAGTATTCCAGCGGGAGGAAGCGGCGGCAGACACGGCAGGCTGCGATCCCGACAGGGATATCCCGACGGAACGCGATCCGTGGGCGGGAAGGCTGTCAGAGCGTGTGCGGGGAGTCGTGGATGTGTCTCCCTGGCTCCCATCCCTGGAGGTGTCCAAGGCCAGGCTGGAGCAGCCTGGGATAGTGGGAGGTGTCCCTGCCCATGGGGGGGTGGCACTGGGTGGGCTCCGACGTCCCTCCCGCCCAAACCCCTCCGTGGCTCCTGACACTGCCCGCGGTCACCCCCGGCCTGTCACAGCCCACCGACCCCTCCCCACCCTCCTCCTGCGCCCCCAAAGAGGGTCCCCCTCTCCAGACCGGCCCCAGGGTGGGGGTCCCTGAGGTGCCCCCGGGGTCACAGTGGGGGTCCCTGAGGTGCCCCCGGGGTCGGGGCTGAAGAGTCAAGGGCGACATTGTGGGGACACCCACGGGGGGCGCGGCGCGAAGGGGTCCAGGGCTGAGGCCTCAGGGCCGCGTTTCCGCCGGTTCCGGGCACACCCGGGGGGAGTCCCGGAGGGTCCTGGCGAGGGGTCCCTGAGGTGCCCCCGGGGGTCAGTCTGGGGGTCCCACCGGGGTCAGGGTGGGGCGGCACCGGGGATCAGTGTGGGGGCTCCTGCCCCCCAGCCCTGCCGGGTCCTGGCACTCCACAGCCGGCCCCGGGGACCCCTCAGCGCGCTCGGGGACCCCTCGGTGGGCCCGGACACCCCCCGAGCCCCGCGCAGGCCCCGCCGGCCCCGGGCCCCGCACAGGCCCCACACGCCCACCGCGACCCGCCGCACTGCCCACAGCGCCCCGCGGCCCCGAGCCCCGGCACCCCGCGGTCCCCCGAGCCCCGGCCCGGCCCCTCGTCCCCCCCGGTGCCCCCGGGCCCCGCCGCTCACCCACCCGCGGCTCCTCCCGCCGCTTCCGGACCCGGCCCCGGCGCCGCCGAACGAAATGGCGGCCGCGGCCCCTCTGCGCCTGCGCTACACAACAGGATGTGGGCGGGGCACGGCGGCGGCGCGGCGCCATGATGGGGAGGTCAGGCAGCCATGGGGGAAAGGGCAGGGGCAGCCATGTTGGGAGGGTCAGCGCCGCAGGGGATGCTCCCGGTGCCGCCGAGTCCCGGAGACCGCAGGGAGAGCGGCGCCGCAGGAGAGACCTTCCATGCTCCGTGTTGAGCCGCCGCTGCAGCCGCGAGGTGCTGCGACCGAGCGCCGCTACGACGCCACCCGTGCGCCATATTGAGAAGGGCACACGGAACGCCATGTCCGGAAGGTCAGTGGGCAATGCTGTTTGTCGCCATGTTGAGAAGGTCACGCAGTCCGCGTGCTCCGCCATCTTGGGAAGGTCGGATCCGCCCTCGCCCTACCGGGACCGTGACGTCACCGGTAGCGCGGCTGTGACGTCACTCCCCAGAATTACGTCATCCCCTCGTATGACATCAGAGACGGGCGCCGGGACAGACTTTTATTGGGGCTCCTCACCCCTTCCGGCTTGTTTTGGTGGGGGGAGGGGTTGGGGGTTTTTTTTGCCTTTTTTCCTCCTTTTTCTTAAAAAATAAATGTACAATTCCAGGCCGTGCCCGGTACAAAATATACACGTCTGGGGGGGGCTCATACAAAAATAGAGGGGGCGGGGGGGGGGTCCCAGCAGGGGAGGGGCGGGGGATGCGCTGGGGGGCCCCAAACCCACCCACCCCCCAAAGGGCAGGGGCAGCACCCGCGGCCGGGGCTGGCAAAGTGCGTCAGTGCTGGGGGCACCGGCCCGGGGGGGCCTGGGGGGGTCCCGGGGTGGGGATCCCAATTTGGGGTCCCAGGTTGGGGGTCCCAGTTGGCGGTCCCAGGTTGGGGTTCCATTTTGGGGACTCCAGGTGGGTGTCCCAGTTTTGGGGTCCCAGTTGGAGGTCCCAGTTTGGAGTCCCATTTTCTGTGTCCCAGTTGGGGTCCCAGGTTTGGGTCCCAGTTTGGGGGTCTCAGTTTGGGGTTCCAGTTTTGGGTCCCAGTTTGGGGGGTCCCAGTTTGGCTCCCCAGGCCCCTCACTGGCCGCTGGGCTCCAGTTTGTAGGAGAGCTCAAAGAGCAGGTTCTGGTTGTCGATGACCTGGAGCTGCCGCACGTAGGCCTTGGTTTGCAGCTGTGCCGGGGACGCCTCCAGCTCCAGGCCTGGGGTGGGAGGGGATGGATGGGATGGGATGGGGTAGGATGGGGTGGGATGGGGTGGGATGGGGTGGGGTGGGATGGGACGGGATGGGATGGGACGGGGTGGGATGGGAGGGGATGGATGGGATGGGATGGGATGGGATGGGATGGGATGGGGTGGGATGGGACGGGATGGGATGGGATGGGATGGGATGGGGTGGGATGGGGTGGGATGGGGTGGGGTGGGATGGGGTGGGATGGGGTGGGATGGGACGGGATGGGATGGGACGGGGTGGGATGGGATGGGATGGGATGGGACGGGATGGGACGGGACGGGATGGGATGGGAGGGGATGGGAGGGGACGGGATGGGATGGGATGGGATGGGAGGGGATGGGGTGGGATGGGATGGGATGGGATGGGATGGGATGGGATGGGATGGGATGGGATGGGATGGGAGGGGATGGGATGGGAGGGGATGGGAGGGGACGGGATGGGACGGGATGGGATGGGACGGGACGGGATGGGACGGGATGGGACGGGAGGGGATGGGGATGGGGATGGGGATGGGGATGGGGATGGGGATGGATGGGGATGGGGATGGGAACAGGAATGGGAGCAGGAATGGGAACAGGAATGGGAACGGGAATGGGGCAGGAAATGGGAACAGGGATGCAGGAGTGTGGGAGTGAAGGGACACAGGACACGGATAAAGAGGTGTGAGGATGAGGATGGGGGTCCATCCACGTGCCTGTCCCTCAGGACCAGCACTGGGGGTTCAGGGCTGGGTGGGACCCCCTCCCTCCCCCTCCTCGGGACCCCCGTGTGTCCCCCCCACTCACAGAGGGGGCGGCTCCGGTACTTCCTCACAGTCCTCACTTTCTCAGCGATGCAGTGCTGGGGCAAAGAGAGACCCCAGAGTCATCCCTGGTCCCCTGGGACCCCACCCAGACCCCCAGGGACCACTGACCCCCCCAGGACCCTCCTGCACACCTTGCCCCCCCCCCCCCCCCTCAGGGCCCCCACCCCACAGGTCCCGTTCTGCACCCAGGGGATCCTGAACCCCCATCCACCCCCAGGCAGGGGACCCCCAGCTCCTCAGGGGGTGCCCCCTCCCCTGCCCTCACCCTGGGGGTCCCTCAGCCATGTCCCCCCCCACACCCACCAGTTTCTCCACGTTGACCAGCCCATCCAGGAGGGTCTTGCTGCCTTCGTGCAGGAAGGTCAGATCTGGGGGGAAAGAAGGGTGAGGGAGGTCCTGTGGAGTCCCAGCAGGACCCTGACCCCCCTTGGGACACAGGGACCCCCTGAGCCCCCCTCACCTTTGAGGATGAGTGGCACGAAGGGGATCAGGGGGGGCTTCATCTTGGCCAGCACCTCTCGGTAGGTCTTGTGGTTCCTGCAGGGATCCTGAGGGGATTGGGGGGTCAGGGTTTGGGGGGATCCCTGGGGGTGCCCTGGTGGCCACAGGCACAGGGTGGGTAGACTGGGGAGGGTAAGGACACCCCAGGAAGGTGCCCTGCCCACCAGCTCCCCAAATTTCCTGGGGGGCCCTGGGGCCCCCCCAACTCCCACAGAGCCCCGACATCTCTCACCGTGAGGTTCTCAAACTTCCGAAACAGGTTCTTGAATTTCCCTGGGAGCTTCTGGAAGACAAATTGAGGGGGTCCATGAGCATCCACTCACCTGGGGGGAGTCTGGGAAGGCTCAGGAAGGTCTGGAAGTACCCAGGGGAGTCAGGGAGCACCCGAGGGGGGTCAGGGTCCCCCAAGCCCTCACCTCCCAGGTGAGGCGCAGGCGGCTCACGGCGGCGTTGTTGAGGCCGATGACGATGGCATAGAAGGAGAGCATGTCCTGGTTCTGTTTGCAGCTGGGGTGGGGAGAGCGTGAGGGGCGGGCTGAGCACCCCCGGGACCCCCCGAGCCCCTCCCCGGCCCCCGGAGCCCCTCCCGAGCCCCCCGAGCCCCTCCCCGGCCCCTCGAGCCCCTCCCTGGTAAGCCCCGAGCCCCTCCCGGGACCCTCCGAGCCCCTCCCCGGGACCCCCCGAGCCCCTCCCGGGACCCCCCGAGCCCCTCCACTCACATGGCAGCGATCTTGATGAGTTTCTTGAGCAGGTGGGCGCGCTTGCCCAGCCCCTCGCAGAGCAGCAGCTCCGTGCCCACCCAGTGCTGCACTTCACTGCAGCGCTGCAGCAGCAGCTCCAGGTTCGCCGTCTCCCGCCGGCCCCGCTCCCCGTGGAACACGTAATCCACGAATTCCAGCTGCCAGGAGGGGGGAGACAGCGTGGCATCAGAACCCCCACCACCACCACGCCCCCCCCCCCCCGAGCCCCCCACGCCCCCCAGACCTCGTGGATGCAGCGGAAGAGCTCCCAGTGGAAGGCAGTGAGGTGGTTGGCCACGTCCTCGGGCTCGGCGCGGTGGATCTCGGTGTCCCCCGGGACCACCTGGATCTCCTCGGGCAGTGGCACCTGAGAGGGGGCACAGGGATGGGGATGCTCGGGGGGTGCTGCACTTCAAGGGTTGCTGCAGCACGGGGGGGGCACAGGGTGGGAAATCGGGGTGGGAACACGGGAGGGGAACACGGGAGGGGAACACGGGATAGGGGAAAACACGGGATAGGGGAAATGGGGTGGGAGCACAGGGGTCCTCTCTTTTCTGCACAGGGCTGGGGAGGTGAGGGAGGGGGTCCCTGGCAGGGGGTTCCCTCCTGGGGGGTCCCCAGCACGGAGCTCACCAGGGAGTCGAAGGTGTCCCTGGTGCAGGCGAAGAGGTGGCTGTTGATGCCCAGGGTGGTGAACACGCACTCCTCGCTGGGCTGCAGCACGGCTTTCTCTGCCATGGGGCACAGGACGGGGGTCAGCACCTGCCGGCCCCCCGGCCCTGCCCGCAGCCGCCCCGGCCCCCCTCGGGCACCTCCTGACGAGGCCATGGTGACGAGGATCAGGGCGTCCTCGCGGGCACTCTGCTCCTCCGAGTACTGGAGCTTCTCGGTGACCGAGGCCAGGATGTCCTGCACCGAGGCCGAGAGGCGGCTGCGGATCGTGACGTACGAGTGGTCGGGCAGGTACACGCGGCAGAAAACTGGGAAGAGCGGAGGGGTCAGCGCCGGGCACGCCCCGCCCCGCGCCGGGCACTGCCCACCGGGGAAACGGGGGCACGGGGCCCCTGCAGCAGCCAGCGGGTCACACAGAGAGGGGCCCCCGGCCCCACCCTGGTCACTCACTCTCGTCAGAGCCCCGAAACGCCACCCGGGTCTGCAGGCACGAGTCGATGCGGCGGAAGTGCCGGAACAGCGGCTTCACCTGCTTGTTCGGCGGGGGGGTCTCGTCGGCCACCCTGGGGGGACACAGGGCAGGGGTCAGGCAAGGCCCTGGCACCCCTGGGGCTGAGCCCCGAGATCTGCTGGGTGCCCTGGTGGCCCCCACCCAGCGCCTTTTCATGGCAAGGAGGTCGGCCAGGAGGAGGGCACGGGGAGGGGGCATAAGGGTGCAATGGGGACGGGTAGAGGGCTGGGCACGGGCAGGGCATGAGGGTGCGGTCAGGAGGGCACCGAGGTGGGCTCCTAATGAGCCAATAGTCCCCAAGCACCTGGGTGTCCCCAAGGACCACAAATCCTTGTCCTTCCTGGGGACCTCTTGACCCACAGTGAGCCCAGTGCCCCAGGACCCCCTGACCCACAGAGTCCCTCAGGATCCCCTCCCCTTCCCGAGGACCCCCTTTTCCCTCCTCACTTGAGCTCCACAGTCTCCACGAGCTGGTGCAGCTTGAGGATCTCGTCCTCCAGGTCATGGTAGAGGGACGTGTCCTTCATGATGAGCAGGTAGAGCTCCTGGAGGGAGCGACAGGGGTCAGGGCAGGGGCTGAGGGGCCTGCGGGGGCACGGGAAGGAGACACCCACCTTGATGACCTTCCCGGCGCTCTCCTCCTCCTGGAGCAGCCCCTTGTAGGTCTCGAGGAAGTGCAGGAGCACGGCCAGCACCGCCCGCTTGCGCTGCAGCCCGGCCCCCTCCTCCCAGCGCGGCGCGGCGCTGCCCGCCGCCAGCACGAAGGTGGCACCGTTAAGGAGGTGCCACGGCAAGGAGGGACCCCCGGCCACCCCCCAGCACCCGCTGCACTCGGGGACCCCAGTGAGGGTCGTGGTGCCCACCCAGGGGTGCCCGCCTTGTACCCAAACCTGTAGCCCACCCTCATGCACCTCCATGCCCACCTTCATAGCCCCCCACGTGCCCACCCACATGGGCACCCCAATTCCCTCCTTGCTGCTCCTGCGAGCCCCCCATAGCGCCCTGCTGCCCCCCCATGTCCTCCTCTTCCTCATAACCCCAACACCCACTCTCGTGCCCATTCTTGTACCACCCTCATGGCACTCTCCTGCCCACCTTGGTGCCCACCTGGTCCCACCCTCATGTTCACCGTTGTACCACCGTCATGTCCCCTTCATGACACCCTTGTGCCCACCTTCATTGCACCCTGATACCCTTCTGATGCCCAACCTCGGACCACTCCTCACTGCGCCCTCGTGCCCTCCCCGTGCCCAGCACTGTCCCCCTCCCTGTCACACCCTCGTGCCCCCTTTTTGCCCCCAGGATATTGTTGGTGCAGCTGCTGCAGGAACCGCTCCGTGGGCAGGAACAGCGAGTGGGTGAGAACGATGTCGTCCAGCAGCGACTCTGGGGGCGATGGGGGGGCAGGTGTGGGCACCCCACCCCGCACAGCCCCCTGGCACCCCCCGGGCCCCCGGCGGGCGGGAGGGCGATGGCACCGATGCCAATTCCGGGGTGACACCGGGAGAAGCCGAGCCCCACGCGAACCTCCCCGCGCCGGGGCTGACTCAGGGCCCGTCCCAGCCCCGGGGCAGCCGGGCCGGGCAGAGCCGGTGCGGGGGCAGAGCCGGTGCGGGGGCAGAGGCGCCGGCGGGGCGGCACCGGGGCCGAGACTCCCGGCACAGCCGCGGCCCCCGGGAGAGCCGCGGGCACGGCGGGACACGGCGCGGGGCAAACCGAGGCGGGAGCTCGGGGCACAGGGGCCGGTGCCACAGCCGGGCTGTGCGGGCCAGCACCGGCGGCACCACCCTGGGCAGGTGTTTTGGCACGGCCGGGTGAGCCGAGGGGTTGGTGCTGCCGTCGGTGCCCGGTGGAGGCAGCACCAGCCACGCTGGGACCTTCGGACGAGGCACCGCTCGCTCGCCCGGCACCAGCGCAACCCTCGGGCCGAGCAGGGGGTGCCCAGGGGGCTGTGCCCAGTGCCCCGGGGACAGTGTCCCCATCCCTCTGCAGCCCCCAGAGCCACAGGAACACTTTCCCACCGCAGGACCCCCGCGCTGGCTCCTGCCTGCCCCGTTCCCTGCCAGCCTGGGCACTGCCGGGCCTGGCAGCGTGTTGGTGCAGGCAGGGCCTGGCACTGCCAGTCCCAGCTCGCCCCTACCTGAGGGCTCCTCATGTCGGTGTCTATGCCCAACCCCGGCCCTGGCATTGCTGGATCAGGGGCTGGTGGTGGCTGGGGGTCCCTAATAGGGGGTCCCCGATGTCCCCCACTCCCAGCAGCTGAACAAGATTGGCCTGAGTAGGAACCCTCGTGGCGTGGGAACCTCCCACCCACCTGCACCCAGCCTGGCTCCCACCCAGCTCTGGCACCTGGGCACGGGCAGCCACGGTGGGACAGCACTGGGGGGACCTGTGCCAGAGGGAAGGGGTGTCCAACTGACCCTCCCACTGCAGCTCCCGTCGGGACTAATTTTAGCACCGGGAGGATGTTCAGGACCATCCAAGCGGGAGGTGATGCTGCAGTGGCTGCCGGTGCCCAGCAACCCCCAGCCCTCACCGGACTGGCGCTACCACAGGGTCCTCATTCCCCTGCCAGCCCCTCCACCGCAGTGTCCTGCCCTGGAGGACCCCTGCCCACCCCGGGAGCTCCTGCCCACCCGAGGAACTCCCGCCGCCGCCGCCGCCGCGGGTGCCCTGCCCCGGCGGGGACCCGGCCCTGACCTTGTCACCCCAACCCGACACGGCAGGACCACCCGCTGCTCCAGCGGGAACCGGGTAGGGGGAACCGGGGCCCTCCACCCCAGCGCCCACCAGCGCATCCCCCCGCAGGCCGCCCCCGACCTTCCCCCGCGCCGCCGCATCGCCCCCCGCGCTCCCCGCGCCCCTCCCGGGCATCCCCGCAGCCCCTCCCGGGGATCCCGCAGCCCTTCCCGGGCATCCTCGCAGCCCCTCCCGGGGGTCCCGCAGCCCCGTACCTGCCCCGCAGCCCCTCCCGTGCGCAGCCGCCGGCAGCCGGTCGAGGAGCGCGGCCAGGAGCCGCTCGGGGGGCGCGGGCGCGGCGGGGGCGCAGCCGCAGCCGCAGCAGCAGCGGGCGGCGGGCGGCGGCTCCGGGCTCGTCGGCTCCCGGTCCCGGTCCCGGTCGCGATCGCCGCCCGGTGACGGTTCCTCGGGGGAGCGGAGCGGTGCCTCGGGCGGCCGCAGCTCCAGCCAGCGGCCCTCGCCCCCCGGTAGCGGCCCCGCCGGCCCCGCCGGCTCCTCGGGGGAGGCGGCCGGGCACGACAGGCTCTGCCGCCGCGGCCCCGGCCCCGACCCCGGCCCCGGTACCTGCCCCGAGGGGGCGGCGGGGCGGGCGGGCAGGTGCGAGCCCGGCTTCTTCAGTAACTTCTCCAGCGGCTTCATGGCCGCCCGGGCGCGGCGGCGGCGGCGGCGGCTCAGGGGCCCATCGGCGGCAGCGGCGGCTCCGCTCGGGCCCCGGCGCCGCTCCCCGCCCGCCCCGCACCGGCTGCGCTGCTCCCGCCCCGCACCGGCCCCGCCGGCAGCGCAGCCCCGCCCCGGTACGGCCCCGCCGCCGCCGCCCTGGGCACCTGCCCGCCCCTTTCGCCGCACCGCCACCGCCCCCAGCCCCGCCAACGGCACCTGCCCGCCCCCTCCCCGTGCTCCGCACCGAACCCACCCCGGCGCTGCGGTGGCACCGGCTCGCACCGGGGCACGGTCACCGCCCGCCTTCCCCGCAGCCCCGCACAGGTGATGCGTTACACGCACCCGCGTCATCCCCCGTGTCTCCCCCGCGCATCCCCCGGACACGACCACGCGCCCCCCGCCACCGGGGGGACACGGGGCGCACAGCCTGTCACCGCCCTCCTGTCACACACTGCGACCCCCCTGCCATGTGCTGCCTTACCCCCCTGGCACACCCCGTGCCCAGTCCCCCCGCGCACCCACAGCCCCCCATGCCAGCCCAGGGGCACACAGGACTGTCCCCTCCATGCTGTCCCTCGCCAGGGTCCCCATCCTCAGGTGTAGGGTGACCCACCCCCGCCCCCCCTGCTCAGCTCTCTGCACCCACCGCGTCGTGGGAAAAGGACCCCCCCTTTGGCACCCCTGAGGCCGCGTCCCCCCGCGGGCAGGGCGGGCAGGTCGGGCTGCCTGCCAGGCCGGAACGGGCCCGGCGTGCCAGGGCAGGTGTAGGGGCAGGATGGAAGGGCTGCCTGGAACTGAGCAGGATGCTGAGCACCCACCCGCGGGATGCTGAGCACCCATCATGCCCATGCCCTCTGCCCCTGGCCCACCTTGCACTCTCTGGGCACAGCAAGGGAGGGCAGCAACACGGGAACAGCCCCTGAGCCCCCCAGTCCCCACCTGCGGGTCCATCCCCTGCAAACCCGTGGTCCCGCAGCAGACCCGGGGTGGGACGGTGACAGTGGCCAGGGGGGACGCAGTGGGTGACCCGATGGCCTTTGCTGGGCTCTGCTCCCTGGGGCATTCGGGGAGGGACGGAGGGATGGGGTCCTGGCAGCTCCTGCTTTGTTCCCGCTTCGCCTCCACCCGGCAGTTGCCTGGCAACTCCATCCATGCGGCTGCCGGAGAGCGGCAAAACGTCCCCGCGTCCCCATCCGGGGCTGCACGAGGCCCTGTAGGGATGGGATGGCACAGCCTGGCACGGCATGTCCGTCCTCTGTCCCTGCAGGTCCCAGTGCTCAGACCCTCCACACTGCCCCCAACACCCCCAAACAATCCCACGCTGCTGAACTCCTCCATCCCCTCTGCCCGGGACATCCAGACGAGGATTCCCAGCCCCAGACTCAAGTGGTGCTTTTGCCTGGGCTGCAGCCACGGGGAGGGGCTTCTCCCGGCAGCAGGAGGGGAAACTGAGGCACAGAGAGACCCTGCTGGCTGATGGCAGTGGGGCTGCACTGGGCCACACGGGCAGGAGGAACCCGGAGCACTGTGCCTTGCCAAGGGCGATGTTTCTCCTGGGAAAGGTGTCCCACATCCAGCCTGTCCCAGCCCCTCTCCCAGCTCGGCAGGGACGGGGGCACTGCTGGCGCAGAGAGAACTATTGGCTTAATTAATTTGCTGTTATTTCTCCTAACGAGCTGGGATCTGGAGCGGGCGCTTCCCTGGGTTGGCAGCCGCCGCATTCCCCCGCCCCGAGCCGGGGGTGCGAAGCCTCCAGGCACCGCTCAAAACAGACCGTGAGTAGGAGGGAAAAATTACACCCCGGGAAAAATCCCTCCCCGTGCCAGCGCCTTAACCCACTTCCCAGCTGCAGCACTGGGAGAGAGGAGCTGGGTGTTTGGGGAAGGTGAGAGCCCACCATGGCAGCCCCCCTACAAGGGGCTGAGTGGAGCCCTGGATCCCTGGGACCTCTGCCAGGGAGGAGAACTGAGGCAGGACTTGGGAGGGACAGGACAGCATGGCAGCAGGGGGAGGAGGATGATGCCTCCTGCCTCTGCTGCTGGAGGGGCTCTGGGACCCCACCCCACCGCCAGGGTAGGAGCTGAGCACTCCCACCCTGCTGTGGCTGTGAGGGCAGGAGCTGGGGAGAGTTGCAGGGAAGAGGAAAAGGGGGTGGGATGCAAAGGGAGGAGTTGGGGTCTCTCTGGCACTGCCAGCATGGTTCCCCCTGCCCATCCCAGCTGCAGCTGGGCAGAGCCCACCACAGTGCTCCCTCCATAGCATCAGGGTGGGCACAGGAGTGGCATTCAGGCCCCCCCACCCCGTTTGGCGTGGGCAGGCAGGTGGGGGCTGGCGGAGGTGGCGGCAGCCGAGGCGGAGGCAGCGCGGCACAGAAAGGCACGGGCAGCACCTCCCGCACCGCCAACACACCAGTTGGTCCTTTCCCGGGAGCCAGCGAGGCTGGGGGAGAGGAGGGGGCTCTGCAGCCCCCAGGCCTGGGCACAGCAGGGGGCTCTGGCATGGGTGGCAGCTGCTCCCAGGGACGTGGGGGTGGCTGGCGCCAGGAACAGCAGAGCTGCAATTCCAGTCCCACTGGGAGCTCCTGGAAAAGGTAGAGCAGCTCCCAGGAAGAGAAGAGTGACTCCCGGGAAGAGAGCAGCTCCTGGGAAAGGAGAACACCCATGCAGCCATGGGAGCAATCCTTTCTGGGATGGCAGCAGCTGGGAAGGAGGGAGCAGCTCCTGGGATGCAGCAGAGGGGACAATGGCCCTGTCAGAGAAGCTCAGGCGGACTCTGTCCCTGCAGGTCTCAGCCCCAGGAAGGAGAAGCAAGACCTGGCTGCTTCCTACACTGATGGGGATGTGCATCCCACGGGATAGGAATCCAAGTAACACCAACAACCAAACACAGGGGTGTAAGGCCCAGGATTTGGGTCATGTGAGGTATGTCAGTGACACACGTCAGCCTTAAGGCAGAGACCTGGTGACACCAAAAACGTGAGGAGGTTCTGCCTTGGGAATGTGGCTTCGACGGCTGAAACCAGGCACAGAAACGTCACGGAATCACTAACACCAAAGAACGAAGGAATTCCTGCTGGAGAGCCCGGCATAGATGAGGGATCCACCTGGAGAGTGGGTAGGTGGGTGCCAGGTCCCCGTCCTGGCCACAGATGGGGACGGGGTGGCCGAGACGCCGCTCACGCGGTGACATCCCCCTTGCCCAGGGCCTGCGCCGGCAGCTGGCGCGTCCCCACGGCGTCCCGGCACGTGCCTGGGGGAGCAGCAGGAACCGGCAGGAACGGGCAGGAATCGGCAGCCAGTCCTGCCAAGTTTCTAATGCAATCTGCAAAGGGCTGCCAGGACGTGCCAAGCTGGAGCTGGGCCATGGGGCAGTGGGAGGTGGGGGACAGTGCTGTGGCACAGGTGAGCCAGCCTGGCACTGCCTGGCACTGCGGGGACAGGCACCCCGTGGGACCGGCAGTCTGAATGGGGACACGGGGTGGGGGCAGGTGCAGGGCTGAGGCACTTCCTGGCGGGGCCAGAGCCCAGCCCGGCGCGTCGGGGCGGGTCCCAACACCCTGCACAGCCCCAGCAGCAACACCCAACGCTGGGAGCAAACCCGGCCCTGCCGAGCTGGTTTGGGTGCTGGCTGGGCTGCTCGGGCAGCGTCGGGGTGCTGGGCACCCACAAACCTCCCCCTCTCTGCTGAGAGGGCGAGTGGGAATGTCCCCCTGTGCTGCTGGGGCATTCCCAGCTCAGAGCTCACACACTCCAACCAACACCAGTTACCAACAGCTTCTTGGGAAAAGAATCAGGAGCAGCTCCTAAATTGAATGGTTCCTGCCCAGGCAGCACATTCCAAACAGCCTCCCATGGCTCTCCTGCTCTTCCCTTGGCTCTCCTATCCTTCCCTTGGCTCCAAAAGTGGCAGAAATCAAATCAGTAATTGAAAAGAGATTTGCAATGACCGGTCAGGGGGGTCGGGGATGTCACCACTGCTTACCCAGATGAATAAATACAAAATACTCAAAAGAAACAAATCAGCTTTACTGAAGGAACTGCTTCATTCCTTAAATAAAAACAGAAACCACGAACAAGCCAGCAGAGTTTGACATCCCAGGAGGGAGCAGGGAACATTTAGTAACTGGGAGAACTTGGGAGAACGTGTGGCCAAGGACCGACTCGGGGGTGGTTCTTCGGCGGCGCCGGCGCGGGGAGGAGGGGGCTGGGCAGCAGGGGGATGGATTTTGGGAAGGCCCCACTCAGCCCACAGGGGAAGTGCCAGGCCCTGAGCAGGTGCAGGTGTCTCCTCCTGCTGCCTCACCCCTGCCCAGGGAAGGAGCCATTCCAAGGAGCAGCTTCTTCCTCACCGAGGAGCCGAGTCTGGTGCTGGGATTCCCACGGGCACATCCCTACGTGTTGCTCCTCTCCTTTGATTTTTCACCTTTGCTGTCCTGGGAGGGGAAAGAGGCAAGAGCAGCAGAGGGTGAGGATCCCCTCAAGACCTGGCACGGGGGTCAGTGCTATGGCTGAGTCCTGCCAGCAAGCCCCCACACCTGGGTGCCCAACTCCCCCCACCTACCCCGCTGGGCACAACCAGCTCCCTGTGCCGACCTCTCCTGTGGTTCCAGATTTTTCCATCACAAGGCCTTTCTCAGGGCCCCTCCATCAGACAATCAGCTTCCCAGCCCTCCCCGTGTCTGGGAACCCACCGGCACATGCCTGCCCAGGTCTGGGCTTGCTCAGCTTCCACATGTGAGGAAGGTATGGAGAAGGAAACCAAAAATACACACATGGCACTCTGGCACGCTCACACACGCACAGCTCCCAGCACTGGAGCAAGGAGACCATTCACCATGCAGGGAAACCCTCTCATCCCTGAAAAACCTTTAACTCTGCTGCCTGAATTATCTTCTAAAGTCTCAGCATTTATTCTTCCAGAGAATTCCTGCCTTCTATCTTAGGGTTGGGTTTTTCCCTCTCTAAATTGTCCTTTTTTCTACCCTGTGCAAATAAAACAAAAAAAGAGTCAACTTCAGACTTACTTTTTACGTGGTTTTAGTTCTAAAGTTTTAAGTAACTCAAATTAACTGCAGCCCTGCTACCACCTGCAAAGAGAAGCTCAGGTTTGGGACAGGTCAGAGACGAGATGGGTTAGGATTTCCTCAGAACAGGGTTCTTTTTTGGGGATGGGAGAGGGAACTGAAGCCTCACACACACCAGTGGCCCCACAGGAACAGGCACACACAGACCCACAGCGAGGGGACGGTACCTCCGGGGGGGGCGGTTTGATGGTCACGGGCTGGGACGTCCGGCGGGGCGGGGAGGGCTTGGGCTGCACCTGCTGCTGGACAGTGTTGTAGTAGGTGACCCCCCCATACACCTGGGACTGCGCCTGTGGGAGCAGCAGGGTCAGAGCTTCAGGCTGGGGGGGCTGTGAGACCCCTCCAGCACCCACAGGGGTGGGACAGATGCCCCCAGCCAGCGCTGAGGGAGGGGGCTCAGCTGTGCTGTGCCCCCCAAAGATCAGCTCCTGAGGCCCCTCATGTGTCCCCACCCCTCGCTGGGATCCCCCTGCTCTGGGAGGGTGGGAAGGGATGGGACAGCCTGTGGCAGATGGGCTTCCCTCACCCTACAGTTCCACAACTGCCACGGAATGCCTGTGATTCCCACCAGCTTTTCCACAGGGCCACAGCTCCCCTGCACACACAGCCCTGCAGCCCAGGGGTTGGGATCTGCCCCCACAGCAGGGATCACCCGGAGCAGCAGGAAGGGCAGGAAGTGTTTGGAGCTCAGGGATTGTGCAGCTCTCTGTCCTGCCACGGTGTGTCAGCCCTGCCCCGGGACCAGGGAGCTGAGCTGGGCTGGGCTGGGCTGCTCTGCCTCCTCAGAAATCTGATCTGCCTCCTCTCAGGGATCAGATCTGGTCTGATCCTCACACGGATCCGATCCAATCTGCCTCCTCAGGGATCTGATTTGCCTCCTCAGGGACCTGATCCAATCTGCCTCCTGGATGCCCAGCAACGACCCTGGATGTGGAGTTGGGTCATAGAGCAAGAAAATCCAGCCCCATGCTGTGCACAACCCTCCCAGCCTCCATCCCAAACAGACTTCCAAAGCCATTGCAAAGGTGTCCTTGGCTCAGCAGGAACCTGGAGGGGCTGTGCCTGTCCCCAGATTTCTGGTGGGCTGTTTCCTGTTCCACAGGGGAACACGTCAATTCCAGACCCCCCGGCACAGGATTTCACCTACTCCAGCCCACGCTCAGAGAGCTGCACAGCAGCCATGGGAGCAAATCCTTTCTGGGATGGCAGCAGCCTCCTGCATGGAGCAGCCCAGCAGCTCCACATCCTCTCCCAGGAAAACCTCAGAGAACACACCCCACGCTCCACAGGTCCCACCTTCTCCTGCTGGGGAAGGAGCTGTGGCACACCTGGACTTACCTGTGTGTTGGGATAGAGATGAGGAGGGGGCGGAGGGGGCAGAGCTCCGGGGGGGTAGGGGTAGCCAGGATTCCCAAAATTCATCACTCCGGGGCTGGAGAAGTAGGTTGGAGTGAGCAGCTGCTGCGGCGGGGGCTGCCCGGGGGGCATGGACACCGGCGGGGGGTACAGGCCGGGGCTGGCCATGGCGGGCGGTGTCTGGTGCGGGTGTAAACCTGGAGGTGACAGGCACGATAGGGATGTCACCAGAGAAGCCACCGTGTCCCATGGAGGGAGAAGGAAGGAACACGCTCTGCTCCAAGGCTCCCCTGCAGCCCCACACTGGGCAGGGACAGGGCATGGCCCCTCCCCAGTTCTGGGTCTCGATTCACCAGAACTGGACACGGCCCCATCACAACCCACTGCAGGAAACAGTTTCTGTGGCAAGTAGAGAACGTGCCAGTTGAAACAGCTCCCAGTTCTGCTTTTCCCTGAGCTACAGGAACAGGGACCAGCCCAGTGCCCACAGAAGGGAGTGGCTCAGCACAGAGGGGCCCCACAGGGACCCAGAGATCCAGTTGGGAGCTGCCACATGTTCAGATTCCCCCACCCTGCACTGCCTGGAAGCTCCAGCAACACCTATTTTTTATTTCCTTAACATTGATACTGATTCAGCCTCACTGCTGGAAGGAGCAGGTCTCTTCCACGTTGTAAAAAGCAGGAAAATGGATTCCTCCAGTGACAGAGGCTGTGGGACACCAGAGTTCTCCACCCCCCAGCCCAGGGGTGTCCTGCTGGCTCCTCACCTGGATGAGGGAGGTGCATCTCCGGCTGCACGATCATGCCCTGGGGCGGCAGCGGGGCTGGGTTCTCCCCGTGGGTGTAGATTGGTCCCTGGAATTGGACTGCAACACACAACAGCCTGTGAGGAAAAGCTCCACGGATTTTCATTCCCCTACAGTAGGGGACACACAGCCCGGTAGCCCCGAGGGCTCACAGCCAGCTCCCATGGCACATGCAGCTCCCAGGCTCCCAGCTGCCATGTGATCCCAACAGAAAAGCCTCCTATTCCCTTTAGAAAGCAGGAAAATACTCGGGAAATTTCTTCTCTAACACTTTAAATGCCAGAGGGAATTGCTAATCCATCCTCAGCCCCATTTTGTGACTCTCCACACTCTCAAACATCAAAAACCTGATTTAAAGTTCATTTTAAATCCCAGTTCTTGGGAAGAATTGGGGTGTCCTAAGAGCCCTGGCACAGGGAGGGGATAACACTGAGGATAATTCCATGCTTTAAACACAACCAGGGAGGCTCCCAGCAGCCTTTTCATCACCCAATGAGGGGACACAGTGACACCACAACAAAAGAAAGAGAAGACAAAGTCCTCTATGATCTTCCTGACCCCACCAGGAGTGGGAGGATCCCTGCTCCACCTGCCCAGCTCTGAGCACACACAGAGCCTCAGGAACAGAGAGGGGGAACACTCACGTGGGTCGTAGTAGTGCCCCTCCATGATGCTGATGTGCATGGGGGGCGCGGGCTCTGGCACGGGGGGTCTCTGGCGCTGCGAGGAGTAACGTTTGACACGGCCCCCCGGCACGGCCTGCAAGAGTCCCGGCGTCAGGGGGGCTGGGAGGCACCCACCCCCCAAACCTCCCCCCAAACCACCCCCGGGTCACCCCCAAACACCCCCAAAAGGGAAAGGCTGAGGTGTCAGACAGCCTCTAATTACCCCAACCCCAAACAATTAGAGCCTGTCTCCGGGATCACACGTTACCATCTCCTCCATCCGGTTAAACTGCGGCGGTGGCCCCGTTCCCACGTGCATATGGTTGGGAATACCTGAGGAAGGAACAGACTGGTTATTATGGTGGTTTGTGCCTGTTCCCAGGCCGGAGCTGCCTCGCCCAGGGATGTTGTTGTGGCTCAGCTCTCACTCCCATGACGTGGAACCTTCAGACTTCATCACCCTCATGGTAATTTTAAACGTTTTGGGACAAATTAGAGACTGTTTTGTCACTGCACACTCACCCACCTTCTAAATCCTGATTAAAAAATAAATCCCAAGTCCTGCTCTAAACTCTGTGTCTGCTGAGACATGGATCCCTTCCTGGTGGATCAAAGATCCATGTGGGATCTGAAGCTCCAGTTTAAACTCTCTGCAGGCTGTAAATACTTTTATCATGGAAACCTTTGGAATCAAACACTGAAGTGATGGCTTTTAAAACCATGTTTAAACCATGGCACCAAGGGGATCACAGGTGATGCCAGGGGAGAGAAAATGGACTAAATAAATACTGGAAGTGCTCATGAATCACTGACAGTGCAAATACAGGCACAGGGTTACAGAGTGGACTGATGGGAGCCAAATGCTCCCCAGAATTAACTCCTCCCTCATCTGCTGGGGACAAACAAGGGACAGCAGTCACAGGCAGAATGTGGTGCAGCCTAGAGCTATCCAAGCAAATTTGTGAGGATGCTTCAACCCCCCAAAATACACAACTTCAGCCACTTCTGAACTCTCATCCCACTGCCATGTTTACATCCTGTCCAAGGGTCTGTTCACACACACAGACTTCCCAGTTCCACCAGTACAAAATGACCTCTGGTTCCATGACCTCAACCCCACAAATGCTTATGAAAGCAGCAAGTCACTTCCTTCTCCTTGCTCCAGTTTTATTCCCCTTGGGAAGCACTCTAACACTCTCCAGAACACTCTAATTCTGCACAAAGATAATTATACCTGGATGGCCTCTCCATGGATATGCAACTGGAACTGTCCTCAGCTGGCACTGAGGTAACTCTGTCCCAAGTTTGTTCCTCCTCCCAGGCATAAAGGGACTTGCCAATCCCAGCCAGGCCTCAGCTGGTGGCAACCAAGACCCACTTCCAGGAAATGAGCTGATAAACAGGGAAAAGTTCCCTCCTCCTCCAGGCCGGACATCACAGAGCCCAATTATTGATCCTTATCTCCTGCTGTCCTGCAGTGCCACAGGGAGAGGGGAAAGGATCTCCCCGGATCTCTCCTTCCATCATTCCCAGCCCAAATTCCATTCATATCCTGGAATGTTTAACTTCCCCTTTTCCTCTGCAGTTGTGTCCCCACTGCAATTCCTCAGCAGGAACTACCCTGCACCCACCCTGGGACAGCTCAGCTCCAACCAACTGCACGGATCAGGATGGCACTGGGCTGCTGGAAAACCAGGACACCGCTCCCACTTACCCCTCAGCTCCCGAGGTGGGATGAACTGGGATTGCCCCGGGGTCCAGTTCTGCTCTGTCAGGTTCATCTGGGTCATCTCCTGCTCCAGTCCATCCACGGTGGATTCCACCGGTGACTCCCAGTTGCTCTTGGTTGGTGGTGGGGAGGTCTCTGCTGGTGTGGGGTTTGGAATGACAGGCGCCAGCCCCTCGGCAGCGGGCGCTTCCTCCGGCAGCTTCCCCGCGTCCCCAGCCTTCACTCTGGTCCTCCTTGCCCGGGAATAGGATTTCTTCTCCACTGGTCTGTCTGGTGGTGGCTGCACAGCATCAGCAGCCATGGCTTGGTTTTCCAGAGCTCCCTCCTCCTTCCCGGGGCTGCCGTGGCCATGTGGCACCTCCAGCTCGGGGGACGTGTCCCTCGGCGGGCTCTGCTCCGCGCGCTTCCCGCGGTAGCCGCTCTCCTGCTTGGCTTGATCCCCGTTCCGGTGTGGCACAGCCGCTTCCAGGGCCCGGTAGCCCGGACGGGTCTCCTTGTAGCCTCCCATCCTGGGGTAGTTCCTGGGCGGGGGCATCCTGGTGGAGCTGCGGCTGGGGAAGGGGCGTGGGGGGCCCGAGGGGCTCTTGGGGCCCTGGTGCCTCGGGGGCTTTGGGGGCCTCTCATTGGACCAGCTGGGGTCTCTCTGGGGGGAACTCCCAAACCTGGGGGACAGAAATACCACCAATAACTGGAAAGAAACTCCTGGGTGGGAGGAACTGCTGTGTTGGGGAACCCCCCTCCACAATGAACACCTGGAAATCCCAGGAACAAGTGATGGCTTTTAAAACCATGGTTAAACTGCAGTGCCAAGGGGATCACAGGTGATCCCAAAGGAGTGAAAATGTACAAAATAAATACTGGAAGTGCTCGTGGATCACTAACAGTGCAAATACAGGCACAGGAAGACAGAACAGACTGATGGCAGCCAAATGCTTGCAAGAATTAACTCTCTGCCATATGACAGGGCTTCCCCTCTCTGGGGGTGCAGACCCATCTCCTCGTGGGATGGTCCAGGCCCTGGTGTGACTCTGGGGCTCACCGTGGCTTGCGCATCCTCCTGGGCTTGATGTCATCGGGGTTGTGGGCTGACCGGATGTCGTACCCGTACAGAGCAATCAGCTCCTGCCTGGTCTTGGGGGCCTGCTCGTCCTCCCGGAACTTGTCGTGCTCCCAGCGCCCCTCGTCCTTCCACAGCTTCCGCTGACGGCCCTTGGGCCTGGAACAGGGACACAAGAGGAGCTGTGAGGCCAAGGTGTGGCAGCTTTGAGCAGTCCCACACACAGAGCCAAGCACTCCTGGGGCAGGGAATGCACAGGAGGCAGCATCCCTCCTTCCTCCTGCTCTTCCTGCCCAGCAACTGCTGGTGACCCGCTGCTGTTTGGGAGAAGCAGCAGGAAGGATCACTGCTGCTTGGCATGAGGCCTTTTTTGTGGGTTTTTTGCATCTCTCCTTCAAAACAAAAACCTGAAGTGTCCTGGCAAGACAGTGCAGGTAATGGAAGTACAGCTCTTCCCAGCGCATCCCACTGGAGCAAGGAGCTGTGCTGCCACAGGTTGGCCTGGAAGCTGGCCTGGAAGCTGGTCTGGAATGGCCTCCCCCTCCCAGAGCCACTGGGGGACACTCACACACCTGAGCTCCTCCTCCTGTGTCTGCCCTCGGAGGTCGTGCTCGAAGAAGAGCCCCTTGCGCGGGATGTACGCCGGGTTCTTCCGATCCTCATCGTCATCCAGGTGCTTGGGGACCTTTTTCCCAACTTTCTTCTCCACAGGCTCCGTGCTCTCCTGTCAGAACCAGCGAGCTCTCACCACTGCAGCAGTCCTGCTGTCACCCCCAGCCCGTGCCCACAGGACACCCACCTGCCCGTCCCCGCTCTGCCGCTCGCCCGTCACCGCTCCCTTGGGATCCAGCTTCTCACTGCCCTTCTCCGCTCTGGCTGCTGACTCGCAGGAGTCGGTGCTGTCCTGCTTCAGGTCCACCTTGGAGCTTTCTTCCTCACTGTAGTCCTCTTCCTCCGCCTGGGAGACACCAGTGACTCAAATGGGCTCCGTTAGAAACAGATCTCCCAGGAATCTCCCCAAATCTGGAGTCAGATCCCTCAAAAGATCCCCCAGGACTTCCCCCAAATCTGGAGTCAGATCCCTCAAAAGATCCCCCAGGACTTCCCTCAAATCTGGAGTCAGATCCTTCAAGAGATCCCCCAGGACTTCCCCCAAATCTGGAGTCAGATCCTTCAAGAGATCCCCCAGGACTTCCCCCAAATCTGGAGTCAGATTCCTCAAAAGATCCCCCAGGACTTCCCCCAAATCTGGAGTCAGATCCCTCAAAAGATCCCCCAAGACTTCCCCCAAATCTGAAGTGAGACACAGCAACAGATCCCTCAGGAATCTCCCAAATCTGGAGCAAGATCCCTGTTCCAGTTGTTAGACCTGACTCTTGAAATGCAGAGGATTAGCTCTTAAACTTCTTCCTATCCCTGTATTTTGTAGGAAAAGCAAAGGCTAAACCAAACTTCTGCCCAGAAATGGATCCAACAGGTTTTCTGGAATAGAGCTGGATCAGCTCCCCCACAAAGTCCCAGCATTCCACCACTCCAGAAAAGCTGCAGTGGACTGGTGGGACTGGTGATCACGGGCCCTTCATTCCTACAGCGAGGGCCCGGATCCAGCCAGGGCCACGTTTCCAAATTCCCTGGAGTTCCTCAGCTGACTCACTCTGCTCAGGAGCATGACCTGGTTTCACCCTCCAGGAGCCTCCGGAGGCTGGAACTGACCTAAAAATAGCTCGGGGTGATTAACCAAACCCTGCTCCATTTTCCTCTTTCAACACAGCCCTGCACATCTCCCGGTGTTTACGCGGGGGAAGCCCAGGCTGGGCAGTATTTTTAGGCACAGGAACAGAGTCATCCTGGCACGGTGGTGATGCAACAATCCCGCTGCCACCAGGAGCCTCCACACGGGATTCCAGGCTGGAAAAGCTCCGGGAGCTGCCCCGTTCCCTCCCTGCGATGCTGAGCTCCTTGTTTGTTAATGGCAATGTTTAATTCCCAAACTGAGATTAATTCCCCAATTAACAGCTTGGATTTCCTCTGCCTGGTGGCTTGTGTGTTCTCTAACCACTGGACCCCTGAAGGTTCCCACAACAGAGATGGATTTTCCCTAGAAAACTTCCAGTATAATCCTTAGAGACCAAAACTTCTCTAAACTTCCTGCAAATCTTACAGTTCTGAGCTGAAAATCCAGGGAAACTGCAGCCCCAGGCACTGGAGGGGTGGGATTCCCTCAGCACTCCCCAACTCCCAGGATGTGTCGCCCCTCCAGCTGCTCCCCCAGGACACAGGGAAGCTCCTGGGATGTTCCCAAACACCACTCTGCTTTTTAATTTCAACTAATTAAACCCCAATGAGCATCCCACGCTCCTCCCACACCCTCCTTGTCCACACCAAATCCTGTTCCCAGTGTCTGAGGAGCCAGGAGGGCTCTCCCTGGCACGTGCTGGCCCTACACCCTCCCAGCAGCACAGGGACAACTGGTCCCAGTGCCAGGGGCTGGATCCCAGGGGCTGGCACTGGGAGAGGCTGTTTCCTCAGGAGACAGAGGGGTGGGTGGAAGAGCTCTAAGGACACACACAGGGTTTGTGCTGGAATTCCACAAGGATCAGTCTCTTACCTCCGAGTCCTCGGCGCTTTCGTAGTCGGAGAGCACGGCTGGAGGGAGGGAAAAGGGCTGGGGTCAGGGC
This sequence comes from Pithys albifrons albifrons, assembly GCF_047495875.1. Classification (NCBI taxonomy): domain Eukaryota; kingdom Metazoa; phylum Chordata; class Aves; order Passeriformes; family Thamnophilidae; genus Pithys; species Pithys albifrons. The sequence continues at coordinate 1,097,774 of NC_092482.1, forward strand.
AGGGCCAGACATGGCTCCTCTCCCAGTGCCACCAAACCCCTTCCAGAGGGAATCTGGGGCCAGCACCACCATGGACCAACCCACAGCCAGCTCAGGAGGGAGCAGGGTGGGTTTGGGGTGCACTGTCCCTGCACTCCACGTCTGCCCCACGTTATGAGTGAGTGTTTGGGATGGCAACAAGCACAGGATGGTCAGGAAAGGCATTTTGTCTGATTTTTACTGGGTTTTTTGGACACAGACAATACTTGCACTGAGCAAAGGTCATCACTCACCATCTCCTTCAATGCCATCCTCGCTTTCCTGCAGAGAGAGGAGAAAGGGGGGAGTTAGAGGAAGGGGAGAGCAGCAAGCAGGTCCCTGCAGCATGGAAACATGGAATTTTGGAACTGTTTAGACTGGAAAAGACACTGAAAATCACCAACTCCAATGATTATCCCAGCACTGCCATGTCCCCACTAATCCATGTCCCCAAGTGCCACATCCACATGGTTTTGAACACTTCAGGGATGGTGATTCCACCACTGCCTAGACAGTTTGGTCCAATATTTTACAATCTTTTCTATAAAGAAATTTCCCCTAAAAACTACTGTAATACTTTTTCTAACATCTACTATTTTATCCCAGCATGTTTTTCTTACTATCCACCATCCCATGATCCCAGACACAACCACAGGAAGGTTTGGCCCCGTTCCTGTTGCATCCACCCTTGGAACTTCAGCTCCAGTGACCACAAAGAAACAAATTCCAGGGTCCCAGTGCCCTTCCCCAAGAACCTTCTGGAGCAGCAATGCTGGGGCAATACTGAGAGCAAAGCACAGCTTGTGTCAGTGCTGGGGGTCTGCAGGGCACACAGGGACAGTGACAGGGGTGCAGGATCCAGCCCTCGCCAGGGAAAGGGCAAGAACAGGGAATAATGAACAGAGGTGCCTGGAACTCAGCTCAGGGAAGGGGCTGGACAGTTCAAAGCAGGAAAAGTGTCCAAGGCCAGGCTGGACAGGGCTTGGAGCACCCTGGGCTGGTGGGAGGTGTCCCTGCCCAGGGTGGAACTGGATGGGCTTTAAGGTCCTTCCAACCCAAACCCTTCCACGATTCCGTGACAAAGGAACAGACTGACCCAACTGTGCAGGAAAAACAACTTCAGAGCACTGAACAACCAGCCAAGGCACGAGATAAACCCAAACACCAAAACAATCACAGAAAAACAGGCTGGGAGCCAGTGGGAGCTGGAAATAACCAGCCCTGCAACCCAAACCAGGAGAGAACTGTCCCTGGATGTGAAGTGTCAGGGCAGAACTGCCCGGTGAGGGAGGGGACACCACCTGCCCCCAGGTCCCAGTACCAGCCTCCCCCTGGCTCTGAGGGCCCTGACTATCCCCCAGCCCCTTCCCTTGTCCCCCCTGTCCCCAATGACCCCACTCACACACCAGAGACCCCCCCAGTCCTTCCCCAGTGTCCCCAGGCTCCCAATCTCCCCTCCTGGACCCCCTATCAGAATCCCCCTCTCTCAGGAGGATCCCAACTGTCCCCAAGGCCCCCAAATTAACCGTACCCCCCCAAGACACAGGACCCCCCCCTGCAGCTCCCCGAAGGGTCTCCAGTGCCCCTCCCAGTGTCTCCAGGGCCCCCAAATTACTCCCTGCCCCCCCAGGGCACAGGACCCCCCTGCAGCGCCCCAAGGGTCCCCAGTGCCCCTCCCAGTGTCCCCAAAGCCCCCGAATTGCCCCCCAGCTCCTCAAGACACAGGACCCCCCTGCCCGAGTGCCCCTCCCAGTGTCCCCAAGGTCCCCAAATTACCCGCGGCCCCCCAGGATACAGGACCCCCCTGCAGCGCCCCAAGGGCCCCCACTGACCCCTCCCAGTGTCCCCAAAGCCCCCAACCTCCCCTCCCGATGCCCCCCCAGCACCGAACCCCTCCCTCTCTCCCTTCCCGAACCAGCCCCTCACTCACACACTCCGACTCGGCCGCGCTCTTCCCCCCGGCCCCCGAGGCGCTCTCGGCCCCGCGGCCGCGCGGCCCAACGCCCAGGGCGGGCCGGGGCGAGCCGGACCGCGACCGGGACCGCGACCCGGAGTTGGATCGGGAGCGTGTGGAGCGCGGGGAGGCCGCGCGGGACGCGTTGCTGTCGGAGGCGGCCGATCCGTCGCTGTCCTCGCTGTCCTGCGAGGCGCGCTGGCGCCTCCGGTCCGCCATCTTGGCCGCGGGGCACGACGGGACCGGCTCCGCGCCGCCCGCCAGGGGGCGCCCGCCCGCCCGCCGCGCCGTGACGTCACGCCGCGCGGAAATGACGTCATGCCGCGAAACGGGCGGGTAAAAGAGGCGTGGGGGGGAAGGTAAACACAGCACGGAGAGGCCTTTTCCTCTTTTATTGTAAAAACCCAACAAACACCCCCAAAACAACGCCCTCCCCCCAAAAAACCCCAACCAAAACACAACGAAAAATAATTAAAATAAAATAAAATAGAAGCAGCGAGCGAGTGCGAACACGCGGGACCCCCCCGACCCTCCTCCTCCTCCTCCTCACCCCCCTCGGTCTGTTTGGAACTCGGGGGGGGGGGGGGGGGGTGTTTAGAACTCTGCGGGTTTTTTTGCGATTTCCGGCTTTGTTTTTTAAGGTGGTGTCGGGTTGTTTTTTTGTAAACGAGTTTTCTGGCGTTCATTAAGCTCAGGGTTAATTAAAGAGGGGGATAAAGTGGGGGGTATGAGGGCAGTTTAAGGAGGGAGGAAATTGGGAGGAAAATGGGGGGGGGGGGGGGGGAAAAAAGGGGGGGAAGGATGGGAAAAAAGGGGGGGAAAGGATGGGAAAAAAGGGGGGGGAAAGGATGGGAAAAAAGGGGGGGGAAAGGATGGGAAAAAAGGGGGGGGAAAGGATGGGAAAAAAGGGGGGGGAAAGGATGGGAAAAAAGGGGGGGGAAAGGATGGGAAAAAAGGGGGGGGAAAGGATGGGAAAAAGGGGGGGGAAAGGATGGGAAAAAAGGGGGGGGAAAGGATGGGAAAAAAGGGGGGGGAAAGGATGGGAAAAAAGGGGGGGAAGGGGAGGAAAAGGACAGGAAAAAAGGAGGGAATGGAAGGGAAAAGAGGAGGAAAAGGATGGGAAAAAGGGGGGGGAAAGAAAGGGAAAAGGGAGGGGAAGCAGGGGAAAAAAGGTTGGGGAAGAGGGAAAAAAGGAGGAAGAAAAAAGGGGACAGATGGAGCCCCCCCCGAGCCCCCTCCCCACCCATCCAGCACCACAGAGTCAGTCCTGGCCCCCAGGGGGGTCCAGCAGCACCCGGGGGGCTCAGCCAGGGACCCCCCTACCCCCTGCCCACCTGAAAACATTGAAATGACATACAAAAAACATTAAAATCCCCCAAATTGTGCGCACAGGGTTTCTATTTCACAAAAAAAAAAAAAAAAAAGATTTTGCTTTTTAACTCCCCCCTCTGCCCCCACCAACACGCTCCAGAGGGGGAAACTCCACAAAGAGGGGGAAAACCCCCCAAAAAAGGCTCCTGGGCTCCAACAAAACCCGCTGTTGCTCCCTCTCTATAACTAAACGCAACACGAAGGCAGCGGCGGGTGAGCCCCAGGGCAACCCCCGGCACCAGGACAGGGCCCTGGTGACCCCCACGGCGAGACCCCAAATGCCAAGGCCACTGTGGAGCCTCAGCCGGTGCCAGCACGGCGGGGACGAGTCCAAGGAACGTTCCAAAACCCAAGAGAACAAAACTGGGATCCCAAAGGAACGAACGAAACCATCCGTGGGCACGGAGCGGGCAGCGGCGCCCTGGTGATGGTGGAGCTTCTGGTGACACACAGAGCTCCCCGAGGTGTTCAGAGCTCCTGGAGGAGTTTGGAGCTCCAGGAGGAGTTTGGAGCTCCAGGAATCTCCGTTATTTCCGACAGGTCCGGTGTGGCGTCTGCTTCTTCTGCACCTCCAGCCGGCAGCGGCTGCGCTCGTCCAGCCACGGCAGCTCGAAGTTCCTGCGGGCACAGCCGGTGTCACTGCGGCCCAGACAGTGCCAGTGCCCTGCCAGGGGTGACACCGAGCACCGAGGCACAGCCCACCCCTGTCCCCTCACCCTGCCCACGCCCCCAGTACTCACTGTGGGGTCAGTTTGGGGAGGGGTCGGCCAAAGGCGACGACGGGCAGGTATGGGGTGATGAGCAAACTTTCCACTGTGGAGAGACACAGGAGCATGAGACACCCCCCTGGCTGCACCCCGACACCCCCCTGCCTGCACCCCGACACCCCCTCTCTGCATCCCAACACCCCCCTGGCTGCACCCCAACACCCCCCTGCCTGCACCCCGACACCCTCCTGCCTGCACCCCGACACCCCCCTGCCTGCACCCCGACACCCCCCTGCCTGCACCCCGACACCCCCTCTCTGCACCCCGACACCCCCTCTCTGCACCCCGACACCCCCTCTCTGCACCCCGACACTCCCTGCCTGCACCCCAACACCCCCTCTCTGCAACCCCTCTCTGCACCCCAACACCCCCTCTCTGCACCCCAACACCCCAACACCCCCTCTCTGCACCCCGACACCCCCTCTCTGCATCCCGACACCCCCCTGCCTCCAGCTCACCATCGTCTGGCTCAGGGAAAAATGAGGTAACTTCAGGTTCCGACTCCTGAATCCCTTTCCTTTTGTACATTCGGAGCTGCAGCCGCTGAAGGATTCGCTGCTCCCTGATCCGCTGGATGTCCCACCTGGAAAACAGGATGGCTGGGGACATGAGGAGCCACAGGCAGTGCCAGACCCTCCCACAGGGATCAGGGAGCTGTGCCAGCAGCCAGTGATGTGGGAGCATCCCTCTTCCCACAGAATTCCTGGTTTCCATCCCAGCTGCACCCTGTCCCATCTCCCTGCTCTGGGTGATGCCCCAAGTCCCTCCCCAGCAGGACCAGGGACCCCAGACCCCCATGGCTCTCACCTTTTCCTTCGTTTCTCATCCAGCTCCAGCTTCGCGTGCCGTTTGGAGAAGACACTGTCGTCCAAGTTCTGCAACGACACCGGGCAGGGATCGGGATGCCAGCCCAGCCCAGCCCTGCTCCCTCCCCCATCCCAGCTCCCCAACACAGCTGAGGTTTATGCTGGATGAGGGATGAGATACCTCGAGCTCTGGGAACATGGAACAGCCCGGAAGGCCCCAGTGGGAGCTGCTGTGGGATGGCTCACATACCTCCAGGAGGTCCGAGGGGTTGGGGTCTCTCAGGGGCTCCACGACATGGTCCCTCCAAGATGGAACTGAGGGACAAGAAGGAGGCTGTTACCCCACACTGGGACCTCCACAGCCCCTACCCCACACTTCCCACCTATCCCTCCTTTGGAGCACAGTTTGGGATCTCCCAAACCCCCATCACAGGCCAGGCTGGGTGATGCTGCTGCGGTGGGAGCTGACAGAGGACCTGGGGTGGGCAGAGCTCATCGCCACCCCCTAAGCCAAGCACACACCAAAACGGAGCCACTTCCAGGTATGTGCTGAGCTCTCCCCAAGCTGGAGCACTTGGGCATCTGGCAGGACAGGCACCGATTTGGGGACAGCAGGTGGCCCCGGTGCTGCGCTGCAGTGGCACAAACCAGAGCACGTATCCCAACTGGCCCTGGGAAGTTGCTTCAGCCCCCACTCCAACAGACACCAGCAAAGCAGGGCCAGGAGCCCTGCCCAGAGCAGGGTGAGCTGGACACAGGATTTGGGAGAGCCCAGAGCCAGCACCCACCATAGTGGCAGCAGCCTGGCACCTCTCCCAGCGCCACAGGCACTCCCTTTGGGAATCCAGGAACCCTTTCCCAGTTTCAGGATGAAGATGCTGAGCCGTGTTCCCAACCAGCTCAGCCCCAGAAGCCTCTCCATCCTTACTTGCTACAGTCTCCTCCTTTTTCGGGGAAGGCTCCCGCAGCGGCAGCGGCGACGGGGGCGGTTGGTGCCAGCGGCAAAGGTACATTTCGGTGGTGGAGAGATAGGGCAGGTCGTCGGCCTCGCTGCCAAAGCCCTTCTCCTTGGGGTGGGCACCGGGGCCCTTCGGCGGGGCCGAGGCTCGGATCGGGGTCTCCAGGAGCGAGCGAGGTTTTTCTGGAGTCTCTTGGCTCCGCAGTTCTCGTTTACAAACAGTTTCAGCCAAGGAGCCACCGGACTCCTCCTTCCCCGGGGAGTGCTTTGGAGTTTTACTCTTCACTTTGGAGAACTCGGACACCAGTTTTTTAACGGGCGTCTTCCTCTCTGTGCTCCCGAACGCCGGCTTCCTGCAGGAGGGACAGGAGCTGAGCCAGGCTCGTGGATCCTCACCCCACATCAGGGCCAGCACCCCCAAAACCCGAGTGTTGCATCAGGGCCAGACAGAGGCAGTTTCCAGAGGGGCTTCCCTGAAATTCTCGGACTCCTCGTTCCCCACACAAGTTTTCACAAGGTTCTCCTGGATACAGGAATGTGTTCCTGGTGCTCAGCAGCCTCTCCCAGCAGCTCAAGGGTCACTGAGCAGTGCCAGCCCCATGGACAGAGGGTGAAGCCATAGGGAATGTCCCCCCTTTCCCCCAAACACCCCATACCTTTTGTGCCCCTTCCCGTTCCTGCCGTAAGGGAAGTGCTTGGGCTGCAGGGTTGGGGGAGGCTCCAGCAGGTCCTGGGGACACTCCAGAGGCAGCTTCTCACAGGCCTCTGCCTCTGGTTTCTCGTCCACCTCGAAGCCCTGGAAGATGCGGTGCTTCTCCCGCTCGCTGTCCTTCTTCACCAGCTGGACCCGCCTTTCCATGCGCTCGATCCGCGCCAGGAGCTGCAAGGCAGGAGGGGGAGGGCTCAGTTTGAGGGGAAATTTCAATACAGTCGTGGAATGGTTTGGGTTGGAAGGGACCTTAAAGCTCAGCCAGTCCCACCCTAGGCATGGACACCTTCCACTATCCCAGATTGCTCCAAGCCCCATCCAACCTAACCTTGGACACTTTCCAGCTTGTAAATGGGGCAGGCACAGCTTCTCTGGGCAACCAGAGAATTTGGGGGTCCCAACCTCTGTGTGTCCTCTTTGATGGTGCAGGAGAGGGGGGCCTGTAACTGCCTGTGGGTTTTACACCTGCTGACACCTGCCCATGGTCACCTGTCCCCAACCCTCCTCAGCCCCTCCCAGACAGGGCTGCACCACATCAAGAGGCCGGTTGATGGACAGCACAGTGGGGGGGTCCCAGCACCCCCCCGGGACATGGCTGGGGGGGATCCCCTCAGGGAATGGAGCCCAACACACCGGGGGTTTGGCAGCCCCGTCTCCCGCCCGGTGCCACCCCACGAACGGGCACACAGCGGGGAGCCCCTGCAGCACCACCACGGCCTCACCACAGCGGCTCCTCCATGTTGGGGGATGCGGCATCGCCTGCGGCGGCACCACGTGGGGTGTCCCTGTCCTTCCCGCCACAGCCTGGGCCACCATCACCGTCACCGTCACCGCCACCGCCACCACGGGGCTGCGGGGCTGGCACGGGTGACGCAGGGCCATGGCGGGGCACAGGCGGGGCACCAAAGGCGGAGCACCAACAGTGCCCGTGGGGTGACACAGGCAGGACACCCACGGGGTGGGCACAGCTCAGCTCGGCCGGGAGGGCTCCACGGTGCCATCACCAAGCGTAGCGGCCTCTCTTGGTCGTGGGGGACCCCCAGGCTGGGGAACAGCCCATGCTCGGTGAGCAGCCCCACGTCCCGCCGGTGCCGGCCGTGTCGCGGCCCCTTTAAGGGCCCCCCCGGGCCCGTCGCCATGGAAACGGGCGGAGCTCGTTAACCCCGGGGGGCGGCCCCGCCCCGGCCCCGCTTTGTGCCCCGCCGCCTTTGTCTGGGGGGGCACCGACCCGGGGGGGGGCACCGGCCACACCGACCCCGGGGGTTATCCAGCCCTGGGGGGGACACCGACCCCCGGGGGAACCCGGCCCAGGGGGTGATGCCCCGATTCCTGGGGGTCTCCCACTCCAGAGGGGTGCCCCGACCCCTGGGGGGTGTTTAACCCCTGGGGAGCGGGGCATGAGCCCCCCCGAGGGGTTTGTACCTCCTGGCTGTCCCCCAAGGAGGGAGGTGCTGACCCCCAGGATGCTGGGGCGGACATCAGCCCCCGGGGGTGTCACCAAGGGTCGGTAACCCCCCAAGGAGGGATTAACTCCTGGTGAACCACGAGGGGAGAGCGGTAACCCCCGATGTGGGGCATTAACCGCCCGGGGGGGGCATTAACCCCTGGGTGCCACAGTGGGCAGAGGTTCACTGCCAAAAGGGGCACCTTCACCCCCGAGGCGGGGGCATTCAGCCCTGGGGCGATATGGGGGGTGGGTGTTTACCCCCATGGGGTGCAGAATTAACCGCTAAAGGACGGGAGGTTAATCCTCAAGGAGGAGAAGTGAATGAACCCCCAAAGAGGGGTGGAATGAACCCCAAAACAGGGGTCAAAGTAACCCCCAAAGAGAGTTGGAGTGAACCCCCAAAGAGGGGTGGAATGAACCCCAAAACAGGGGTCAAATTAACCCCCAAAGAGAGTTGGAGTGAACCCCCAGAGAAGGGTGGAATGAATCCCAAAACAGGGGGGCAATAACCCCAAAGGGGGGGCATTAACCCCTTGGGTATCACGGGGGGGTCATTCCTGTTGGTGGGCACAATCCCACCAGAATCCCTGGGAGGGGCATTACCCATGGGGGGTTTGGGGGTCACCCCACGGGGGGTGGTTACCCGGGGTGGGGGGGTGTTTAACCCTTCCCGTGCCGCGTTCCCGCCACTCGCTCGGTCCCCTCCGGTGTCCCCCCGTCCCTCCCCGGCCGTACCGTGTCGCGCTCGGCCCGGAGCTCCTCGATCTGCCGCTCCTTGGCCTGCAGCTGCTGCTGCTGCTGCTCGATCAGGTCCAGCTGGAGCAGCAGGATCTGCCGCAGGCAGGCGGCCTGCCCGGGCGACCCTCCGCCGGCGCCCATGGCTGCGCGGGCCGCGGGCCGCCTCTTGCCCGGCTCGGCGGGCCCCGCTGCGGGCCCCGGCCCCGCTCCCGGCCCCGCCGCCGCCGCCGCCTCCTCCCCGGGCAGCCCGCCCGCATCCCCCGCCGCGGCCCTGCCCCCGCCGGCCGCCGGCCCTGCCGCGGCCCCGCCGCGCTGCCGCTCCCGCTCCGCCACCCCGCAACCGCGGCCCGTGTGTGCCCCCAGCGGCGGCGGGGCCCGGGGCCGCCGGGCCGGCGGAGCGGGGCCTTCCTCCCCCTCCTCCCCCTCCTCCTCCTCCTCCTCCCCGCCCGCCCCCTCGGGCCGCCGCCGCCCGCCCCCCCGGAACGCCGTGGACCGCATGGCCGGGCCCGGTTACCGCGGGCTGGCGGCGCTGCGGGGCGGCGTTGCGGGGGGCGCGGGGAGCATCGGCGCGGAGCGGCGCCCGGCGCGGGGCAGGCCCGCGGGGGGCCGGGCGGGGGGCGGCGGGGCGGGGGTCGGTACCGGGCACGGGACCCCGGGCACCGGCGGACGGGGCCCGGCGCGCATGCGCCGGCGGCGGTGGGGGCGGCGGGAGCCCCGCGGGTGCGGACGGGGCCGGGCCCCGCACCGGGACCCCCGCACGGAGCCGCGACGCTCCCGCGGGCCGGGGGTGTCGGACACGCGTGGGGCGGGGGGCCCGCGCCGCAGTACCGGGGGCGGCCGCGCGGGGGCTCCCGAGCGCGGCGGTTCCGCCGCTCCGCGCCCGCCCCCCGCCCCCGCCCCGCGCGGAGGGTTCGGGTCACGGCCCGGTCCCGACGCGGGGGCACCCCCGCACCGGGGCACAGCTGGCTGAGACCCACACACGGGCCGGGGCAACCCCGCACCGGGGCACAGCTGGCTGAGACCCACCCGCGGGCACGGGCCGGGGGACCCCCGCACCGGGGCACAGCTGGCTGAGACCCACACACGGGCCGGGGCACCCCCGCACCGGGGCACAGCTGGCTGAGACCCACACACGGGCCGGGGCAACCCCGCACCGGGGCACAGCTGGCTGAGACCCACCCACCGACCGGGGTACCCCCGCACCGGGGCACGACGGGGCTGCGACCCACCCGCGGGCACGGGCCGGGGCACGGCGGGGCGGGGACCCACCGCTGAGAACAGCCGGGGGTCGTTCCGCGGTGACCCGCGGACTGTGCGCCCCCCCAGCCGAGCACCGCACACCCCGGGGGTGCAGCCCCCCGCGCACACACGGACACGCACACACAGCCCTGCAGCTCCTGCTGTGCGTGTGCAAGGACGAGCACACACAACAAACGCGCGCTGCCCCCTCCGCAGAGCCCGCAGCCCCAGCACACGGGTGTGCACGGACATGCATGTATGGACACGCATGCAGCCCCCACTGCAGCACAGGCGGGCACTGCAGCCCCTGCACACGCACACCCCGCACCGCAGCCCCAGAACACACGTGTGGACACGTATGTACACATGTGCACCTGTGGGAACATATAGGCACATGCACCCCCAGACTGCAGCCCCAGAGCACACATATGCACGTGTATTTGCATATATGAACATGTATGTACTCACACCCCCAGACTACAGCCCTAGAGGACACATATGGACATGTGAGCACAGGTATGGACATGTATGTGCATGTATGGACATGTATGTACACACACCCAGACTGCAGCCCCTGCACATGTATGCACACGAACATGTGAACACACTTATGGACATGTATGCACATGTTTGGACATGTGTGCACCCAGACCCCCTGGACTGCAGCCCCAGATTGCACACATGGTTGTGTATTTTCATGTATGAACATGTTTGTACACGTATATCCACACACAGAGGATCATTTCCCGCCCCCCCCGCTGAAACTCCACCCCCCCCAGCACACGGGTCGGTGTCACCGGGGACACACAGGGGACATGCGTGGCACGTGCTGGGGCTGCTCAGGGGACACGTGGGGGACGTATCTCTGTGCAGAGCTGTGTTCAGGGACACACAGGGGGTGTCCCCCTTCACCCAGCCCCTCCGTGAGCCTCGGGGTGCCCCTGTGTGCAATGCCCGGGTCACATCGGCGGTGCCCCCCATGGTGTGGCACAGGGGAAGCCCCTCCGGGGTCACTGCTGTGCCATGGGTGACACCAAACCCTGCCAGCAGCTGTGCCATGGCCTCTGCACACGTGTGGCTGTGGTCAGACACCGGGGGACTGTGGTTGTTCCCCCACAATTTTGCACACACACACACACATGGCTGTGTTCATACACACGTGTGTCGTTGTGCGCAGTGTGGCTGTGCTCACACACACATGGCTGTGTGCACACTGATTGTGCTCACACACACACATGGCTGTGTGCACACTGTGCTCACACACACACATGGCTGTGTGCACACTGATTGTGCTCACACACACACATGGCTGTGTGCACACTGATTGTGCTCACACACACACATGGCCATGGCTGTGTGCACACTGATTGTGCTCACACACACATGGCCATGGCTGTGTGCACACTGATTGTGCTCACACACACACATGGCTGTGTGCACACTGATTGTGCTCACACACACACATGGCTGTGTGCACACTGTGCTCACACACACACGACCATGGCTGTGTGCACACTGATTGTGCTCACACACACACATGGCTGTGTGCACACTGTGCTCACACACACACATGGCCATGGCTGTGTGCACACTGTGCTCACACACACACATGGCCATGGCTGTGTGCACACTGACTGTGCTCACACACACACATGGCTGTGTTTGTACACATACATGGCCGTGGTTGTGCACACGCATGACTGTGCTCACACACACACATTTATGGCCATGTTCACACAGCACACAGCCATGTTCACACATGTACACATGGCCATGTTCATGACTGTACAAACACATACATGTTTATGGCCATGTTTACACATGCACACAGAGCCATGATCACACAGCACACATGACTGTGCTCACACATACACATGGCCATGGTCACACACACACACAGAGCCATGATCACACAGCACACATGACTGTGCTCACACATACACATGGCCATGTTCACACACACACACAGAGCCATGATCACACAGCACACATGACTGTGCTCACACACACACACATGGCCATGGTCACACACACACACAGGGCCATGGTCACACAGCACACATGACTGTGCTCACACACACACACATGGCCATGCTCACACACACACACAGGGCCATGGTCACACAGCACACATGACTGTGCTCACACACACACACATGGCCATGGTCACACAGCACACATGACTGTGCTCACACACACAGCACACAGAGCCATGATCACACAGCACACATGACTGTGCTCACACATACACATGGCCATGGTCACACACACACACACAGGGCCATGGTCACACAGCACACAGCCATGTTCACACATACAAGACTATGCTCACACACCTGGCTCTGCTGACACACCTGGCTCTGCTCACACACACACACACACACAAACACACGCAGGTCCGTGTCTGTGCCACTCGGGTGCCGTGTCCCCGCTGTGCCGGTGCCGGTGCCGGTGCCGGTGCCGGTGCCCGGTGCCCGTCCCTGCTGCGGCAAGGCCCACGTGCCGGCCGGTGCCGCCCGCACATGGCTCTGCAGCAGGGAGGCTGCTGGGGCTAAAAATGGAGCAGGGCGCACATGCCAGCGCCACGTGACGCGCATGGAGAGGGCTCCCCGCGAGGAGGAGGAGGAGGAGGAGGAGGAGGAAGAGGAGGAGGAGGGAGCCCGCTCACATGGGCTGGCACAGATGCCAACCAGGCTGCTGGCCACGACGCCGTGGCCGCTGTGTGACCTGGAGGGGGAGGGGCTGATGGGGTGCCCCCCCCCCCCAACACATTTGACCTTTGGGAAGGTCAAATGTCGGGTGACGGGGGCGTGGGAAAGGGGAGGAGGGTCCCCAGGTGGTGGGTCTGAGGTGGGGGTTCCTTACACCCCTGAACCCTCCTGGGGTCCCTGCACACCCAGACCCTACACCCCTGCACCTTTCTGGGGTCTCTGCACCCCGGAATCCTCTGGGGGTCCCTGCACCCCCAAATGCTGAACCTCTGTACCCTTCTGGGCTCCCTGCACACCCTGATCCTGCATCCCTTTTTGGGTCCCTGCACCCTTCCAGGCTGCATTCACCCCGAAGTCTTGCACCTCCACGAATCTGCACCCCAGACCCTGCACTTTCTGGGGTCTCTGCCCCCCAACCCCAGGCTGCAGCTCTGGGATGCACTGGGGAGCTCCCACCTGCCTTGGGGTGCCCCCACTCGCTGTGGGGTGCCCCTGCCCGGGCCAAGCCTGCCTTGTTTACCCGATTTTTTCCCGTTTCCCGGGGAGGGAAGGCGATTCTGGCAGCAGGAGCTGCTGCCCCAGCCAAGAGCCGGAGGCTGAGCCAGGGCTGATCCCGGCAAGAAAACACCAAAACCACCCCAAACCCCAACCCCCAGACCACCCTCCTGGCCCCTCGCAGCGGCCCCGAGGCTGCTTCCACCCCCCTCCTCACTGCTGTCAGCAGGGACGGAGGAAAGGGGGCTCAGGGGTGCAGGACCTGCAAGTGGGGGCACCTCTGTGTGCCCACCCAAACTCGCAGCCGTGGGTGGGGAAACTGAGGCACGAGGTGCACAGGGTGGCACGGGGACACAGCACGACTCGGTGCCCCCAACCCACGGGGCTCCTGCAGCCCCACGGTGAGTCTGGGGGTGTCCAAGTGGGTCGGGGGGCGCAGGGCTGGGGTGCCGTCCCCTGCCAGTCCCCAGTGCCCGGCCCGGGAGCAGGGGGGGTGGAGGGGGGTGACAGGCAGGAACGAACCCCCGTTCCCTGCGGAGACACCCCCCCTTTTCCTGGAAAAGGTTCAACAAGGTAAACAAGGCTCTAGCCCGGAGTAAAAATAAACCCTCGGCACGCAGGCGCCGGGCGGGAAGCGGGACGAGCGTCACGCGGCACGGCCACGGCACCGGCACCGGCACCGGCACTGGGCACCCCTCACCCCGCACTGGGCACCGGGCACCCAGCAGCCCTCACCCCGCGCCCCGACAGCGGCCCCTCCGCTGCTTCCCGTTCTCCGGGAGCGGTGGCAGAGGAAGGGGATGGGGTCAGCCCTCCAGGGGGGCATCGGGAAGGGGGGCATCGGGAAGGGGGTCCAGCTGGGGGTCCATGGCATGAGAAGGGCAGGGGCACAGCCCGTGGCAGGGACTGGGGTGACATGCGTGTCCCCCCGACATTCCAGGCACCCCAAAACACCCCCCAGCGCTGCGGGTCCGGGCAGACGGGGGGAGGCGGGGTCGTGGAGATGCAGGGACTCCAGGAGGCTGCAGCGGGGCAGGGTCTGGGTTTGCAGGGTGCGGGGGTGCAGGATCTGGGGGGGCAGAGGTGCACAGAGCCTTGGGAGTGCAGGGTGCAGCGTGTGACGACTCTTGGGGGCTTTGAGGTGCCCCCTCTGTGCCATCGACTGCTTGGCACGGCCACTGCCGTGATGAGGTGCACGGGGAATCCCCCCAGAGCACAGACCCGGCCTCCGGGGAGGTCCCAGGTCACCTCAGCTGCTCTCCCCCCGCACTGTCCCGGTGGCATCCCCTCTCCCACCCTGTTTATCCCGTTCCTCACAGGCCGGCTCCCATCCCGGGGATCCCTGAGGGATCAGTGTCCGGGCGAGCATCCCTGGCGCGGTGTCCCGTGTGCCGCAGCGCCGTGTGCGGGGATGTTTCCCAAGCCAGACGTGCGGCTGAGTCACGGATAATCACCGGGAACGTGCCGGGAGGGGAATGGGGCGCTGCGTGGGGCCAAAGGCACCTGCACAGTCCGGACACCCCGGGTACGGCCCCGCCGGGAGCGGGGATGGGGCAGGAGGGTCCCCTCGTCCCAGGATCAGGGTGCCCCCCGGTGTCCCCCGTCCTGTGCCACCCTGGCCCCACACATCCTTCCGGGAGCTGCCGCGGTTCTCGCGGCCGGAGGTGCCACGGCTCTGCTCAACCGCCCGCTGACTCAGGGCAAAGGCATGTCCTGTGGGGTGTCGGGGTGTCCCCCTCTCCCCAGTGCCATGGGGAGCTCCAAAAACCGGGAGCACCCCCAGCTGAGGAACGACCCCGTGCACGGGCTGTTATCAGGAGGTCCTTAGGGCGCAGAGCGCCGGTGTCCCGCACCGGGCACCCCGCACAGCCGGGGCACCGGAGGCCTCCCCTCCCGTGGGATTAGCTCCGAGGATTTCCCGGCTCTGGCACATCCGTGCTCTGCGCCTTCTCCTCCTGGCCGGGAGCCAGGGCAGAGCCCGGCACGTGGCACCCAGGAGGGTGCTGGCACCCCCAAAACCCTCCCCGCGGCTGGGGGAACACGGTTACCCGCGGAGCCCCCGGTGCCACCGGGCTGGGCTGGCCCCGGCGGTGCGACCCAGATATGCCACCGGCTCTGCTCTGGCACCGCATCGCCGCAGCCCCCGCGGCAGCCGGAGCGGGGCCAGGCTGGGACGGGGATGCCAGGCACGTGCCACAGCGGGCACCCGCCGTGGGCAGCGTGGGGACAGCAGGGGCTGGGCAGGGGGACTTTGTGGGGTCCGGCCGCGCCAGGGGCTGTGCCATCCACAGTCCTTCCCGGTGCAGGGGGGGATGCGGTGCTGGAGCCACGCTGGTGGGCACAGGGGACGGTGTCATGAGGGGTGACAGGGGTATCTGGGTGTCCTCAGTTCAGGGGACAGTGCTCTGCGGGGTGACTGGGGGTCCCCAGTGCTGTGCTGGGTGACACAGGAGCCCGGGTGTCCCCAGGGGACGGTACCCCTCATTGTGACAGCGCTGTGCCCGGGTCTCCCCGCTGCAGGGGACAGTGCCACGCTCAGGTGTCCCCAGTGCAGGTGACAGGGCTGTGCAAGGTGACAGGGCTGCCAGTGCCGTGTCTGGGGGTCCCCGGCGCAGGGGACAGTGTCGTGCCAGGTGACAGAGTGCTGCACCCGAGTGTCCGCAGTGCAGGGGACAGTACAGCGCCCGGGGGTCCCCGGCGCACGGACGAGACGAGACGAGGGGTTACCGGCGCCCCCCGTGCCGGTGCCAGTGCGGGTCTCCGCCGCCCGTCAGGCGGCCCCGGGGCGGGGGTCCCCGCCGAGCCCGGGCTCCCCGGAGGCGGCGCGGGGCCGGGGCCGCCGGCGGAAAGTGTGTCACTGGGGCACGAGGCTGTCCCCGGGAATCACATGGGGGAGGCGGCGGCGCCGCGTGCGGCCCAGTGCGCAGCCGCGGCCGGTGCGGGGGGCGGCGGGGCGGGCGGCGGGCGAACAACAGCCCGCACCGGGCGGCGGCGCGGCACGGCTCGGCTCGGCTCGGCTCCGCTCCCTGCGCTCCGGGAGGCTCACGGGGCCCGGACAGGATGGCGGCCCCCGAGGCCGGCAGCACAGGTCAGTGCCCCGCCGGAGCCCCCCACCCCCGGGACCACCGTGCGGGCACCGGCAGCGGCAGCGCTCCCCGCAGCACCGGAGCGGATCGGGGGGCAGCGCCCCGGGACCGCGGCGAGGGGCTGCGCGCTGAGAACGCGAGTTGGAGGGGTCCGGATACCGGGACCGGGGGGTCCCGCACGCCCGACCGGGCAGGATGCGCGCCGGGACCGCGTCCCGAAACGGGGCTCCGTCCTACCAGGACCGAGGGGTCCTGCAGAGCGGGGTAAGGCTCGGACAGAGGGGCCAGGGTGTCCCTGGGAGGAGGGTAGGGAGGGAGTCGTGCCCGCACCGGGAGTCTTGCACACCGGGGCGATCTGGACACCGGCACCGGGGCGCTGCGGTGGCCGGGGCAGGAGGGATAGAGAGCGGCACCAGGAGTCCCGACCGCCGCGGCGCGCTGGACGCGGGGCTAGGAAGAGTGAGAACCGGGATCGGTGTCCCGAAGTGTCCCGGGCGGTCCCGGAGAGCGGGATCGGGTGTTCTTGAATCCCCGGTCGCGCTGGTACGCGGGGGTACGAAGGGTGAGAACCGGCACTGATGTGACCCGGGCAGCGGCACCGGAGAGGAGTGAGGCCGTTCTGGGGCAGCGGGGCCCGGAGCGTCCCGGGAAGGGGGAGCGGACGGGAGCGCGCGGGGATCGCTGAGTCCTGGACAGCGGGACCGGGGTGTCCCTGTGAGCGGCACGGCGGGGACCGGGCAGCCCGCGGGCGGCCGAGGCGGTGCCACGCGTGTCGAGGCTCCCCGCGCACCGGGGAAGGGACGGGGACGGGGGGGGACCGGAGGCGGTGCCCCCCCGTATCCCCCCCGCACGTGTCCCCCTCCCCGCCGCTGCCACGTGCGGAGTTTGTTTTCCCCGCAGCCCCGCCCCGCCCCCTCCCATTGGCCGCCGCATGACATCACCGGTGACGTCACGCGCGGGCCCCGGGACGCCGCCGTTCATTGGGGGGGGGTCCTGTCTCCGGGGCAACGAGAGGAGGCGGGGCGGGGCGTCGGGCCAATGAGGGAGAGGGGGCGGGGCAAAGCGTGAAGGGGCGGGGCCGGGGCGGGCCACGTGCGGGCGGAGCACGTGGGGCGGCGGCGTGAGGCCGCCTGAGCGCGGGGGGGGCGGCGGCGGGGCGGCTGTTTGGGGGGGTGTTCCCGGTGCTTTGGGGTCAGGAAGGGTCTTCCCGTTCTGGGGCAATCCCTGCAGGGGGATCCCCGCACCTCAAAGACGCGGGACGCCCCATTCGGGGCTTTGGGAGTGGAGTTCCCCTCATTATTTTGGTGTCTGCGCAGCTGGAGGTCCCCAGAATCAGCTGTCGCGGGGGTGGGACCTACTGTCCCCAATTCAGTGACCCCCTTTGGAGGTGGCTCAGTGAGGGGGGGTGGTGACAAGCTGGCTCCTGCGCGTGGCATCTGTGCCAGCGGCACCGTGTGCGGCGGGAGACACATGGCCCCGGTGATCCCGTGTGTCCCCGACATCGCTGTCCACGTGTCCCAGCCCGGAGTCGTGTCCTGGTGCTGCTGTCCCTGCCCCGTGAGTGGGGTGACAACGATTGTGACTTCAGCCAGGGGCCATGCATGTGCCCCCCACATACTGCTCCCCACTTTTGGGGGTCCCCACACAACTCCTCAGCCCTGCAGGGAAGACACATCCCCCCAGATGAGTGGGCTGTGCTGGGATCGTCAGACACCATGCGGGGCTGCACTGGGAGCACCCCAATGCTACGGGGGGCTGAACTGAGAGCACCTCAGTGCAATGGAGGGCTGAATTGGTAGCACCCCAATATCACAGGGGGCTGCACTGGGAGCACCCCAGTGCCATGGAGGACTGCACTGGGAGCACCCCAGTGCCACGCAGGGCTTGCACCGTGTGGCTGTAGCAGGAGCTGTGGGGTGGGAGCCCGGCTGTGCCGCGGGCACGGAGCCAGGGACGGCAGGAGTAACTCCTTTGACCTCCTGATTTCACCTCTCCCGAGGGTTCCCAACCCACATTCCTCCTGCAGGCAATTCCGGGGTGCCCTGCCCGTGTCCCCAGCCGGCACGCACCCGGATAAACCCGGCTGTCCCCGTCCCACGTGGGGCCGGCGCCCGTGGCGCCCGCTGGGTGCGGTGCCTGACTCAGGGTGGGCGGCACACGTGCAGCGCTGCGGGATCCCCGTGGCTCCGGGATGCATCCGGGATCCTTCCCTGGGGATCCCACCCCACCTGGGGCTGCCAAGCCCCTCCAGGGGCTTTTCCGTGCCTGGGCTGTGGGAGGCTGAGCCTGGTGTAGCTCTGTACATGAGTGGTCCAGTGGGATGCCCGTGGATCTGGGATGCATCTGGGATCCTTCCCTGTGGATCCCACCCCACCTGGGGCTGCAGTCCCCCTCGTGGGGGTGTCCCCTGTTTCGTGGGGGAGGAGGCTGAGCCTGGGACATCTCAGTATATATGTCTGTGGATTCGGGGTGATTCCCTGGGGATCTCGCCCCTCCCAGGGCTGTGATCCCGCTCACAGTGTGGGGAGGCTGAGCCTGGCACAGCTCGGTGCATGTGTGGCCCCACGGGATGCCCATGGATCCAGGTTGCCGATGGATCTGGGCTGCTTCCCTAGGGATTCCCCCACCCTGCCGGGGTTCCCCCCTCCGTGGCTGGGGAAGGTTGACCCTGGCGCAGCTCAGTGCATGAGTGGCCCCTGCTCTCCACAGGTGGGGTGATCAGCTACGTGGGCTCCAACGGCGCCTCTCCCACCCGCACCAGCCCCGTCTCCCTCTGCAGCGACAGCTCCAACAGCAGCTCCCAGTCGGGCTCCCAGCCCTTCCCCACGTACTTTCCCCCGTCGCCCACCGGCTCCCTCCAGGATTCCCGCGCCTATGGTGGGGGCTCGCTGCCCCCCCATGAGGATGGCTCCCCTTCCTCCTCCTCCTCCTCGTCCTCCACCTCCTCCTCGTCCTCCTCGTACGGGTCCTCAGTGAACTTCCCCGGGGTGCAGCCGGTCCCCGCGGACGAGCGGCGCCGCAGTTCGCCCAGCAAAGCCGGCAGCACCGTCACCAGTGAGTGGGGCCCACGGGGGGCTGTGGGTGGTCCCCCCACCCTGCCGAGGGCACCGCAGGGCCCCGCTGACCGCCGTGCCCCCACAGAGCTCAACGGGATGGTGCTGCTCTGCAAAGTCTGCGGGGACGTCGCCTCCGGCTTCCACTACGGTGTCCACGCCTGCGAGGGCTGCAAGGTACTGGGATGGGGGCCAGAGATGGGGCACTGGCCTCTGTCACTTTGGGGGAACCCCAGTGACACCCCTTGCCCTGCAGGGCTTTTTCCGCCGCAGCATCCAGCAGAACATCCAGTACAAGAAGTGCCTCAAGAATGAGAACTGCTCCATCGTCCGCATCAATCGCAACCGCTGCCAGCAGTGCCGCTTCAAGAAGTGCCTGCTGGTCGGCATGTCCCGCGACGGTGAGCTCGGGGGGCCGTTCCGGGAGGGGGCATTCCCCGTGCCCAGGCTGTGTCCCCCCTCCTGGGATGCAACCCCTGTGCCCAGGGCTGTACATCCCCTCTAGAGTCAGGACCCCCTGGCTGTGCCGGGTGCCCTGCCTGTCTCACGGGATGGGTCGCCCCCAGGGCTGGGGGATCCCGCTGTACGTCCGTCCCTTCCCGGGATGGAACCCCCACGCTCAGGGCTCCCCGCCCCCTCCCGGGATGGGTCCCGCGGTGTCCACGTCTGTGTGTCCCCTTCAGGACCGTGTCCCTCCATGCTCAGGGCAGCGTGTCCCCTCGGAGCTGCGGGCAGGGACGCAGCCCCACTCCCGGCAGCCGCATAGCACAGATCTGGGGGGATCGCCGTGCCCGCCGCCGCCGGTGCCCCCCTAACGCCGCTGTCCCCCCCACAGCCGTGCGCTTCGGGCGCATCCCCAAGCGGGAGAAGCAGCGGATGCTGGCGGAGATGCAGAGCGCCATGGGCGGCATGGCCAGCGCCCCACCGCCGATGCCGGGCCCCGCAGAGGGTCCCGCCGCGGGCGGGGGTCGCGCCCCGCCCCCCGGGCCGCCGCCGCTCGCCCCCCCCGCCTGCTTCTCGCAGTTCCCGCAGCAGCTGACACCGCCCCGCTCGCCCAGCCCCGGGGGGGCCACCGAGGATGTCATCGCGCAGGTGGCCAAGGCCCACAAGGAGATCTTCATCTACGCCCACGACAAGCTGGGACCCCCGCCCGCCTGCGACAGCGGCCTCCTGCGCTGGGACGCGCCCCCCGCCTGGGCCCCCGCGCCCCCCGAGCCCCCGCTCTGCCCCGCCGCCTACCCCGAGCCCCCGGCCCCGCGGGGGTGCCCCTGGCCCCGCGGTCCCAAGGACGTCCTGCCGGTGAGCGCCGGGGGCTCCCGCTCCCCCCGGGGTGTTTTTAGCCGCTTACTGTACTAATGGCCCCCCTGCCCCGTGGCGGTGGGGCCGGGGGAGCCCCCGGTGCCCGCTGACCCCCCGTCGCCCGCAGGCGTGTCCAATGAACAGCCACGTGCCCGGGCGCAGCGGGCGCTCCGTGCAGGAGATCTGGGAGGATTTCTCCCTCAGCTTCACCCCCGCCGTCCGCGAGGTCGTGGAGTTCGCCAAGCACATTCCCGGCTTCCAGGCGCTCTCGCAGCATGACCAGGTCACCCTGCTCAAGGCTGGCACCTTTGAGGTACGTCCTGGGATGGCACAGGCTCGATGGAGGGCTTGGTGCCCAAAAGACTGACATAATCCCCATGGCACAGCACGATGCTCAGGGGAGTGGTCCCAAAGCATGGGCACAGTGGCCCAGAACATGCCACCGCATGAAGCCCTGTGACATGGCATAGTGCCCCACATTTGGGAGCCACGGACTGGAGCATGGCACTGCCACAGTGACCATGGTATTGCCTGGTGGCCCATGGCACTGCAGTGTCCCACATGTGGGAGCCATGATATGGAGCATGATGCATGGCATGGCAGGGCATCCCACATTTTGGAGTCATGGACTAGCACGAAGCCCCCATGGGATTGCCCAGTGTCCCATGGCAGTGCCACACATACAGGAGTTCTGGCATGAAGCACAGCGACCATGGCATGGCACTGGAGCCCCACAGCACTGCAGTGCCCCACGCTTGGGAGCCGTGGCAGGGAGAACGGTGCCCTCGGTGCCCCCATCCTGCCCCAGTGCCCCATCCCAGTGCCCCACACGCTGCCCACCCCCACAGGTGCTGATGGTTCGCTTCGCGTCGCTGTTCGACGTGAAGGAGCAGACGGTGACGTTCATGAGCCGCACGCGGTACGGGCTGGAGGAGCTCTGGGCCATGGGCATGGGGGACCTGCTCGGGGCCATGTTTGACTTCAGCGAGAAGCTCAGCGCCCTCGAGCTCAGCGACGAGGAGCTGGGGCTCTTCACCGCCGTCGTCCTTGTCTCGGCAGGTGGGCACAGGGGCTCAGTGGGTTTCGGGGAGACACTGAGGGGTTTGGGGCTGGGATTGGGCATGTTTGGGAGAAGATCAGGTGGGGCTGGGATGATGGGGTTTGGGGAGTGTTCAGGGCATTCATGGGTGGGATTGGGGGATTTGAGGGAAGAATCAGGGGTTTCAGGTGGGGGATTTGTGGGTTCGGGCTGGGACTGAGGTCATGCTGAAAGAGGGTCAGGGGTTCAGGAGCAAAATCACGGGGATTGGGAGTATGACCAAGGGATTTGGAGGAATTGTGCCTGGGATCAGGGTTCTCAGAGTGGAGTTGGAGGGATTCAGTGGGGATTCAGGGTTTGGGAGTGGGTGGGATGGGGATCAGGGCTGGGATCAGGGTGGGATTGGGGTGATGTGGGGGCAGATACTGGGGGGTGATCAGGAGGTTTTGGGGGTAGAACTGGGGTGTCCCCTCTCCGCCCCTGACACCCTGTCCCCTCAGACCGCTCGGGCATGGAGGACACGGCGTCGGTGGAGCAGCTGCAGGAGACGCTGCTCAGGGCCCTGCGCGCCCTCGTGCTGAAGACGCGCCCGGCAGAGACCTCGCGCTTCACCAAACTGCTGCTGAAGCTGCCGGACCTGCGCACCCTCAACAACCTCCACTCCGAGAAGCTGCTCTCCTTCCGCATCGACGCCCAGTAGTGCCCCATGGACCCCCAGGACCCCCCGCACACCCCTGTACATACACCACAGCGGGGGGGGCACGCAGACCACCCCCCGGGGCAGCACCGACCCCACGGCGCCCACCGGACTCACAGGGATTCACCCCAAGGTGGGCGCCGGGATGCTGGGACCCCCCACCCCAAACGGTGTGCCGGACCCACGGCTCCGCTGGCAGCGCCAGGGGGTGCCCTCACCCTGACCCCCCATTCCAGCGGCCGGGGTGGGACGCAGAGGGTGGATCCAGCTGGGGGGCGGGTTTGGGGTGGGGGGGTGGGGTTTGGTTGTTTGGTTTTTTTCATCATATATTTATTACATAAATATATAGTAAAATAGACCAGCAACAATTACCATAAAAATATCTTTCTTTAAAATCCTGACCAAAACACAAAAGGGTTTAAAATCGCACGTCACAGACTGTGATTGTCACAGGGGCTCCGCGGCCCCCCCGGCCCGCGCCCCTACATTCAGCGACGCCAGCCATGGCCCCCCCGCCACCGCCCCTGCATAGTGGGGGACCCCGGTGGGCGCGCCGGGCCGTGCCGGGCCATGCCAGACCGTGCCGAGCCCCGTGCCAGGCCGCGTGCCGGCCAGGCTCGACGCCCGTGGGCAGGGGCAGCTCCAGGAGCCATGAGGTATGTGCTTGGGGGGGGTGGGGTGTGGGGAGGGGGACACGGGGCAGGGACGGCCCGGGGAGGTGGTGGAGGGGTGGGGGGCACCGGTGTGGCCCCCCAGGACCGACGCTGGGTGCTGGACGTGCGATGGCGACGCGAGACAGAGACGTGGGGGTGGCCCGGGGGGCGCGGGGGGAGTGCAGGGAGTGGGGGGCGTGCGGGGGGCAGTGGGGGGGGGCTGAGCTGAGCCCCCCACCCTGGGACAAGCTGCCCCAGGGCACCGTTTGTGGGGGCCCGACCTGGCTTGGTGGGGTCACGGTGGCTGATTAAGACACGTCCCGCGATGGCACCGCCGTGTCACGACGGGAGCACACGGGGTGTGCGCGGGAACACACGGGCAGCGCGTGGCTACGGCCCCGGCACCGCTCCGGCACGCGTGGGCACGGCACCGGCATTGCACCAACATGAATTGCCATGGCACCGACATGGCACGGCCACGGCACTGTCATGGCACCAACACACACGGCCATGGCACCACCATTGCACCAACATGCATTGCCATGGCACTGACACGGCACGGCCACAGCGCCGGCACAACACCGGCACTCATGGCCACAGCACCAGCACGGGTTCTGCACCAACACACATGGCCATGGCACAAACATGGCATGGCCACGGCACAGTCATGGCCCTGGCATCACGAGGGGCATCTCCTGGGTGCCACAGCCCCGGCCCGAGGGCACATTTGAGGCTGGTGCTGCTGGGGGTGGGGGGTGAACCCCCAAACCCTGTGCCCCCCCCAGCGCGGGTGTTGGTGTTCAGCTCCAACTGCACCACCCGCAGCCGGAGCCATCGGGACCCTCCAGTGCCAGGACCCCCCAGGCCGGGCACCCGGGTGGGGGTTTAAGACATTTTGCACCAAGGTCAAATCCAGCACTGGTACTTGGGGGTGGGGGCATGTACCCCCCCCCCAGGGCACCCCGGGGTGCCATGGCCCCGCTGTGCCCCCCGACCCGGCTGCAGGGGGTCTGGTGGGGCCCCTCGACATGTCCCTCCATGGTGGGGGGGCTCTGGGGTGTTGGGGGGACCCCAGCCTGGCCCCCTGTGCCCAGGGTGGGGGGGACGTGTCTGGTGTTGGGATTTTCTGCTTTTAAACGACCCGTAAAAAGATTTTTTTTTAATTACAAAAATTATATATTTTATATATATTTATATATATATATATATATATATTAGCTTAGGTGGGCCCGGCCTGCCTTGCCGGCCCCCCCGGCCCGCGCCCCCCTCGGCCTCCGCCTGAGGTAAGAAAAAATTCACAAACCTAAATCTGGGGGGGCAAAAAGGTGATAAAACCATTCCCAGGTGCCCCATCGCAGCTGTGCCCTCCCAAACCCCCCATGGGACCCCCCTGCCGGCCCCCCCCCAGCCCAGCCCCCCAGGAGCACTTGGGGGGTGGGTGGGGGGTGCAGCCCCCCCGAAGTGCTGCTGCCAGGGGGCTGGGGCAGTAGTGCAGTGGGGGGTCCTGGGGGGGCACCCGCTGCCCCCCCCGGCGCCTCCAGGGCCTTTGCAACTCCTGACGGACACGACAAAACCCACGAGGACGAGGGAAAACCAACAAAAAAAGGACAACGGAAAAGTTGGGGGGGTTGGGGGGGTGGCCCCCCCCGGCGTCCTGCAGCGCCCACCGTCCGCGGCGCTTGGCACAAAATTGTCTCCTTTCAGCCCAAAAAAGACAGAGAACCCCTAAAACCCCGAATCTGGCCCCGAATTTGGGGATAAGGGTGGGGCACTGGGGGGTCACCCCAGCCGGGGCAGACCCAGTGGGCTGGGGGGGTCCACCAGCCCTGCACCCCGATGGGCTGGGGGGCCCCTGCTGCTGCTGCGCCCCCTGTGCCCCCTGCCCTGCTATGAGGGGGTCCTGGCCCCCACCTCACTATGGGGGGGTCCTGGCCCTCACCCCAGTATGGGGGATGGGGGTCCTGGCCCCTTGCCCTGCTTTTGGGGGGGTCGTGGCCCTCACCCCACTATGGGGATGAGGATCCCAGCCCCTGCCCTGCTATGGGGAGGGGTCCTGGCCCCCACCCCTAGTCCCCCAAAATTGCTGCCCGGCCAAAAGTGCATGTGGCCACGGCCCCCCTGGCCGGGGCAGCCTCTCCCTGTGCAGCCCAGAGCCCCCTGCTCTCCTCCCCTGCTCTTCCTCCTCCTCCTCCTCCTCCTCCTTCCAAAGTGCAGTTAGTTTAATATTTTAGCCTCTCAGGGAGGGAAATAAATGCTTAAAAAATAATAATCTACGAAGAGAAGGACAATAAAGGGAACTCTCGACCGTCGGGGCCCTTCCCTGTGCAAACAAACAAAATTCGTCAAGTCCTGGGGCGGGGGGTGCAGCGGCCGTGGGGGGCACAGCGGGACCCCCGCCCTGGGCACAGCATCCCCTTGTCCTTACAGGGGGACGAGAAAGATTTGGGGGGGGCCAGAGCAGGGTTGGGGGGGGCCCGGGGTGGGGGGTGTCAGCCCTACACCTCCTGGTCCTCGAAGACCTCGAGGAAGAGGGGTGGGAAGAGCTCGGTGGGACACTCCACCTTCATGTGCAGGAAGCGGCTGGCGTGGCAGGCGCCGATCATCCGCAGATCCGTCACCTTCATCAGCAGCTTGGGCCAGAAGTGGGGAATGTTGTGTTTGCGGTAGTTGATGTAGTGCTCGAAGGCCAGCAGGTACGTCTCCTGGCACTTCTCGATCTTCTCCACGCAGATCAGCCCCGTCCGGTCTGCGGGAAGCAGCGAATCACCACGGGATCATCGTGGAGTCACAGCGTGGTTGGGTTGGGAGGGACCTTAAAGCTCAGCCAGTCCCACCCCCTGCCGTGGGCAGGGACACCTTCCACCAGCCCAGGGTTCTCCAAGCCCTTTCCAGCCTGGACTTGGACACTTCCAGGGATGGGGCAACCACAGCTTCTCTGGGCAACCTGTGCCAGGGCCTGCCCACCCTCACAGGGAAGAATTTCTTCCCAATATCCCATCTAAAACTCCCCAAGATCCTGCAGACTCTGGGCATTAGGGTGCTTACCCAACGCATCCCCAAATGCTGGGGGCTCTGGGCACAGCAATGACCACCCAAGATCCACCCACGACAGACTCTGGGCATGGGGGTACCCACCAAATACACCCTGAAAATGCTGGGGAGCTCTGGCATCAGGATGCTCACCTAACACACCCCCAGCACACTGAGGACTCTGGACATGGGGTGCCCACCCAGCACATCCCCAGGACAGACGGGGCATCGGGGTGCCCACCCAACACACCCACTGATTCCCCGGGTGCCGGAGTGCCCACCCCACTCCCCGCCCACCCCGTTCCCACAGACATGGGTACCTGAGGACATGAGCAGCACAGCCTGGAGCAGGGCCACCTCGGTGTCATCCAGGTTGAAGGCAGAGAGGGACTTGCCCAGGTCGAAGATGGCATCGGAGACGACGCCGAGGCCGCCGTTCTTGAGCTGCTCCCGCTTCACGGCCATCTCCCCGCTGAGCGTCAGCGTCTCGCTCTCGGGGTCGTAGCGCACGGCCGCCCGCAGCGACATGATCTCCATGCAGCACCCCTTGAGCAGGATGATCTGGTCCTCGCAAGGCAGCTGGGGGGGCATTTGGGGGGTTTGGTGTGACCCAGGCCTGGATAGTCCGCCCCAGCCACCCCCAGACCACCTGGTCCCCCCGTTACCTCCGAAAACATGGGCAGTTTTTTGGCAAAGTCGACCACGCGGGTGATGGCCGGGGTGATGATTTTTGTAAACTCGCTGAACGCCTCCAGGTCAACTTTGTCCCCGTCGGGCATGGAGGCCATGGGGGACTGGCCGATGTCCTCAGGCTGTGGGGGACACAGTGACATTGGGGTGTTGGGTGAATGAGTGTGCCGCAGGACCCCTGTGGGGTGTCAGGGGTGTCCCCATAAAGACCCCCCTAACGGACAGGGACACGGGGGGCTGTGGTGTCACTGTGTCCCCTCCTGAGACGCCCATGGTGGATGGTGGCACATGGGAGTGCAGTGTGACCATGTGTCCCCTCCAAGACCCCCACGGCAGCACTGGGGGCTGCAGCGTGATTGGGACCACCATGATGGACAGAGGTGTTGCAAGGAGTGGTGTGACCATTTTCCCCCCTCTGGGGGTGCAGTGTGATCCTGTCCCTCAGGACCCCTGTGTCACCAGGGAACACACATGGCAGGACTGGGTGCAGCAGCCAGGAGAGGGAGCTACACGACAGGGACAAGGCTGGTGACATGCCGGGGCCAGGGCCACCCACGGGCACAGCTGTCCCCTTCGGTCACTGCTCACCCCTGAACCCTTTGGGGGTGACCAGCTGAAGGACACCAAGTGACATCCCAACCCCCCAACCCTGCCTGCCCAAGGACACCAGGGACATCCCAAACCCTGGCACTGCCAGTGCTGCTGACACGTGTGTGCTGAGCATGTGGGTGCTCAGGGAAACCCGGCTGGGGGGTCGGGGCGGTGCCGAGGGACCCCCACGGCAGCCCCTCACCAGGAATTTCCGCTTCTGCTTCCAGTGGCTGCCCTGGGCGTTGGTGCTGCGATGGGCTTCCGTCACCACGTGGATCAGCTCCCACTCCTCGGCGCTGGGGTTGGGGCGATGCTGCAGTGACTTGATCATCTCCTCCTTCCGCCGCCGCTCCCGGTTCTCCTCAATCAGCTTCCGCTTCGCTACCCGCTTGGAGTCGTCCAGCACCACTGCCAGGACCCCCGGATCAGCCAGCACCCCTCGTACACCCGTCCCAGGACTGTGGCACAGCACCCCGTGGGACACCCCAGCCTGCTCCCGGGGGTCTCCGGGCACCCCAACCCACCCCACGGCACCAGGACCCCAATCCATGCCCAGGCAGCCCCCCCCTCAGCCGGGATGCCCCCATTCAGCTGGGACTCTCCATCCACACATCCCACCCCACTGATGATCACGGTGCCCTGTGTGACACCTGGGCCTGGGCCTGTGGCTGCTCTGGGTACCCCAGTGTACCCCACGGTGCCAGGACCTCCACCCGCTCCTCCAGCCGAGCCCCCCATGCCCCCTCACTCACAGTCCATGGCCATGCCCACGGAGATGCACTTCTTGAAGCGGCAGAGCTGGCACTGGTTGCGGGTGATCTTGTCGATGACGCAGCACCCATCGTACTTGCAGGAGTAGGTGGGGTGCAGGTTCTTCTGGATGGTCCGACGGAAAAAAACCCTGGGGGGGCGCAGGGGTGACCTGGTGAGCGCTGCTGAGCCCCCCCCCGAGCCCCCTGAGCCCCCCGAGCACCCGCCCCAGCTCACCTTGCAGCCCTCGCAGGTGATGCAGCGATAGTGGTAGCCGGTGGCCTTGTCCCCGCACACCACACACTGTTCATCTTTGTCCAGGTAACTAGGGATGTACCCTGTGGAGACCCCCGGGGCAGGGACCCCTGAGTCAGGGACCCCAGTGGGAGGGACCCCCAGGGTGGTCTGTAACAGGGACTCCCAAGTCAGGGACCCCTGAAGCACCCTGTATCAGGGACCCCCAAATCAGGGATTGCCTGGGCACCCCAGGCCAGAGATCCCCCCTACAATCTGCATCAGGGACACCCCAGCACACCCTTTGCCAGGGACACTCAGTGTGCCCCCCGTCCTGGTGCCTCAGTTCCCCTCCATCAGCACCCACCTGCTGCTGCCCCTCACCCTGGCATGGGAAGGGTTAAAGCTGGGGGGTGTCAGGAGGTGGGGGTGTCTGAGCCCCCCGCACCAATAAAGCCCCCATTATCCCACTCTCCCGCTGGGGACCGGCAGCGGGGGGGTCCCTGTCCCCCTGCCACACAAAGACCCACTGTCCCCACTATTGTCCAGGGTCCCCTCGCCTGGCAGCCTGGGGACAGCCCCCCAGCATGGCCTGCACAGGGAAACTGAGGCAGGAGCACCCACAATGAACAGGGGGGTCCCCAGCAGGGGGGGGACCCACCCTTGTGCTCTGGGGTGCAGGATGTGGGGGTCCCCGGGGGGTGCAAAGAACGAGGGCGGATGAACCCCTGGTTCCCCCTGCACAGAGCACCCACAATCCGGGGGAATGTCCCCAGCACCTCAGGGCTGCTGCACCCCCCTGAAACCCCCCAAACCCAAGAGTGGGGACTCCCCGACCGGCCCTGGCACTCTGAAGGTGCTGGATTTGGGGGTCCCCCGGTGTCCCCTCCCTTCTGGAGCAGGGCGGGTGGAAGGATGGGCGGGATCCCAATGCCAGGTCCCCCTGGCCCCCCCAGCCCCGTCCCACCCATCGGGTCCTGCCGGCGCCGGCCGCTCCCCGCTGGGGAATGGGGCAGGGCGGGGGGCAGCGCCCGCGGGGCCCCCCTTATCACCCACCCCAGGGCGCTGCCGCCCCGCAGGCACCGCCCCGCCCCGGGGGCGCCGAGGGGGACACGGGGACCCCAGGGGACCCTGCGGGGATAGGGGTGGTGGTGGGCACAGGAGAGTGGGGTGTCCAGGGCACCCCGGAAAGGGCAGGCGGTTTCTGGTGTGACCCCAGGGGACAAGGGATGTCCGTGGCACTCTGGGGGACCCAACTGAGACTTGGGGTGTCTGTGTGTCCCTGCGGTGTCTGACAAGGACAGAGGGGACTTGTGGTGCTCCCCAGCGTCAAGGCGTGTCCACGGGTCCCCAGCAAAGAGTTGGGGACCCCAAGGTGCCCCCCCAGGGACACGGGGTGGCCGTGGGATGCAGGTGGGACACGGGGAGCTGCAGGTACCCAGCAAGGACATGGGGTGCTCGTGACCCCCAGGGGTGCCTGGGGGTGCCCGGGGGTCCCCGTACCTGACATGCTGCTCTTCACCAAACATTGGCTGCTCTTTCTTTTGCGCTTCCCATCCAGCCACCTGTGGGGGGAAAGGGACAGGCTGGGATGGTGGCCATGGCCCCCCACTGCCCCCCAAAACTCGCAACACCCCCCAAGGCCCCCCACAGCCTCCTGAAACCCCTCCAGACCCCCTTGGCCGCTGGGAGGTGGGGGCATCCCCCGCCCGCGTGTCCCACTGGGGTGATTTCACAGGTGGGGTGCGGGGGCGGGGGGCGCTGGGGACCCTCCTGGGGACACGCAGACCCCCAGGGGGGGCTGGCACTGGGATTGGGAGGCTGGCACAGGGACTGGGGGGGCGAGAGGAAGGGAAAGGGTGGCGGGTGGGGGAGGGGAAGGAAAGGGTGGGGGGTGGGGGAGGGGCGGGGAAGGGGTGGGGGAGGGGCGGGTGGGGGAGGGGCTCATTCACAGTCAAAGACAAAATGTCCTTTTGGCTGAGCGGGGAAGTGACGTCATCGGGGGCTCAACCAATGGCGGGCGCCGGGGGTCCGCGCGCGCCCGTCCCCACGGGGGGTCCGGGGGGGGTCCGAGTGCCAGCCCAAGGTGACCTCGGGATGGACCCCCCCGGGGACCCGAAACAGCCCCGGGAGGGGCGGCGGGGAGAGCCACCGGCGGGGGACACCGGGGCACGAGTGGGGACACGTGGACATGGGGACAAACCGGGCAAGGGGACACGGGGACACCCGGGCAGGGACACAGCTGGGGGCAAGAGGGGCGCAGGGGGACACCCGGGACACGGGCACATGTGGGGATCGCCAGGGCATGGGGACATGTGGGGCACAGGGGTGCGAGGGGACACCCGGGTGTGGGAATGCACAGGACACGTGGACACCCAGGGACAGACGTGCGTGGGGACACGAAGTGGGCAGGGATGCAGAGGGCACGGGGGCACACAGGGCATGGAGCCATCCACGACCACGCAGGGACACATGGGGACACAAGGAACACCCAGGGCACAGGGGCACACAGGGCATGGACACACACACCACCACACAGGGATGTGTGGTGACATAAGGCACGGGGACACAAGGGACACAGTGGGCACAGGGCCACAGAGGACATCCAGGGCACAGACACATACATGACCATGCAGGGACACATCGGGACACCAGGGCACAGGGACACCAGGGCACAGGGACACAGTGGACACTGGACATGGGGACACTGAACCCAGGGACACACCAAGCACAGGGGTGCAGTGGGCACGGGGACACCTGGGACACTCATGGCACTGGGACACCCCGGGCATGGCCAGGTGCAGCCCCCACAGGGGTGCAGGGGACACGCCAGGCACGGTGCCACACGTGCCACACGGCCACTCACCGGGTGTCCTCTGGCTCCGACAGCGGGTCCAGGGTGCTGGGCTTCTGTTCCATTCACCGCAATTCCATCAAGGAGTGCTCAGCACCGACCGGGGGGGCTCCGGCGCCACGCGGGGCCACGGCGGGGGGGCCACGGCGGGGCCACGGCGGGGGCTACGCCACGCTCCCCATGGTGCCTCAGTGCCCAGCACCGCGCAGCATCCCGGGCACGACCCTGCGGGACAGGGGGGCAGCACCCACCCCCAGGGCATCAGCGGGCGGCAATGGGGGGTTCCAGGAGGGTCGGGGAGGGGGGGCAGAGCTGGGGGACACAGAATGGACCCCTGGGGAGGGGATGCAGCTGTGGGAGAACCCCCGAATGGACCCTTGGGGAGGGGGTGCAGCTGTGGGGGACCCCCAGGAGCTGCTGCCGCCGGGGAGGGCTGGGGGAGTGTCCAAGAACGTGCAAGGACACCGAGGGCTGGGCGAGGGACCTGCAGGAACACCTGGAGGGAGCGACGTGCAGGGTGTGTGCGACAGCCCCGGGGCTGGGCCCGGAGGGCACAGCGGGCTGGGAACCTGCACAGGGTTGGGAATGTGCACGGGTGTGCAAGGTGTGAGAGCAGTAAGGGTGTGCAAGAGTGTGCAGGGCCGTGTGAGAGTGTGCACAGGTGTGGGTGGGAGTGCAGGGTGTGCAAGAGCATGCACAGGTGTGCAGGGCAGGTGGGAGTGCACAGGTGTGTGAGTGCACAGAGGGGTATGAGAGTGGGGATGGGTGTGCAAGGCCGTGAGAGCACCAAGGGCATGCAGGAGCTTGCAGGGTTGTGCAGGAGTGTGCACAGGTGTGCAAGGCTGGGTGGAAGCATGCAGGGTGTGTGAGTGTGCACAGGACAGGTGTGAGTGTGCACAGGTGTGCAGGGCTGGGGGCCTGCAGGGAAGCACAAACACACACAGGGTGGCTGTGGGTGCTGAGTTCACCTGCAGGGCAGGGCTTGGGGTCCCCCCAAACGGTAGGAAGAGCCTGTTGGGGGGGCGACACAGGGCAGCCCCCTCTGCCAGGGGAGCCCCCCGAACTCTGCACTTGGGCCAGGCTGAACCCTGTCAGATTCACCACATGTGTGTGGACAACCCTAAATCTGGGGGTGAGGGGAGACGTAGTGGGGGTGACTTACAGAGTAAGGGGTGCTGGGGGTCCAGGCAATCCCTCCTCTGTGAGCACTCCTGTGGCAAAGATACGAGGGGGGGGTGTGTCAGGGCATGGGCAGCACCGGGGGGCACCCACCACCCCCCTGCGACCCTCTGTGATGGGGAAACTGAGACACGACCGCGGCAGAACCCGCTGCCCCTCGTGGCCCCCCATTCCACATCCCCACGGATACCCAGCGCCCACCAACGCCCACCCACCACCCACCACCATTCACCCAGCACCCACCAACACCCACCCAGCGCCCCAGTGGAACCCCCCCGTGACCTCCCGGTGACCCCGCTGGCACGGGGGGCGCGGGGGGCCCCCAGCCCGCGCCGGGGGCCGGGGGGGCCGCGGTGGGCGCCGTGCCCAGCCCCGGGCTCCTCCGCTCCGCTCCGCGCGGGGACAGCAGAAAGTAGGTCACGTTTGTCTTGGCCGCCGCAGAAATTCCTCCGGCGGATTTAAAACGCAGCGGACGGAGCTGGGGCCCCCCCGACACCCCCAGGCCACGGGGTGCCCTGGCCGGCCCCCCACCCGGCCAGGGACATCCCCGGGCAGCAGCGATGGGGGGCGAGGGATGCGGCCCCCGAGGGTGCACAGGACACCCCGCGCCGCTGCGTCACACGAGGGGTCACACGGGGGATCCCCCAGCCCCTCTGAGCGGGGGGCGTCACCCGCACCAACCCCCGCGGGGCCACTGAGGCACCGCAGCGCGCCCAGCACCTCGAGGGGCACCTCCCGTTTGGGGGGCTCCTGGCGGGCTGGGTGCCCCTCACCGCCCCCCAGGCCACGTTTGGGGCCGGCGGTACCTATAGAGCCGGGGGCTGCAGCAAATGTTTGTTCCATATGGGAAAGGAGCGCGGAGAACTTCCAAGTATAGGCACTGGCAGGGAGCCAGGGCTGCGCGGCCCCCGCCGGGCACGGCCCCCCCGCCGCCCCCTCGCCGGGACCCCGCACGGGCACAGCCCCGACACGCTCGGTGCGGGTGAGGGGCTGCGGGGGCGGCCACACAGCGGGGAAACCGCTGTGCGGTGGGACATGGGTGTCCCCAAAACCGGTGAGGTGGGTGGGCTCAGCCATCCCTGCCTCAGTTTCCCCACCAGGGTGGCCTGGTGGGCGCAGACCCCAGTGAGAGGGGCTCGGTGGTGGCAGCAAACGCCCCAGCGAGACCCCAGCAGCCCCTGCCACCCCCAGAATCAGCGGCACCCCCGGGGTCACCCCGTGCCGCCCGCGGTGTCGCTCCAGGAACTGTCACTCGAGGAATCCTGGGCGCACTGGGGCGGCCCAGACAGACAGACAGGCAGACAGACACGGGAGGCGGCTCTACTCCTCCTCCTCTTCCTCCTCCTCGAGCAGGACACGTGTGATGAGCGCAGCCAGGTCTCAGCCCACCCTGCGCCGCCGGCACCCACCCTGCACGTCCCACCTGCAGGCCCAGGGGCTGGGTGGGAGGGGGTGGCAGCCCCCGCACCCCCCGGCCCAGCCCCACGCCCAGGGGAGCGTTTCTGCTGAGTCGGGCGGTTGCAGGCGGCGGAAAACAACCCGGGGGCAAAGTCCGGGGCTGGGCCTGCAGCGGGAGCCACTGCACCCCACCGGGGGCACCCAGCACCCTGGCCCTATGGACCCCACCCCTGGGGACCCCTGGAATGGGGACCTCAGCCCACCACAGACACCACTCTGCGAAGGCACCAACTGCCTCTGTGCAGCTGGATGCAGGTGCTGGAAACAGGGGCCGCCCCCCG
Source organism: Pithys albifrons albifrons (assembly GCF_047495875.1). Lineage (NCBI taxonomy): Eukaryota > Metazoa > Chordata > Aves > Passeriformes > Thamnophilidae > Pithys > Pithys albifrons. The sequence goes on from NC_092482.1 coordinate 1,131,881, forward strand.
GGGCCACTGTCACGTCCCTGCCCCCCCGGGCCAGATGGGCTCCGGGGGTCCCGGCCCCCCCCACCCAGCTGCCAGCCGGGTCAGGGAGGTGAGGGCCTAAGCGCTTTAGCCACGGTGCCAATTAGTGTGATTAGCACGAGCTGGGGGCAGGGCGCCATGGGCAGACCCGCAGCCACCGGCCAGCGATGTCCGGCCACACCAGCAGTGCCACCGCGGGCACTGCGGTGTCACGGTGGGCACCAGGGCAGTGGCACGGTGGGCACTGGGGCAACATCAGCATGGGCACCAGGGTGGCACAGCTCTGCCCATGCCCGAGGATCCCTGGCTGCACTATCTGGCAGGACAGTGCCGTGGGAGCGTGGCCAGGCACCAGGCACCTGCCATGGCACGGCTGGCAGCACCCGGCACGCACCAGTGCCCGTGTGTGTGGTTGTGCCAGGTGCCACGCGCGTGTCTGTGCCGTGTGCCCACCCCACACCTGTGTCAGTGCAGGGCACACCATCCCTGCAGCCACGCGGTGCCCGGTGCTGTGGGCACGTGTGGCAGTGGGGACAGTGTGCCGGGCCGTGCTGTGTCGTGCCGTGCCGGGAGGCTGCAGGAATCCCAGGCATGCGCAGCAGCTGGGCAGCCTGAGCGAGGGGGATGCCACGGGCCTGACATCAGGGCAGCCCATCCTGTGCCACAGGGGCCTTGCATGGTGCCCCCTCCCCAGGCACACGGGATCTGGGTCGTGCTGTGGGACAGGATGGCTGAGCCGGGTCCGTGCTGTCCCCGCGCCTCGGTGGCTCAGGGAAGCCACCACGAGCGTGAGGGCTGGTGGCTGCAGGGACAGTGACCTGCTCTGATGCTCAGGGGGCACCCATGGAGTGGCCTCGTGTCTCCGATGGCGCCTGTGACCGACGGGTCCTTCATCAGCACTGTGGGGACCTGCACCATGACCCCCACCCAGCCCTGCAGCCCCACGAACCCCTCAGGACACCTGATAATGTCCTGTCTAACCCAGGTCACGCCAGCCACTCCTTCCTGCGGTGTCCGAGTGTCCGGCTGTGCCTGTTTCCCCCCCCCACCTCAGCTCCCCCATCCCACTGGAGCTGCCTGGCAAAGGAAGAGCTACGGTGCCACATCTCCGGCATCCCGCTCCCTGTGCCACCACACAGGACAAGGCCCATCCCTGTGTCACCGCGTCTCCAGGTCACAGAGGTCACCCAGCAGGGACCCCTGGGCTCCCGGTGAGTGCCAAGTGTGCCCGGTGTGGGCTGCGGGAGCTGAGCCCCGCGGGGTGCCCCCGGCCCCGGGAGGTGCGCTGGGACACCGCGAGCTATTCTCAGCCCTTGGCACGGGATGGGACGTTTCTAAATCGGGGGCTCCAATTCACGTGCACCAGGACGGGGCGGGGGGGCCTCTGGGTCCCCTCCCCAGGGGGGCCCGCTTGAAGGGGAGAGGTGGCCACAAGGAGGTGCCCGGGGTGGGCACCTACGTGGGGACACTGGAACGGGCATCGGGACGTGGGAATGGGGACACAACACCAAAACCACTCAGGGATGCCTGACTCCCCCAAGAGGGTAACGCGGGGGACAGTCCAAAGTGTTCCCCCAGCCACTCGACCCTGTCCGAGGGTCCGCAGCGCCGGGGACACCCCAAAAGGCACCACCCTGGGGGGGGCCCAGCCCTGCTGCGCCCCCCGCCAGCATCCAGGCTGAGCGAGGCCCTGGGCGCGCAGCCCGCGCCTGCCTTCGCCTTCACCACATCCCCCCGCTCCTCCTCCTCCTCACTCCCCCCAGCCCGGAGGGGGACCCAGGCGTCCGGCCCCGCCTCCGCGCACCGGCGGCTGCGCGGGGTCCGGCAGGGCCGGGGGGCCGCGGGATGGGACCCCCGGGGCGGCCCCGCCGCTGCTCAATCTCCGCTGCCCCGGGAATGCGTGCGCGGAGCGGAGCAGGGGCGGCGGGGGTCCCGCTTCCTGCAGCCACCGCCCCCTGGGAAGGGTCGGGGGTGCGCCCGCAGCCCCCCTTGCTGCGCGGGGTGCGGGACCACCGGGGCGCACGACCTGGGCTCCCCCTCCCGCACCCCGCGAAGGTCACGGCCGCGGGCGGGTGCGGGGTGTCGGGGGGACCCCCACGCGAGGACCCCCCGCCTCCTGCCCCGCACCACGGGGGGGGCACACGCAGCCGCACGACACCGCCGGGGGGTGGGGGTGCCGCGCCGCGCCCCCACCCTGCGCCAAGACCCCCGGGCGGGGGAGACCCCCCAAACCGGTTCCACCGGGGCTTGCCCGCGCCCCACAGCGGCCCCAGCCCCCCCCGCACCCGGCGGGGCCGCGGGGGTCCCCGGTGCCACCGGGGGTCAGGCGGGGTGAGGCGCAGCTCGGCCTCCCGGTGCCGCTCCCGGTGCCGGTGCCGGTGTCAGTCCCCGGCGGGGCGGTCACGGCGGCTCCGCGGCTGAAGGTCGCGATCCCGGGGTGACCTTGGCCGTGGCGCCCGCCCGCCCCTGCCTCAGTTTCCCCGCATCGCACGGGGGGCACGCGCCGGAGCGCGGCCGGGACCGCATCCCGCGCCCCGACGGCGACACCGGGAGCGGGGGCAGGATCCGCCCCCCGCGGGGCTGGGGCGCGGGACACCCCGCGGGACCGCGGGGCGCCGTGGGGACGGGAGCCCCCGCCACGCCCCGCGCCCCGCTCAGGACCAAGCCCCGGGTGCGGGACTGGAGCCCCCTCCGCCCCGCCGCACCGGGGACGCCCCCCCGCTGCCCCCGCCCCAACCGGGAGCGGCCGAACCGCCCCCCCCCGGCCCCCCCGCGATCCGCTCCCGGCGCAGAAAAAATAATTAAAAAAAATTTTAAAAATTCAAAAATAAAAAGGCAGCATTCCTACCGCCCTGCGGGGAGGCTGAGGGGGGGCGGCCACGGGACCCCCCAAAGCCCCCATGGACACCCCACGGCGCAGTCACGGCCCGGCCGTACACGGTGTCCCCCCCCCGCCGCGACAGGGCCACGGCCTGCCCACGGCCCGGCCCCGCGACCTGCCCACGGCGCGGCCCCGCGCCCATCCCCGCACGGCCACGCCGCGGCCCGGACCCCGCCACGCCGCCACGCCACGGCCACGGGGGGGCCGCGGGGCCGGGGGGCCACGGCCGGGGGGGCGGCTGCGCCCGTGGCGTGGCGGGGCGGGCGGGGGGCAGCGCCGTGCCCCGCATGCAGCAGCAGCGTCGGCGGGTGCGGAGGGCGGTGGGGGGGGGCGCGGTGCCCCCCCCCGCCCCCACGGGGCAACGCGGCCCCCCCGCCCCACGCCAAACGCCCGGATTTTCCAAGGAAAAATCTTTCCCCGTGTTTTTCCCTCGCGGTTCGCGGGCCCCGAGCCCCCCGCGGGTGCGGAGCCCCCCGCCCCGACCACCGCACCCCCCCCATTGCACGCACCGAGCTGCGCCCGTGCCCGGCCGGGGGGGCCCGGGAGGGGGGCGCGGGTAAACAAGCGGGGGGCGGCGGGGCCGTGGCGGGAGCGGCGGGGCCGCTCGGGCCGTACCTGCGGGCGGCGGCGGCGCTGCGGACGCGGTGCGGGGCGCGGAGCGGGGCGCGGAGCGGCGGTGCGGGGCGCGGAGCGGAGCGGGGCGCAGCGGCGGCGGCGGCAGACGAACGGCGCTGGCTCCTCCCTCCCCCGGCCCCGCCGCCCGCCCGCTCCGCTCCGCCGCGGCCGCAGCCCCCTCCGCCGGCCGCAGCCGCTCCCTGCACCCGCCGCGCCCGGCCCCGCGTGGGCACCCACGGGCAGCGCCGGGGACACCCGGACGGGTGGCACTCCCGGAGTGGGGCACGCGGGGCGGGGACGGTGCCCGTGGCCGGGTGCGTGGTGTGAGCGGTGCCCGCGGGGATGTGGTGACAGTGACAACGGGGACGGGGGATGGGAAGCGCTGGGTGGGGGGCTGTGCACAGCGGGGGATGGGCATGGTGCCCGCGGGGGATGGGGTGGCACCCACCGGGAGCTGGGGACGATGCCCACAGGGCCTCGGGGATGGTGCCCGTGGTGGGGTGAAGCTGCAGCCCGCAGGAGTTTGGGACAGTGCCCACGGCGATGTGGTGACAGTGACAGCGAGGACGGGGGATGGTGACCACAGGGTGGGGGGCTGTGCCCAAGGGGGGCCGGTGCCCATGGAGGCCCAGGATGATGCCCGTGGCGGGGTGGGGATGGCGCCTACAGGGACTGGCGACAGCACCCATGGGAATGCTGTGACAGTGACAACGGAGTGCGCACGGGGGATGGGGCAGCACCAACAGCGAGTTGGGGGCAGCATCCACGGGGATGCTGTGACAGTGACAATGGGGACTGGGGACGCTGCCCGCAGGGTTTGGGGACAGCACCCGAGGGACCTGGGGATGTGCCCACGGCGGGTGGCAGTGGGCTGAAGATGATGCTCATGGGGAGCTGGGACGGTGCCCACGGGGGTGGTGACGGTGCCCACGGGGCGGGGGGCAGCTCCGCACCCCGGGGTGCCCAGCCCGGCCCCAAGGGATGGCACACATCGGATACAGGGGTCCCACCGCGCCCCGCGCCTCCCCGGGCAGAATGCGGCCCCGCGGGACACCGCCCGTCGGGGGGCCCTGCCCCTGCGCCCCCCGGGGGATGTGGAGCGCCGGTGGGGCCGCGGGGCCGGACCCCGCTGTGGGGGCGCGGCCGGATCCACCGGGGGGGCCCGGGAGGCGGTGTGCACGGGGGGCGCGGGAGGCTCATGGGAGGGGGCGCTGGGGGTCCCCCCACGGAGCCCCCCGACCCGCACGGCCCACCCCACCTCTTTCCCAGCAGCCCCTGCTCCCAGCCCCCCCTTTTCCCCCCGGACTACAGGTCCCGTCATGCCTGGACTTAAAGTGCCGCTGCCGCGCCCCCCACCCCCGCCCAGCGCTCCGCAGCTCGACCCTTTGACCCCTGGGGGGCTCGGCCTGGCCGCCCCCACCCCGAGCCCCGCGGGTACCCCCGTCCCTGGGCTGCACGGGCGGTGCGCTGGCACCCAGGGAGCGAGGGGGATAGGGGGCCCCTGGGGATGAAGCTTCCAGGAGAGGGGGAGTCCTCAAAGGATGAAGGTTTCCATGGCGGGGAGGGGTCCAGGGGTTGGGGATATCTCGGGGGTGCGCAGGCAGCACCCAGGGGAGGGGGTCCCCTGGGGACAGCAGCTCCCAGGCAACGGCAGTGCTCAGAACGGGGACAACAAGGGGACAGTGCCATCCAGGAAACAGAGACCCCGGGGGATGGTGATCCCCATGTAATGGGGGTCCCCAGGGGATGGGGATCCCCAGGACATGGGGCAGAGTGACACCCTGGGCTGCTGGTGGGTGTCTCCAGGGCCCCCCTGGGGCCCCTGGACCTCCTGCTGACCCTGCTTTCCACAGCGCTGTGGTCCCTGTGGAGCCCATGGGCCCCCCGGTCCTGGTGTCACCCCAGGCCCCCCTGGCAGTCCCAGCGTGGCGGGGCAGAGGCAGCGTGACGGCCCCCCCGGCCCTCCCCGCCTGTTCCGTACACTTTATCCTCGGCAAACACGGCACAGCCACGGCCCCCGACACGCTCTGCCCGCGATAAGGCCATGGCTGAGCCCGCCTGGCCCGGCCAGTGGGGCTCAGCCACCTCAGTCCCATGCCGTGTCCCCAGATCCCCCCACCCTGGGCTGTCCAGCACCCCCTGCTCCAAAGGGGAACTGGCAGGACTGGGGTTCACCCACGGAACCCCTGCAGTGTGGACAGACAACTCTCACACTCATCACCAGCCCCCTGTCCCAGATGAGGTGCCCTCAGTGGCACCCCTGCCTGTCTCTGTGCCCCCTCAGCAGAGTGGGGACCGCCTGCCCAGCTGCAGACCCTGCTCTGGGGGGGTTTGGGATGCAGAGGGGCCGTGCTGTTCTTGGGGCGCAGGCGCTCGGCCGGAACGTGCTCATTAAAATTCATCCTGCTGCTCTGCGGCGGAGACACTAAATATAGCCCTGAGCCGGCAGTGGACCCCCCCCGGACCCCCAGGGTGGGGGTGACACTGGGTACCTCCATCCCCAGTACTGAGGACCCCATAGGGCAGCACCCACCAACAGCTGGGGGTCCAGGTGGCCCCATGGGGGTTTCCCCCGCTCTGGATCAGATCCTTCACACCCTGCCGAACACCGGGAGTTGGCCATGTGCCCCCCAGCAGGACCTGGCACTGGGGGGGCACCCCGCTGACCCCGTGGGAAGGGGAAGCCCCCGGTGCTGGCCCCCACTCGCCCCTGGCCTGCCCCCGGCGCTGGGAGCGGCCCCGGCCCCTTCCGGCCCCCCCGGCCCCGGGCCGGAGGCAGCTGTGCCGGGGCGTCCTGCCAAGGCGCCGAGGCCTCGACGCCTTCCCCCTGCCCGGCCACCCCCACGCTGCTCCGGGGGCTGCGACCCCCCGAGCCCACCCCTGTCCCACCAGGGCCAGCACACACCCCCTCCCAGGGTCTGGGGGTGCCGTGTCTGGGGGGTGCTGAGGGAGCTCCCGTGGTCCCCTCTGCCTGCAGACCCCCGAGCTGTCTGTCCCCTCGCCAGCTGCGGGCAGTGCCCCCCCGGCACAGGAAATCCCTCCTCAGGGCCAGGGCCCCCCCGGACCCCCCGCTGCCGGGGCCCCTCGCCGGCTGGGCAGTCGCTCGCCGTCTAATCCCGGCCCCGGCACGGGGGATTTGCTGCGCCCCGGCCCCATGAATGATTAACCGGGGAATTAAGGGGCTGTGGAGCCCCCCCGGGCATGGCCGGGGGGCAGGAGGGCAGGGGGTGACTGGGCTCCCACACTGGCACCCTGGGGGGCTTCACCCCGCTCCTGAGATGTGTGGGGTTCTCCTGGGGGGTGCTGGGGGTTCTGGGGTGTTGGGGTCTGGGGGTGCTGGGGGCACTGGGGGGCTGCTGGGGGCTTTCTGGGGGGTTTGGGGGTGTTGGGGTGCTGGGAGGACTGGAGGTGTTGGGATTCTGGGGGGGCTGAGGGTTCTGGGGGGCTGCCCCCCACAGCCCTGCTCCCCATCCTCCCGTTGCCATGGTGACAGCTGGCACCATCCCTGAGGATATTTTTAGCTGCTGGTACTGCGGGGAAGGGGTGGGTGGGCAGGCTGAGCCCATGGCTGTGACACGTGTGTGCACACGCGTGTGTCTGCAGTACATGCCTGTGCACACCTGCGTGTGTGTGTGTGTGTGCACCCACCCAGGTGGGTACCTGTGTGCAGGTGTGTGCGCCCTGTCCAGGAGTGTCTGTGTGCACACATGGGAGCACACACGTGTCTGTGCACACCCCTGCACAGGCACACACATGTGCACACCTGTGTGTGCATCCACCCCTGCACAGGTACCTGTGTGCACACCTGCCCATGGGTGTCTGTGTCCTCACATGTGCACACGGGAGCACACATGTGTCTGTACACGCACCTGATCACATTGGTGTGCACACTTGTGTGTGCAACCCCCCTGCACTTTGCCCACGGGTGTCTGTGTCTGCACACAGGAGCACACGTGTGTCTGTGTGGACACACGTGTGCAGGAACACACCCTCTGTGCCCCTACAGACACACACACACCTGCCTGGGTGCACACACAGCCCTGGGTGCACACCTGTGGTTGCACACACACACATGCACAGCTCTGTGCTCACCCCACGTGCCTGGGTGTGCTCCTGAGCTCACACACGCGTGTCTGTGTGTACACCTGTGCACCCGCGTGCTCACTCACCCCTGCACACGCACACACAGCCCCGGGTGTGCACACACAGCCCCGGGTGTGCACACACCTGCACAGGCACACACAGCCCCGGGTGTGCACACACCTGCACACACACACACGGCCCCGGGTGTGCACACACCTGCACATACACACACGGCCCTGGGTGTGCACACACCTGCACACGCACACACAGCCCGGGTGTGCACACACCTGCACGCACACACAGCCCCGGGTGTGCACACACCTGCACACACACACACAGAGTCCGGGTGTGCACACACCTGCACACTCACACAGCCTGGGTGTGCACACACAGCCCCAGGTGTGCACACACAGCCCCGGGTGTGCACACACCTGCACACACACACACAGCCCCGGGTGTGCACACACCTGCACACGCACACACGGCCGTGGTCGGACACCCGTGTTGGCACCCTAGAGCCATTGCACGCTCACCCTGCTTGCACAGCCCGGGTTTTCACCCTCAGTCCCCGTTCCGCCGCCCGTGTTTGCACACCCCATGCGTGTTTGCGCACCCCCCAGTTTGCACACTCACCCCCGCCTATTTGCCCCCCCCGGGTCTCCCCCTGCCCGGGCCATCCGAACTACAACTCCCAGCACCCCCCGCGCTCCGCCGCGCCCCGCCGCCCAATCAGCGCGCAGCTTGTTGGCAGGTGCCGCCATGGCGGTGCCCAGGCGCTGAAGGAGGCGCTCGGCGGCGCCGGGACACGGTGAGGGCGGGGGGGCGGCGGCGGCGGGAGCCGCGGGCACCGGAGGCTCCGGGGGGGCTCTGAAGCGGCTCCGGGCACCCTCCAGCCCCGCAGAGCGGGCGGAGCCCCGGCCGCGCCCCTCGGAGCCGCTCGTCGCCGGGCCCTGCTTCCCCCCGGCCCGCTCTGGCCTGCCCGGGGAGGGGGTCAGGGCTCCGTCCCCCCTGAGCTCTCCGTCCGCAGGGTGACCATGAAGGTGGTGAACCTGAAGCAGGCCATCCTGCAGGCCTGGAGGGAGCGCTGGAGCGACTACCAATGGGCCATAAACATGAAGCGGTTCTTCCCCCGCGGAGCCACCTGGGACATCCTCAACCTGGCAGGTCCGGGGGGCTTCCCCCTCCTCGGTGGGCGCACAGGGGTGTGCTGGGGGTCCCCACGTGCCTTTTGGGGTGTCACTCCCTCTGCGTTCCCCTCTGAGCTGCAGAGGAGGCTGTTCTGGGGCTCCCTGTTGTATCTTGGGGGATCCAGCCTGCATTTTGGGTTGAATATACGGGGAAATTTCTTGATGTAAAGGTTGGTTCGGCTTTGGAACAGGCTGTGGTGGAGTCACCATCCCTGGAAGTGTTCAGAAACATGTGGATGTGGCACCTGGGGTCAGGGTTTAGTAGTGACATGGCAGTGCTGGGTTAAATGCTGGGCTTGGTGAGGTTGGAGGTCTTTCCAGGCTTAATGATTCCCTGATTCCCTGATTCCTTCCCTGCACAGGAGCCAGGTGCTGCTCCCGAGGCCACTTCCCACCCTGGCTGGGGGGGTTTCTTTTCCCTGCCCAACTCAAGGGCATTTCACACAAATCCTGCCAAAGGCTGGGACCAGTTTAAAGATTTGCCAGGCTCTCCTGCTAATTATAGAAACCTGGTGCTGGGATTGTGCCTGTGCAGCACGGCCCTGGATAAACAAACAGAGCCAGGGATCGCTGCTCCAGGGGGTTCAAAGGCAACCAGCCCTGCACAGCAGCAGCTCTCACCCCTCCAAGGGGGCAAGCTTTCCCTACTGGATATTTTCCCGTCTTTCCGTCCTCCTAGTGGATTTTCCAGCAGTGTCTGGGTTTTGTCTCACCCTGTCCCCACCTCTGAGCTGCTCTGGTCAGGTTTGTCCCTCTGATGTGGGGCTGGAGGGGCTGAGCTGGAGCTGTGGCCGTGGGGAGATGGATTTGCTTTGGGTGGATTTTCTGGGTGATTGGCTCGAGGGCCATTCCTGCTGCTGCCCAGGTGGTCCCTGGGGCTCCCTGGTGCCTGTCCCCACCCTGGTGACACCGGCTCCTGGTGGCACCGGCTCCTGGTGACACCGGCTCCTGCTCTGCTGGCAGCGACGCCCGTGGGGTGCTTGGCGTGGGCTCGTCTGTGTATCCCCAAAAACAAGGCCAGAGATGGTAATTCCATATGATTTCTGTAGGAGCAGGTTTCTCCTGGCCCACACTCAGCCAGGGAAAGGCTGTGCTGGGGGCAGCCCATATGCCAGGAGGGGAAGGAGCCACATCCCCTGTTCCTTTGGGGAGCCACAAAGGCAGGATGCCAACCCCGACTCCGGGCACAGGGAGAGCCCATTCCTGAGGCCCTGATGGCTGGAACAGCAGCTCCCTTCCTCACCACAGCCCCCAGAGCTGCCCTTCCCCAGCTCCTGCCTTTCCTTTCAGCTTGGAAGTACAAAGGAAGGAGAGCTGGCACGGGCTGCCGGGCTCACGGCGGGGCGGGCAGATCGCTGCTGACACGTCTGCAGTGGAGCAGCGTGTGGCTGGCTCGTGGTGCCACTCTGGGCTGGGCTGGGGAGGGCACGGCTGCCACCACCTTCTGTCCTCATCCCAGCCGCTCTTGGCCCAGGTCTCAGCCTTGGAGGAGACCCAGGGAGTCTCCTGCTCCCGCGCTGGGGCTGTGCTGGCGGCTCCTCCTCAGCTTTGGGGCGACAACTTCCCACCCGGCTGCTGCTCCCCCTTTTACATCTGGGTGCTCTGACCTACTTGCAGCCTGAGCCACAGCCCGGGGCCTGCTCGGGGAGGTGCTCCCTGCACTCTGCCATGGCTCAAATGGGCAATTAAAGGCTTGGCTGAGCAGATGGGACAGGCAGAGCCCCTTGGGCCACTGAGGGCCAGACGGGCAGGGCCGGCCCAGCACAGGGGACTGGCAGCCCGGGGCTCAGCCCTGGGTGCCCGGGCAAAAGCCACTGGGTGGGGGCTGCAGGGTAGGAAGTGGGAGGGAGGGGAATGTGTTTGGAGAGCAGCAGGCGCAGTTTTGGGGCCAGAGTGCCTGGGGAGAGCTGAGTTAGCAGCAGGCTGCATGCTCTGCCTGAATTATTCACTGGCTTCTGCCACTGGGGATTAGAAAGTTGTGGGATTCAGTGAATTTTAGGAAAAAGCAGTGCAGAGTCACTGCAGTTGGCACAGTTGGGCTTGGCCAGCTTCCCTGTGGGATGAGGGCAGAGCAGTGTGCCTGTGTCCCCGTGTGTTCACCTGGGACCCTCTGACCCCTCTTCCCTTGCAGAGGCTCTGCTGGAACAGGCCATGATTGGGCCATCCCCAAACCCACTCATCTTGTCCTACCTGAAATACGCCATCAGCTCACAGGTAAGGACCTGCCAGCACTGCTGGGGGTCACCTCCAGGCCCCATTGAGGTTGGCAAAGGAACCAGGGTGCTGGTGGTGAACAGACACCCCAAATCTCCCATCTGAGCCTCTCCTGGGCTGGGCTGACACCCCAAATGTCCCATCTGAGCCTGTCCTAGGCTGAGCAGACACCCCAAATCTCCCACTCGAGTCTCTCCAGGGCTGGGGCGGGTGGTGGAGGGCCAGCACGTGCCCTGGGCAGGGATGTTTCCATAAATAGCCTGTGCCATCGCCCGGGGTGGGAATTCTGCCCTCCGAGAGCCTCCGTGCTCGCTGTGAGCTCTGTGCTTTCACATCCCAGTGTTTAATATCGCCCAAAGTTTGTGTGAAACACATCAGCGATCACCTAAAAATGTCTGTTTGGATTTGTGCCGGGTCAGCGCCCCGGCCCGTCTGCGGTGACAGGCAGCGGGGCCATGCCCTGACCTTGCCGTTCCTCGGCAACGAGCGCGGCGCTGGCACAGCCCCGGTGTGACACCGCGCTTGTTTTGGCTTTGTGTGTTGTAGATGGTGTCCTATTCCACGGTGCTGACGGCCATCAGCAAGGTACGGCCCCGGCAGGTGCTCTCCGAGGTTTCACTCTTTATCCACGACCCAGCAATCCCTTTCCCTCCCCACAGCTCCCACCAAATATAGGTCAAGTGGAAGGCGACGTCCTGGGCTGAGTCAGCAGTGGGCAGCCAGCACAGATTAGCACCCAAGCCCTTCTGTGTCCTGCTGGGGATGGGCTGCTGTGGGTCCTGTGGGGTTTTGGGGGTGTCAGCGCCTCATCCCTTTGCCCTGGGGGGTCTGGCAGGCTCTGCCCTGTGTATAACCCCGTCTAGGCCACTGGAAACCACATCCTGCTGCAGCCAGTGGTGCTGGCAGCACTGTGGGGATGGGAGCTGGCCATGGGGGAGCTGCCAGCACTGGGGCCACGCGGCTGCAGCCACAGGCCATGCTCGGCTGTGGCTTCCCATGGGAGTTCAGTGTCCCTGTGCTGCTTCCATGGGGATCAGCCCTCCATGGCTTCCTGTGCTCGGTGTTGGGAAGCCCCTCACAGGTTGTGTCAGACCCCAACTCTCTGCCTTGTCAGGGTGATTCGGAGGATGAACAATTTGAGAGACAATAGTTTCCCCTACCCCCTTGTTGGAAGGGAGAGAGGAAGATAATGGCACTGCCAGCCGGAGTTGTTTTGGGGGGCCATGGGCTGAGCCATGAAGCCCCAGTGAGGTGGGGACCCCTCCACAGGCCCAGCACTGATCCAGGGGTTGGTCCAGGGGAGTGGGTGCGCTCTCAGAGCGGGATAGGGCTGAGCCCACGCACAGCTCTGCTCCAAAGGGCTCGGACTCGTTGCTGTTCCCCCGGTCCCGCATTGCTGCCCGTTTGGAGGGCGGGCACAGCGCTGACCTTGAGAGCCGAGCCGTCCTCCTTCAGCACAGCGTGGGCCCAGCGCAGAGCTGCGGGCAAGCTCCGGCCCGGCGGGGCTCCCCATCTGCTCCGGGAGGAGGGGGGGCTGCGCTTCTGCTGCCCCCAGCCCCGCGGCCAGCCGGGCTGCTGGCACTGCCAGCGCCGCCGGGCCGGGGGCGGGCAGGGGGCTGGCACTGGGCCACCACCGCGGCGTCGGGGCAGTGCAGCCCCAGCCCAGCCCCGACCCCGCCACCCTTGGAGGGCATGACCCGGCCAACAGACAACCCTGACCTACTTCTCATTCAAGTGGCTTCTGGGCAGCTGCCAGGGCGAGTGTCCTGCGGCCGCAGCGCCCGGTCCAGTGCAGCCTCGGAAGAAAGGGTTGAGGATGTTTTGGGAGCTGCTGGAGCCAGGCAGCCCCCAGCTGAAATCCTTTTGTGTTCCCCTGCTCTAGTTCGATGACTTCTCCCGGGATCTGTGTGTCCAGTCGCTGCTGGAGATCATGGACATGTTCTGTGACCGCCTCAGGTACAGTGTGACCGATCCAGTGCTGCCACCTCGATCCTGGCTGTGCCAGGGGCAGCACAGGGAGCTGGCGGGGCCTGGCTGATCCCACGATGCTGCCAGCATGGGGGGAGCAGAGGGAATCCAAATCCCACCAACTTCATGGGAAGCTCTAGGAAATCCTCTCCCTGTTTTGGGATAAACCTCACCATGGTATTCCTGCCCAGCTCAGTTAGATGGGGTGGGTGTAAGCCCTGTGGCTTGAGGGTCTCTGTCCCCTTGGAGTGTTTCCTTTCCCTCTGCTGCTTCCCAGGCCCTGGCTGCATGTCCCTGTCTTGTCCTGTCTGTGCTGCCCCAGGCGCTGCCTTGTTTTGCTTCATGCTCTTCCGCTGGTGTTGCAGGACCCAGGGGAGTCCAGACAATTCAGGCCACAAAAACTTTTTTAGTAAGCTCAGAAATCTTCCTGTTAACCCCTGACAGCCTTTTCTGGGAGGCCAGAGCGAGGGACAGAGGGAGGAGGAGGAGGAGGGAGGCTGAAGGCAGCAGCTCTTCAATGAGATGAAATGAAGCAGCAGCAATGAATATGCATCAGTGGCAGATGTTGACAAGGAGCTGTCGCTGGCCAACTGCAGAGCCAGCCCTTAATCCGCTCCTGCCTGCTCTGATCCTCTTCTTAATTTGATCAAAACTTCTGGCCCCGATGATTTGTGCATCAGGAGGGGAAAGCGTTCACCCCTCACAGAGCGCTGATCGATGCTGAGCCTCTCTTAGCAAGATAATTTGATTAAAAGCTTGGAAAGTTTCCCTGTAGTGGAGTGGCCAGTGAGGAGGTTGCACCAGGAGGGGGTGTTTCCTTCCCCTCTGGCACAGCAGGAATGCTGGTGGGATGAGCACGTTGGGATCTGCAGCAAAGGGGCCGGGTGGGAGTGCGGGACCTGGGTTTGGGTTCCCCAGCCTGCCCTGTGTCTGTGCCTCAGTTTCTCAGCACGCAGTGAGCACGTTGCCGTTTTTCTCCCCTTGCAGCTGCCACGGGAAGGCTGAGGAGTGCATCAGCCTGTGCCGGGCACTGCTGAGTGCCCTCACCTGGCTCCTGCGCTGCGCCGCCTTCTACGCCGAGAAGGTGAAGGAGCCCCTGGAGCAGGCGGCAGCTGAGAACCAGCTGAAGATGTGCCTGGAGCGGCTGGAGAAGGTGCTCAGCAGCACCAAGAACCGTGCCCTGATCCACATCGCCAAGCTGGAGGAGACGTGTATGTCCCTGCCCGGCGTGCTGGCCCTGCAGAGGTGCCATTGCCACCTCTCCCTTCCCCCTGCCCGGCTCCTGCCGCATTGTCCCTGCGGCTCCAAGTCTATCCATCTTCCAGCCCTGTTGCTGTAACCGTCTCTCCTCCCTGGCTCTGTGCCACCCTCTGCCCCCTCCCCTCCGTGCTGCCCTTGGAAAAGGAGCAGAATTAATGTGGAGGCTGCGTGAGCTGTTCCTGGGCGTGTGGCGAGCCCTGTGCTCTGCCAGCCTGGCACAGCCCTGCACCTTCAGCTGTGCCCGTGTCTTGCCAGGAGACTGTGCCAGGCTGGGCCCAAGGCAGGAGCTGTTGGGGGCACGCAGACTCTCAATTTGGGCTCGCAGTGCCAGCAGGGACCCCCAGCCTCTGCAGTCCCTCTGTGCTGCCATGGACTTTGGAGCCTGCCTGCCCAGCTTTTCCATGTGTCCCTGTACCTCCACTGAATCCTGCACTCCCTCCCCAGCCTCCTGGAGCACTGTGGAGCAGTCCCTCGTCAAGCTGGGGGAGAACCTGAACAACCTTGGCACGTCCCCGCTGCGGAGCCAGGCCGACAACTGCGTGTCCCTCATCAAGAGGTGGCTGTGAGCTGCTGATTTGTAGGGTTGGGGGGCAAAATGGGACTGAGCCCCACTCTGAGTCACCCAAACTCCTTACCCTGAGGGCTGAGAGCCTCCTGCTTCTCTCCATGCTGCCTCCCAGCTTCCCTGTCCCAGCTTGTATCCCTGCTCCGATAGCGAGCAGGGGCTGGCAAGGGGAGAGGGGACAGGGCAAGTGGTGACTTGTGGAGGAATCTTACCCAGGGGTTGCTCCTCTAGTGACCTGGGGCCCTTAAGCATCCCTCAGCTGCTCTGGTCACACCAGAGCTGCCATTCCTGCTCCAGATCCCCCTGGAACTGCTCCCAGGGTCTTGGATGTGCCATGGAGATCCCAGGCACAGGTGCTCCAGGCTGTCCTGCCTGGGGAGACACGGGGTAGCAAAGGTCAGGGGCTTGGCCAGGGAATGAGAGTGGGACAGGAGGAGCAGGAATCTGCCCCTGCAGGGCCCCAGTGACCCTGGGCTGTCCCCTCCCACCCAGCATCCCCACCATGCTCTCGGTGCACTCTGAGCAGCTGAACAAGACTGGGTTCCCCACCGTGCACGCCGTGGTGCTGCTGGAGGGGACCATGAACCTCACAGGAGAGACCCAGCCACTGGTGGAGCAGCTCATGATGGTGAAGAGGATGCAGGTACTGAAGTGACAGCGTGTTCTCCTCTTAGGTGGCCTGAGGCCACAGTGATGGCTCCGTGCTGTGCCTCCCTGTCTCCCTGTGCTCATCCTGGTCCAGGGGAGCAGCAGGAGCCCATCAACACCTTTGCAGGGGTTCATGGTTTGGCTGAGGGGGTGTGGGATGTAGTTTGCTGCCAACCCAGCACTGAGGGGGTTTGTGTGTGTGCCCTGCAGCGCATCCCCTCCCCACTCTTCGTGCTGGAGATCT
The DNA here is from genome assembly GCF_047495875.1 of Pithys albifrons albifrons. Classification (NCBI taxonomy): domain Eukaryota; kingdom Metazoa; phylum Chordata; class Aves; order Passeriformes; family Thamnophilidae; genus Pithys; species Pithys albifrons. Next base: position 1,147,564 of record NC_092482.1, read on the forward strand.
GGAAGGCCTGTTTTGTGGGCCTCATCGAGTGCCCCGAGGGCACAGAGGAGCTCAAGTGGACAGCCTTCACCTTCCTGAAGGTAGGGCTGCCCATCCCAGTGCTGCTCCAAGCCCCGTGCCTGCCACTGCCCTTTCACTGCATGCTGGGCTCCTGCTGAGCCTTGAGCTCTGCCAGAGCAATTAGTTCTCCTCCTCTGCAGTGTGCCCCTCAGGGTGCCCTTCAGAGTGCCCCCCACCCCACCTGAGCCCACACCAGCCCTCCTGCCACCTGCTGAGCACCTACTTCACTGTCCAGGGGCCTCCTTTCAGCCCAGCCCCACTTGGTTTGGCAGAATGGGTTTTCCTGGGATGTTGCAGGGAAAATGAAAATGAATGTCTTTAGATTAGATGTTAGGAGGAAATTCTTCCCTGTGAGAGTGTGAGGCCCTGGCACAGGTTGCCCAGAGAAGCTGTGGCTGCCCCATCCCTGGAAGTGTTTAAAGCCAGGTTGGACAGGGCTTGGAGCAACCTGGGCTGGTGGAAGGTGTCCCTGCCCGTGACAAGGGGTGAGACTGGCTGACCTTTAAGGTCCCTTCCAACCCAAACCATTCCATGGTTCTATGATAAATGTGGCTGTGGGTGGTGGTGGAAGGACTCTGGAGGGGAGCAGGGGCACAAAGTCCTGTGGGTGCACACTCTGGGCCGGTGCTGCCAGGGGGTCCCAGCTGCAGAACAGGGTCTGCCCCAGTGTCACAGCATGCCCTGTGTCTTTCAGATGCCCCAAGTCCTGGTTAAACTCAAGAAGTATCCCCAGGGGGACAAGGTGAGTCTGGAGCCCATCCATGGGGGTTGTGTGTCATGGTATGTGAGCTGTGTCGTGGCGGTGCTGGTGCCTGGCCAGAGCTGTGTGGGAAAATGGTCTGTGTCCCAAAAGCCTTCCCTGTGGAGCAGACAGTGGAAGTGGGGGGTGGGATTGTGTCAGGAGCACTCCAGGCTGAGTGCTTGGCCTTGTGCTCGGCAGGATTTCACCGAGGATGTGAACTGTGCCTTCGAGTTCCTGCTCAAGTTGACTCCTCTGCTCGACAAAGCTGACCAGCGCTGCAAGTGAGTGCTTGCCGTGGCCAGGGTCACGCATGGCCATGTGCCACAACCACCCTGTCCTCAGTGTGGGGTCCTGCCCAGGCTGGTTTAGTTTCTGATCCAGTTCCTCCTTCCTGAGGACCTGGTGTTGCACATGAGCAAGGCAGTGAGCGTCTGTCAGCTGAGTCACGTGTGAGTGATGCTGTGTGACATCCAGAGCAGCTCAGGGCCCTGCAGCATCTTCAGAGGGGTGGGAGTGGGCCCAGGAGGGCAGCTCAGGAGTCCCCCTGCTCTGTGGCACTGCTTGGGGTGACAGGAATGGTGTCCCTCAGACTGGGGCTCTGCTCTCTCTTCCAGCTGCAACTGCATCAGTCTGCTCCTGCAGGAGTGCAGCAAGCAGGGGCTACTCTCCGAGGCCAACAAGACCAACCTGATTGACAAACGGTACTGCCCCTCCAAAGCCTGGGTAACCCCCAAAAATGGGGCTGGGACACCTTGTTTTGGGGGAGAGCATGAGGGAGCAGCTGCTGTGTCCATTGCTGGGACATGGTGGCCTAGGGGGGATGGGAGTTTTGGTGACAAGTTGGGCACAGGCAGAGTCTGTCCCCTCAGAGTGGCAGCTGGTGGTGGCTTGAGGTGGTGACTGTCCTTTGGGGGTGCCAGTAGGTGGGAGGAGGAAGGCAGTGATGGATTCCTGCTCACTGACCCTTCTATGGGATCCTCCAGGACAGCTGACAAGGAAAACTCTCCATGCTTGAAATCGGCTGAGAATGCCAACATCCAGCCAAACCCAGGGCTCATCCTGAGGGCTGAGCCCACTGTCACCAACATCCTGAAGGTGAGTCCCCTCCTGCAGCCATGCTGGGCAGGGTGAGCTTGGCCCCAGATCCCCTTCCCAGCAGCACCAGTGTCACCAGGCAGCCCAGGTGCTTGGGAGGTGCCTGATCTCCCTCTGTGCTGGAGTGATGGAGCAAAAGAATCACTCCCAGCCTTGCTGTTCTGCCATGGATCCCAAGAGCTCCTCTCCTTCCTGGGAAGCTGGAGGAGCTGTCAGGTGGCATGTCATCAGTGCCAGCAGCCCAAGCCCAGCCAGCTCTGCCCATCCCCACGTGCATCTCCCCAGGGACTCCCCATGTCCCTGTGTCACTCTGGTTGTTTTGCTGCTCCTCAGTGACAAGGGATGGTTTCCTGTCAGTACCAGGGGCATGAAGAGCTCCATCCCACCTCCCCCAAATCCTGTGGGTTCCTGCTCCCCAAGGCATCAGGGACAGCTCTGGCAGCTGATCAGCTCTGTACCCCCTACGCAGGAGTTTTATTGCTGCTCTGTAGCACATGTTGCCCATGACTTCTCTTTCCTCTGACTGTTCTGTTTGTAGACCATGGATGCCGATCACTCCAAGTCCCCCGAGGGCTTGCTGGGGGTCCTGGGTCACATGTTGTCTGGGAAGAGCCTGGACTTGCTGCTGGCAGCGGCCGCAGCCACGGGCAAGCTGAAATCCTTTGCTCGCAAGTTCGTCAAGTGAGTCTGCACCTGATGGCTGTCCCTGCTGCCCAGGCTGCCCCTCAGACAGGGCTGGGTGTGCCCCTGACCCAGTGGAGCACTGGGAGGGCTGGGATTGTGGGGAGGCTGTACCCCACAGCACCCCATCTTTGGCTCTGCGTGAGCAGGGCAGAGGATCAGAGCCAGGCTGGTTTGGGGCTGTTCAGAGAACTGAAGGCCCTGGCAGAGCCCTGGATTCAGGGCTGTGTGTCCCTTCTGTCCCCAGACACCCGTGTCCTGGTTACAGCACACGCACAGCACACGTGGGGCTGTGTGAGGGGCTCCCTCAAGAGCTCAACCCATTCCAGCCCCTGTGGGTGCACAGGGGAGCTGTTTGAGGGTCTGTGCTCCAAAAGCCCCACACAGCCAGCTCGGCTGGCTCTAGGAAGAGCCCATGGGTGTGGGGACAAGCAGCGTGGCCAGACCTGTTTGGCTGCAGGAAGTGGAGACAGGGAGGAGGTGGTTTGTCCCTGTGGTGCTGGGGGGTGTCTGTGGAGCTGGGCTCGGCTTCTCCTGCCCCTCTGTGCTGGGATGGAATGCAGGGAGGGGTCTGCAGGCTGGGCAGCCCCCTGTTCGTCTTGGGGATAAGAATTAGCCTGTTGGTCTGATAACACTTGGCTGGCACTCTCTGCCCCTCCAGGCTGAATGAATTCACCAAGCAAATCACTGGAGAAATCTGTAAGTGCGTGTGTGTCCGTGTGTGGGGTGGTCTTTGCTGTGCCCCCACTGCCACATGCTGGGATGCTTTGGGGCCTGGCTGGATTTAACTGACGCTGGTTGTGGGGCCAGAGTGAGCCAAACTGTGCCAGGCCTGGCTGGGGGTGTGTGTGGGGAGGGGGCACAGGGGCACGGGGCCATGTGCCAGCAGAGTCTGGGCTCCTTGGGACCCACTGACCTCACGTGTGTGTCCATCCTGAAGGTGGGGCATTCCCTGCTTGCAGAAAAAGGGTTCCCTCTCCCCAGCCGAGCCTGGGGGGCCTCTTGGCTTCCTCCCTGGAAGGGGTGATGTGTCAGCACAGCCCAGATAAGGACTCTGACTCCGTGTGTGTGTGATGAAACTTGTGGAGTGCTCTGACCTTCCATGGCGAGGGGGTGGCCCAGAGGAGGCCAGAGCTGCTTTGGGGGCTCGAGTGGAGGCAGGCAGGGTGGGGAGAGGCACTTGGCATGTCCCCTCGTTCACACACAAGCACTGGGGGGGTTACAAAAGCTGCCTGGGGGAAGAAGCAGGTCCTGACCCCTGCACTCGTGAGGTCCTGCCTTCATTCTTGTACCGAGGCTGGAGACCCCCAAGGTCCTTGTTTCTCCTCCCTCAGCCAAAAGTGGCTCAGTCCGAGCCCTGCTCTTCGACATCTCCTTCCTCATGCTGTGCCATGTGGCCCAGACCTACGGCTCGGAGGTAAGGATCCTCCCAGGGCATGGATCCTCCCAGGGCAAAGATGGGACTGAGTCCTCCGATGGAGTGGGAGGGGCTGGATCCACCGAAGGGCTCCTGCCATGCCACCCCAGCCCGCTTGGTGCCACAGCCTGCCAGCCTCCTCTAGTGGCCAGCCTGCCACTGTCCCTGCTGTCCTGCTGTCCTCACAGCCACCCCACTGCCTGGGGCATAGCACTCAGTCCTGTCACCTGGAATTCTGTCCCTGGGGCTCCCTGGGTGTCAGGTGGTGGAGCGGAACTGGCTGTTGTCTCCCTGAGGGCTTGGAATGTGCTCCATTTGTGGACAGTGGGATCAGTGGGAATGCTGCTTCCACAGCTTCTCTGAGCTCACTGGGTTTTCCCAGTGTTGCTCCTCCAGTTTGGCACTGGTTGGCTGTGGTGGGGGGTCACACAGCTAGGCAGTGTCAGCCCTACCCTGTCTGAGGAGGAACTCAAAGCCCCGCTCAGGAAACGGCACTTTGGTTGCATGAAAATTTTGCAGGTTTCGACATCTGTGCGTGTCGGGAGGTGAAACGATACCGAAACACCGGGAATGCAGAGAGGGGGAGGGAGGGGCCCTGCCCAGCCGGCCTGGGGGAATGGGGAGGGGGGTCCTGCCTGTGGGGGGACGTGCCCGGGGCTTTCCAATGAAGCCTCATCCCCTTTCCCAGCCCAGTGACTTTCCTGCCCAGCTGCTGCTGAACAGATGTGCAAAACGTTTTTTTGGACAAAGATAGTGTCCCCTGGGTGACACAGGCTGAGAGGAGGAAGTGACATGTGGGATTCCCAGCTCTGGGCCCCCCCAGGACCCTCCCAAGTGGGCTGTGGGACCCCAGCATGGGGGACCCTGAGCACAGTTCAGTGGGGTGGGGGAACACGGGACCCATTTGGGCAGGGCGCAATGACCCCAAGGTTGGTCATGGCCTGGCATCTGCCCTCCTCTGAGCTGGACCTTGGTCTCCTGGAGAGCCCTCTGGTACTGGGGGAACCCACAGCCCACAGACAGGAAACCACTGCCTTACTGGGGGCTGACAGTGCCTGTTTGTCCCTCCAGGCCACAGGGCGGCGCTGTTTCCCCGGCCATGAGCACCCCAGGGTGGGGGTGTCGCAGCCCAGGGTGGGGGGCTCAGCCCAGGGTGGGGGGCTCACCCCACAGTGGGAGTCCCAGCAGGCTCCCTGTGGGATGCAGACCCTGTGCCGGTTCCTTTCCAGGTGATCCTGTCAGATTCGAACCCTCCGGGCGAGGTGCCTTTCTTCGAGACCTGGATGCTGACCTGCATGCCCGAGGAGGGGAAGATCCTCAACCCCGACCACCCCTGCTTCCGCCCTGATTCCACCAAGGTGGAGTCCCTGGTCGCCCTCCTCAACAACTCCTCTGAGATGAAGCTGGTGTAAGAGCCCACCCATGAGCCCCCACCCCACCTTCCTGGCCCTGTGGCTGTGTCTGAACCCCTCACCTCTTCCCTGACAGGCAGATGAAGTGGCACGAGGTGTGTCTGAGCATCTCAGCTGCCATCCTGGAGATCCTCAATGCCTGGGAGAACGGTGTCCTCACCTTCGAGTCCATCCAGGTGGGGCTGGTGGGGGGCAGAGCTGGGCTGGGCTGCGTCCTGAGGATGGGCCAGGGGTCGAGAAGCTCCGGGATCCCCTGAGCTCACTGAGACCTGGCAGGAGGGAGCTGATGTGGCTTCAGCCCTGTGATGCTGCCCTGGCAGTGGGACTGGCAGGGACAATGTCACCCATGGACTCCTCCCATGGAGGGGACCCACAGCCCTGCGAGACGATTCCTGAGCATCCACCTGTGTGTGCTCATCCTCTGCTCTGTCTGCTGTCCTAGAAAATCACAGACAACATCAAGGGGAAGGTGTGCAGCATGGCAGTGTGTGCCGTGGCCTGGCTGGTGGCCCACGTCCGCATGCTGGGCCTGGACGAGCGGGAGAAGTCGCTGCAGATGATCCGGCAGCTGGCGACGCCCCTGTACGGGGAGAACACGCTCCAGTTCTACAACGAGCGGTGAGCTCCGGGCACAGCCTGTGCCTGCCCTGCTCCTGCTTCCTGGCACTTGCCAGGCCTTGCCCCATTTCCACTTCTCAGTGCCACATTTCCTGCCCTGCTCCCGCTTCCAGTGCTGTGCCATTCCCTGCCCTGTTTCCTCTTCCCACTGCTGTGTCTCCTTCCTCCCTTCCCTGTTCTCTCCTGATCCCACCTTTCCCTGCAGTGTGGTGATCATGAGCTCCATCCTGGAGCACATGTGTGCCGATGTCCTGCAGCAAACAGCCACACAGATCAAGTTCCCTTCCACGGGCATGGACACCATTCCCTACTGGAATCTTCTGCCCCCCAAGAAGCCCATCAAGGAGGTGCTGACCAGTGTTTTCACCAAGGTGCTGGAGAAGGGCTGGGTGGACAGCCGCTCCATCCACATCTTCGACACCCTGCTGCACATGGGAGGGGTCTACTGGTTCTGCAACAACCTGGTCAAGGTATTGAGCAGTGGGAGAGACCCCCAGTGCCATGGCAGGGTGCTGAGATTGGGAATAATGGATCTGATCCATGCTCCCAGTATCCTGGGTGTCTCTGGGCTGGCTGCTGGGCACTGGAGGGGAGCAGGGCTGGTTGCTGGGACACTTCTGGGTGCTGAAGGGGAGGGGGCAGGCCCACCCCTGCCCATGCCCTCTCCTCACTGCCCTCCCTGCAGGAGCTGCTGAAGGAGACGCGGAAGGAGCACACACTGCGGGCCGTGGAGCTGCTCTATGCCATCTTCTGCCTGGACATGCAGCAGCTGACGCTGACACTGCTGGGCCACATCCTGCCCAACCTGCTGACTGACTCCTCCAAGTGGCACACCCTCATGGATCCCCCTGGGAAGGCCCTGGCCAAGTAAGACCCCAGACCCACAGGGGCCATCTCCTTGGGAAGCCTGGCTGGGGAGATGTTCTGTGTGGGGTTGGAGGTCCCAACTGCCCGAATCCCAGCCTGGCCCCAGCATGGCACTGGCAGGAACAGACAGACTGGTGTCCTGCACTCCATTCCCTCTGTCTCCCTTTGAGGAGGGTCCTGCTGTGTCCCATCCTGGCGCACACTCTGGGCTGTGCTGCTCCCCTGCTCACACCCTGTCCTCAGGTGGGCTGGCAGCACCTGGCCATGTCCCTGCTCTGTCCCCAGGCTCTCTGTGTGGTGTGCCCTGAGCTCCTACTCCTCCCACAACAAGGGTCAAGCCTCGGCCCGGCAGAAGAAGAGGCACCGGGAGGACATCGAGGTGTGTCCCGTGTGGAGCAAGAGTTGGCTGGGGGTGCTTTGTGCCCAAAAACAGCAGTGTCTGAGGGAGGAGAGGGTGGCAGGAGTGAATGGGTGGGTCTCTGGGCTCTCTGATGTCTTCTGACCTTGAAATCCAGAGCTTTCCCTTCTCCTTCCTGGGGGAGCAGGTGGAATGAGTTTGTCCAGATGTGTCCAGCCCAGGTTAGGATGTTCTGGGTGAACAGAGATCGTAGTCCTGGTCTATGTGGCTGTGCAGAGCCCAGGGTGGGCTGGGACCACCCCCCTCAGGGTGGGGCTGAACCCCCTCCTTCCCCCAGGATTACATCAGCCTGTTCCCGCTGGATGACACACAGCCCTCCAAGCTCATGCGCCTGCTGAGCTCCAACGAGGAGGATTCCAACATCCTCTCCAGCCCCAGTAAGTGTGGGGAGTGGGGAGGTGACTCCCAGGGTGGGCACCATCCTGCCTCGCTGCTCTCTGGGTGTGAAATGTGTATTTGCACAAAACCAAGGGCTGGGTGAGGATTTAGAGCTCTCAAGTGTTTTTTCAGTTATCTCAGAGCTTTTGCACTTGGGAAAGGCCAGACACTTTATTTCTGTGATCAGATCTGAACTGACACCTTCCCTCCATGCCGGTGCCCCACAACCCACACCTGGGGGGCTCAGGGGGGCTTTGAGAGCCATGTCCCCTCAGCCACCCTGCGTGGGACCAGAGCCAGAGGTGACATTCCTGATGTCTGAGGCCGAATCCTGACATTCCAGCGCTGTTAACAGCGGAGCCCCCGCGGTCACAGCTGGGTCCCTGCGGTGCCACAGGTTGCGACAGCTCCGTTGGGCCACGCCGGGGGCTCCGTGTCCTGCCTGGCGGGTGCTGTCATGGCTCCCACATTGTCCACACTCCTGGGCAGTGAGTCAGGACCTGCCCTGGTCGTGTTTCTCCTCTTATCCTAAATTACTCTTCAGTTATTTGTTTTTGACACATCCATTGACCTCTGGTTTCATTACTGTTGAAATACAGGCTTTTCCCTTTATTTCACTTATCTTTTTTTAACTCCTGAGGCAGTCCCACCTCTTTGCAGTGACATTCAGGACTTTTTTGGGCTGTTTTCTGCAGCCCAAAATGTGGAAATGCTGCTTCCTGCAGCGGCCACGTAACTCATGTGATTCCATGAGAAAAGTGTGGGAGTGCTTTCTCTTTGTTTGGTGAGCATCCTCAAGAGCATCACAGGGTTGGTCCTGCTGTTCTGGGCAGGAGCTGTGGACCATGGGGTCTGCCCAAGAACCTTCCTAGGGAATTCCCAGCCTGTTGGAGTGGAGCTGGTGCAGTTCCTCCTACAGAGCACCCAGTTGGGGTCTGCTCAATCCCCCTGGGCTATCCCTAAGATTTGCTGCTGGACTCAAACATGCCTCAGCTCTGGTAGTTCGATTGCACCATGACAGTGAGACTGGAGAGCTGCTGTGCAGCTGTTGAACATCTGGCTCACACACAGGATGTGTGTAACGTGTGTGTTGCTGCTGTTCCTCTCTCCTGATCATGACATCACATGTCACACTCTGAGAGCAGTGTGGGGAACCCCCCCAGGCTCTGGGCTCCATGTGGGCTGGCACAGGGGACGTGGCACATGTGTGCTGTTCCTGAGGTGCCCCAGTGGCACAGACTCTGTTGGGGTACAGGGGGCCCAAACCTCTCCTGCTCCATGGGGTCACTCATGGCAAAGCCCTTCTTGGAGCTGGTGGCCTTAGCTGGCCAGAGCTGGCTGGAATGGGCACCTTGGCATGGCTGAGGAGTCCAAGAGGCCATTCCTGACTCCTGTTCTCCTGCCCACAGATCGCTCCATGAGCAGCTCACTCTCTGCTTCCCAGCTCCACACTGTCAGCATGAGGGACCCGCTCAACCGGGTGCTGGGTAAGGTGGGATGGGTCCATGGGGTCACATCCAGCCAGGCTGGGACTCCAGTGGAAGGTTTGGGCCACCCTTGGCCCCCTAGAACTGACCAGACTGCTGATCTCTCCCTGTCCCCACAGCAAACCTCTTCCTGCTCATCTCTTCCATCCTGGGGGCCAAGACAGCTGGCAGCCACACCCAGTTTGTCCAGTGGTTCATGGAGGAGTGTGTGGAGTGCCTGGAGCAGGGCAGCCGTGGGAGCATCCTCCAGTTCATGCCCTTCACCATGGTGAGCCCTGTGTGGTCATGACACCCCTGTCCCTGTCCAGAGGGCGTGCTGGGGTCCCAGGGGCACATCTGAGGGCCCTGGTGCTTTGCTCGCCTGTCTCCATCCCTGGGGACACTCACTGTGCTCCTCCTGTGTTCCTGGGCAGGTCTCAGAGCTGGTGAAGGTGTCCACCATGTCCAGTCCCAAAATCGTGCTGGCCATCACTGACCTCAGCCTGCCCCTGGGCCGCCGTGTCGCTGCCAAGGCCATCGCCGCGCTGTGAGCGGGGCAGCTCCTGGCCAGGGCACGTCCCTGGGGACCCCAGGGATCTCCCTGGATGCCTGGGATGGTCTCTGTCACTGCAGCTTGGCCTCGCCCTGCCTGGGGGCTGCTCCCTCTGTGCCCAGAGCTATCCCTGATGGCTTTGGGACTGAGACGCCCCCCTGATTTTTTTTATTCTATAAATAATTCAATCCTTTTGTAGAACTGGGTTTTGCCTTGTCTCTCTTTGGGCTCCCTGAAATCCCTTATTTTGGGGAGTGATGGAGGAGTCAGCAGCCAAGGAAAGGGGTTGTGTTGGGAAGGGGGTTGAATCCCACTCTCCCTGTCCCAGCCTCCTGGAGCATTCCATGGAGCTCCTGTCAGGAGCTGCGCTGCCGTGGGTGGAGCAGGGATGCTTCCCTGCTGTGCTGTCAGCCACAAGCGGGCTCTTGTTGGGAGTTCTCCACGTGAGCCTGAGTTCTTGGTGGAATTCCTCCCCGTGAGGCCGCGGTGAGCGTGGCACTGGTGGCCGGTGAGTAACGGCGGCCTCGCCAGCACCGCGCCGGCCTCGTGCCGGGACAGGCTCCCCCGGAACTGTCCCCACGCACCGTCAGCTGCTCCAGCACTGAATCCTCCTGGAGCTGTCACGAACCCCCAGCCCTGAGGGGGTGGCTGTGCCTCTGCTCCTTCCACTCGTGGTGACTCATGAGAAGGAGGTGCAGGGCCAGTGGGCACCAGCCCTTCCCTCAGGGCCCCAGGACTCCAGGACTGGGCTCTGCCCCTGCCCCCCTGGCACTAGTGGGGTTCCCAGCCCTGCTTTAGGGGCTCCCAAGGGAGATGGGGCATGGGGGGGCCCTGGGGTGGTGCCACAGGGGTCAGGTCAGTGCTGGCCAGGAAAGAGGCAGTGGGATGGTGACTCAGGGCTAGGCTGACCACATCTGATCCCGGGATGAGCTCAGCTTCTGGCCGCTCCCGGGCTTTGCTGGACGGAGAGACCCCAATACACTTGGGGGAGCTGAAGGTGTTGGCTGGTCCTTGGGGAGCATCCTCTCCCTTCCTGCTGCTCCCATGGGCCCATCCCGGTGCAGGGCAGATGGAGAGCAGCCGTGGGGCTGGGTGGGGCAGCTAACGGAGCTGTGGCACGCACTGGGATGGGCTGGGATGGCCTCACCGGGCCTGACACTGCCTGAGTCCCGCGCTGAGCTGGCACCGACCCGCCCGGGCCCCGCCGCTCGCCCAGGGGCGGCTCTTTACCGTTAGCCCGGAGCAAAGAGCAGGGCCTGGCGCTCGTGGCCTTCCCGGCTCTGTCAATATTTGCCACAGCAGCCCCATGCCTGGCATTGGCACCCGAGCTTCCCCTTCCAGGAAGGGGCTGGAGCGGGGGAAGGGGGTTTCTGTAAGCACCCGTGAGGTGGGGGAGGAAGGAGGGAGCTGCTACCCGGGGAGGGGGTTGTGCAGCCCAGTGCCTGTGGGTGAGGGCTTCCCACCCCGGCCTTTGGGCTCTGGCCTTGTGCCAGCCCCTTCCCGGGGCTGGGAATGTTGGGGGAGGCAGGAAACCTTCCCACTGGCACTGGGGACTGTCCCTGCAGGGCTGAGATGAGTGGCAGGGGATGCTGGTGGTCACAGGATGTGAGCGTGGGCCTGGTGGGAGGAAATGGATCTGGTGGAGCCCGGGAGTGCAGGGACAGTCCAGGGTGGGCAAACACCCATGGGAGAGAGGCTGGGGGTGGCTGCAGGGGCTTTCTGGGGCAGGGGAGATGCCCGGGAGTCTCCTGGCATCACTTTGCCACTTCCATTTGTCCATTCACCCTGCCTTCCTCACTGCTGGAAGCCTCATCCCACCGTGGTTGCTCTGGGAGGATTCTGGACACATCCCTGGGCAGCTCTGGGGCAGATTCCCTGTGTGGCAGCAGCATCCCCAGTGCCCCCACCCCCAGGATGAGCCCCCAGACCAGCTCCTGGCATGGTGCTGGTGCCCTCAACAGGCCCTGCCAGCCCAGGCAGCTTCCGGAGCTTTCTAGGAATCGGCTCTTGCCCAAGAGGTGCTGCTGGGTGTGGGAGGAAGTGAGTGCCCCACCAGTGCTTCTCTTGGGGGGTTTGGGCCATGGTGTGGGGGCACCAGAGGAGTGAGTTTCAGCAGCACTGTGGACTGCTGAGCCAACACCGGCAGCCACAGCCCGGCCTCGAGTGCCCCAGTCCCTGCCCTCCATCCCTCTGTCCCCGTGTGCCCACGCCCAGGACACTCCACATCACCCCTAAGCAGGCAGGAGGCATCAGGACAGAGCAAAAATAGAGTTTATTTCCATTTTTATCACATATAAAAAAAAGTAGCGTGTGTTTCTTGGGACTCACCCAACTGCAGCATTAAATACAGTACAAAACCCGCCGCCCCCGTGCCCGGAGCTCCCACACAGCCACGGGACTGGGGCTGCGTCAGGCTCAGGGGCTGGGACCAGGGCCAAGCTGCTCCTCCCGGCCTGGAATGGGCACTGAGAGGTTAAACTGCAGTAAATACTCTGAATTTAGCAGGGAAGGGGCACGGAGGTGACACAGCCCCTTGAAGTGCTGCATCTCCCCAGAAAAGCCTCATTCTGGGGCAGCTGCTGCATCCCTACAGCACTTCCATCCTCCCCATCCTACCTAATGGCTAATAAATATTAATTACTAGAAATAACACCCATCAGATGTGTCCCTGCAGGCTGCAGCCCAGGCAGGGAGATGCTGCTCTGGAGCATCCTCATCCTCGGATGAAGGCGGTTTCCGGGGATGCTGCAGCGGCCCCTGCAGCACAAACCGTGGCGCAAACCGAGGCACCGGCGGCGGCTGCGGGGGCTCACCCAGCTCCCGGCCCTCGTAGCAGAGATACGCTTGTGTTTAAATATTAAACAAGGGTGATGCTGCACAGATACCCGTGCACGGATCCACCGCGGGGTCCCGCGGCCCGGGGAGCACCCCCGGCCAGATAAATATTAAATAGCCATAAATAATAAATAAGCAGCAAACGGGCACTCCCAGGATGTCCCTCGGGTGGGACACCCACGAGCAGGGTCAGAGGCGGGCGAGGTGCCGCAGAGCCCGGTACGCCGTCTCCAGGAACCTCTGGAAGTTGGCCAGGATGAAGAAACTGCCAACTTGGTGGTGGAAGTTGGAGGAGAAGGTGGGCAGGGGGTCTGGGTTCTCCGTGGGGTACGTCACCATGGCCAGGCCCAGGTCCTCCATCTGTGGATGGGCAGAGGCAGCGGAATCAGCTCCGGGCTCGGAGACACACCGAGAACGTGGCAGCATCCCAGGGATGTGGAACCTCATGGCCCTGCTGGGCTCTCCCTGTGCCCCAGAAATGCATCCTTCCTGCCCCACTGAGCCCTTCCTGGGGATACAGCCCTGCCATGCCCACCCTTCTCTTGGGATACAGCCCCTGCCATGCCCACCCTTCTCTTGGGATACAGCCCTGCCATGCCCACCCTTCTCTTGGGATACAGCCCTGCCATGCCCACCCATCTCTTGGAATACAACCCCCACCATAACCACCCACCCCTGCGGATGGAGCCCCTGCCGTACCCACTCATATCCCCCCAAATCCGTATCCTTCTTACCTGCTGCTGGATGTTGGAGGACAGGTTGGCCACGTCCAGCTGCAGGGTCTCCACCAGCCCGGCGTGGCCGGGCAGCAGGTCCCGCACAGCGGCCAGGGAGCCGTGGTAGACGCGGAGCCCGGCACGGATCTGGTTGAAGCAGGTCTCCTGTGGTGGGCACAGCACAGTCAGTGGGACCACGGGGGGCTTTGGGGTGCCCCGAGCTGTGGCAGAGCCAGCGGGGCTGAGACCTGGCAGGGGCAGTGCCTGCACTCACCGCCTGGAAGGAGCGGCTGTGACACTGCTCCAGCAGCACCTGCGCCATGTCCAGGTCCTGCCGCACCAGCAGCAGCTCTTCCTCCTTGCACAGCTGGAAGGTGTCACACTGCGGGAGAGGGGAACGGGGTGAGGACAGCCAGGGGACCTCAACACCTCCCGACACCCTGTCCCTGGGGTGTGGGACCCCCCATAGCCCAGCCAGGAGGAGGGAGGGCATGGGGTGGCCCTGCCACCAGTTTTGGCTGCCCTGGCCGGTGTGTGCCCCCAGTGGAGCCCAAGACCCCCGGGCCGAGCCTTGGGGACACCACTGGTTCTCAACCCTGCAGTGCCAGTCAGACCAGTGAGGGGAAGGTCCCCTTATCTGTGACCCTGCGGGTTCCACCATCCCTCAGGACTCACCACCACGCGCTGCAGCGCGGCCACATCCCCGCGGATCTTGCGGGTGAACTCGAGGTTCCTCTGCAGGAAGAGCTGGAAGTCCTGGTCCCCAGAGAGCTCGGGCAGCGGTGCCCCGTGCAGTGCCCACCACGGTGCCCACAGCAGCGCGCCCAGCAGTGCCAGCCCACCTGTGGGGACAACAGCTCAGAGCCCACCTCACACCCCGGGGTGGGATCAGCAACCAGAACCCCCCCCAAAAGAGGTGGGGGCAGCAGTGCTGGCTGGGGAAGGGGCAGAGACCCCCAAAAGGGGAGAGGGATGGGCACTCCCTGCATCCCACTGCTGCCACAGGCCATGGGGGCAGCAGTGGGGGGTTCTGGGTGTGTGAGTGCAGTGGGTGCTGCAGGTAGGGTGGATTTATGGGTGCTGTGGGGGCAGTGAGTTTTGTGGGTACAATGGGATCAGTGGGGGCTGTGGGTGCAGTGGGAGCTGTGGGGGCTGTGGGTACAATGGGATCAGTGGATGCAGTGGGGGCTGTGGGGGCTGTGGGTACAATGGGATCAGTGGATGCAGTGGGGGCTGCAGTGGGTGCCGGGTACTCACGGGTGAGGGAGCACATGGTGTGTGCCCGGCTCGGTGTCTCCTCCTCAGCTGAGTTCAGCGCAGCCCAGCCCAGCCCGTCCCGGCTTCCCTCTCTCCTGCCCCGCTCTGCTCATCGATCGGGCATTTATAGCGCCGGCGCCGGCCCCGGGGATTCTCACTTATGTGGCAACCGCTCTGATTGCTTCATTGCCTTAATCACAGCTTTCGAATCCCGGGAACCAGGAGCTCAACCGGGCCTCTACCGTGGGGCTTTCCTGGGGTTGGTGGGCAGTGGTGTCCCCTGGTGTGGCTGTGGGTGCCCAGCTCAGCCCTGGCACCGAGGTGGGTGCCGGGATGGGGCTGGACGGGGCCTTGGTGACTCATTAACCTGCTCCCAGGGCTGCCACTGCACTGGCTGAACTGGCCAGAGCCCAGAGCAGCAGGGTCACTCGCAGGGTCACTCGCAGGGTCACTCGCAGGGTCACTCACGGGTGACCAGGTGAGGGAACGGTGGCATCTCACTGCCACTCTCACTCCAAGATCATGCCCATCGCTGGCCTGTGTGGGAATCACCAGCTACCCAAGCCCCTCATCCCTCACCCCTGAGTGGGACTCAATGGTCCTTGAAGGAACCCTTTCAACTCGGAGTGTCCTGTGACTCTGACTCCATGACCTTCATGGTGGTGCCACTGGCTGGAAGTGGCCAAGGTGTGACCTTGTCCAGGCACCTCCCCAGGGCTGCAGCTCCCCAGCACAGCACCCCAGGGTCACATTCTGCCCTGCTGGACGCTGTGGGGCTGGATCATGCCCAGCGTCCCCACACCAGTCTGACCTCTCTCCCCTCCAAGGGACCAGCACCTCCTGCCCTTCAGGGAAGAGGCTTCCAGGGCAGCCCCAGACGTGGGGCGGCTGCTCCGACCCTGCCATGCTGACGTGGGTGGGAATTTTGGCTCGTGCTGGTTCCCGCAAGTCCTTTCAGGAGGATACCTTGGGCTGCTGCCAGCTGGACTGGCTCCTGTCCGGCACGGGCTGGATGAGGCACCCGCTCCCCTCCCAGCCCTGGGCAGGGTGACCCTGGGGCAGCACTGAGCTGGGGGGGCTCATTCTGCACCCCTGACCCTGGGCAGGGCCCCATCCCTGTCCTCCTGGAGGCCTTGGGGACAGGGATGGGGTCAGGGAACTCCTTTCCTGCACATTGCAAACCTTGGTGGGCACTGGGATGGGCCACACACCTGGTGTGGTAGAGCCTGTGGGGTGCAGTTTGTGGGGTGCAGTTTGTGGGGTGCAGCCTGTGGGGTGTAGCCCGTGGGGTACAATCACAGCACCAGTCCCTGGAGTTGCTCCTGCTGGAAACAAACCCCCAGGAAGTGCAGCCAATCCATGAGCACCAAGCAGAGCCAGGCGTGACCTCTGAAACCAAAAGCCAACCTCTCTGCAGAACCTCCCTGGGAGCACTGAGTGTTCTGCCCTCAGACTGTGCACAAGGACCTCGGCAGTGGGACCGTTTGTGGGATTTTGGGGAGAAACAGCCACTCCCAGCTTTGCCTGTGCCCTCCCAGGAGTCGGGGGAATCCAGTGGCCATGGAGGGACTGGACCGAGGGCACTGCCAGGACCACACCGGAGCGGATCTGCCCTCTCAGCAGGTTGGTGCTCTCAGGAATTGGAATGGGGGGAGTTGAATCAGCACGTGGTGTGGCCCAAAGCCCCCGTCAGCTTTCCAAGGAAGGAAGTGGTTTCGACCCGAAACTCTGTGGGTGTTGGGGGGCGGAGGGTGGAGCTGGGGCAGCACAACCCCCCACATGGTCTGAGCTGCCCAGCCCAGCCCAGGGGACTGTCCCGGACACTTGCCCTGCTGTTTCTGCCTCCTGGCCACCCTTCCTCTTCACGTGGTCCAACCTGGGAACCTGCCCATCCCAACAAACCCATGGCAGGAGCTGCTCATGCTGGTGTTTTTCCATCTTTTATTTTAAAAGTTGTAATTGAAGCTTAACAAAGTTTGCCCCTGTTGTTGTCACAGGAGCTGGGGGGGCCCTGGCGGAGCCCCTGCTCCTGCCCCCTGCCCACTCCAGCCCTGCAGCCCCCTGGCATCGGCTCCCACACCACCCCAGGGATCCTTCCAAGGGTGTTTACTGGGGAGGGGGTCCCGCTGTGGGTGGGGGGGGTCGGGGGCTGCAGCCCAGGGAACCCCCCGTGTCCCCTCCCACAGTACAGACATGCAGGGATTTATAAAAGGGCGGGCCCTGCTCAGCCACCATCTGCCCAAGGGACAAATACAAAATCCAGGGCACAGGGTCACGGGAAACCGTCGTCATCATCCTCTGCCATCTCCTTGGCAAACTCCAGGTCCTGCTGCTCACGCTCCCGGCGCTCCTGCAAGGCAAGGCAGGGGGTGGTGGCAGGTGGGGACAGGAGCCACGTCCCTCCCGTGGCCACAGGGACTGTGGGATCTCACCTCTGCAGATTCCAAGTCCTTGTTGTACGATTTGGGTGGGAACCTCATGGCCTGGAGAGAGGGAGAAGCAGGAGGAGCTCTGAGCTGAGCCAGGCTGGGGCTGTGCCCCACTGCCCCTGGGGACATGGGGACGGGGCCAGGCTGTGCTCACCTTCACAGACATGTTGTGGATGTCGAGGCAGAAGGAGATGCGCTGGTGGAAGGCCAGCTGGGGCTCCCGTGTGGAGTAGATGTCGATCATCTCCTTGGACTGCACGTAGCCCTTCTCGTGGTTGATGCTGGCCTCGATCACGCCGTCCCGGATGGCCTGTGGGGTGGGGCACGGGGTGGCCCCAGGGCTTGGGACACATCCCCAGGGCTCCCTGCAGAGGCCTCAACCCCAGCCCAGTGCAGGGGGGAGTGTGGGGGGCACAGGGCAGAGCTGGGGGGCTGTGGGACCCCCAGGGACAGGACCCCCGTGCCGGTACCTTGGCGACGATGAACTCGGCGTCCTCGGGGCTGTCCAGCTGCAGCTTCTGGGCGATGTCAGCCAGGGAGATGCGGGAGTAGGAGAGGCTGATCATGCGGACGCCTGCGGGGACAGCGGGATGCAGCTCCCGGAGCACGGCCCCGCCCCGGGGCGGCCCCAAACACCCCCACACCTGTCTTGATGACGTTGTGCCTCAGCCGAATGATGAGGGTGTAGGTGCCATCCGTCTGGAACTTGTCCCCAAACTGGTCAAGGACTTGGTTGAACTTGGCCAGGTTCCCCGTCCTGACGGCTGGAGGGAAAAAGGTGGGAAAGGGTGAGGCAGAGAGGCTGGGGAAAGCAAGGCAGGGCTGACTCCCTTCCTCCTTCTTCTCCTTCTTCCCAAGTGGCACCTGCATCTGAGTCCCATCAAGGGGAGAGAAGAGAAGAGCACTCCCCTCGGGCCCCTTCCCACCCAGGGCCTGCCAAGGTTCTGTGGGACAGGGAGGAGCAGGTGGCCATACCCTGGGTCAGCAGGAAGTAGGGCATGAGCGAGCGCTTGAGCGAGGGCTGCCGGAACTGGAGCCTGTCCGGGATCTCCCCGAGCAGCAGCTCCACCACGATGAGCAGCTTGTGCACCTGGGGTAGAGCAAGACCCTGAGTGAGTCCCAAAAACATCCCAGTCCCTGCAGGGCCCAAACCCAGAAGTCCTGAACCCAATCCCATCCCTATGGGGGCCCGGGAGGTCCCAGATCTGTCCCTGGGAAGTCCCAAACCTGGAAGGTCCTGCACCCACCATCCCTGCAGGACCCAACCTCCTGGGGGGTCCCAAACCTGATGCCAAGAGGCCCCAACCTGAAGGGTTCCAGACCCAACCCCAACTCCAAGGGGTCCCAAACCCAACCTGCACCGAGAGGGGGTTCTCAGCCCCAATCCCAGCCCAGGGGGGTTCTCAGCCCCAACCCCAGCCCAGGGGGGTTCTCAGCCCCAACCCCAGCCCAGGGGGGTTCTCAGCCCCAACCCCAGCCCAGGGGGGTTCTCAGCCCCAACCCCAGCCCAAGGGGGGGTTTCTCAGACCCAACCTCAGCCCAGGGGGCTTTCTCATCCCCAACCCCAGCCCATGGGGCTTTCTCATCCCCAACCCCAGCCTAGGGGGGTTCTCAGACCCGACCCCAGCCCAGGGGGGGGTCTCAGACCCAAGCCCAGCCCAGGGGGGGCTTCTCAGACCCGACCCCAGCCCAGGGGGGTTCTCAGACCCGGCCCCAGCCCAGGGGGGTTCTCAGACCCGGCCCCAGCCCAGGGGGGTTCTCAGACCCGACCCCAACCCACGGGGGGTTCTCAGACCCAAGCCCAGCCCAGAGGGGTTCTCAGACCCAAGCCCAGCCCAGGGGGGTTCTCAGACCCAAGCCCAGCCCAGGGGGGGTTTCTCAGCCCTGACCCCAGCCTAGGGGGGTTCTCAGACCCGACCCCAACCCAAGGGGGGGTTCTCAGACCCAAGCCCAGCCCAGGGGGGTTCTCAGACCCGACCCCAACCCACGGGGGGTTCCCAGACCTGACCCCAACCCAGGGGGGGTTCTCAGACCCAAGCCCAGCCCAGGGGGTCCCTGCCCAGGCCCCCTCACCGTCTGCTTGAAGCCGACGGCCGTGTGCTGCGGGGCCTTGCGCAGGGCGTTGGTCATGGTGCGCCGCGCCTCCGAGTACTCCAGCTGGATGGCCTTGATCCGCCCTGCGCCACACGGGCCGGGAGAGCCCCCCGTGAATCCACCCTGACCCTCGCACACAGGGCTCCAAACCCTGCCTGAAGCCCCCCCTGCAGCTGCCCAAAGGGGTGCCCCGGGAAGGGCAGCCCGGGCTGCAGGGAGCTGACGCGAGGGCGGGTCCCCTGCGTGGGCCACGCTCACCTGTGTAGTACAGGTACCGAGCCCACTCGTTGTTGTTGGCCTGCTCGGGGAACACGGACTTGGAGACGAGCTTCTCGGCCTGGTCGTAGAGGTTGTAGTGGAGGTAATTCCTCAGGAGCAGGTTGAGCAGCGTGGCCTGGCCGTCGGCGTCGTGGCGCAGTGTGGCCGTGCGCAGACGGGCGTGCAGGAAGCTGTGGGGTGGCACAGGGGGTCAGGGACATGGCGGGGGCACCGAGCTCGGGGACAGTCCCCCAGCAGGGCCCATCCCACCTCCGGACCACGTCGAGCTTGTTCAGGAACTCGTAGATCCGGGAGTGGTAATAGTAACACTTGGCCACCACCAGGTCGAGGGCGCGGCGGTTCTGGGAGCTGATCTTCTGCATCAGGTCATCGGACACTTTCTGAGCCTGCAGGATGGGAAGGGAGGTCAGAGATCCCAGTGGGGGCAGAGACCCCCAGGCTGTGGGGCGAGGGGACAGTGTGGGGCACAGCCAGGCGGTCCCTGTGGCTCCTGGGGAGCAGGAGGACAGTGGGAGCAGCTCAGGGGTCTCACCTCGGGGTACCTCTTGCTGTTCATCAGGTAGATGACGAGCAGCAGCTGCAGGTAAGTCTCCACCTCTGGCAGGAGAGGGGCTGAGGCTGCTTTGCCCGTCCGTGGGCGGAACTGCAGCTCAGCCTCCGTGTCCATGGACTGAGGGGACACAGATGTGCTGGGTCACTGTTCCTGCCCAGGCTGTGACAGGAGCCAGCACAGGCTGTCCTCGTGACAGTGCCATCCCTGCCCAGGGCTGAGCACCCTGTCCCCACTCACTCTGGGCTGTGTGTCCCCAGTGCCCCCAGGCCCCCCTGCCCTGCCCTGGAGGCTCCTCGGAGAGGTAAAGAATCATTGAATCCCAGACTACTTCGAGATGGAAGGGACATTAAAGCCCATCCCATCCCACCCCTGTCATGGGCAGGGACACCTCCCACCAGCCCAGGTTGCTCCAAGCCCTGTCCAGCCTGGCCTTGGACACTTCCAGGGATGGGGCAGCCACAGCTTTTCTGGGCAACCTGTGCCAGGGCCTGCCCACCCTCACAGGGAACAATTCCATCCCAATATCCCATCTAATGCTGCCCTCTGTCACTTTGAAGCTGCTGCCCCTTGTCCTGTCACTCCAGGCCCTTGTAAATAGTCTCTCTTCATCTTTCTTGTAGTTCCTTCAGGTACTGGGAGGTCACAGTTAAGTCATCTTCTTCAGGCTGAATTATCCCAACTCTCTCAGC
Source organism: Pithys albifrons albifrons (assembly GCF_047495875.1). Taxonomy (NCBI): domain Eukaryota; kingdom Metazoa; phylum Chordata; class Aves; order Passeriformes; family Thamnophilidae; genus Pithys; species Pithys albifrons. The sequence continues at coordinate 1,168,123 of NC_092482.1, forward strand.
CTTTCCTCGGAGCAGAGCTGCTCCATCCTCACTCCAGCAGCTCCACATCCTTCCCAGCTGGGATCCCGAGCTGGGGGCAGCACTGCAGGGGGGTCTCCCCAGAGCTGGGCAGGGCTGGGGGCAGGTGTGCCCACCTCTGTCCCTGTGTCCCTACCTCCTCCAGGAATCCCAGCAGGAAGTCCCTGAGGGTGCAGTTGGCGGTGAAGAAGCCGTGGATGGCCTTGTGCAGCACGTTGGGGTTGAGGCGGCGGGAGGTGGAGGGCAGAGCGCGCAGGGCGCGCAGGACGTAGCGCGGCTCCTTCCCCGACACCGCCTTCTCCAGCTGCTTCACGTGCTCCTTGATGTCTGCGGGGGGCACCCTCACTCACCCCCATCCTCTGCCAGGGGCGCCCCAGGGCTGGGACCCCCGCCCTGCTGCCCTGGGGGGGGCCCTCTGCCCGCGGCCTTGGTGTCTGACCTGTCCCTGCTCGGGGCAGGGGGCTGGGGAGACCCTTGCACAGCCTCCCCCTCCCCACCAAGGGCTCCACAGACCCTTGCACAGCCTCCCCCTCCCCACCAAGGGCTCCACAGACCCTTGCACAGCCTCCTCCTTCTCCTCAAGGGCTCCAGAGACCCTTGCACAGCCTCCCCCTCCCCACCAAGGGCTCCAGAGACCCTTGCACAGCCTCCTCCTTCTCCCCAAGGGCTCCAGAGACCCTTGCACAGCCTCCCCCTCCCCACCAAGGGCTCCAGAGACCCTTGCACAGCCTCCTCCTTCTCCCCAAGGGCTCCAGAGACCCTTGCACAGCCTCCTCCTTCTCCCCAAGGGCTCCAGAGACCCTTGTACAGCCTCCCCCTCCCCACCAAGGGCTGCAGAGACCCTTGCACAGCCTCCCCCTCCTCCCCAAGGGCTCCAGCCTCCCTCTGCACCCCCGTGCGGTCCCACCACGGCAGGGCAGCAGCCCCCCTGCCCCTCACAGCCCTCCAGGGATGCCCCCAAAACACACCTCCCTCTCCCTTTCCTCCACAGAGACCCCCAAGCCCCCCTACAGAGTGACCCCCCAAAGAACACACCTCCCTCTCCCTTTCCTCACAGTGACTCCCCCCAACCCACCTCCCTTTCCCACCTGGTGCCCCTCAACTCCCCCTCCCCAAAAGGGCCTCCTCCAAACCCACCTCCCCTTCCTTCAGGACCCCCCAAATCCCCTTCCCCACACTGGCAACCCCCCGAGCCCACCTCCCATTTCCCCTCAGCCACCCCAGCACTGAACCTCCCCCAACCCCTCCTGTAGCCCCCACAACCCCCTTCCTCCAACACCCCCTCTCCCAGGCCCTTCCCCGCGGTCCCCTCGAGCTGTCCCAGCCCCCTCCCACCTCCACGACCCCCCAACCTCCCCCTCAGGACCCCCCAACCTCCCTCTCAAGACCCCCATGTAGCGACCCCCTCCTCACCCTCCAACGTGATGGCGTCCAGCTCCCGCTGCGGCTGCCGCTCTGCGCCCACCTCGGGGGCCGCCGGGGCCGCCTCCTCGTGCATCTCGACGTCGGGGGGCGCGGGCGGGGGTCCCTCGGGGGGTGCCTTGGCCTTGTCGCCGCGGCGGCGCGGCCCGTCCTGCTTCATGGCGTGACAGTGCACAACGGGCCGCCAGGCGGGCGCGCCGAGCGCCGAGCCAGCGCCAACGAGCGCCGCCGATCGGCTCTTTCCGCCACTGCTCGGCAATTTCCGCCATCGCTCGGTACTCCATGCGCCGCTCGGCACTTTCCGTCATTCCTCGGCCAGCCAACGTCACTCGGCAGTTTCCGCCATTCTTCGGGACTTTCCGCCATCACTCGGCACTTCACTCCAGTCCGGCTCGGATGTTTCCGTTATCGTTCGGCTGTTCCCGCCGCTCCTGCTCGGGTATTTCCGTCATCGCTCGGCTGTTCCCGCCGCTCCTGCTCGGGTATTTCCGTCATCGCTCGGCTGTTCCCGCCGCTCCTGCTCGGGTATTTCCGCCATCGCTCGGCTCTTCCCGCCGCTCCTGCTCGGGTATTTCCGCCATCACTCGGATATTTCCGTAGAGCGTTCGGGCGTTCCCGCCGTTCGGGGCGCGAGCGCGTTCTCCCTGAGGCGAAGCGCGAGGGCCGTGAGGGAGCCCGTGAGGGGCCGGGACCGAGACCGGGAACGGCACCCGGATCGAGACCGGGAGGGGGTTACGTGGGGGTCCTATGAGGGTCTAGGATGGGGCAGGGACCGGGGATTCCATGAGGGGTCCGGTGGGCCCTGGAGGGGGCCTGGGCTCACTGAAGGCATCCCCGACTCCCCCCGCATGAGGGACCCCCGACCGCCACCCCACCTGCCCCCAGGACTAAGTGCTCTTATTTTTCACTCCCCAGGTTGTTGGTCGTGCTGTGGAACTGAAAACACGTGTGAAGTGAGAAACTGCCTGCAAGAACACCAGGTTGGTCAACAAGAAACCCCTCTTTATTTATAAAGGGATAAGGGGAGTATTTCTAGGGGATCTGAAGTGCTGCCCTGTGTAAGAGGGAGCAATGGCAGCGCTGGGACCAGGGAGGGTCGGTGAAGCCCATGGGATCCTCCCACTTCTGTGCCACCTGCAGCTCCCAGATCCACAGCGGGGACCAGGGAAAGTGGGTCACTGCGGGCATTTTCCTTTGGCTTTTGTTTCCTTTGCATTTGCTTCCCCTTTTCCTTGGCTTTTCCCTTCCTTTCCCTTTGCATTTCCCTTCTTTTTCCCTTGCATTCCCTTTGCCCTTCCCGTTCCCACTCACTGATTGCAGAAGCAGCAGCAGCATTTTTAGGGAAGCAGGAGTACATGGAGCATGGCTGGCAGGCCTGGGGTTAGTTGGGCTCTTGGATTTTCCCGCTGAGCCTCTGCATTCATGGAGGGACAGACAGAACAATCTGCTTTGATATCCAGCCTTGAGCATCCACGAGGAGTTTTCCTGCCTTAAATTTGCGTTTCCCAGCGAAAGCCGCCCTGAGCGTTAAGAGGGATGAAAGTGGCAGAGAGAAGGGGCTGGTGGGCAGAGATTGCCCCGCAGGCTGGGGAGGGGTTCCCTGGGCAGGGCCAAGTGCCCCCTACTCAGAGGCACTGAGGAGGCTGAGCACGTGCAGGGCCACGTACAGGGCAGCCACGGCCTCGAAGGGCTGTTCCATGGGCACAGCTGAGCCGTCTCCCTGCAGCTTCACCCCGCTCAGCCCCACCAGGGCCATGGTTATGTTCTGTTCCTCCTGCCCTGAGAAGGAGAGCAGGCTGGCATCCACACTGAAAGGCTCATTCCCCTTCTCCAGCTCGTGTTCCAGGAGGTTTCCAACCTTTACAGCAACAACAGAAAAAGCCAATCAGTGTTTTAACAAATTGCTGAATTGTGACATCATCACTCAGGTGCTGCTTTAATTAAAAGACTCCCCATTGCCCCTTCAAAGAAGCCAAGTGTGCTGTGTGTTCTCACCAGTTTCAGCTGCTGGGACACAATCTTCCTTTGCAAGGATTCCAGCAGCAGCAGCAGCTGATCGTCCAGTAGCTCTGCAGAATTAAAGCAGGTTTGCATCAAAAGCTTTGCACCGAGGTGTTGGAGACAACTGGTAGGATGGGAATGCTGAGCAGGATGAGAAGGGGGATCACTTCTTGTGGGAAATGCCTCTTTGGTCAAGAGGTCTTTTAATGCAAACAGTTTGTGCTCTGAGAGTGATGTGGGTGTTACTCACAGAATCATGGAATCTCCTGAGTTTGGAGGGACCCCCAAGGATCACTGAGTCCAGGTCCTTGCCCTGCCCAGACATCCCAACATTGCCACCCTGTCCCTGGCCCATTGTCCAAACAGTCCTGCAGCTCTGGCAGCCTGGGGGCCGTGCCCACTGCCCTGGGGAGCCTGGTCAGTGCCCACCAGCCTGTGGGGGAAGGAGCTTGTCCTGAGATCCCCCCTCACCCTCCCTGGCACAGCTCCAGTTGTTCCCTGGGTGCTGTCCCTGCTCCCAGAGCAGAGATGGGAGCAGCCCCTGAGGAGGAAGCTGTGACTGCACAGGGAGGGAGTGGGGAGCCCTGGAGGGGCATCAAGGGGGTTCTCTGCTCTCCTCTCCATGGGATGCAAATTGCACTTGTGGAGGAAGAGGAGCAGGAGGGGATGGACCAGACTGGGAGTCCGCCCTGCCTTGACTCCCCTACTAAAGACCCAAAGCCTCACCAGCCAAAGCATCCAGGGTGTAGTTTATTCCTCCTGCCAGCTGAACACGACGTTTTGCTTCAGAATTCTCTAAGGTGCTCAACAGGTCTTGTAAGGCTGTGCTTTCTGTTTTCAGCTTGTAATTGCCATTTTCCTCAAGAAAGTTGTCCATCTGGGAGGATAAGGAAGAGAAAGGTCAGGATTTGAGGGCCGAGGCTGCTGCTGGTCCAGAGCAGATGGATGTGGTGAGGGAGGGAATTTTGGATGGACTGTTGTGGCACAGGTGCCTTGTGGGGCAGGAGGTGTGATCATGGATGTCTCTGTGTTCATAAATGGTGGCAGTAAGAGAAGCTTTACTCACCTTCTGGCTGAGCTCTTGCAAGAGGTCCCTGTCTCCCATCACAGCTGTGATGGTGTTTAGGAACAAGACCCGCAGGTCAGAAGACAACTCAGAGAAAATGGCACAGTATCGTTTAACTTCTTCTTCCACTATTTCAAGGTTTCTTTGTGGGACATGGAGAATTTCCACACGAGTTGAGGAGCTCAGTAGCAGCCCTGAAGTGTGAGTTTGAAACACTGACATGAGTATTTCAGAAGCAAGATGGAATTTGGGCAGTTGTCATGCCCTGGGGAAGATGCGGACATGCCCCTCTTGGTGGTTTGTTTTATCCTGGGAGATTCCATCTTAGCCAAGGCAGGTAAAAATTGGGGAAATGGAAGCAGACAAATACTTTGCTTACCTTGACCTGAAAATAATGCAGTTCTGGCAGGCAGACGTTGAGCAAAATTCACTTCTGCAAGAGGGAAAAAAGGACATTTATGGTGCTTTACCCCAGCATTCCCCTGAAGGTCACCCACCCTGTTTCTTCCCTGGCTCTTTTCTGCTGAGTACAAAGCAGAAAAGGACCAGACCAAACTCTGCTGTGTGTGCCATTTGTCACCAGGGGCTCTGCAGCTCCACAAATGCCGAGCTGAGGGTTCCAGTGTCCTTCCTGCCTTTCCTTACTCAGCCCTTTGGCCTTCCCTGGGTTGTACAACGTTCCCCAGGTGGTTTGTGTGCCTCCCACTGCCTCCATCTCCTTGCAAAGGAGCTGAGGGCGGTTGTGGGGCTGAGTGATCCTTGAGAAAATGTTCTTCCCCTTCTGCACTGATTCCCAAGTGGAGGAGTTGGTGATTTCTGGGTTACTTACTCCATTCTCCATTGTTGATGTTCAGCTGGATGGCCCTGAAGGCCAGAGTGCAGCCCTTGGGTATGACTATGCATTTTCTGCTGTCTGTGATGGCCTGGTTGAGGAAAACAATGTGTGTTAGAGCACCTGGTGCAGGTGTTGGGGCAGGATTGACACCTGAGCCTGGAGAAAAACAAACCTTTCCGTTGAGGAAGGCGAAAATCTTGGCCATGCAGCCCCCGCTTGCCCTGCTGGATTCCTTGTAGACAGTCTCCTCCATGGCTTCCAGCGTTTCATAAACTACATATAACTTGAGGGCTGCATTCTGGACATGTTGGATGAAGGAGTCATCCATGTCTATTTTTCTAAGAGAAGAAAAGGGTGGGAATGAACGACAGCACAAGTTGTGTGAGGAGCAGCAGAGAGAGCTGGGGGGGCTCCACCTGGAAAGAGGAGGCTCAGAGGGGACCCATCCAGCCTGGCCTGGGTAGGGGGAATTCATTCTCTGAGTTCTTATGCTTGGGTTTGGCTGTTGCAAAGCCACTGTGTGACCTGGCATGGGTTGGATGGGGTTGGAAGGTGTGGGCTGCCTTTGTCATGCCTTACCTTTTCCTGCTCAGAGCCTGCAGGGATTTCAGTGGTCTGACCTTCTTCTGCAGGGTGATGGAAAACTCCTTGGACGAGGAGGCACCTCCTTCCATCCCTACACTTGCAGGGGCAACAGAAATGCTGAACTTCCCATCAACTTGGTCAGAGTTGCATACTGTGAGAGTGAATTGGCTGGAACATTCACCATCTTCCATGGCAAGGGGGGACTCTGAAATGATGGCATGCATGTGCCTAAGCAGGATTACCCAGCCTCAGCACTGTAAGGATTTCACACACAGGAAAGCTGGAACGTGGAGGAGTCGAGAGCCACAAATGACCCCAAAACATTATTTATGGGATTTGTGAACTTCAGATTGATAAATTTGGGCTTTACCTGTGCTTTCACCATCTTCTTCACACAGCAGCACATCGTCCAGGCTGAACCCTGTCTGCTGGTAGTAGGGAGTTGTGTGGAACGTGGCTTCTGGTTTTCTTTCTTTGAGAAGACAGAAGAGGCTGAAGTCCTTGTGGTCTGCAATGCTCTCAACAGGGATCAAAGTATTGCTGGGATCCGCTTGACTTACAATGAATTTGGTGAATTTTTTAAACATTCTGCCCTGTGTGGATGAAGTTTTGAAGCAAAGCCAAGTGGATTTGTGCCTTAGGAAAGAGCAAGTTAAGGCAAATGACTTGAAGTAAGGGCAGGACAGTGTAAAAAATGTTACTTCAATTATTAAGAATTTTGGGAAATAATGACCCAAAGCCCACCACACTATCTGGGGACACACAACTTTCAGAGGATTGTTCTGGCAAGTGTTTGGAGAGGGAGGCACAGGAGCTGTGAGTTCTTTGGACTCTCCCCCTTTGCTGACGAACCCCAGTCAAGGCACAGACAGAGCACAGGTCACAGGCCCAGTGGGTGCTGATTTTGGGGGAAGTTCTCCCCCCAAAACATAAAACAATCAGCCCAGCTCTGGCCCCTGGGCACGGCCTGGTGCTGTGCAGGGGAGAGCTGTCTGAGTGTCAGGAACAAATCCCTGTTTGCTTCCTGACAGCTCGTTGTGCCTAAAGGTTTCAGTTTCTTTTCTGGTGAACTGGGGGGAAGGAAAATGCAAGGGATGCCAGACTGGTTTGGGTTGAAAGGGACATCCAGTCCCATGCCCTGCCATGGGCAGGGACACCTTCGATAGCCCAGGCTGCTCCAAGCCCAGTCCAACCTGTCCTTGGACACTTCCAGGGATGGAGCAGCCACAGCTGCTCTGGGCAGACTGTGCAGGGCCTGCCCACCCTCCCAGGGAGGAATTCCTTCCCAATATCCCATCTAACCCCACCGTCTCTCAGGTTAAATCCATTGCAAAGACAAATAGTCTTGTGTTCCCAGTTTTAGCAGCACTCGCAGGACTCATTGCCTTGGGAGTCTTCAAGACAAGATAAAAGCTGAAAAAAAGCACTTAACAGACAACTTCTGAAGCTCTGGAATAAAGCACTTGCCTATCTGTGGTGTGAATGCCTCTGTGAGTGGGGGGCATGTGGAGCAGACTGGGGGCTGCTGAGGTGACGTGGGCCCTGGGGAGCAGCAGGACCGGGGAGAAGTCCTCTGGCTGCCCCTCTGGTGAGAGGGCGGAGGTGTTTGCGAAATGAGGGAGCTGTGAGTTGGCAGAGGAAGGTGGAACCAGCGCAGAGCCCAAGAGTGAACTGTCTGCCCTTACCTTGCTAACAAGGGCTCCCTGAAGCACCAGCTGGGGCAGCAGCACCGCTCGAGCCGCTCCGTGCCGGAGGATCCCTGGCTGTTCGCTCCGGTTCGTCTGGAGTCACGCTCAGATGTGGGCGATTTCCAGTCCTCTTCATCAATATTCCGCTTTCACAGAATGACCATTGCTAAACTCTTTCTCCGGAAAGCTTTAGTGATTGGGCAGAGATAGACTGATGGTATCTGTTGCAGGGACTTAGAGGAACTCAAACTACAGGGCCTACAAGTGTTACGCGGGGTCTGGGGTGTGAGCATGTTTGGGGTGTGGTGCTTTCTGACCACTGCAGTGTAGGATTTTGTGGGGGTGCAGTTCAGCTGGGAGAAGAGAGGTAGAAAGCCAGGTGTGATATCAGTGACTGGCAGCAGTTGTGGAATCATAAATAGTGTTTTGTAGACTTGTGTGAAAACTAAATCCCCTTTAAGATGTGCCCTGCAGTTCTTGCCTGCCTGTGCCCTCTTTGGCAGCCTGACTGTGTGGACGGACACTGATCCCTGCAGAGCAATGAACATCCAGTCCAGGGAGGCCGCCCCGTGAGTGCATGAGAAAGGTTTGTGTTAGCCCATAACTATTTTAGCTCCTATCTCATTGTATCCACAGGTGCATTAGGAAGTGGATAAGTGCCCTGATTTCTTTTACAACTTGCTCCCGAAGTTGTCGGATGTGCTGTGGGACTGAAAACGTGTGAAGTGAGAAACTGCCTTCAAGAACACCAGGTTGGTCAACAAGAAACCCCTCTTTATTTATAAAGGGATAAGGGGAGTATTTCTAGGGGATCTGAAGTGCTGCCCTGTGTAAGAGGGAGCAATGGCAGCGCTGGGACCAGGGAGGGTCGGTGAAGCCCATGGGATCCTCCCACTTCTGAGCCACCTGCAGCTCCCAGATCCACAGCGGGGACCAGGGAAAGTGGGTCACTGCAGGCACTTTCCTTTGGCTTTTGTTTCCTTTGCATTTGCTTCCCCTTTTCCTTGGCTTTTCCCTTCCTTTCCCTTTGCATTTCCCTTCTTTTCCCCTTGCATTCCCTTTGCCCTTCCCGTTCCCACTCACTGATTGCAGAAGCAGCAGCAGCATTTTTAGGGAAGCAGGAGTACATGGAGCATGGCTGGCAGGCCTGGGGTTAGTTGGGCTCTTGGATTTTCCCGCTGAGCCTCTGCATTCATGGAGGGACAGACAGAACAATCTGCTTTGATATCCAGCCTTGAGCATCCACGAGGAGTTTTCCTGCCTTAAATTTGCATTTCCCAGCGAAAGCCGCCCTGAGCGTTAAGAGGGATGAAAGTGGCAGAGAGAAGGGGCTGGTGGGCAGAGATTGCCCCGCAGGCTGGGGAGGGGTTCCCTGGGCAGGGCCAAGTGCCCCCTACTCAGAGGCACTGAGGAGGCTGAGCACGTGCAGGGCCACGTACAGGGCAGCCACGGCCTCGAAGGGCTGTTCCATGGGCACAGCTGAGCCATCTCCCTGCAGCTTCACCCCGCTCAGCCCCACCAGGGCCATGGTTATGTTCTGTTCCTCCTGCCCTGGGAAGGAGAGCAGGCTGGCATCCACACTGAAAGGCTCATTCCCCTTCTCCAGCTCGTGTTCCAGGAGGTTTCCAACCTTCACAGCAACAACAGAAAAAGCCAATCAGTGTTTTAAAAAATTGCTGAATTGTGACATCATCACTCAGGTGCTGCTTTAATTAAAAGACTCCCCATTGCCCCTTCAAAGAAGCCAAGTGTGCTGTGTGTTCTCACCAGTTTCAGCTGCTGGGACACAATCTTCCTTTGCAAGGGTTCCAGCAGCAGCAGCAGCTGATCGTCCAGTAGCTCTGCAGAATTAAAGCAGGTTTGCATCAAAAGCTTTGCACCGAGGTGTTGGAGACAACTGGTAGGATGGGAATGCTGAGCAGGATGAGAAGGGGGATCACTTCTTGTGGGAAATGCCTCTTTGGTCAAGAGGTCTTTTAATGCAAACAATTTGTGCTCTGAGAGTGATGTGGGTGTTACTCACAGAATCATGGAATCTCCTGAGTTTGGAGGGACCCCCAAGGATCACTGAGTCCAGGTCCTTGCCCTGCCCAGACATCCCAACATTGCCACCCTGTCCCTGGCCCATTGTCCAAACACTCCTGCAGCTCTGGCAGCCTGGGGGCCGTGCCCACTGCCCTGGGGAGCCTGGTCAGTGCCCACCAGCCTGTGGGGGAAGGAGCTTGTCCTGAGATCCCCCCTCACCCTCCCTGGCACAGCTCCAGTTGTTCCCTGGGTGCTGTCCCTGCTCCCAGAGCAGAGATGGGAGCAGCCCCTGAGGAGGAAGCTGTGACTGCACAGGGAGGGAGTGGGGAGCCCTGGAGGGGCATCAAGGGGGTTCTCTGCTCTCCTCTCCATGGGATGCAAATTGCACTTGTGGAGGAAGAGGAGCAGGAGGGGATGGACCAGACTGGGAGTCCGCCCTGCCTTGACTCCCCTACTAAAGACCCAAAGCCTCACCAGCCAAAGCATCCAGGGTGTAGTTTATTCCTCCTGCCAGCTGAACACGACGATTTGCTTCAGAATTCTCTAAGGTGCTCAACAGGTCTTGTAAGGCTGTGCTTTCTGTTTTCAGCTTGTAATTGCCATTTTCCTCAAGAAAGTTGTCCATCTGGGAGGATAAGGAAGAGAAAGGTCAGGATTTGAGGGCCGAGGCTGCTGCTGGTCCAGAGCAGACGGATGTGGTGAGGGAGGGAATTTTGGATGGACTGTTGTGGCACAGGTGCCTTGTGGGGCAGGAGGTGTGATCATGGATGTCTCTGTGTTCATAAATGGTGGCAGTAAGAGAAGCTTTACTCACCTTCTGGCTGAGCTCTTGCAAGAGGTCCCTGTCTCCCATCACAGCTGTGATGGTGTTTAGGAACAAGACCCGCAGGTCAGAAGACAACTCAGAGAAAATGGCACAGTATCGTTTAACTTCTTCTTCCACTATTTCTAATTTTCCTTGTGGGGCACCTGAAAAGCAGAAAGAGTCCCAGTCTGTCACTTCTGAACTAGGAGTTCAGTGGCAGCCCTGAAGTACGAGTTTGAAACACTGGCATGAGTATTTAGGAAGCAAGATGGAATTTGGGCAGTTGTCATGCCCTGGGGAAGATGCAGACATGTCCCTCTTGGTGGTTTGTTTTATCCTGGGAGATTCCGTCTTAGCCAAAGCAGGTAAAACTTGGGGGCAAAAAATGGAAGCAGATAAATGATTTGCTTACCATCACTTTTGTAACCTCCACTTCCAAGGACTATTTTATTATATTTAAAAGTACCACATCCACTGCCAACAAAATCCAGTTCTGCAATACGGAAAAAAGACATTTATGGTGCTTTACCCCAGCATTCTCCCTCAAGGTCACCCATCATGTTTCTTCCTGGCTCTTTTCTGCTGAGTACAAAGCAGAAAAGGACCAGACCAAACTCTGCTGTGTGTGCCATTTGTCACCAGGGGCTCTGCAGCTCCACAAATGCAGAGCTGAGGGTTCCAGTGTCCCTCCTGCCCTTCCTTACTGACCACTCCCCAAACTGCGCCTTTCCCACTCAGCCCTTTGACCTTCCCTGGGTTGTACAACATTCCCCAGGTGGTTTGAGTGCCTCCCACTGCCTCCATCTCCTTGCAAAGGAGCTAAGGGCGGTTGTGGGGCTGAGTGATCCTTGAGAAAATGTTCTTCCCCTTCTGCACTAATTCCCAAATGGAGAAACTGGTGATTTCTGGGTTACTTACTCCATTTTCCCTTCTCGATGTACAGGTGAATGGCCCTGAAGGCCAGAGTGCAGTCCTTGGGTATGACTACACATTGTTTCTTCTCTGTTTTGGCCTGGTTGAGGAAAACAATGTGTGTTAGAGCACCTGGTGCAGGTGTTGGGGCAGGATTGACACCTGAGCCTGGAGAAAAACAAACCTTTGCAGAAAACATGGCATCAATCTTGGCCATGCAGCCCCCGCTTGCCCTGCTGGATTCCTTGTAGACAGTCTCCTCCGAGGCTTCCAGCGTTTCATAGACTACGTACAAGTCAAGGGCTGCCCTCTTGAGCTGTTGGATGCAGTCGAGATCCATGTCTATTTTTCTAAGAGAAGAAAAGGGTGGGAATGAACGACAGCACAAGTTGTGTGAGGAGCAGCAGAGAGAGCTGGGGGGGCTCCACCTGGAAAGAGGAGGCTCAGAGGGGACCCATCCAGCCTGGCCTGGGTAGGGGGAATTCATTCTCTGAGTTCTTATGCTTGGGTTTGGCTGTTGCAAAGCCACTGTGTGACCTGGCATGGGTTGGATGGGGTTGGAAGGTGTGGGCTGCCTTTGTCATGCCTTACCTTTTCCTGCTCAGAGCCTGCAGGGATTTCAGTGGTCTGACCTTCTTCTGCAGGGTGATGGAAAACTCCTTGGACGAGGAGGCACCTCCTTCCATCCCTACACTTGCAGGGGCAACAGAAATGCTGAACTTCCCATCAACTTGGTCAGAGTTGCATACTGTGAGAGTGAATTGGCTGGAACATTCACCATCTTCCATGGCAAGGGGGGACTCTGAAATGATGGCATGCATGTGCCTAAGCAGGATTACCCAGCCTCAGCACTGTAAGGATTTCACACACAGGAAAGCTGGAACGTGGAGGAGTCGAGAGCCACAAATGACCCCAAAACATTATTTATGGGATTTGTGAACTTCAGATTGATAAATTTGGGCTTTACCTGTGCTTTCACCATCTTCTTCACACAGCAGCACATCGTCCAGGCTGAACTCTGTCTGCTGGTAGTAGGGAGCTGTGCGGAATATGGTTGCTGGTTTTCTCTTTTTTTTCAGAAGACGGGAGACCTTGAAGTGCTCCTGGGCTGCGAAGCTCTCGACAGGGATCAAAGTATTGCTGGGATCTGCTTGACTTGCAATGAATTTGGTGAATTTTTTAAACATTCTGCCCTGTGTGGATGAAGTTTTGAAGCAAAGCCAAGTGGATTTGTGCCTTAGGAAAGAGCAAGTTAAGGCAAATGACTTGAAGTAAGGGCAGGACAGTGTAAAAAATGTTACTTCAATTATTAAGAATTTTGGGAAATAATGACCCAAAGCCCACCACACTATCTGGGGACACACAACGTTCAGAGGATTGTTCTGGCAAGTGTTTGGAGAGGGAGGCACAGGAGCTGTGAGTTCTTTGGACTCTCCCCCTTTGCTGACGAACCCCAGTCATGGCACAGACAGAGCACAGGTCACAGGCCCAGTGGGTGCTGATTTTGGGGGAAGTTCCCCCCAAAACATAAAACAATCAGCCCAGCTTTGGCCCCTGGGCACGGCCTGGTGCTGTGCAGGGAGAGCTGTTTGAGAACCAGGAACAAATCCCTGTTTGCTTCCTGACAGCAAGTTGTGCCTAAAGGTTTCAGTTTCTTTTCTGGTGAACTGGGGGGAAGGAAAATCCAAGGGATGCCAGACTGGTTTGGGTTGAAAGGGACATCCAGTCCCACGCCCTGCCATGGGCAGGGACACTTTCCATAGCCCAGGCTGCTCCAAGCCCAGTCCAACCTGTCCTTGGACACTTCCAGGGATGGAGCAGCCACAGCTTCTCTGGGCAGACTGTGCAGGGCTGCGTGTGTCCCTAGAGCTTCCAAGATGCACAAAAAGTTTATATTCGGTATTTCGTCTGTTTCTGTTCAGAAATGCGAATTTTCCCGATGTTCTGATTTTCTCACGGGCCTTAGTTTGGGACTGGGCGCTGCTGGAATTGCGCTGTCGCTGCCCCGGGTGCGCTGGGAGCGGCTCCGCCTCCCTCCCCGCGCTGTGTGCGGGGCTCGGCTCGGGGGTCCCGCTGCCGCTGCCCCTGCCCATTCTTACCAGGTTTACCCACCCTTTCCCCGGACTCACCCAATGGAATGTGTGCTGGTTTAAGTTAAATCCTGTGCCGGTTTTGGGAAGGTTTCCTCTTCCTGTGAGAGCCGCGGAACTGCTAGACAAGGGTAGCGGATTGTCCTGGAGCGACTGTGCTGTGCGGAGAGCTGAGGCAGTTGTGGTTATTATCGGTCATGTCTCGGGGGCGGAAACCTTAAGAGACGTTTCCTATGCCAAAAATACGGGGCTACAATTTTGGATTAAAGTCCCAACTTAGCTGTATGTTAACGGAGCTGGGGACTGTGGGTTCGAGTCCCAGCTAGAAATGATTGTATTTTTGGCATAAATCAGTACATGTGGTTAGAACTGCAACGGGCACAGTACATACATGAGTGGGTGTTCCGAATGGGGGGTGTGTCTGTGTGTGTGTGTGTGTGTGTGTGTCTGTGTGTGTGTCTGTGTGTGTGTCTGTGTGTCTGTGTGTGTGTCTGTGTGCGTGTGTGTGTGTCTGTGTGTGTGTGTGTCTGTGTGTGTGTGTGTGTGTCTGTGTGTGTGTGTCTGTGTGTCTGTGTGTGTGTGTGTCTGTGTCTGTGTGTGTCTGTGTGTCTGTGTGTGTCTGTGTCTGTGTGTGTATGTGTCCGTGTCTGTGTGTGTGTCCGTGTCTGTGTGTGTGTCTCTGTGTCTCTGTCTGTGTGTGTCTGTGTCTGTGTGTGTCTGTGTCTGTGTGTGTCTGTGTGTGTGTGTGTGTGTGTGTCTGTGTGTGTGTGTCTGTCTATGTGTCTGTGTCTGTGTGTGTGTCTGTCTATGTGTCTGTGTCTGTGTGTGTGTCTGTGTGTCTGTCTGTGTGTGTCTGTCTGTGTGTGTGTGTCTCTGTGTGTGTCTGTCTGTGTGTCTGTGTCTCTCTGTCTGTGTGTCTGTGTGAAGGAGCCTGGCTGGAGAAGAGCATAACAGAACACACTGTGGGGTAGATGCTCTACATGCAGAGCTAACCAGAAAAATAGCAGGTTGTAACTTGTACACAGTCATTCAACAGGTCACTGAGCAGTGTGATATTTGTCAAAGAAACAACCCACAGACTGCACAAAATATACAACTGGGAACAACTGAAAAAGGAACTACAACCAGCCAGCAGTGGCAAATCGACTTCTCTGAACTCCCCAGAAAAGGGGGAACAGATACTTGGTGTTGAGAGACAACACGCAAAAACTCACAGCAGATTTGCTGACCTCCCTGCCCAGGCACACCCACGATTTCAAACTGGTCACATCTTTTGCAGGGCAACTGCAGGGCAGTTTCCAGTCCTTCTCACCAATGTTCTGCTTTCACACAATGGCCTTTACTTAACTCTTCCTCTGAAAAGCTTCAGTGATTGGGCAGAGTCTGTTACAGGGGCTGTGGGTGACTCAAACTTCTGCAGGTGCAGAAGATGTAACCCCATCCCTGGAAGTGTCCAAGGCCAGGCTGGATGGGGCTTGGAGTAACCTGGGACAGTGGAAGGTGTCCCTGCCCATGGCAGGGCATGGAGCTGGACCAGCTTTAAGGTTCCTTCCAACCTAAACCATTCCATGATTCATTTGCCATTCCTGTTTAACCCATCCATGTGAAAATTCCAGGACTCAAACACAAGTTTTTACCTGAATACTTAACTTTATTAGTCTCTCTTAGAATACTGTACAAAGGAGTAATAAAAATATTCACACTTTATTTTAGAAAGTTCTCTACATGAGCCTCCTGCATCCACAGCAAAAAGAAGGACTACTGGGGAAAAAAAAACACCTAAAACTTTGTACAGAACATTCCTTTAAAAAACCCTCCCAACTAACTCAGCTCATTAAACTGATCCAGGGAGGATACAGATACACCAACACTCACATGCTTAAAAGATATTATAGGCAATGATAAAGCAACATAAGTCACAATGAGGAATATTAATGTGTTAAACCCTCTCTGTCCCCTCCTCGAGGGCCAGTACCGAGCGTCTGAAAACAACCCAAAATGAAACAGTGACTCAAAAATAAAAGTTCTCGGGAATTAAGTAGCCCTAAATCATTTATTTTAAAGGCTTTTTTCCTGTGAGGGTTTGGACTGTTTGCCATCCTGGTAGCCCTGTTAAATGAATCCCAAGACAGGATCCCTAATTCAGGAGCATCAGGCTGGGAGGACTTGCTGGTTTTCCGACTGTTCCTGCTGTACCCTGTGGATACGTGTGTGGTGCTGGCGTGGCTTAGGAGGCTTTGCCCAGTGCAAGGCTGCTGCCTGTTCCTGAGAAGGGTTCCAGCCTTCCAAAAGCCTTTCTCTTTCATTGCAGAACCGAAAAGAAAAGCCACTGAAGGACCTGCTCACCAGGAATTGTTTCTCTGTCACAGGGTGGAGCCCACCTTGACCTCTCCAGGTAAGATTTGCCCTGGTTGTGATACAGGACAAGTTTCAGAGGAAAATCTATCAAGTGTGATTGATCAGAATCCCATTTAAAATCAGTAATGATCACTGACCTCCTCCACGCAGGTACCTGGGGAAAACTCCACTCTAAAAGGAGTTCTGCTCATGTTTGGGTTCTCCACCTAAAATGTGGCTTCATCCCTGATCTGTGACCTGCAAGGACATGTCTGGCAACCCCTCAGCCTGCCCATGATGTCCTTCCACTTCAGACTCCCTCAGGTACCCCTAACAATGGTGGTTTAATTACAATTAACTTATTGCTTTTCTCTCATTGATTAATCCTGATACCTACCCTAAAGTTGAGATCTGAAGGAAGATTCTACCAGGTGTGTAATAGTTCAAATACTTATTAATTGCATGTAGACACTTAACACACCACAATAGAGCACGAATTCTTTCTTCAACTTCCTTCTTTCCGTAATTCTCCTGGTTCCATTTATCTTTCCCTTGACTGGATTAACTGAGTCCAACTTAACTGCAGTTATTCCATGGAAAAATGATGCCACACCTGTGTTGTAAGGAGTGTCATTGTCACAAAACCCCTGCATTGGCTGTTTTGATCATTTGTGTGAAGGAGAGAGATCAGAAAAGTTTACTTTTGTTGTTAGGCAAAGCCTCAATTCTAAACTTTAACCTTCAGCTTTAAAACATGCTTGTTTGAGAAGTTTATGATCCCATTCTGGTTCACAGTCGTATTTAATTGAGCAAAGCAGAGTCAGATGTGACCAGCCAGTGACCAGCAGGAGTGTTCAAACCCTCAGCTGTTGTAGTGCCTCCAAAGGGCCTGTGGGAATTGCTGTATCTCATCAAGAAAAGCTGATCCCTTCAATTTATAATAATTCTAAAATTATCAAACCTGCCTTCACTCTGTGATGTGCATATGCTTTGAAATACCCAGCATATGTCTGTCTGTGAGGAGTCATGTCTGAAAGCATCTAGAGACTC
The DNA here is from genome assembly GCF_047495875.1 of Pithys albifrons albifrons. Lineage (NCBI taxonomy): Eukaryota > Metazoa > Chordata > Aves > Passeriformes > Thamnophilidae > Pithys > Pithys albifrons. Next base: position 1,184,957 of record NC_092482.1, read on the forward strand.
TTTCTGTTGCAAAAAAAAAAAAAAAAGCTGTTTCTCCCCTTGTTTTCTACCAAAATAATTCATTTTCTTCCCCTCTGGAGATGGAAGTTGTGCCTGGGCAGACACTCAGGGCTGTTCAGCACCACACAGTGTGTGGGTACAGGCTCAGCCACCCTGCCAGGACCTGTCCTGCAGGGATGCTGCTCATTGCTGTGATTTCCAAGCTGATTGATGAAATATCTCTATTTTGATAACAATTATCATTGTCTAGTAGCTTAAAGAGCTGATTAGGGCAGAGAGTACCTTAACTAAAGTAGCAGTGCTTATGTCCTGGGGATTACATTTAAGGTTTAACCTCCCCACCAGGGAAATTGCACATCTGTCAACACCCTGGGGTCTCCAGCCAGACTCTCTTCTCTTTCTACCTTCTTGAAAACATCCTTTTCACTTATATTTCCACTTTTCAAACATATTAGGGAATTATTCTCCCTGTATTCCAGCACAGGTACACGGAATATTTTCCCTTCCCTGCAGCAGCTCCATAGGAAGTCTGAGAGAGAAAAGTGAAGCAGCTTCCCTAAAAATACACACAGAGTAACAGATTTTAGGTGCAAACCTGAAACTCCCCAATCCATTTTCTGTGCTCAGACCATCCAACAACTCAACACTCTCCACTGTGGCCTCTAAAGCCAGAATTGCTACTGCAGAAGCAAAAGTAGCCAATTTAAAAGGTTTTATCCCATCGTCATTGTGGGACAATATAAGCACTAAGACAACAAAAATACAGGTTTTCATGGGGTTTCAGGGAAAGTGTGAGGGAAAACACATTCCATCTGGAACATAACCCAAAAGAAAGGCTGATTATTTTGGACAGTAAAAAGCTGTCTCAGCCAGGAAGCTTAAACCTGGTTTAGGTGGTAATTTCAGGGGGAAAAGGCTCAATTTTGTTCCTCTATGAAAAAATCTGTTATGAGCTACCCATTGAATCCTTCTGATGGTCAATTCACCTGCTGCTGGTGCTGCTCCTCACACAGCCCTTGGGTGTGGAGGGAGGGACAGACTTCCAGGTAAGCCAGAAATCCAACCCTCACTTCCCTCAAGCCCATGGATAACTGGAGAACTGGCAAATCCCAGGCACACAGACTTAAGCAAGGAGCTGACTGAGGAGAAAAATTCCAATTACAGTCAAGGATGGCTTTGTGCTTGATTAGAGCAACCAGCCCTCCACCCCACCTGGCCTGTGCCTGTCCAGTGTCAGCCTCTCCCACACCTCTCCAAGGAGCTCAGGGGCATTTGTTATCCATCACTAAATCACTGGCTCCCAGCCCTGGATCCAAATGCTGCCTGAGCCCTCCTGTGCTTAAAAAGCAGCAGTTTAGGGTGGGGAGAGGAGTCACCTGGACAGATCTGGGTATAAACTGAAAATAACGAGCATGATTTGGGATCTCTCCACCTTTCCCCTGGACCACATGGATGGTGCTGTAGGAAACAGAAAGCTTTGTCAAGCTGCAGGTTGTTCCTTCCCGTGCTGGTTTGAGGAAAACAAATTCCCTTCTCAGGGGTGTCAAAGACTGCAAAACAAAAATCTGCCATTCTCTTCTCCCTCCCACACCTAAAACTGGAACTCAGACCCTGAAACAATCCAGTCCTGGGAAAGTCTGGCTGTATCCCTTTGGATTTCCCCCATGTACTGCTCAAAGCACCCAGCTTCAGGAAGGGAAAGGTATTTTAAAGTGCATTTACCACAGCAATAGTACCAGCACTAAAAGCTTTTCCCCTCATCCCTACCCTTGTCATTCCATGTCTGGGATAGATGAGACTCTTTCAGAATTCATCCTCATTGTACCTCGAAGTCTCAGTGGTTTTGCATCTGTTGATGACACTGGGATAAGAGAAATCCGGTGTCACGAGTCCTGCTCTGCACTAAACTCTACTCTGGAGCTGGTTTGGATCTACTGGGCACGAGGATCCAGCATGTGGAACGTGTCTGTTGGGACCTGCCTTTGAGCAGCCGCTCCGAAATCACATCCCAGTCTGTGTGGGGGGAGGAAACTGGGCTGGAGAGAAGGAATTCCCCTTCCCTGCTCCTCCGCCATCCGCTCCAGCCACGCTGCTCAGTACTTGTTGATGCCAAAGATCCGGACGCCGTGGAACTGGGGCAGTTTGGGGATCAGGACACTCATGAGGGAGATGGTGTTGATGATGAAGTGTATCCGGTCGTACTTGGTGTAAAAGCTGGTTAGCAAATACCTGGAGAGAGAGAGAGAGAGAGAGAGGAACTGAGCTGTGGCATTCCACGTGTGTGTGTCCCAGGACAGAACACCGCTGGGTGCTGGGACCGAGGCAGCCGGGCCACCCTGCAATACTCACAGGACGATGGGCATGATGGTGAGGAACTTGCGGGATGCGGTGAACTGGACCCCATAATCCATCTGCTCCCAGTGCGTGAGCAGCCGGGCCTTGCCCTGGTCCGGGGTCTCGAAGGGGGTTCCCTTCACGGTGTGCAGGAAGATGTACATGCTCTGCGGGACACACAGCGTGATGCTCGCGGGGGCCCCGCATCCCGAAATCCCGGCGCCTGCAGCCCCGCACGGCCCCACTAGAGGGATGCGGCGCTGCTGGAAAACCGGGACCGGCCAGGGAGGCAGGGAAGGAGAATCGGGAGAGGCTGGGGCAGCTCGGCTGCTCCACTGAGGCCTCTCGCTCGGCTCCTGGGTGTGAGCCAAGGAGGTGATGGCAAGATTACAGCCCCGGGATCGCTGGGATGGGCAGATTAGCGCCCGCCTGCAAACGTGCTGGGAGAGAGAGGTCTGTCACCCCCGATTACCAGGGGAGCACAAGTCACACACAGTGTCTGGCTACATCACAGCTCCTCAGTACAGGCACTCCTGGCCTTTGAATTCCTTCTTGTTCCCAGGACCTAAAGCTGCCCAAGAAGGTGGATGAGGAGCCAGCAGCTCCCGAGCCGAGCACTGAGCAGGTCCCATCTGGGGGTTTGTGGAGGTTTCATCCCCTGAGCAGCTCCAGTTTGGGGGTTTATGGCTGGTTTTAGCCCCTACTATTTATACCTTTAGCATGAAGGCCCCCAATCTGTGTAATTTTTGTCTCTGGCATATTCCCAGGCTGAGATGTTATTTAAAATGAAGGATATGGAATCAATTGCTGCATCTGAGAAGCATTTTGTCCCTTGTTTGGGGACCTGAACCTTAGAGGAGATTCAGTTCCTGGACTAATCTTTTCCTTTAAGCAGAACAAAATTTGGGGTTTAATCCTGTTTCCTTAACCCTCATGAGGCCCATTCAAGTTTGACCAACCCAAGTGACACCCTGTCAGTGCCTGGGGCCTGTCCCAGACTCCTCTGGGAAGGGGACACGCAGAAGGCAAATGAATCCCCTCAGAGCAGCCTCACCAGGTGATGCTGCCTCAGCTGGATCTAAACCCATGACCCAGAGGAGCAGGCTCTGAGTCGGGCGACTCCCCCGGTGCCTTTGGGAACACAAAGGAATCGCTCCCACAGGAATCTCAGCCGGCTGCTCGGAGGGTCCCTGTGCCACCCCCCCCTTGCCCTTACCAGGTTGTGGATGATGTTGGTGAGGGTCCACACCACGGGCACGCTGAAGAAGGGGATGCTGAGGAGCACGACGTGCAGCAGCCCGATGCCCAGCACGTAGGACAGCCAGATGCCGCGGCTGTTCATGACGCGCGTGTTGGGGTTCACCTCGCTGTGCGCCGTCCCCACGTTCATCCTGGCCCTGCGCCGCGGGAGCCCCTGCAACGACACCGAGCTCAGCCGGGGCAGCCACACCCAGAGCCGCTGCTGGCTGTGAAAATCCCAGTCCCTCCTCTGCCCCTCGAGAGCCGTCAGGGGCTCACGGCTGGGAGGGATGTGTGGGATGCCTGGCTGTGACAGAAGCTACGTGTGATGGTTTGAGGTGTTTTCCTGGAGCCAAGGTGTTGAGGTTCAATCCCACGACTGCCTGACAAGACTCACACCAATGCTTTAAGCACTTCTAAATCCTCATCACAGTGTTAATCATGGAAACTCGTGGCAGTTCCTGCATCCTTATGGAGTTTCCTGCCTGTTTGTGGAGGCAGCATACCTTGAATTTGGGAAGAGAACACAGTATTTGCAGAGGCTCTGTATCAACAGATCTCCTAATTAATTTCACTAAATTAACAGGGTTCTGCACAGCTCAGGAGGTTTGCTGGTGTGCTCTGGCACACGTGTTTTGCCTTTGGATTTAAGACTCACAGGGAGGGGAAAAAAGAGAACAAAACAATTCCCCCCCAGGGAAGGAATGAGATTCTTCTTGAGGAATGTAAAAAGGGAGAGATAACAGGGCAAAGTGCCTTGGGAGGATATTTCAGGAGGAAGAGCTGTGGAGGAGGTGGCTCTTCCCCTACCTGGAAAGAACAGCTGCCAGGCAGAAGCACAAAGATGGTTTTCTGAACAATGCCAGGAAGGAGAGGAAGCAAGAGAGTGTCACCCTCTTGGAGCAAGTCCTTGGAGTGGTGTCCCACAGAGAGTGAAGGTCTCTGGTGTGTTTTTGGACTGACAGGGCCAGTGGCAGGAGGTATCCATCAGGATTGCTCTGGTTTCCAGGCATTACAGGAAACAGCACAAACCAAACCCCCTGTGAAGCTGAATGTCTTCACATCGAGATCAGGGAAATTCTTATGTAAAATCTCTTTGTCCCGCAGAAGCAGAGTTTGGTGGGATGATCCAGTTCATCCTCCCTGGATACAGGACCCCCAGCAAGGGCTGTTTCCTGTCCTCGTGGCTTTGCTGCTGGTTCCCACAGCTGGAAGTTGTGTTGCTGTTCCCTCCAGCTCTCCAGAGGCAAGCCTGAGCGAGATCCAGCATCACACTCTCCTCGCTGCCAGCTGTTCCAGCTCCCTCCTGGAGCTCCAGGCCTGGCTTGTCTCAGGAGCTGGCGCTGTCCCCGCTCCTGCCCAGGGCTGGGGCTCAGAGCCAACCTCCAATCCACAGCTCCTGGATGCTCCACGTAACTTCCAAACTTCCTCCCACCACACAGGCGGCTGTTGCTGCAAATCCTCACCTCCCTCTGTTGGGGGCTCCTACCTGGAGAAGGATTTTGTTTCCAGGAAAGAGGCTGCAGCTCTGCAGGGTGCTCATTTCCTTGTTGCCCATCTCCTGGATCTCTGGCTTCTGGATATTCCTGGGAACAGCCCAAAGTTTGGTCTGGAAGCAGGACTGGGAGCCAGAGCTCAGCATTTCACCCCTGGCAGGGCAGGGGGAGCAGCTCCATTCTGAACCTGCTACAATTCCCAGGGGCTCTCAGAAGGAAAACTGGGGGTTGTGGTGAAGCATAAGTGAGTCAAAGAGTCAGATTGTTACAACAACAAAAAGCAAAACACCCTGTGGAATGTGTAAACAGAAGGGCTGAGTGCCAGACATGGGAAATAGTTCTCCTGGATGTTGGGAGAACACTGTCCAGTCCTGGAGGGAGCTGGAGAGCATCCAGGGAGAGCAGAGGGAATGAGCAGAGGTGCAGGAAAAACATGACCTGCAAGGACAGCTGGAAGGAAATGGGTTTGTTTAGTCTGGGGGAAGCTGGAGAAAGGCACGAGGAACAGTCTGACTCTCCACAAGAAGCTGTGCCTGTGGGATTCCAGCTGTGCCTGTGGGATTCCAGCTGTGCAGGAGGAGGAACCACATGACTGGGGCTCAGAGTGACATGGGGGTGCAGGAGGGGGGATGCTGGAAGGGACTGCCCATGGAGAGGGATCTGTGCTCTCCATGGAGGCCTTAAAATGTAGTTTCATCAACAGTTAAAGAACTGATTCCTCTTTGGTTGCCCAGGAGGCCTCTCCAGAAGCCTCTCCTGATGCAAAGTCTGTATCCAAAGGCCTTGGACTCTCCCAGCAGCTGGAGGTGCATGTGGCCTGTGCCATGGAATCTCCAACCACGAGTGTAACTTCCATAAACTAAGGACCAACTTGGAACTTGCTGGAACACACGAGGGGTTAATTAATTCATCCTTGCAGGACATAAGGAGATGCCAAGGATTCGGTGGTGCCATGAGGGTGACTCTGTGTCTCCAGCTCTGCCCTTCCCCACCTTAAATGTTTCACCTGCAGATCTCTCCAGCTCTGCCCTGGGCTGTGCAGCCCTTGGCCCAGCTCTCCCAAACTGCAGATTGCACAAGCCTGGCTGAGGGCACACAAGCTCCATCCCTCCCCCATCCCACACTCCCTGTTTGCTTTCTGATTCCACACCAGGGTTTGTTCACCTGAGGGACAACAAGGCACAGCCCCCTGCGGGAAGGGCTCCAGCCCCCCTCCCTGGTGCAGCTGCTGCCAGGCTCTGCTTTCCCACTCTTGTGAGGGACAGAAAGGCCTGAACGCTGCACCAGGCTGAGGGTGAAGGTCAGGGCTGTGCTGACACTGGACAGTGGCCACCCAAGGAGGGGAAAAGTCGGAGCTGTGGCCAGTGGCAAAGGGCACAATGCAATGGCAGAGCTGAGCCCTCCCTCTGCTCCACTTTCCCGTCTCCTGCTCCTTCCCCATATTTGTCCCCAGAGGAGTATGACCACTGTGTTTTCCCATCCCCTTGCTTAGCACTCAGACTTGATCTTAAAGGCCCTTTCCAACCTAAATAACTGATCCTATGATTCAGCAGTGCTGTCACCCTTCCCCAGGGACTGCAGGATCACGCTCCGACCCTGGCACTGCTGCAGGATCTCTGCCTGGCCTGGTGAGGGAAGGAGGGCTCAGGGGCTTATCTTGATCTCTCCAGTGTTCCCAGACTGCTGGTGATGATGATCCCACGGATCAGATCCCGATCTCTGGCAGCAACAGCAATCCCCACCTCCCAAACAAATCCTCTAAGCCCTTCTTTGCTGATGGCATCGGAGTTTGAACCAGAGCACGGAGGGCACGGAGGATGCTGGTGAATTGGGCTGTGCTGGCTGAGAGGTGAGACTGGGAACAAAAGTTCCATGTCCGTCCAGCCCAGCTCGGAGCGCGTTGGACACGGCCGAGCCCCAGCGCTGCCCGGTCCCTCCTCCCTCGGGGGCGCCGGGGCTGGCAGAGCCCGGGGGGGGGGAGGGAACGGGGACGGGGACACGGGGACGGGGACACGGATGAGCCGCCCCGACCGTGCGCGGGGGCTCTGCCCCCCTCTCAGCCTGTTCTCCCGGATTTAACGGGAAATCTTGGACACGCAGGGCAGGCCGAGGTTGGGCTCCTCCGTGTCCCGGACCCCTCTATCCCCCCGTTTCCCCGGGTTCAACGAGGCTGCGGCAGGACCTGCTCCCGGCCGGCCTGTGCCCAGCGCGACCCCCGCGTGGTGACCCGCCGCTCCCTGGCCCCGTCCCGCCACCCGCCTCTCTCTTTCGGGGTGTTTTCCTCTCGGGCCGGGCCCACGCGAGGTATTTCCCCCGGCCCGGCCGCCGCCGCCCCCAGGGCGGGCTGAGCCCCCCGTGCCTCCCCCGGCCCGCACTCACCGCTCCCGCCCGGCCCGGCCCGGCTCGGCTCCGCCGCGCTCCCGGTGCGCTCCCGGTGCGCTCCCGGCGGCCCCTCGGCCCGCCCCGCCGCGGCACGCCGGGAGCTGTAGTCCGGCAGCCCCGGGAGAGGCGGAGCCGCCGCGGGACGGGCGGGAGCGGCCCCGGGACGGGCGCTGCGGGGGCTGCACTGGCCCCGCTCCCGCACGTCAAGTTCCAGCCCCCGGTGGGCAAACACCCCCCGCCCTCAGACCGAGGGTGCGGGGACACTGGAGCCCCTTCCCGGGGGAGCTGTGGCTGCCCCATCCCGGTAATCCACGTAGTGTTTCTTTTCCATCACAGATGGAGAAACGGACTCAGGAGGGGACACTGGGGAGAAATTCTCCCCTGTGAGGATGGGGAGGGGCTGGAATGGGTTTCCCAGAGAAGCTGGGGCTGCTCTATAAGAGTCCAAGGCCAGGTCGGACGGGGCCTGGAGCACCCTGGGCTAGTGGAAGGTGCCCCTGCCCGTGGCAGGGGTGGAAATGGGAGGTTTTTAGGGTCTCTTCCCCCCCAAGCCGCTCTGACCATGGCTCCGTGCAGAGCCCGGCAGCACCAGCGCTGTGCGGGCAGCCCGGGCAGGGACACCCGGCCAAGGTCGGGACTGGGAGCAGCGCAGGATTCCAGCGCTGGAGCGCGGAGGGGACAGACCATCTGGCCCCGCTTTTGTTTACACAACCATCAGAGCTCTTCGGAAGGGGCTGGCACGGCCCGCGGGGCCGCAGCCATCTGTGCAGGGCTCCCTTTGTGCCCGCGGGCTCTGCCAACCCCCTGCCTGGAGCCGCGCTGGGTCCCGGACCGAGCCCCCGAGCAGAGCCTCTGGCTGGGTCCTCCCAGCTGCCCACCCTGCGCATGAGGCTCTGTTGGTGCCACTCGCATGCCCCCAGCCTGGCATGGACACTTGCAGCCCCCCTGCCACTCGGCACAGCCCATGGTGGGGTCTGGGTGTTGATCTGGGGGGGTTTCCAGCAACGCTGTGGTTCTGCGGGTGCCCCTGTGACTCCGTGGGTGTCCCAGAACGAGCTGTGCATCCTGACCAGGTCTGCATCCATCCAGCTGCACATCCAGCTCTCGGCTGGGCACGGGAAGGGCATGGAGACCCTGCCAGCTGCCTGGGTGTCACACGCTGGCACCGGCGCTGCTGACAGAGCATGGGGGCACTTCCTGCAGCCAGAGCTCGGCAGCGTCTGCTTCCCAAGGGCCTTGGGCACAGAGGGACACGCACACGTGGGTAAAGCAGATGAAAGGCCACCGATGGATGCTGTGGCTGCCACCCTGGAGAGCCCTGTCCCTGCCTGGCTCCTCGGGGGTGCCCTCGTGGCAGGGCACGGTGCGGGGATGCCGGTGGTGGAGGCGGGAGATCCCGCGGGATCCGGCCCTGCTTTGCAGGAGATCCACGCAGGCACAGCAGGCTCTATTTTTATCCCTCTCCTGCCTGACTGAGCAGCTCCCTGTGCGGTGACATCTAATTTAGCAGCTTCCCCGCACCCCGCTGGCTCCGCACGTGAGGGGGAAGCACAATGCAGCAGCTATTTTTAAACGGCCATAAATATTCATCCCTCTCGGTGATGCAGCAGCCGCCGCTGCCGGTGCGAGCGCGGGGGAGACGCGCTCCCCGGGATGCCCACGCGCGTTCACCTGCCCAGGGAACGCCGGCCCCGGGGCGGGGGATCCCCGGGGGATCCGAACCCACGCGCTCACCGCGGCTGCACCGCGTTCTTCCCGCGCCCGGGCCGGGCCGTTCCCGCGTGGATTCCCAGGCCTCTCTCGCTCTCTCCCGGTGCCGGGCTGAGCTCAGCACCCGCTCTGCGGCTGCCGGTCCCGCTGCCCGGTAGATGCTGGGTATATTTAGCTCCGTGATGGCAGCGAGGGGCCGGTTTTGGCTATTTTTAGGCATCCTGCGGTGGGAAGGGTCCGCGTGGGTCTTGCTGCACTGCAGGTTTTGGGTTGGTGGGTGCCGTGTCCTCCACGTGGGACCCTCTTGGAGCTGCTCCTGCTCACAGGTCTGACCTGTTCAGGGTCCTGCACTGTCCCAGCTCGAGCCCCACGAGCCCCTGCCTGTCACCTCAGCCCCTCGGCCCTGCCCCACGGTGGGTGGCTGTGTCGTTGGAGCTGGCCCTGTGCTGCCACGTCCCAGCTCTGTGCAGGGCTCCCAGTGGCACTGGGAATGGTGATGTGCAGCACGAGGCTGCCCTGCTCCCCAGTGGAACGGGGAGATGCCAGTGAAGTCCCCAGGAGCACCGACTGTGGCTGCTGCTGCTGCGTGCCAGGCTCAGGCTGTGTCCCGAGACAGCCCTGTCCGGTGACCCAGCACTGAGCCGGCATCAGGCTCGGCTCGGGCCGTGGAATCATCGGAAAGACCTCGAAAATCGTCAGCTCCAAGCGCTAACCCAACACTGTCCCCTTCACCACTAAACCGTGTCCTCGGGTGCCACATTCACATGATTTTTGGGCACTTCCAGGGTCCCAGCCCCAGCACTGCCCTGGCCCGGGGGGCTCCGGGGGGCACCTGCCATCAGGTGCCCTTCCCTAATTGAGCGAGATCCAGGCCAGGCACCTCCTGAACGGTTTATCCTCTCGGAGCAGCGGGAGAACGTCAGTGCTCGGGGCCGGGGCAGCGGGAGCCTCGTCCCGCCCGACGGCCCCGGGGCCCGGTAACGGCGGTCGCTCTCCATGGTCCTGAGCCGGAGCCGCCGGTGCCCCGGGACTGCGGGACCGCGAGCCCCGGCCTAGCCCAGCGACCCCCGGCTCGGGCAGGCCGGGGTTGTGCTGGGGACCTGCTCTGGCTCCCCCGGCTCCCGCCCCCTCCGGTGCCGCCGCCGCGGGTCGGGTTTCTCCGAGTAAGCGATGCCGGTGCCGGGCGCGGGGAGCACCGTGACCCCATCGGGGCGGGAGTGGGGGGTTCCTGCTCCCTCCGAGGAGCTGGGGAGGGGGCGGGAGGTTCTGGGGGGCTGCGGGGGCAGCGCCACGGGGCGGGATGCGTGGAGCGTCCCGGCCGTCTCTGACACCGGCTGTCCCGGGCTCGGGGTCCCGGCAGCTCCTCACCGGGTCTGCCGGTGTGTTCCCCGCCCCTCCCGGTGTGAGGGCCCGGGGCCGCGCTTCTCCCGCGGTCCGAGGAGCTGTGAAGGCTCCGGGCGCGGGGCTGGAGGTGCTCAGCCCTGTACGGCCCCCCCGGCGGGGCGGGCCGGGGGCGGGAGCCCCGGGGAGGCCCGGGCGGAGGATCCCGCCCACCGGCCCCGCCGCCGCCGCCGGCTCCGGGCCCGCCGCGCTGCGCGGGGCGCGGCCGCTCCGGCCCGGGGCGCGGGGCCGCTCCGCCGCCGGGGCTGCGCAGGCAGGTGAGTCCGCACCGGGACCCCCGGCGGGGCGGGAGGCGGTGGGCACGGGGGGCGGCAGCGCCGCGCCGAGCGGAGCTTCCCCCGGGGAAGTACCGGGGCTTCCCTCGCCCGCTACGCCCCCGGGCCGGGGAGATCCCCGGGCATCCCCGGGCGCACGGCCCTGCCTGATCCTGCGCCGCCCCCGGTACCTCAGCTGCCCTCTCCGTGGCCGGCGGCGACCCCCGGCGTAGGGCTGGAGACCCCCGCGCCGTGATGCGGGCTGGGAACCCCGCGGTGGGGAAGGGGCTGGCTGTTCCCGTCCTCGCTGCGGTGCCTGCTCCGCATCCCACCCGCGGGCTGTTCCCGTCCCGTGGAAGAGGCAACCCCGTCCCGGGGCACCAGGTCCCGGCTCAGTCCGGTGGTTTCCCGGGCAGCGGGAGGGGATCCCGGGGGGGCTGCGTTTGCCCAGGATTCCCTCTGGCAGACCTGGTGGGCTGGTGCAGTGTGCGGCTCTGGGATCCCGGTGCCCTTGGGGTGCTCCGAGCTCTGGTCCCCGCTCAGGACCCCCGCGGACCCCGGGGGGCTCCCGCAGCGCAGGAGGCGGCTCTGCACAGGTGTGACCTTGGGGGGTTTTGCTGGGTGACCGTGCCCAGAGCTTGGGGTGCTGTGCTTCGGGGGCACCCTTGGGTGGGCACCTCTGCCCCACACCGGGGAGCCCCAGTCAACACCCCGAAACAGGTTTGCCCGTGTTGGGGTGCTCCGGGGAGCAGAGGGAGGTGGGACCAGCAGCAGCTTTGCCCAGGAGGTGCCTGATGGCACAGCACGGGGCTCCCGCAGCACAAAGCTCTGCCTGACCGGGTGCCACAGGCGCCTGTTTGCGCCGCTGTCTTTGACTGTGGGATGGTGAGAGAGCACCTGGGTCCTCCCTCCGGGGCTCCAGCACTGCGGCCGGCACAGGGACCGGCTGGGGCCCCTGGACGTGGCGCTACCCGGGGCTGGGAGAGCCGGGCAGCGCCCGGAGCGCTCGGACACGGCCCTTATCTGCTGCCACCACCCTGGGAACTCGCTGCACGCTCAGCTCCTGTGAATTTCCTTTTTCTGTTTTTGTTTCTTTCCTGCTGACGTTTTTCCCCTCCGGAATCAAGGGCTGCATGGGGCCCATAGTTACGGGGTGGTGTGGGCAGCCCGACCCCACGGCCGGGCTGGCAGCGGGCAGGGCACGGGGGCACCCAGGACCCACCTGTGCCAGTCCCCTCCAAAGGAGGGAACCCTGCGCGTGTCCGGCGCTGCCGGGGAGCGGAGCCGGGAGCGGGAACCTCCCTGCCCGCACAGGTTTTCCATGGCATTCCCCGGGGGCTGCCGGCAGCGGCCGCCGCAGGATGGATCGGCCTCCAGCGAGCAGCGATCGCAGCGCCGTGACCTTGGCAGGGCGGGAACTCACCCCCGCCTCTGGCTCAGCCCGAGCGCCTCCGGTTGTTACAGCCCAGCTGCCGGAGCAGGAGACGCGCTCAGCCCCTGGGGCTGATCCTCGCTGGAGCCCGGAGCGAGGAGATGGCCGGGGGTGGGGGATGCGTGAGCCGTGACGGCTGTCCCGGTCCCCATCCCTGTCCCTGTCCATGGCCAGGGTCAGGCGCGGTGCCCGCAGCCAGCACAGAGACGGTTCTTCTGTCCCCCCCGGCCTGACACTCTCCCCTTGCTGTCCCCTTTCAGATGTGCCGAGCCCAGCTGAAGCCCCGGTGGGTGTGAGGAAGGCAAAGGCACAATGCCTGCAGTTGAGCGGGTCCTCCACCGCCCGGTCACCATGGGGCTGCTCCTGCAGAGCCTTCTCCTCCTCCTCCTCCTCCTCCTCCTGGGCTGCTGCCTACACCCGGCCACTGCCTTCCCCAAGGGCTGCTACCCCTCGGAAGAGGAGGGGCTGAAGACCTTCCGCTGCAGCAACGCTCGGCTGACCGAGGTCCCCAGAGACATCCCCAATGACACCAACAAGCTCTACCTGGACTCCAACCGAATCCCCTTCCTGCCACGTGACGCCTTCCGGGACCTGCCACTCCTGCTGGAGCTGGATCTGTCCCACAACGCCATCGCTGGCGTCGAGAGCGGGGCTTTCCGGGGCCTGGCAGAGCACCTGCACTCTCTGGACTTGTCTTCCAACAGGCTGGTGTCGGTCAGCAAAGACGCCTTCAGCAACCTGAAGGCCAAGGTGAACCTGTCCAACAACCCGTGGCTGTGTGACTGTCGGCTGCAGGAGCTGGTCCGCACCGTGGAGCTGGTGGCCGGTTCCTCGGGCGGCATCGTGTGCGACTCCTCGGCGCAGGAGGAGCACGTGGGCAAAGCCTTCCTGCAGGTCATCGCCGACACAGACTTCTGCAACGTGTACAAGAAGACCACGGACATCGCCATGCTGGTCACCATGTTCGGCTGGTTCGCCATGGTGATCTCCTACCTGGTGTACTACGTGCGGCAGAACCAGGAGGACGCCCGGAGGCACCTGGAGTACCTCAAGTCGCTGCCCAGCAAACAGCGGCGCTCGGAGGAGTCGTCCACCATCAGCACTGTGGTGTGAGCTCTGGCAGCCCGTGGGACACAGGGACATGGAGAGATGGGCACTGGCTGCAGGAGCTGTCACCAGCCACTGGCACTGCCTACAGGTACTCGTGGATTTGTTCTGTTCTCCTCCTGGCAGTGGGAGCTGTGGCCAGTGAGTCCCTGGCTCTGGTGGCTGTGGCCAGGGATGGATATTGGCCATGAGGATGGAGCATCCACAGTGTCCTCGCACGTTGTGGGGGGCTGGAGTGACCTGGAGCATCCCCCTGGCACGTGGCCAGACCTGGACATTTGGACTTTATCTGAAACTTTTATATTTCCTTTGCAGAGATCCCTTGGGGCATTAATGGAATGGGTGTTTCCATCCCTGGTGGGGTGGCCTGGGCCTGGCTCCCTGCTGGGAGGGCAGTGGGGAGGAGCAGGATGGCTGCAAGGCCCATGCCCTGTGGGGTCACTGGCCCTGGGGGGGTCACGGGGTGTCACTGCAGCCAGCAGGGCCAAAGGATGGGGTGGGAGCTGGGGACACACCAGCTGGGAGAGGTCAGAGGCTCCAGCTCCAGCTCCTGTGCTGGGCAGTGCTGCCCCACCTCCCAGTTCAGCCCCTGCTGCTCCCTGCTCCCTTCCCAGCACCCCCAGGCCAGGTGAGGGGAGGGGTGTGGGGTCCCCACTCGGTGATGGGGACAATGATGGGCAAACTCAGAGCCTTCCCCCTCAGAACGTGGGGAATAAGAACCAAAAGGGGAATGAGTTTCACTGGGCAGAGTCCTCTGGGGCTGCCAAGGAGTTGTGGGTGCTGATGGAGGGGAACTGAGGGGTCCAGAAGTGAGTTCAGCCCTGCTGGGATGTTGGGGGTGAGGGTTTCCCCTCAGTGCTCCCTGGGGATCTCGTGGGTGGGTGTTTGCAGCTCCCTCACCCCCGGCTCCCATCGGCTGCCAGAGGGGAGCTCTCACCTCACAAGCTGCCGACCAGTCACTGTGACAGGAAATGGGATGGAAGGAGCTGCAGAGGCTCCTCTGTCCTCTCCCCACTCCCACACCACTGGCAGAAGCTGAATCTTCCTAAAAGTGCTTCAGAGTCCTTTCTGGACACTTCCAGTATGGGGCTGCAGGTTCCCAGTGGTGGTGGTGGTGGAGGAGAGGCTGGGCATGGGGCTGGTACAGGTGGGGGTCAGTGCCCACCTTTGGGTGTGCAGGTCCAAGTGGCAACTCAGAGGAAACCCAGAGCAGACCCACACTCTTCCACCTGCGTGTCTGGTCCCTGGGAGAGCTGGTTTTGCTGGTTTTGGCCTTTTTTAAACCAACTGAAGCCAAATTGCCTTAATTCACCAGGAGCACCAACCAAAGCTGCTTGAACCTCCTCTGTACTGGGCCAGACTGGGCCCAGCTCCAGCCCCTGGTGTGGGCAGCATGTTTTGGCACAGGCAGGGCCCCGGCCCCAGCCCCTGCCCATCCTCCCGGTGCCATCGGGAGCCGTGGGACACACAGAGCCTGCCGGGAGCGGAGCCCACACCCTTCCACAAGTGCCTCATTCCAGCGCAGACCAGGAGCTCTGCAACGCACAAACACCTCGGCCCAGCTCCCACCCGGGCGTCCCCGCAGCCCCACGGCAGCTCCTCCCCCTCTACAACCAGCTGGGAGAAAAGGGGCAGGGGGGACCCAACCGAGCCCCTGTGCCTGCGGAGTGGGGGGCGCCAGGACCACCCGACCCACCCGCGTTCGGTTTAAGGGACCTTTTACATTCTTACTTTATATGACAATAAAGTTGGTTTCCCTTTGGAGCCAGTGCTGGTGTCCGTGGGTCACTCGTGGCCGCACAGGAAGGACGGAGGTGCCCGTGACAGCCGATGTTGTCCCGCCCTGGCGCTGGCAGAAACAGGACACCTGAGCCAGGTGTAACTCTGTCCCAGCCCTCAGTAATGCACACCCTGGCTCGGCTCAGGTCGCTGGCACGGGGCCGGGCCCTGCATCACCCAGGCCTTGCTCTTCCCTCCCATCCCCACCGGAGCAGAGCCTGGCATTGTGTGGCACTGCCAGGAGGGACAAGCCCTTCCAGACACCACAGTCCCACCAATCCCCACCAGTGGCCTCTCCGGTTTGTCAGTGCCTCTCCCTGTGTGGTCCATGCTGGAATGTTGTGCCGTGGGAGGTGCAGCCCCGGCCCTAACGCAGAGTGACAGCCCCTGCTCGTGGGACATTAACCGTGTTTGTCACTCGCGGTGTCCCCGGGCTCTGGAGCAGATGGCTGCTGTCCCCTGCTCCGGTCACTCCCTGGGGATGCTCCTCCCGCGGCCCGGGAGCAGCTGGGAAGGGCTGGGGGACATGCAGGACACGTGGCCCCAGCTGCCACCTCGTCTCCCTGGAGTCCTGCAGGTGTCCCCCCACGGGGCTGGATGACACCAAATCCCCCAGGGCCAGCCCTGCTCCGGTGCCTGCCATGGATCCTGCCTTGGAATTGTTCGTATGGAAAGCACAGGGCTCGTTACAGCCCATGCTAACGAGTATGGGGGAAAGGAGGTGGATTCCAGGAGTTTGGCTCTTTGTGGGAGAGCCACTGCTCTGTGGGGGTGTATGGGGGGATAAAATATATAAGAAACCTCATAAAAATCTGCAATAAGCTTTGGGAAGGTAACTTGGTCTGGGATGGATGGAATTGTGTTGGATTTAGTCTGTCAGTATTATCGGATATCTAATCAGGTGAGGCAGGGATTGAGGAAGAACTGGGATTAGGAGGATATTTCCAGGTGCCTGTGGCTGAGCCAGGGTGTTGGGGGGTGCTGGGATGGGGGGTGTGGGGCTGCAGCCTGATGGAGGGCTCAGATCCCAAGGAGGGGTTTTTCTCATCCCAGTCTTTCCAGCAGTGACATCCTGTGGGCCAGATCCTGCCGGAGCGGGAGCCGGCGCTCGGTGCATTGAGGGCTCAGCACTAAAGCCAACCCTTCTCCTTCCAGGACGAATTAGAGTCATCCCTGTTAATACCCATCTCTGGGCAATTTGTGTCCTGGTGCAGATTTATCCGCAGGGATCAGCAGCAGGAGCATTAACAGCGTGACCTCCTTCCTCGGTGTTCCAGCGCCGGTAAATCTCCGTTATTGACTTCCAAGGAGCCCGGCGGGTCATTCCCTGCTCTCCTCTCCAGGATGGAGGGAAATGTGTCACTGGGGCAAGAGCTACGACCCAAATCCTCCCAGCAGGGATGACTCTTTGCCTGCCAGGCCCTGGAATGCCCGGGAATACAGGGGTGGAGTGGTGCTCCTGGGAAGTCCATGGGATATCCAACACCCTCCCGTGGGTCTGTCCTGCCAACAGCAGGGCCGGGGGTGCTCTGGGGAGTGTTTTGGGAGAAGGTTCTGGGAGATGCCCTGTTTTCCCCAGCCTGTGAGGAGCGTGTTTCACAGCGGCGGCCCCAGACTGCATCCTGAACTTTGGACTGATTAGATTTCCAAGAGGGAAGGAAGGATGTCTAATTGTTTCATTTCCACAATTAGAAAAATATTTATCAATAATTAGGAGTGATGGCAGTGATTACTCTGGGATTAAAGCTGGGCTACACTTCGCCTTTCACTCCAGAAATATCCATTTACAGCTACTTTGCTGCCAACAATGAATCATCCCCGTTCCCTGCCTGCTCAGGACTCATTAATCCCGGGATGCTGCTGGTTCTAGGAAAGCTGCTGTGCAGAACGTGTGTTTATTGGGCTTGGGCAGGAGGAAATTTAATTCCACTGGGTAGGAAAGTGAAGCAGAGCTAAAAATCACAACAGCACTTCCTGTGCCTGTGGTTCAGAGCTCGGCGGTTCAGCCGCTCTCACACTCCCCTCCGGACTCCCTGGTGAGTTCCCTCTCATCCCATGTCCAAGCCAGCCATTGCTGAGCCCAGGGGTCATTTTCCAACAGTCATTTTCCAATTTGTCCTTTTTAAGACAAAGTTGTGCCTGTTAATAAATTTTGGGACCCTGGAAGTTTTCCCTCTCAGAGGGAAATATCACCTTTCCAGGTATTTTTCCTGCCTCAGGAGACACAGGACCATCAGTACCCACAGGCCAAGGCTTGTGTCCATCCTCCTGTGGGAGCACTCTGGGGCTGTGGCACCTGCAGTGTCACCTGGGGGCTCTTGGGGACAGAAGGGACACTCTCAGCTCTCAGCTGGAAATTCCAAGCCATTTTCCACCAAAGGGGCTCCTGGATGAGTCCTTGGGGGAATTCCTGGGGGATGGATGAGCCAGAGCTGCACCACACCCATCCCAGGAGTGATGCATCCCTGGGAAGTGCCAATCCCAGGGCACCTGGTCTGACTCCTCCTCACAGCCCCTCTCCTTAAAATCTGCTGAGCAGGGGCCATGAGCTGTGTCCTGTTGGTGTCCCAGGTGGCTCTGTGGCCCCTTCAACTCCTTTTGGCTTCAGTTTGGAGGGGAAATCTGGATTGTGGGATAATAGAGCTGCTGCAGGGAGTTACAAGACACCCTTCCTGCTGGAGCAGAGGTGTTGCTGTCATCCAGAGGACACGGCCCATCACCGCTCCAGCCCTGCAGTGAGTCCTTGGACACGTGTTCCTTAAGTGTTTCTCAAGTGGGTCATTCCAGGCAGCTCTGATGGGAAAACAATGGGCTGCAGCTTCCAGCTGGCAGATTATCCCTGTGATTTTCATGATTTGTGGATGTTTCGAAGCTCTCGTGCTGTCGGTACGTGCTGAGATCCTGGAGGCCTGTGTGGAGAGGGGACAGGAAGTTTGAAGTTCTACATTTGTTATTTGGGAGGATTTCTCAGCTCTCCCGAGGTGTTGGGATGGTCCTGGGCACAGGGTGAGGTCGGAGCTGTGGGGCTGGGGCAGGTTCTGGTGGGGGCCCAAAGGGCTGAGCCTCCCAGGGGTAACAGGGATCCCCCAGCTCTCCAAGAGCACCATGTACAGTCCAGGCTTCCAGATTCCTGCTGTGAAGCCAGAGCAGAAGAGGATTTGAGGAGGATTTAAAGAGGTAAGGAAGGATCTCTCAGTCCCTCCAGAGCTTTGCAGCTGTGGGAGGCAAAGAGGGATATGGGAACAGTTAAGGGGAGATGAGAGTTGATCACAGTGCTCTGTAAATCCTGAGGCAGGACAGGGAAGGGAGTGAGGTGTGAGGGGTGGGTGGTGTCAGCAATAAAAGGCTCAGCTGCCATCCCAGGCACAGAGCTCCAGCTGGATGCAGGGGAATTTCATCCGGGAAAGGGCAAAGGGAAGCCACTTCTTGTCACTTTTTCATGAGTCTCCACAGAATTACTGACACAAACTCCTCTGCAATGTAATGCTGAATTATTTGACCTATTTTTCCACTTTTAGAATCATGATTTGGGTGGGAAGGGACTTTAAAGCCCATCCAGTCCCACCCACTGCCACGGGCAGGGACACCTTCTACCAACCCAGGTCACTCCAACACCTCCAGGGATGTTGCCTTGGACACTCCCAGGGATGGGGCAGCCACAGCTTCTCTGCCCAGTCTGTGCCAGGGCCTGCCCACCCTCCCAGGCAGGAATTTCCTCTGTCTGGCCAACCTCTTTCAGTTTGAGTCCCACTGAAGACGTTGAGGTGCTGTAGGATGTTCCTAAGCCTCTGTTTTTTAGGAGGAGGAGGGAGTGTGGCTCATTTGTGGCTCTCCATGGCACTTCGCTCCTACTCACTGCTTTTTTCCCCTCATAACTGATGCATGTGGCGTTTCCTCTGTGCTGAAATGGGCCCAGTCTCGGGCAGCAGTGGCTGCTTCATCTGTGCCAGCCTGAGCCGTGCGGGGTGTCCAGTTGGCAGGGAGGATAATCAGCCCAAGGGCAGAGGAAATGCTCGTTACAGCTCACTTTATTCCTCGCTATTTAATAAGTAATGACTCTGAAAAGCTCCGAGCGGGGTCTGTGCCCCTGCTGTCTCCTGCTGTGATCCTGTCACAGTGGATAAGTTAAAGTGGGTTGAACTGGGTCGATTTTTGGGTGAATACCCACCAAGGAATTTCAAGATGCCGTAAGAAGTTGGGGGTGTTGAGTGGGAGGTGCTTCTTCTGCTTGACTTAGTCCCGCTTTGTGGAAAAAAGGGAAGGAATGGCTCCATGCTGGGAAGCTGGGCACGGATTTCCATGTCTTTGTGTGGAGGGTGAGAGTTCTCTGGTGTCTCTTCACAAAGTGAATCTGGAAGGTAGAAACTCCTGCAGGGAACAGCTTAAGAAGAAGCTCTAAAAGCCCGTGCTCTGGGAGCTCCACTGTGGGAGGCCCAGGCACTCTGTGGGCTGCAAGGCCTGGGCTGGGGAGCAGCTGGAGCTCCTTGTGAAGCCTGTGATACTGGTCAGACACCCTGCACTCCCAGTGCTCTGTGAGCAGGGTGGTGGATCGCGGCACATCCAGCCGCGAACCTTCCCAAGCCGATCGGTGCGGGGGGAGGATTTCTGGGAAGCAAACGTTCCCATTAGCTCAGTGCTTTGGCAATTCCTGTCATCCGGTGAACCCGTCAGGAATTCACAGCTGGTGTAAGAGGATCGTCTGCTGCGGCAGCACCTGGGGCCGGCCCTGCACTGGATCCGCTGCAGCAGAAGGACAGGAGGCAGCAGGAGGAGGTGGAAGAGGCTCCACAGACTCTGCTTCCATCTGGGATGTTCCCTTTTCTTTGTGGGGAGCAGTGGATGAGAGGAGAACCATAACCTGGTCCTTAATCCTCTTGGTATTTGGGCTTTGTAACTTGTTAGTCACCCTCTCTCTTGTCTCAGACTTGATTTCCCTTTCCACTCTGTTGTCCCAGCTGGAACGTGTCAGAAACAGAGAAAGAAACGTGGGAAAACAAGGGGGAGGGAACTTAATGCTTTTAAATATTGAAGACCAAATACTTCTGTTAATATCTGCTAGAAACTGCTCATGGAGGTTTGGCATATGCCAGTCTGGCACATAACTCCATCACAGCCACCTGCTGTCCTGCCTGGAATGGTTTGTAGCTCCTTTGTGTTCCCTGAGCAGCACAAAGCTGTGGCGTGTCTGGTGTCACCACCAAGAAACAGAACCTGCACTAAGCCACATGACAAATTTCCTTCTTTTTCCCCATTTAATTACTTTTCCCTGCATGAATGTGTTTTATGCAGCACTTTCCCAGTCCAAGGGGTCCCTGAATACAGAAAATCTAGGGGTGCATGAATGAGGATGTTCTTTTCCAAAACAAACAGAGGACTCCAGAACAGGCAGCTAAAATGAAGAGAACACCAGGGATTGTTCCACAGCTGCTCTTTGGTTTTCCAGGGTGTCAGTTCAATTGCAGGACTTTGCTCCATACACTCTGACTCGAGCCCACGCACAGGTCCGACACGTCACCTCGTTGTTGGGACTGTAAGTTCCAGGACCACAAACCACTGTGGAGAGAGCAGAGCTGGGGTTCCAGCCAGATCCCCCTGTCTTGGGGGGCTGCCAGACACCCCCACAAACCCTGTGAGAGCTCCTGTCCTTCCCAAGCTCCCTGAGCCCCTGGCTAAATCCCCCCCAACTCCACAACCTGCAGCAGGTGCTGCAAAAGAACTTCAAAAAACAGTGGGGGAGTTTTGTAGCATCTCGTCCATGAAGGGAATTGTTTCCTATGTGCTCTGGATGCTGAGGACAGCCACTCACCAGTGACCTGGAAAGGGAAAAGCCCCACTCCACTGCTTCTGCTTTGCTGTAAATGCAATTACACCTGTGAGCTCGCTGACACGCTCCACAGCTCATCTCCTGTCCCTCTCATTATTCCAAATCCACAGTGTGAGTGTCTTCCCAAAGGATGAACAGAAATATCCCAGCTTTTGACCCCAATATTTCCCAGACCCTCCCCAGGGCTCTGTGACCAGCCCTAGTCAGCTCTGGTGCAATCAGTGAGCTGTTTTCAAGCGGCTGTGTTGGGTATTTACCGCAGCAGCTGGCGCAGTTCTGGTGGCTGTGCTGGTCCTTCCCAAACCCCGGCCGGCAGCTGTCGATGGGAGTCATGGAGAAACTGTTTTCCACGAACTGTATGGCAGGAACAGCCTCAACCTGGTGCTTCAGGGCGTCCCTCAGCTGAAGGAAAAACTTCCCAATCTGCTCTGTTGCCTGAAATTCAGCAACGTTGGGAGAGTGAAAACACAGTCGGTTATTTGAGCTGATTTAAAAGTGTCAGTAAATACTTCATAGCTCTGGTTCCCACACACTGACTTGTCACCTTAACTGGGGCATTCCTTGGTTTCTGGGGGGCCTGGAATCAGACCCAGGACAGGAGCTGATCCCAGAATTTAATATTTACAAGCCAGAGAGAAGAGATGATCCTTGTGGGTCCCTTCCAACTCAGAATACTCTCTGTGTGTGTGATTTTAGAAGCTGGCTATGGTAGACTCACTTCAAATTGCATTTCATTGATCAAATCATAAACTAAAGATTTAGTTTAGAGAACTGGAAATTCATTATATTATTATAATGTTTATCATTCTGTATTAGGAGTGAATATAAAGGAAATATCGAGGAGGGATTTTTTAACTGTTTCTTTTTTAAGCAATTTGTATCAATTTGACTTTTAAACCTATTTTCCATCCGGAATGGAATTATTTGAACTCTTTCAATCATTGTTTTCAAAGAGAATCCCACAGAATGTGGGTGAAGTTGGAGCACTACCAGTCACCTCTGCAGGAGCTGAGGCAGAGGGGGGTGTTAAAGAGGCAGAGAAGGCACGAGGTGACTGACACAGAACCTGCTGGACTCTCATGTTTGTCACATCTTCACAATCATCAGGGACCTTGTGGCAAACTTCTTCCAGTCCTGGTGCAAACGGGTGAACTGTGGGAGTGGGGGGAAAACACATGCAAAAAAGGGAAAAGCTTGATTAGGAGCTGGTGGTTTCTATCCAGTTCCTTGCTTTGTTCCAGCAAGAGTCAGAGGTCAACCAATATAAAACTAAGGGGGGAAAATATGCTGAGAAAATGGAACTGAATTCTCACATAGTGCCCTTGGCTTGCAGAAGGGGCTGAAATTTTATGTAAACTTAAACACTTTGGGCCCTTGGTTTGTTCTTAAAGTTTCTTGACTTTACTGGGGGGAAAATGGCCACAGAACTGCTCCACAACCTGTTGGATGGTCCATGATGAGAACAGGTACAGGGGAGGATGTGATCAGAGCACAAAGACACAACTTCCTTTGCTCACTGATGAACCACCTCTAAATTAGGACTGATTTAACCTGATTGCAACGTTAAACCACCTCAGCATTCCAGGAGGGAGCTGTGAGGCTCTTGCTTTAACTCTGTGCAGTTTCCTGGTAGTCCCAGACTTACTGAAGACCAAACAACAAAACCAAATACAACCACTTTAAAAGGATTTTCATGGGAAAAATCATGGCATCTTATAGGCTGTCTCCTTCCAAGAATCCTCTCTAGCTGCACACCTTGGAAATAACTTTTCTTGAGAAGTTTTTAAGTACAACACTACAAATTTAACATAAAACCTGCGTTTTAGCTCCATCTGTGGGTAACAAAAGAGAATACAGGCACTCCAAAAATAAAGGAACAACTTCCAAAAGTGCTCCTGGCTCTGCTGTGTCTCAGATGTTGTTTTTAGCACTCGTGGGTTGTTCATAAAAATAATCAATCCCTCCCAAAGGTGCAGTGGAATGGGTTACCTTGAAAATTAACAAAGAGCTCGTGCTGGAGGCCCTGCTTTGGTGTCCTGATGGAGTGGCACTTGCAGGACGACTCTGTGATGTGACACTTGAGGTGGGAGATGGTTCTGTTCAGGATCTGCTTCAGCGTCTCAAAGTAGAGTGTGTTGGCCCTCAGCCTGCAGTGGGAGGTGCTGAAGCGAACAAACACCTGGTAGGCGTGGTCGGCTTCCCTGTAGGCTGGGAGGAAACGCTTGGGGTGAGCTCTGGGTGTACTCACAGACTGAAGCCCAGATTATCAGAGCTCCTTGTGTCTGAAAACCAGGCTCCTATTCAAAAGTAAGTGAATAAATAAAGCCTGGTCATTAGTGATGACAGAACAATTTTGTCCTTGCCAGAGCTGACTCAATAGTAAGAGACATTTTAGTCTGAAATGTGCAGGAATTTATGTGATTATTGCAGACTGTGTTCCCAAATATTAAAACAAAAAAGGAGGTAAATAGTTAAATGACACAGAACCAGCTTGTCTGCAAAGCTGTGTGTCTGAAACGAGGTGGGATTGTGCCAATTCTGTGCATTTATGGTGTAGGAGTCAATTTTAAAAACTACTTTAGAAGTGAGTGTTTCTCCAGCCCTTGGGGTTGCTGTGCTGTGGGTGGGGCAGTGATGTTGGGGAGCAGAGGTTCCAAGGGGGGCAAAGAGCCTGGAGTGCAGCCCAAGCAGCAGGGGCACAGGTGGGTCTGCATCAGTGTGGCTGGTGATCTCTCCCATGGCAGACAAGAGCTTCCTTTCCAGATCTTGGATATCCCTGGAATCCTTGTAGTTAATTCTGTCCTTATTAAGGGTAGAGATTATTTTATTGCCATATGTTCTTGGTAGCAGTAATTCTAAACTGTCTCCAAAACTGTGAGAGGGTGCATGTGGGTGTAAGGATAAAAATTTCATCTTATGTTCTGGGATAAAACTTTAACTAATTATTCTATTTTTTTATAATCAAGCCTTGCAGTAAATGTGCACTTTACCAACCCACCAAGCCAAGGCCCTGTGCTTGCTCCTAACTCAGCAATCTCACCATAAACCATGAATTTATAGGCCTCAACAATTTCTGTTTCCTCCTGTGTTGTGGCTTCGATGACTCTGTGGGCCAGAGTGCAGCTGTAGGCCCCAGACATGGACTCCCTGAAAGCCACCAGCACCAGCTTCCCTGGCTCTGCCAGCTCTGCAGAGCTTTGCCCTGGAACACAAACAGTGATTGCTGGAAAAGTTCACTTTCTGATGCATTCAGAACATTAGAAGACAAGATCTTGTTCTTGAACAAAATCACACTGTTTCATGTTAGCCTGAAATGATCTAAGACTTATGACTTTTAGGATTTACTGGAAGTTTTCTTTTATCTCAAGCATTTGGAATCTTTAGAGGGAGAAGAGAAACAGAGTTTAATGTCAGAGCTCAAGGAAAAATCTGGCAAAGGGCCAAGGGACTATTTGGACCCAGCTCCTATTGGAGGTTGGTGTGAATAGAAACAAGGAAAATACATGATTTTTTCAGTCTGAACAAAGGGACTCACCCTTTAAATTTCTTCCATCTGGACCAATCCACAAATACTTGGGATCTATTATTTTTTCTTGAGAAAGAGCTAAATCCATACAGACCAGAAAGGGGCTGTTTGTGGACACCTTGACATACACATTCACTGCAACACACAATAAGGTAAATGGTGTGAAATGCTGATATTGAATGAAAGCACCAAAATACTCATTTTAAAAATGTGTTTAAAGTTGGTTTTTCCCATTTTGGACCTGAGAAGTGTAAGGTAAACCTTCCACCTCTGTGTGTTCTTAATGTCCTGGAACTGTCCACAGCGTGGCTGGTGCTGACTGTGCAGGAGACACTCGTGTCCCACACACAGACTGAGCTCAGGGGCACAAAAAGCACCAGATTTTGGAGAGGGACCCTCATTTAGATGTGAAATTTTCCTTTAGATGTTATATTTTCATCTAGGCTCCAGGAGCACTGTGGGGCAAAGGGATTTCCATCCCCATCCCCTTCCTCTCATTGCTGTGTCACTTCCACAGATGTCACATAACAATCCTTGTGCTTAAAGCTCCAAATTCCAGCAAAACCTAAATATAGATACAAAAAGATAAGTTTACCTTCATGCCTGGTGTCACCATAAACTTCATTCTTTCCAATTAAATCAATAGAAAGTTGCTCTCCCTTTGGTTCTGCTCTCACTGTATGGAAAAGGAAAGGAATAATAGAGAGCAATCTAAGTGTGATTGTTACTAATTTATTTCATGCTGGAGGGGTTTCTGTTTTGTCTCTTTGTCTCACTTTTCCTCTATGCTTCTTTTTCTCAGTAACAAGCAGGAGCCTGTGTTTTCAACTTGCCATTTTGTTGTTTTAGTGGCCAGGTTGCAAACCTGCCTGGCTGTGCTGGGTTCCAAACCAGCTGAGCTTTGCTCTTTACAAAACCCCACTGAAATAGTTATAAAATCTGATCCTAAAGTGGAAGCTCCTCAGAGTCCCCTGAGGAAATCCAGGACAGGGTGGCCATGGAGAGTGTTGGGGCTGCAGGAATTTGTGAGGCTTTGCCTTTGGGGAAACACCAGACCCATGTCCTGTGTGAGGGTTTCTATGATGGGAGCCCCCAGGAGGGGTCAAAGTTGTTGGAATTTGGGTTGATTTTTATTGAGTTGGTTCTTTTCTTTTTCAGGACATGGGCACACTGGGGTGGCCCTGCCACTGTTGTGTCCCAGGGCTGGGGTTGAGGGCAGTGGGTGGCACTGCCCCTCTGTGGGGGGCTTTATTTCCCTCTCCCCTCTACGGGGGCCTTTATTTCTCTGTCCCCTCTATGGGGGGCTTTATTTCTCTGTCCCCTCTATGGGGGCCTTTATTTCTCTCTCCCCTCTATGAGGGGCTTTATTTCTCTCTCCCCTCTGTGGGGGGCTTTATTTCTCTGTCCCCTCTATGGGGGGCTTTATTTCCCTGTCCCCTCTGTGGGGGGCTTTATTTCTCTGTCCCCTCTATGGGGGGCTTTATTTCCCTGTCCCCTCTGTGGGGGGCTTTATTTCCCTGTCCCCTCTATGGGGGGCTTTATTTCTCTCTCCCCTCTATGAGGGGCTTCCCTTCCCCATGCCCTCTGTGGGGGCTTCACTTCCCTGTTCCCACTGTAGGAGCTTCATTTCCCCCTCCCCTCTCTGAGGGGTTTCGCCTCCCTATCCCCTCTGTGGGGGCTTTATCACCCCCTCTAAGGGGAAGGTTGTGGGAAGGGGACACCTGCCCCCCACCGCACAACGGGACCCACCGATGGGGTCTCTCTGGAGCCCATTCCACAGGGCGAGTCCTGTGGCGACTCCCCGCCCCTCCCGCCCCTCCCAGAGGGCACGCCCCTGTCCCCGCACACCCCATGCCGCGGCCGCCAGCAGCGCCGCCATGGCGAGGAGCGCGGGGGCCCCGCCGTGTCCCGCCATGCCCCGCCGTGTCCCGCCGTGTCCCGCCGTGCCCCGCCGTGTCCCTCCGTGTCCCGCCATGTCCCGCCGCCATGTCCGGCCGTCCCTCACAACGGCCGCGCGCGCCGCGAGGGGGCGCTAACGGTCCCCGCGCGCCTCTTCCCGCCCTTTTTGCTCCCTCAGGGAAGGGCCGGGAAGGGGCTCCGGCCCCGCCGGGCCCTGCGCTCCTTGGGAGCCACATCGCCCCCACTCGCTGCTCGTAAAACTGCCTTTAAACCACCCTCCCTCCTCACCCGCCCGCCCCGCTGCTGTCCAAGCACTGTTTTGTTGGGTTTTCCTCTTTTTCAGGCCGCTGGGGCTCTTGGCAGGGAAGGACGGGGCCGGCCCGACCCCCGTGTGGCCCCTCAGCCCCACATCGCTCACACAGTGCGTACCGAGCCTTGGGTTTGAGTGTAAAGTGGTTGTGGGACAAGGAGAGGGCAGCAGAGGAGGGAATGGGCTCCCTCATGGCTGTGTCTGCCTCGGGCTCTGAGAGGAGTCCCTGGATACAGGGAGCCCGCAAGAAAATGGGTTTTATCCCTTCTCCATAAAATCATATGATCTTTACTAATTTTTAATCAGACCTGTACAAACTGTATTTTTTATTTTGGCTTGTAGCCAAGTTTGTCAGTTCTCTTAACCATGCATAGCCATAGGGGAATTTAACCCTGTAGCTGTAAGAAGAACTTTAAGAAATAAACCAAACCCCCTGTTTCGATTAGGGGCTGGACTGTAAGAGGTACATCAGAAACCCTGTCTAGATTGGAGGCCTGAAGCTGTAACATAGTTTAGTTAAAAGGAAATGCAGAGCTGCAGAGATCAGAGCAGCCCATTGGAGCTGTTCAGTCACCCCAAATATCCTGCCTGGCTTTGGGGAGGGGTTTTCACCCTGCCCATGGTGGGCTGTGGGTCATTTTTAAGGCCCATTCCAACCCAGACCGGGCAGGGATTCTGTGACTCTGTCACTT
Organism: Pithys albifrons albifrons; assembly: GCF_047495875.1. Lineage (NCBI taxonomy): Eukaryota > Metazoa > Chordata > Aves > Passeriformes > Thamnophilidae > Pithys > Pithys albifrons. The sequence continues at coordinate 1,212,342 of NC_092482.1, forward strand.
GCTGTGAGAAAGACTGAAAGTAAGAGCAGGGCACGTCCTGTCCCTCCCCTCCCCAGGGGCTGCAGGGGGTTCTCCAGCTGCAGGTTTCTGCACTGACTCATCATGGAACTCTGGGTTTCAGCTCAACGCCAAAAAACATCCCTTTCAAAACCTGAGAGGGCTCCAAGGCAGCTGGTGGGGTGTTTGTGACAAAGGCTTGGAGTGAGAGGACAAGGGGGACAGCTTGAAACTAGAAAGGGGATGTTTAGGTGGGATATTGGGAAGGAATCCTGCCCTGGGAGGGTGGGCAGGCCCTGGCACAGTTTTCCCAGGGAAGCTGAGGCTGCTCCATCCCTGGGAGTGTCCAAGGCCAGGCTGGACAGGGCTTGGAACACCCTGGGATAGGGGAAGGTGTCCCTGCCCATGGCAGGGATGGGACTGGATGGACTTTAAAGTCCTTCCAACCCAAACCCTTCTGGGTTTCCAAGATTCTGCCACTTGGTGTGACTGAAATAAGTGCCAGCCGTGTCCTGTTGCTGTGAAAACAAAGGCAAATGCCACGGTATCACTTTCAAGTCAGTTACATGTTCTAGACAATGTATCAATGACTTTGAAACTCTTAAAAGTGTAAATGTTTTGTTTCTAGTGCAAGTGACACAAAAACACTCAAGAAACCGAGAGGGAGAGGAGGGTCCTTGCCCACACCTCGTATTTGGAGGTGCTGCAGAGCAGGAAGGGTGGCCAAGCCTCTGGTAATTAGATAGTTATATTTATCCCAATCAGCTTAATCATATTTGTCACCCCAGGCCATGCAAGTGTCCAAACTGATGTCACAGGATTTGCATGGCAAATATGGAACCAACCAACACAGGAATGAGAGTTATTTTTGTAGGGAGCTGTAAAAGGTTTAACTCAACACTTCCATGTAAAAAACCCACATAAGTTCTGAGTTTCCTCTAATAAAGAAAAGAAAAATTTGGTAAAACTTCGATACACAAAGAAGTGTGAAAAAGAAGGTATCAAGTTATTGATGGAAAATATTTTTACTCAAACTTTCTTCTTCCTTAGACCAAGAATTAACTCAAGTGGCTGGTTAAGGTGTAAGAACTATGTCAGGGTTTTCATTTTTAATGTCCTTGAGCTGCTGAGCAGGTCAGAACTGGGACCACCTCAGCCCATCCCACGTTCCCATGTGCTGAATGTTCTCAGTTTTACTCAAAGTGAACGTTTTGTGCTGGTGTCGTGCAGGCAAAGTGACTCAGGTTTTAATGTGTCTGCTACAGACAAGTCATTTTTCAGCCTGAACTGCCTCAGTTCCTAAGGATGTTTGTAGCTCCTTTCGTGTCCTACACAGGCCATCAGTTCCCAGCTTGTTAATCATTATAAAATAATATCTTTATAGTAAAGCTTTGGCTGCAGTTTTGAATCTTTATAAACCCCTAGTCTGGGTCTTTAGCCAAATAACTCATTTCTTTTCATATCTAGAATATTTCTAAGTCACAGATTGATAAATTGTCATTTTTGATTTGTAAGCTCAGGGAAAAAAGGTTGGTTACTTTTAAGAACAGGAGGATTTAAATGAACAAAATGTGAATTTGGGTATTTATGTTTGTGTTTAAACCCTGGATCACTGGAGTTTCTTGTTCAGAGAGGCTCTATCAGTAGGAAATGATAGAAGAGGGAAAATCTGGCATAGCCTTGATCGTGGTGTGAGTGGATATTAAAAGGGTGAACATTTTATCCCAGGAAATACTTAGAGAGACTTCCAGGAGTGCAGAGTCAGTGCAGGGCTCTGGAGAGGAGCTGTTGGGCTGCACAGCACCAGCTCTGCCTCTGGCCTTCCAGGTGAGTGACCCAGGGCTGGGGTCACGTGGAGGAGGAGCACAAACAGCACCGGGGTGTTTTTACAGGCTGACAAACCAGGCTCTTTTGATTTCTGCCCTTGTAATAAAAACAGAAGACACAAGTGATTATCTGATGGTAAATGTGGGGAAAGTAAAGATTTAATTTAAAGGACAAATCTGTCAGTAAGAGAGAGTGGCTGTGTGTAATCCTGGGATGGAAACCAGAGGTTTCCAGTTGTCACACAGCAATCCCAGGGTTTCCTCAGAGCTCAGAGGAGCAGGAAACCTTCCTAATTATTAAATGGCTCTGGAGTGAGAGATTGTCTGGAATAGCAAGGAATTGGAGTTGGTTATCCCACATATCTTTTTTTTTTTGACATTTTAATTCTAGAATCTTTTCCAAGTAATGGACAAGCAACAGTTTCAGAAGGAGTCGTTGGCACCACACAGGAAGTGAGTAGGAGAATCGTTTCCATGTTGTTATCCACACCTGAGATGTGGCAATTCACAATCACTTTGGATTTACATCCAAGTTCAGATCCCAGTTGCATTTGCCACTTCATTAATGAGGTTTAGGTTGGAAGGGACTTTTAAATGTCAACTGGTGCCACCCCCTGCCCCAGCAGGAACATCCTGCACCAGGTCGGGTCACCCAAAGCCCCACCCAGGCCCGCTGTGCAGGGAGCCTCCTTTGGAATCTGTGCTAAATGCACAAAAATAATCATTTAACTGTTTCCTGAGGACTCCAAAATTCATGCTAGCTTTATTTCATTAAAGAACTTTGCACCTTGCTTTTCTGCTGAATAACAATGCTGTCTTGTTAAGAAAAACAGCTGACTTAACCAAAGTTTTATTTACTCTTAGTCATTTAACTTTAACACACAGCCCGAGGTGTGCCTGTTTGGGGGATGCTCTGGTGGTTCTGATGCTCTTTGTGCTATAGAAGTGTCTGGGGGCTCCCCAGAGCCCTCAGTGTGCCCCACCGCCCCCAGTCCCGCGGGGCTGGAGCCCCCTGCGAGCACCCCCGGGGCCGGGGAGCCGGTTCTGTCCCCTCCGCCGTCCCCTCCGCCGTCCCCGCTCTTCCCGCCGCTCTCCGCCATCCCCTCCGCCGTCCCCGCCGTCCCCGCCGCTCTCCGCCCGCCGAGAGCCGCGCCGGATGTCCCGGAGCGGGGCGGGAGGCGAGGCCGGTGCGCTCCGCCGGCAGTGCCGAGCCCGGCCGGGCAGGTGAAACCGGGACCCGCCACCGGAGCATGGAAGGTGAGAAACGACCCCGCTGTTCCCCCGGACCCCCCGCCCCGCCGGGCCCCGCAGCGGCTCCACCGCCCGGGCACTCCCAGCCGCTTCCTCGGCGCCTGCTGCGAGGAGATCGCGGGCTGTGGAGGAGAAATGGAACGGCGTGTAGCGATTGAACGGCAAACGAGCGGGGCTGTTTGCCCCTCTCTGATTTCAGACACACAAACGCGTGTGATAAAGCCGGGGTTAGGGCTCGCTTTATCTGCTGTGCATATTCCGGCTTTTAACGATTTCAGGGGTGTGTTGGTTTCTTTTCACCTGTTAAACATGCCCATAATGTTCAGAGCCAGCCAAAACCAATCTGGGAGTTAATCTTGGGGTGCAGAATAATTTCCTTTCGGAGAAAAGCAACATTTTTGGTGTTTTTGACAAGCCTGGCAAAGAAGCTTTGCAAAGCATCACTTGGTTTCTTATTTCAGAGGCAGAGATTCTTACTGCAACTTAGTGCTTTAAGGGCTGGAGTTTGGGTTCTGCTCTGTCTCCGTGACTTGAAGAGTTTGGTTATTTTAAATTTTGCTGCAGTTGCCTATTTAAAAATGCAATTTCCTTTGCTAAGGGTTTTCTAACTGTTTTTATGTAAATAGTCACTCACTGAACCTCATTGAATTGAGACTATTGCTGCTTAAGAGATGTAACTAATGTGCTCAAAGAATGGATTTGGTGGCAGTTTGGTCCTTAAAAATGCAGCCTCGTTTTCCTGACTGAGTCAGGATCACTGTCTTTTTGTGAGAGAAAACTTATGAGGTACATGGGAATAGTCTGTGATTAGAAAATAATAAGGTTTCACTACAACTGAGGTTATCAAAGAAGTCCCCTCTTTGTCCTTCTTATTTCTTGTGTGCTCCAACTGAACATGGCAATAATCCTTCAGGTTTTGGTTCTGTGTGTGAGGAGGACGAGGATCCATTGACGTGCCCGAGGGTGTTGCATTGGGGATGGAAGTGATTGCAACAGTGTTAGAGGTGCTGCCCCTCCATCCTGTAGCATTATCCTTGGATACAGTAACTGCCCAGACTGTTTCCACAGGCCTTGGGAATCTCTCTGTTCCCCAGGCCCGGCAGGGAATTTGCACTGCTGATTTTCCATGCCCAGTGTGAGGAGGCTCCGTGTGCTCACGGAGAGGGAGATGGGCCCTGGCCAGAGCAGGTGTTTGAGCCAGAATTGTCATTAACTTGGTCGTGTCTCTTCATGACTGGTTTGCAACATGTTGGATCAGGAGCTGGACTTGGATGGTCCTAGTGGGTCTCTTCCAGCTCAGGATACTCTGTAGCTGAGGATGTTCTGTGTTCAATCACTGAATTATTCTGCTGGATTTAGAAGGTTTTATGCTACACTTTGAGTGTCATTTCAAACATCACGTGGTGCTTAAGAACGGCAAAGTATTAGAGACCCCTCAAAGAGTTTATTTGGCCCAGGTGCCTTCTTCAGGAAGCCACGGAGAATGTGGGAGCTGGAGAAGGATCCTCAGTGGGGAAATCAGCTGGAATTTCTCTCCTTAATGGCACAGTGTGGGTTGGAGGTGAAAAACACGTTGGAGTGAAAGAATCTGAATGGTGTAAGTAGTGAAGGCACTGGCTGCACTGTGAGCACTCAGGGATGAGACTGGGGGCTCTACCTGTGGGGCAGGAGGCAAGATTTGCCTTGTTTGCACCTCTCAAAATACTGCAAAGACGAGGAAACTGACTGTGTTTGCTCCATATGCTGTGATGGAAGGACTAAGGGCAGATGGCTTTTAAAAGGTGCCCCCTTCCCTGCTGAAAATTGCAGGAAAAAAGCAGCCTTCTGGTTTCACTTTGGGGACAAACAGGTAAAATTATAATAACTCAAGACATGCCTGTCTGTTGGCAACAGCTGTATTGAGGATTGGAAGGGTTGCCATTGATTGGAAAAATAGCCATTTTAAGGCAGTTAAAATTCAGGTGGGCTGTTCTGGCCTGATACCAGGAGAAAGCATGAACTGTAGTACACATTAAAATGCCATAGCTCTTTTTTTAGCAAGCTATTTGAATATTGGGGCTCCCTTTGGCTATTGGTGTAGAGCACAGGATGGGCAAGGATTGGTTTCGAAAGCAGCTGAATTTTACTTCTGCTTTGTGAAGAGCTCTGAGCCTGAGCGGCAGCACGAGCCGGGCGGCCCTTCCAGGCACCGCGGCCGGGGAGCTCTTTGAAGCCTGGGAAGACAAACGTGCTCTGTAAGTGATTTCCTGCCTCGTGCTTTTCTGAACGTTGGGTACAAAAATGGTCTCTTTGGTACAGCATCAGGAATCTTCCTAGATCCTCTCTGGCAAAATCTGCCTGAAATACTCAGTGAAGAGACCTGAGGTTAAATATTAAGAGACCACCGAAGCTGCTGGAGTGTGACACTGTAAAGAAATCAGGTGGTAATGAGGGGAGCCTTGAAAGTAAGTTGGAGCCTTGAAAGTAAGACAAAGACCAGGATGTTTCTCAACCAAGAAGAGAAACATTCTATGGTGTGTCATTGCTCTTATCTCTTCCGAAGGGTTGTCCTGCCCATCACGGGCAGGAACTTGTTGTGCTCTACAAAATATGAGTAGATGTGCAGAGACCACCTTTGGAAGGGATGAGGGTCTGGGGAGGCCCAGCAGGTCCTGCTCAGCTCGCTGGGCCCAGACAGTGCTGCTCTTTAGCAAGTTGCCCTGTACCTGCAGGGAATACCTGGGAAATCCAATGGTCTCCAGAAAGATACAGCTATCAGGAATATATGCAGAATTATTGGAATTGAAGCAGCCAGGGAGGGGTTCTGCTTCTTCCTTCCAAGACCTTCTGGGAGCCCAGGAGAAGGTGGAATTGCTGCCAAGGTTCCAAGCCACACCAGCACCTTGGGGCTCCATCCTGGGGCTTTGGCCCCCAGCACCCAAATGGAGCAACTGCCCAGGGTTTCTGAATGCAATTCAAACTAAAATCAAGTGTTGCAGAATAATGGGGGTTCATTGGCTCGCCCAAAGCATAATTATGTGCACAATTACAAGAGTCTGTGCAATTTAAGTGTTTATATTTATAGAATCATGGAATGGTTTGGACTGAGAGGGACTTTAAAGCTCATTTAGTTCCATCCCCTGCCATGGGCAGGGTCATTTTCCGTTATTCCAGATTGCTCCAAGCCCTGTCCAGCCTGGCCTTGGACACTCCAGGGATGGGAAAGCCACTGCCTCTCTAGGCTATTATTGCAGTGTAAAGTTAAAGTCAATAGTATAGAGAATTTTGTTCCTGTACCTGGAATTTACTGATGTTTCCTCATAACTATTTTCTGTATAAATTGTCTGTTTGCTTCTTTGCACCTCCGTTTTCCTGCCATGATGGAATGGAACACAGAAAGGGCTGTAACTATGGAGTTTTATTTGCTTAAAAAATACAGATTTAGTCAATATTTGAACTCTTTGTCGTTTTAATTCAGTGACTCTTTTTGACACAAGGCCTTTATTTTGTTGTGCACTTCAGCCCACCCTCTATTCATGCAGTTTTTGGAGAGCCTCATCTGATCCCAGGCTGCTTCGCTGTAGAGTTGCCAGAGCTTTATATTCTGACGTTGCAGAGACCACAAAAATGTTCCATAAGCAGAGGAGGTAAAGACAGATAATTCTGGGGTAAATGTCACCCGTGGTTAACACCTCGTGCCCACTGCCTGGCTGGTTCTGTTATGTAACTGCCAGGAAGGAGTTTTCCCAGTCCTGGAGCTATTCTTTCATAGGCTCAGAGATGACAAAACCTTCTTCTGGCATGTAAAGGATAATGAGGAGGCACAGCTAGAGGAAAGGATGGAGGAAGGAAGGAGGTAGCTGTGAGTTTGTTGAGAAAATCAAGCTCATATTAATGAAATCTCAAGGCAGTGAGTGGAGATGTAACAGGACAGCTCAGGGTGTGGCTCCTGCTCAGCTCCCCAGCCTAAATTTGGGCACTGGAGTGGGAGAAGGGAATCCCAGAGCCCTGCTGAGCCCTCAGCACTCTGGGAATCCAGGCCACATGGGCAGTCCTCTCAAGTATTTCTGAAATGCCTGGAATCTGATCCCTGTCGGAATTTCTCAATGGGAATTAGACTTACATTCCCAAGAAAACCAAGTAGATAACAGGGGGTTCCCTTTGTACTGGGAAAGGAATGTAAAATATCTTTGTGCTTTAGAGAAATTCATTTCCTACAGAGTTGCCACCACTGTGCTGTGCTCACAGGGTGCACAATGAGTCAATCAGAAGCATAAGGTTCTCTATTCTATAACTTTTTGAAGTTAGAAAATCATAGTTAATCCCTTTTCTGGGCACAAGCCAGTGCTTAGGATAGAAAGATGTTGTACAGGGAATGAAACATAACACTAATTTGGTATTTATTTATTTAAAATTCTGTTCTTTCCGTTTTGCTTTCAGCCAAGAAAATAGTGATTTAAAAGATTGTGCCAACTGTGTTTTGAGCTGTGCTAAATATTAAACACCTCAAGCTGCTTTTCTGTCTTTTGCAGGTTCCCAGCCCAGGATGGACCTCAGTAACCCCCAGGAACAGCCCCTGGCTGCAGGTACTGAGCTGTTCAGTTCTGTTCTCCCACCCTCTCTTGGCAATTTTACATTTAAATGGAGAAAAATACAAGAATTGCAGCTTGTTCAGCTTCCCAGGACACCAAATGACACAGTCACAAATACAAAGATGGGCATTAAACACCAAAAAGTGAATTCTAGAGTTTTATTTCAGCTCTGGAAGTTCAATATAACATTGGGAAATGATAGTAAAGTGGGAAAAAAGGCTGTATAGAAGGAAAGGAAATGTTTTCAGGAGAAAGCTGAAAGTTTTGATTAGGGAAGCAAGAATAATGTGATTCTCTTGGTTGGCTGCATTTCTGAAAATATGAAAACAAACCTGAGTGAGCTGGATAAGTGTTTCACTTTCTGGTTAACAAAATCCAACCCTCTTTTAGCTCCAATGTAATAGTTGGCTTGAGAAGGACTGGGGACTTTTATTGTCCAGCTCTCAACAGGTTAAGGATCTTACCAGCAATTCCACAAAGTTTGTGTGAACTTTAAAAATTCCCAGGATGGTTGAAAGAAAACAGTTTTTCAAACAAAATATTGATTGGGTTTATGGAAATATGTATAATATGGAGTTAATCTCTATTGTGGGTTAATGAAAGAGGCTTTATTGGAAACAATTCACCCAAATAAATTTCAGTATAGTTAAAAATGTGGTAACTAATCCATAGGAATAGCATGGTGGGCACTGGGTCAGCAGAACTGGGAACAGGCAGGGGCTTTGAGGGAATCATCTGGAAATATCCTTGGGGCATAAACAGTTATTGTTTTGTTGGTTTGTGGTTTTTTCACCAGAACAAGAGGATTTGACAGACTGTAATCTGAACAAATCCCAGGAAATGGAAAGCATGGATAATGTGGAAGAGCTGAAGGAACACAATCAGTCTAATGAAGAAGCAGGAGGTAAAGTGGAGTTGGAATTCTGAAAAATGATAGTTATATTTTATCCTTTTATTTGTCTGACTATGCTGTGAGATTCATGTCTGTGAAAGGAATAACAACACAGTTTCTTTGGAGCATTTCAACGTGCTCTGAGGAGGAGCAGCTCTTGCCATCAGGGAACCTCATGCCTTTTACCAAGGTCAGTGTTACAGGATCTATGAAATATGGATGGGAAGATGAAAAAACAGGTGCATCTGGTGGGCCTTTAATGTGTGTGGTAACACACAAATTCCTAAGAGCAGTTTGCATAGACAAATCCTGTGTTAGGACTGCAACTTTTGTTAGTGCTGTTTAGTACTTTCATACCCAAACCCAAACTTGGTGATTTATGAATTTTTTGGAAAGAAAGAACAAGTTCCCTCATTCAGAGGACAGCCCAGCCCTGTGAAATTCAAAGCTGTAGCAGCACTGCTGTGCTGTAAACTGTTGCTGAAGAGGAGGTTGCTGAGTTTATTGTGTTTATTGTTGAATTTGAGCAGCAAACCCTTCCTACAGTTCTGAGAGAGCACACAGGGATGAATAAAATAGCAAACCAGTGTGTACTGTCTTTAAAAACCAGCAGGGCCTCTTCATTTACAGATAAAAGATAACAGAAACAGCTCCTGGTCTTGGCAGCCTTACAGCCCTCAGAGTGCAGGGTTTTACATGTGCATGACACAGATTGAGAGGAAGAGACTGGGAGTTTCTTCTTCTGAAATCACAGCAATAACAACGGTTGGTGCCAGTGAGCTGAGCACGTTCACCTGTGCCAGGCTCAGCCACAGGGGGGAGAGTGCCTGGGGGGACATGTGGGACACATCCTGGGGACAGCACACGTGTGTGACCAGTGTCATGGTGCCATTCCAGGCCCCTGGCAGTGCACACAAATCGTGGCTCTGGGCAGGAGTTTGAGGCAGAGTTTATGTATGACATGAACAAGGAAATCACTAAAGGGTTGTGTGTTTTGGTTGCACAGCAGCTTTAGTTGTTCCCTTTAACATAAACATGATATTTTGCAGAGGTTAAACTATTAAAGAACTATTAAAGAAGTAAGTTTTTCTGTTGATTAGCAAATTACAAACCAACATAGAACAGCTGAGGGAGTGATGCATGAACTGAAGAGTGTGAGGAAGGTGACATTAAGCTCATTCAGGTAATCCACAGCACTGGTGTCTGTAACTGGACTGGTGTGTGCTGGTGTCTGCCCTTTCTGGACACTTTATGGAAAGACACCAAACAATTTTCTTACCAAATTTAGGTGTCTGGCTGAGGATGAAGAGCCTCGTGTCCCCAGAGCAGCTGACTCTGTAGTCAGTGCAGAGTAGCTCAGTACAGATGTCTGTGATGTAAAACCTGCCTTGGGCAGGTGTGTTCTGCTCCACTTAGAGTAAAGAGAGAAGTTTAATGATTTTATCCACAGAATATGGAAGACTTGAGCCCTTCCTACATCTCAGGCAGCTGCTGTCTCAGATCCCACAGCACATAAAATATTCACAGCCACGTTCCAGCTCTTTGTCCATCCCTTGCACTGTTTCCACTCACACAAACTCACTTCTCCCTCTGCTTCCCCACCATCCTGGCCCTCCACTCCTGCAGCTCACTGAGCTGTGCCTGCAGGGAGCCAGGACAGGGGTTCTGTCCCAAACCCCTCAGGACTGACCAGAGGAGAGGAATTGCTGTGGCTTCTCCCCCCCCTTTCCATTCCAGGAGCCGTGTCCATGTGCTTGTACACGGTGCCACAGCACAGAGAGAGTCCTTTTCCTGCTCCTTGGTTGTCCTGTGCCCACAGCACCATTTCTCACTCTCTTCTCCATACATTTAGGTCAGGAACAATCTAGACATTTGTGAGAGGATGTTGGTATCAGTACTGCTCTTACACATCATTCATTTTTTATATAGCTCCTGATCTTTAAAAGTCTCTTTACAATTTGCCCTGGCATGCAAATACTGAAAATTTACATCTCAAAGACAATGCTATAAATATCAATAAAACATCATTTCCCTCCACCAGCCTCCCTTACCATTAGAGCTCATTCATTATAAAGTGAGTATGAACCTTCAGTGCCACCGTGCCTCATTCCTTGAATCTCACTGTAGGAGCAAAGCCATGACTGGAAGCAGAAGGCTGGTTCAGATGCACTGACAAGGTGCCTACAGCATCTCAGTGTAAAATGGCACAGCATAAAATCTACACTGTTTGCTCCAGTGCTTCACACACTGTTCTCTACAGTCATTCTGATACCGGAAGCACAATAAATCTTAAATATTTAAGCTCACCGTGCTGGTACTCCAGGCCCTGCAAGGATCAGTAGGTGCATTTAAATTTCCTCCCAATGATATTGGTTCAGTTGCTGTTGGAGACTAAAACTCACAAATAACCTCAGCTTTCTTGTTGTGTCCTCTCTGAAGCAGCAGCAGCTCTGTTAGTCCTGAGCAGTCCTGTCTGAGTTCTGTAAATGAAACCACATTCTGACAGTGCTGCCCTGGTGGGAGGGTTATCTTCTGGGGATCACTAACCCTGGTACAAACAAATATATAGTATTCTCCAAAATCACAGAATAGAAATAACGTTGGTATCAGTGACAGCTTTTGGGAAAAGGATTCTGTCCTGCCCACACTTGGAAAGTCTGCCTAGTTAAAAAAAAAAAAAAAAAGCAGCTATTTGGCACATTGATGTGATCACTATTCCCCTCATTACATATCAAATCTAAAGAGAAATAATGAAAAATGTTTATGTGCTTCTCATAAATGTTAATCACTCTTGTGAGTGAGCAATTCCACTCCAGCACCTTTCCCGTTCCTGGCTGATGACAGCCTGTAACTCAGACACCCCTCCCCTCTCTCCTGACCCCCCCACCGCCCGTGCCCCCGGGGTTTGTTCCATCTGCTGAAGGCCATCATGGGAACTGGGGCCGCTGACTCATGGAGGCAGATCAGGCCTCGATAACCCCCTTCCCACTGCCTCGGTGTGTCTGTAACACGCTTCTCTCCAGCCCGGTGGGGTCTGGGTTTCTGTGTCTCCTCAGCCAGTCTGTAACACGCTTCTCTCCAGCTCGGTGGGGTCTGGGTTTCTGTGTCTCCTCAGCCAGTCTGTAACACGCTTCTCTCCAGCTCGGTGGGGTCTGGGTTTCTCCTCAGCCAGTCTGTAACACGCTTCTCCAGCCCGGTGGGGTCTGGGTTTCTGTGTCTCCTCAACCACCCGTAGTGAGTGGGAATCTTCCAGTTTCTTGGACTGTGCGTTCTTGAGACTCCTGCATATTCATGGGTGACACTGTGAGTACCTTGTGGGGATTCATTCTGAGGCTCCAAAGAGGAGTTGGAGCCAGCTCATATTGATGTACAGGGCTGAGACACCATCACTGGTGCTCATTTGGTGTGACAAAAATTCACTCCTTCAGCAAACAGTTCTGTGTTTGTATTTCTCTGGGCACATGCAAACACCAGCTGACGTTTGTTGTGTCTGTGTGTCCTACCTGGCACAGGTGAGATGCTCTTCCAGGAAAACACTCACTGCCTCTTCCACTGCCCTGTTAAAAGGGCTGCCAGGATGACAATGGCTCAGTATCGGGCAAACAATTAGGCAGAAGGCTACAGTAAGATGGTAATTAAAAGCTTGATGGGGAAGAAGGGAAAACAAGAAACAAAACCCCCTTTTCTTGCCTCAAGGGACTGGAAGCTGCACGCTGTGGTGCACATGGTGTACGCTCGCCTGCAACCATAAAAATACACTGTTCCCATGGTGCTTCCTGTGTCTGCTCTGAAAAGAGACAAGCAATGAGACAGAGAGGGGGGGAAGCACTTGATTTCCCCTGTTCCTTTCTCTGCCCCCAACACTGTTACCTTTGGTGGCCAAAGTCGATGCATCTTTAATTTAAAAATTAAATTAAAAAAAAGCCACGTTCTTTCCTCTGGGAGTCACACTCGAGCACAAATGTTTAATTATGTCTTAATTCCCTCAGCTGTTGAGGCAGACAACTTTTGGGGTGTTATGAATGTCAGCGAGCTTTCATGGTTGTGAACCAAAAAGAGATAAAAGCCACATTTGTGGTTTAAGGATGTTAAATGGTGCTGCCCCGAGGTGTGGGAGGGGGCGGTTGCAGGGCTGGATGAGGCAGGAGAGGTGGCAGAGCCCCGCTCGGGTTCCAGCAGTGCTGCAAGAAGCACACGCACTTATCTGCCTGGAAAGGAAGTGCCGTTTTTTATCACAATATTACATCTCCCAAGCCCAGCTCGAGCCCCGGCGCTCATGGGGCTCGGGGTTATCTCACAACATCAGCAGAAGTTCACTGCGAGGGGATTTCTGTGGTGTTAAACCAGCAGGGAGTCTGTGCCGAACGGGTCAGGCCGCTGCTCTGGGGGCTCTGCCGGGGCTGAAAGTCGTGTTTTCCTTATCACCCACCCATCCTCTTGGCTGTGTTTGAGCTCTCCCGAGTGCGCCAGGGGGGGCAGGAATGCTGCCAGGCACGTTCGGTGACATCAACACCTGCCGTGGTGTCACCACAGCCTGGGAAGGATCGACAGCAGCCTGGGCTGACCCGGGCACCCAGGGCTGGCAGAGACACTGGGATACTCCGATTGCCTGGAGAGAATCAGAAAGTGCAGCTATTTCTTATTCTAATTAACCTGTTATAGTGATTAGAAAATAGAATTTGAGATATCCTGACTATCAGAGGAAGCCCCCAGACAGGACAAGGGCTAGGAGGGAGGATTGGATTCAGCATTATTCCATAGGTGATGGGCTCCTTCCATAACTTCTAAAACTCCATTTTTCTACACTTGTTCTACAATGTGTGTCTTGGATTCATACAAAATAATGCCCTGAAATTGCAGGTGAGAGAAATAGTTATTCCTTTGGCATCAAAATAAAATCTAGTCCAAGGTAGATGAGTTGTGTGGTCCCTCTCCACCTCCCCAACAGGAAACAAGTGAAGATGAAGAAAACAGCCCAGGGAAGTCAAATCACACGTTGTTAAAGAAAATAATCCACTTTTAGAAATACAGGTCAGTGGAAAGGAAATCAGTGAGTGGAGGTGAGTCATGTTTTGTCCCCAAACTGGGCTGTTCATTCGGCACGAAATGTCACTTTGAGGGGCAGGTTCACCCTGTGCTGCTGGAAAGGTATTGGGAAGCAGAAGTAAACCCACAAGAGTCAGAATTTTGCTAAAATGCCACAAATAGTTCCCTGAGCCTGGAGTTGACAGATCTTGTGTGTCGTTGCTGCCTGACTTCCACCTGAGCTATGCAGAGTTCACACCCTGTGCTCGATGCCTCTTTTCCCTGCGGTTTCTCAGTGCCATCTCCCACCACGCTGCATTCCAGCTCTTGTTCCTGCCTCAGTTCCTTCTCCTGCTCTGCCGGGTGTTGGGAGTTTGTCAGTTCAGAGCTGCACTCCCTGAGTTCCTGTGGCTGCACCACCTGCCACGCTCCTCTCCTGGTGCAGCAGCTCCACCTCCAGGAGCAGCTCTGGGAGCTGCAGGTGCTCCGGGGCCGCTGGGTGATAATCCCGACCCACCAAATCCTGCTGGAATTTGTTGTGGAGATCTGAATCACACAATCCTGGGATCGCTTAGGCTGGAAGAGCTGGAAGATCACTGTTACTAAGGGAACACAGAGCAGATGCCAAGGCTAAAAGTAAACCACGAGGATTTAATTACAAGGGCCTCAATTAGGAGAGAATGCAGGCTTAATCTAAAATTCAAGTCAAGATTATTTACCACTGGATTTTTTTTATAGTTGAATCAAATCAGTGCACTGTTCAAGGTGTTCAAGGACTTTAAACATCTGAACCAAACTCCTGTTTACAGTCTACAGGTGTTAAAATTCCTTGGATACTTATCACAGGTTTCCCTGTTCTTCATATTGTTGCATCATATTTTCTCTCCATATGACACTTTTCTTACAAGAACATATTGCACTGTCAGGAAGGCTTTTGGGAGGTGAATTTACAGAGGTTAAACGAAACCACTCTTTGAATTTCTCAGGTTTGAAGTTCATTTGAAGCTCAGTTGACCAGAGCCGACCGTGCCTGAGTGGTCACATTAGTGATTGGTCCCTTGATATAAGTAATACCAGCGATTATCTGAGTTTAACATGTGGCCTCTCTCAGTCTGACTGTTGGGTCCAGATGTTCTCTGATTAACTGTCTCATTGGAGTCTGATTTAACGGCTGTGATTGTATCAGCCTTGCTGGACGTCAGGAATTGTAACTGTAGTGCTGTTTTCTCTGGGTGATGTTGTCGGAACGGCAGCGGAAGGGAAGAGCTCGGGCAGTTTCTGGGCTATTGTTTAGGAGGGAGACTTTAAAGATATTCATATCTGACAGGAGAATGTTAACAGGTGTCATAAATAGAACAAATTTCAGCTGGGACTAGGACTGGAAATCCTGGGGCCTGCAGGCCTGGGGGTGTGGGATGACATCCCCTCTCTCCTCCCCTCCAGCACTGGGGGTGTAGAAAATTGAGGAAAACAGCAAATTAGTCACACTTTCAAAAATTAAATAGCAAAATCAAATCCCATGATAGTTTCAGCATAGTACCAACCCTAAGTTTTCCAGTCCCATTGTCCCAGGGAATCCCACTCTGCTCCCCAAATTCTGTTTGTAGTGACAGGCAAATGCATTTAATGCAGGTGAATTCCCTTTCCTTCCCTAAACCACAGCCCAGAGTTGCTGTGCAGTGTGTCCTGTTTAATGCCAGTTCTGGGCAACATTTCTCCTTTATCCCTATTTTTCTTAACATAACTCTGACATATTTTGGAAACCATTAAAATGAAAGTCCTGAAAAACACTAGAATATTATGAGGCAGAAATTGGTAAGAGAAGGGCTTGAAATTATAGATTTGCACAGGAATATTCACCTTGATTAGAAAACCCCCTTGTAGTAAAGAAGATGCTGTAAGAATCAGTTACATAATTCAAGTTTCCTGACTCACATGAGCTTGGAAACAAATGTGTTGTTTGGTGGGGGTTATTTTGCAATTAATTGTACAACCAGATGAATTACACTGTGCTTTAATGATGGAGAGACTCTGGTATTAATGAAGTAGAAAATACACATCTGAGTGCCTGGAAAATGATGCCTGGATGACTCTTTTTTTATTAATTTTCTTTCCAGTTCTCAGTGCTGCATTTCCATTTGATTTGTTTCTATTTTTGTTTCACAATAAACCCAAGGACCTCATTTCCATCGAGCCTGCACTCCACAGAGTGGAATGATGAAAGTTTCTCTCCTATTTTTAGAAGTGAAATTTCCACCAGGTGCATTTTGCACTGGCTCATTCAGGGATCACCACTCCTGTTTGCTTTATGTGGTGTCTAAACAAAATAGATACTTGTTTTTTGTGCAAAAATGGATATTGAACAACAGGACTAAGAAAATACCCAGAGGCACAAAGATAAACCCAAAGCCAGTATGTCCAAGTAATAAATGTGATATTTGGGATTTTTAGTGCTGGTTTGGCCTGTAGTGACTCAGAAAGAGACCCGGGGAGTGGGACAGTCCAGCGCTCACACCCTCCCAGGGTGTTTATCGTCACCACATCCTCGTTGGGGTTGTTGTCTCTGCTGTCTGGCTGGAAGTTGATACTGCTGAGAGGTGATTGCTCCTTCCTTTGTTGGCAAACAATGATCTCATAAAAGCTGTTGGGGAAAAAGGGAGTTGAGTGCTGGAGTCAGAGGGAAAACAAAGCCAGGGTGGGCCAGAAAGGCCTGAGCTCCTTTCCCTTCCCTAGATGGATATCTGCAGTGGGGTGGATGAAAAACATGCAGAAAAGTTGCCTTATCTTTGGCTGTGTTGCCTCAATTAAGAAAACCAATTTGCATGTTGTTACTGTGTCACTTCACGTTTTATAATTCCCCTTCACTTACAGTCTCCAGTACATGTAACCCTTTTCTTCTTGCTGTTTAAGGGCAGAAACTCAGGTATAGCACTGAATTTTTAATTACTTCCCCCCAGTTTATAACTTTATGGGATGCACTCCTCTCTTTGTCACTGAGGAACACGGGAATTTGTGTTCCTGGCATTTCCTCCCCCGCACTGTGCCGATCCTATCGCTGAGGTGTTTCTCACAACACTCAGGATTCTGCCTGGAATCTGGAAACTCCGCTGCCTCCCCAGCCTCACCCGCTGCCTGCTCTGTCTCGGGCTGGTTTGGGTTCGGCGCTCTCTCCTCCTGGGAGGGAGGAGCAGCTCTGCTGTGTCTGTGGGGTTTGTGATGAATCATCAGTTAACACCTGTCAAACCCAGGTAGTCACAAGAACCCTCCAATGGGCACCTTATTGACTCCCTTCTTGTTCCTCGGCATCCGAATCCCATTAACAGCTGTCAAAACCTGGTAAACTATTTATATGCGTTCACAATTTGTTTAATTGGATAGTTAGGAAATGGCAGACAAGAAAAGCTTTCCTTTTTTCCTTTTTCTTTTTTTTTTTTCCTTTAGTCTGGTTGAACATCTGTAGCATTAGGGGCTCATTATCTCTGAATTGGCACAGCAAATCAGCAGCATCATTAAAATGCCACATTAAGATGATTAAGTTTCTTTGTTACCCAGTTGACTTTTTGCATGTGCTGAGGATTTCACGATTATGACCCTGCTCCTTGTAAAACACTTGAGCTACATCACCCCTTCCTGCGTTGCCTTTAATGGCTGCTGGGTTTATTCCTTGTGCTTCTCCTAAAGCTCCTGGTAAACTTTGCTTAACAACAGGACAAAACTTACCTTCTCTTCTCTGTATTTGGTGCCAAAGTCTTGGATTAAATGGAGGAATTGGGGGATTTTCCTTCAGAAACTTCCTCCTAGAGAAGATGGCTGAGATTAAGAAACCCTCCACCTCACCCTAATCATTTGTTGCTCTTGGCTTCTTATATTGCTGCATTTTCGGCCTGGGGAAGAGAAGGTTGTGTGGAGATCTCACAGTACCTTCCAGGATCTTAAGGTGCCCACAAGGGAGGCAGAACAGGACCCTGCATCAGGAACTGGAGTGACAGGAAAAGGGGGAATGAGTTCAAACTGAAAGAGGGGAAATTTGGGTGAGATATACAGAGGAAATTCCTCCCTGTGAGGGTGGGCAGGCCCTGCACGTGGTGCCCAGAGAAACTGTGGATTTCCCATCCCTGGGAGTGTCCCAGGCCAGGCTGGACAGGGCTTGGAGCACCCTGGGATAGCAGAAGGTGTCCGTGCCTATGGCAGGGGTGGGACTGGAAGAGCTTTAATGTCCTTCCAAGCCAAACCCTCTGTGATTCTCTGACTCCACAGAGCACACACAGGCACTGTTTGGGTGGTGACTCAGGCTGAAGTTGCCACCACAGCTTTATTTTGGATTTTTTCCAGAACCCATTGTTTTTACAGTGTTTCAGGTGAAACAAAAATATTACTCTGGAGTGTGTCTTTCATCTCATAATCATCTCCCCAGGAAATGAAACCATGTGCATCAGCCCTAACGCATCACACGGTGCTTTGTTGTGTCAAAGCTGAAGCTCTTTTTTCTCATTGTAAATTAACTCCATGAACTGCCTCAAGAAAAACAGTTCCTTGGCTTGGATACCAGGAGTGGGTTAATTCTCCTACAACTTATTTGCTTTCCTAATAGAAGAGATGACAGCACTTCTTTTTTTCCACTGTGGGAACTTGGTTATTGTTTTTAGGGATAATTATGTTTTTCCTCAGTTAAATTTCCCTTTTCTACATGAAGTCACAGTCACCTTCCTCTTGATTGAGCTGGACCAGCCTGGAAACTCCCTATCTCATTAAAATAGGTTGATATGATTTTAAAGTGACAGATACAAACCTTCCACACAGCTGCCAATCTCCTAATCCCACAGCATTCCCTGGGTGTGCCAGCACAGAGCAGAAGTCAGGGCTGGAAAAGGAGTTTGGTGGTTCCAGACTCTGCAACAACTTGGTTAATTTTAGTCCTACCTGTCCGAGCCGGTTTAAACTCAGACTGTGTTTTACCAAAGCTTTCTCCAGTGTGGCTGTCAGGGAGGCAAAGCAGCCTCTAAACCATAACAGGTGAAAAATCCCAACCCTTCTAACATATATTTGGCTAAAAAAATTCTCTTCCCTCGTGGCTTCTGCTGTTCTCAGTCACCAGAAGGTGAATTTTTCTGTTTTCATGGTGAGCAGCAGCAGCAAAGGGCAGAGGAGCCTCTGCTGGAGGTCCCTGCTTGGCCTCCTCTGCTGATGAGGCAAAGGTGAGACGTTAAGTAGAAAGTGGGAATTGAAATTGTTTCTGAAAGTACCAACAAGGTGCAGCTGCACCGGGTACTTCCTTTTACCGTGCTGGGCAGGATGTAGCAAATTATTTTGGAACTGCCTCCTTTTGAGAGGGAAAAAAACAACCAACCAACCATTCCATAATAAAAGCTTTTTTTTTCTGCCTTTTTTTTCCCTCCTGGAAAAGACATTGTGCTGAAAGCTGCTGTCAGCAGCTGGCAATCATTTTTCCTCGGAGTGATGGAAATGGATGTATAAACTAATTTTGAAGGAATCTTGATAGCAGGATCACCCTCACACCCTTGGACATGAAGTTGGCAGCAGGAGGCACCTGCAGAACAAGCAGGAATCTGTGGGATGGAAGCAGAGCTGGTGCTGAAGAATCCACAGAGAAAATCACCCCATTTTGGGTGAATCTCCCAGTGACACTCTGAGCAAACACCAAACCCACTTGAGCTCCTCAGGGTCCAGGGCAGTCAGTCCCAACACCAAACTCTAAACATTGCCTAGGACAATGGGAAACCCTCATCCTTCTGGGGATATCCTCATCCAGGGGCAGCACAAGAGGGGTCTCAGGGCTTTCCACACAACTGTGGAGTCTTGTCTAGGACAAAGGAATCCTCACCCACCTTCTCCCTCCACCTCAACCCAAAGTCAGACAGGTAGGCCAGGCTTAGTGCAACCATTTAGGGCAGAGGAAGGATTTTCTCACTAAAATATAGTTGAAATTTTGATTTCATGGAAATTCAGGTTGCCAGATCTTTCTTTTTCAGTGCTGCTTTTATGTTGCCACCTCATTTTCGCTGTCACCCCTTGTTTGTTCTTGGCATTTGATGTGGTTTGTTACTCAGAACCAGAGCTAATACATATTCAGCAGTTTGGTACTTTGGAGAAAGGACAAGTGGTTGAGTGCCAGAGTGAACTGTCTAACCCTGGGCTGGAGGGAGGAGCAGGTGGCCAGAGAGAAAGACTTTCAAACAGAAAGCCTTATGGTGCCTCTCGTGCCTCTTGTCTTCACTGGGAGCTTGGGGCATGGCTTGAGTTTCAGCCCTACTGTCAGGGAATCATGGAATGGTTTGGCAAGAAGGGACCTCGAAGCCCATCCAGTCCCACTCCCTGCCATGGGCAGGGACACCTCCCATAGCCCAGGTTGCTCCAACCTGGCCTTGGACACGTCCAGGGATGGGAAATCCACAATTTCTCTGGGCACCTGGGCCTGGGCCTGCCCACCCTCACAGGGAGGAATTTCCTCTGTGTATTTCACCCAGATTTCCCCTCTTTCAGTTTGAACTCATCCTCCCTTGTCCTGTAACTCCAGTTCCTGACACACAGTCCCTCTCCAGCCCCCTCGTAGCCCCTTAAGACACTGGAAGGTGCTGTGAGATCTCCACCCGTCCTTCTCCAGGCTGAACAGCCCCAGATTTCTCAGCCAGTTTTAAACAGAAAAAAGTTGTGCTGGCAGTTACTGAGGATTTTAATGGAAGTGCTGGTAGTGCTGGAGTTAACAGTGGAAAGGAAATGCAGCACCATAAATTGGGAATAATCTGCTGTTTATATAGTGTGACAAATCTGCTTACACTGTTAGTAAATCATTAGCCTTTGTCATGGAGCTGCATTCATTTAGGCACTGCCTCTGGATGCCTCTGGATGCCTCTGGACATGAGACACGCCCAGGGACCTGTTGGAAGGCCAGGGATGCTGATCTTTGGGTTCTTTGCCACATCCTCACAACAGGACTTTGGACAAATCTTCTGGGTTTTCTGGGATACATTTCTTTACCAGGAAATCCTTCCCCTGCCTCTGCTACTTTGATTTATACACAGTAAATCAAGATTGTTGACTGCTCCTCACACATCTGAGAGCTGTGCATAAAAACTGTGATTTGCAATTGAAAATTAGGATTATTGATTAGGTTTAACTGAAGAGAATCTATCCCTTGGGAGCACTGGGAGTCCTACACTGGTTGGACACGTTTTGTAGGAGTGTTCCAAGTTCCAGAGGTTCCAGAGGAAGATAAAAGTTACAAGATATAACTATCCTTTTTTAATTTGTGTCTTTCTGTATTTCCAGTCCACAGGAGCAGCCTGAGATTCTGACTTCTATAGGAATAGTAATTGTGAGTGGTGTGAATAGCTGTTTTCTTTTGAATCCTGTCTATTTCAGGAGAAGTTTGTACTGTATTGTACTTTCACAATCTGTAGAAGGAAATTGTCCATCACAGGTAATTAACAGGCAGGTCAATGTTTTTAAGGATTATCTCACCAAGTGTCCCTGACCAGTGAAGTTTCATGTCTCAACTTCATTTCTGCATCTTTGGGTGTTTCAATAAAACTTCCAGGAAATGGATAATGTAATTTTATATAATTTTGGTGCAATTTTTTCTAAGATACCTCACTGTGCATAAGAGGACCATCTTTTCACTCCTGTGCTTTGTTTTACCTGCAGATGATGTGATTAAAGTGAAGGGGGAATACAGTGAAAGAGAGGAGAGTGCTTTAAATTCCGAGCCTATGGAAAACCCGGAGGAGTCGGAACTGCCCTACACCTACCCCAGAGAGTACAGTGAATATGAGAGCATTAAACTGGAGAGACACTCGGGTTCCTATGACCACGTCAGGCCAGCTAGTGGGAAGATGAACTGTGATATCTGTGGATTAGCCTGCATTAGCCTCAATGTCTTGATGGTTCATAAGCGTAGCCACACTGGTAAATATCCCTCTGTTGTTCTTGTAAGAGCTGGGTACAGAAAGGAGAATGCTTCTTAATCTAGACTAGTTGTTTTAAAAAAGGATCCCAAACCAGGCTTTCCTTGTCCTGTCCTTGATGCCATGTGTGATCTCCAGCAAGTTACCCACTGTTCTGTGCCTCACTTTGCCCACCTTTCTTCTCACTGGAATTGAGTGTTATTAAAAGCATGTTTGTGAGGCATTTTAAGAATTTTGGATGAAAGGCACTATGTAATGTCAGTATTTCAGGCACAAAGCACAAGTTAGTTTGGTTTTGTGCTGCCATTTCCAGTCTGTGTATGTATTTCTCTCTGTGCTATACTTTGGCAACAAACCAATGAGCATCTTAAGTTTCAAGATAAGGCTTTCTTTTTCTTCTAAAAATTGCTGGCTGGTTGGAATCAGCCTCCTCCAGAGCAGTTCTTTCCATGGAAGAACTGTGCAGTGCTTTCCATAGTCCTACATATGTTACAGGCAGCTCTGACACCAGAGCTGCACCTCACTCCCACTGAAGTCCCACTGTGTGTGTTTCTATAGAAAGAAATCAATCCAGTAACTCATTCTTTCCTCTCCCAAAGAGGCAGAGGACACCCTGATACCCACGTAACCATTAAATGTCCTTTTCTGTATGTCATTTTAAGGTGAACGGCCATTCCAGTGTAATCAGTGCGGAGCTTCCTTTACTCAGAAGGGAAACCTCCTCCGCCACATTAAACTACACACAGGGGAAAAACCTTTTAAGTGCCACCTGTGCAGTTATGCCTGCCAGAGGAGGGATGCGCTTACGGGTCACTTAAGGACACATTCTGGTAAGTGGCTTCACAGGCACTCACGTGGTTCAGGTGTGTGTCACTGGGACACTTGGTGTGCAGAGGAGTCAGAGAGGTTTGCTCAGCCTGCTGAGGGGTCTCCAGGGAGCAGTGACCACTCACTGTGCTCGTGGAACCGACTCAGGATGTGGCTCTGCTCTCAGTGCAGGGAGAGGGCACAGGGGAGCCGTGTCACACCCCCAAACCTCCAGGCACGAACAACTCCATGGGAATTTCACAGGATCAAAGACCTCCCAGGTCATTGAATCCAACCTTTGACTGGTCACCACCTTGCCAGCTCATTTTCAGAGGGGTGGAGCTGGCTGTGATAGCAAGCTCTGAGCTTGAGGAGAGTGTGAGACATTCTTCCTCCCATCCCACCCTGAGCTGTGAGGAAAGCTCCAGGAGCATAATCCTGGGCAGCACGACTCTGTTCTCAACTGACAGCTCTCTGTGGTGTAGTGCCTTTCATCTGAATCTCTTAACATGCTCACAGATGGTTCTACTCCAGCCTGGTAGGGTGTTCTGTCCATTTTACAGGTGGGGAAATGGAGGCACAGAGCTGAGGTGACTTGAATAACAAGCCAGGTAAAAGTTGGTCTTGGTTCCCCCAGTTCTGCAGGATCCAAGTTTGCTTGCCCTTGGACTTGTGTGTGTCTCTGTTCTGTAAGGGCTCAGAAAGAAATCATTGGTGCTAAATGACAGATGTTATCTCTGCACTGCACAGAAAAAAGTTTGACCTCACAAAGAATCAAAGTCAAAAATGAGCTTATCTGCCACAGATAAATGAGAGTCTGGTTTAATCGAGACCAGCAGAGTGGTGGGGCCTGTCCCCCACCAGCACAGTGCTAAAACCTGCCCTTGGACACTCCCAGGGATGGGGCAGCCACAGCTGCTCTGGGCACCCTGTGCCAGGCCCTGCCCACCCTCACAGGGGAGAGTTTCTTCCTAATATCTAATTTTAGAGGATGTCTGTTCCCAAACCAGCAGTGAGATAATTTAGGATGCATTTCCAAGTCTTGTGTACGAGGCACCTGGAGAGGCTGTGTGGGGATCTTGAAGTTCAAACAGGTTTGTTTCAGTTTAAATGAATTAGGAACATCATTCCCTCACAACAAATGCCTTTGGAAATGAAATCAGTTTCATGAAATCCTTGAGGAATTCTGTACAGAGAGGACCCAGGTCAGGCACTCAGGGCTGGGGCAGCCCTGGTGTGACAGTGGTTCTGTTGGCCTTCCCTAGGGAAGTTACTGCAAGGAAAGCTGTCACAGGGCTATGGGAACAGTGTCTCATTGAAATCCTCTTCTTTTCTGGTGCTGAGCTTAGAGGGTGAGGAGGAACTCTGTGTGTCTGGTGGTTCCACCCTCATGTCACCCTAAATTTGTGACGATTAAACTCAACAGGAATTTCGAGCTGGACATAGACTGTTGGTAACTAAGTACTGAAATCAGGAGAGGGTGTCTTAGTGGCCTCTTGTAGTTATTTTAATCACTTTGTTATTTATTTTTCCAGTGGAGAAGCCCTACAAGTGTGAGTTCTGTGGCAGGAGCTACAAGCAGAGGAGCTCGTTGGAGGAGCACAAGGAGCGCTGCCGGACTTACCTGCAGAGCTCTGGCGTGTGCGAGGCGGGTGAGTTATCGCTCTGTGGTGGTTTTGGGGTTTGGGTGCATTACAGGGCTCCACAAAGGGCTTCTGGTGAGCTGTTAACCCACAGCCTGAGAGCAGCTTTTCCTCCACTCGTTTTCAGTAACCTGAGGGGCTGTAACGTTTTCAAGGGGCTGGTTCAAGGCAGCCCTCAGGCAGGTAGTTAAAGAGCGCTTTTATTTTAATCGCTTTTATTTTAATTGTTTTTTTATTTCACAGTTACTTTGAATAAAATATATAAAATGTACCCAGCATTTCTGTAGGTGATACAGTGAGTTACATTATTCCTGCATTAATGCTATTATATGGCTCCTTTTATGGGATGAGTTGTTTGACAACAGTTATTCATGTCTCAGGCTCTTTGATGGTTCCTTTTCTTCACAATAAGAACTACTAGTCAGAATCTGTTAGAATTAGCAGACATTTCAGTGGCCTGGATCCAGAACATGGAAATGGGTTGGTATCCCAAAAATCAGTGCCAGATCAGCTTAGGAGGGAGTGAGAGGTGAGGGACTGCATTGAGTATAGAGCTGCCTTCGGAAAAGGATGAAGGTAAAACGTATCAAAACATGTTTTTTCTTGGTTTCCCTTTTGCAGTCTCAGTGCTGCAGTTCCAAAACACTTTGGTGCAAAATAACTGTCATAATCTTTGTCCCTGCTTCACCTGAACCGTTCAGATCCTAAATGAACTGTGTGATTTGAGTCCCACAAACCACCAGCAAGTCAGGAAAGGATTTCTTTTCCTTTTCAGTCAGAGAGTGAGTTTGACCTTCCAAAGGATCCCAGGACTGATCTGAGCACTTTCCCATTCCTTTGTTATGCGGCCTTAAAAAAGCAACCAAACAATGGAATCATGGAATGTTTTGGGAGGGAAGGACAGTAAAGCCCATCCAGTGCCACCCCCTGCCATGGGCAGGGACACCTCCCACTATCCCAGGGTGCTCCTTTGATCCAACCTGGCCTGGGACACTCCCAGGGATGGGGCAACCTGTGCCAGGGCCTGCCCACCCTCACAGACAGGAATTTCATCCAAATAACTCTTTAAACAACAGTAGGGACAGGATTCTGCAGGAATCATCACAAGCAAGGCCTGAAAACCAGCGTGAAGAGCCGTTGGTGTGTGACAGTGACTGTGCTCAGGAGTTCCCACCCTGTGCAGAGCGAGCAGGTCGGTGTTTCAGGCACACACGAAACCTCCCCAAACCCCATGACTTAGCAAAGGGTTTTATAAGGTTTTTTTAGAGTTTTTGTCCTTTTTGGGAGGGCTCTCTTCTCACCAGTACAAGGAGTTTTTTGGAGCACTAGTAAAAGTAACTGGTTATCAGCACATCAGCGAGTTTTGGGTTTCATGAGAACCCTTTACACTTTGTAACTGTGGTTTGTGTTACTGTACAAACTCCCCATGGCAGTCGCCCAACGTGTCCACCCGTGAAAATGGAACACACGAGCCCTCCCACAGCCCTCTGCTCCTAAATGGTTCTCATGGTTTAGATGCACTTCAGAACAGCAGCATCTCACTCCCTATCCCAGCCTGTGGTGCAGTCCCTGCTGCAGTGGACAGGGAGTGCAAATTCCCGCTGTAACATGAGGGGGCTGCTCCCTCTGCCTTGGAGACCTTCACACTCTTACAAATATTGCAGTGTTTTTAGGGAAGTAGGAACTTCCATGAAAAAAGGGAACTCCTGGGGCATTTCCATCCAATTCCCTGGTACCATCAGGATGCTGGACAGAATCCGGGGGAGGGAAGCCTGGAAGGCCCTCAGGAGGTCATTTAGTACATTTTGTTTACTTTTTGCCCTAAGTGCAGCATTTTGCACTTGTGTTTAATAAACATCCTCTTTCTGTTTCTGACCCTTTTCCTGCTTCTCCACAACACTTTGAATTTTGGTGCCTTTCTGAAATCCTTGGAAGCTTCTCAGTCTGGCCTAGTGGGAGATGTCCCTGTCCATGGCAGGGGGTTGGAATTAGGGAGTCTGAAAGGTTCCCTCCTCCTCAAACCATTTCAGGATTCCATGATTCTCAAATGGAGCCATCGTTAAGCACAGCTATGGTCCCCATGCCATCACCCACAACTAATTAAAGCATCACTAGGACCAGAGTAACCATTCCAGTTACTTTTTAGCACCAGGTTTGCACATTCCAAATGTGGAAGTATCTATAAAAGAGGAGCTTTGTGCAACTCTGTTGTTGGAGCGTTTTCCCTGATAACCATCTCTGCTCACATTGTTCTCATTGCACAATCACCCAGCTCTGTTCCACTCTCCATTCTTGAGTGACCACACAGAGATGCTACAGGAAGCAATGCCTCTAATTTCAGCCCTGCTCTGTTCTTGAGGGCTTTGCTCTGATATCTGCACCTTCTAAAAATTCTGCTCATTGACGGTGTGGCAGAAACCACAGCCTGGAAACAGCTCTGCAGGGGAGAGTGGGGTGAGCTCAGGGCTGGGACAGCAGCCACTCTCTCTGCAGCCTGGGGGTGACATGGGGGCCAGAGACAGATGTCCCACTCCTGGAAGTGCCCAGGGGCAGCCAGGATGGATCTTGGAGCACCCTGGGACAGTGGAAGGTGTCCCTGCCCATGGCAGAGGGTGGAATGAGATGGTCTCCAGGTCCTTTCCAACCCAAACCACTCTGTGATCCCTGGGGTTTGGTGAGGAGGCTCCTCACCCAGGGAGCACAACACAATGTAAGTGGCCATTCATAATGGATAAATCACATTGGCAGGAAAATTGTCTCCTGGAAGCATCATCTGAAGTCAGGATCACAGCTGGCACATACACTGAGCTGGCAGCAGTGCTGGGAGCACCAAGGACACATCCCAGGGGGGCAGGGAACACCACCCTCAGCCCCAGGGCTGGCTCAGCAGGACAGGGACACCCAGGTCTGAAAGTGGTGCTGGAGTTCAACCTCCTTCTCCTGCCATGTAACGTTCCATGGTCAGGAGCTGCAATTCCAGGGTGGGAGAGCACAAATCAGATCTGACTAAGAGGGATGAGGGTCATTTATTTAGGCTGCAGTTTCTTTCAGCATCCCTAGATTGTCAGTTGTTTTCTGGCCCAGCTGAGCCATCAGAGCTTGCAGGGCATCCCAAAGTCCCAGGACAGTTCAGTGCTTTGGAAGTCTGGATTGTACATATTTGTTTTTTCTCAGTGTAATTCCGAGCACAGCACTTGACCATTTCTGTCAGTCCAGAATTTCACTTTTAGATGCAGTGATTTAATTAGTTCTTTAAGTCATGATATGCAGTGGAATCATCCAGGGAGAGGGTAACAGAATAAGGACATGGAGTGTGATTGCTTATCCCTGAGAATCTTTAGAGAATTTGAGTTACTAAAAAATTGTTCCCTAAATGCTAAATATTATTCTTGGGTTGTTTAATCAGTGATTCAGAAGGAAGAGGTGGATGAGATAATGTTCAGTTTCTGGGTAGAGGAGCAGTGGGTAGAGGAACCAGTGTAACCACCTGTGTCTCACTGGGAGCAGACACTGCTCCCCTAAGGCTGGGTGATGAAGATGCCATCAAAGTCCCTTTGAGACCCATAAATATTGTTTTTTCTTTAGGAAAAAGTAGCCAGTAGCAAGGAGTGGAAAATCTTAATGTGAAAGCAAAGACCCCCAGCATTAAAATAAAATGGCAGAGCCATCAAGCTGGAAAATTGATCTTACAGATGTCATGTTACACAGGTCAATAGTTACTGTCTCTGAGTGATCTCCTCTGAGGAAACACTCTGTTACCTCTGCAGGAAACCCTTGTCTGCCCTCCTGACACTAATGCAATAATTAAAGATCCCTTGGTGGCACATAAATAATGTTGGAAAGACAAGTTGTCCCCAATAGGCCACTTGCAGCTTCCAGTGTGATCCTGGGGCTGGCTGGGAGGGCCAACAGCAGCTCTGGGTTCTGCCAGGACAGAGAAAAAGGCTCTGGAAATGTGGAATTAAAGCTTTACTACAGCATGGGAACAACTCCTGGAGGTAAGGACTGAGAAAAAAGGAAACTAGAAGAACAAAATCAGAAAACAAAGGACTGGTAGGGACCAGGGGGCTGTTTTTATGGCATGGATAAACATTTCTTCATTATGTAATTTTTTTTAATATGCAGCACTGTTTGTATTATTTTGTTCAAGGTTGTTGAGGCATTTGAAATTTAAATTACTATTATCAATGACCTGTGCAATGTTGCAGTCAAGACTGGAAGGTTTTGGGGCTGAGGATAGTTGAAACTTTGGACTGAGGTCACCTGAAGCTGATATAAAGTGCTCAGGGTGCATTTTCCAGGTGTTGGAGCAGGAAGATTAAACAGAAGTGCTGAAATTAAAAATCCCATAATTCTCAAGCCTGAACTGGAGCTTCAGGCCCAAACCCAACCTGGTGATTTTGCTCTGCCTCCCTCCCTTCCTCTGAGACACTCACCTTAACCTGGTGTTTTGCCTCACCCCAAGCAGCCTCTCAGGCACTGTCTGGGTATTTCATGCTGGAACCAGGGATGAAACATTTATGTGAGTCTCCAAATCTTCTGGACTAATTTAGGGTGAAAAACAGACCTGAGGAGGGGTGTGTTAGTCCCTTTGAGGCACTTCATGCCCTGCACAGGGCTGGCTGTGCTGTGTGTTGTGGGGTTGGGGAGCAGCAGAGCCAGGCCCTGGTATCCTGTAATTCCTGACTCACCCTCCCAGCTGGTGTTTGTGGCACCAGCACCTCTGAAACACTCCACGTTTGCAAAGTGCTGAACAAACACGAACAAACAGTCCTGGCTGAGGTTTGGTGAGTCATGGTTTGTGCTGACTGAAACTTGTGTGATATCAGGAGCAGCACTGACAAACAGGCACGGAAATGCTCAGGGAAGGGCTGCTCAGAGCTGGGAAGGATGAAGCTGCACTTTGAGCACTTGCTGTACTTGGCAAACAGCAATTTAACTGTAATAATTAATAAATCTGTGTTTAGCAGGGCCGAAGTGATACCAGAGTGTTCCTACCACTCTCCTCTGGCTTTGTGTCTCTCTTGCTTCATGTATTCAGGGAAGCCTCACTGTGGCCTTCCAGTGCATTGAGGGGCTCATAAAGAGGAGGAAGAGGGACTTTTTATGCAGGCAGAAAGTGCCAGGACAAAGGGGACGGGATTCCCACTGCCAGAGGGCAGGGTTGGATAGGATATTGGGAAGGAATTCCTGGCTGTGAGGGTGGGCAGGCCCTGGCACAGGTTGGGCAGAGAAGCTGTGGCTGCCCCATCCCTGGGAGTGTCCCAGGGCAGGTTGGACAGGGCTTGGAGCACCCTGGGACAGTGGGAGGTGTCCCTGCCCATGGCAGGGGGGGCACTGGATGGACTTTAATGTCTTTCCTCCCCAAACCACTCTGTGAATCCATGAGTCTGTATTCAGGCATGTCAGTGTATGTGCACAGCAACCAGGATTCTTTCACAGTGAGATTCAACATTTTGTACTACTTTGGAAAAGTAAATCCCCCCTCTTTGTCCTCCTTATGTAGACCCCAACTCCTGGAGACATGGTCAGGCTCCTCAGAAGTGTCCAGCTGTCAGCACAGAGATCCCTAACACCAACTCTTAGCAGGGAGGTCACTGTTTAGTGCAGTTTCAACACAAAGGCAGCACTGCAGGCCGTGTTGCTGAGCTGTGAGCAGGGCTGGGGAAGCCACAGCAGTTACGATCAGTGTTACTGTGGCAGGAGCGAGATGAGGTGGCAGCTCTCCAGCTCAGGGCCTGTGCAGCCCCAGGAGCTGAGAGCAAGCACAGCCCCTGTGCAGTGCTGGGCACTGTTAGCACTGCTGGGAGAGCTCTGGAGAACGCCAAGAGCCTCGAGTGGCCCAGCCCCACAGCACTGATGGCAGCACACAGGTACTGTTCCTAAAATTAGGCATTCTGGAGGTTGTAATGAGCTTTAAAACACCAGGGACAAAACACTCATGGTTAGTTTTAGCTGTAGCATTTAGGGAGAAAAATGAAGTGATAGTAACACCTGGAAAAAAAGGAGTTAGAAGTGAATTCTGAGGGGTTATATTGTTTTGATTTAACAGAATGTTGATGTATTTCATACAAGTTTCTTAGTGATGCGTTAAGACATCTATGACTGATATCTGAAAAGTGCTGCAAGAGGCCTGAGCATCTTCTCCTCAGCCTGGAGCACTGTGTGAGTGTGCAGGTGTCACCCAGCCTTACTCAGAATAAAAAAGAAAGGCTTGCAGAGCTTCTGTCTCCAGCTGCAGTGTAACCAGCCTTCCAGCCAGTTCATTCACTTCCTCTCGCTCTCGCCGGTGCTGGTTTGTACGGTCTGTGCTCCCCGGGCGAGCTCAGGGCTGGGCTGGCTCCCACTGACCACAACTGCTGCCCAAAGAGCAGGAACGACAGAAAAAGCAAAAAACAACTTTGCATCAGATCTCCAAACTGTTTCCTCCAGTTACTGTGGCAAATCGAAGATTAAACCAGTCAGCTCTTCCTTTTTTTTTATCTTCTTTTTTTTTTTCCCTTTTCACCTACGTGTTGTGTTTCTTTTTCTCTTTTTTCCCTCCCTTTGCACATTTTCCAACGTAGCCAGCGTGGAGGCGAGGCACATCAAGGCAGAGATGGGGAGTGAAAGAGCCCTTGTGCTGGACAGGCTAGCGAGCAACGTGGCAAAGAGAAAAAGCTCAATGCCTCAGAAATTTATTGGTAAGAACAAACCCCCTTTTCATCTGCAGCAGCTCAGTGTGTGAGTCGGTAACCCCGGGCACAAAGCCCCTGCTTCTTTTAAATACCCTGCTCAAGCTTAGCATCTAATGCAAAACAACAAAGTAACTTTGATTATTCTGATGGGGTTTTAGTGATTGTTGTAGGGGTTGATTAAAATATGAAGAATTTATTCTGTTGGCTGCTTAAACTGGGTGGAAGCTGCTGTTGTGCTTTGTGTCTGTTTATGTAGTTGATCTATGGTATATTTTAGGGCTTCCACGTGCTGTTTCTGTACCTGTGCATTTGCAATGTTCTCTGCTAGGGGCTAGAACATGCAAAGAACTGGAAGGTTAATGTTTCCCCAGCAGGAGCTGAGGATTCCTGCAGGATTCCTGTATGCAATAAGACCTAAAGACAGAAGAGTATTGGATTTCTGTTAGTCATCCTCCTAAATTTGACTATGGTTAGAAAATATCAAATCCTTTCTTGTGGTAATTTAAGCAACCAGATGTTTCCATAGGGTTGTCTTTGCATTTAATTGTACATGATCAGAGTTTTGCATGTTGGGGATCTTAAATACTTGTTGGGCAGGTTCTGTGTTCAGCACACCCCAGATCCTCCTGGCCAGTCTGATTTCATCAACCTGCCTTTAAAGAGAATTAAACACAGCTCTGTGTCCTGAGGAGAGCCCTTAGTCAGCAGCTGTAGAACACTGGTGCTGCTGCAGCCTTATTTGTGCTGTTTGTCTGGTTATTTAAGGTACCAAGTGCTGCTTGTTTGGCTTAATATAAAGTTCACCTTCACTGGTGTCCCCATGAGTGGGCTGGGAGTGCAGGGAGGGCTCCCTCAGCTGCTGCAGCCAGACCCACCTGGTAGGGGGTGTTCAGGGCACCTGCCCTGCCCGAGGTCCAAAGCCAGGTACAGGTGTGCCCACAGGTCCATCCCAGGTACAGGTGTGTGCCCCCCGGTCCATCCCAGGTACAGGTGTGCCCCCAGGTCCAGGTGTGCCCCCAGGTCCAGGTGTGCCCCCAGGTACAGGTGTGCCCACAGGTCCAGGTGTGTGCCCCCAGGTCCATCCCAGGTCCAGGTGTGCCCCCAGGTACAGGTGTGCCCACAGGTCCAGGTGTGTGCCCCCAGGTCCGTCCCAGGTCCAGGTGTGTCCCCAAGTCCAGGTGTGCCCCCAGGTCTATCCCAGGTTCAGGTGTGCCCCCAGGTCCAGGTGTGCCCCCAGGTCCATCCACCAGGAAACCAACTCAATTTTTGAAGGTAATGTAGCTCCCAGTGGGTTTGCTGGGTAGCTCTGGGATTTCATCTATAACAAGTGATCTTTATTTATTTATCTAATCCTCCTGTGGCTTCCCAAAGGTCACCTCTCTGACAGCCACACCAGTGGCTCCACCTGAGCACCTTTGGTGCTCAGAACTGAAACTGGGACTGTGGGGCTCGGCCCTTGCACATCTTGCTGTGATTCAAAAAGCAATGCCATGCAAATGGCCTCGTAATTCTTTAGCTTCCTTCTTCTTTTTAAGCTTTTTTTCAGCTCTCCTGCTGTGCAACTGCCACTGGTTTGATCTGTATGTATCTTGTTCACACCTGCAGCAGGATGCACACCCTCAGCATAAGGCTGGAGTTCAGAGCTAGTGGGGCCTGGGTTTGCTTTGCCAGCCTGGGGGTTACTGTGGGCACAGATCCTGTGGGGTTTGTGCTGGTGCTGGGTGGAACTGGCCCTGCACACGTGGGTGATTGTGTGGAGAAGCTGGAGAACCCCTCACAGTTCACCCAAAGGCACAAGATAACCCATTTCTGAAACTCGCTGTTTTTCTAGACCTCCTGTGATTGTTCTTGTTAAGTGACATGTGAAAAAATTACCCACTTGGCTCTCTTATCCCTGGGAAGGATGTTTTCAGGAGCAGGCCCTCCAACCTTGGTCTGACTCCTGTGCCTTTCTGACCTGTCCTTGTCGGAGCCAGATCTGCCAGGCCAGCATGGGGATTCCTTGGGAAATCTGGGAATGAGTGCTGATGTTTCATTTTGTCAGGAAGCAGGGACAGGGGTGTGTACTAACAAGGCATCTTTGTTTGGCTGTTGCTCTGAATGAAGTCCATTGATCAGGAGAAGAAAACCCTTTATTATAGTTTGAGGGCTCTGCAGAGATTCAGACAAGCACCAGGAGTCTTGCCCACTTTATTTTGCACATTTCCAGCCCCAGTAGCTGCCTCGGGTGCACCAGTACAAGTCCCACACAAGGACAGGGATCAGCAGAGCCTGTGCCTGACCCTTCCCCTCTGCACCAGGCCCCCTTCAGAGCCTTCTCTTGGGGGCTGTCCTGGGGGAACCTTAAAACCCAGAGCCACAGAGACACTCAGTGATCCTTGTGAATTCCTCACAGCTCAGGATATTCCACAATTCTCTGATCCCACATTGTGAGTTCTGTGTGTTACCTTATGACCTTACCTTATTTAACCCCAAAATTTTTAGGGATTCCTGTCTATTTTTACTTCTGTTGCCTTTTTTATTTTTAAATTTCAATTTTATTCACATCTTTCACTTGCCTGGGGCTGGTTTTGTGAGTCACCCCGAAGTGCTGCAGCGTTTTGTTTCCCTCCATGTGAAGCTGGTTGGTGAGCGGTGCTGAGGGCTGGAAGCAGTTACACTCTTGTGGTTCACTAACCTTTTGGAGTGTCTAAGAAGAGAAACGTGAGCTCCTGGTTTTCTGCCTGTGCAGTGAAACCCCACGAGTTTCATACACACTGAGTCATGGTGTTGACAGGTGACTGATAAACATCTGCACCACTCGAGTTACCGTAACGGAGACATTCGTGGATCCAACGCCTGTGAGTCCCTTGCACATGAAACCTCTCATCTGGTCCTTTTTTTTTTTTTTTGTAATTTTGGTTTTTTTCAAGCTATGAACAATTTTATGGTTCAAGAAACCACAGAGTTCAGTTACTTATTTCTAGACATTCACCCCCAAAAGTTTGCTTTAGTCTTTTGGGGTGTGGTTTTATTTCCTCCTTGCACCAGTTGTGTTGTGCCGCCCAAAGGTGTGAGCAGGAGTTCAGGTGAACTGTCTCCCCTCCTGTCCAGCTTTCAGAGCCCCAGCACACCCACAGGAAAACTTTTCCTTTGCTAAACCTGAGTCAAGTGACCATAAATGTGATTTTTGATACATATATATATATCTGCCAGTGTGAGGTTACCTGAAAGCCTGGTAGAGGTCCAAGAACCTGGTGTGGTGCAGAGGAAGCTGTAGCTGCCAGAGGACAGTGGGGAAAACTGACTCCAGTGTCCAAAGGCATATCGAAGATGGGTCTATCACAAGGTACCCTCAAAGCCTCCTTTTTTTAAACTTTTTTTTCCAAGCCTGAGGTTTAAAAAATTAACAACTCCCACCCAAAAGCTACTTGTGCCTACAAACAGCCCCTTTCAGCAGAGACCATCTCCTGCCTCCTCCCTTCCCAGAGACTTGTACCCTTTGTGAGAGGCACCGTGGGGTTTGTCCTCCCTCACCCCCAGGTAACAGCTCTGCCCTCTGCTCCCTCGCAGGCGAGAAACGGCCCAGCTTCGACGTCAGCTACACCTCGAGCTTCCTGTACGAGAAGGAGAGCGAGCTGATGCACGGGCGCATGATGGACCAGGCCATCAACAACGCCATCACCTACCTGGGCGCCGAGGCCCTGCGCCCGCTCGTGCAGACGGCGCCGGCGCCCACGGCCGAGATGGTGCCGGTGATCAGCAGCCTGTACCCGCTGCCGCTGCCCCGCGCCGACGTGCCCAACGGTGCCACGGCAGAGCCGAGCCACGGCCACCTCAGGGACAAGAGCCTGTCCTCCGACAGGGGCCTGTCCCCCAACCACAGCGGCCACGACTCCACGGACACCGACAGCAACCACGAGGAGCGGCCCAGCCCCGCGCTGCCCCCGGGCCCGGCGCTGCCCGCCCCGGCACGCAACGGCCTCCCGGCTCTGAAGGATTTCCCCCGGCCCTACGACATCATCAAGCCGCCCGTGCTGTGCCCGCGCGACGCCTTCAAGGTCATCAACAAGGACGGGGAGCCCATCGGGGTGTACCGGTGCGACCACTGCCGCGTGCTCTTCCTGGATTACGTCATGTTCACCATCCACATGGGCTGCCACGGCTTCCGAGACCCCTTCGAGTGCAACGTCTGCGGCTACCGCAGCCACGACCGCTACGAGTTCTCCTCGCACATCGCCCGGGGGGAGCACAGGGTCGTGCTCAAGTGAAAGCACTGCCTCTCCCAGGGCACAGGCCGTGTGTTCCATCCCGGGGAGGCCTCCTTGGTTGGCTTTTTAATTAGTGTAATGAAATTTCCTGGGTGTTTCTCTAGGCCAGTTTTAACAGTGTCACCGGGAGGTGACACCTTTTTAAATTCTTTCCCAATAATTCAGTGTTCTGTAGCATCTCTGCCTGGCTGCTGTGGAGAGCAGGACTGTGGGAAACACACAGAGCAGAGACTGGTTTTGATAACGAACTTTATTTTTGTGAAACTTCAGAGCCATTTACAATGTTTTCAATTTTTAATGTGTGTTTGTTTTTACAGGGTTTGCTTTAACTCAGCACAAAAGGGTTTCGTGGCAGCTCCCCTGCTTGCTCAGGTGTATGGCCAGAGGTGTGTTGGAGGAGCCTTTCCTGGTTACAGTCCCCATGGTCTTCCAATGGCCCACCACCAAAACAAGGAAAGCAAGGGCAGGAAGAGGGAGGGGTTATTAATTCCTCCTTAACCTCCCCTAAGCCCTAACAAGTGTGTGGCCCCAGCACACTTTCATTTTTCTTACCCCTTTGTTCGTTTTCTTTAAAGTCACTCCCACTCAGTAAGAGCAAAATAAGAAATGAGACCTATTTGGGGTTGGGATTTTTCAACAGTAGGTATTTTTGGGATACCCAGTGAGGTCACTGGTTGGCTCATCCATGTGGGCTGGGGGAAATCCCAATTTTCATTGCTGGAAACTCCTCCTTTATCCGATGGGTGCCGTGAACGAGGATGAAGCTGCTCTGTGTGTTGTGCCTCTGCCTTGCCCCTGCTGTGCTGCAGCAGCAGGACACGTGGCTGTGCCATTCCATGTCCCCACGGACAGTGCTGGGATGGCAGTGGGATCAGGAGGGACCTGCAGGTGTGGGAGCTGTGCCGGGACATCCCTTGGCAGGAGATGCTGCCCCACACCCTGAGCAGCTGCTGTTCCTTTGGAGCTGGTTTTTAAAACTATTCCTTGGATCTCCCCCCTGCTCTGCAGCCGTGTCGGTGTCCCTGTGCTGGAGAGCATTCTGGGAATGGCTTTGCTGAGTGAAGGTTTATTCTTTGTGAAGTATTTTTGTACCCCCTAGTTAGGAGTGTTCTGATGGACTTTCTGCATCCCTGGTGTGGTTTGAGAGCTGCGTTGCTTTTGTGTTGCCTCTGGTGATCCAGCTGCTTCCCTGAGGGAAGGCTGGGGAGCTGAGGGTCAGGAAATACGGAATTCCATCCCTCCCTCTGCCTCTCTTGGCTCAAATATTTCCTCCCTGAATTTTAAGGTACAGAAAAGAAAATTATACTAATTTCCCCACTAAGGGTAGATCTGGAGAGGGACAAATCAGCCCAGAGAGTGTCTGAGCACCCAGAGTGCTGTGGAAGTGCCAATCCAGGATCCTGCAACCCCTGGGGCTGAGGAGAACTATTTTGCTCTTATGTGTGGATCTATAAAGCACGTTTAGGACCTTTCCCAGGTTCCCATCATGGGACAGGTGTTTGTTGGCTCTTTCCCAATGAATTCCAATGGAATGGTGTGACAAACACTCCCCCCCTGAGTGAGACTGCAGTTCCACCAATGATCAACCCCAAGGGTTAAGCCTTTTGGTCTGGAAAACAGAGGGAAAGGGAGGGAAAGAATTCCCGGAGAACAAAGAGAAACAGTTCTACTCCTGCCCTGACATTTCTGTGACAGTTTGGGGAAGATAAGTCCAGCATTTTTAGGACATTGTCGTTGTTTTTATCAATTTCTAATTTTGTCACAAGCTTGCTTTTCAATGGCTTAGTTTTCAACACCAAAGAATTGTCAATAAATGAATAAAATATCTAAATAAGGACAATGTGCTGACTTGAGGGCAGGCAAAGGCAGGTTCTTCAAGGAACCT
This sequence comes from Pithys albifrons albifrons, assembly GCF_047495875.1. Classification (NCBI taxonomy): domain Eukaryota; kingdom Metazoa; phylum Chordata; class Aves; order Passeriformes; family Thamnophilidae; genus Pithys; species Pithys albifrons. Next base: position 1,249,088 of record NC_092482.1, read on the forward strand.
GCACAGAGATGCCACCTGAAGCCATCCAGAAATCTGATTTTTTTCTAAGTGAATTGAGTAGAGGAGACCCTTTTAAACCACTTTTGTAGGATTCATTACAGAACATGCTTGAATTTCTCTTGTTCACCCCCCAGCGCTGCCCCCACCCTTGGCCTGAGAGGTGGGAAGGGCTTCGGGCTGTGCCCAGACATCGAGGGGCTGCCTTGGTGCCAGGCAGGACTCTGAGCTCAGAGGAGCTTTGGAAACCACCTCATCTGGGAAAACAGAGAGGAAAACCACTGGTGCTCCTGGTTTGGTTATTTTGGTCCAGAACAGTTTGGTTTGGGGCATTCTCTGGCACCTCAGTGTGTCCTTCTCTGTTCTTTATCTCCTGATGAGCTGCGCCCCAGGGGTGGCAGGGGAGGAGCTTTAGCCCCAAGAAAAGACCCTCTGGTGCATAAAAAGTTTATTGAAGGTTTAAAGAACTTCAATAAACCCACGTACGCTAAAGCAGAGCTGGGAAGTGACAGGCACGGCGGGCTGAGGAGTGGGAATGAGATCCAGAGAGCTGGAATGGGAGCTGTAAATCACCCAGTGTGAAGGGAACTGTGTCCCCTCCCACCGCGGGGTCGCTGAGCCGTGGCGGGGGCTGCGCTCAGCGGAGTAACTGATACACTCGGAGGTGCAAAATGTCGCGGTCTGCTCCTCTAACTGCTGGGAAATGGTATTGGACGCGGTTGTGGTTAACAGAGGAACAATAAAATCCAAGAGCCGAGGGGTGGGGACCGCGGGGTGGGCTCAGGGTTTCCGCGGGGTGCCCGGGGCTGCGATGGAAACATCCCGGCGGGGCGGGTGGCGGCTCACACCCCACCCCAGCCCTCCTAACACTTGTTTTACCAGGCTGACGTTCGCGCTTGTTTCATTCCCCCCGACACCTTCTGCCGCAAGGGCTGGACACGCTTGAGAAACAGAAACGAAAAAAAAACCCAACCCAGATGAAAGTCAGAGGATCATTTTTTTCCTTTCCTCTCACTTCCTTCCCAGCTCGGGTGCAGCACAAGCGCCGAGGGGTCTTTTCCTCTCACTGTGCCAGGGCTGGGTGCGACAGTGCCAGCCCCGACAGTCCCACAGCACCTTCCCAGCCCGGCTTTTCCCCGAATAAGAGTTCTTTTGATCCAAACCCTCTCCCCCCTCTCCTGCCTGGAACCAACCCCCTTTAAAGGCTTACAGAAACCTTCAGTTGGTGTTGTGACAGAGAGATCCTTATCTGCTGATAGCTGTAATCGTGATAGAGCACAGAGGAACTGGTTTCCCCCTTCGTCGTGTCGAAACACGCTTCCTAACGCCCAAAAAATCCCATAAAACTCTCCCGGGTGCTGCGCCGCATCCTCGAGCATCCCATCCCATCCCATCCCATCGCATCCCATCCCATCCCATCCCATCGCATCCCATCCCATCCCATCCCATCCCATCCCATCCCATCCCATCCCATCCCATCCCATCCCATCCCGGGCGGCTCCGGCTGCCCCGCGGCGGTGGCGGGAGGGGACAGCGGCGAGGGAGGTCTGAGGCGGTGGTGGCACCTCCCCTGTGTCCCGGCCCCGAGTCACGGGCCCCGCCGCGTTCCCAAATCCGGGGGGCACGAGCTGAGCCACCTCTGCGCTGAGCGACAGCGCGACGGGGACCTTGGCAGTGCCACCAGCGCTGGCACCGCCACGGGGGATTCTCTGCAGCCCCGGAGCTCCTGCCTGGACACGGGGGAGCTGCACAAGGACAGCGCCGTGACTGTCACCGGGGCAGCAGGTTCCTGTCACGCCTGGTGCCCCCCTCGCTGCGCCGGGAGGAAAGTGAAGCCCCCGGGGAGCTCCCGACCCGTCCCCTCCGTGCCCTCTGGCCCGGTTATATCTGGCGCCACATTTGCATGGCAGCGAGCCGGCACCTGGCAGCGAAATCCTCGGGGGATCGGGGACACGGGGAGCGGCTGGCGATTGTCACACGCCGGGGACAGGAAAGTCCCAGCAGACAATTTTTTTTAGAAGAATCTGCTTCCGACTCTCGCGGGTCCGGCCCCTCCGGCAGCGTCTGCAGCCCCCCCGAGCCGCGCCCCCCTCCTGCCCCCCGGAGTGGAGAAAGTTACTCAAATCTGCAGAAACCGCAGCGGGGGGAGGCAGCGACTCTGTCACCGCTGTGATGTCACTCCTGCACGTCCCGCAGGTGCTGCCCCGGGGCCGCGGTCCCACCGCCGCTCTGCCATCGACTCGTTCGAGAAGGGGGGATAATGCAAACATATCTCCTCTCCCATCCCCATCCCGTCCCCAGAGTCCCGGCGAGGCCACGTGCGAGGCACACGGATCTGCCGCCGCCATCCGGCCCTCGCGTGGGGCCCGGGGTCGTGGCAGGGCTCGGGGGGCTGCGCGGGGGCAGCGACCGCGGGGGGTGTGGGCAGCAGCCCCGTGGGGCTGGTTCGTGCCGGGCCTCCTGCGGTTTCCCCCGCTGCTGTCACTCCAGGCGCCCACACACCCGCACCCGGGGGGCATCCACCCTGCCATCACCCCCTGAGCTGCAGGGGAGCCCCCGGGGCAGCGTGGGGTGCTGGGATCCCCCACACCCGGCCTCTGCCAGGCCCCCATATCCTGTGCCCCAGCTCCTGCATCCCTTTTGCACCCCCTGTGCCCACTCTGAACACACCCCCCCTCACACCCGCTCCCCCCATCACCTCCTGCACCCCCCGTGCTACCCCAGGGCCGAGGGGCTCAGCGCTGGACGGAGGTGACACAGGACCCGCCACCACAGGACATTCCCGACCCCACAGCGGCTCCTGGGGAAAGAAGGATGCAGGAAGGAGGACTCGGCATCTTTGGCAGCCGAGGGGTGACCGGGGCACGTCCCTGAGGTGCCACACGGGTGCAGGGGGGGCAGCTGCGAGCCCTCCCCAGCCCCTTCGCAGCCGCTGCTCACCCGGCGCTGGTGGCAAACTGCGCTCCCACTTTAATGCGGTGGCGGCCGCGGGCGCTATTTTGGGTTGGAGTGGAAGCGAAACCCCGCGCAGGGGTTCCCGCCCCTCACCCCCACCCGGAGCTGCCCCCCAGGGTGGGCTGGGCAGTGCCCGGGGGTGGTTGTGGGGGCTATTTGAAGCCCAGGAGCCGCACGCCCGCCTTGACCTTCTGTGCCTTCCAGCGGAGCAGGCGGATGGCGCGGAGGCCGAGCCGCAGCACCGCGTCGTACTTGAACACCAGCTTGTAGAAGGCGTCGGTGACGAGGGCGCCGCTGGGGTCGGCGTGTTTGAGCGCGGCCATGGGCGTGTACGCCGCGTTCGTCTGGTGCCGGAAGGGAGGCCGAGCCGCCTCGATCACCCGCAGCGTGTGCTGCATGTGGGCACGGAACTGTCCCCTCCCTGTCCCCCCGGCCCCGACGCAGCCTCATCCCAGCTCTGCCACCATTCCCATTCCAACCTCATCCCCTGTCAACCCTGTCTGCATCTCCATCCCCATTCCTATCCCATCTTCTTCCCATCCCCATCCCATCCTATCCCTATTTCAAGCCCATCTCACCTCACCCCATTCCCCTTCCCATTCCCATCCCCAGCTCCCTCCCACTCTGTCTCTATCCCATCCCACCCCATCCCAACCCATCCCGACCCATCCCATCCCATCCCATCCCATCCCATCCCATCCCATCCCATCCCATCCCATCCCCATTCCCAGCCAGGCTCAGCCCCATCAGGATGGAGCCATCCAAGGCAGGATGTGCCCTGCCACTGACTGGCCATTGCTGTTCGTCATTAGGAGTAATTAATGCTCCTCTGCCCAGCCCAGCCCAGCCCACCGGGACCCCCTCCCAACCCATCACCTCTGCAATGTCCTCAGGGGTCTGGCCCAGGCTGGCAAACACGTCCTTGGAGTTCCTCAGGTAGAGGTTGGTGAAGATTTCGGCCGTCTCGGGGTCTGTCCGTGAATAGTCGGCACGTTCGGCCTCCTCGTACAACTTTGTCTCGAACTCCGTCATCACCGGCCCCGGCTCCACCAGGCTGATCCTGCCCAGGGAGGGGGCACTGGGCACTGGGACCCCCAAGCCCCGGGCCCAGGGGGCTGCAGAGCCCCCCCAGCCCCGCACTCACGCCACGTTGAAGCGCAGGGCCTGCACCACCAGGCTCTCACAGAAACCCTCCACCGCGAACTTGGAGGCCGAGTAGATGTCGTTGAAGACGATGCCTGGGTGGGTTGGGGGTCCCGGTCAGGGCTGAGAGGGGGGCTGGTCCCCCCCAGGGTGGCCCATGCCCCCCTTACCCTGCAGGCCCATGATGCTGCTGATGACGACGATGTGGCCCCCCCGGCGCCGCTTCATGTCGGGCAGCACCTCCTTGACGAGGCGGACGAGGCCGAAGAAGTTGGTGTCCATGAGGTTCTGCATGGCTGCCAGGCTCTGGCACTCCAGGGGCCCCGCCATGCCCACCCCGGCATTGCTGACTGAGGGCACGGGGCATCAGTGGGGCAGCCAGGACACCCCACACTGTGGGCATGGACTGTCCCTGGTGCTCCAAAGGTCCCCAATATGGGATGTCCTGGGAGTGAAGGGTCCCCAGCACGGGGGGTCCCTGGTGTGTGGGGTCATGGGGGGTCCCTGGCACGGAGGGTCCCCAGTGCTAGGAGGGTGCCCAGCATGGGATTTCCTGGGTTTGGAGGGTCCATGAGACATGGGGTGTCCCTGTCATGGAGGGTCCCCGTCATGGAGGGTCCCCAGCACTGGCTGCACAAAGGGTCCCCAGCCTGGGACATGCTTGGCACGGGGTACACGGGGTGTCCCCATCACGGTGTGTCCCCATCACGGATATTCCCAGGTCAGGGCCCCCCAAGGCCACGGCGGGAGGGGGTCCCGGGGCTCACCCAGGACATCCACGTGGCGCCCGGGGATGCTGTCGAGGCAGGCTCGGATCGAGCCCTCGTCACACACGTCCAGCTGTTTGATCTCCAGCGTCCGGCCCAGCGCCGGCCCCGCCGCCGCCGCCAGCGCCGCGCTCCGGCCCACGTTCCTCATGGTGGCGATGACTGGGGGGGCACAGGCGGCTCAGCCCCTCGTGGGGTCCCCCCAGGGCCCGTGGGGTGCCCCTGCCCCGCTCACCTCGGAAGCGGCGCTGCTTGTCCCGCGCCAGCCGCACGGCCAGTGCCAGCCCGATGCCGGAGGAGCAGCCGGTGATCAGCACCGTCCTGGGAGCCATGGCACGGCCTGCCCACACATCCCACCCCCCGCCTTTATAGCAGCTGCCCCAGCCCCGGCCCCCCCAAATCCAGGCCCTTAATCCCCCCTGGATAATCCGCCCCCTCCCCGGGGATTTGCGTGGCCTTGTGGCTGAGCCACACGTGGTGCCCTGGGCACACAGAGCGGCCTTTGTGCGGGACCTGGGGCACTGTGGGGGCACGGCAGGACATGGGGACACTGCCAGCGAGTGCCACCGGCAGCGGGGGCTGTGGGCACCGGCCCTCCCTCCCCGGCCCCCTTGGCTCTGCCTTTGCAGGGGACGAGGCAGGAGCTCTGCAAAAATAACCTTTATTGTCACTGGTATAAAACACGTCCCAGTTCAACTGGCCTTGTGGGGACGTGGGGGACGCGCTGGTGGGTGCCCCCCTCGCCCCCCACCCCGGGCCCTGCTCCTGGGGACCCCGAAACCCCCTGGTGTGGGGGTGAGGAGTGCCAGGCCCCCACAGGGACACTCGGGGCCGGTGCTGTGGGGTGGGGGGAGAAAGTGCTTGAGTGTGGCGGGTCTCGATGGCGGTTGTGCCGAGCTGTGCCATGTTGGCGGTGCCAGACTGTGCCAAACCACCCTGGTGGTGCTGGGCTGTGCCGAGCTGTGCCATGCTGGGAGTGTCAGGCTGTGGCAAACCATGCCAGCAGTGCCAGGCTGTGCTGAGCGTTGCCATGTCAGTGGTGCCCAGCTGTGCCAAAACATGCTGGTGTTGCCAGGCTGTGCCATGTCAGCAGTGCCAGGCTGCACCAAACCATCCCACTGGTGCCAGGCTGTGCCAATCCATTCCACGCCAGTGGTGCTGGGCCGTACCAAACCATGCCACGTTGGTAATGCCAGGTTGTGCCAAACCATGCTGGTGGTGCTGGGCTGTGCCAAGCCGTGCCATATCGGTAGTGAGACTGTGCCAAACCATGCCAGCAGTGCCAGACTGTGCCAAGCTATGCTGGCAGTGCCAGGCCGTGCCAAAGCTCTGTGCCAGCGGGCTCAGAGGGCCACGCAGGTGCAGTAGTGGCGCAGTTTGCAGGGCAGGATCCCGCGGTTGATCTGGTGGAACTCCACCAGCTGGATGAGGTCGGCGAAGCGCGTCTGCCCATCGTCCATGGTGAAGTAGAGCCGACCCTCCTCCTCGCTCTGCCGGGGGGCTGCAGGTCAGGACCCCACCCCATGGCACCCCCAGCCCCCCGAGCCCCCCCAGGCCCCACTCACGGGCAGGATGAGGTAGTGCTTGACACGCTGCAGGTGACACAGGGACAGGACGAAGCCCTTGGGGTTCCTTTGGCTCTCCCGCACCAGGAAGACGCTGCAAGTCCCAAGGGGTGTCACCGCTGGCCCCTCTGCCCCCTCTGTGTCACCCACAGGGTCTGACATACCCCCCACAGCCTCTGCGGGTCTGGTGCCCCCTGGTAGCCCTGGGAGCCTGTGTGACCCCCCAACCCCAGGCTCCCACTCTTGGGGGCTGCCACCTCCCTGCCCCAGCAAGTCTCCCCCATCCCCACAGGTGTCCTGCATGCCCCCGTGACCCCCAGGGCCCCATAACCCTTGGGCTCACGTTCCCCCATGCTGTCCCATGTCACCCCCAGGGACCCCAGTGCCCCCCCAGGGTGCCATACCCATCCACCAAGCCCTGCCGGCCGATGAGCTGCTGGGTGTCCTCGCGGGAGATGCGCCCGTGGAACCAGGGCTGGGTGCGGTGGATGGCTGTGGGGAGGTGGGGGTCAGGCTCGGGGGGTGCCCCCACCCGGGGCAGGGACCCCCCTGGGTGCAGCCCCCCCTGCTCACCGGCGCTGAGCGGGGAGCTGTGGCAGGCGGCGGGCAGGCTGTACCGGTGCGTCGTCTTCTTCTGGCCGGGCAGAGCAAGGGGTGGGTGTCAGGGTGGGCTCAGGGTGGGCTCAGGGGGACCACCCTCGCCCCCCTGCACCCCAACTCACCCTCCAGGCCTGTGCCTCCTCCAGGGCCGCCGTCAGCACCTCGCTGGGGTTCTCGATCACCCGGCCCGTGCACCCCGAGAAGTCCATGGCCACCAGAGCGTTGTCCGAGACGCTTCTCTGCGTGGGAATGGGGGTGACAGGGGGGTCCCCACGGGCGGGGGGCAGTGGGGGGGACAGGACACTCACCAGGGGCGTGGGGCCGATCCAGGGGGGTGGGCTCAGCCGTGCCTGTGCTTGCTGGTAGTTGCGGTAGAGCTGCATCCCATACTGGGGGGGAGCAGCCCCGTCAGCTGGGGGGGCCCAGAGGGTGGGCAGGGGGAAAAGGGACCTCCACAGCCCCCCAGTGTGGGGACAGGGACCTCTGTGATCACACAGTGCAGGGACAAGGGACCTCTGCATCTGCCCCACATGGGGACAAGGACACCCATCCCAAATATCTCCCAGCACTGGGATGGGGACAAACTCCCAGCACCCTCTCAGCATCTTCCCAGCATCCCTCCATATTCCCCCCAGCATCCCTCCTGCATCTCTCCAGCATCCTCTCAGCATCCCTTCAGTGTCCCCCAAGCATCCCCTGGCACCCCCCCACCTACCCCCCAGCATCCCCCAGTATTCCTCCAGAATCCCTCCTGCATTCCTCCAAATCCTCTGTGCATCTCTCTGTGTATCCCTCTGTGCATCCTTCCCGCTCCCTCCCCAGCACCGCCCTGGTCTCCCCCGGCACAGGGTGGGCACCACCCGGTCAGGGCTCACCTTGAAGAGCCGGAAGGCGGCCATCCAGCAGCTGCGGCTCTGCTCGTCCTCACTGCACAGCAGCTTCAGGCCCTTCACTCCGCCCCGCGCCTTGTGGGGCTGCGGGACAGGCCGGGGCCGTCACGGGGCAGCCCCGGGTGGCCCTGGGGGGACAGACACCCCCTGACAGGGGAAGGCCAAGGAAGGACCTCTGGCCATGTGGGGACATCCCCACCTTGATGCAGAAGCCGAACTCGGTGGGGGTCCCGTAGAGCTTCTTGCCGTGGGTCACGTAGTAGATGTTGGACTCGGTGAGGTCAGCGAAGTACTGGAGGTGTCGGGGGTCCTGGGGGCGGGGGGTGTCAGGGTGCCACATCCCCCTGTGTGCTCCCCCCGCCCCAAGACCCCCGTGCCCTCACCTTGGAGGTGCCCTTGGTGGAGTAGTAGAGGCCTGAGCGGCGCAGGGAGAAGTGGAAGCGCTTCCAGACCTTTCGCCCCGGCTCCCGCAGCTGCAGGAACCCCTGCACCTCGGGGCAGCTCCCGGAGTTGAGGAAGTTCTGGGGGGGAAAACGAGGACTGAGGGGCACGGCGGGGTCCCCAGGGCATGGCAGGGTCCCCAGGGCATGGCACAGTCCCCAGGGCATGGCAGGGTCCCCGGGGCATGGTGGGATCCCTGGGGCATGGTGGGGTCCCCAGGGCCATTGCGGGGTCCCCGGGGCATGGTGGGGTCCCCAGGGCATGGTGGGGGTCCCCAGGGCATGGTGGGGTTCCCAGGGCCATTGCGGGGTCCCCGGGGCATGGTGGGGTCCCCAGGGCATGGTGGGATCCCTGGGGCACAGTGGAGTCCCCAGGGCACAGCAGAGTCCCCAGGGCATGGCAGGGTCTCTGGGTCACAGCAGGGTCCCCAGGGCACGGCAGGGTCCCCAGGGCATGGCAGGGTCCCCAGGGCACGGCAGGGTCCCCAGGGCATGGCAGGGTCTCTGGGTCACAGCAGGGTCCCCAGGGCACGGCAGGGTCCCCAGGGCATGGCAGGGTCCCCAGGGCACGGCAGGGTCCCCAGGGCACGGCAGGGTCTCTGGGTCACGGCAGGGTCCCCAGGGCACGGCAGGGTCCCCAGGGCATGGCAGGGTCCCCAGGGCACGGCAGGGTCCCCAGGGCATGGCAGGGTCTCTGGGTCACAGCAGGGTCCCCAGGGCATGGCACAGTCCCCAGGGCACGGCAGGGTCCCTGGGTCACAGCAGGGTCCCCAGGGCATGGCAGGGTCTCTGGGTCACAGCAGGGTCCCTGGGTCACAGCTGGGTCCCCAGGGCATGGCAGGGTCCCTGGGTCACAGCAGGGTCCCTGGGTCACAGCAGGGTCCCCAGGACATGGCACAGTCCCCAGGGCACGGCAGGGTCCCTGGGTCACAGCAGGGTCCCCAGGGCATGGCACAGTCCCCAGGGCACGGCAGGGTCCCTGGGTCACAGCAGGGTCCCTGGGTCACAGCAGGGTCCCCAGGACATGGCACAGTCCCCAGGGCATGGCAGGGTCCCTGGGTCACAGCAGGGTCCCCAGGACATGGCACAGTCCCCAGGGCATGGCAGGGTCCCTGGGTCACAGCAGGGTCCCAAGGGCATGGCAGGGTCTCTGGGTCACAGCAGGGTCCCTGGGTCACAGCAGGGTCCCCAGGGCATGGCAGGGCACGGCGCCCATACCTGGATGAGCTCGGAGTGTGCCATGCTCTTGTTGGCCTCCAGGCAGCTGGACACCATCACCTCGGGGAACAGCGACTGCTGGGGGCACAGGGGGGTCAGCAGAGCCCCGGGGGGTGCTGGGGGTGCCCGTGGTTTGGGAACACCCCGTCCCTCCAGGCTCACGTACCACGTTGCTCTTGAAGAGCTCGTACTTGGCGAAGTTCTTGCGGAAGACGAAGCGACTGTCGGCGCCGGGGGCCCAGGAGCTCTGCACCTCCACCACCGACTCGTGGTCCTCCAGGCACCGCTCTGGGGGGCTCAGCTGGGGTCAGGGGGGTCCCCCCTCAGCCCTGCCCAGCCCCAGCCCCCCCGTGCCCACCCCGGGGCTCACCCAGCGCCAGGTGCTGGTGCAGCTCCACCAGGGCCCAGCTGTGGTCGTGCAGTGCCCGCGTCCTGCGCACCAGGGTCTCGCAGAGCTGCCGCGCTGTGGTGCCCGCGGACGCCTCCAGGGACCGGCACGCACCGTCCTCGCCAAACACCTTCACCACCTGCGGCACCGGGACGGGGCCGGGGGGCGTCAGAGACCCCACAGAGGGAGGGGAACCCCCAGAACCAGAGTGAGACCCCTCCCTGTCCTCTGTCCCCTGAGCTCGTGCTGGAGGTGGTCCTTGCCCCAGGGATGAGACCCCCCCTCTTCCCAGCCCCCTGACCCTTGATTTATGTAGGAGGTGCCCTTGTGAGGGGGTTCCTTTTTCCAGAGCCCCCCATCACCTCCCCTGGCTCCTGACTCCCATGGGAGGTGTCCCCACCGTGGGGGTCCCTGCCCCAGGGCACCCCTTTGCCAGCCCCCTGACTCCCATGGGAGGTGCCCTCGCGGGGGGTCCCTGCCCCAGGGCACCCCTTTGCCAGCCCCCTGACTCACGTGGGAGGTGCCCTCGCGGGGGGGTCCCTGCCCCAGGGCACCCCTTTGCCAGCCCCCTGACTCACGTGGGAGGTGCCCTCGCGGGGGGGTCCCTGCCCCAGGGCGGGGCTGCTGAGGATGGGCGAGTTGGAGGGGCTGCAGAGCTCCGGGAAGGGGTTGGGGATGGTGGGCAGCGACGCCGCGCGCGGCTCCTCCTGGGGCAGGGTCCGGCTGTGGGCACAGGGGGGGCTCAGCTCTGTGCCCCCCATCACCACCCCCTGAGCCCCCCCGAGTCCCCCCGGACCCCTCCCCACCCACCCACCCACCTGCTGCCATGGATGAAGAGGGGCTGGGACCGCCTGACCTCGGGTGGTCCCTCGGCCCCGTCCCGCTCTCCGGGGACCCCGTCCTGCTCCGGCCCGGGGGGCTCCCGGAGGCTGCTCTGCTGAGCCCCCCCCTCCATGGCATTATCTGTGGGGACAGAGCGGGTCTGGCACTGCCAGGGGCTCGGGGGCATCGCTCTGGGGGGTCCCTGTGCTGGGGACAGGGGTGTGACACTGGGGTGAGCAGAGCCCTGTGAAAGACAGCTGAGAATCCCCCACAGCCCACATGGGACCCTCATGGCAGCACTGGGGGTCTGGGGGCACCAGGGACACCAGCTGGGCTGGGCTGGGCTGAGCTGTGCCAGGCTGAGCTTTGCCAGGCCAAACCATGCCAGGCCAAGCCGTGCCAGGCCAAGCCGTGCCAGGCCGAGCCATGTCAGGCCAGGCCATGCCAGGCCGAGCCATGCCAAGCTGTGCCATGCCAGGCCATGCCATGCCAAGCTGTGCCATGCCAAGCTGTGCCATGCCAGGCCATGCCATGCCAAGCTGTGCCATGCCAAGCTGTGCCATGCCAGGCCGTGCCATGCCAAGCTGTGCCATGCCAGGCCATGCCAGGCCGAGCCATGCCAGGCTGAGCTGCACCAGGCCGTGCCATGCCAAGCTGTGCCATGCCAAGCTGTGCCATGCCAGGCCATGCCATGCTGGCACCGTGGGGAGCAGGAAGCGGGAGTGTGGTGGTGCCTCAGCCCAGACACCTCCTCGGGTCCGGCCAAACCAGTTCTGGCGGCCGCTCCCAGCTCCACCTCACCGCCCTGGCATCCGGGGGCGCGGGGCCGGCGCCCGCCGTGGGAACCGCCGCCAGCCCCCCTGGCACGGCCCCCAGACCCCCCGTGCCGGTGCCGGTGCCCGGACGGTGCCGCTCGGGGGCTCGGGCACCGCAGTGACCCCGGCAGGGCCGTGGGGTGTGCCAGGCCCCGCCAGCACGTGGCACACGGAACACACACGTGGCACCCGCGGCCACACTGGTGGCACACAGGGACAGTGCTCCGACGGGCCCGGGTTAATCATTGACCCTCTGCCCGCCCGGCCTGTCCCTCCCTGTCCCTCCTGTCCCTCCTGTCCCTCCCTGTCCCCAGCTCCCACCTCCTGCCACCTCCCGGGGCCAAGTCCATGGCCGGTGCCATCCCCATCCCAGCCCTCTCCCTGCCATGTCCCTGTCCCCATCCCAGCATCCCACCAGGCCCCTCCATCCCATCCCCATCCCATCCCTGTCCCCACCATGTCCCCACCCCATCCCCACCATCCCACTGGGACCTTCCATCCCATCCCATCCCATCCCATCCCATCCCATCCCATCCCATCCCATCCCACCCCATCCCATCCCATCCCATCCCACCCCATCCCATCCCATCCCATCCCATCCCATCCCATCCTATCCCATCCCATCCCACCCCATCCCATCGGAACACTCTGCTCCATCCCCGCTCCCTGCCCTGGCTGTGCCGGGTCCTCCTGCCTGGCCAGGCCCTGGGGGCACACGGGGACAGGGGGACAGCCAGGGGTGCCCAGGGTGGGACACAGTGCAGGGTCACCCCGAGCCACGTGGGGGACACGGGGGATGTGGCAATGGGGACCCCCAGGGCCCTGGGACAGGGACATCCCCGTGGCCTCAGGTCACCCCGGTGCCAGCCCTGTCCTGGTGGCCGTGATGGGGCTCTGGGGGGTGTGACCATGGCATGGGGACACACAGGGTGTCCCCAAAGTCGGGGACAAACGGGGGGGACCCAGGACTCGGGGACAGGACCCACCAGGGTTATGGGGTGGGGGACTGGAGGGGGTCAGGACCACCAGGCTGGGCCAGAAGGGGCCACCAGGATTACAGAGCAGGGGGACCAGGGCCACCAGATGGAGGGGACGGGGTCCCAGGGCCACCAGATGGAGGGGACGGGGTCCCAGAGCCACCAGCATGAAGGGACAGGGTCCCAGGGCCACCAGATGGAGGGAGGGGGTCCCAGAGCCACCACCAAGAAGGGACAGAGTCCCAGAGCCACCACCAAGAAGGGAGGGGGTCCCAGGGCCAGCAGGGATAAGGGAGGGGGTCCCAGGGCCGCAGGACTGTGGGGCAGGGGGATGTTGAGACTGTGGGGTGGGGTCCTGGGGCCACCAGGATTAGGGGACAACTTCCCAGAGCCACCGGGGATAAGGGAGGGGTCCCAGGGCCACCAGGATCAGGGTACAGGGTCCCGCGCCCCCCAGCTGGGGGTGGGGGTCCCGGTGGGTGCCCAGGAGGGGGGACAAGCCTGCCCAGGGGCACGGAGGGCACCGGGAGCCACAGCGGGTGGCGGAGGAGGAGGAAGAGCCGGGAGGAAGGCGGGGAGAGGGAAGGGCAGGGACACCCCGGGGGCTCCGGGGTCGCTCCCGGCGGGACGGGGCGCACAGCCCGGCCAGCCCCGCAGCCCCCCGAGCTCCCCGAGCCCCCGGCCCGGCCCCTCCTGTCCTGTCCTACCTGCCCCGCGCCCGCCGCGTCCCGCGCCCTCCCGCCGGACCGACCGGGCATTCCTGTTCTCCTCCTTTATCTACCTGCCCATCCCCGCCCCCGCCTGACATCACCGCGCCCCGGGGGCTGCCCGGCCCGGCCCGGCCCCCCCGCACACCCGGGGGTGCCCCCCAGCCCCCCGACCCCCGCGGAGGGTGCCCTGCCCGGCCCCCTGCCCGGCCCCCCCCCCGCGGGACCCCCCGGACCCCCCGCCCCGAGCCCCCCAAGGAGGGATGGGGAGTTTCCCACAATGCACCGGGGGGACCCCGGGGCGGCCAAAGTGGGGGGGGACACAGAGACCCCCGGGGTGTCAGAGGGGACACAGAGACCCCCGGGGTGTGAGAGGGGACAGAGGGACCCCCGGGGTGTCAGAGGGGACACAGGGACCCCCGGGGTGAGAGAGGGGACACAGAGACCCCCGGGGTGTCAGAGGGGACAGAGGGACCCCCGGGGTGTCAGAGGGGACAGAGGGACCCCCGGGGTGTCAGAGGGGACACAGAGACCCCCGGGGTGTCAGAGGGGACAGAGGGACCCCCGGGGTGTCAGGGGGGACAGAGGGACCCCCGGGGTGTCAGAGGGGACACAGAGACCCCCGGGGTGTCAGAGGGGACAGAGGGACCCCCGGGGTGTCAGGGGGGACAGAGGGACCCCCGGGGTGTCAGAGGGGACACAGAGACCCCCGGGGTGTCAGAGGGGACAGAGGGACCCCCGGGGTGTCAGAGGGGACACAGAGACCCCCGGGGTGTCAGAGGGGACAGAGGGACCCCCGGGGTGTGAGAGGGGACACAGAGACCCCCGGGATGTCAAAGGACCCCGTGGACCCCCCCACCCCCGCCCCCCGGGGGTCTCCAGCCCCAGCGTGTCGGGTTTGGGTCCCCCGGGACCCCCATGGGGGGAGCTGGAAGGGCCCCACGGGGGTCCCGGGGGGTCGGCAAAGGGGACACCCCGTGGGGTGGGGGGTGTTCGTGGGGGTCACGTGCGGGTGGGACGTGGGGACCCCCCTCTGGGGTACCGGAACTCGGTGGGACATGGGGGGGGGGTCTCGCATGTGGGTCCTGCGGGGACAGAGCGGGGGGTCGGGGGGTCCCCTCGGGGGTCCCGGGGGATGCTCCATGGATGATCCCGGGGGTCGGGGCGGGGCACAAGGCCCTGCAGGACCCCCGCGGGGCAGTGGAGACCCCCGTGGGTGTCGTTTGAGGTCCCTGGGTGGGTCCCCGGGGGTCGCTTTGGGTGCCCCGGGGGGGGTCACTGGGGTCACGGCGGGTCCTCCGGCGGTCTCGGAGCAGACGAGACGAGCGGCGCAGAGCGGCCGGAAGTGGCGCAGAGCGGCCGGAAGCGCCGCGTCACGTGAGCGCACACCCGGAAGCGGCGGCGCGGGGGGACCGGGGCCATGAGCGGCGGCGACGGGAACGGGACCGGGACCGGGGCCGAGGACGGGAACGGGGCCGAGCGGCGGGTCCGCATCGTGGTGGAGTATTGGTGAGCGCCGGCACTGCCGGGGAGGCGAGCCGGGAGCACCGAGGGCACCCCGCGGCCTCCGGGGGTGACGGGGCAAAGGGGTACCGGAGCACCGGGAGAGGGAACGGGGGGAACTGGGGAGCGGCAGGGCGGGCTCAGGGGAGGAGGGGCCTGGCGGCTGAAGGGCGGGCTGGGGAGGGGGGTATTGGGGGGTTTGGGGGGCCGGGGAGGAGGATTTGGGGATTGGAGGTTTTATCGGGGGGTCTTGGGGGGCTCTGCAGGGTGGGGGAGAGTTGGGGGCTGAGGGAGGGGCTGTGGGGGCTTGGGGGGTAAGGGGGGGGTTATTGGGGGGTAAGGAGGGGGGTTATTGGGGGGTAAGGAGGGGGGTTATTGGGGGGTAAGGAGGGGGGTTATTGGGGTTTAGGGGGTAAGGAGGGGGGTTATTGGGGTTTGGGGGGGTAAGGAGGGGGGTTATTGGGGGGTAAGGAGGGGGGTTATTGGGGGGTAAGGAGGGGGGTTATTGGGGTTTGGGGGGGTAAGGAGGGGGGTTATTGGGGTTTGGGGGGTAAGGAGGGGGGTTATTGGGGTTTGGGGGGTAAGGAGGGGGGTTATTGGGGTTTGGGGGTAAGGAGGGGGGTTATTGGGGTTTGGGGGTAAGGAGGGGGGTTATTGGGGGGTAAGGAGGGGGGCTATTGGGGTTTGGGGGGTAAGGAGGGGGGTTATTGGGGTTTGGGGGGTAAGGAGGGGGGTTATTGGGGTTTGGGGGGTAAGGAGGGGGGTTATTGGGGTTTGGGGGGTAAGGAGGGGGGTTATTGGGGTTTGGGGGGCTCTACAGGGTGAGGGCAGTAGGAGCTGATGAGGTAACAGGGGCTCGTCCTGTTATGGGACACGGGGGGCCTGTGGGGAGGAGGGGGGGTGTTGGGGGGCTCTTGGGGGGGTTTGGAGGCTGCTGAGCTGTTGGGGGGGCACAGGCGGGTGCTGGGGGGTCCCGGGGGCTCCCCGTGTGCCTCGGACCCCCCTGACACCCCCACCCCCCCAGCGAGCCCTGTGGCTTCGAGCCCACGTACCAGGAGCTGGCGAGCGCCGTGCGGGACGAGTACCCCGACATCGAGATCGAGTCCCGCCTCGGGGGCACCGGTGAGACCCCACAGCGCCCCCGGGGGGCTCCGGGGGGCACTGCAGGGAGGGAGGGGTTAACCCCCCACTGGGTTTGGGCACGGGGCTCTGCTCTGGTTGCTGCCCATCCCCAGGGGCGTTCTGGGTGCGGGATTTGGGGTCTGCAGGAGCCCCCGGGGGTGCCCTGAGTGCTGGGCCAGCCCGGTGGTGGGGTGGGGGGCACGGTTTGGGTGGGTGGCACTGCCTGTGGGGTGAGGAGGGGGGCACAGAGCTGAGGGCTGGGCCTGTGTGTGCCCCCAGGTGCCTTTGAGATCGAGATCAACGGGCAGCTCGTCTTCTCCAAGCTGGAGAACGGCGGCTTTCCCTACGAGAAGGACGTGAGTGCCACCCCGGGGGGCCCGGGGGTGGGGGGTGGTTTGCAGTGACCCCCCCAGGGAGGGGGCTCGCCCAGGGGGTCCCTGTTTTGTCACCACCCCCACCAGCCCTGGAGCATCACGATCCCAGCAGGAATTGTTCCCCTTCCTGCCAGGACCCGCTCCGGGTGGGAGTGGGGAGGGGGCGGATCCTGCAGCCCCTGCCCTGCCATGGCCGGGATTTGTCCCTGTGTGACCTCCAGGGGTGGTGGCCAAGTGTCCCCCCCCCCTCCTGTGCCCCTCCCGTGACCCTGCCCGTGTCCCCCCAGCTGATCGAGGCGATCCGCAGAGCCAGGAATGGGGAGCCACTGGAGAAAATCACCAACAGCCGCCCCCCCTGCACCCTCCTGTAGCCCCCCAGGGACAGTGGGGTCCCCCCACGCTGCCCCTCGCTGCCTTCCCTGAGTTCCTGTGGCACTGGGGACATCCAGGAGGGCCGGGGGTGTTTGGGCATCCCCCTTCACCCCTCCCTGCCTTTGTTCAATTCCTGCATGACTGGAGGGCACCAGGAGGGACCAGGGACATGGGGGGAACTTGGGAGCCTCCAGGGGACACTGGTTGTGGCACTGGTGGCACTGGGGGGCTGTTGTGTCCCATCCATGGCCTGAGGGGTCCCCCCACCTGTCTTTGCCTTCTACCCCCTCTCCTCTGTCGGCTGCCCCCCCTGGGGGGCACAGGGGGTCCCCCAAACCAGGGGATCCCCACAGCACCCCCTTTTCTGTGGCCTCCCTCCCTGAACCCCTGGGAATTTGGGGTGCCCCCTGAACAGGGGGGCCAGGCTGGGTGTTGGGGTGACCCACCCTGGGTGTTGGGGGGGTCCCAGCCTGGGTGTTGGGGTGACCCACCCTGGGTGTTGGGGGGGTCCCAGCCTGGGTGTTGGGGTGACCCAGCGTGGGTGTTGGGAGTCCCAATCCAGGTGTTGGGGTGACCCAATCTGGGTGTTGGGGGTCCCAGCCTGGGTGTTGGGGGGTCCCAGCCTGGGTGTTGGGGGTCCCAGCCTGGGTGTTGGGGGGTCCCAGCCTGGGGTTTGGGGGGGTCCCAGCCTGGGTGTTGGGGGTCCCAGCCTGGGTGTTGGGGGGTCCCAGCCTGGGTGTTGGGGGTCCCAGCCTGGGGTTTGGGGGGGGTCCCAGCCTGGGTGTTGGGGGTCCCAGCCTGGGTGTTGGGGGGGTCCCACCCTGGGTGTTGGGGGGTCCCAGCCTGGGTGTTGGGGGTCCCTGCCTGGGTGTTGGGAGTCCCACCCTGGGTGTTGGGGGTCCCACCCTGGGTGTTGGGGGGTCCCTGCCTGGGTGTTGGGGGGTCCCTGCCTGGGTGTTGGGGGTCCCAGCCTGGGTGTTGGGGGTCCCAGCCTGGGTGTTGGGGGGTCCCTGCCGCTCCCAGCAGGTGAATTCCAAGGGGACTCCACTGGCTGGGCACTCCCGGGGTTTGTTAATGATTACAGTCCCTCTGTCACTGTTTAACCGGGGCGGGGGCACTGGGGCCCCAGGGCCACAAGGGTGTTTATCCCCCTCTCTCCCCATTCCCAGGCTCTGCTTCCTGCCTGGAATGACCCTGCCCTTGGCCTCGGGGCGGGGGGGCCCCTATTTATTCTATACTGTGTATAAACCCAAGGGCTGGGGCGGAATAAAGGACGGAGAATGTGGAATGAAACATGGAGAATGTGGCTCCTCTGTGTCCCTCGGGAATGGGGGTGGGACAGGAGGCCTGGGACCTGCCCAGGGTTGGTGGGATCAGGAATTTTCCCCTTCAGGCAAGTGGCAGGAGGGGAAGGGAAAGGAATAAAAAGGCAAAAGAAAAGGGGAAAAAAGAAGGAAAGAAAAGGGGGTAAGAAATGGAAGGGGAAAGAGAAGAGGAAAGGAAAGAAAGGGAAGGAACACCCTGGTCGTTGGGAGATGGAGCTGAATCCAATGGAAAAGGGAATTACAAGGGAGGGAAGGGACATTCTGTTCCTCAGGAGGTGGAGCTGGATCCGATGGAGAACCACAGACAAGGGGAGTAGAAAAAACAACCAATGTACAACTGTCAAATGTACACCCCAGTGCTTCCCAAGAGCCCCGGGGAGCCGGGACGTGCCCGGCGGCCTCAGTGCCAGTCCGTGTGTCCCCAGCGGTGCCCCGGGCACCGGGACAGCCCTGCAGGGTTGGTGGGTGGCAGGGGAGCCTCGGGGGTGGCAGTGCCAGTCTGTCCTTCCCAGGCTGTGCTGGCCCCGCTCACCGTCCCCGGCGTGGGGTCACCACGGCTGCCCCTCTGTCCCCACACCTCGCTGTCCCTCAGCGTCCTGGGCTCTCCCAGCCCTCCGTGGCCGGTGCCACCCCCGGGCAGAGGGGACAGTGCCCAGCCCCGTGGCTCGTCCCTCCCTGAGCTGCCTCGGCGCAGTCGGGGGCGTTTCCTACACGGCCGCGGCGTCGGGCCCGGCCAGGCCCAGGTACTCGGGGTTCTCGGCCGTGGGGGTCGCGCCGGGGCCGCCCTCGGGCCCCCCGCCCTTGGGGGGGTCCTGGTTCCAGTAGTAGGGGTTGTCGAAGGCCTGGCTGAAGGGCCCGGGGGGCGGTGCCAGGTACTCGGGGTTCTCCACGACGTGGCCGAAGGGCCCCCCCGGGAAGGGCAGTTTGGGGTCCTTGATGAGCCCGTTCTTGCCCTGGTGCCCCTTGGGCTTGTCCGGCGGCGATGGCGGCGGGTGGGGCGGCCGCTGCCCGGCCTGGTTCACGTACTCTGTGGGGTCAGACACCCGTCAGGGACCCCCGGGGGGACAGGGCAGGCAGACACCCCTCCCGAGGGTGCCACCCACCTGCCCCCGTACCTGGCGTGGTGCTGTGGGGGGCTGGGGTGGGGAACCCCTCGGGGTCCTCACTGTCCTCATCCGCCAGCCCGGTGGGATCCTCACTGTAGCGGGGCAGGGGGCCGGGCTCCCGCCCCGGGGGGCTCTGCAGGGCCGCCTTGGGCCCCCCGTCCCCCTCTGGTGCCTCTGGCACGGGGCCCTCCGGACCCTCTGCCAGGCCCTGGGCAGGGAAGGGGAAGGAGGACAAGCCCTCGCCCTCCTCCACATCAGCCGGAGACTCCGCCGTGCTCTGGGGGTGGGAGAGGACAAGGAGTCACCCAAAGGCTGTCCTGCCCCCCAGGGCACCCCACACCCGTGCCAGGGGCAGGGTCCCAACCCCCAGGGCACCCCACACCCGTGCCAGGGGCAGGGTCCTGGCCCCCCAGGGCACCCCACACCCGTGCCAGGGGCAGGGCCCCCCGGCCCCGCCGTACCCGCACGGAGGACATGCGGCTGCGGTAGGTGGTGGAGGTGTCGGCGCTGAAGAAGCCGTGGTGAGGCACCAGGTACTCCTCGGCGTCCACCAGGTCATCCATGTCCTCCTCCTCCAGCAGCGCCCGGTAGAAGGTGCTGTCCATGGAGCCAGGCAGCCCCACCAGGTCGTTCTGGGGGGCACACAGCGGTCAGTGCCCACCCTGGGGTGCCAGCCAGGGTGCCAGGCCCCCAGGGACCCCGTACCTGGATGACCACAAAGCGCTGGGGGTCGCGGGCCATGCGGGAGAACTCGGTGACCAGTTCCCGGAACTTGGGCCGGCACTCGGAGTCGATCATCCAGCCTGGAGAGCAGGGATGGCACTGTCAGTGCCAGGGGCAGGTGGCACTGTGGCACCTGTCCCTGTGCCATACCCGTGTCCCCTGCCCGCACAGTTCATCAGGACCATGTCCCCGTGTCCCCTCCCCATGTCCCCTGGCCACACAGTTCACCAGGACCATGTCCCCGTGCCCCCTCCCTGTGTCCCCTGCCCGTGTCCCCTCCCCGTGTCCCCTGCCCGCACAGTTCACCAGGACCATGTCCCCGTGTCCCCTCCCCGTGTCCCCTGCCCGTGCCCCCTGCCCGTACATTTCACCATGATCATGTACACGTCGATGGTGCAGATGGGTGGCTGTGGCAGCCGCTCGCCCTTCTCCAGCAGGTCGGGGATCTCCCGCGCGGGGATCCCGTCGTACGGCTTCGCCCCAAACGTCATCAGCTCCCACACGGTGACACCTGGAGGGGGCAGGGGTGGGGCTGGGGGTGAGCAGTGCCCCGGGACACCCCTTGAACCCCCGGGGATGGGGACACCCCGACGTACCGTAGCTCCAGACGTCGCTCTGGTGTGTGAAGCGCCGGCGGAGGATGGACTCCAGCGCCATCCACTTGATGGGGACCTGGCACGGGGAGGGGGCAGAGCTGAGCAGGGCTGGGGGCTGGCTGGCACTGAGGGGAGCCCCACGGTCCCCGTGCCCCACCTTGCCCCCATCAGCGTGGTACTCGGTCTCGTCGATGTCCAGCAGCCGCGCCAGCCCAAAGTCCGTGATCTTGACGTGGTTGGGGCTCTTGACGAGGACGTTGCGAGCGGCCAGGTCGCGGTGCACCAGCCTCACCTCCTCCAGGTAGCTCATCCCCTGGGGGTGGCACACGTCTGGCTGTCCCTGGCCCACCCCAGGACCCCCCAGGTCCCTCCAGACCCCCCATCCTACCTTGGCGATCTGCACACACCAGTTGAGCAGGTCCTGGGAGCCGGTGTGGTCCTTGTTCTCCCGCACGTAGTCCAGGAGGCAGCCGTAAGGCATCAGCTGCGTCACCAGCTGCACCGTGGAGGTCAGACAGATGCCCAGCAGCCGGGACACGTAGGGGCTGCCCACCCCTGCCATCACATAGGCCTCCTGCGGGCAGGGGTCAGTCATGGTGGGGGTCAGGGTGGGCAGGGGCCCCTCCTGGCTCTGCTCCCCCCCAGCGCCGCTGCCACACTCACGTCCAGGATCTCCTTGTTGGCTTTGGGCGACGTGTTCTCCCGCAAGACCTTGATGGCCACTGGGATCTTCACGCTCTCCCCGTCGGGGATCCAGATGCCCTGAGGGGGGGGACACACAGGTGAGGGGGTGTGGAGCAGGGAGGGTCCCATCCCACTGCAGTGGCCCCCACCCCTCACCTTGTAGACGGTGCCGAAAGCACCAGAACCCAAAACTTTCACTTTCTTGAGCTCTGTCTCCTTGAGGATCCGCATCTGGGCTTGGTTGGGGAGGGCCCCGCTGGGTGTCAGTGGCTCCACCAGCTGCGGGGCACAGAGGGGTGAGGGGCCCTGGCTCCTGGCCCCCCTGGGTGCTGGGGGTCCATCCCTGTGCCCCCAGGAGGCCCCACCTCGGTCTCCTGCAGCAGGCGCCTCATGGTGTGCTTGCGCTCCTGCTGCCGCCGGCGCTTGACGCAGATGACGGTGATGAGGAGGAGGACGATGACCAGCAGAGCCCCCACCACGCCGGCGATGATGGACGTCACCTGGCTGTGGGGCAGGGGGTGACTGTGGGCATGGAGGACCCCTGGCACCCCGAGGGGTGAGGGTCGGGGTGGGGTGGCTCATCCACGCTCCTACCTCGGCTTCTGGTCCACGGGACATCCGTCCTCATCCCGGATGGTGCACCTGGGGACACGGTGTGTGGCACGGCGCTGTCAGCACCCCCTTGCTGCCAGCTGTGACCCCCCACCCCGCTGGGGACCCCCCGACTCACGAGTGGGTGCAGTTGGTGGGGCAGAGCTGGCAGACTCCGTCCTCATCTGGGTATTTCCAGATGGGCACGAAGGAGGCGTCGGCCTTGACCCCGCTGGGGCAGCGCCGCACACACTGCTGGGCGTCCTTGTAGTGGGCACAGGCCACGCACTGGTCTGGCTCCTGCAGGGATGGGGGGGTTTGAGGCACCCAGGGCCCCGGTGGGCACCCCCTGCCTCACCCTGTGGGTGTGTTTCCCCCACCCTCACCGATCCGAAGCAGGTCTCGGTGCCGTTCTGGGGCTGGCACTCGGGGTGGCATGGCAGGCACCGTGTCCCATTGGCGTGTTCCCGGATGGCTCTGCAGGCAGAAGGTGCAGGGATGGGTTCCTGGACCCCTCTGCAGACCATGGTGTGTGTGGGGGGCTCTGCTTGCCATTCCCGGGGGTCTCCACTCACCCATCCAGGAGGTTGCAGGAGGCCACACACTCCTGGCCGCGCAGGAACCGCTCGCAGGCGACGCACTGGGTGGGACCGGGGCCCCAGCAGTGCCCCTGGGCACAGAGGTGGAAGCAAACCAGCCCCTCGCTCTCTGCAGGGGGGGCACCATCAGCACGTGGGGGGGTCCCTCAGCACCAGGGGGGTCTGTCAGGAATAGGGTGGGGGTCCACCCTCTCCTCTCAGCCTGCCCAGGCAGCACTTACCGCACTGCTCGGGGGGCTTGTTGTGGGTCTGGAAGAGGCGCTGGCGGGGGTTGCGAAAGATGCTGTCCCAGGGCACCTTCTGGAGGAAGCAGAGCTGGGGGTTGTGGTGGACGAGCACCATCCCACTGCTGATCTCCTGCAGGGCCCGGAGTCCCAGCGCCTGCACCGCCAGGTCCCGCAGCGTCAGCGAGTAGGCGCCGCTGCCGAGACACCCACGGGTGAGACATGCGGCCCCCTTGCCCCCTCTGGGTCCCTGTATGTCCCTTTATGTCCCTCTGTGTCTCTTCATGTCCCTCCGTGTCCCTCCATGTCCCTCCATGCCCCTCTGTGTCCCCCCATGTCCCTCTGTGTCCCCCCATATCCCTCTGTGTCCCCCCATGTCCCTCTGTGTCCCTCCATGTCCCTCTGTGTCCCTCCATGCCCCTCTGTGTCCCCCCATGTCCCTCTGTGTGCCCCCATGTCCCTCTGTGTCTCTCCATGTCCCTCTGTGTCCCCCCATGCCCCTTTGTGTCCCCCCATGCCCCTCTGTGTCCCCCCATGTCCCCCCATGTCCCCCCATGTCCCCCTGTGTCCCCATGTCCCTGCCCTCCCTCACTTGTGCAGGACACGGCCCCGGATGACCCGCAGGTTTTGGAAGACTCCCAGATCCTTCCAGTCGGGTGGCCAGGCAGCGATGTAGAGGAAGCCTGAGGGGACCAGAGTGTCACCACCCCATGTCCCCCCCAGATCTGAAGCCCCCCAGCCCCCTCTCCCCCAGTTCTCACCCGTCAGCTCCTCGAGGCTCTCGAAGATCCGCAGCAGGGTGGGGTCCAGGGGTGGTGTGTTGGTGCTGGGGTCCCTGGCAGGGATGGGAGGGAGGTTGGGGGGGTCCTGGGAGGTGCTGGTGGGCTCAGAGATGGGGATGAGGTGCTTACCCAGCGAAGGTCTCGGGCAGGAAGGCCAAGCTCCCGAAAATCTTGGTGCAGCCAGAGAAGTGCTGGATGTTGGAGGCATTCACGGCACGGACACCCTTGAGGAAATCCACTCCCAGCCCGTAGCACACTGGGGGGGCACAGCAGGGCTGGGGGGCTCTGCCAGGACCCCCATCCCCCCAAAACACTCCCTGCTCCCGTCCTGCCCTCCATGGACCCACCCCACACACCCCTGGGGTCCCCAGAGCTTCACCAGGGGGCTGCTCACCTGCAACCCTGTGGTCCCCAGAGCCCCCAAAGACACAGTGGGGCTGCTCACCCTCACCCTTGGGGTCCCCAGAGCCCCCCCAGAGCCCAGGGGTCCCTGCTTACCCTCGGGGCAGGGTTTGCTGCACTTCTCACACTTCTGGACATTGTTGACCGTGACCTCCTGGCTGTTCTGGGGGCACACGAGGGTGCAGGACCCCACCTCCGTGGCAAGGTAGTTGTCTGGGGGAGTAGAGGGGGCAGAAAGGGGTGTCAGGGCCGTGCTGGCCCACCCCAGCCCCCCTCCCCGGGGTGTCACTCACAGGGACACTGGGTGACACAGCTGGCACCGAAGGTGTAGCGCCCGTCAGGGTTGGGCATCGACTCGAAGGTGTCCGAGTTGTAGATGACGAGGGGCGGGCAGTGCAGCTCACAGATCCCACTCCTGTTGAAGTTCAGGCACGCCTGGGTTGGGGGCAAGGACAGTGTGAGACCCCAGCACCCCCCGTGCCCCCCGGTGCCCCCTGCCCGTGCTCACCAGGCAGTCGGAGTGCTTGGGGCCGGTGCAGCCGGCGGCACACTGCTCGTGGCAACAGTCCGTGGGCTTCGTGCCCTTGCACCGGGGGCAGCCGTGGCAGATGCTGTTGGTCACTGTGGGGGCACAGAGGGGCACGCTGGGCACGGGGACCCCCGTGGCTGGCCCTCTGTGGGCCATGAGGGGGGCCCCAGGATGAGGCACTGGAAGGGTAGGTGGGTTCTCAGGGCAAAAATCTGGGCTCCTGTGGAGGGAGGGGATTTGGGAAGTGGGGGCAGTGGGGTGGGGATTTGGGGGGGCAAGGGGGGATCTCCAGGGCAGCGATTTGTGGGGCAACTGGAGACTCCCAGGTCAGGAATTTTAGGGTTCTCTGGGGCAGGGATTTAGGTGTCCCTTAGGGGTCAGTGGAACGGGGATTTGGGGGGCAAGCAGAATGTCAGGGGGATTCTGGGGGTGAGATTTAGGCAGCAAATAGGGGCCAATGGGACAGGGATTTTGGGGTGTAAACTGAGGTCTCCTGGACAGGGATTTTAGGGGTCTATGGGGCACAGATTTAGTGGGGCAAGAGGAAGGTGCAGAGGGTCTCTAAGGGCAAGATTTAGGTGGCAAGTAGGGATCAGCACAGCAGGGACATGCAGAGGGAAGGAAAGGAGGTTCCCAGGGGTTTGGGAGGAGCCTGTGGGGCTTTGGGGGTCCCTGGGGGGTCAGATCCACTGCAGGCTCTGCACTCACACGTCTGGCACTCCTGTGGCCCCTCGCCCCAGCAGTGCCCCTCGGAGCACAGCGCCCAGCAGTCGGGACCTGCGTGGGGGGAAATGTGAGGGGGGGGTCTGGAAGCCCCCAGACCCGCTCCCTGTGGGCACCACAGCCCCCCACCCTGCCCGCCAGGGCTCTCACAGCTGCGGGAGCGGGCGCTCTCCACCCGGATCTCGCCACGGAACTCGTTGTGCCGGTGCAGGATGTCGCTCCACACGATGGTCTCCTGGAAGCACAGCTGGGGGTTCCTCTCGATGTGCACCCCTCCCTTCAGGATCTCTGGGGTGGGACAGGTGGGGGGGTCAGCATGGGGACAGCGGGGTCCTGCAGCCCCATGGGGAGCCCCAGTCCTGGGCAGGGACCTGCCACTCCGTAGGAGCACCCACCACTCCATTAGAGCATCCAGTGCTGGCAGGGGTCACCCAGACCTGGACGGGGACCTGCCCCCCCATGGGGAGCTCCCAATCCTGGATGGGACACCCAGACCTGGATGGGGACCTGCCACTCCATGGGGAGCTCCCAATCCTGGATGGGACACCCAGACCTGGATGGGGACCTGCCCCTCCATGGGGAGCTCCCAATCCTGGATGGGACACCCAGACCTGGATGGGGACCTGCCCCCCCATGGGGAGCTCCCAATCCTGGATGGGACACCCAGACCTGGACGGGGACCTGCCCCTCCATGGGGAGCTCCCAATCCTGGATGGGGACACCCAGACCTGGACGGGGACCTGCCCCCCCATGGGGAGCTCCCAATCCTGGATGGGACACCCAGACCTGGACGGGGACCTGCCCCTCCATGGGGAGCTCCCAATCCTGGATGGGACACCCAGACCTGGACGGGGACCTGCCACTCTACTCACCCATCCCCAGCAGGACCCCGCAGCCCCCAGCCCCAGGAGCACTGACCCATCCCCCTGAGCCCCCCGTGCCTGTGCCAGGGGTGTGCCCACCTGTGAGGTGCTTCATGCCGAGCTGGCGCAGTCCCGGCGAGCCGGCGGGGCCGGCGTTGCCCAGCACGGCCAGGGCGTAGCGGTCCTGGAAGAGCTGCGTGCCGCGGATGATGCGCAGGCTCTGCAGCTCCAGCCCGCCCACCTGGTTCTCCGCGACCAGCACGTACCCCTGCACCTCCTTGATGTCCTGGGGTGGGGGCACACGGGTGAGGGGCGGGCTGGACCCCCGGCCTCCCCCTCCCCAGGCATTCCCGAGGTTTTTCCCGCTGCACACCTTGAGGAAGGCGGTGTCGGCGTCGGGGGGCAGGTAGGTGAGCTCCAAGTTGCCCTGGACCACCTGGCAGCCCTGGTAGAGGTGCCGCAGGGTCTCGTAGTGGCTCTCGGGACTGGAGGGTCGCAGCAGCTTCATGTCGGTGCCGGTGCAGACTGGGGGGACAGCGGGAGCTCAGCGGGACCCCGAGCCCGACCTCTCCTTTTCCCAATCCCTCCTCTCCCGACCCCTCTTCGCCCCCGCGGGACCCGGAGCTGCGGCCCCCGCAGGAAATGCTGCGGATCCGCGGCCTCCCTTTATCTCCGGGGCTGCTCCCAACAGCTTCCGATGGGCTTCCTGCAGCGTGGGCTGCCCCGGCTCCCACCCGGCACGCGGCAAAGCTGCGCCCGCCCTGGCACCGGCGCCGCTCGAGGGACAGCGGCACACGGGGGGCACACGGCGGGCACCGGGGGCTGCAGGGCCGGGCTGGGACCCCCAGCCCCGCCGTGCCGAGCTGGGGGGCCGGAGCGGGGGCTGATGGCAGGAATGCTCTGCCCACGCGGGCGGGGGGGCCACGCCGAGACAAGCCCCGATTGTTGAGCGGCGACAGCCGGGGCCAGTGTGGGGGGGCTGCTGGCAGCGCGACCGTGCCGGTGGCAGCGGGGCAGGGCGGGGGGCGCGGAGCCCGCCCTGGGTGCCAGGCCCCGGGCGGGTGAGTCACGGGCGCGGGTGGCACGGGGCCCCGGCCGCCCGCTCCCGGCAGGAACCGCCTTTTCAGGTCGGGCGTGTTTGGGGAGCAGCGGGTGACGCAGGGCTGGCGGGCACAGCCCAGCCCCGGCGCGCCCGCGGCCCCCGGCGCCCCCCGACACCTCAGCGCGGAGACGCCCCCGCCAGACCCTGGCACCGACCCGGGCACCGACCCTGCCACCGATCCCGGCATTGTCCCCATGGCCACCAGCCCCGCTGCCATCCCCCCCGGCACAGGGGGCACGGAGGCACACGGGGGTCGGGCAGGGGTCCGCTGTCCTGCCCCTGGCCGCTGCCAGCGCCCCACGGCTGAGTGACAGCCCCGGGTGGCGGCAGCTGCCGGGGTGGCCTCATGGCCGGGGGACACGGCTGGCACCTGCCACCCTCAAGGCCTCTGAGCCAGGGACAGCAGGGCCAGCGAGGGGGGAGCCCCCCGAGTGTGGGGTGCAGCTCTCGCCCCCCTGGCTGGAGGGGATCCCACGAGGGAAGGTGCAGCTGTGGCGGGCAGCCAAAGCTCAAGGTCTGCCCGTGCCACGGGCACAGCTTGCCATGGGCTCCCCCGGGGCGAAGGGCAGGTGGGACGGGTGAGTGGCAGGGCCAAATCCCACCGGGATCCGGCTCCTGCTCAGATCCGGGCTCTGTGCCCTGGGATTTGGCCCTGCCTGCTCCCCCAGATCCGTGGGGAGGGCGGTGAGGGATCCAGCCTGCTCTGGTGGGCAGTGCCACCGCGGAGGGCCTGGGCTGCCCGCAGATGTCTGGCCAAGCCCACGGGCCACGTGCCCACGGGGCTGCCCCAAGCTGGGGCTGCTGGTCACAGATCTGGCCCCAGGGATGGGGGGCACTGGTGTGTCCCCAGCCGGGAGCTCCCCTGGCACAGACCCTCAGCAGGGCGAGCCGTGGGGTGCCAGGGGTGGAGACCACCCCGTGTGTCCCCATGTCCCTGTCCCACCACCCCACACGGGCTCAGCCCACCAGGCATTTGCTTCCCAACCCCCTGGTGCCAGAGCTGCCCCCCCAGCACGGAGCTGCCCCCAAACCGGAGCTGCCCCCCAGCACGAGGCTGCACAGAGGCAGCAGGTTCCAACTTTTGGGGCTGCCGGTGCCCACTCTGGGGCCACCGGCCTTGTCCCAGTGCCCGGCCGAGGCCCGGGGGCTGTCGGGGCTCCCCCCGGGGCTGGGCTGGGTGCGGCACGTCGAGAATGTGGATGGGAGCGACGGGGACGCACCCACCCAGCCACCCACCCGCCCCGTGGGCACCGCGCCCGCCCCGCGCCCCGAAACCTCCCGGTGCCGCCGGGCACGGAACCCCCATAACTCGGGGTCCCGCCGGCCCCGCTGCCCCCGGCGGTACCGGAGCCCTGGGACGGGCAGGACAGCCCGCTCCGGCCCAGCGCCTCCCAGTGCAGACCAGTCCGGCCCCCAGTCCCGGCGGGCGATCGCGGAGCGGGGGAGAACCGGGGGGGACCGAGGGGGCACCGGGAGAGAACCGGAGAGGGGGCGGTCTCGCCACTTCCAACCGAGCAGCCCCCGGGGACTCCGGACCCCAGCCCGATGCCCCCCCGTGCCCCCCCTGGTACCCCTCGGTTCCCCCCACGGTGCCCCCTCGCTCTCCTCCCGGTTCCCCGCTCGGTCCCACCCCCGACGTCCCCCTCGGTGCCCTCTCGGTCACGCCCCCCGTGCCCCCCCGTCCTCCCTCCCGGTGCCCCCCCGGTCCCGGTCGGTCCCGTGCAAAACTTTGCGCAAAGTGGCGGGCGCGGGGGGCGCTCCCTGGGCCCGGTGCCCCCCCGGTGCCCTCCCGGTGCCCCCGTTGGGACCCACCTTCGGCGGGGGCGCTGGGGCAGCGCAGCAGCAGCAGCAGCAGCGGCAGCAGCGGGACCCCCGCGCCGGGGCAGCCCCTCATGGTGCTCAGCGCGGCCCGCGGCCCATGGCCCCGCCGCCGCCGCTCCGGGAAAGTTTGCGGGGCCGGAGCCGCCGCCTCCCGCCGCTCCCGGGCTCCGCCTCGCGGTCCCGAGCCCGGTCCCGGCCCCGGGCGAGGGCGCGCCGCGCGCTCCCGCCGCCCCCGCGCGCTCCCGGGCCGCGACACTCCCCCCGCTCCGGCCCCACCGGGGACCCCCCGCCCCGGGACCCGCCGTCCATCCCCGGGAGCACCGGGGACCCCCCGGCCCCGATCCCGCCGCTCCGGCCCCGCGAGCATCGGGAAACGGGACAGGAGTGCGGGACAGGGACAGTCCTGGGGGACAGGGAGAATTTTGGGGGACAGGGACAGTCCTGGGGTGCAGGGACAGTTTTGGGGTGTAGGGACAGTTTTTTGGGACAGGGACATTCTTGGGGGACACGGAGAATTTTAGGGCTCAGGGACAGTTCTGGGACACAGGGACAGTTTTGGGGACAGGGACAGTTTTGGAGACAGGGACAGTTTTGTGGTGCAGGGACAGTTTTGGGGGACAGGGACAGTTTTATGGTGCAGGGACAGTTTTGGGGGACAGGGACAGTCCTGGGCTGAAGGGACAGTCCCGGGGGACAGGGACAGTTTTGGGGACAGGGACATTCCTGGGGAACACGGAGAATTTCGGGGGACAGGGACAGTTTTTGAGTGCAGGGACAGTCCTGGGGTGCAGGGACAGTTCTCGGTGCAGGGACAGTCCTGGGATTCAGGCACAGTTTTAGGGCACAGGGACAGTTCTGGGACACAGGGACAGTTTTGGGGGACACGGACAGTCTCGGGGCACAGGGACATTCCTGGGATCCAGACACAGCCCTGGGCACCCCACGCCCCGCAGCCCCCGGGGGGTCTCTCTGCCCCTCGGGGGGGTCTCTCCGTCCCTCGGGGGGGGGGTCTCTCTGCCCCTCGGGGGGGGTCTCTCCGCCCCTCGGGGGGGTCTCTCCGTCCCTCGGGGGGGGTCTCTCCGCCCCTCGGGGGGGGGGTCTCTCTGCCCCTCGGGGGGGGGTCTCTCCGCCCCTCGGGGGGGGTCTCTCCGTCCCTCGGGGGGGTCTCTCCGCCCCTCGGGGGGTCCCCCCCGGTGATGGGGGTTGGGGGGATCCCCCCATGATCCCCCGCGAGGCCCGGGGTGGGTGTGGGGGGTGTGCGGTCCCTCCCGTGAGCCCCCGCGCCGCTTCCGGGGCGGGCCGAGGGCCGGGCCGGGCCGGGCCGGGGCCATGGCGGCGGCGGCGCTGGTGCCGCTGGTGCTGCTGCTGGTGTCGGGCCCGGCCCGCGGCTCGCAGGGGGACCGGGAGCCGCAGTACCGGCACTGCCTGGGCCGCTGCGAGCGCCACAACTGCTCGGGGGACGCGCTGCGGAACTTCCGCGCCCGGCAGCCGCTGCACATGCGCGTCACAGGTACCGCCCCCCGCCGCCCATTGGCTGCCGCGGCGGGGACACGCCCACGGGGCGGGGACAGCGCGGAGGACACGCCCCCTTCTGCCACAGGCCACGCCCCCAAGGGGTGGGAGGGATTGGAGCTAAACTGGGAGCACTGGGGGGAACTGGGACTACATTCTGGGCACTGGGAGGGACTGGGGCCAACCTTGGGGCACTGGGAGGGACTGGAGACAAACCGATGGCACTGGGAGGGACTGGGAGGGACTGGGACTAAACTGGGATCACTGGGAGGGGCTGGGATCAAACTGATGGCACTGGGAGGGACTGGGAGGGATTGGAACTAAACTGGGGGCACTGGCAGGGACTGGGACTAAACTGGGATCACTGGGAGGGGCTGGGATCAAACTGATGGCACTGGGAGGGACTGGGAGGGATTGGGACTAAACTGGGGGCACTGGGGGGAACTGGGACTACATTCTGGGCACTGGGAGGGACTGGGGCCAACCTTGGGGCACTGGGAGGGACTGGAGACAAACTGATGGCACTGGGAGAGACTGGGAGGGATTGGAACTAAACTGGGGGCACTGGGAGGGACTGGGACTAAACTGGGATCACTGGAAGGGGCTGGGATCAAATTGATGGCACTGGGAGGGACTGGGGCCAAGCTGGGGGCACTGGGACTGATTGGGGCCAAACTCGGGGCACTGGGAGGGATTTGGGCTAAACTGCTGGCATTGGGAGGGAGTGGGGCCAAACTGGGGGCACTGGGTGGGGCTGGAGCTGGACTGGGAGGGACTGGGTGGGACTGGGAGGCACTGGGAGGCCCTGCCCCTCAGCGTGGCGCTGTCCCCAGGCTGGACGTGCAGGGATGACTGTCAGTACGAGTGCATGTGGCTGACGGTGCAGCTGTACCAGGAGGGGGGGCACCGCGTGCCACAGTTCCATGGCAAGGTGAGCCGGGGTGTGCCAGGGGGTACACCAGGGTTGTGCCATGGGGGTGTGCCAGGGGTGTGCCAGGGGGTGTGCCAGGGGGTGTGCCAGGGGGTGTGCCAGGGGGGTACACCAGGGGGTGTGCCGGGGATGTGCCAGGGGTGTGCCGGGGGGTACACCAGGGGTGTGCCGGGGGTGTGCCATGGGGTGTGCCAGGGGGTGTGCCAGGGGGTGTGCCAGGGGGTGTGTCAGGGGGTGTGCCAGGGGGTACACCAGGGGTGTTCCAGGGGGTGTGCCAGGGGGTGTGTCAGGGGGTGTGCCAGGGGGGTACACCAGGGGTGTGCCGGGGGTGTGCCAAGGGTGTGCCAGGGGGTGTGCCAGGGGGTGTGCCAAGGGTGTGCCAGGGGGTGTGCCAGGGGCGTGCCAGGGGTTACACCAGGGGTGTGCCAGGGGGTACACCAGGGGGTACACCGGGGGTGTTCCGGGGGTATCCCGGGGGTCCCGCGGTGCCCCCGTGCCCGCTGACCCCCGTGCCCCGCAGTGGCCCTTCCGGCGGTTCCTGTGTTTCCAGGAACCCGCCTCTGCCGCCGCCTCCTTCCTCAACGGGCTGGTCAGCCTGGTGATGCTGCGACGGTACCGGGCGGCCGTGCCCCCCGCCGCGCCCACCTACCCCACCTGCGTCGCCTTCGCCGCGGTGAGACAGCCCCTTCCTGCCCTCCATCCCTTCCCCCTCCTTTCCATCCCTTCTCCCTCCTTTCCATCCCTTCTCCTTCCTTTCCATCCCTTCTCCTTCCTTTCCATCCCTTCTCCCTCCTTTCCATCCCTTCTCCCTCCTTTCCATCCCTTCTCCCTCCTTTCCATCCTTTCCCCTTCCTTTTCCTTCCTTCTCTCTCCTTTTCCTTCTTTTCCCTCCTTTTTCACTTCCCTTTCCATCCCTTTTCTCCCTTCCTTTTCTCCCTTCCATTCCCCCTTCCTTCTCCCTTTCCTTTCCCCCTTCCTTTTCTCCCTTCCTTTCCCCCTTCCTTTTCCCCCTTCCTTTTCCCCCTTCCTTTTCCCCCTTCTTTTCCCCCTTCTTTTCCCCCTTCTTTTCCCCCTTCCTTTTCCCCCTTCCTTTTCCCCCTTCCTTTTCCCCCTTCTTTTCCCCCTTCCTTTTCCCCCTTTCCTTTTCCCCCTTCCTTTTCCCCCTTCCTTTTCCCCCTTCCTTTTCCCCCTTCCTTTTCCCCCTTCTTTTTCCCTTTCCTTTCCCCCTTCCTTTTCCCCCTTCCTTTTCCCCCTTCCTTTTCCCCCTTCCTTTTCCCCCTTCTTTTCCCCCTTCCTTTTCCCACTTCCTTTTCCCTTTCCTTTCCCCCTTTCTCCCTCCTTTCCATAACCAGCTGATCCTGCCCAGCTCCAGCTGCTCCACCCCCCGCCCCCCATTCCCAGGCCCCTCATCCCCCAAATCGGGGGGACCCTGACCCGGAGGGGGGTCTGGCCCTCAGTCCTGTCCCCCCCCAATCCCACTTTTCCCCTTTCCCAGGTCTCACTGAACGCCTGGGTCTGGTCCACGGTGTTCCACACGCGGGACACGGCGCTGACTGAGGTGAGGGGGTGACACCCCGGGGTGTCCCCAGCCCTGTTCCCCCCTCTGGGGGTGCTGGACCCTCCCCTGCCCCCCTGCATGGCCAGCTCAGCTCAGCCATCCCAAATCCCACAGAAACTGGATTATTTCTGTGCTTCGGCCGCTGTCCTGCACTCGGTGTACCTGTGCTGTGTCAGGTGGGCACTGGGGGGCACTGGGGAGCACTGGGACCTGACTGAGGGCACTGGGACCTGACTGAGGGCACTGGGGACCTGACAGGGAGCACTGGGGCCAAACTGGGGGCACTGGAGGGCACTGGGGAGTGCTGGGACCTGACTGGGGGCACTGGGGCCAGACTGGGGGCACTGAAACCTGACTGGGGGCACTGGGACCAGACTGGGGGCACCGGGGCCAGACTGGGGGCACTGGGGCTGGACTGGAGGCACTGGGACCTGACAGGGGGCACTGGGGCCAAACTGGGGGCACTGGGGGGCACTGGGGAGCGCTGGGACCTGACTGAGGGCACTGGGGCTGGACTGGGGGCACTGGGACCTGACTGGAGGCACTGGGGCTGGACTGGGGGCACTGGGCTGGACTGGGGGCACTAGGGCCAGACTGGAGGGTCCCTGGGCCATTGTCCCCTCCTGTCCCCACAGGACGCTGGGGCTGCAGCGCCCAGCCTTAATCAGCATCTGCAGGGCCTTCCTCCTCCTCTTCCTCACCTGCCACATCTCCTACCTGAGCCTCGTGCGCTTCGACTACGGCTACAACCTGGCGGCCAACGCGGCGCTGGGTGAGCTGGGGAGCACTGGGGGGCACTGGGAGTCCACCTGCAGCTGGGCTGGGCAGTGCTGGGCTGTACTGGGAGCCACTGGGCTGTTCTGGGGCTGTTTTCAGGGTCACTTGGTGCCTGCCCTGTTCCCAAGCCCCCCAGTTTTCCCAGGAATGCTGCTGGGGTTTGGGTGCCCCCCTGTTCCCAATCCACCCCGTTTTCCCAGGAATGCTGCCCAGCATTTGAGGTGCTCCCCTGTTGCCAATTCACTCATTTTCCCAGGAATGCTTCCCGGGATTTGGGGTGCCCCTCACTCTCCCCATTTCCCAGGAATGCTGCCTGGAGTTTGGGTGCCCCCTGTTCCCAATCCACCCATTTTCCCAGGAATGCTGCCCAGGGTTTAAGGTGCCCCCATGTTCCCAATGCTCCCCATTTCCCAGGGATGCTGCCCAGGGTTTGGGTGCCCCCCTGTTCCCAATCGACCCATTTCCCAGGAATGCTGCCCAGCATTTAAGGTGCCCCTGTGTTCCCAATCCACCCATTTTCCCAGGACTGCTGCCCAGGGTTTAATGTGCCCCCTGTTCCCAATGCTCCCCCGTTCCCAGGGTTTAAGGTGCTCCCCTGTTCCCAATGCTCCCCGTTCCCAGGGATGCTGCCTGGGGTCTGGGTGCCCCCTGTTCCCAATGCTCCCCCATTCCCAGGGTCTGGGTGCCCCCTGTTCCCAATGCTCCCCGTTCCCAGGGATGCTGCCCAGGGTTTGGGTGCCACCCTGTTCCCAAATCCATCCATTTCCCAGGGATACTGCCTGGGGTCTGGGTGCCCCCCTGTTCCCAATGCTCCCCGTTCCCAGGGTTTGGATGCCCCCCTGTTCCCAATGCTCCCCGTTCCCAGGGATGCTGCCCAGGGTCTGGGTGCCCCCCGTTCCCAATGCTCCCCATTCCCAGGGTCTGGGTGCCCCCTGTTCCCAATGCTCCCCGTTCCCAGGGATGCTGCCCAGGGTTCAGGTGCCCCTGTTCCCAATGCTCCCCGTTCCCAGGGTTCAGGTGCCCCCTGTTCCCAATGCTCCCCGTTCCCAGGGTTCAGGTGCCCCCGTTCCCAATGCTCCCCGTTCCCAGGGTTCAGGCGCCCCCGTTCCCAATGCTGCCCGTTCCCAGGGATGCTGCCTGGGGTCTGGGTGCCCCTGTTCCCAATGCTGCCCGTTCCCAGGGATGCTGCCTGGGGTCTGGGTGCCCCCCGTTCCCAATGCTCCCCGTTCCCAGGGTTCAGGTGCCCCCTGTTCCCAATGCTCCCCGTTCCCAGGGTTTGGGTGCCCCCTGTTCCCAATGCTCCCCATTCCCAGGGTCTGGGTGCCCCCTGTTCCCAATGCTGCCCGTTCCCAGGGATGCTGCCCAGGGTTCAGGTGCCCCCTGTTCCCAATGCTCCCCGTTCCCAGGGTCTGGGTACCCCCTGCTCCCAATGCTCCCCGTTCCCAGGGTTTGGATGCCCCCCTGTTCCCAATGCTCCCCGTTCCCAGGGTTCAGGTGCCCCTGTTCCCAATGCTCCCCGTTCCCAGGGATCAGGTGCCCCCTGTTCCCAATGCTCCCCGTTCCCAGGGTTCAGGTGCCCCTGTTCCCAATGCTCCCCGTTCCAGGGATGCTGCCTGGGGTCTGGGTGCCCCCGTTCCCAATGCTCCCCGTTCCAGGGATGCTGACGGTGGCCTGGTGGCTGCGCTGGTGCCTGGGGCACGGCCGGCGCCTGCCGCACGTGTGGAAATGCGCGGCCGCGGTGCTGCTGCTGCAGGCGCTGGCGCTGCTCGAGCTGCTCGACTTCCCGCCCCTGCTCTGGGTGCTCGATGCCCACGCGCTCTGGCACATCGGGACCATCCCCCTCAACGTGCTCTTCTACAGGTCAGTGACCCCCAGAGCCCCCTCCCCGATTAGAATTGGGGCACCCCAGGGGGTCTGCAGCGGGCTGAGGGTCTTGGATTTGGGTTTGGGGGGGTTCTGCTGGCCCCCTTGGGGTGATGGGAGTCCCAGCATTGAGACTGGGCTGTTGGGGGCCCCTTCTTGGGTTTGGGGCCCCCCTTTAGTCCCTGGAGAGCTCAGGGCCCCTTTCTGTTTCCCATGTTGTACTGGGAGTCCCTTCTATGAAATTGGGGTGCTGGGGAGCCCACTGTGGGTTCTGGGTGCCCCTCTCTTGAAATTGGGGTGCTCAGGAATCATCCTGCAGTCTCCGGAGTGCTGGGAGTCCCTTCAGTGAAACTGGGGTGCTGGGGACCCCACTCTGGGTGCTTGGTGTCCCCCTCCTGACATTGAGGTGCCCAGGCCCCCCCTTCATTGCCCAGTGCCCTGCTTTGTTTCCTGGGGCATGTTTGGGGTCCCTCTCTTGCCCATGGCATGCACTTATCCCCTTCCTCTTGAAACTGGGGTGCTGGGGGCCCTTTCTTGCCCATGGGGTGCTGCACCTCCTGACCCCAGGGTTTGTCTGTGCTCAGTGGGGGGTTCAGAGGCCCCCCAGTCCCTCCCTTCCCACCTGGCACGGGCAGCTGGGGGGGCTGTGGACCCGAGGCCCCCCCCAGCCCCCCGTTTCTCCCCCAGTTTCCTGATGGATGACAGCCTCTACCTCCTGAAGGCCAACTCCGACCTCCTCAAAGTGGACTAGAGCTGCTGGGGGGGCACCCGAGCCCCTCGTGCACCCCTGGGGTCCTGCCCTGCCCTGTGCCCTGTGCCAAGTGCCCCCCAGCCCCCCCGGCCTCAGCCTCCTGCCCCCCTTCCCTGTTGCCTTCTGAGGTTCATTTTTCTCCCCCCATACCCCCCATGCCCCCTCCTTCCCCTCCCCGGGGGTCTGGGGACCCCCAGGGCTGAGCTGGGGACCACCATGAGGTGACAATGCCTGCCGTGGTCCTGGTGGTGGGGGGACATGTGGGTGGCTGTGTGGGGGTCTTTGCACATTGGGGGCCTTGCTGGGCCCTGCTGGGTGGCTCTGTGGGGGTGGGTGGGTGATGTGTGGGTGCCTTGGGGCTGGGGGTGCCCCCCCTGGCCCAGAGGGGCTGTGCCCCCCACGGGGATGTGCCCCCCATCCTCTTTGCCTGGGTGTGTTGTGGGGTGTCTGAATAAAGCTGAGTTCAGCCTGTGCCACGCTGGGTTCTTGCCCGCCCTGTGCCCCCCCAGTGCTGCCCCTCCAGCATCTCTGTGTGCCCCCTCCCCACACCCCCAGGGGCATCTCTCTGTGCCCCCTCCCCACACCCCCTCCAGCATCTCTGTGTGCCCCCTCCCCACACCCCCTCCAGCATCTCTGTGTGCCCCCTCCCCACACCCCCAGGGGCATCTCTCTGTGCCCCCTCCCCACACCCCCAGGGGCATCTCTCTGTGCCCCCTCCCCACACCCCCTCCAGCATCTCTGTGTGCCCCCTCCCCACACCCCCAGGGGCATCTCTCTGTGCCCCCTCCCCACACCCCCTCCAGCATCTCTGTGTGCCCCCTCCCCACACCCCCAGGGGCATCTCTGTGTGCCCCCTCTCCACACCCCCTCCAGCATCTCTGTGTGCCCCCTCCCCACACCCCCAGGGGCATCTCTCTGTGCCCTCTCCCCACACCCCCAGGACCATCTCTGTGTGCCCCCTCCTCACACCCCCAGGGGCATCTCTCTGTGCCCCCTCCCCACACCCCCTCCAGCATCTCTGTGTGCCCCCTCCCCACACCCCCAGGGGCATCTCTGTGTGCCCCCTCTCCACACCCCCTCCAGCATCTCTGTGTGCCCCCTCCCCACACCCCCAGGGGCATCTCTCTGTGCCCTCTCCCCACACCCCCAGGACCATCTCTGTGTGCCCCCTCCTCACACCCCCAGGGGCATCTCTCTGTGCCCTCTCCCCACACCCCCAGGACCATCTCTGTGTGCCCCCTCCCCACACCCCCAGGGGCATCTCTGTGCCCCCTCCCCACACCCCCAGGGGCATCTCTGTGCCCCCTCACCCCCTCCTCACACTCCCACCACCTCCTGCTCCTCCACAACCTCAACCTTTATTACGACCATCGCCACAACCACTCATGGTGGGTTGTTTTTTTTTTCCCCCCACAAACTCCCAACCCCATCTTTTTCACGGGGGGGAGGATTCCCAGGGCGGGTTGTGCTTTGCCCACCCCGACCCCCCCTCACGCCTCGGGGGGTTTCTGGGCGTGGGCAAAGAACACCCCGTCCACATCATCCACTCCGGTGCGGAGCGCGGGGGGCATCTCGTAACTGCGGAGCTGCCGCAGCGCCAGCCCCGCGCCCGCCAGCGCCCAGCGCACATCCGACAGCGCCAGGGGCACCACGGGCAGCCGCGCCGGCCCCGCCAGGTAGAAGGACTCGCCCAGAGCCCCCAGGAGCAGAGCGTGGCCCCCCGGGCGCAGCAGCGACCCCACGTGCAGCAGCGCCCGCGCGAAGGCGGCGCGGTCCGGACTCACGGCCTCCAGGCAGAAGGCGGAGAGCAGCGCGTCGGCCGGGGGGCTCAGCGGGCTGCCCAGAGGGTCCGGCCGGTGCACGTCGATGGGCAGGATCCGGCGCAGCCGAGCCCGCAGACGGCGCTCCTTGTCCTGCCACGGCTCCCTGAGGGGTGGGGTGGGAGGCACAGGGGGAGAGGGGATGGGGGGTAGGGATTGAGGGAGGGGGAGAGGGATGAGGGGTGGGATGAACACAGAACCCACAGGGATGTGGGGATGGGATCAGCTCAGAACCCACAGGGATGTGGGGATGGGATCAATCCAGCACATACAGGGATGTGGTGATGGGATCAGCTCAGAACCCACAGGGATGTGGGGATGGGATCAGCTCAGAACCCACAGGGATGTGGGGATGGGATCCTACAGGGGTGTAGGAATGACATTAAGCTCGTACACACAGAGATGTGGGAATGGGATCAATTCAGAACCCACAGGGATATGGGGATGGGATCAATTCAGAACCCACAGGGATATGGGGATGGGATCAGTCCCGCATGCACAGGATGAGGGGATGGGATTAACAGAACACACAGGGATGTGGGGATGGGATCAATCCCTCCCCTGGGTGCCCCTGTGCCCCCTCCCACACCACCCCCCGTGCCCCCCATGCCCCCCTACCCGCGCCCCTCGATCTTGCAGACGTGCTGGATGAAGGGGCTCCAGTCGAAGGCTCCGGGGTCCCCCCGTGCCCACCGGCCCAGCTCCTCCCGGTTCACCGCCAGGTAGTCG
This sequence comes from Pithys albifrons albifrons, assembly GCF_047495875.1. NCBI lineage: Eukaryota > Metazoa > Chordata > Aves > Passeriformes > Thamnophilidae > Pithys > Pithys albifrons. The sequence continues at coordinate 1,287,754 of NC_092482.1, forward strand.
GTGGCCACGATCTCCTCGAAGTGGTCGCAGGCACTCAGCAGTTGGTAGATGGTGGGGCCTGAGCCCACATCGATCAGGGTGTGGCCCCGGATCTCACCTGGAGGGGGGGCAGGACATGAGGGGGTCCCACACCCACCCAAGAGCAGGACATGAAGAGCATCCTATACCCATCCAAGGGCAGGACATGGGGGGGTCCCACACCCACCCAAGAGCAGGACATGAAGAGCATCCTATACCCATCCAAGGGCAGGACATGGGGGGTCCCACACCCACCCAAGGGCAGTGCCCCGTGCCTCAGTTCCCCCACCCCGCTGCCGGGTGGTCCCTCCGTGCCCCCCTCACCGCTGGCGAAGGTCTCGGCGAGGCATCGCAGCTTCCAGGGCACCACGAACTCCTCGGAGGAGAAGTCCGCGCGGGGGGGCAGGTAATTGTTGCGCAGGTACGCGCGGGGGTCGAAGCGCTCGTAGCCCTCCCGGAGCGCGTCCAGGCTGCTCATGGTGCGGGGGCTGCGGCTCCGGCCCCGCAATCGCCTTTTATCGCTGCCCGGCCCGGGGGGGCCGCGGGCGGCGTGACGGCCCCATCCATCCATCCCTCCATCCTCCCGCCGCTCCATCCATCATCCACCCGCCCATCCATCCCGGTAACCGGGTTAGCGCCGGCCCCGCAGCCATCCCGGAGCTGATAACGCTCCGCTGCCCTTCCCGGGCTGGGGCCATCCAGGAATCCTGGCCCGGGCCCCGCGGCTGGGACGTTTTGTTCCGTCTCACCCCGAGATGTGGCCGTGCCCCCCACCCTGTGGTGCCCCAGGGCTGGGAATGCTCATGGGTGTCCCACGGGATGGGAATGGGGAGGGATTGGGATTGGGATTGGGAGTGGAGGGGGGTAAGGATGGAAAGGGTTTGGGATTTGGGGGGGCAAAATGGGACAAGGGGTTGGGATGAGGATAAGGAAGGAAAGGGATTGGGATAGGGGCAAAAATAGGATGATGGTGATGGAAGTGGTGTGGGATGGGGATGGAAAAGGATCAGAAAGGGATAGGGATGCAAATGTGAAGGGTTTGGGATGGAATGGGATGGCATTGTAAAAGGATGGGGATGGGATGGGGAATAGAAGGGGATGGGGATTGGAATGGGGTTGGGAAGGGATTGGAATGGAGTGAGGTTTGGGATGAGAAGGCCATGGGATGGGGCCTGTCTGAGCTCTCCATCACCAGGAGCAGAGTGTGCTGGACCTCAGCCCAGCCCTGGCATGAGCTGCACCATCTCTGCCAGCTCCCAGTGCTCCCAGTGCTCCCAGTACACCGGGACAAGGAGCAGGGTAAGTCCCACTTACAGGGTTTTAACAGCCCAAATCCTGTCTGTGCTGGAGCTGTAGGAGGGGAAAGGAGGAGGAACAGGCAGTTCTTGGGAAGAAGGGACAGGGATGGGGCTGGGATGGAGCTGGGCTGGGCACAGAGAGGGGACAGGGCCTGGCAGGGGCCCAGGGACAGCGAGATCCAACTGGGAACAGCTAATCTGGGCACTGGGGCCATCCTGGATCCCGGCACCGGGGGGGCAATGGGGGGGTTATATAAGCACAAAGTTCTCCCCCCCCCCCTGTCCCGAGCCCCCACCAGGCCCTGCAGGACACCCGTGTTGCTGCAGCTGCTGTGCCTCAGTTTCCTCCCAAAAGACACCGCCGGGACAGCCGCGAGCCCTTTAATGAGCCCTTTAATGAGCCCTTTAATGCCGTACAAAGAGCATCGTTTGTACAACCCCTCCGGCCCCCCCAGCGCTCCCTTCGGCCTCAGGTGCCTCTCAGCGCTCCTCATCCTCACATTCCCCTCTCTCTGCCAGGGAAACCGAGTGCCACCAGCACTGCCGGGAGCCCCCCGACCTGGGGGAGCCCCCCGACCTGCAGGGGCCCCGTCCCAACCGGTCCCCACTGCGCCCACCGCGGGGTGGGCTCCCAAGTGAGCCCCCCCACACCTGCCCCGACCCTCCAGCGCTGCCTCTTCGGGGGGGCTGAGCAGACCCAGGTGTCTGGGTCCCCCCAGCCCCCCAAAATCAGCCTCGTGCCCCCCACCCCGACCCCCGCCCCGGCCCCTCTGCCACCCTCAGCCCCGCTGGGCCTCGTGGGAGAGGGAGCGGGAGAGGGTCCTGCGCAGCCCCCCCTTGGCTCCACGGAGGTCTGGGGGGGCAAAGAGGGGCACGGGGAGGGTGCGGGCGTAGGGCAGGAGGTGCTGGGCCAGGGGCTGCCCCAGGACCCCCACCCGCAGCAGCCCCCACGGCGAGCGCTGCTCCAGCACCCGCACGGCCCCGCGCTGCTCCAGCGACTCCCGGCGCTGCGTGTCCACCTCCCGCCGGCACCACCTGGGCACGGGGCACTCGTGGGGTGGGCAGGGGAACCCCAGCACCCCACGGGGGCCCCTCTGTCCTGCGCTGACCTGTTGGGGTCCCTCCATCCCACCAGGAGACCTCCATGTCCTGCACCACCCCCTGGGAACCCCTGGAGACCCCCATGTCCTGCCCCAACCCATGGTCCCATCAGGACCCTTGGAGGTCCCCATAACCCCCAAACCTCATGGAAACCCCACAGTTTGGGACCCTTGGAGCCCCCAAAGCCCCATTGGAACCCATGGAGCCCCCACAACCCCAAGACCTCATGGAACACCCAGTTTAAGACCCTTGGAAGCTCCCCACGAAACCCCCCAACCCTTGGTGGCCCCGTGCCCCTCTCACCCCCACCATGAAACGCCCAACCCTTGGTGGCCCCGTGCCCCCCTCACTCCCCAACCCTTGGTGGCCCCATGCCCCTCTCACCCCCACCATGAAACGCCCAACCCTTGGTGGCCCCGTGCCCCCCTCACTCCCCACTCACCCCCCAACCCTTGGTGGCCCCGTGCCCCTCTCACCTCTCCCATGAGCCCCCCAACCCCCGGTGCCCCCTCACCCCTCCTCGGGCCGGGTGCTGAGCTCCAGGTCCAGCCACTCTGCACTGAAGGTCTCTCTCCGCCCCACGTCCTGCTCGCTGACGGCGCAGCCCAGGCGGGCCGAGAGCCCCCGGCCGCAGCCCCCCGCCATGCCAGTGCCCACCATGGTGCCAGTGCCCCCCCCGGGCCTGTCCTGCTTTTATGGCCCCGCTCGGGCTATTTTGGGACGTGTCTCTGGCACGGCGGGCGCGGGACGGTGCCAAGGGGGTGAGCGGAGGTGGGGGTGGCACTGCTGACACGTGTCATCCATCCCGTGTGTGCCACCCACGGGTGTGTCCCCCACACACTTCGCCAGCAACGTGATGGCACCGGCAGGACCCCCCTGGCCCCCGCCCATGGCACGTCTGGCCTTTCCCTGCCCCCCAAAACCCTGGAGGGGTCAATGGAGGTGGGGGTGCCACTGCCAAGGTGGTGGCACAGCCACTTTGTGGCACCTGCCGCTGCCCTCAGAGGGACCTTGGGGTCCCTCCCAATGTGTCACCCCTCAGGACAAGGAGGGTTCTGGCTGCAGGGCCCTCCAAACAGGCTGTTTATAGGGCCAATAGGTAGGTGCCTGTTGGGTGCCAGTGGCCCAGGGCTGGTGACAGGGGGACATGGGGCTGCAGCCCCACCCAGACCACCCCTGGCCATGGGGGTCCCATGCCAGGGAAGAACCAAGGGCTGGGGGGCACTGGGGGCAAGTGGTGCCGACATGGAGGCTCCATGTCCATGGAGCTGCCGGTGCCACCACGGGGTGGGGGACAGTGCCACCCAGGAACAGTGACACCCATGAGCAGTGACACCCAGGAGGGCCAGTGACACCCAGGAGCAGTGACACCCAGGGCCAGTGACACCCAGAAGGAGCAGTGACACCCAGAAGGAGCAGTGACACCCAGGAGCAGAGACACCCAGGAGGAGCAGTGACACCCAGAAGGAGCAGTGACACCCAGGAGCAGAGACACCCAGGAGCAGAGACACCCAGGAGCAGAGACACCCAGGAGGAGCAGTGACACCCAGGGCCAGTGCCACCCAGGAGAAGCAGTGACACCCACAGCCAGAGGCCAAGGCAGTGCAGACCCCACCCTTCATGCCCGGGGGGCTTCGGGGTGCCCCCAGCCCCACACCTGGGGCGACAGGGCTGCGACTCCCGCGGGTGACGAAGGGCACGAGGGTGACAAGGAGCTGCAAACAGTGCAAGGCTTTAATTCCCCCTGGCAGGAGGGTGGGGGCCGATCCCCAGGCCCTGGGGGGGCTCCGGGTGCCCCCCCCGCAGCGCAGCCCCCGCGTGCCGCTGTTTTTAGAGCAGCACACGGAGCTCTCAGGTAGAGGCACCGCAGCCGCCCCCGCGCCCCCCGCCCCCAGAGGATCAGTCTCTGCTTAAGGCAAATCCCGCGCTGGCTCACAGGGAGCTGCGGCTTTGGGAAGGGAGGAGGGGGCTCAGCCTGCCCCCAGCACTGCCCCGGGGTGGGGGGCACAGCCCCGGGGGGCACAGGGGGTGTGGGGTGCACAGGCTGTGCCTTCACCCTGAATTTAGGGGGGCAGAGACTGGCACAGGGCTCAGCTGTGTCCTCACTCCACCGTGGCCTCCACCTCCATCCCCTCTTCCTCATGGAATTGGGGCCCAGTGACAGGAATCTGGGGGGGTCACAGATGAGCCCCCAATCCTTACATGGGGCAGGGGGGCCCAGGCCAGCCCCAGAGAAGGGCAGGGTGGGCGTTTGGCACGTAACAGTCACTGGTTCCAGGGCCCCAGTCAGGGGGCACCGTGGTGGAAGGAGGAGCTCAGCCCCCCTAGGCTGGTCACAGGGGGGAGTCCTGTCCCTGGTGGGGTGCAGGGTCCTGTTCCCCTCCTCCAGAGCAGAGAGGGCAGTGGAATGTCCTCAGGGCTTGGAGCAGAGCTCGGCCACGCGCTGGCGCAGGTGGAAGGCGAACTCGAACATGGTGGCAGCCAAGCTCTGGTGGATCAGGTACCGGGGCAGGCGACCCTGCAGGGACAGGAGAGGGGGCTGTGAGAGAGAATGGGGCTGGGCACTGCCCCACATGGAGGTCTGGGGCTGGGGGCTGCCCTCATCCCGTCCCAGAGGGTTCCAGGAACAAGGACACGGAGACATGAGAAAGGTTTGGAGCTGGGGGCTGCCCCCATCCCATCCCATCTCATCCCATCCCATCCCATCCCATCCCATCCCAGGGACAGGCCCACAGAGCCATGGATTGGGGCTGGGGGCTCCAGGGGTCCCAGGGATGCAGCACCACCACGGTGCGGAGCTGCGGCTCTCACAGAGCTCTGATCTGGGGGAGGAACTGCAACGTGGTTTGATTTCCCTAAAAAAGCCCTGCACGACTCACCCCCACCCACCTCGGCCCCAGCTCCGAGCTGGGAGATCCAGGGAAAAATACTAATCCCAGTCTCTGTGGGGGGAGGGAGCTGCTCTGGGGGTCCCGGGCACGGAGGGATGAGCAGCCAACTATCCTGAGGGTGGGGCAGGCACAGGGCACCCCCTCCCCTCAGACTGGGGGGGTTCGGCACAGGTTTTTCCCTGGAGAGGGTTTTCTCTGGGATTAAAGGGCAGGAGAGTGTGAGGTCACAGCTCCAGGGGCCATTTCAGTCACCTCCCGACAGGAGCTGCGACCCAAACACACACACACGTGCGGAATCCTCCCCCCGGAGCAGGAAGGGATGAGCCACAGGCTATAAATACCCTCCAGGGCCAGAGGAAACAGCGAGGAGCTCCAGAGGGGGTCTGGGCACTGGCAGAGCCCCTCGGGAAGGCGCTGGGAGCAGTTGGGGGTTATTAATAGCTCGGCCGCTCCGGAATTCCTTCCACCGCGGAGGCGGCTCCGGCCCAGGAAGCACAAGGAGCCTCTTTCTCTCTCTGAGCCCCATCAAAGGGGTTTGTTACCCCCCAAACCCGTTACAGGCATCAGGGCCAGATCCATGAAGGACAAAACACATCCCTGGCACAACGTGGGGGGCGGGAGGGCACTGCCCCACTCGGCAGAGCTTCCCAAAGCCTTTGGCAAGGCAGGAGCCGCTGGGCTCTGGAGGAGGGGAGGGGAGGGGTGAGGGCCGTGGGAGGGAGGGAGGGAGGGAGGGTTGGGGGCCGCAGCGCTGCAGCACAGCGATGAATGGAGCCTTTGTGCCGCTGCGGCAGCGC